>NC_089821.1:174004030-175352958 GCF_035046505.1 Tiliqua scincoides | reverse complement strand
ATGATCCATAAACTAAGAAGGTTTTACTTAGTTTAGAGCCAGTTGTTTTTGACATATAAAAAAAAAAAAGGCAGACCATCATGATCTAAACTGCAACTGTTGCCTGTGTAGGGAGCCTGTTTGTCACGCACAGGTTTTTCCCCTCACAAAAAATTGGCAGGCTCAATGCTGCTCAGCATCTTTTTTGGATCTCTCAGCATCTCTCTCTCTCTCTCTCTCTCTCTCTCTCTGGTAAACACACACATACAAACCCTCTGCGCTATTCTATGATATGCTTTTATCATTTGAAACAGTTTCATTTTAAAATCTTGTTTATAGAGAGCATTCACAATTTTGATAAACAGACAAGGAACAAAGTCCAAGAGCAAATGTAATCAGTAGACTAATGAGCAAATATTATGGGGGACTTACAGTGGCAGATCTGGGACACTGGTGCTAAAGCCGTGCTGCCATCGTGGACTTCGGGCTGCTGGTGCAAATGGCTGGAGGTCCTACATCCGCAACGGTGTGGCTCCCATATGCTCTGCCAGAGCGGGTAGATTGGTGGTGGGGGCAGTTTGGGGAGGGGAGTAATTTGGGCAGGGGGCAGTTTGGGGTGGGTGGAGGAGGATCTTGTCTGTAGCCACACACCCCAAGATCCTGCCCCCCTTTCCCAGCCCTGAAATGCCCCTGAGTCTCCTGGAATTTATGCCAGTTAAACTGCTGCCATAGGTCCAAGAAGAAACACTGGAGCCTAGGCAGCCTACAGGAGGTAAGTAAGAAAAAGTTTTTCTTAGCTCTTTGGGGCTCTCCGGTTTCCCCCGCATAGCATGCAGCATGCACTCAGGCAGTGGCGCTGCAGGCTATGAGCTACTGGGGGAAAGGATTGGGCTGAGATTATGCCAACAAATTATTTGAAGAGAAAACATAACTCTTTCCCTTCCTTCCCCTGCCTCCATTTCCCTTCCCTTTCTCCGTTGTTTTCCTTGTGCTCATCTCAGTTTTCCCTTGGGACAGAGTCTGTATACCACCACTCCTTAACTAGCATGTACATTTGGGAGCAAGATCCACTTACGAACCATTTAACATAGGCCTGAGGAGACTTTTTTTCTTTTTAGTTCATGAAAAGCAAAGGAGAAGCTCTGGTAAACTCATGCTTCACCCTTTGTATCACTCAGCTGAAGAGACTGTAAGTATGAGGAGAGGTTTGCAGCAGGGGCAGTTGATTCAATCACTGAAAAAGAGCACGAATAATCCCAGTGCTCAGGTACCAATATTCACTCTGGTGTTAAAAGCACGGTTGGAGACTAAAAAGATGGCACTATTTCAAATAATTAATATTAGAAGATGTGATGATTGAGTTCCCCTTGCTCCCTTCTTCTACCTACAGGTGTCCCTTAAAGAAGACTTCAGTATAAGCTTTGCTAGGAAAGAGGCTTCCGAGACTCTTTGAAATCAGATTGGGGGTGGGGGCGCCCATCTCTGTCCACTTGTCTCCACTGAAAGAAGGGGATATAGAGGAAGAAGAAATGTGGAAGGGAGCAGAGTGCTGAATTAGAACATTGGTCAGTGGGAGGATCAAAGGCTGGTACACCATTGGGTAAAGTGGGACAGCATTTGACATGCTGCCTCAGGCGTCAGGACATCTTGGGCTGGCCCTGAATGCAGCTCTGTTGAAACCAATACAAGTTTATGTGCTGTCTTCAGTAGATGGAACATTATACCCTACTGCATGTCTGAGCAAAAGTGAAGACTCCAGTGTACCAGATTTCTGAGTAAATCTAGCTACTTTTGTCTCCAAACAACATTGGATGCATTGACAATTTGCTACATCTTACTGAATGTTCTAAAACATTCACAATCAGTTTGACAAATTGAAGCTGAAACCTGTCATGGTGGTGGCAATTTTCTATTTCCATTGCCCTTTTATCTAAATGTGTTAAATGTATAACTTGAACTTCTTCAAAGAACCAGTCAAGCACCCAGGTATATACATAGTATTTTTCAATAGACATTGAATGTCTAATTCAGATACTGGCTATATCCAAACATACTGTGCTTCAAATCATTTATATGTAATAGCAAACATATATAACGTTTCAATATAAAACCGGTTTGTTTTTTTTAAATAGAAGACACTGTTTTTGTTTAGTTATTCTGTTGGTTCTCAATATTAAAAACTTGGTTCATTCAGTTATTGGTTACTTAATTATTGTTTGTAACAAATGGCCAATTTTATTCTGCAATTCATTTTCAGAAAACGAAAATATAGCACTGTGTAGCATAGCAGAATGGGTGAGCTTTCACCCCTTTTTAAAAACTTGGCATTGAAAACAGTGTCTGTTCTCCCTCCACCACACACACATAGGCTGCAACATCATGCCATTCCACTGCCATAAAATAGGACAGCCTCCAGTAGTAACAGTCACCTCCCCGCCCCATCATGATTTGGAATGACACAACATACAGACCATTATGAAAAAAATGGCTGGTACTAGATGCCCAAACTAGCTTTGCCGGTCATTTTCAACTTCCTGTGGTTAAAAAGTGGGGGAGTCTGCTGTCCTGTTGCGCCACCATATAGTATGTATGCCATTCTGTTTGTTTGAGAGCTTTTCTCATTTGTTTTGCCACAAATGAAATAGAACCAGAAAGAGACCAGTTTGGATCCATTTTTCATCCATTCTATAACAGATCTACAGCAATGAAAAAATATAGGTAAGATTCAGGCCTCAGAAAACTATAAAGTTATTGGTGAATGCTTAATATATGGACATTTTCAGCAGCATGCTCCAAAGAATATATTCTGCGTAATTACTGTGCCCCCCCCGATACCCTGACCCCCAATGTACCCTGGAGCAGGCACCCAATGCCCAGGGTAGGGAGGCTTCCTCACCCCTTGAGGGGGGCAAAGAAGGTTGGCTCACCCCAACCAGGCAGGGGAGACTGACAAGGCAAACAAGTAACACTAAAGGAAACAAGCCAGGAGCAGGAAAGGCCTTTTCTGCCCCACGTGGAGGAAGGGGAGGGGCCAAAGGGGGCAGGCTTGCTCCATAAAACAGGGAAGCCAGGGATGAGAGGCAGTCAGTGCGAGGCAGGGAGCTGTGAGGTGAATGGCTTCTGCGCCTAGGCCAGGTTTGGCAGCTCTGCTAGGGAGGAGGACAAGGGTGCCGGAACCCCCTCCCCTTCTAGCCAATCTGAGGCCTCCTGGGGGTGGGGTGGAACAAGCCTGCTCCAGGCCCCTCCAGGGCTGGGACCCTACATACTGCATGAATCTAGCTGTCACTTCCATTGCATAACCTAGGTATTTTCTCCACAATTGTTTACATATACCCCCTTTAACCTACATTAATAAACATCTATATGCAATATATGTATGTTCTGGATGAAATGAAAGGTGCACACATATACCCAGAGACAATCAATGCACCACAAAGAGCCATGTGAAAAACAAAATCAATGACACTTCAGTTATAAGGCTGAATAGAGCTTTGAAAATCCTCCTAAGCACTCGGCAGATGCTACTAAGTGTTAAGAAAGAGGCTGTAAACATTATAACAGCATGAAGTGCAGTCTGTTCTTCAATATCACAAAGCAAACTAAGTCCTTGGAATTTAAATGACTTTAGTCTTCCTGACTTCCCTTCTCATTTTAGGTAAAATTTATGTATTATGAAACCACAAAGACATCCGTTTAGAATCTCAATTGTTGTACCATTTCCACAATGTAAGGAAAAGCTACCACTGCGAGCTGTCCCTAAAGCAAGGGCATGCCACTTTAAGGACGGCTGTATTATGAAGAGAAATCAACTGACATGAATGTGGGAGGGCAAAAACAACTGCTGCAGTTGCTGAGGGAGACTGAGGGCACAACTTTTCGGTACCTGAGCAGCCACAATGCAACCTCGAGGTAAGAGAACAAATGTTTCCATACCTTGAGGAGGCCTCTATGACTGCCCCCCCCCCACTGAATGCAGTGCACACCCCATTGGCACAGCTGCACTGGTACTGGAAAATTGGATAGGATTGGACCCTGAATGCACACAGGTCACCACCAACCTTCAGGATCTTCTCTATGGCAATGCAATCCCATTTAGAATAAACAAAGCTGTGCAGAGTGGCACTGGCTGCACTACGGGGTGGCATACGGGCCTCCAGAAGCGACTTTAGTCCATATTGCTTAAACGTTTTGCTTAACAATATAAAATATTATATTGATTGTTTTCTATGTTTTATTCTATCATTCTTTGATGCACTATGTATGTATACAGGTGGAGCTTGTTTATCTGCAGATTATACATTTGTGGATCTGGCTCCCCTTGAGCCCTCCGAAGGGGGGACTGAAGCTGCACTCCAGTCTCCTCGGGAGGGCTTTTGGAGTCCGGAGAGGTAGTGCATGTCCACCCACTGACTCTCCAGGCTTCAGAATAGCTCAGAGAGGTGAAAAAAGCCACTTCCGATTTCCTGAAGGAAAGCCTTTTAAGGCATTCTAAGGTCTGGAGAAGCCTTCCCAAGCTTATACAGCAATTGCTTTTACCATGCATTCCCCAATAAATACAGCCAACAACAGGTATGGGATTAAATGGGCCATTTTATTAACTTACAACAAGCGCAACAAGGCAAAATAGGTAACAATACCCAAACTAAGTGCGGGGTTCTAAATGGGGGAAACAGCCTAGCCGTCTACGTCCCCCAGTCTCATAGGGCATCCACCCGACTCCAGGCGTAGCTCAATTGTTATTAAGCCTGCCTTTCACCGTCGCCCGAAGAGGGTAAGCCAGCCAAACTACTATGCCTTCAGGTCACCCCTGCAAGGCCCCAAAGTTCAGACCAGGGGCTAGCCAGCCTGCCTCCCCGAGCCGGTCAAGCATCTTGAGAGCGGTTCTGGTTCACCCCTGCCCTTGCTGACATAGATTGGACACCGAGAAGGTCTTCTGCCTGCCTACCCACCCAGCACTTCTACCGCCAGTGACCAGGACAGTAAGTGATATCTTGCAGACCCATAGCCAGTCTGAGGTAGGCGAAAACAAAACACCATCATGGTGCCAATCAGATGATGCTCAAAAATTCCTACCCGGTCCTCCGGAGAGCGACCAGCTAATCCCAGACCAGCTAGAGGGCGGGCGGGGGTCGCTTCCAGGAACGGAACTAAGCCGGGTCTAGTGCCTGCGTGCTAGATCAGGCTCAGTCGTCCCACCCCCTAATGCCAGCCAGCCAGCCAATCAGCTGGCAGCAAAGACCTGCTGCCGGCTGATAGGGGGGCTAGCCATGGCAATCATTGCTAGCGTGCCCATACAGGCACGCTAGCTGCCTTTATAGCAATTTTAATCAAAATCAGAGATGTAGTAGTTAATTTTTTTTTTAAATGGTGATCTGTCATGAAACAACCCCATTGAAGAAGATAACAGTGGTTACCCAGACCTCTTTGCTAGTTGCAAAGGGCCCCCCATAACAGTCCATGTTTCAAGGGCCTAAAAATGTAGGTTTGCCACTGTTTGTGAGGGCGGATCAGGAGTGGATTGGGACGAGGATGGGCAGTACACAGCTTTCTGGGCCTTGCAGTAGCAGTAGCACTCCACAGACTGGTAGAGAGACTGCCACAATAGTGAACTATGTGGTACGCTGGTCTTCCAGTGTAACAAGGGATACGTTTGGGCCATAAAACAAAAGGAACACACACACAATTCCAAAAATTCCTTGCAGGGCCAGATAGCTTTCACTTATTATGGTGACAAATTCTCTATATATGCATGTGTGTATGTACATGGCATACAAAGGACTTAAAGTTGTAACCCAGTGTTACAAGAGTGGTACCGTAGTGCTGAAGCCTGGACTTAATATATATAATGTCCCTTCACTTGTATCATCACACTGGTGATGATGGTGTTTAAAAAAATAATAGCAATTTTGGCATCATTACATGGAGACATGGACTACTAATTTTATACCTGCTGTACACTTTCCTGGAAAACCAGAGAGCTGGGGGGAGGCTTTATGATCATATCCTCCACTGCCTCTTTTAGCTATTCAGCAACATAATCTTGTATTGAACGATATCTTTATTTTTTCTTGGCTCCTTTTGATATGGTCTCACAGAAATGTGAGATATAAATCTATAAACAAATGCTGTCAAAAGACTGGAAAAATCCTCTCCACTGAAGGTAAATGGAGGGGAACAAAGAAATGAGGGCAAACGGAAATGGAGTGGAATTGGGAGAATCTGCTCATCCTTACTTTCCAGTTCAGCAGACACATGTCTTGCCATGCCCACTGAAGCCTCTGTTACATGGTCAATATTTTAATTCTGTTGATCTCCTTCAATTGAAGACATTCAGTAATGTCATGGCACAGGCTATATGCTATGGCCTGAAGAGGACCAGGGACACAGTGAGACGAACAGGTGCTTAGCGGCAATATCATTACTGAGCACTGTGGATGGTTGGGGCAGTGGCATTTGGCCTCTGTAGAAGAAAGCTGGTGGGTGCGTGGAGATTGGGGATGGAAGGTGGAGAAAGAGCAGAGGGGCAGAATGAGGGAGAAGAGTAGTACAAATGGGGAAAAGACAGCTAGGGAAATATCTGCTGGAGTAGTGAGAACAAGGGAATGAAGGACAAGAGAGGAAAGGGAAACAGATGAACCACGCAAAGGACATGGATGAGAAAGGAAGCAGAGAAAGCCCAAGAGGAGAGACAGGGCCAGAGAAGGTTGTGGAGGGGAAGCAAAACAAGGAGACAGGGATGATGGCAGGGAAGGATGAGACAAGTTGGAGTGGAAGGGGAGGGTCATACCAGCTCTGAGGAAGCAACAGATACTTGCCTAACTCCCACCCAGCAGCAATGCAGAAGTAAAGGAAGGCTGCCCTATGAGAGGGAAAACAGGAGAGCAGCCATAAGAGAGAGGCAATCAGCCTACTGGTGAGGGAGGGAAGGGAGAGGTAAAAGGGGACTTGGAGACAGCAGAGAAAGCATATGAGTTATTTGCATTTGTCTTCATGGCAGAAGACCACAGACTGATACTGCTGCCCGAACAGCCTCTGCTGACAGAGGAATTAAGGCTGCAATCCTATGCACACTTTCCTGGAAGTAAGCACCATTGAACGTAATGGGTCTTACTTTTGAATAAGCATGCATAGGATTATGCTGCTAGTCAGATTGAAGTTAAAAGAGAAGGTGTTTTAGACCTAATTAAAAATTAAAGATCAATAAGTCATTGGGCCCAGATGGCATCTGGAACTGAAGAATGAAGTTGCTGATCTCTTATGCAATTTGTCCCTTAAAACAGCCATGGTGCCAGAGGACTGGAGGACAACAAATGTCACACCAATCTTCAAAAAAGGAAGGAGAGGAGACCTGGGAAGCTACAGGCCTGTCAGCCTAATGTCTGTTCCAGATAAGATGGTAGAAAGCCTCATTAAAGACAGAATCTTAAAACACAGATGAACAAGCTTTGTTTAGGGAGTGTCAGCACAGCTTCTGTAAGGGTAAGTCTTGCCTCACAAAACTTCTAGAATTCTTTGAAAAGGTCAACAGGCATGTAGATACAGGGGAATCCATGGATATTATATATTTGGACTTTCAGAAGGCACTTGACATGGTCCCTCAACAAAGGCTGCTGAGAAAACTTCATAGTCGGGTAATAAGAGGGCAGGTACTCTTATGGATTAAGAACTGGTTGAGGACCAAACAGAATGGGCAATTTTCACAATGGAGGGAGGTGACAAGTGGTATGTCCCAAGGATCTGTCCTGGGACCGGTACTTTTCAACTTGTTCATAAATGACCTGGAGATGGGGATGAGGTGGTTAGGTTTGCGGATGACACTAAACTTTTCTGGGTGGTGAAGACCAGAAGGGGTTTGTGAAGAGCTCCAGAAGGATCTCTCCAGACTGGCAGAATGGGCAGCAAAATGGCAGATGTGTTTCAATGTAAGTAAGTGTAAAGTAATGAATTTTGGGGCAAAAAATCAAAACTTCACATTATAGGCTAATAGGTTCTGAGCTGTCTGTGACAGCTCAGGAGAGAGATAGTGGGGTGCTGGTGGACAACTCGATGAAAGTGTCGACCCAATGTGCAGCAGTGTTGAAGAAAGCCAATTCCATGCTCAGGATTATTAAAAAGGGGATTGAGAATAAAACAGCTAATATTATAACACCATTGTACGAATCGTCGGTAAGGCCACATCTGGAATATCGTGTTCAGTTCTGGTCACTATATCTGAAAAAGGACATAGTGGAACTACAAAAGGTGCAGAAGAGAGCGACCAAAAGGATTACTGGGCTGGAACACCTCCCTTATGAGGAAAAGCTACAGCATTTGAGGCTCTTCAGTCTAGAAAAGAGGCATCTGAGGGAGAATCTGATTGAGACACAAAAAATTATGTAGGGGATGGAAAGGGTGAATAGAGGGATGCTCTTTTCTCTCTCATACAACACCAGAACCAGGCTACATCTACTAAAACTGAAAGTTGTGAGAGTTAGAACAGACCAAAGAAAATATTTCTTTACCCAGCTTGTACTTAGTCTGTAGAATTCCTTGCTGCAGAATGTGGTGATGGTGTCTGGCCTAGACGCCTTTAAAAGTGGATTGGACAGATTTCTAGAGGAAAACTCCATCACAGGTTTCAAGCCATGATGGGTATGTACAGTCTGAGATTAACTGGTCGCTCATCATGAGGGCTTGGTAGGAATTTTTTTCTGTACTCTGAATTGGCTGTGGATGGCAGTTTTTTCACCTACCCCAGACTGGTGAGGGAGGGACAGTGTGTTCAGTAGGTTTCATGTTTTAAAAATTGGTCACTTGTGTTTAATAAGGTGGCCCAAGTTAAACCCAATCCGCAATCTGGAGGCTTCATTGGGGTGTGTGAGAGTAATTATTATTATTATTATTATTATTATTATTATTATTATTATTATTATTAACAGTATTTATATACCGCTTTTCAACTAAAAGTTCACAAAGCAGTTACAGAGAAAAATCAAATAACTAAATGGCTCCCTGTCCCAAAAGGGCTCACAATCTAAAAAGATGCAAATGAATACCAGCAGACAGCCACTAGAACAGACAGTGCTGGGGTGAGGTGGGCCAGTTACTCTCCCCCTGCTAAAAAAAGGAGCACCCACTTGAAAAAGTGCCTCTTACCCATTTAGCAGGGGTTTAAATAGAATGCCAGATGCCAGGGAATGGCAGTGAGATGCAAGTATCTTCTTGTCTGTGTGCTCCCTGAGGCATCTAGTGGGCTATTGTAAGATACAGGAAGCTGGACTAGATGGGCACGGGCCTGATCAGGCAGGGCTCTTCTCTTATGTTCTAAAAGGTGAGACTTAAAAAAAAGGACGGGGTGAGTTAAACAAACTGGACTGAAAATAAATACAACCACTGAACATCTATAGAGATGTGTGGATAGACATTTGGAAGAAACTCCTTGTAACATGTCCTTTCCCAATCTGTTTGTTTCCCATTACTTCCCCACTTTCCTTCTTTCCTCTTTCTCAAAAAACTCCTTTCCTTTTCATGGGTTCCTCAGGGAACTCCTTACATTCCTTTTCTCCCCATTATTTCCCCATCTTTGTTCTGCTCCTTCTTCTTCGAAGGAGCTCTTCTCTCCTCCTTTTCCTCCTCCTAATTGTTTTCTTTATGGCTCCATCACGTGTGAATGTTAGCCATAGAATTCCTGTCTCGAGTACAGTGTGAGTGAGCAAATTCAGTTCGATCCTGTATGAAACCCATTTTGGCTTTTGGGCACTTTGTAAATTACTGTGCACTTTCACTCTTGTCTCCACTTTCTTTGCACCACCAAATTATACAGTTGCACTATTAGCCATTACATTGGGTCCTTGCACATGATTGTGCCCCCGCCACACATGTTGTATATGTTTAAAAATACCCTGCCAGGAATAGCTCTCAGCAAGAAGAGAACTTGATCGCAATATTCTCTTCATTACTAATCATGCATATTCTTGCCTATGACTATGGGGATTTTTAAAAAAGCGTTCTGGAAACCTAAGGCACACTACTCATATCCTACATGCAAAAAGTCCTTGAGGGTATCTCATTCTGTTAGTTTAGTGACTGTTTTCATTAAGTGTGCTCATAATATCAATCAGAATCAACCTGTTTGACCCCACCCCCCACTGCCATGTGCTCAGTGTGATGCATACTGCTAAGAATCATATCAAACTCCTCCTCAGTTACAAAGTAGTGTGCTGCGGATCCAGTCACTATCCGTTGGCCTAACCTACCCCAAAGTGTTATCATAAGGGTAAAAGGAGTTAAGAACATATCGAGGTGTTCTGAGCCATGAGGAAGAAGTAGTAGCACAGTCTAACTTGAAATAGAATATGTGTTTGAGAAACATTTGCAACAGTCTAATGATCCATCAATAAAATTCAAAGAGTGGGGTGTGGCAAACTCACCCTCCAGAAAGACTGACCAAGTCTATGTATAATGATAATCATTAAGCTGCGATCCCAGTTGTGGGCAAGGCCTTTGGTTAGCGGTGATGGCAGGCAGCAGCACCCTCCTGGACATTTTTGTAATCATTATGTTTGTTCAATTGCAACAGGGATTTTGCTCCCGAAAGGGCTTCACCATTTTTACCAGCAGGGGCTTCACAACTTTTGTGGGAATGTAGACCTTGGTCTGGCATGTCACCCCCTCCCTCCCCCCATAAAGAATACCAAAGGCAGTTTGCAACACCTCTGTTACTTATTGGTGTTAAATGGGCTTTCTAAAACCGCGTACTTTTTTTTGACCTGCTAATAGGCATTGGAATGGCAAGCAGAGTCATTTAGATCCTAAATCATTCATCTTTCCTCCTCTTTGCTCTATTGTTCTCTTTCCTTATTCTCTGCATTTTCTTTGTGGTATTTGGTAGGAAAGCAGAACATTTCAAATGAAGAAAGATCAGTCTTTACCCTTTCATGGAAAATCAATATCCTTTGTGGTTTCTTCAGCTTACTTAGACTTTGTCAAATGTAGAATATGCCCTAGAAAGGCCTTCTGGTGTTCATCAATTATTGTTTTACTCCAAGCACAATGAGAACTAAAATATGCTTTTTACTTGACAAATGAAAAAGGAAAAGTTGGGCACTTTATTATGGTGCACTTAAGATGTGAATGCTTCAGGGGGTGGGTAGAGAGCGAGGTTTGTCAGCATTTTTGCGAAGCGTCACATGGTTGCACAGATTCAATGGCAATTTGGAAGCAGACAAGGGGGAAAAAAGCAGTATTGATTTCTCAACTACGCAATGCTGTGTTTCTAGTGTAAAAAGCTTCTATAGTGAGGTGACATTTCATTTAGAGCACCACTTAGTTGGTACATAATTCCTCATCATTCGAAGATGGCAATTCCATACTCACTCGCTAGGGAGGAAGTCTCACCGAGCTTGATGTGCGATGCCTTGGCAATCCTGAGTATGTCTACTTAAGTTAAACCCAATCCTTACTGAAAACCCAGGCCAGATTGGACATTGCATGAGAAATGCAGGCAGCAGGCTCCATATGTGAATTCCAAACATGAAAAGCAGCTGCAATAGGGAGTGGGGGAAATACCTTCTTAACCCTTACCCTCCAGTGCGTTTTCCACTGGATTTCTCAAAATCTCTAGATTTTGAGCACAGTATAGGAAGCTGCCTTATAGTGAATCAGGCCATTTGTCCACCTGACTCATTATTCAACACAGGCTGATATGGTATTCCAAGTTTTGTTGAGGGTGCCTTTCCCACTCCTATTTAAATATGCCAGAAACTGAACCTGGGACTTACTGCCTACAAAGCACATGCTCTTTGAGCTATTGCCTTTCCCCTATAAAACTAGCTGGACAGGAAAGGGTTAAGTAGCCACACCCCCTTTCCTCTAGTCAAACCACCTATGGCTGCTTTACATTAACAGAAATTGAGCCTAGAGACTCTTACATGCATTTCCCATGTAAACATCAGTTTGATCCCGTTTCTTCATTTATTTTATTTTAATTCAAAAAAAAAAAAGTCTGTTTCAGTAGACATGCACAGATTTAAAACAGAAAGTGTTCTTCTAAGCAGAGATATCCAGTGTTCCCAGAGGAAACACGGATCTATCTAGAACTCATTTGCAAATGTATAGTATAAATGAGTGTATAAATGTCACAGTATAAATGAATGCTTGCAAAATTAAAACTATTTGTTTCCTAATATTCAGCAAAGAGAGCAGAAAACTGTTTAGGATTATTTGAAACCAACCAACGTTTCAAATCTGAGATGGTAAATAAGGAAACATTTGCCTTATCTAAGGATGGTAAACAAACAGGAAAGAAGATGGTGAATAGTATTGTGTCTCAATATACACCTGTGTTTCATGACCCTATGTACTCCAACTCACAGTGTCTTTTGGTAATTAAAACTGTGGTTGAAAAGAAAAACTTTTGTGAACTTTTGTATTAGACATTGTAATGCATTTCAATTAGCAATGTTGGCTATTTTGACTCTTATTACAGGGAGTGAAACATGGCAAAAGGAAATAGGTAAAAGATGATGATGATGATGACAACGACAATGATAACTTGATCAACATTACTTTCCCTCCAGCTGTAAAACATAATCATGGTTTGTCTTTTATACCAGATTTGTAAGAAAAAAATAACAATTTGTTGCTTTCTGGATAATTTCCTTGCAGTGGCTATTTTATCGACTGCAGCCTTCAGTCAAGGGTTGTAAAAATCGAAGGAGTTTGAACAGCAATAGAGTTGTTGACTTTTAAAACAAACAAACAAATTAGGGCATCTGTGTAGGCCCAGGGCTCGCTGAAAATTTTCCATTCTCAAAGGGTACATCTATTGCATTTTACTAATTATTTACTAAATTATTGGCTATTTATTAATCCACTGCCACCAAGAACTGTAATATCATTCACACATAATATGAGGCCCCCCAAAGCAGTCAAATCCAACTACAAAGCCAGAATGAAAAGTATGTGAACAGTACTTGTTGGCAACCTTCAGTCTCGAAAGACTATGGTATCGCGCTCTGAAAGGTGGTTCTGGAACAGCGTCTAGTGTGGCTGAAAAGGCCAATTCAGGAGTGACAATCCCTTCCACACTGGGAGCAAGTGCAGTCTGTCCCTGGTCTGTCTCCCTGGCTATGGGCCTTCCTTCTTTGCCTCTTTGCCTCAGTCTGTTGGCCAAGTGTCTCTTCAAACTGGGAAAGGCCATGCTGCACAGCCTGCCTCCAAGCGGGCCGCTCAGAGGCCAGGGTTTCCCACCTGCTGAGGTCCACTCCTAAGGCCTTCAGATCCCTCTTGCAGATGTCCTTGTATCACAGCTGTGGTCTACCTGTAGGGCGCTTTCCTTGCACGAGTTCTCCATAGAGGAGATCCTTTGGGATCCGGCCATCATCCATTCTCACGACATGACCGAGCCAACGCAGGCGTCTCTGTTTCAGCAGTGCATACATGCTAGGGATTCCAGCACGTTCCAGGACTGTATTGTTTGGAACTTTGTCCTCCTAGGTGATGCCGAGAATGCGTCGGAGGCAGCGCATGTGGAAAGCGCAGTGGCAGATAGCAAATCAGGTTATATGCACAACAGATATATATGCACCATATTATTAAAAATGCAGCATTTAGACAGCATTCTGGGCAACCCATTTAATGGATATGGGAATAATACAGAAACAAATCAGTGACTCCTTGGCAGAGTGCTCAAGAACTGCCAACCTAAAAGGTCAGCCAGGAGGAGAGAGGGCACACACAGGAAGGGGACGAGCCATAGCTCAGTAGCAGAACACATACTTTGCATACAGAAGGTCTCAAGAGTCTGGAACTCAACATGGGTGGGCAAGCAGTGTCAGTTCTTCTCCCCGCCCCTTGCTAGCCTGGAATACTCTCTGGTGGTTGTCCTGCTTCTATCTGGAAATATCCCAGTCACATTATCCTCTAAGGAAGGAAGCACTTCCCCCCACTCTTCCCTTGCCAGTAGTAAACAAAAATTGCTTTCAGAGGCCCTAAACAGGGTTGTGAGACTCATGGAAGTCTGAGTCACTTGTGTCATGTGGCTACTTCTTCACTCTATATGTGATTTGTGCATAGAATTAGCCTATTGCTTTCCAGGGGAAGTAATCACGTGAAACATCTCTGTCTTCTGTTAATGTCTATATTGGGGACACAACCTGTGACAGCCAAGTCCCCCCAATTTTGAGTGCCACCAAAAGGGGTATGCACAAGCAATGCTTTGGTGCACCTATTATGAACAAAAGAGGCTTTAAATTACCTAAATTAAATAAAGAGGATGTCAGTTTCATCCTAACCATAAGTGGCAGGCCAGGCATGGAATAATCACAGTACCTCAGTTTCCCTCACCATGGAACTGCCAAGGCATTGCCAGGCAGCAGAAACACCCCCAGCATGCAAAGAGAACTTCAGTAAAGTTACAGGTTTTTTGTTGCATGGAGCTGTGTTTTTCTTTGACTGTGGCAAGCAATATAAACAGTAAAAAACAGAACGCCAAAAGATAATAGTTGGGCCATCTGATAATGGGATTGGCCGGGGTTCATTTTGACACCATTACTTTCAACAGGTGAGTAGAGGTGTTAATAGTTCACTGAAAGGAAGGCCTAAAAAAGTGCCAAGTTCCAACTTTTATTTCATTGGTGGGGAAATGTATGAATGTATGGGGAAACCCTAAAACCCTAAATTCTGCCCCCCTCTTTATATATCATGCCATGGTAATGCACTTATAAAAACTCTAGTTTTAAAAGGTCCATCTTTGAACTGTTCAGTTAAAAAAAAATCAGATCAATTAGTTACGGTCATCTTCTTTTTCCCCGATGGATTTGATATGTAAGTGCAAAAAAGCACCATCAATGCACCATCAAAAAAATAATTAAGAGCTCTAGAGTCACTTGAAATTCTTAAAATGGACATTTAGGCTGCTGTATAATCCAACACAGTCGTGGAATAGATCAGTGGGGGCCCTGGACATGTCTGGATAGGTCCCTTCCCCTCTGATGATGCCACTGCAGAAGATGTTCCATTTGAGTTTAGCAACCTCTTTCTGTTTCTATTTGGGTGTAGTGATTTGTGAGAGGAAGGAGTAGGAATGTGGCCAATGAGTCATAGCTGTGATATTTTCTCCTGTGACTCAAAATAAATCTGAGCTCAAACTCCAGGTTTTTCTCACCCAGTCTACTTTTAATGAGCACATTTCAACTATATTGAATTTTGGCCTACTGTATCTCTATGTAAACACTTGAATGCTAATGAACATGGAAAGGAGAAGTGACTTAAGCTTGAAAGGGTAGCAGGGATATAGCATTTCTCCATTTTCTTTTGTCAGAAAGCTTATTCAATAAGGTATTTTTAATATAATTTTATCATAATTTATAAAAAAAAATACTTTACTTTCTTAAATACAGCATCTCAGTCAGTCAGACACAAAACAATGAATCAGTTATATCAGTTAATACGCATCAGAGCCACAGCACTGGTCTGCAGCGTGCTGCCGTGGCAATGGAAACTGTGAAAGTGCTGGAAAGCAATTTGTGGCAGCTAAGCAGAGGCAGGCACTGGTACAAAGGCCAGCATGGATAGGCTGTGTAGTTTTGTGCCAGTTGGAGATGCTCCGAGTTGTCACCTGCAAATCAGTCTCAAACCCCCCCTCTCTTTCCAAAGCAAAACTTGTGGCAGCCATCAATACAGAGCAACACAAAGAGGGAGGGGGAGCAGCTAACAGAGACAGGAAAGGCATGATTTAGAGGAAATTAAGACTTACTGCTGGCCAAATTTTATCACTAACAGACCCTTTTTGCTGACAGGCTAATAAAGTGCCTTACTAACCTAACCGCAAGCCAGACAGGATAGAAATAGAACAGCGAGCATCGCGAAACGGTCAGAAACAAGACTTCCCTTTGAGAAAGGTAGGGGCAAGTGCAAAAGAAAGAGTGAAAAGGGCGGGAGCATGAAGAAGGACATTTAGGAAAGTTACCAAGGGAACTTCCCCTTTTTAGGACGCTTTGTTTGAATGACAACTGAAATGTATAAAAGGGTGTCACACTCCACTGGACCCTGGGCTTCTGAATTTGAGTGGACAGCTCTCAGGGGTCCTAGGCATGCCTTGCTAACCTGTAAACACCTTCCTAACCTTCCACCTTCTAATGTCTTGCTTATTCGTTCTCAGTGGCACCGGACAGAATCCATCCCTGTCGGACCAACTGGCTCTGCCCTTCCAGGCAGGGGTACAACAGTGTGAATGGCAGTAGGTTCACAGCCGAACGGTACGGAGGTGTTCCAGGGTAGGGGAGGCAGGAAGTGGCAAAGCAGGACAGGGAGAGGATGATGATGGGGTAGAGGGTGGGCAGATCCTATTCCCCCTCCTGGGTCCAATCCAGATCTTATCCCCCCCCTCCTGGTCCCAATCCACTGACATGGGGCTGCAGTGATTTTGCTGATGTGGGACTGAATAGCCTCATAGCAGCCGCTGAGGCATTCCCCAGGGTAAGCGGAAAAAGTCCCCTTACCTTGGGTAGACGTCCAGCAGCCTTGCTGCCTGTGCTGGACACAGTAGCAGCCATTTTGGTGCCACGACATCTCGGTGCAGGCATTCAGATAGAATTGGGCAGTGTATGTGCAAAATACCACGTGGTTATGGGTATTCATATGCTGTCGGGTTCCCTATGATCGGGGGTGGGATGACAACCACCCAGATGTCCTCTACCACATTGGGTGCACAGTTCTCCTCCATTTGCTACCCTTTTATTCTTTGTGCAGAGTATAGAGTTGTTGGCACCTGTTCCCACGATATACTTTTGGAGATGGTACAAAGAAGAACCCACAGCCTGTAGTATCCTTCTATGAGTAATCTGCCTAGCAATTGGCTTCCCTCCTTATTGATGTGTCTATCAGTGATCTACACTCATATCTGGCTTTCAAAAATCGCTTCTATCAGCAATCTGCACACTTCCCTCCAGCAGGCTAGAGAGAGATTAGAGAACAAAGGGAACATGTGTGCAGCATCTTTTTTTAGCTATGCTGGGTTTCCATTGCAGCTGTGTTGGTACGCTCCCATGCAGCTTACAAGGAACTGTGCCGAAGAGCTCCCCTCCCTGTTTCTGAAGTTTACTGTGGGAAATCGCCTGATCAGTTTCCCCAAAAGAATTTGATAAATTCTGGAAGAAACTTTGGAACCAGGGAAGGGAGCCCATTTTTTTTCAAAGGGAAACCCCACTTCCTTGGTCAAAGAACAGAACTGTAGAAAAAATGTGAGGGGAAAAACTCCCCTGCAAAAGTTGGGATGGGAAATCATGGTACAGAACAATATACCATAGATACTCGCCTATAGTACGTAGAGGGCAGACCCTTTCAACTCTGAAAAGTTTCATTTCTCCACTCAGGTAGGCACCTCTTGCCCATCAGAAGCAATACAGAGATCTTAGTTTCTACAGTAACTTTTCTAGGAAATTCGAGCCAAAGTTAACCTTTTATTCTCCTCCAGAGAATTTTGCAAATGCTGCTGCAGCCTGGTTCCCTTTTGCAAAGGCTTTGCATTTGGCAGAGGTCTGTTTTTTTCAACAGCAGGATGGGATCCTCCTTTGCATTTGAAGCTACAATTCAGTGCACCATTACTTAAGAATAACACCCATAGAAAGCAGAGGGTCTACTTCTGAGTAAAAAGGGTTGCAACTATATGCAGCTCATCTCTCTGCTGTTAACTGAATTGCACACTCTCAGTTATGTGTTATAGGTTGTATGTTTTATGTAGAGCTTCTGGCTTAATACACCAGACACTTTAAAAGTGGATTTGATTCATGGTTTTCCTGCAGTTGTTCCCAACCTTTTTCACTTGCATATCCCTTGACAGCCCATTTCCATAAATTGTACCCTTCATATTAGCAAAATGTTGTAATTAATAATACAAGCCCTCATCTCCTCCACATGAAAGCCCAGACTTTGTGTATTTATCACAGTGTTTTCTCTTTTCATCTGTGTGAAGAACAGAAGACATTGCCTTTGCACTGTTTTGCACCAGAAGTGTCCTGAGAAATTCTGGCTGATTGATCACTTTCCATATTATGTTTCAGCTTTTTTACTGTGCTGGTTTTCAATCACTGGTTCATACATGAATTGATGACCAAAACCTAGTTTTTGGTGGGGCTTTCACAGCCAACTAGCTATCTCCCTTCCTGCCTTGCTGGCTCTGCAAGCCATTCTGAAGCATGACCTGCATTATTCCATTCTTTTTCAAGTACCCTTAAATGTCCTGTTGAGTGACCCTGGGGGTATATGAATCCCCGGTTGGGAACCACTGTTTTACTGGTATGTTGTTTACAGTGCACTTGCTCTGATAGTGCTTACAAAAAGGTGCTGAAGACCAGAATTTAAAAAAGAATAAAAATGTATCTTATGATCTTTTGCTATGTTTTTAATAAATGAGAGACTGTACAGTTCTTAGGCAACAATTACTGATAGGTTATTTTTCAGGGGTAAAATCAGTCAGACACCTAAGTTTAACCCCCCCCCCCGGCTTATCCGAGAGTCATAGAAAATTCCATGATTTTCAAAACCTGCCCTCGACTTATCTGTGGGATCAACTTATAGGTGAGTGTCTACGGCAGGGGTGTCCAAAGTTTTTGCCAGGAGGGCCACATCATCTTTCTGACACTGTGTCGGGGGCCGGTGAAAAAAAGAATTAATTTACATTTAAAATTTGAATAAATTTACATAAGGTTACATAAATGAATATATTAAAGATGAACTTATATGAATGAATGAAGGTCTTGGAATAGATCAAGCTGGCACAAAGCAAGGCCAGCCTTTCCTTCGCTGCCACTGCTGCATTACAGATGTGAAACAGCAAGCAGTGGAGGGAGCCCTCATCCCCAGCTCACGCAAGAGGTCAAACAGTCACCCTCACGCTGAAAGCAGTTGCGTCGGGCCAGTGCAAGCTCCAACAAATCTTCGGAGGGCCAGAAGCTCATTGGGGACTGGGGGCTCCCAGAGGGCCACATTGGGAGTCCTCGAGGGCCGTAAGTGGCCCCAGGGCCGGGGTTTGGGCACCATCTTTCAAACTAGAAAGTATTCTGTCCGGAGAAGGGTAAAGTCTCAGGGAAATTTCTGCTCCTTTTGGCAAACAAGTGCTGCTGCGATTTCTGCAGACACATGAAGTCTGCTGAGGGATGATTGGCAGCACAGGAGAAGGGACCGGTAGGAGTGCAGGAGGAATGTTTGCAACTTGAAGACAGGCCTAGATTGGTCTGAACAAGTGGTTGCAAATCCCATGCGAGTTGAAACCCACAGATGTGTCTCACAGCAGTATTTGCCCATGAAATAGCTGTACATCTGGTCTGGGCTCCATGCACCTCATTGCTGGTCTTCGGAGACATGAAATTCCTCTGCACACTCTCAGGCATGTGCAGAAATTACCCCTTCACACCTGCTTGGGTGGTAAGGAAAAACAGCCAGATAAAACAAGCATGTGATAACTGACAGCCCAATCCTATGCAGGTCTACTCAGAAGTAAATTCCACTGTGTTCAACGGGGCCTACTCCCAGGAAAGTGTGCATAGGATTGCAGCCAGATTGTGTAAATTCATCTCGTATTCATCCTCTGAAGTCTACCCAAATGTAGGATGGTTTTTGTTTTTTTTTTTTTTAATCCTTCTGGTCTGGCCTTTTTCTGTGTGTGTGCTGTGTGACTTTCTTCCCACTGAAAGTGAAGCTTCATTGGCAATTGTTGGCTATTTCAAACACACATATATTTCAGTGTACAGATGCAAATGAGGACTCATCTCCCCTCTCCATCATGGAAAGTAACACCTCTGCCAAAGATAGAGCAAAGATATTCTTCAAGCGATGGATGGCACCTATTTTATTCACTCACTCTGGCCCTGATCCAGGTGAGCACATGCAGATTCTCTACATATCTGCCTGGATTTTTTTAGAAACTGTTTCTCATGGCAGCTGTCCCCTAGAACTTTCAAACTGTCTTTTAAACTCCACTGAGACATGTCTCACATTTTTTCTAAGCTCCCTGGAGTGTCGAAAGAAAATACACGTTCTGCAAGGATAATTTGCAAAGAGGGAAACTACAGAGTAAAAATACACTGATCCACGTATGTGTGGTGTACGTGTTACCTTGTAGGTTGTGTGCCCTGCCACAACTTTCAGTTCTTACAATACAGGGCAAATGTACCCAATGCAATAATTCTATTATCAATCATTTATTTCGTAAGTTCCAAACTTTAATATTTATTGGTGGTATTATCACAACAATTCACTATGGAAAAATATGCAGATATTGTTTAAAGATTATTAATTCTCCCCTCCCCAAATTATTTGTATGTATGGTGTATATTCTCATTTTTTTTTCATAACATAGTTATGCTCCTATTCAAAAATGTCTCATGGACTACAAATTACAGCACTGAAAATTAATTGCAAAGATTTTATTATTAGAACTTCTTTCTAATAACCTACAAGACTGATCTTTAGAATCATTATTTCAGTTTTGTTCATATCCAATGAGAATGGGTAGCACTGAACACCTCCAATCATCCAGCTGAAATGTAATGTCCTGTTAAACAGACACCAAAGCAAAGTCTCTTTTCTTTTTTAATGTCATTTCTCATTTCTCTCAAATTATATAATACCTGTTGGTGCAGTCACATTTGTAAGAAGTAGACCTTGTAAATAATACCCCTTGCTAAAGCTATCTTTGGAAAATGATTGACAATCTTTGTGCACTGTAAGGAAACAAATATATTGCAAACATGCAAGGCATACCTGAAATGAACTTTGCATGATAGTTGGTAAAATGGTTTACTCTGTAGAAAGATGACTTTGTCCAAATGTACATTGTGTCCACTCAGGAGATGTAGATACGGAAGTCTTGTGCCCTGGTGAACAGAGAGAGGACACCGACCCACACAAAAGAGGTCCCACACCTTGGTTTCCTTGCTGGATTGGAAATCACACACACAGTCTGGCAGCAGATGTGCAACCATATGCAGACATCTAAACTGCAATGTCCATTTGGGCACAAGCATCTTTGCCTGGCTGCGTCCCTGCAGGAGGCAGATCAGCAAGTTTGGCACCCTGGGTGGCTGTGGGGTGGGGCTAGAGTGGAACTGTGAATGCTGAGCCTATCCCCAGTGGTTTTGAGTTGGGGTGACTGTTAAATAGTGGGTCCATGCGAATAAATGAAGAGCAAGTGATAACAGCTCAACACATTTATTCCATCTTCAGAACAGAACCTAGCAATGAAAACACAAGGCAGACACTCCTTGCTTTATACCCCTTAGCTTTGCCCAGATTCCCCAGGGTTGGTGCTGTAGAATCAGTCTCAGTCCACCTGATTGGCAGGCTAGAGGGCCAATCGGATGGGTAGGATTTCAATCCACCTCCCAATTAGCCAGCCATAACACTGGGCCAATCGGTTATGCAGGATTTTGATCCTGCATAACTTAAACATTTAACTTGCATACATAACAGTGACTTTGTGATTGTAGGTGTTGTTCCTGCAGCTCCAGGTTTGCTTAAGCCTGTGCTAGCTGTAGTGCAAGTGTCGTGGGATCAGTGCCTCAACAGAGGCCAATATATTTTTTATAAAGCAATAAAAAACAAAAGAGAAAAACAAAGCTAGAAAGCGAAATGAGGGATTTAGAAGTGAGAAAGGAGATTCAGAAAGGGCATTGTCCAGCCCGGGAAGATGGACAGAACAGTCCCATGGAAGTGACTTCTGATTTACTACTGATTTGCTTCTGCAACTTCTGGTTGCCGCTGTGAGGCATATGGGGCCCATGGAGTCCAATGAAGTGGGTCACAATCCCAGTGTGACCTGGAAGTGCTGACTACCCAGAAATGCTTTTTGGTGCAGCACTGAGCATCAGGTTGCGACCTATTGCAGATCATGAGGTGAATCGTGCCTATCAAAGGTTTGGGAAGCACTGCATTATATAATGGTTCTCAGTCAATAAATGTGGTCCATTTAGCCAAAGCCAATCTTGTTTCATGTACTTTGTGTGTGTACTTTGTGCCAGGCCAAAGGGAATGCATATCCCTATTGTTTTCTCTGGTTGCATACACAATGTTGTATACATGCAACCATGCCTGGATCGGGGCCATGAAAAATTATTTACGCAGAACCCAGAACCACCTCTTGAGCAGAAAGAAGATTATTAAGAATTACTTTTTAAAACCCAGTTTGTTTATCCTCACTTAACTTGAGTGTTTCTGGAAACATTCAAGGACAACAGATTGTAGAAAAAGCATGTCAGAAAAAATGAGGTCCTTTCCCTTCACATGGATGTGTCAGAAGTTCTGCTTTCATAATTAGTTCTACATTTCTTCAGCAAAGCTCTAGTATCTAGCAATTTTGTCCTTTATACTACATATAGCTGCTTTCCTCAAGAAAACCAGTAGGGTAAATAACTCCCAAATAATCCAACTTTTATTTTAAAAAATTGTTGCGGTAGATCAACAGAAACTTTTCCATATTGACATTTACTCTGGGGGAAAAAAACACATTGAAACAGAATGTCTGTTAAGATATGGAGAGTGAAACGGAAACTAGGTTTTGCCAACATGCCATATGTAACAAATGGATAGAAATCAGGTATAAATGGGGAGCTTACATTTTGAAAGTTGTTTTTCTTGTTAAAACAGAGAACTTCAAGCAATGCTGGAACTGTGCAACGGAAATTAAAACTGTCATTTGTTTCATAGACTCCGGAACCTTCAATTGTACTTGTGTTGAAATGTACATACTAATTTTGGGTTCTGAATTTTAGAAATCTAAGTATAAAATTTGCTCTTGGAAATCAAATAAGCAAAAGTTTTCAGTTCCCCCTTAATTCACAAAGGGTGCAATCCTGCCCTTCACTTGGGCCAGCACAAGTCCCTTGCACAGGCCCAGGAGGGTTGCAAACGTGCTGTAAGGCACGTTTGCACCTCCTCTGGAGTAAGCCACATCAGTGCACGGGGGTGCGCAAACACATGGGGTATGAATCCAGCTTCCACGGCGGCTTCCTCACCAAGGCTTGTGTTGGCCCGCTGGGCCGACACAAGCCTCTGGGGTGGGCAGAGAGGAGGCGGGAGGGAGGCATTCATGGGTGAGGAGAGGGTGGGTGGCCCCAGGGGTCAGTGGGTGGAGAGCAGGAGGCATCATAAGTGCTGGATCCCAACCCCAGTTCCTGGATCCCAACCCCAGATTGGCAGCACAATCAGTAACATGCTGCCTAGATGCCGATGTTGTCAACTCTTCCACTGGAGCAGTTAAGGCTGCAGTCCTATCCACGCTTTCCTGGGAGTAAGCCCCATTGACTATAATGGAACTTTCTTCTGAGTAGACATGCATAGGATTGGGCTCTAAGTCAGTAGGTGAGGTGGGAGAGTGGCAGAGGGAAGAGTGGGGAGGGGAAGGGTTGCAACTGGGCAGGGAGGCATAACTGGTTGTAGAAAGGCTGTAGGAGTGGGTGAATCTGGCAGTGATGATGTGCCAGATCCTGTCCCCTTGTCTGCAGCCTCCTGCACCCTTTCTCTTCTTGACCAAGTGCTAGCAAAATCACTAGGGCAGGTCCAAGGAGACCCATTTTAGAGTGAAAGGCTTACAGAGGTGTAAGGGGATTTAAGTTCCCTTTTGCCTCTGACGCCTCCTGATCCCCCATGCTCCCCCCCCCAAGCTGGATATTGCAAGTCCATTTTTGGTCAGGTGGGTAAGGATAGTACTGGGCTCTCAGATTGTGCTGCTAGAAAGTTCTGTACAGCACTTTTTCATCAGTTAGTGCCGGTGGAACATTCATTCTGTCAACACTAAAGCCTAATAGGATTGGGTTGTCCTACTGCTGGTTATGGCATCCCCAAGAAGGAAGCAGACGTAGCAGCCATTATCAGTACAAACAAACAGGGACTCAGCAACTCTCAGGAAACACTTATACATGGCCATTCACCCTCTTCCCCCCAAATATCCCCAGAGAAGAAAACAGAGGTTCACACACTAATCCATCACTGGAGTACGTATTTCAAAACAAGACCTCCTGCTGTGCAGAATAAAGATGAGGAGCAGCAGCTCCTTCATTGCCTCTTCTTTCAGGGTAAGGTCAGGGATAAGCCAATAGTGGTTCTTTAATAGAACATCAGTGCTCTAGAAGAATATATTGAGTATAATCATTTTTAGAACTGGTTTTCAATTAGCTTTTGGTCCTTTAATGCCATTTCCATGATCACGACTGCCTCGGGACTGCCTGGTCCCTTAGATGACATGTCATGTGCTGCCTCTCTTACCTGGTGATATGCCTGCTTCTGCTTCTCTGATTTTCTAGCCCCCCCATCTCCTCCACACTTCTGCTCTGTGCCCCTCTTTTCTTATCCAATGAATTCAAAAGTGAAATGGTATTTTCAAAGACATAATTGGAACATTCCAACCATTAAGAATTTTACATTTTTCTTTATGCCTTAATCTCAAAAGGATTTTAGAAAAGTGTTCACACTGTCTCTCAACTTCAAATATTTTCATAGAATTTCAGCCAGAAATGAGGCTGGTTGTTTCCATCCCATTCTTGAAATTCAGTCCACTCACTTTCTTGGCCCCAGCCCTCAGTTTGGTGTTTAATGTGCTGAACCTCCTACCCCACACAGAACCTCCTACCCCTATACGATGTATGAAACTTTTCCTGAGGGCTATATAACTGGAACCCCCTCATACACAAATATGTAAGTCTCATGTCTTGGAAATATGGTAAAGTGAAAGATCAAATTCTGAATGTACCTTTGCTATGTAGCTAAGCTCACTGATTCAAAATCTGGTCCCCTTGGTTTCAGTGAATCCTAGTTCCACATAATGAACCGGGTTATTTGGAACTTGGATTAGGGTTGTATTCCTCTCTTAAGCAAATGTACATTTTCCTTTTTTCCTTTTTAGGGCAACAGTCTGCAGGACTTTGTGCTTCCTCTGACTGGAAATAAACCATTTTATGGAAATCATTTTGCACTATGTTTATGAAAGTTAGCTGCTGTGGATGCAGTTAAGATTTCAATAAGCTGCTGTGATTACTGTTCTCAAGATGTTCAGCTCAAATATGTCCTCTCACCAAGAATACTGTTTCAATGGCGTAAAGCAAGTTGTTGTCTTCCAGTTTCTCCCATCAAAATCTCTTGTCATTCCTCATTTCTATGAGGGCAGCAAAATGCCTCAGAAGTCAGGCCACTTGAAGTGTATCAATAAGTCAGACTTTTGAAAGATGACTGTGATTTCTGAGGTAGTTATAAACAGTTTAAAAGTACCAGAGCTTTTGTGAAACCTCTGACCCAAACCCACTGGATGTACGGAAATGTCAAAGGCCCAGAAGAGGAAAACCACAGAAAATCAGCTCCGCACCATGTAGCTGTGCTTGTACAGTTCACGAGGGGCAAGGTTTTTGACTCTATCTCTGCAAGCTTTTTTTTTTCAAAAACTTACTATAAATCAGAGAGAGATTTAGAGAGGAATGAAAGCAAGAACACCAATTGCTCCACTACTTAACCTCAAGTGAAGCGCCCAAGTGGGCAGCTTTGATTATCAAAAAGACAGAAAAACTCTCTAGGGACCTAATCCTAATTTAGGCAATGAGCACTTCTGTGGGCAAATTGCTAAGCCTATCAAAGCCACGGTCTTCCAAGTGCTGTTGTGGAGTTTTATCAAATCACCAAGAGCTAGTCTTAGATATCTGGGGACCAGAGGCAAGGAAATCTCCATTACCACTCTCAACAATCAAGAAGCCATTGTAAAGCATGCGCACAAACCAACGTAAGCCCCAGAGACAACTGTTAAAGGGAAGTAGACAATGGTGATCTCAGCTTCAAGCCTCCCTCTTTCCCAAATTACTGAGAAGCAGAATTACTTGCAGTAGTACCTTAAGGATGCTTCCAAACCCATGCACATTTCTCCATGGTTTGACAAGTTCTGAATTCTTTGCTTCTGCTTGCTGTGTGTCTTCATTTTTGTACTGGGCATGCATGGTTTGATGTAGGTTTTCATTTTTTCAGTTCGTCCACATCTCATCGACACTCTCTCCATATTAACATTTTGCATGTGAGCACTGGTAACATCGCAACTAAAAACAATCTTGATGTGACTGTGGTAAGTTCAGTGGCATGATTTGGGTGATTCTTCCGCAATAGGTATGAAACAGTCATTGGCACAGTCTTGCCACAGACCAGGGTTCTCCAGACTCCAGCCCACAGGTTGAATCTGGCACCCTTCCTAAGCCCTCCCCTTCTGAATGGCACTTACTGTTCTGCAAGGGAGCCCCCACAAAACACCACCATTTTTCTTCACGTTCAGTCGTTTCTGGCCTCCAATGCCCCACCAGGCTTTGTCCCTGGATTTCTGGGCAGAAGCATTTGGATGAGGCAAAGAATAGGGGCTCATGGAGGCACTTTGCAGAGGCTCTCTGGCAGAACGGTAAGTGCCGTTTGCATCGGGGAAGCTTTTTCCAGTGTGCAATGGTCTCCACTTTGGACACCACTGTTACAGACCACAATCTACTTGTTCTTTTCTGTGTTCAGCCTTTACCTGTTCTTTATTGTCTGTCTCATGTGCATTCAAGCTGACAACATGCTTCGGCCTTGTGACTTTCCTCCTCTCTGTGCTTGTGAGTGTGCATGTGAGTTTTTCATTACATGCCCCATTTTTCCTTCTCATGACTTCCTTTATCCTCCAGTTTTTTGCTCTTTCCTCCTAACAACTCTTTACACAAATGAATGGTTAAGAAGACTTGTATTATTTAGGGCGCAATCCTATTCCCTTATGCCAGTGCTTTCCAGCATTGACTTAAGGGCAATGCAGCTCTGAGGTAAGGGAACAAACATTCTCTTACTTTGAGGAGGCCTCCATGAGTGACCCCCAACTGCAGGATGAAACACATGTCCCATTGGCACCGCTATGCCAGTGCTGGAAAGCACTGACATAAGGGGTTAGAATTGCGCCCTTAGTTACTAGGGACTGAGTAGACAAGTAACTTAGCTAGGCACAGTGGGCCCAGTTCTATCCAACATTCTAGTGCTGCAGCCACAGTGTGGCCCTATGGTAAGGGAACAAATGTTCCCTTATCTTGAGCAGTGGTGAACCTGGGGCAGGGGCAGGAGAAAAAGCTCTGAGCACCATGCTCACTGAACCCCCTCGGCTGCTGCCTTCACCCACGATGCCCTGCCTGCCCATTTGAGCTGTTTTGCAGGCAGTCAAGGCCCTGTTTTGCAGGGGAGCTCGGTAGCGGGCAAAAAGCCTTCTGAGGCTTCTCCCACTATTTTAAGCAATACTTCTGGGAAACTGGAAGTATTGTTTAAAACAGCAGGAGAAGCCTCAGAAGGCTTTTTGTCTGCTGCTGAGTGTTGCACGAGGCTCTGTGAACCTTGGTGAGTATCCTGGGGAGGGAGGGAGGTGGCATGCTAGGGTGGCAGCATGTCACAGACCTGCCTGGGATGCAATTAGGTCAAGTTTGCTACTGACCTCAAGGAGGCCTCAGTCACTGTCCACCACCTCAGAATGCAGTACACACCCCATTGGCACAGCAGTATCAGTGCTGGAAAGATGGATAGAATTGGGTCCTATTTTTTTTATTCCGCTTTCCTCATATTTGTTAATTATCCCCACAATAAATGTATTTTGTAGCACCATCCACCCTTGCCTTTTTTGTCCTTCCCTCCGAACTGCATAGCTGTGCCACTGGCCATTACATGTTATTCCAGAACACAAATTGTTTTTCCCTGTGTGTACAAGTTTTTTTTTTTTTTTTAATTCAATAACACAGGTTTTCTGGTCTCCTTCAGCAGTTTGTGAATTTGGATCTACCTCCTTGAGAGGTTTCTTGAGGATTTAGAGGTTTTGGCAACCAGCAATAGAATAGGGCATTGCTATTTTCCCCTCAAATGAATTAATGGATCTCTGGCTCTCTTATACGGTCTACAGGAAGATAGAGAGGCCTTGGATGGCAAACTCAAAATTGCCTGGAAAAAAAGAAGTCAGCTTTTCTAAGAGCTATCAGGACAGAAGCAGGTGGTCCGAATTGTTTTGTGTCAGAATCCTGCATATTGAGAAATATAGTTGTGTGCAATAAAGCAGTGGTGAAATGTTGAAAAGCTGATACCTGCAAACTGAGATTGACTAAAAACTCTGGGGGAAGAGTTGCCTTGCTTAGGTAACCTTGAGTACAGCCTCAGCAGATCAGAAGGGGATAAATCAAACTATTTTTACCAAGCTAGCAAACCAGCACTTATAGCTTGTTCTTAAGAGCCATATCCACCCCTTAAGCAAGTCACCCTGTGCCTTAGTCCAAGTCCCAGATGAACCATTAACATTTAGGTTTGGAAAAAGAACAAAATTACACCTTGTCCCTCTTGTTTACGCTGCAATACACAAAGTCCTGCACACTCACAACGGGGCCTTTTATCACATCAGCTGTGTTTATGCTAAGCCCCAAAATAACTTTCAGGACAATCATTCTTCACTGTCTCCTTTTGAATCTTTTTATCTGAATTTGGGAATGGTACGTTTGCTAACAAGTTTTTTAAACACACACACACACACACACACACACACACACATATTGTACATTATTTAATTTTATATTTCTTACTCTTTCAGGACAACTATCTGATATAGCTGGTGAACAGCTCTGCACCCTGTCACAAAACTTTCAAAAAACAGAATTAAAAAATTGCAAACAGAGGTGATGGAGAAATGTTATGGTTCATTACTGATATACCACATAACAATCAAGAACTCTTTAGAGAATTTTCCTGAAGTTTTATTCTATTCCTGAAGTTTTATTTTACTACAAGTAATCTTACAGATCTTAAATGCAGATCTTTGCTTTGCCTGCCACAAAGTCTCAAATTCCTTCTTCAATACAATGGTTAAAGATATAGGCACTCTTTCCTTTGGATCTGGTCGCGCTGGTCCAAAGGCGTTTTTAAAGTCAGTTTGACTCAAAAAGCAAGTCAAGCCTTGAAAACAAGCAAGCAAGCAAGCACACACACAAAACAGAGTTGCAAGCACACACAAAAGCAAATCTTGACTCAAGTCTATTTGAGTCTTTTCATTTTTAGGGTAAAATCCTCAAGTCCCAAGTCACTAACCAAGTTTTTGACATGTGTGACTTGAGTCTGTTCAAGTTGTGAAAAAGTGTGTGTTTGTGACGAGAGTCTGAGTCATCCAAGTCACAGCCCATCCCTGATTATTGGAGGTAGACGAGCAATAGATGGAGAGTTGCATTCCTGCAAGTGGTCCTTGTGTGAGTGAGCAGAAGGGATTCTTGTGCAAATGCACCTCTCCTTCCATTCCAAATGGGAGCATCTGATGATGATGAGACGAACTCTGTCGAAAGTTAGGAGCCAACTTGTAATGCTTTCTTTGGAAGGAATGCTGTGATTCACTAGACTATTCTATTTCTATTAAAATTCTAAAAAGTTTAAATAGGAACTTTTTTTTAAAAAATGGAAAGGATAGTGGCTGACCTCTTGGTCGACTTTAATTGCAATCCCGATGGTCACAGCTCACACTTTTAGTGGAGCACATTCCTGCCATCAGGCTGTATACTTTTCACTTGTCCTTGTTTGTCACATCCTTCAATCTAAATAATAGGTACTTAAACATTATGCAGATGGATGTTGGTGCACAACCCAAAATAGATTCCCATGCACAATTTTTGCATATGAATGCTCTGAAGATATGCATATCAGTAATTTTTAAAAACTCAGAAAGAAGTTCAGAGGAAGTAACTACGCAGTGAAGACATTTCTAGGTTGGAAAAGAAGGGGAAAAAAATAGATAATAAACCCAGCAGTAAGCAGAATACTAGCACAAGGAATTAATAGAGTTGTCTTAAAATGCCCTGTATCAAAGTAAATATTTCCAGCTGAAAGCTCTGCCATCTAAAAAATCAAAGGGCATTGTGAGTAAGTATATTTGAACTTTGGTCAATCTCAATCAGCTTTCTGTTTCCTATTGTATGTTTGTTTACTTACTTGTTTTGATACGTATAACCCACCCCATATCTCAAGCTCGAACAGGAAAGAAAAGTAATTTTAAAATTAATAGAATCATAAGCTGCAGTTTCACTAGTAGACATCACTGATGTCAGCATGAACATTAAAAGCTTTGGGTACCTTCTAAGAGAGTTGCATTTGGGAGGCTTCTTAATAACCTTCAAGAAAGCAATTGATGGCATCAAGAGCTCTCATCTATATATATGCTTCCTTTTGAACTGAAGGAACCAACTGAATCATAAAATGAGCATTGTTAACAGGCTACTTCAAAATCTTATTTTTGTATACGAGTGTGGCTAGAGTACTTTATGCACAATATTGGAAAACTACAGACATTTTGTCGATAGAAAAATGGTGGACAAGAGTTATGGACTTTGCAGAAATGGACAAACTTATGAACTTACTTAAAATCAACAGAAAATTTTCTGAAGAACTAGAAATTATTGACTTTCTGCATGAGACAGAGAATAATGAGTTAATGAGTTGTGGATTTTGAAGATTAGATTAAAAGGAATAGAGAACATTAATCTGAAATGGAATACTTATAACAAGTAGATAAGAGGGGCTGTTGGAGATATAATGTCTCCATTATATGTCTACCCCTGCTAACTGGGTAAGAGGCACTTTTTCAAGTGGGTGCTCCTCTTTTTAGCAGGGGGAGAGTAACTAGCCCACCTCAACCCAGCAGTGTCTTTTCTAGTGGCTGTCTGCTGGTGTTCTTTTTGCATCTTTTTAGATTGTGAGCCCTTTTGGGACAGGGAGCCATTAGTTGTGTTTTTTTTCTGTAAACCACTTTGTGAATGTTTAGCTGAAAAGCGGTATATAAATACTACTACTACTACTACTACTACTACTACTACTACTACTACTACTACTAATAATAATAATAATAATAATAATAATGTATAAATGGGTGGAAATTTAGATATTAAAATATAAAGTTGAAAGTAATTACAATATTCGACTTTGCCCATGCTACATTATTAGAGGTATTCTTTGTATTTTTTATATTTTTATGTATCTTTAATATTTGTTTTTTTCTCTCTTTTTTCTCTTTTACTGTGTTTTTCCTTCTTTATTATTATAATTAAAATAATTTTTTTTTAAAAGGTTACTTTTACAATATGTTGAGTTTTTCAAAGTAAACCCCTATAATGTGTCAAGGAAACAGAATTGCACCACCTTTCCCATGCTGAGAAGACCCTTGACATAGACTTTGCAATCTTAGGCAGTGGGTTCCTCAACCAGCATCCCTGAGCTGAGCAGCCTCTGGAGATCAACTCTGGGAACCCCCTCAAACCTCCTCCTTCAGGGTGCACATTGATCCCTATCCTGAAGCCCTAGCCAGTCACGGCCACTCTGGCTAACAAACATGAGCGAGTGTCAAGTAGCTGGAAATAGGAGAAAAAAACCCATCACAATGGCCAATCATGTGATGAACAAAAAATTCCTGTCTCAGCTATGAATGGTAGCCAGCAAGTCTTTGACTACCTGGTAGGGTGTATGGGAGGCTTCAGAGCTGAGCTAACATAGAATGTATAGTTACAGCAGAAATGCAGTAATGGCCCTGGATGCTCAGCTCCCAATCACACTTGCAGCCAATGGGCTTCCCCACTTTTCCCGCTGTGCCTCACGCAAAGGGGGAGCAGGCAAAGCTGCTCCTTCTGCAATGAGATTGGTGACTGAGCACCATTCCCAGAAAAAGCTTCCAATGACAAAGCCATACTCTGCCAAAAGTTAGGCTCAAACCCAAGCATTTGGCATTTTTCCACACCGTCGCCATATTAGATAGGTGCTAGAGTCGACTTCAGGTTTATACTTAAAATGGATATATGTGTTATAAGGACACATACATACCAAATATCATTGTGATAGCTCAATGATTAAAGGATGATAATGTAAATTTGAGCCCCCCCCTGCTGGTGCATTGTATTGGGAGGGGGATAGGGAGGTTTCAGAGGGGAAAGATTTAAATCCCCTGACCCCTCCATAAGCCTCCCACTCCACAATGAGACCTGCACCAGCTCTTTAGCTGGCACAAGTCCGAGGAGAGAAAGGGGACAGGGAGGATACTGAAGGGATAGGATCTGGCACATGCCATCATCACTGGATACACCTATCCTGCAGCCTCCTATCCCCATTCCTCTCACTCTAACCTGCCTAGTTTTGCCCCCCCCAACCCTGATGCTGCCTTACCTGATCCAGTGGCCAAGGCGGGATCTGGCAATATCTAGTGAATACTGCTGCCTCTTGCAGCTATGCTCCCAAAATGACTGCCAATGGAGTGCTCTGCGTGCTGTCAGCAGCCATATTACGACAACATTTTGCAAAAATTCTGATCTACTGTCATAAACACTTCTGCAGAACAGCCTAATTCTGGATAGGATTGGGCTGTTGGTGTTTTATGTCACTGTCTGACCCTGATCAAAACAGGCGCAGGGTGTGTTGGTATTCAAACTTAAAACTTAGAATTGCAACCTAAATGTGTGCAACAGCGCAGAGAGAGAGAGAGAGAGAGAGAGAGAGGAGTTACAAACAAATAATACCAGCCATGTGAACAGGCAAGTTAAATCAAATCTCACTCCAGTCGGTCAGTTATTTGGAATGTCTGTATCTATACAAAAAGTCTGGAATTTAATAAGGGAGTATTCCTGATCATACCTCAGAGTCTTGCAATCCCCCTGTAGCTTTTCACATGCAGATTGGCATGTGATTGGTGGCAGATTGGCACACCATTGGAAAGGACTGTGGAGGTGCAGAGCCCACATCCAGTACTTGAAAAGTTGAATTGTGTCCTACACTTATACCATATTTCCTGCAGATACTGCACCTACATTTGAGGAAGACGAGAACATATCATGTCAAGGAGACGAGAACAACCTAAGGCCTAATTTAGCTCACCTAATAAAATGACTTTTTTAACCACTCCAATAACCTGTTGATAAGAAACTGTCTCCTACTTCAATGAAGAACTACAATCATTTTCTTAAAAGGTTTTTGTACTTTTCTTACAACTGAAGCCTTTTGTTTGACTTAAATAAAAATAGCATTTTGAGGCCTGTCGTGTAAAATGAAATTACTATCAATGGAAAAAAAAATAACTTCATGCAATTAGATAATGTTATATTCATTTATATAAGCTTGAGAGACTGCAGTGAAGTGAGTAGGTGTGTAGACAACCATTCAGGCAAGGATAAGATGCACAATCCAAGGTATAGAGAATGATACGAATGCCTAAAAGGGCCTTGTGAATCCAGCTGCAGAGCTTTATGTGGGAGTAAGGCAGGAAGGGTCGATGGTGGTTGTGTCTGTGTTTTTTGTGTTCATTTGTGTCTTTCTCTTTCAGGAGATCTCCTGCTAAGAGGGCTTTTTGGGACTGGGTACCTGACTGAGAGTATATGGCAGGGGTGGCCAAACTTGCTTATTGTTCGAGTCACATACAAGGAACTTCAGGTGTTTGAGACCCGCAAGAAAGATGTTTGAGAGTCACACTACTTAAGAAGCATTTAAATTCTTAAATATATTTACTCACCATGAACATTAAACTTATGTTTTAATCCAGTGGACTCTCAATTTATGCCTAGTAAGTAATTACAAAGTTTGAAATTTTATTATTTACCTTTCATATTAATTGTGATGCAAAAAAGAGCTTAGCCAACATATTTCCAAGAGCTGCAAATTGCATGTCAAGGATCTGCATGTGGCTCACAAGCTGTGATTTGACCACTCTGGTATTGAAAGCACAATCTCAAACAATCCCAATCAAGAAGAAGCGTAAGTGGGCAGGAAGTGTGTTCTGAAGGAGGAGCTGCCTGAAGACTACTGGAAGCTAAGCAGGTGAAGCCTGGGTTGTGTCTGGAGGAGAGACCAAAAAAGTCACTGATAAGCTGTTACGAAACTCGGTGGCAGAGTGGAGTTGCTGTTGAGGTGTTGCTTGCCACAGTGGGAGAGCAGTTTGGGATGCTGAGAATCTCAGGGACAAGAAAGAGAAATCTGCTGGCATGATTTGTGTGGCTTGCCTGCAGAAAGCTCGGAGTATTCCTGCAGCTGAGAGGAGGTTGGGTACACCAGAACAACATTGTAAAGACCTTTGTTGGGTCTAGGAAGCCTGCCTAAGTAAACAGCCTTGAGCAATATCCAAAGGAGTACTCTGAGGAGAAGGAAAGACAGTAAACAAACCAAAGAGCAAAGAAAAGCAGACAAATGTCTAAAGGACCCAGACTGGCCCTACAAGGAGCTTTCCAAAGAACTGGTCCATAAGAGGGAAACGTGCAGGATGTGGAACAAGTTAACAAAGATGCTGTAAATGAACTGAAATCTATGGCGCCAGAAATACTGCATCCTAAGATGCTCAAAGAACTAGCAGATTAAAGTTATCTCAGAGTCTCTGTCTATAATACTCAAGAACTCCTGGAGATCAGGGAAGTGTGGGGAGACTTCAAGGAATTAAATGTGGTCCCCTTCTTCAAGAAAGGAAAGGAAAGATGAGCTGTGGAACTTCAGCTTTATGTCTATACACAGGAAGGTGGCTGAGCAAATAATCAACCAGCCTGTCTACGAGCATTTAGAAAGGAAGGTGGTGATTACTAAGAGCCAGCATGGTTTTTCAAGGATAAAGTATTGCCAGACAAACCTTATCTCCTTCTATGAAAGAATGGCTAGCTCTGGAGATTAGTAGCATGATGTGGGGTGGGGTGGAAGGGTGGATCGGACCCACAATGGGTGTCAGCAGCATGTACTGTATCCTATCTCCCTTTTCATATCTGATCCGCCAATATGAGACAACGTGGACTTGCACTGGCTATTTAGCCAGTTGCCCCATTGCATGGCTGGGGCTTACCCTGGGACAGTGTGGGTTGTGCTGGCCTCGCTGCATCAGCATGGGAGGGGGCGGATAGGATAATCCCCTTTTAAACAATCTAAACTAGTTTTAATCTAAACTAATCTGAAGGGATTAGTCAAAAATCACCCCCAAAACAAAAAAAATTAAGAAGTCACTCTTCTTTCTTTCTTTCATTTCATTTCATTTCATTTCAATAAAGCAAAACAGCATGTTTGAAACTGAAAGAGAAATCATATTTTCTTGAGCTGGATCTATGTTGGAATTACAGCTATTAAAAAAATGGAATTGGTATTAGCAATATACCTGAGTTCTGGCTGGATGCAAATACATTGACAATATGGAGGTGAGGTGGAGAGAAGAATGGGTGCTGATATCATTCCCATATATGATAAGGTTAATGTGACCTTAAGATTGACCAGAGAACTGTCATTTTTCAAAATTCCTGTTGTTGGCAACCTTCAGTCTCGAAAGACTATGGTATGTCGCTCTGAATGGTGGTTCTGGAACAGCGTCTAGTGCGGCTGAAAAGGTCAGTTCAGGAGTGACAATCCCTTCCACACTGGGAGCAAGTGCAGTCTGTCCCTGGTCTGTCTCCGTGGCTATGGGCCTTCCTTCTTTGCCTCTTTGCCTCAGTCTGTTGGCCAAGTGTCTCTTCAAACTGGGAAAGGCCATGCTGCACAGCCTGCCTCCAAGCGGGCCGCTCAGAGGCCAAGGTTTCCTACCTGTTGAGGTTCACTCCTAAGGCCTTCAGATCCCTCTTGTAGATGTCCTTGTATCACAGCTGTGGTCTACCTGTAGGGCGCTTTCCTTGCATGAGATCTCCATAGAGAAGATCCTTTGGGATCCAGCCATCATCCATTCTCACGACATGACCGAGCCAACGCAGGCGTCTCTGTTTCAGCAGTGCATGCATGCTAGGGATTCCAGCACGTTCCAGGACTGTGTTGTTTGGAACTTTGTCCTGCCAGGTGATGCCGAGAATGCGTCGGATGCAGCGCATGTGGAAAGCATTCAGTTTCCTCTCCTGTTGTGAGCTAAGAGTCCATGACTCGCTGCAGTACAGAAGTGTACTCAGGACGCAAGCTCTTTAGACCTGGATCTTGGTATGTTCCGTCAGCTTCTTGTTGAACCAGACTCTCTTTGTGAGTCTGGAAAATGTGGTAGCTGCTTGACCGATGCGTTTGTTTAGCTCGGTATCGAGAGAAAGAGTGTCAGAGATCGTTGAGCCAAAGTACACAAAGTCATGGACAACCTCCAGTTCATGCGCAGAGATTGTAAGGCAGGGAGCTGAGTCCACATCCTGAACCATGACCTGTGTTTTCTTCAGGCTGATCGTCAGTCCAAAATCTTGGCAGGCCTTGCTAAAACAATCCATAAGCTGCTGCAGATCTTTGGCAGAGTGGGTAGTGACGGCTGCATCGTCGGCAAAGAGGAAGTCACACAGACATTTCAGCTGGACTTTGGACTTTGCTCTCAGTCTGGAGAGGTTGAAGAGCTTTCTGTCTGATCTGGTCCGGAGAGAGATGCCTTCTGTTGCAGTTCCAAAGGCATGCTTCAGCAGGACAGTGAAGAAAATCCCAAACAAGGTTGGTGCAAGAACACAGCCCTGCTTCACTATGCCTCGGATGTCAAAACATCCAAAAAGCAGTTTTCAAATGTAACTATTCCATATGAGCTGCAAGGAATTGTTCAAAGACTAATATATGCTCTTCTGTTTCTAGGTGCTATTGTTTATGCAACAATCTCCCTAGCTGTCATTATTGCCTTATGTACACCCTGGCAGGAGCATATAGAGCATCTGGTTGTTGATTCTGTAAAGCCAAAGGCATACTGCACATCTAGGGGAAAAATTAACCTAGGACAGCAAGATGCTTAGTGTACAAGCTGTGTGGAAGGTGGCGGTAAAAATTAAGGCAATCTGTGACTGACCACCCACACAGGAAAAGTAACAGATGAGGCCTTCCTTATGATTCACAAGGCATTATGGAAAATGTGTTTGTTCCACTTTCCACCCACACCAGCTCTCTTCTGACAGACACATTAAAGCAAAAATAAACCAAATAAAAATGCTGTAGAATGAGCTGTGACAAGGCTTCTCCACCTCCTTGCTAGACATTGGGTGGGGGGGGGGAGAGGAATTCTCAGCTATGGTACTTAGGAGGCCTGGAGTTTAATTTATCAATTCTCATCTTTTGGTGGCTTCAGACAAACACGTTGGTGCAATGTGAAGTATGATGTATGAAGCAGAGGAGTATCTAATAGTATTTAGAGTACTCAGAGGTGTTACAGAGCTAGTAGAAAAACAGAACGAAAAACTGCTCTTGCTGTTGATTTGCCATAACCTGGGCCTTAGAAATATCACCAAATAAAGGGCTTTTTACTGTGTTGAATTATCATACTCTGTGAATATACCACGGAAGCCAGAGATTTGAAGGTGATAGGATGTTATTAACCTAAAGTATATATTTTTTAAAGATGTGAAAATAGAAACCTGACGGAAGATATCAATGAGGTTTCTCAACCCATGTTCTGTCTTGATTAAGCCAAGTTGTAAAAAAGCTCCTGACTTTTAAAAGAGAAAAGGGTATGGGGCTATATAAAGTAAAGTTTTTTCTTTCTTTTTCATTTGAAAATATTCTTTAGGGGGTTGTATAGAATTTGCTGCAGTCAGTTTTAAGATACCTCTGAGGCAGCTTATTTGCTAGCTAGAAATAAACAAAATACAGTCTTCCACTTAAATTTTATTCTGTTTTAAGATGTAGGTTATTTGTCTTTTATGGCAAGTGCTGTTATCTAGAAGTGTTATTTCAGCAAATAAAAAAAAGAGAGAGGCTGATTGGTAAGGCTAGGAGCACAACAAGTTTCTCATCATCAAATCTTGCAGATGTCATACAGATCTCAGAAGCACATATTGAAGAACTCTGGAAGCAGTTTCATCTTGTTCATCTTGTTCATCTTATAAAGTAAACATTGTTTCAGTACTGTATTACTTACATTCTTCACACAACTTTAAGCAAGGGTACCTTTTACTATGTCAGATTCACCCAAACAGTTGTAGAAGGGTGCTTCTCAACCCCAAAGAGAGGAATACTGGAGTGTCAAGGACCAGGTTACTTGTCCAATCCATGTGGTTCAAGGTAAGGAGGAGATAAACATGCAAGTTAAATGTCGCTGGGAGCTGAGTAGCAGAGAAAGGATACCAGAGTGCTATCATCCCCCTCCCTCAAAACCAAGTTCCCTAAAATAAAATTCAAAAAATGAAGTTCAAAGGAAGACTTTGCTTTCCAAGTAAGAAGATCATTAAACAAACAAACCAAACCAACACTGAATTACATTAGTTATTTTGACAGTAGAAATCATTGTGGGGGAGGTACTTCCTAGCATACTGTGTAAAGTGCAATATGTATTACTATCCGCCTGTTGGGAATAAGTTATGGGAGTGTCCTTGATGCAATGAACTCTTGGCTCTGAGGGAACAAGTTTGTTCTTTTGAAGCCAACGTAGCTGGCATGGACAAGCTGAGGGAGTTGGGAGAGTTTTGTGAATGATCTTCAGGCACCTGATTGAGGCATTCAGTCCCAGGGATGTGTGAGACTCGAGTCTAGCCTCACCCCCACCTCCTTTGACTCAACTCATGTACGAATCTTAATGGGCAGCCTTCGGGACTCGGCGGGAGACTTTTTGGAACTCAAGTCAGACAGAGTCTTTTCAGTAAATGAATCAGGTGCAGCTCCAGATAAAACAGAGTTGCTGGTGGTGGTGGTGGTGGTGTGTGTGTGTGTGTGCTGAAGTTCTCATTTAACACTCTCCTATGTTCCCATCCATCTGTAAACAGAAGCTCTGCTGTTCTTCAAGTGACTGCAGCAGTGCAGAAAGTGCCAATTAGTTCATTTAGAACTCCAGCAATGAACCCACTCATCCCTGATCAAATCACAACTCTCCATTCAAATCATGACTCCTGATTCTGCTCTCAGAAGGAATGCCAAGCAGCATGCCATAAACTAACAGGGACGGAGGAGGCATCCCAAGGTGGGAGGGGATGGGCAGTGCAAGCAAGGGGACAGAAGCAGTGGACGGGCGGGTGGGCACAAGTGTCACCCACAGCAGCCAGGAGGCTTATGACTCACTCAAGTCTCAGTCTGGGACTTCCTCCCAGGTGACTGTGGAGGCAGCTACTAGGACTGCATATTCATTGGTTCCAAGAAAAAACTCCTGAGTCACTGCCAGTTTCAAACACGTGTAACTCGTGTCCATGCAAGTCAGGGAAAACAGTCAAGCAAGTCAGTTTTTGACTTGTTTTTTGAGACAGTTTTTGAGACTCGACTCAGAGTCTTCTGAGTCAAATCGCCCATCCCAGTTCTGCTCTCAGGCTCATGTTCTGTTGTCATCCTGGAGACTGAATTCTCAGGGAAGGATTATATCATTTTGAGTAAGAGAGAAATTATAATTTAGAAGAGACTGCAATAGTGAGGACAGTCAGGTGGGGCATCGTAAGAGTGGGTGATTCAGACATTAGGAACATATAGAGATGGGGTTTGTGCTGGAGGTGTAGAACACATAATGACTTGTCTGCCTAGTGCAGAGGTTGTGATCATCACGCAGATGGACTGGTCAACAGTCATGGGGTACATTGGCATCAGCGATGTTGAGAAATGTTAGTTGGGTGATCCTGGAAGCCAAATGTAGGTTACAAGTTGGGATAATGGTCAGAACCTTCAGGGAGCATTTCTAAAAATGCAACCTGTTCTATGCACAGGGCTGGCTAAATAGCCAGAGCTTTATAAACTGCTGATTTTTGTTATATAAAATGGTTTCTGTATGATAGATAGATAGATAGATAGATAGATAGATAGATAGAGAGATAGAGAGATAGAGAGATAGAGAGATATTATGAATTTTTTTCTTTCCCCCCTTTTTCCTCCCCCCTTTATTATTATAGCATGTTTACAGTGTGTTGATATTTTTGTATTATTTTTATTCTTTAATAAAAGTTAAAAAAATAAATAGGCAGAGCTAAAAAAAGATCCCAATATGTGGATGAGACAATGGTGTCATGAGGGGCTTCCATTTGTTCGGAATGTTTCAAAATAATCCAAGCCTGTTCAAAAGAGACAGGCTCCACATGAACTGAAATGGAACTTGACTGCTTAACATTAAAAACTTTGCAGCAGAGCCTTTAAACTTACCCTTTGAAGACAGGAACTGACAGGAGCTGGGCAGCGTCCAAGCCAAAATATTCATAAGAGATGAGGATGGAAATGTTTTAGATCAGGGATGTCAAACTCATTTCATACATTGGGTTGAAGTTAGCATCCATGGCAACTACTGAGGTCTGAAAGTGATGTAATTAAGCAGGAAGTGATATCATTAAGCAGGTCATGACCACAAGTAAGCATTTACTTTTCACCTAGGAACTCATTAGCTGCAAATCGAAGAGAAAATACGCAAATCTAGATAATATTTTCAGAATATGGGAGAGCCCAATTATCCTGTTGAAACCCACCTTTTCAGCAGCACTGCTTCTACCGAGCTGCGCTCCATCTAACTTTTTTCTCTTACTATGCAGAACAATTAATTTCATTTTAAAATATGCAGTGACCAGTCTGACTTAACTATAATGCCCACTCCACCCACATCCTCTGATCCTTCCTCAACCAGCATTCACCCTCTACTGCTGCCTCCCTCAGTCACCACACCCTGGTCCTAAGAAGCATCACTTAGAAGCTTCACTTCTATCAGTGATTGCACACCTTGCCTGGTTTCCCTCCATGCATGCTCCAGGGGCATGAGGGAGATAAGAGAGCAAAGGAAAAAAACAAGTTGTTGGCAACTTTTTTCAGCCCCTATTACAACTGTGATTAGTGCTGCATGAGGTGTCACTTCACAGCTTAATTATCTCAGTTGCCACAAATTCAGTTACTCCAGGGCTGGATAAGGAGCTTCTGAAAGCCTTATTAGGCCTGTGGACTTTATGTCTGACATGCCTGTTCTAGAAGGAGAAAGGGTACAATTTAGGCCTAACCTAAATACATCCATGAGCCACACCTGTGGTTTTCAACTCATGTGACATGTACAACCTCACATTCACTATAATCTAGAACTTCCTTTGCAGTACAAGCCAAACCAGTTCTTCTTTCTGCATTGCCAAATATCCTTCAGATAGAAATCTCAGTAGCCCACTGAAAGGGGCTAGAATTTTCCTCTGAAGCTTTGTTCTTATCAGGAGGGGATAGTTTTTGTTTGGGCATATACTGAACTGTGATTCTCCATCCTAACATTGACCAATAATTTTTTTTTCATGCTCCCCCCTCCCCCAATTTTCAGCATTTCTGTTCTTCAACCAAGGAAGCACGGTTCCTCTGAAGGGAAACATAGGCTCATGACATAAGGCATGTCAGACATAACGTTCACTTTTGGAAAAATGGGCTCCTCTTCCTGCTTCCAAGCAGGAAGTTTCCCTATAAATAAAAATTCACCTTTTTTTTTTTTAACTGATTGGGAAAATATGCAGATTGCAGAAAAGCTGAGTGATTTATTTGCATTGTGGGATGAGGTTCTAGAGTGCACTGACAAATTAAAAATTTAAAAATCCCTGTGTCCAGATGGCATCCGCCCAAGAATTCTGAAGGAACTCAAATGTGAAATTGCTGATCTTCTGACAAAAATATGTAATTTGTCTTTTCAGTCAGCTTCTCTGCCAGAAGACTGGAAGATTGCCAATGTAATACTGAAGAAGGAATTCAGGAGAAACCAGGAAATTAGAGACTGGTTGGCTTAATATATACTCCAGGCAAAGGGGTGGACAGCATCAGTTAAAAACAATATTAAATACCTAGAATAGGAGTCCCCAAATTACAGCCTGTAGGCTCATCTGGCCCACCAACATTTTGCTTGGCCTGCTGAGCCCAGTAGCATGGTATTTCTATGTAGTTTAACCACTTGTTCCTCTTCTCTCCTCACCTGCCAATGTGCATGTTTCTCTTCCTGACAGATGGAGACTCCTGGGCTGGATTACTTTCACTGAGAGCCCAGCTGAGGGACATTCCTGAATAAAGTCTCATAGGCTTTAAAGGGCTATAAAGCAAGCCCCAAAATATAGACAATAGCCTTATAGCCCAATCCTACCTAAACCTGGGTGCAGAGTTGGAAACCCACACAATTTGGGTTGGAGTTGAACATAGGAAGTTCCCATTGCAGATTCTATATGTTCATGTTAATAAACTGTTCCCTATTTATCCCACATCACCTTGTCTATGTGTCTTTTACTGGGGTATGTGGGCAGTCTCTTTATTTCTAGACTCAGTTTACAGTGCTGGTGTTAACCTTTAAAGCCCAAGAAAATTTAATCATTTTTCACAGTAGAAGTTAGTTTGTGTCACAGTACATGCTGCACTACCACATGTTCTGCAAACAGAAACACACACATATACATGCAATGGTGTCCTAAGGCACACGTTTATACTCCATGTGCACATCGACAGTGCAACCCTATACATGTCTACTCGGAACTGAGGCCTGTTGATTTTAGTGGGAATTTACTAACTGGTAAATGGGTACAGAACTCAGTAGGATAGTCTGAACAGAGTGACCAGAAACAATGGAGAACAGAGTGCCTATACCTTTAACCATTGTATAGAAGAGGAAATTTTGGCAGGTGCGGCTTAACAAGGAAAGGTTTAAAAAGTTTAATATATTCCCTCTTCTATACAGTGTTTAAAAGTGTAGGCACTGTGTCCTCCATTGTATCTGGACACCAGGAGTCTGAAGCCATTAGGAATATTGTTCTAGCATAAAGAAATTGTGTGATTGGTATGGAGAAAAAAAAAATTAGCAGGGTAAATTAATGGACCATAGTTAGGGTACAAAGTTACCCCAGTGGAAAATCCAATTCATTTTTGCTATAATGGTGTATCCTGGACACCTTTTTCCTCACAGGCATGGCTTTTTTTCTAATGGAAGGGGGGGGGACCTTTTTGCAGGTGACCCTCCCCTTTGGAGGCATTGGGGGGGAGCAAAATAGATGCATTCACTGGGTGGGTGCTAGGGGGTGCAGGGTGGGCGGGTGCCTGGCCCCTGCCTGACCACACAATGACCCCCTCCTGCCCCATCCCCAAGCCTTCGCCTGAGCCCAGCCCGCCTCCCCCCCCCTGCTCTGCTTCCCTGTGCAGCTTCCAAGCCGGTGGAGGGTGCGGGGGACACTCGCTGATGCCGAGGAGGAAGATGGACAGCCAGCCAGCCAGCCAGGGAGACGGGCTGCTGCACCCACTGAACGCCCAGGTACTGGTTTGGTGGAGGAGGAGGGGAAGGAAGCTGGCTGGTACAGCCCCTGTGCCAATCTGGAGCACGAGCCTAGGTGAGTCTACTCAGAAGTAAGTCTCATTGTACTCAATGGGGTTTGCTCCTGGGAAAGGGTGCATAGCCTTGCAGTCTGAGAGCCCAAGCCTATGCATGTCTACTCAGAAATAAGTTCCATTGTGTTCAAGGGGCTTACTCCCGGGAAATTGTCATAGCCTTGCAGCCTGAGGAGACAGCCATAGGCTTTGGCTCTGAGGCTGCAGTCCTCTCCACACCTTCCTGGGAGGAAGCCCCACTGCCTCTAGTGGGACTGACTTCTGAGTAGACAGGCACAGGATTGGGCCCTGAGGCTGCCATCCTATCCACAGTAAGCCCCATTCACTAAAGTGGACTTCTGAGTAGACATGCATAGGATTGGGCTCTTAGGCTGCAATCCTAGGCACTTTCCTGGGAGTAAGCTCCATTGACTAGAACAAGACTTACTTCAGAGTACACATACCTAGGATTGGGCTCTTAATTCTGGCAGAGATATATATCTGCACCTGTTTTCACATGCAAAGGGCAGGTGAAAAGGGATTCTATGTGTGTACAATGTGCTGTCCAGCCTTGCCAGAGATCCTCCTCATCCTTCTCCCACAAGCATGCCCTCTACCAGCCAGCATGTGCAGCTCCTCTCCAGCAATGCACAGCAGCTGCTCAGGGCAGCAGAGAACATACAATTGCATGCCAAGCGCCTTCCCAAAGACACAGAGTATTCTGATACCCGAATTAAACCATCTTTAATTGCTTGTTTGCAAACGTAGCTGTTTCTATGTGCACCTAAAGACCCCTCTTGTGTAAGAATTCCTTTTTTGTTCTTACTCCCACAGTTGCTTAGAGTAATTTTACTACATGGAACTCATGTAAGCCATTTTTCAGAATCCATTCACTGCTTCCTCTCCTGGAAGTAGTGCCATACTACATGCTACAAGTGCACCTGTACAGTATTTTTTCCCATGTGTAGGAAAAGTAGCTAGGGGGAAGGAGATGTGGAGATTGACAGCCCAATCCTATGCATGTCTACTCAGAAGTAAGTTCATCTTTAGGGAGGAAGCACATAAAAATATTTTATTTCTCCAATAAAAAATGGCCTAAAAATAAATAAACAAACATGTATTGGCAACCTTCAGTCTCGAAAGACTATGGTATCGCGCTCTGAAAGGTGGTTCTGGCACAGCGTCTAGTGTGGCTGAAAAGGCCAATCCGGGAGTGACAATCCCTTCCACACCGGGAGCAAGTGCAGTCTGTCCCTGGTCTGTCTCCCTGGCTATGGGCTTTCCTTCTTTGCCTCTTAGCCTCAGACTGTTGGCAAAGTGTCTCTTCAAACTGGGAAAGGCCATGCTGCACAGCCTGCCTCCAAGCGGGCCGCTCAGAGGCCAGGGTTTCCCACTTGTTGAGGTCCATCCCTAAGGCCTTCAGATCCCTCTTGCAGATGTCCTTGTATCGCAGCTGTGGTCTACCTGTAGGGCGCTTTCCTTGCACGAGTTCTCCATAGAGGAGATCCTTTGGGATCCGGCCATCATCCATTCTCACGACATGACCAAGCCAACGCAGGCGTCTCTGTTTCAGCAGTGCATGCATGCTAGGGATTCCAGCATGTTCCAGGACTGTGTTGTTTGGAACTTTGTCCTGCCAGGTGATGCCGAGGATGCGTCGGAGGCAGCGCATGTGGAAAGCGCTCAGTTTCCTCTCCTGTTGTGAGCTAAGAGTCCATGACTCGCTGCAGTACAGAAGTGTACTCAGGATGCAAGCTCTGTAGACCTGGATCTTGGTATGTTCCGTCAGCTTCTTGTTGGACCAGACTCTCTTTGTGAGTCTGGAAAATGTGGTAGCTGCTTGACCGATGCGCTTGTTTAGCTCGGTATCGAGAGAAAGAGTGTCGGAGATCATTGAGCCAAGGTACACAAAGTCATGGACAACCTCCAGTTCATGCTCAGAGATTGTAATGCAGGGAGGTGAGTCCACATCCTGAACCATGACCTGTGTTTTCTTCAGGCTGATTGTCAGTCCAAAATCTTGGCAGGCCTTGCTAAAATGATCCATGAGCTGCTGGAGATCTTTGGCAGAGTGGGTAGTGACAGCTGCATCGTCGGCAAAGAGGAAGTCACACAGACATTTCAGCTGGACTTTGGATTTTGCTCTCAGTCTGGAGTGGTTGAAGAGCTTTCCGTCTGATCTGGTCCGGAGATAGATGCCTTTTGTTGCAGTTCCAAAGGCCTGCTTCAGCAGGACAGCGAAGAAAATCCCAAACAAGGTTGGTGCAAGAACACAGCCCTGCTTCACTCCGCTTCGGATGTCAAAAGGGTCTGATGTGGAGCCATCGAAGACAACAATGCCCTGCAAACTGCAAACTGCAATTAAACAAACAAACAAACAAATAAAAGATTAACAAGTTGTGAGTTCCTGCACCTTTTTGTTTGTTTGTTTTTGTTTTTACCAAAAAAGCACTGCTCACAGGTAATGGTCAAAGGCAATTCATTTCCTTTGGGAAAATCTTGCACCAGGCTGTCCATGACAGTGTCATTGAATCTTAGAATATTACAACTGAAAGGGACCTGGGAGGTTTCTTGCAAACTAGGCAAAGAAGCACCTTCTAAAGTGGTGTCTTCTTATATTGAGCTTTGGAAGAGCAATTGTCCCTCCTCAACCAGCATGGTATCTTTTCCAGTTTCTGTTGCTGGTGTCTGTCCAGGTTCTACTTGAAAACCTGCAAGGAGGGAGAACCCACTACCGGATGAGGCAGATGTTTCCAGGGCTGGACAGGTGTTACCTAAAAGGTTAAAGTGCTAGAGCCACAAAAAAGAAAAAGACAAAAAAAAAGAAAAAGTGTTCCTAGGAGAGGAAAGTATCCCTTCCAAAAATGGTGAAGGTTAAAATGATGACTAATAGGTACTGACTACTTCTATAAACTTTGTAGGAACATGAAATGTCAGAAGTGGAGGTTACAATCTATATATATTGCAAGGTCATGAAATGCCAATTCTAGAGGTTGTCAAGTTTCTCCTGTTTCTGCTTTGGTCTTGCAAAGGCACATTTCTGTTAGTGCCACATATGAGTGGACACTCAACAAGAAAAAGAAAGGTGAGGGTGAGCCAGCTTAGGATGGAAACCAAAGACTAATGGTCCAGAGCAGTTAGCTGTTTTACACATGAGAAGCTTATATAATTAGCACTTATATGAAGCTTGCCCTTCATAAACTCTGTAATAAAGGTTTTGTATTCATATTCCTCTCTGGCTTTAGGGAAAGCTTCTCTGCTTTTTCAATCTGTAGCGACTAGCACTACATTTTGCGAAACACTGCTTTAATTTTTACATAATTACTTGCGGTAATGTGGTTTACTTATGCAACGGGTACCAGCAATGGGTAATGTGGTTTACTTCTGTTCCTCAATGGGTACCAGCCACTGGCATTCCTGGGGTGAACCAGGAAAAGTGACCCCAGGCAGCACATCTATGGGGTGCTGCTGCCATCTACTGCCCTCCCCTCCCCCCTTGCAGGGAGTGATTGTGCATCACTCAGAGCAGCTGTTCAATTCTTTTGCTTCCCTTGGAGTGGCTGAGCAAAAAAAAACAAACCAGACAGCCACTCAGAACGATGTGCATGCAGGAAGTGCTCGGGGTGTGCAGGAAGCAACTGCAGTGATGTCGTCCCATCACTGCTATTACTTCCGGGACAGGGAGGCAGCACTGCAAGGGACAGACTCGGGGAAGCAGGATACCCAGGTGGTACTAGCAACCACTTACTCCATGGCTGCTTTCTACAGAATACTCATAACACAGGAAGTCAGTTGACTACAGCCTCTGGGGTCACACACATCTGCACTCAATCAGATTTCCAGGGAAACTGGGGGTGGGGCATGATAAGAAGCAATTCCTCAGTATGTTGGACTAGCTTTTTACATCACTCTGGGGCCAATTAGTTGTATGTTGGCATTCTTGTGTTTTCCATTTGGCAGGGTGCAACAATGTGACAGGAGATTGTCAATAACATTCCCCAAGAGCTGAAAGTTATCTGGGAGAGTCATCCTTGCCTGTGGCGTAAACACGCTTCTCATCACAATCTCTGTTCAAAGGTTTTTAATGGTACTTCAAAAGCCTGCAGAACCCACTTGACTCATGATTATACTGGGACAAAAGAAAGGAATGTGAACATCATACATCCACATTACCACATTCAGATCTCTGAAAAGAACTATTATCTATTCCCAATTCAGTTCAGGCATTGTGTCTCTGATCATTCCAATGATAGACAGCACTACTCAGAATATTGCTTCTCAACTGTGGTTGGCAATTCCAGTTCAAATGAGGATTTCAGGTCATGCTCTGAAGGTATACCTAGATGTAACAAGATGTAGTCTGCCTAGTTCGGATGCCATGGCAAGTGATATGTCAACCAGGAAAGGGAGGAGCAAATTCACAAGCCCATAATATGTTCCCAATAGTCTATCTAGACCAGGGGTGTTCAAACTTTTTGGCAGGAGGGCCACATCATCTCTCTGACACTGTGTCGGGGGCTGGGAAAAATAATTGTAACATTTAAAATTTGAATAAATTTACATAAATGAATATATTAAAGATGGACCTTATATGAATGAATGGGGGTCTTGAAGTTACTCAAGGCCTATAAAAGACCTTGTGCAAAGCAAGGTTGGCCTTTCCTTTGCTGCCACTGCTGTTTCACAGACATGAAACAGCAAGCAGTGGAGGGAGCCCTCGGCCCACAACTCACGCAAGAGGTCAAACAGTTGGCCCTCGCACTGAGAGTAGTTGCATTGGGCCAGCATAGGCTCCAGGAGGTTTCCGGAGGGCCAGAGGCTCATTGGAGACTGGGGGCTCCCTGAGGACTGAATTGGGGATCCCTGAGGGCCACAAATGGCCCCCGGGCCGGGGTTTGGGCACCCCTGATCTAGACCATCAATATTCAGGAACAGAGCCTCATTACAGATTGTGACGGTAAAGAGGCATGGGTTTCTTAGATCTTAATCTAATCAACAAGATTTCAGGTTTCTCATCTTCTGACCAGCCTAGCTCATGACAAGGAGCAACTAAAGAAAGAACTCTCTCAACCAAAGGAGTCTTAACAAGTGAAATGTGACTCCAGTAAATGACAAAGGAAGGTTTTACAAGCCCTCCTTTACAACCCTATGGACCTGCTGCGCTACTGGAAATCACATTCCCAGCTGCACAGTGTGCTTTACACCTGGCTCAAAAGGCAATATGCCATTCTGCACAGCTGGGCCACCAACCACAAGTGTTGAGTGGATGCGCACCAGAGCCCTAAGAAAAGTCTCTGTGCTAGCTAGTCAGTGCAGAAGTGGGCGGGGTGGGTAGAACAAGGGGTGGGCAAGGACAAGGAGAAAAGGGGTGTCGCTGATATCCTATCTCCCTTTCTGGCCTCCAATTGCCTTCCCGGCTCCACTTGGGCTTGTACCAGCAAAATCGCTGGGGCAGGTCTGAGCGTACCAATATGGGCAACGGAGGCTTGCCCTTGGACAAGGGAACCAATGTCCCCTTACCTGGAGAAGGCTGCCCTCCGCCTCAGAAGAATGCAACACACACTCCACTAATGTAGCTGAATTGGCAAGAAGTTTGGACAGAATTGGACTGTCCTTTGCACAGTTTCTATCACACCTATATAGCTAAAGCAAGGAAAGTTAGCTAGAAAGCTTCAAAGGAAAAAGAAAATAAAGGAACCACCATGTCCTTCATTAACAATCTCACTTGATCTTATAGAGCACACACATCTGAAATGTAGCAAACACTGGACATTAGGCTACAGTTTAGCAATGCCTATTTGTTGTGGAACTGGTGGTAGCAGGAACCTCTAGTATTCTCAGAAGTTATTCATTGCCTTGAAAGTTAAAGTAGGTCACTTTCTTTTTAAACACCTTGGCTGTTGCTCTCATGAAGAAATTCCAAGTACAGGTGGAGTAGTTATTTATAAGGCGGTAAACCCAGCTCGTTGCTAGCAGCTAGAAGGGGAGAGACGGCGTAAGCAATCTTTCTGTCTCCAGCCGTGGCTCTAAGATCCTCTTTGACACTGATTGGACATGGCACCTGGCACAGTAAACAATGTTACAATCGTTAAGATTTCTCAACAAAATAACAAAAAGAAAGAGGAACCAATCCCAGGTGGTATCTCGGAGATAACCCCAGGCCCAGGCTGATCTGCCATAATCACCATTTTGTGGGGCTGACTCTCCTCATCAATAATGAGGAGATGAAGAACCAACATGAGCACAACAGCATGGAGGAGACATGTTGAAGAGATGAAGATATCAATTTCTGCCCCGGTCTGTCAATGTTTACGATCGCTGAAGTGTGAACCTTTCTGAGAAGCTGAGAATTATACATGTTCCACGCAGTGTAAATTTCTTAAATTTTCCAGATAATACTGAAACTGTAGGGTGGGGGCCCAGGAAGCAGGTGATAAGGAGACTGACAACCCAATCCTAACCTGCATTGGAATGGGGAGGTTGGCTGGCCTGCCCCATATCCAACATGGGGTTGGGGCTGTTTGGGGCTCAGTCCGGGGCAAGTGGAATTCATTCACCTTACCCCAAGTAATGCCACATCGACCCCAATGGTGCTACTCAGATCTGCACCAGCTCAGGCAGTAGCACAGATGTGAGCAGCACAAAACTGCTCCAGTTTGCCTGGGATCAGGATCCGGCACAGATTCTGGCACAGATCCCCCGCTTGGCCGCAGCTTGCCCATGGGCCTGCCCCAAACCCGCCCTCCCCCGCCCCAGAATGCATCCTTCCCGCCTTTTCCCTGCCCTACTGAAGCCCCTGTGCCAGTCTGCCTTGGCTGGTGAGGACTTAGTGGTCCGCTGGCACTTTGGTCCTTGCGTCGGCCTCTGGAGGATGGTGCATGTCCATATGCTGGCCTTTCTTCTTGAACAGTGGCGCAAAAGTACTTTATGGCACTTTCATGGCACCTCTGGGCTGCTGCAAGGGACTTGCGCCAGTCAATCCCAGTGGCTGGATTGCACCCTGAGGTTCCTGGCAAGGACAAGATCCTGCACAGCCTCTCTTTCCCCACCAAATAAGGTTGGCACTGAATCCTTATCTGCATGTACCAGGGGGTAGCACTAATTTCTAGAGGAGAGAATCCAGTGCTTTCAGTCATGATTTCCTCTTCTATTCTGGCAACTCAGCTTTGCTGTTTTTGTTATTGTTGCCTACAGTCTGGAAAGATTCCCTTCTCTAGAGAGAGGAACTGTTGTCTTCATGATAGAATGTCAACACATACTTGTTCGAGAATCAGATGACTAGAATTGAATTGGGGGCCCTAGAAGGCAGAATATGTTCTGCAGGGATGTCAGAGGCCAAACAGCTCTGCTTTAAATCTAGAAGCAGACATTTAAATCTAGAAGCAGACATTTCCCAATTATTTATATTGATTCATCTTTCATGAACTCTGTTTTTATGGTGATGGATAAACATAGAAGTAAAGAGACACATGGTATAGCCCCTGCATGGTGATGTACCATCTGAGATAGTAGGTAGGGGGATTTCTAGGATTTCTACATGGAGAGGGACCATAGCTCAGTGGTACAGCACATACTTTAAATGCAGACAGTTAGGTTCAACCCCTGCGGCTTATAGTATAATCCTGTGTATTCCAACTGAGAAGTAAATTTCACTGCGTTTGTTTGGGACTTATTCCTAGGTAAATGTGAATAGCATTGGCACCTTAATCATTTGAGACGTCCTTAACCAGGTGGGAGCTCTGGCTGGGGCAGCAGTCAAGTACTGTATATTGTCAGATACATCCAGTACATAGCGTCTGCCTGACAAAACCTCACACCACAGTCAACGTGCCTGTTAAGGTGCCCTCGAATTCTTTGCTGTTGCTGCTGCTTTCACAGATATCTCCAGTGGCATATCTAATGAACATGTAGCCCAGTGCAGAGCTCAAAATGATGCCCCGGAAGTGATGTCACAACCGGAAGTGACATCACACTCAGGTTTTTTAAAAAGTGCAAATTGGGGGAAAACCTGCCTCCTCCCCTGAGCAGTTCATCACACACTTGATCTGCCACCGCTCCTCAGCCCGTGACATCGCTAAAACACCTATATGCTGTTTGGGATCAAAGAAGATATTGTAGCCCCCCTAAATGACAAAATCAAATTTAATTAAGTAAATAAATAAAAGGTGTGCCCCTTATTGGTTAGAGACACTGTGCTGGGGTGAAGAGGGATGGTTATTCTCCCCCTGCTAGATATAAGAGGAGCACCACCTGAAAATGTGCCTCTTTACCAGTGAGCAGGAGAAGCTGTGTTATGATACATGGAAATGAGAACTGACTCATATCAACACCTTAGTGGTTCCATGCTGTATCATAACAACATCTCATTGACTCTCAGAACAATCAGTCTCATGGGTCAGTTTTGAGTTAAGAAAATCTACTTTTTGTTCCATAAGGCAGTTGCGTTTTTTGTTTTCTGGTTAATTGGCCATAACTTTTGATAGAATACAGATATTCCAATGGGGTTTGTTTCATTGCATTCTGCTTTAAATTACCTTTTCAATGATATATAACCTGATGGTATTATTAATACATACCAATTTTTTTCACAATTTTGGCCACTGGTGTCAAGCTCAGCTTGTTGCCCCCCTTAAGCTTGTTGTCCGGTGTGACTGCTACCCCCTGCATCCCCTTAGCTATGCCACTGAATATCACTGTTGATCAGTCCCTGAAAAATTGCTTACATTGTTGTATCACAAACATATTTTCCCCCCAGGTATTCTACCATAGTTTCTATTTAGCTCTTAAACCCTACATCACTGCAACACTCAGCCAGTGTCAAAACAGTCATAAAGTGCATGATGTCATAGGGTCCCAACAGCTGTAGTCTCTCTAATAGCATTCATTACCTCCGGACAGCAGGCCTGTTGCTTACAGATCTGAGACAGCCTTTAGTTTCTTCCCATCTGAAAACCCTACAGATTATGCCAGAAGGCAGTCACTCATTCTCTCATTCACTGACTCACATTTTGAGCCAAATATGGCAGTTACTATCTGCACTTACCAACAAAGTTTTTTTTCTATTCTGGAAACTCTCATAACAGCATTTGGAAATCTTGCTCTCTTACCTTTGTATCTATTTTTGGCATTTTTGCAACTTTGAAATACATATTAACTGAACGGACTTCAGATGAGTCACCACAACCACAGAAACCAGAGGTATAGTTGTCAAACCTTTTGAGATCAGCAATCTAAAAGCTAATGCATTTCTGAAGAAGAACAAGAAGAACAAGAAGGAAAAAAACAACAACAATCAGGCAGAAGGCTTTATATTTCTTAGAACTGCCATTTACTAAACTGCCAGCTGGTAAACACTGTATACAAGAAAAATCCCATGGCAGATATTTTTCATTTAAAACATGTCTAACCCACTTCTTCAGAATGTGAGTTTCTAACAGAACATAACAATAAAGATAGAAATAAAACTATAATCAACAAGCACATGTTGAAATCCTCCAGCATCAAAATATTATGGGGTCTCCAATATCAGGCGTGAGACTGCTGAGAGAGCAGCAGATCAGCAGAACCTCTAGTTCAGTGGTCTTCAACCTTTTCATGCCATGATCTCCCCCCCCCCCCATATAGGACTGGGGACCCACCACTGATCCTGCTCCCCTTTCAGCACATGATCCTTCCACGCCTCACCCCATCACTACCCACCCCCTGCTTCTACCCACCGTGTTTTCCCTCCCTCTTCTGTCTTTAGAAGAAGCCTGTGAGGTAGCAGCCTGAGCAAGACCAGCCTTTGGAGCTGCAGGGCAACTCCATGAGAAGAGGCTGTGCAGGATTATATCAAGAACTCAGTTTTGATAAGGCAGTCCCATTATTGGATTGGATGCAAGTCCTCTCTTGCACAGGATTTGAAAGGTTCCTGCGACCCTCCAGATGAAGCTTCACAACTCTATTGAGATTGCGATCCACAGTTGAAGAACATTTCTGTAGTTCATTCCTAGAACCCAACACCATACATACATAATCAAGGGTGGACACTGGTTGCACTGGATACCTGTTCAAGAAAGACTGATCTGAGACAATTTGCCAATTTTGTGGCTGGACCAAGTACCTGGCTGGGCCAACCTGGGAATACATACGTCCACCTGTCTGACCTAACCAAGTTACAGTGACACATGATAAACTGATTTGCTTCTGAGAAATCAGGCAGGAGAGTGATTTATTTTTTACCACTTTGGCATTTTCTATATGCAAAGTCATGGTCGAGAAAGAGAAGTGGAACCCACATCACTTAACTAGAAACAAGACCAGAAAGATTCGATCCTAACTGGTTCTATTAGGATGTCTGTTTCCTTTAATTCTACCTTCTCTCACCTCTGCATCTCCTTAACTACATTAACACTATACTGTACTGAATACTGAACTGAAATTCTAAAATGCAGCTATGTAATCCAAAGAAACATATCTTCCCATACATCCTAACAATTCAGTTAAAAACCTGCCTCCGATCCCATCAGAGCCAATATACTCTCTGGAGTAGAGCCATCTGGATGAACTCCAGTGCCTTGGATTGATGCTGGGAAGAAGATCCAATTTTAGAGTCAGATGAAAGGCCCTGTTCCCTTGCATAATCTGTGTTGCCTGTTTCTTTCCTTAAATTTTGTACATGCTATTGTTGAAGATGAAGAAGAATCCATAAAGGAAGGAATAGAAAGAATGCATGGAACTGACATGGGGTACTCCAAATGTGAAGTAAATATGGCCCAATTCAGGTAATGTAATAACCATGGACAGAGGCAGCTAGCGTGCCTGTATAGGCACGCTAGCAATGATTGCCAGGCTGCTCCCCCTATCAGGGCTTCAACTGCCAAAGGGTCTCTCATTTTCAGAGTTGGGGACTTCGAGGGACAAGAAACCGTGCTGCTGCGGTGGCACTGCTGGGATCGTAGTCCTCCCTGTCTCTTGTATCGTATTCAGTTAAAAATTAGAACACAGGGGGCGGTGGGCCCCACTTGGCATATTCCTTCACTTGGGGGGTGGACATGGGGAAGAAAGCCCAGAAGTCAGGTGGCAAGGCCGCCAAAAAGGCAGTTCCAGCTTGGCCTCTCCCCTCCCCTCCCTCATCATCAGATGAGGAAGAACAAATGGCTGAGTTGCGGGCTGTAATGGCCCGCTACGACACGTGAAAAAAAGAGAAGGCCCTTCACAAGGCGGGGCAGGGTGATGGAGGCTCCAGCTCCAGGGCAGTCCCCGTACCTCGCAGATCAGGTAGGATGAGTAAAGGGGCCTCTCTCCCTCCCCGGCAGGTTCATGTTCTGGAGGATAAGCACGTTACTGTCGAGGAGGGCGAGGCGTAGGACGTCAACACCCTAGAAGCAGAGGAGGAGGTGGTCCATCCTGTTAAAAGGCCCTGGCCACAGGCTTATAGTGGCTGCGGTGGGCAAGGTGAGCCGTGGGCGGGCTTTGCTCACAATGCAGAGTCTGTGTGGGATGACAAGGAGGGCATTCCTTGGGCACCTAGCCGGGCTGCACCGGATCAGCCCTGGTCTCCTTGGGGGCCTCCTTCATTTTGGCAGGGGCCCAGTTACCCACAGTACCCCTGGGCCCTGGGTTGGACATATCCATGTCCCAAGTCTGGTCCCAGGTCCAGCAGGGCACCCCCCCCCCCAGTGTGGTCATTATCCTGCCATGGCTGACACAGAGTTGGACCTGCAGGATGTGGACTGGGGGGATGAGTCATTTGGATTGGTGGTGGAGAGGGAGAAGCCTACGGTTTCGTATGGCATCATCGCCATCCCTCTGGGCTCTCACCTCGCCATGTCGGTCAAGAAGAAGATATGGCGGGGTGACTTTGTGGACATGTTCAGTCTTCTTCACATCGAGCCTGAGCCTACCCCCAAAGTGGGAGACCCTGTGCGTGATGAGGAAACCATCAGGCAGAGGAAGATAGACAAGAATTGGACCAATTGGCTGAATGGGTTCATTGTCTATGCTGGGGTCACTGTCCAGTTGCACCCCAAAAAGGCGGGCAAACTATTCAAATACCTGGACATTATTCATCGCGCTTTGCGTGATCATGCTGGTGCAGCTTGGATGGCTTATGACCGTCAATTTCGCATCAGAGCCACGCAGGACCCATCTTTGGACTGAACTATACCCCAGTGGGAACTCTGGGTGCAGTTAGTCCTGCCGGCTAGGGCAACGTTGGGGGATAGGGCGGATAGCGGGCATTTGATTGCTTGTTCCAGACCCGAGCAGCCTATGGCTCCTGAGGGTGCGCAGTGGGTTCAAACCCCTCGCGCATGCTTTCAATTTAATGCCACGGGCAAATGCAACAGGCCGGGATGTTCGTTTTCCCATGGCTGCCCCATGTGTGGGGCGGGGCATCCTGTTGCAAAATGTCCACGGATCAGTGGACCACGGCAAGGTTTCTGCCCCTTCCGTGGAAAAAAGCCTGGTGGTGGACCCTCAGCTGGTGTTGGCAAAGGGCCCAACGCCAGTTAAGATTCCCTCCTTGGTTTACTGGCTGCAATTTTATACGGATTGTTCTGCAGCCAGATTGTTGTTTGAGGGTTTTCAGTTTGGTTTCAAGATCCAAGCCCCGCCTCCAGTTAGGCCCACGTTCGCACGCAACCTCTGGTCAGTGACTGGAATGGAGGAGGTGGTGCGAGGAAAAATAGCCAAGGAGGTGGAAGCGGGGAGAGTAGTTGGACCGTTTGCGGTTCCTCCATTGAGGAATTTGCAGGTATCACCCCTGGGTGTGGTGCCTAAGAAAGCCCAGGCCCAATTTAGACTGATTCACCACCTGTCCTTTCCGGAGGGTTCCTCTGTAAACGACGGGATACCGACCCACCTGTGTTCAGTCAGATACACTTCTTTAGACGAGGCGGTGGCCCGCCTCAAGAAGTGTGGCCCTGGGGCCTTGATGGCCAAGGCAGATATTCAGTCTGCCTTTAGATTGCTTCCAGTGCACCCTCAGGATTTCTGCCAGTTGGGTTTCCAGTTTGAGGGCGGTTATTATGTTGATAGGGCCTTGCCAATGGGGTGCTCAATTTCCTGTTCTCGAGTAAGTCTCGTGAATTTGGCATTTTTTGCAGGTTGGCTTTGGTTCCAGAGCAGGGACCATTTTCGACCCACACTCTTATGCAGTTCATTTTGGGACTGCATAATAGGGGGTTATCCAGCAAATCTATGTCAATTTATTTGGCGGCCATCTCCTTCCAGTTCCAGGCCTGGGGAATTCAGGATGTTACTAAGGATTTTAGGGTGCGTAAGATGGTGGCTGGTTTTGGCCGGCAATTCCCCACAGGCGCCGACAAGCGCCTGCCAATCACGCCCACCATTTTACAGGGGTTGCACATGCAGTTCATTGCCATGTGTTCCTCAACCTACGAGTCGCTGTTGTTTAGGGCAGTGACTCTGGTAATGTTTTATGGAGCTTTTCGCCCAGGTGAGTCGCTGTTGTTTAGGGCAGTGACTCTGGTAATGTTTTATGGGGCTTTTCGCCCAGGTGAGGTTTTGGTTAGGTCACGGTTTGCCCCCACTGACAGAGTCCTTCAGTGGGGGGACTGTGAGTTACGGCCTGGGTGTTTATCCCTCCATTTGCGAGTGTCCAAAACGGACCAGTTAGGGCGTGGGCAGTGGATTCAGTTGAAACAGGCTCCGAGCCGGTGTCTTTGTCCAGTATCTGTCATGGAACAGTACTGCTTAACGGCTCCTGCAGGAGTGGGCCCGCTATTTCGCCATGAGGATCGTTCCCCCCTTTCACTTTACCAGTTTCAGGCCATTTTTAAAAGAGCGCTGTCTCAATTAGGCCTGAGGCCTGAATTGTTTGGGCTGCATTCTTTTAGGATTGGGGCAGCATCCACTGCGGCCAGCATTGGTTTCTCCCCCCAGGGCATCAGGCGCATCGGTAGATGGCGCTCTGGTGCCTTTAAATACTACGTCCGTTAAGGTGCTGCAAGGGCTCCGTGTGCAACGCCAGTGGGCGTGTGCAGCGTCAGGTGGGTGCAATGTATGCAGTACCATGTGGCACGATGTGTCAGAGCCGCGTAGGCTCTGCTGGCAGCGCTTGGTGGGCGTGTGCCGCGCCAGTGTTGGCGAGATGTGTCAGAGCCATGTAGGCTCTGTTGGCAGCGCTTGGTGAGCGTGTGCCGCACCAGTGTCGGCGTAATGGGTAGGTGGGGTGAACTGTAGGTTTGGTAAGGCGGACCAGGTCACTGACCGTGACTGGCCATGGGGGTGAACATTAGAGCGGAGGAAGGATTCCTCCTTTCTCTTGGCCTGTCCAGTGAGCTTATCTCACGATGTGCTTCTTTTTTCCACAGGTCTGCGAAGGAGCTGCCCAGCCAGGGTCTTGATCTGCGGACACTCTATAGTTTTTTGGGCTCAGAAGCATGCCATGTCATCCAGTTTCGGCTCTCAGCTGGTGCTGGGTGATGTTGCGCACATTGACTGGTTGGCCAAGAGGGGTATGTGTTGGGGCCAATTTTTCCCAGCCTTTTTGGAGTACATTGCTGTCAACCCCCTGCCGCAGGTAATCATGGTACACTTGGGCAAAAATGACCTGGGTCAGAGGACGTCCATGTCCTTGAGGCTCCAGGCCCGCAAGGATTTTAACTCGTTAGTCCGTCAGTTTCCTGGGATCACTATCCTGTGGTCTGACATGCTGCCCAGGCGAGTTTGGCGGTGGGCGAGTAGCGTTAAAAGAATCGAAGTAGCACACAAAAGGGTCAACGCTTACCTGGTCAGGGTCGTCACGGAGCTTGGTGGAGCGGCTATCCATCATCCCAGTATTGGTTTGGAGGAGCCTGCTCTTTACCGTGGCGATGGTGTTCACCTTTCTCCTATGGGTTATGGGCGCTTTCTTTCAGAGTTGCAACAAGGCTTGAACCTCTTTTTGGGTGCAGGGAAGGCCAAGCGCTAGGCTGACCTCCCCTTGTGGCGGTAGAAGTGCGGGGTGGGTAGACAGAAGACCTTCTCCGGCGTCCAATCTAAGCCAGCAAGGACAGGGGTGAACCAGAACCGCTCTTTGGATGCTTGACCGGCTCGGGGAGGCAGGCTGGCTAGCCCCTGGTCTGAACTTTGGGGCCTTGCAGGGGTGACCTGAAGGCAGAGTAGTTTGGCTGGCTTACCCTCTTTGGGCGACAGTGAAAGGCGGGCTTAATAACAATTGAGCTACGCCTGGAGTTGGGTGGACACCCTATGAGACTGGGGGACGTAGACGGCTAGGCCGTTTCCCCCATTTAGAACCCCGCACTTAGTTTGGGTATTGTTTCCTATTTGGCCTTGTTGCGCTTGTTGTAAGTTAATAAAGTGGCCCATTTAATCCCATACCTGTTGTCGGCTGTATTTATTGGGGAATGCATGGTAATGTCCATGTCTCTCCCAAGGATTGTCTGGAAAAGCAAATGCTGTCCCAAGGGGTAAGAATATAACTGTGTAATATGGAGAACACACAAAGCAGTGGAATAATCAACCAAAAAGAGAGGGAAATGGTTTGCATTCCCAAAGAGGTTTGCAATCAATAAGATAGCAAAATCCCAGTGATTGGGCTGGGATGATTAGGGACAGGTGCCAGGAGTTGCTGGGCACACCTGGTTCTGGGCACTTCTTTCAACAAGCCCTCCATCCTAGCTTGTTCCCCTCTTACCTGGTACTAGCTCTGGGGCAGGTAGGCTGAAGGAGGGGGAGTTGGTGACCCCTCCTCTTTCCCACTAAGTAGCACCCCATTGGATTTTGCTATGTCTAAAAGCCAATTGCAATTGCTGCCAGGGTTCCTTGAGGTTTTATTATACTTATTGTTTGGACAATAGTTGTGAGTTGTTTTGAAGTCACTTGTGGTAAACCTTCTTACAGCCCAATCCTATGCATGTCTACTCAGAAGTTCCATTGAGAACTATGGCCTCACTCCCAGGTAAGTGTGTATAGGATTGCAGCCTTAGGGTTACCAGCAGATGGACTATAACCTACCAATTCAATCCCCAGAGAGCCTTTTTTTTGCCAGGTCACAAGCCTTGCTGCAAAAAACTACATGCATGTTACAGAAGTTAAGTGGTTTTGCTTTTTAAAAAATTTTTTTATTTAAAAAGAACCCCAGATATTTTTGCACTGCAAATCTCACAAGAGAATGAGGTATCAAATGGAATTAGACTGTAATGCCTCATGATTAGAGACTGGTAATTATTTCTGACTGGGTGAATAATCATTCTGAGTGGCATTAATCTGTTGTCACTTTACACACTGTCTAGGGGATGGATTTTGTCTTCTGAGTAGCCATGGCGTTTTTACTCGCTGATTAGTTGCCAGTGCCTGGGGGGTGGGGGATATTATTACTGCGCTTCCAAATGATGAGATAACATTTTTAATCAATTGGTGGCCTTATTTATTATGCCATTAACTCACTTAGACAAGATGAATTCATAAGTTCAATTATCACATTTGCTTGTGATTTTTCTCTCTCTTAAAAACTATGGACCGTTTGTTTTTGCTGTGAATAAATGATTGCGGGAAGTTTTAAAATAACCAGGTGTGACTACAGTGGCCAGATGCATGGGAGGACACATAATAACGATGTGGGAATTGTGGCAAGTACAGTGTGTCACACAGAAGTGAAAAAACTGCACCTGTTGAAATGCTGTCTTCTGCATAACTATTCAAGACATTGTCGTGATGCTTTTGATCACATGCTTTCCCCTCCATTTCACTAAGACTCTCTTATATAATGTGGATTCCAGAATCAGCTCTATTACTCAAGTTTTTACAACAATCTGCAATTAATTTTCCCAACAGCAATTTTTTTTTGAAACTAGGGCTGCAATCCTAACCACACTTTCATGAGAGTAAGCCCCACTGAACAAACTAGGACCTGCTTCTGAGAAGACCTGGTTAGGATTGTGCCCTAAGTCTATTAACTCTTCTCCTTTTAACCCAAAAACTCAACTCTAGCAGGTAACACTTCTTGTTTTATTCATCTTAATGCCAAGACAGTTCACCTCTGATTTCTGCATGGTAGGGTGCTGGTTAAGGGCAGAGGAGCAGGGCCAGTCAAATCAAAAGAGAGGTGGCAATCTTATTGGGAGTGTACATAACTGTATCAGAGCCCCAGCCTAGGTATGTCTACTCAGAAGTAAGTCCCATTATAGTTCATCGGGTTTACTCCTATGTAAGAATGGATAGAATTGCAGCATCAATCACATACGGTGAAGGAGCTTCTAGATGCAGCTCGCTAGAAAGTGGAGGTTGTGCAAGACATCATTAAAATTGTCATGAGAAAAGAAAGCCCAGTATCATCAGGAGCGGCCACATTTTTGCCACCCAGAACACAACACTTGAGAAGCTTAACTGTTCATCCTGCTACATGGCATCCTTCCGTTTTGTCATGATGAAACTCAACTTCAGTCCAACTCCTGCAGTGATGAACACACATGATAACAGGCAAGGAGGTGGAATAGAGAGCCATGCATGTGTGGGTTGCTCTTCATTTCACCTCCTTGCTTGCTTAATCTGCACTTGCATCACATGCAAACAACACAGCTGAAACTTAATGGAGTTGCTGAAACTAATCATACCTTTCTGCTCAAAGAACTAAGCAAATCAAGTGAGATTTGGCTGACTTTAAAAGAAAAAAAAAGTAATACCACCCAGCCACTTTATTTATGCATTTAAATATTTTCTATCTAGGGGGCGGAGCCAACACTCTGCAAAGTAGCAACTAACCTCGGGGGCTGGGGGGATTGCTGAATAGATGTGTTTTTCATGTGCCTCAACAACTAAGGCATGCTTCGGTGCCAGGAAGACAGTACGAAGAGCTTAGAGCTTGACGGGGGAGTCTTTTGAAACAGGCAATTTCAAGGATTTTTCTCCCTTTGCTCTGTGCTGAATCACATCTATCCTGGTCACCATATTGGAGATATGGAAAGCCGAGATCTTTCCTCCCACGGCCTAGATACAACAACATAACAGCGATAAAAGCTTTAAACTGTGAGTAAACTTGCTTATTAAAAGGCTTTAATGAGAACTGCAATCAAGACATCAGAAGGAGGCAGAGGTAAATTTTAAGATTATTTATGTTGGCCGGTAGCCACCCAGAGGGGAAATAAGCAAATTTGGATTTCCCCTACTGGAGTAACATAAGATTATTTTGATGGTATGCACAGAAGAGAAATAAATAAGAGGAAAAGAAATGACTAATTAATATTCAACGGCTAAAAAGGGGGAAAAAGGAAAATCTTTACTTTCACTTTCCCAGCAACAGGCTTGAAATTTGTCCTGCTGTCCTGCTCATTTAAAGGCATATTAACCTAATTTGACTCTAAAATATTGTTCTGGATTATTGATATACCCTTTTTTGGAAGAAGGCAGCCAAGATAAAGATTTGGATGACTCTTTAATGTTTTGATTGATTTGACATTGAGGATTTGGAATATTGACTTATACTTTTTGGATATAAAAATTGGAAAGTAGCACTATAACAAGTGGATGGACTTGATGCTGACAAAAATGGCATTTCAAAATCGAAAGGATGTTGGTAACAGCCAGAACTTATTAAGGGATTTCTTGATGGATTTTAGAAGAGAAATGGAACAACAGGTCAGAAAATTATCTGAACAAATCAAGCAAACAAGCTCCTCTCTTATAAGCATGCAGGAGGGTGAAATTAAAAAAATTGACTATTTTGAAATCTGACAGGAGCCGGAAGAAGTAATTGTTCCTATAACAATTAAGAATCTTAAGGAAGAAAAAAGAGGAAGCATGCAGGGAGTAAGCTGTCTCAAGAAGAGAAAGAATTTATGGATCAAGAACAGAATGAACAACAGAATGAAGAAGAAGAAAGAAAAACAGAGAAGAGCCAAGAAAGTTGAGAGATTCAGGAAGAAAAAGAAAAAGAAGTGGAAGAAACAGTGGGAGGAATAAAAAGGAGCACTGATAAGACAGAACAAAGCAAGCATTAAGACAGAAAGTTAAAATGGCTGAACAACAAGTTAAATATTTTTTATTCATATTAAGTCAAAATAGATGTAATTGAAAATTGGAAATATAAATATTGTGAAAATTAAGTGGTATTAAGATAAATAAGGGATATTTTTTGAAAAAGAATTGTAATTGGAGATTTTTTTTTTTAGATGTGATATTAGAAACTAAGAATTAGATAAGATGTCAGGTCTATGTTCTGGATAAGGCAGAAACACAGCCAACAAGGTGGTTCAGGAACAGGTGCAGATTGCTGGAGTCAGCAGGATCAGCAAACACCTGTGACTGCCTCACCCTGGGTGTGGCTTAGCCTACACTGATTGGCCACTCCAACTACTTAATGTTTGGTCTGTTCAGCTTCCAGTGCAGTAGTAGGAGTCTACTGAACTGCTGCCAGTAACTTGGGAGGCTGGATGTGAGTATACACATGTTGTTACTGACCATGGGATGAACTTTGACTGTGTAACTTGGAAAACTGATTTGGATTTGTTGTTTATAGACTGACTGCTCATTGTGCTGACTAGGACTGCTTACTGATTACTCTGCCTGTGATAACCCTTGCTCTGAAATATAACCACTGCATTCAAAGAACTCTGCTGGTGTATGCTGTTTTGTGTGCCTGTTCATCCAAGGTTCCATACAACTCTTTACCAGCCAAAGGGTTGCAACTCTAACAAGGGTTATGGGCCCAGCAACTGCTGAATTGGTGGGCTGGTGAATTACAAGAGCTACTGTTGCTGTTAAAGCTACAGGAGGCTACAAGAGAGCATGGAGATGAGTGCGGTCACAGCCTCTGGGTTCCTGAAAATCTGGTTAAATGGACATAACTATGCCACTTGGTCTTGCAAGGTTACATTGCTACTGAAGTGTGAGGCCCTGTGGAATGTGGTAGTTGCTCCACCAGATTTGGGAGCCCTTGATGAGGAAGATGATGCAGAACTTATAGAGGCCTACCACAGGGACAATGAAAAGGCTCTGTGTATTATTGGCCTGACTTTGGAGGATCAGCAGCTGGTCCATATAGATGGACTAACCTCAGCAAAACACTGCTGGAATGCCCTTTGAGCTATTTATGTAAGGGACAGTGTCGGTGCACAGATACACCTAATGCAAAAATTGCTCCGAGCTCGCCTCCAAACAGGAGGAAACATGCTTAATCACCTGGAGTTTATGAAACAAACTCTAAGGGGACTCCAAGAACACGAGCTAATATTTACTGACCTTCAGCAAGTGTACATCATTCTGTGCTCACTAGATGAAAGCTATGACCAATCTGTAGCAAACTTGGAAGTGATACCACGAGCGGAATTGACAATACCCAGCCTTACCAGTCGACTCCTTGATGAGGAAAGGAGGAGACAAGACAACAGAGTGCTTTGAGATAACAAGCAGCATTCCTCAGCTCAGCACAAAGTGAAAGCAGCTGTGGAATGTGACCTTGACCCTGTTGAGTCTGCAAAGGCTTACACTGTGAAAAGATGTTTTCGATGCCAAAGCACTTCTCACCTAATTAAGGATTGTCTTTCCAAGAAAGGCAAGAAACCCCTGCGTTCTGGCAAAGGAGGAGGGGTGAATTTGACAGTTACCAAAGAAACAAAGGACTGTGTTGATTGCTTTGTAATTGATAGTGGGGCCATGGCAAACATTTGCAATAGCAAGGGACTGTTTAAAACGTTTGAGGCAGTGAACAACCAGTGTGTCACGCTTGCTGATGGAGTCACTGCCAATGTATGTGGGAAAGGAAAGGTCTTTCTACCTATACTGAACAGAACCCTTGAAATGGCTTATGTGCCTAACCTCACTTATAAACTCCTGTCTGTTGCTGCATTGACAAGGCAAGGATACACTCTGACATTCACTGAGAAGGAGTGTGTGATAAAGAAGGATGCTAGGCATGTGGCCACTGCTGAACTGTGTGGTGAGTTGTATCTGTTAAGCACCACTTCAAAGGCAGCTGTGGGGTCTGTGTTTACTCATGAGCCAGCGCATAAAGACTGTATTCATAAGTTACATCGCCAACTTGGTCATGCGTGTTCCCAGCCCTCAGAAAGACATTCTGAAGGGATAAAATTAAAACCCTGTGGCCTATACCTGGACTGCGAGGTGTGCAAAGCTGTGAAGTTCAAGGCTGCACCCACCAGGAAGCCTGGTAATTATGAAACTAAAGAGGTCCTGGACCTAATCTTCATGGACTTGATTGGGCCATTCTCTCCCAGCATGGGGGGAGCAAGATTTGTATTGCCCATTAAGGATCATTTTTCTCGTTATGCTTTCTGTTATCTGATGCAAACAAAGGCAGAGACAAGCCAGACTGTAGAGTACTGGCTTAAGTTTGTGAAAAGAAAGACAGGCAAGCTGCCAAAAACCATTATTACTGATCGGGGAGGAGAATTTGTTAATCTGAAGTTTGAAAGCTTACTAAAAGACAATGGCATTGAACATCGCTTGACAGCCCCGTACTGACCACAGCACAATGCACATTGTGAAAGGCGGGGCCAAACATTACAAAATATGGCTTTCTGTATGATAAAGGACAGTGGGTTACCCTTTAAGTATTGGGGCGAAGCAATGATGTGCGCTTCGCATACTTTAAATGCAATCTGGCATTCGGGTACTGGACAGATACCGTACAAGCTCTGGCATGGGAGGACACCCTCTCTAAACTATTTACATGTGTTTGGTGTCCCCGCATATGTCCATATCCCTAAAGCACTGAGACGCAAAGGGCAACAAAAGAGCAGGAAAATGTATTTCCTTGGTTATGATGCAAAACATAAGGCTTACAGGTTTGGGTATTTGCACTCTAAGGCCATTGTGATCAGTGCGAGTGCAAAGTTCTTGGAAGATACTATGAGGTGGGAACGTTTAGGTCCCTGTGTCTCCACTTCCTACCCGATGATAGACCACAATGGAAAACAACCACAGAAAACTGTCCCTGTTAAAGGGAAATCACCTAAAAGGCAACTTCCAATGCTGAAGGAGGAGCCTATGGAAAGCAAGACATCCCTTGATATGGATGTAAGTAGACCCCAACCTGAGCTTGAGCCTGAAACACCAGCTACACAACCTGAGGAGGAGGAAATCACTATACCTCCTAGATCAACTAGGGAAAGGAAGGAACCTGACCGGTTTAAACTAGGGACTGTTTGTCAGGCATTCATTGAACCTTCCTCCTACGACTCCATAAAGGACATGCCCGTAGAGGAACAAGCAGCCTGGAAAGATGCCATGAACTCTGAATTAAAATCCATGTCTGAATTGGATGTATATGAAGAGACTGATCTCCCACTTGGGGAAAAGGCAATTGGGTGTAAATGGGTTTTCAAAGTAAAAAGGGATGCAACTGGTCAAACCAAGTGCAAGGCTAGGTTAGTTGTGCAAGGGTTTGGGCAAGATGCAACTGACTATGACGAACTGTTTACACCTACCCTTCGAAACAGTTCACTGTATAGTGCTCTGGTAATAGCGGCAAAAGAGGATTATGTGATCAGACATCTTGATATAAAAACTGCTTATTTGCATGCACCTCTAAGACATACCATTTACATGAGAAAACCTACAGGAACTCCTGAAAATGATAAGAAATACTGGTTACTTAAGAAGAGTCTATATGGGCTCAAGCAATCAGGGTCTGAATGGAACCAATGCCTTTCTAAGACACTGAAAGACGAAGGTTTCCACCAAGGTATAGCTGACCCATGTGTATTTACCAGGGGTAAAGGCCAGCGAAAATGCATAGTACTATGTTTCGTGGATGATTTAGCTATACTTTGCAAAACAACAGAACAAGCAGATGAACTAGTTGAGGTATTGAGAAAAAAGTTTACGTTAAGAGACATGGGTAAGATACGCAAATATGTTGGGGTGGAAATTACGGAGGTGTCTAACGGCTATAAGATCTCGCAAAGAGAAAAAATAGCCCTATTGCGAAAGAAATTCAACATGGAGCAATGTAATGGGGTGAAGACTCCTATGGTGACTGGTTTTGATAAAGATAATACACCCAGTCCCATGTTCGATACCACAATGTACAAGTCATTACTGGGGAGTCTGATGTACCTTAGCCAATGGACGAGGCCTGACATCGCTATGGCGTGCAATTTGTTAGCCAGAGCATCGAACCAACCCACGCAGAGACATTGGCTAGCAGCAAAGCATATATTAAGGTACCTGAAACAGACAATAGACATGTCCTTGTACCTAGAACCTAAGGGTGATCTGAGACTCACCGCATATGTAGATGCAAGTTTTGCCACAGACACTGAAACTAGGCAATCTACCTCGGGAATGGCACTGTTTCTAGCTGGAGCCTTAATCGGGTGGAAAACAGTGAAACAAAGACATGTGTCTTTGTTAACATGTGAATCGGAATTTGCTGCACTGAGTCTAATGTGCACCGAGCTTATTTGGCACAACCAACTGCTAATGGATCTTGGCATACAAGTGCCAAAACCCATTAACGTGATGGAAGACAATCAGGTGGCCATACAGATGGCTACGACACCTGGCGTAAGGGGGAGATCGAAACACACTGATGTGCGCTTCCATAACGTAAAGCAATGTGTTTCTGATGGTCCTATCTCCCTGACCTACTGCGAGTCCAGCCAAAATGTGGCGGATGCACTAACAAAAGTGCAATGCACAATTAAGCATCAAGAAAACTGTGTGATGCTGGGGCTAAGGGTCTGAGCAGGATAAACTGTCCTGAACCAAGGAGGAGGATGTCAGGTCTATGTTCTGGATAAGGCAGAAACACAGCCAACAAGGTGGTTCAGGAACAGGTGCAGATTGCTGGAGTCAGCAGGATCAGCAAACACCTGTGACTGCCTCACCCTGGGTGTGGCTTAGCCTACACTGATTGGCCACTACAACTACTTAATGTTTGGTCTGTTGAGCTTCCAGTGCAGTAGTAGGAGTGTAGTAGGAGTCTACTGAACTGCTGCCAGTAACTTGGGAGGCTGGATGTGAGTATATACATGTTGTTACTGACCATGGGATGAACTTTGACTGTGTATCTTGGAAAACTGATTTGGATTTGTTGTTTATAGACTGACTGCTCATCGTGCTGACTAGGACTGTTTACTGATTACTCTACCTGTGATAACCCTTGCTCTGAAATATAACCACTGCATTCAAAGAACTCTGCTGGTGTATGCTGTTTTGTTGCCTGTCATCCAAGGTTCCATACAACTCTTTACCAGCCAAAGGGTTGCAACTCTAACATAAGAGATTTTATTTTAGATGTTAGTTTAGTGGTAAGAAGAGTCTATAAGTGAACTTTTGAGGCCTTTTTATGATTGGACAGATATGGAAAATGATATGGAAAATGATATATAATATGTTATAAGAGACATTGAAGGGTGTAATACCATAGTATTCCTTTTAGATGCGATATTAGATATTAAGAATTAGATAAGAGAGATTTTATTTTAGAGATTAGGTCAGTGGTAAGAAGTTTGTATAAGTAAAAATTTGAAGCCTTTTTATGATGGATATGGTTAGAGAGAAATATTGATTGTTTAATTAATCTATTAATCAGTAGATTAATTAATATGATAATCTTTGTATTGATGAATAATTCGTTTGGATTAATGTATGTTGTAATCGATGGCCACCACCTTGTGTGTAACCTATGTAGTCCCAACCCTAAGTCTATCCAATTTTCCTTACCTGTATCTGTAATAAATAAATAAAACATTAAAACAAAAATATTTTCTATCTAAAATATATTTAAAAAATCAAAATTTAAAACATGTGTAAAAATTTCAGGCAACCATCATGAGGAAGAACAAGCAGCAGATGTCAAATTCCACTATCCCTGTATCCTTTCCATCGAAAATGACAAATTTAGAAATTACTCTTGAAACTTTACAGCAAAGAAGTCAATGACTTTCTTTAGGGGAGGCCACCTCTGAGAAGGTCCCACCTCTTGGAGTCTCTTCTCACTTTTTTGCAGTAGGGTAAACAGAGCAGAAACCAGGCAGTATGTTGTCCCTGGGATATCCAGTCCAGTTCTTTTACATTGCAATCCTATGCATGTCTACTCAGGAGTAAATCACACTGAATTATTTAATCCTAGTAGCATAGCTAATGAAAGTGTAGCCTGGTGCCAAGTGCAAAATGTTTCCCTGGAAGTGACATCACTCCCAGAATTGATGTTATATAAAGACTTTTTAAAAAGTGAAAAATGGGGCAGTGGCATAGCTAAGGCATCTGCTACCTGGGGTCAAAGGAGATTTTGTAGCCCCCCCATGACAAAATCAAATTTAATTTATTAAATAAATAAATAAAATGTTTTCAGGTTAATTGGCCATAACTTTTGATAGAATGCAGATATTCCAACACGGTTTATTCTATTACATTCAGCATAAATTTACCTTTCCAATGATATATAACATGATGGCATACTTACCAAGGTTTTCAGAATTTTGGCCACTAGTATCAAACTCAGCTTGTTGCCCCCTAAAGCTTGTTGTCTGGTGCTATTGCCACCCCCTGCACCCCTTAGCTATGCCACTGCTCCCAGTATAGGAGTGTGTATAGGATGAAAGCATTCAAGTTCAACAGCAGTGCTTTGCATTGGGCCTGTAAACCGATTGGAAGAGACCCAAGTTGAGACAATGCTGGAGTGATATGTCCCAAGCTGAGAGCATTGGTTAAAACCTTCACTGGTCTAGTCACTGTTTCCATGTGCTTTTCAGAGACAGATCCGCACTGGACAGACAGACAAACAAACAAAACAACTGTTAAGGACACCAAACTAACCTTGTAACAGTCCAACCTGAAAGTTTCTAAAGCACACATGGCAGTAGTTAGAGCCTTCTTGCCCAAGAGGTGCTGCCCTTGGGATATCAGCCTAAGAAGCTTAGAGCCCAATATTGAGCTTGTATCGCTGGAGCTCCCCTGGCAGTGAGTGCCGCAAATGTGCCATAAAGTACATTTGTAGCACTCAGTGCCAGCCCAGTGCTGGAGATAGCTCAGTGCCAGCCAGCACTGGGCTACTAGCAGTGGATCGTCTGTGCTCTACCACTCGGCAGTTGCGTGGACTGTAGGGTAGTGGAGAGGTGGGTGGGGGTATGGGGGAGGCAGGGAGGAAGCCTTCCAAGGCAGGGGATGGCAGGGAGATGGCGGGAAGGAGGCATGCCAGGGGGAAGGAGCAGGGTGGGAGGGAGGTGGGACCAGCGGAACTCCACTCCGCAGCATCCAGAGCCTCCATCCTGCGCCAGCCCAAGGACTGCTGGGAGTTGGGTCTATCCACTTTCTGATATCTTCCATGAGGTCTTCCAAGAGGAGGGGGTACAATGTTTAGGAAGGCTTTACATCAACATCTTGTTTTATTTGTCCATATACTCCCCTCCATTTTTTAAAGGCATATGTTCACAGGCATGAAAACTTTTTCTCAGCTCTCCTTTGTCAGGTTTTTTGTCTGTGTGGGCAGGAACTGGGCTTTTTTTAATTTCTGTATGGCATCTAGCACATATTAGGCACTGTATAAATAACAGATGATCACCAGCACCATCTCTGAAATAAACGAAGGCTGCTCTGTAGTGATGGAAAATTAAATCCTGGAAAATTAAAGCGATTATTAAATAAATGGAAAATTAAAGTGATGGAGGTTTGCTGTAGGGTTGCCAACTGACCAGAAAGAAAAAAAAAAACAGCCTGGCCAGCTTTAAAATCAGTAAGTGAAGCTTTTCACAGCACTGATATCATCCTTGTTTATCCATGTCTGCACATTAAATTATGATACTAATATTAAACATTTCTACAGTCATTTCTAGGGTCCAGAGTGCTCATATTGTCTTATAAGGATTGCGACAACAACTTTATATGGTGAGTAGTAATACCCCCATATTGCAGGTGTGGGCTGGAAACAGACTGAATAATGTCACTTACAGTGCTGGCCTATGCATGTTTACTCAGAAGCAAGTCCCACTGCCTTGCAGCCCTCGTGAGTAAGGGACCAATCCTGAACAGTGTGCACTTGCATGCACTGTTGCAAAAATGCCATAAGTCACGTTGGCAGGCCCTACCTCTGGGTGAGCACAGGTGGTAGCCCAGCGCTGGCTGGCGTTGGGCTACTGCCGGACGACCACCAGAGCTCTGCCGCTCAGCAGTCGTGCGAACTGTTGAGCAAATGTGAAGTAAGTGGGGATGGGGAAGAGGTGTTCTGGGGATGGGGGAGGCAGGCGGAGGGCGGGGAGGAGGTGTCCTGGGGAGGCGGGAGGCGGGAGGCGGGAGGCGGGTAGAGGGTGGGGAGGAGGTGTGCTGGGGGAAGGAGCAGGGAGGGAGGGAGGCAGGACAGATCCAGAACCTCTGTGTTGGGCTGACCGCCCGACAGGGAGGTTGTTGATTCACTGCTGACCCATTGCGGGGCTACTCTCTTTACCCGGGGAAAGGGGATGAAAGTCCCCTTCTCCTGAGGAGCTGGTGGTGGCGGCCCGGAGTGCATAGGATGTGGCGGCAGCCATTTTCAGCACCGCTGCAGCCTTGGGCAGCTCAGGTTTGGGCTGTAAATCTTGTCTAGAAGGAAGATTCAAACCACTCAGATCCTGATTTGTAGCTCATTCTCTTAGCTGCCACACTACACTAGTTCTACACTACACCAGCTCCACTGGTGTGGCTCCACTCCACTCAACCAGCTACACTACACCATTCTCCATACTATACCAGCATCATGAAATTGCCTTTAAAGGAACAGCTACAGAGGCCAGTTGAAATGCGGATAGTCCCTGTTTGCAGAGAAAGTGGGCTATGCATCTAATTTCATGACAAACAGTGCTTTAGCTGAAGCCCACCTTGAAAACCATGCCCTCCAATAAGAATTCCTTCTCTCTAGGACAGTGGTTCCCAGACTTTTTAGCACCAGGACCCACTTTTTAAAATGACACTCTATCAGGCCCCACCAAGGTTTACCAAACTTTTCAAAAAGGAGATCTAGAAAGAAATAATTTTATTTATTTATAAATAATAATGAGAAAAAAGTTGCTCAAACATTTATTGCGCTATATTTACACATGCTTGTAAACTGCAGGAGCTCAGCTTCTTGCAGGGCAGTTAGAAGCTACAGTATCTGATTTTTGAACAGCTTCAGGCCTAGAGGCAATTAGTTATTGGCTCTTTCTGTCACCCTTTGGCAACCCACCAAAAATCAGGTCGTGACCCACCAGTGGCTCCTGGCCCACCGTTTGGAAACAATTGTTCTAGGGTATTGCCCCATTTCTTCAGCTGAGAGGGGAAAGCAGTCAGCACATGTTTGAGGTACCCATCATGTTTGCTTTAAGGGCATTCTGAGATCAGGCACTGAAATCAGATACTGGAACTAAATTAGCTTGATTGCCTCCCGCAAATCTGTTTGCATAGATAGCACTGTGGGACAGGTAATGAGTGAATTGAACCAAAAACAATATTTGAGAACTTGCCATTTGAGGTCTCTCTGTAACAGGATTTTGGCAGAGCTCCTGTGCCTCTAACAACAGCTATGTGTAAGATTGCCAGCTGATCAGAAAAACCAGCCTTGCCTGCTTCTGTGCCTTTAACAGCTTGCTATGCAGGGATTGGGAAATAATAAAACTTATTCCCATGCTGTGAAAACCTTAACCAGTTGATTTCTGCAGAACAAATTTCTGTTAAATGTACAGATACAGGAAGTAATAAAATGTTGGGAACCCTAAGCACAGGACAGGCAGACATTCAACAAATGAAGCATCCCACAATTGAGATGCAGCCAAGTAACAGGAAAGTTCTAATGCAGTGGTTCATTTGTGGGTTGCAACACCATTTTTGGTGAGTCACTTAATGCCGCCTGAGCTCTGCAAAGCTTCTAGGTTGCCAAGTTTGCACATTTTTTTAATATGACAAGCCCACCTCCAGAACATAAGCACACAACAAAACGTGGCCTGGAGTGCTTGGTGGTCTTTAACCTGCTCCAGGCTGAGTCATGCATCTTGTTCTCACTGAGTAAAACACACCCAGGAGGTGGGCTTTTCAAGTTAAAAAAAATGCAAAATCTTGGCAACCTGGAAGTTTTGGAGGTGATATGATGACATCATCAGCTCTGCGTTGAAGATGAGTCATGGGGCTAAAAACATTGAGAATGGTTACATTTACTCTAATGGTTACATATCTGTTTGCCCCACAGCCAATAAAAAGACAGAAGACTGCAAAAGACATACATAGTAACTGCAATTCTGTGACTTTAATCAAAATGCTGAATCTTGCAGATTTATTGACAGAACGCAATTCAAAATGAGAGATGCATAACTTATGAAGAAACATCAGAAGATTTTTATTATTAATCCCCATCAGAGTGGCTTTCTATTATCCTTACTGCAATATTAAGAAATCTTAGACCTACATATTTACCTTGGAAGATCAAACAGGGTTAATCATATATGAACTGCTAGAAATCATAAATAGATAATGCAGAGGATAATTTCAACAGGAACTCTGTGAACACTCAGCTACATGGAACAGTATCTCTGCAAAGATATCACCCTATCAGAACAAGCTTAAAACTGAGACGGTATAGTGGAGATGCAAGACTAAACCATCATTTCATGTTACAGGAACAAGCTGCAGTGAGCCTTCAGTTCGCATGCTCTCCTTAGGGGTAGCCTAAGCGAATTCAGTATCAAATGCAGCCACAAATCTCCTTGCAAGCAATCCCCTTCCTCTTAGTGAGTGAAAAGAGGTTTGGTGGGCTGGATGTTGGAAGAGTTAAAGTGTGGGTGTGAGTATATGTGTTCATCTCCACAAGTAAGGAGTAATGTTACCTATTCAGTTCTTAGTTTTAAATGCTTGTAGATTGCTCTCTCCTGCTTTGCCTAGACTTCTCCTTGGTTTCTTTTCCTGTCTTATGTCTTGCTTCTCTTGTTTTATTTGGCAGTATGGGCACCTGCTGTTGCATGAGTTTGATTTACATGTTTTTGAAACAATGTACTTGCTCAATTAATACCTAAACCTAATTTATACAATCAAATTTTTGAAATAACATGGTCAACAGGCTCATGCAGTACAGTTACATGCCATGTGTGTGAGAGCATTCACAGAGCTGCCACCTGCTGTTTTCTCAGTTTCCTCACATGGTATCTTTGCTTTCATCCTTGCTTTCTCAGCCATTGATCTCGGTAGCCTCCCTTTCTCATTCCAAGTAGCCTCCCACCCAAACACTTCCCTCCCAAACTTCACCCTGTGCCATCTTCGGTAAGCAGAAGTCACCAGTCATCAGCATATACCTTTCCCCTAACCTGTACCATTTAAATATGTTCCTGTGGTATAAATATGTTTGTTTTATGTATTTTTGAGATACCCCTGATTTTTGAGAATGGAACCCTGCATAAAATGAGAGGTGCCTATACAGGTGGGGCCTTGGTACCTGCAGGGGATCCATTCTTAGACCCCCCAATGAATACTGAAAATCATGGATATTTAAATCCACAGTCTTTGGCCCCTTAAGCCATTCAAAGGGCACTGGAGGGCTTTCTAGCTAGATTATTTAGAGCCCAATCCTGAGCTTGGTGCTCTGGTTTTCTGCTAGAGCGCACTGTTGCAGACGTGCTGTAAGGCACGTCTGTGAGGCTTACTGCCGGGCCAGTGCCCGTGCTAGCCCAGCGCTGGGTGGTGCTGGGCGGGTGCCCATCCTCCACCGCTTGGCAGTCTCACGGACCGCCAAGCCATGGCACGGTAAGCAGGGGCGGGGAGGAGGCGTTCCGGGGAGGGGGGGAGGCAGGCAGAGGGCAGAGAGAGGGTCGGAAGGTGGCATGACGGGGAGGCGGGAGGTGGAGAGAGGGCAGGAGGGAGGCATGCAGGGGGGGAGGGAGGGAGGTGGGTCCCGTGGAGCTCCACTCTACCGGATCCTAGGTGTTTGTGTGGGGCTTGGCGCTCTACATGAATGCCTTTACCTTACCACCGACCTTTTGGTTGGCGGTAAAGTGAATAGCTCCATTGCTGGGCTGCTTCCCTTACCTGGCTCCCAAGGCTCCCAAGGCACCGCCTGCTGCAGGCTAAGGTGTGCAGGATGCGGTGGGAGCCATTCTTGATGCCACTGCAGCTGCGTGCCCTGGGCAGCTCAGGTTTGGGCTGCCTGTGAGCCACAGGAAGTGAATCTAAATTGCAGTGCAAGTAACATTAGATTTACTCGGTTCCACTTACACAGGCCAAATCTTTGCAACTTTTCCATCCTGGGGGGCCAACAGAAGCTGCCCCCACATCCTTTCCTACAATTTTACTATCTCCAGCAAGATACAGCTCCCTGGGAAGTAAATACTATTGAAATCAATGGCACTTATGCAAATGATTGCACTGAAAGGACAGGATCTGATGAATGCCATTGAATTCAGCAAGATTTCTTCAAAGTGACCCAGCTAGGAAGAAACTGTATGTGGATTTCTGCTTGTTTTTTTTTTTGCTTGTTTTAAGTCATGAAATTTGGACTTCTTAAATCTGAGCTGTATTTATAGAACCCCATTAAACTCATGAAGGGAAAAATGTATTGCGGAGAATGGTGATAAAATTTTGGGTGCTGACAGCATCGTATACCATCAAAGCTCAATAATCTGAAAAATATTTTAAACTGGAACCTCTATGCTTCTCATTTGGTCTAGGAATTGCTTCTTATATGTTATATGTATGCTGCTTTATTTTGGAGCCTCTTAGGTTTGATATGTACCCGTGAGAAAAATGTTGCAAATTGCAATACACTAATATGGAGATAGAAAGTGTCTCAGTACCTGTGTCAATTTAAATCTAATTTTACTTGCACTGCAATTTAGATTCACTTCCTGTGGCTCACTAAATAATCTAGCTAAAGGAGGAAAGGAATTTTTGATTTTTTTTGCCTGAGTGCTGCCTTAGAACCCAATAACAGAGGAGAGTTGTTGATCTTCCCGAGTCACGGATGCTTACTTGGAAGGAAATCCTACTGAACTCAGTAAGATTTGATTCTGAGGAAATATAAGATCAGGATTCATTCTAACTCTTGTTCTAGGTCAGTGGTTCCCAAAGTGTGAGCCGTGGCTCCCTGGGGAGCTGTTGAATCCTCGCGACAACCCTGCTCTCTATACAATGTCTAGGACTGTAGCCATAATGGGGAGCCAAGGCCAATGACCCAGTAGGTCAGGGGAACTGCTAGTCAAAAAAAGTTGGGAACCACTATTGTCAGCTTTATTCTATCCAGTCATTCTCAGTGGGACCCATATGGTCCCCTAAGAAACCCTGACACATTTCAAGGGGGCCACACACTAGAATGTGAGAAGGGGATTTTATGTTTATCTGTTCATGATTTATCCTTGTTTGATAGGAAGCCCCTGGAACCTAAGAGCTCTTATGTGGTCGTAGTCCGCAAAAAGATTGGGAATGCTGCTTGACAGCTCTCTTTCTCATCAAAGATTAGCTTTGTCTTATGCAGAACTGACCCAAGACACAAGGCTCCTGAGGTGGCTGCCAAATGTCACTGCTCCTTACACTCTGGTGCTCCAGCAACCACTTCTCCTCCTGCTCTCTGGATTCAGAACAGAAGAGTAAAACAGAGAAGAAAAGGAGAATCCTATCCAATTTTCCAGTGCCGGTGCAGCTGTGCCAATGGGGTGTGCGCTGCATCCTGTGGTGGGAAGGCAGTCACAGAGGCCTCTTCAAGGTATGGGAACATTTGTTCCCTTACTTCAGGGCTGCGTTGCGGCCGCACTGGTGCTGGAAAGTTGGAGAGGATAGGGCCCTAAATATAAGAGGAGCATCACTTTCCCCAGTTAGCAGTTGTGTTCCTGTCGGCTGCATTCTTATGCCACTTTTGTAGGGAGAAGTATCTTGGAGGAGGCTATTTATTGTTTTATTTTGAACAGAAAAATAGCCTATAGGGAGAGGATAAAGTAGGTATTGCAAACTTATTTCATACAGAGCAGTGTTTCTCAAATTATGGACCCACTAGTTGGGTCGCAAGCCCATTTCAGGTGGGATCCCATTCATTACAATGGGAATTTTATTTTTAGTATATTAGACTTGGTGCTACCATGGTCTGTGACTGCATTTGGAGAAATGTTACAGATCTATACTTTTAAGAGGCTGCTACGTATATGCTTTTAATAATGATAGTCAATGGGACTTACTCTTGGGTAAGTGTGGATAAGATTGCAGCTTTTGGGATATTTGGGGAATTTTTTTTAAACAGATCAACTGCTTGGGAAGGTTAGGAGGGCTCTTTACAATAAGTATAAGTTTAAAAAAATTATTTAAACTTTTAATTTACTTAATTGATTTGATTTTTGTCATATGGGGCTGCTAAAAATTTTCCTGCTTGATGATGTCACTTCCGGCCATGACATCACTTCCACGTTAATGATATCACTTCTGGTGGGAATGATAGATTGTCATTTTAAAAAGTGGTGCTAAAAAGTTTGAGAACCACTGATACAGAGGGCCAAAATCAACTCATGGTGCCTGCTGAGGGCCGAAAGTGACATCATTAAGCAAATGATGGTCAGAAATAAGCAGTTTGTTCTACATCGAAGCTCATTAGCTACAAATGACAGAAGAGAAAATGTGCAAATCTTGTTCATATTTTCAAGATATGAGAGAGCCCAATTAGCACCTTGGGAGAGCCTAATTATAGCAAGGGTCAGATAAATTGCTCCTGGGAGCCTCATTTGGCCTACAAGCCTTATGTTTGACACCCCTGGGATACAGCAATGCACCCCTTTACCCTGGTGCTGCTTAGATCAAGCTGCAACCCTCCTCCCCCCATGGCTCCATTTCAATTAAAAACAAGTAGCAAATGCATCTCCTATATCTTGTCAAGTGTTGCTTGAACTGAAGCGGTAAGCCTGTACCTGGGCTGTCTATATCAGTTCTCAAGACTACAAGGAAGTGCTCTCATGGCTGAATGCTTGGCCACACAAAAAACTGCCCCATGGAGATAACAGATACCTGGGAGAAGAATTCTATCCTAGCCATTTCTCCCAATATTGTATTTTCTACTTGGTAAGAACTTTTGGTCCTGGAAGAATATTTAATTAAATGAGCCCCTGCCTCGATTCTGGTGCAGGGCAGATTGACCATCTTCACAAGAAAGGGGATCTAGATTCTCTGTGTTGGCAGAATGTGCTTCAGAAACAATGGCCCTCATTCCTAAAGAGCCCAATACTATCCAGTTTTCCAGTGCCAGTGCAGCCATGCCAGTGGGGCATGCACTGCATCCTGTGGTGGGGAGACAGTCACAGAGGCCTACTCAAGGTATGGGAACATTTTTTCCCTTACCTCAGGGCTGCATTGCGACCGCACCGGTGCTGGAAAGTTGGATAGGATAGGATCTGAAGTCTGTTCCATAGCAGTCACAGGTGTGGTTGCTAACCAATGTAAAATCACTTGCCAAGAAACTGCAATTACCACTCCCTGGCATGACATTTTAAATATGGAATTAGTATTTTATTCTTTTGAGGCATTTTTTTAATTATGAGCAAATTTTAAAAGAGAGGCAGAAATACATGTCTCTTTGTGGCAGAGAGAGAAAGAGCAATGTTTTGGAACATCATTAGTGCTAATAAAACCAGTTGAATGTAAAATAGGGTTGTTTGGGGTTTTTTGTTTTTTTAAATTCCTCATAGCAATTAGCCTTTCTTTTTTAACTTGAGTGCTTTTGTATAGATTGTTAGCTAATCAAGCTGGGAAATTGAAATAGAGTGTGTTAAAAAAATGTGTTTATGACTAATTTTGTAAACAAGCCATACAGATAGCACTGTACCTGCTTTAGTGCTATAATAAAATAAGCAGTGAAATCAGCACTGCATCCATTTAAGTGTAATTGTACAAATTGCTAGCTAATCAGACTGAGTAAATTGAACCAGAGTTTGAAAGAACAATGCGTATGTGCTATTAGTTTAGTGCGCTTAGCTAAGTATTTAATGACTTTTGGAGATAACACCATGGAATGGGCTTTGGGAAAAAAAAAAAGATGGATTTGTGTCTCATGTTAAAGGAAAGGACCTGATATTCTTTATAGTTAACTGGTGTAAACTAGGAGTAAAGCAATCAAACTCCACAGAATTATAAGCATGCCTTAAGCCACAGATGAATAAAGAGCTTTGCCTTTACTGTTATATGCCGCTTGAGCCCTAGGCAGGTCATTAAAAATGTAAAACTGGACAAATACATAAAATTCACAGAAATAAATAGCTCAGTTTATCAAGCTGGCTGTAGTCAGCAGCTCAATGTATTTTGACATCCTCAACACAGCAGGGACTTAACTAGAGCTGTGGAAGCCTGGCTCAAAGGCTTGTGAACTTTTCAAGAAGTTCAAAACAAAATAACTTGAAAATTCATAAGACGGGAAGGGATTGACTTGCTGTGTCTCTCCTGCAAATTCTGTTTTATGGAAGGTTTTACATGCTGTGGTACAGTGCACTCGTGTGTGAACTCTCTCGCCCTTTGGATATAAGCCTGATGGATTTGGAATTTTTCAAGAAAATGTGATATGAAGCAAAGTTTTCCCAACTGAAATCAGTAGGGTGTCCAGACGTGAAAGAGAACAAGGTTCTGGTACCTTCAGTTGTTGTAGAGAACAGGGAATTTGGGAAGCTTGTCATGGCAGAGTTGTATAGGTGCAGAATCTTTTTGTCAATCATTAAACTACCAAAATCACTGTGAGTATAACAAGGTGGGTGAGCAAGTACTGGGAGAGAGGAACTAATTCATGAAAGGGTTCCTAACCATGAACCTTTTAAGAATAAAATATAGTTTGAGGGGAAATGGGCTTTTTCTGGGAGAAGGAATTCCGAGGAAAGGAGATCGCATGGGATGCAGCAAATCAGGCCATTTGTAGAAAAGGGATCCTGCTTGAATAAGGAGAGGTAGGGTGAAAAATGGAGGGAAAAGAGGTCGGTGAAGCAGGGAGGGTCATTATGGTGAAGCAAGTAGGGCAGAGGGAATCAACGTTTAACAGGTGTACTTCATGTTTACTGAGAGAAGATCCAGAATGGACACCACTATTTCGCTTTGAACCATTGACTCCTACCATTTGCTGGGATGTCTTGGAAAGGGTGCAAAAAGTCAGATGGAAAGTCAGTCTGATAGCCAGGGAGGAGTTGCTGGATTCAGAAAGAGAAAGTTGGCCTCAGTGAGGGACTTAAGCATGTGCTGATCTGATGATTCTGTGATGTGTGAGCTCCTGATCTGTTCAATATTTGGAGGCAGAAAAATAGAAGCACAACTCACGTAGGCCCCTTCTTTCACCCAGCTGGGAAGCTGCAAAGCTGATCGAAGATGTCATTGTCAGTGCATAAGAAAATCATTGCAACTGGAACTCCAGAGAATTGTCTGTTTGTGCAACTATGAAAATGTTCAACTTACGGAATTTCCTAAATCCTGACTCTTAGGGCTCTTATCAACAGAATTTACTTTCCTAATATTTTTTGAACTATGTACTGAAGATGCCAATGAAACTTACCAGGATTGGGTTTGGGCCAGAATAAAAGTTGGAGGGGGGTGTCGGTTAGTACTGCTCTCTTCAATGAAGAGACAAGCAATCCGGATCCCTGAATTCTTCTCCAGCTCACATTATTATTTGAGCTGGAGAAAAATTCCCAGATTCCCTCTTGTCGATCCTTGATTCTTGCCAGCCCCCACATCACCCCTCCTTTCTTCTATTTGAAGCATATGTACTGTCCCACTGGTGGCAGGACCAGCAGCAGTACAAGAGGATAGGGAAGGAGAGAGCTTGACCCCTTCACTTTGGTGCCCTGGCTTTTTGCATTACCATACATCGGAGAAAGGCACAAGTGTAGGGCTACTGCAGAAAGCTTAGGGTTTGGATTAGCCTGGCAAGTAAGCCAAGTGCTTCTCATGCAGGAGGGTGGAAGTGGCTCACAACGCATTCCAGTGCCAGTTCACCATTGGCTGAGGGTGTCACAAACATGCTGTAAAGCACATTCATGCCACCCTGGTAGTATGCAGCACCAGTGGTGAGACCTGCACTGCCCCACTGTCACTGTATCCAGATTCCTGACCACTGGTGGAGGAAAGGATGCCACTGAGTGGCACAAGGCTTGGGGAGGATGACAGGAGGGTGGTCTGGTGGCGGAGAGGGGGCATTTCTGAGCAAGGGAGGGCAGAACGGGTGATAGATCAGGCCCCAGAGGGAGGCAGGTTCAGCTGAGACCTCCTCCACGGTATCCTAACTCCCCTCTTGAGTCAACCAACATTATACCGGGCTTCTTGGTCTCCCACCAGCTATGTAGCTGTCAGAGATTTGATTAGTCCCAAAGGGCTGGCTGGGGCTTTATTTAGGTAAGAAGAAATATATCCTCTTACCGTGAGGAAACCTCCAGCCTCCTCCGAACCTGTTCTGGATATAGCACAGCCCATGCAGCCTTGCTGCACCAGCGCAGGTTAGGATTGGGTTGTCCAATTATTTTCTGAGCTAATCCAATGTGAGAAAATTCACCCATCCCTACTATATATATGTGCTGTTATGCCACCCTGGTCAGAGAAAATCTTTTCAAAATCCATTTCAGAGGAATCAAAATATGTGGGCTTAATTGACAAGCACGTCCAATCTCAGAAGCTTTCTCTGCCAAGGCAAGCTCCCCAAGTGCAAGCTCCCAGCATTCCACTCATCCTTGTACAAATGGAACAGGTCTTCCTTTCATAGAGAGAGCCCCTAATGGTGGAGATACTTGTTGGAGGGGGGTGCCACTCCATATCTTTATGTGTACAATGGCAAATTCAAACAGGGAGCATGAACTCAGGGAAAAGTCACCTTCTCATTTAGTGCTCATTAGCATTTGGTCTTGCCCCAGCTATTGTACAAGATAATTAAATTGTTTAATTTGCCATTGAAGTTGTCCTAGCCGTTGTTTCCATCTCTTGATATTGAATGATACTCAACTCCCATAAGAGTAATTTAAACTGAAAGTTTATCTTTCCCTTGCATACAGCATGCACCCAGCCTCCGTCTAATGAGTAAATAAACCGTTCAGCACGTTAATCGTTGTTGTGGTACACCTTCAAGCTGCTATGTAAACTACATAAACACCTCAATGCTCTGCTACAGATGTCACTTTCATTTTCTACAGTAGCTACTTATTTAGATTGGCATCTGAGAAAGAAAAACTAAAGAAAAAAAATCCATTTCCTTTTGCGAGCAAACCATTAACACCAGGTCTCTCTGAATACTAAGGAGCTTGTGCAATTAAGATGAGCCCTAATAAAAAGCGATGGGAAAGAGGGATTCCAATACTGACTTGATTACTAGAGGAAAAGTTGGGCTACAATGATGCTGGCTGCATTTGTAGTATTGTCAGTCAAATTACTCCACCATGGTTGCTTTTCATCCAGGGCATTTTATTACTTCAGTTTAGGTGCCATATGTGATTTTATTTCTCCATCCTCAAGCCAAAGCATATTAATGGCTTTCTAAAGCTGTATTATTAAGTGAAGAGCAGAGATAAAACACCCAGTAAAATACCACTAATTAGTCCTCATTAGGAGGCAACAATGATGGACTGAACACTTAATAGCTGGGGGAAAAAAATTGCAAGGTGTCACTCTTTCATTAATGGTGATGCTGTCAAAGGTTAAGCTATTACGTGTTTATTTTACCGGTTTCTTTACTTTTCACCTTAATGGTATTTCCCCTGAAAACATGGCACCTTGTAAATTAAGTAGTCCCACTTATTCTGCACTTTTGGAACACAATTCACAGTCCTTTAACTATCCCAGCCTGTCAAGATCCTTGTGTGCAGTGGAGAGGTAGTTGAAACGATAATAACATATCTGAGGTGCAATTAAATGAGGCATAGTACATCATGACAGATTAGGAGATCATCTATCTTATTTGCAAGGAAAAAAATGACCAAAATCCTTTCACTTTAAAAATCACATTTTTCTAAAAGAATGAGCTCCTTGGTCAAAGGATTAGACATGATTATAGGCTCAGCTCTACGAGAAGAAAGAGCGTCTGGGATGGATGCATTTACTGTAATTGTGTTACAGGTGCATGTCACTTAATGAGAGCGATATGTTCGCCAATCCCCATTAAGAACATAAGAACATAAGAACAGCCCCACTGGATCAGGCCATAGGCCCATCTAGTCCAGCTTCCTGTATCTCACAGCAGTCCACCAAATGTCCCAGGGAGCACACCAGGTAACAAGAGACCTCATCCTGGTGCCCTCCTTTGCATCTGGCATTCTGACATAGCCCATTTCTAAAATCAGGAGGTTGCACATACACATCAAGGCTTGTAACCTGTAATGGATTTTTCCTCCAGAAACTTGTCCAATCCCCTTTTAAAGGCGTCCAGGCCAGATGCCATCAACACATCCTGTGGCAAGGAGTTCCACAGACCGACCACACGCTGAGTAAAGAAATATTTTCTTTTGTCTGTTCTAATTCTCCCAACATTCAATTTTAGTGGATGGCCCCTGGTTCTGGTGTTTTGTGAGAGTGTAAAGAGTATCTCTCTATCCACTCTGTCCATCCCTTGCATAATTTTGTACGTCTCAATCATGTCCTCCCTCAGGTGCCTCTTTTCTAGGCTGAAGAGGCCCAAACGCCGTAGCCTTTCCTCATAAGGAAGGTGCCCCAGCCCAGTAATCATCTTAGTCGCTCTCTTTTGCACCTTTTCCATTTCCACTATGTCTTTTTTGAGATGTGGCGACCAGAACTGGACACAATACTCCAGGCATAGCCTTACCATCGATTTGTACAACGGCATTATAATATTAGCCGTTTTCTTCTCAATACCTTTTCTAATGATCCCAAGCGTAGAATTGGCCTTCTTCACTGCCGTCGCACATTGGGTTGACACTATCATCGACCTGTCCACTACCACCCCAAGATCTCTCTCCCGATCTGTCACAGACAGCTCAGAACCCATCAGCCTATATGTGAAGTTTTGATTTTTTGTCCCAATGTGCATGACCTTACACTTACTGACATTGAAGTGCATCTGCCATTTTGCTGCCCTTTCTGCCAGACTGGAGAGATCCTTCTGGAGCTCCTCACAATCGCTTCTGGTCTTCACCACTTGGAAAAGTTTGGTGTCGTCTGCAAACCTAGCTACCTCACTGCTCACCCCTGCCTCCAGGTCATTTATGAAGAAGTTGAAAAGCACCAGTCCCATGACAGATCCTTGGGGCACACCGCTTTTCACTTCTCTCCATTGTGAAAATTGCCTTGTTTTCACAAGTCAATTGCAAAAATCGTATTGTTACGCAATTGGATTGTTAAGCGAACATTCAGTCCAATCTAGTGCCTTTGTTGTGCTAAACAGACACTCCTTGCCAGACACTAGTTGGCTGCACAAGCTACTGGAGATAAATTGCCTCTTCTTTGCATTAAGAGCCTCTTTCTTGTGTGAGCAGACACTCTGCTGCAGACTGTAGGAGACCCGACTCATTAAGAGCCTCTTTTTTGTGCTTTGACCATCGTATATACAGTTCTTCGTTTAAGCGGAAGGTTGTTAAGCCAGGCACACCTATATTTCTAATTATTTTTTTAGATCAGTGCAACCATTATTTAGAAAAGATGAAACATGCAAATTCACTTAGAGCATGATCTAGTGAAAGCTAAACCAATTTACAGCATACTGATGGGACCTACAGGTGTTTAATTTTGGTTGAACTGTGTCTGTTCTTCATATTACTATGGCAGTAGCTGGGTGATGGAGATGCATGCAGCACATTGGATGCAGCACCTCCCAGATTCAATTCCTGGCATCTTCAGATAGGGCTGGGAAAGACCCTTGCTTGAAACCCTGGAAAGTTATTGCGGGTAGGTGTAGGCAACACTAAGCTAGAAGGTCCAATAGTGAGAAGAAGACAGTTTCTTATATTCAACTCAGGCTTTTAAAAATGTTTTAATTTTTTGACTCAAATGCTGAAATCTCATGATTCTGCATTTCCTTCTTCTCAGCCCAACCTCGTTGGCACATAGTTGTGTTTTAAGGCAATATGTTCACATGCTATTGTCACTTCAGGGCTATTATGTCTTGATCACACCATGGCATACATTCTTTGAAAGCCCATTTCTATGGAAACCCTGCCACAGAGATAACAGAGGGCTCTATTCAAGCTTCCCAGCTCCATGAGGCAGTCAAAGCTGCAGCAAGTATGCTTGACTGAAGCCCTCCTGCATGAAGGTCTTTGGAAAACACAGAAGGGAGTGGTGAGCTTCAGCAGGCACTGCTGACAGGGAGCAGCTAAATTATTTAGCACTAAAGCAAAAAGCACTTATAAGAACATAAGAAGAGGCCCTCTGGATCTTCCTGGACCTTACAGTGGCCCACCAGATGCCTCAAGGAGCACACAAAACAAAAAGATACCTGCATCCTGGTGCTCTCTCTTGCACCTGGCCTTCTGAGGTAGCCTACTTCTAAACTCAGGACGTTGCACATACGCTTCATGGCTTGTAACCTGTAATGGACTTTTCTTCCAGAAATCTATCCAATCCCTTTTTCAAGGCATCTAGGCCAGATGCCATCACCACAGCCTGTGGCAAGGAGTTCTGCAGATTAATTACTCGCTGGGTAAAGAAGCATTTTCTTTTGTCTGTTCTATATCACCAGGTGTGACAACAGGTGAACTCTGAGGTGTAACTACTTGAAATGATTATGCAGAAGCCACCACAAAAGAGAACTCCATTCCATAAATATTATCGTCCCTTGACTTGATCAGAGCTGTGAGCCATTGCAGAGGCCCATTTCTTAATTTCTAGAAGAAGAAAGAAGAGGAGAATTAAAAAAAAAAACAGGAGAAGCAGATAAATATACCCACTAGTGATAGCTCTTGGCTGTGTTATTCCTTTTTATTTCAAAAATCAGCACAGCTGTTCTTCATTCCTGTGTCATGTTGTCTTTCAAAACCCTCAAAGGAAATGATCTCTGCATTCTTATTATGGTGTTCCAACTTGGAAATGCAGGGCACATCAGTATATAGTGCAGGATTTACTTTTAGGTAATTCAAATTGGGAAAAATCTACTGCTCATTTACTGATGAATGCAAGAAATCCACACAACTCCAGCAGTGAAATTTTTCTCTGGCAACTGAAGCAGTTCTAACAAACTCATATCAGAGCCAAAAGTGCTCCCCTTTGTTTTAAATAACGTCTGCAATGGAGAGGACGTGAGATAGCGTGAAGACAAGCTCATTTCCTCCTTCTACTTCCTTTAGTCAAGGGCAAGACTGATATTTCTATTGCATCTATATTTAATGCTGGAAAACATACTTAGAATGTCCCATCCCAAACCCAAAAATAAGTACTAACCCTTTGGATATTTATGGATTTGTTTTCTGACTGCAACCAGATTCACATGTTCAGTAGGCTGACGTACTTGGATTTAACCAGCAATAGCACAAACATTTGGGATTAGGGGGAATCAGAAATGTTGGATTTTTTTTTCCTGACTCTGACAAGTAGATTCAGATGCCTGGTAAGGGGAAGAATGGGGCCCAACATTTGAAATGGTGACACGTGGAGATGCAGCATAGATGTGTTTTGTTGCAAGAGGGGGCACACAAAGCAGAGCCTAGTGGTGTTTCCTCTACACTTGCGGGGGGGGGGGTGTCAAGGGAGAGGACAAAAGTAGTAGCAGGGAGAAGGAGAATGTCCTCAACAACTCCCATCTTCATAGAAGTGTATCGGTATCTGCCATAATTTTGGGCCTTCATAGCGAAGAATGGGGGAGGGAATGCTAGTGCCAACTAGGATCACCAGACGGATCAGTGCAGGGGTCATCTTTCATGTCCTTCCCTTCTTGGCAGTTGAGGTTGTATTGCCAGAGGCAGTGGTTCTTTTTGGATATGGAGACAATGAACACACCAATGGATGAAGCTAACAGGATTTTAGTCTAAGGGTCCAACCCTATCCAGGATCACTGTGTGATGCAGGGACACTTACGCAGCCTCTGCTGTATCCAATCAGGGACCAGGCCAGCGAGGAGAGGTAGGTACAAACATTTTTTCTGCTCCCAAGTCCCCTGTGGGTCTATTCAGATCTACACTGGTCGTACTGCTGGTGTAGATCTGTTTGGGTGAAAGGGGCATGTTGGGCCTGGGATGGGGGCTCCAGATCTCACAGATGCCACTGCTACAAAGATCCACAGTTGGTCTGGCCCAATCCTTACCTCCATCTGCTCCTACTGACCCATTACCTTTGCCTAGGGCTGGTCTGCTGCCTGTTGCTGCCGGTGGGGGCTCACCAGCTGCTGCACAATTGGCATCAAGCTGCATACTGTTGATGCGGCTGCAGTGATGATGGCCCCTGTGATCCGCCAGCATATCAAATGGATAGGAATGGGCTGTTTTTAAGACACAAGCAAGATTTTAAGCAAGCAGAATAATACCGTATAGATAGCTTATACCACTTCTGACATTGACAGCACCAAAGCAGCATCAAATGAACTCCAGTGGGCAGTGTGCGCAGCACCTCCCCAGGAGGCCTACACTGATGCTGTCTGATAACGGGATGCTCATACGGCTAGCGGGAACACTATTTTCAACAGCAAGCAACTCCTTCTGACCATAGTTAGTGTGTAACACCTTCCAGGATGGTCTAAACTGATGCTCATTGACCATGGGCTCTGGGATCTTTTTTATATGCTTAACAATAACCCCCATTAATTAGTAAGTAAGGAAAAGTGTTTTAGGGAAGAAACCGTAAAAAAAAACTGGGCCCCTCAATTGCAGGTGTGGACAAGCACAATTGCTTGTGTGGACAATTGCAGGAAAGCACAATACCCAGTACTTTCCATGATGAGATAAGCAGGGCCAGGAAGAAGACTCCACAAACTATGTGGTCACTTCCAGCAGCCCAGTTCCTGCTTAGGAACCTTGCCTGGGAACACTAACAAAGCTTAACAGATGCCTCCAGTAAAAAGAGTAGGATAAATGGTTCTTTTTGGAAGCTCCTACCAAGCAATGGAAATGCCCCAGAGTAGGCTGCTACAGCAGGATTTTAAACCTTTAAGGGCCCTAGAGGGTCAAAAGAGGCATGTGGCCACCACTAACCCCTCACAATACAATAGTCTTCTGCAATATACCATTACAGATGGTATCAAAGGCTGGATAAAACCTTGAAGCACCTGAATCACCAAATGCTGCACCCGTTACCTGGAGGTGCAGCAGCCTCCATAGCACTATTTCCTCACTCTCTGGATTACACACTCCTCTGCCCTCCCATCTACCCCCCAGGTGCTTCTTTGATATGCCTGCTGTTTTTATTACCAGTAGTTGAGATGGCGGTTAGGCTGTGTTGTATGTCCTTTTTAATAGGCTCTAAAATGAAGTCCCTTTGTCCTATGTGTCTGAAATATGGCAGATCTGATCCATTGGAGAGATCCTAGAATGTCGAAAAATGTCTCAATAATTGACTGCAAAACAGAAAAAGTTAGAGGCAGAAGTGTGGCTGAAATCAATGGAGAATGAACAACAACCAGAAATGATGTGTTTCATGATGAAATAAAAATGATTTAACTAAATAATTCCACCACAAATGAAACTTTCAGAATAAAAATGAATGGAGAAATGAACCCCCCCCCTTTTTTTTTTTTGCACACCCTACATGACTTCATTTTGACACCATGGATATGATCAGGTCTTCCTGCCAGGACAAATACTTGTTCTGACTTTCCATTATTAAAACAGGGCTCAAGGCAGCTCACAAAAACACCAAAAAAATCATAGAACAAAACAGTAATAGAAAAGACAAAGAAGCAGCTAGCACCACTAAATTAGTTCATACTTTTATTATAAATATTTAATATGACCAAAGTAGCTGTTTCTTTCTTTCAAGCTCTCAGATTTCACCACCGCATTACACTGGTTGTGCCACAGTGTTTTGGCATCATGGATCCTGATCCTTTGCGCATTTATTCTCTCACTGTCTGAAGAACACTAGACTTCATTTTTGGGGTATTGATTCCATCTTGTGTGTGATAGGCCAGGGATGGGAAAGTCCAGCATGACTTGACTCGAGTCAAGTCAAGAGTCATCGCCCCCCCCTTGTGACTTGACTCGAAAAAGAGTCATAATAGGGACACTTTCTGAGTCACTGAGTCACCCTTTAGTGACTCTAAAAGACTCTAGTTGAGTAGCCCTCCCCTTTAAAAAGCCCCCATGGAAAAAGAAAAAAGGGGGTTGCTGCTGGGATGTGTGTGTGTGTGTGTGTGTCGGAGTTCTCTTTAACCACTCCCCTGCTGTCCTGTCCCATCCGTATAAAGGGCGAGAGGGGGTGGGAGGGACTGCAAGAGAGCAGGGACAGAAGCAGCAAGAGGGAGGAAGGTCATGTGCAGCAGCTGAAAGGCTTACCAGGATGTCCTGATACTTTGCAGTCCTACTCAGAAGTAGTCCCACTGTAGCTGGTCATTCAATGAAGCTTCCTCGTTCCCACCAGCCATGCGGTGCAAAGTGTGAGCAATATGAACTCCCCTTTCCCTGCTTCTATCCCCTTCCTGGACTTCTCAACCCAATTGTAAGGCAAGAACCCCCTTGGCTCCTCTTACTACCCCCGCACAGCCAATGAAAATATCAGAATGCCCATCCTTTGTCCAATGATCATATTTCGTGAACGTGCATTCAGCATATTGCATGCCACACATCTAAACAAAAGCATATCAGGCCAAAAGGTGCAGTGGGCTGCAAAATGAAGGGGGGAATTCGGCAAAAAATGGCCCTTTCCTTTGTACATTTAATTTTAAGTTTGAAAAAGTAGTTCTTTATGTTCAACCTATTCCATCATTGGAGTCCCAACATAAAACCTGAAGTGTTGTGTCCCAAACGCTGGTTTACTAATTCATTGAGAACTTGGCCTTTGTTAAGAGAAAGTCTGCCACAGTCACCAGCATTTATATCCTGCTTGACGGTGGTACATTAATATGAAAAATTGTTGACTGGTACATGAGCGCTTTAGGGAAACAGCTGAATGTTTAAATGGAATTTAAAACTATTTTAGAAGATTAAATATGCAAAATGGGTCTGATAAGTGTACTTATGTACTTACTGTACTTGCTGATATAATGGAGTACTTGGATGTAATGGAATGCAGTGTTTGTGCTTCACTGAGGTTGGTGTACTATGACATTATTTCTTACTTTAAAAAAGGACAAAATTGGATACATGCCAACTAAATGAAAATACAATAGCAAGCATAGATAAAGGCCAGCAGAAATTATGAATGAGACCTTGGTACGGCTTCACTAATTAAGCTGGGTCAGACAAGTTCTCAGTATGGATGGGCCACCTGCAGGAACCACAAAATGGCTGCAGCTGGGGGACTACTAACTTCTAGATGACCTCTCCAGCTGCCCTTTTCTACCCAAATAACATGTGGGAACAGTTCACCACTGCGGATGTATTTTCAAAAGGCTTTGCAACTCGATTTTTACCCACTCATCATAAAAGCACAGAATGTCCTGCAGCTCCCATTGTCCCTTTTCCAAAAGAGCTGCAGAACAGTTGAGTACTCTGGGTAAACAGGAGTGGAGTCTCTTTGATAATTCAGACCTTTGAACCCAATTCTAACACATCAAATAAGATGCAATTAGATGTGTGGAACTGGAAAAACAACATAGAGCAGATTGCGGTACCAATTTCTCTAACATTCTTGGATAAAACCCTACTGCGGTTTGCGATTTCCAGAGTTAAGTTGTGCTACCTTATCTACTGAGTGAGTTAGTGTTGATTCAGAATGTCTGTTTCTGACGTGGTACAGCTACCTCATCTGCTTTTCAGTAAACATGGGGATTTTTCTGGCTGGGAGGCCATCCAATCAGCATAGGGCATGGAGAGCTGAGGCAGGGATAAGTGGTGGCAGGGAAAGACAATTGGGATGGGTACTTAGAGAAGGGAGAACAGGAGGCGGAGCAAGGTGGAAAGAGCAAAGGGGAAGTGGAGATGAAACTAACATGAAAAGGAGGATGTATGTGTGGGGAACGTGGGTCTAAGTATAGCAGTGACTGAATGGCCTCTTCCTGCTGCGGCACTAGATGGTGCGATTGCTGCCGAAGGCTGTGCCGTGAAGCTTCAGTGCAGAGAGAGGTCCAGCCAGGCAAACCCCCACATGCATTGTGAAGCAGGTGAGACAGAAGGAGACAGAAACAAAAGGTGAGGGAAGAAGACCAGGTGAGATGGTCAAACTGAGGTGGGTGAATAAGATCCAGAAGCGGGAATTGGAGAGCAGCAGAAAGATGAGAAGGACTGGCTGGAGAAAGGGGACAGGCTCAGCAGGGTCCAGGAGAGGGGTAGTGAAGAAGGAATACTGGAAGGCAAGATAAGGAGATTTGTGACCAGAAGAGGGGCAAGGAAGTGAGAGAAAGGGCAAGCTGCAATGAAAATCTGGGAAGAAGACCAATCAAGAAAAGGATGGGAAAGGAAGCTGAGCACACCTATATAAGCTGCATTAAAACATGAGTGACATAAATTTGGGCTGAAGGGGGCTTACTTGACATATGCTGACCATATAACAGAGATCTACCCCCTTGTGATGATGAGGGCCACAAGGAAGAGAAGACAAGTTTCTTTATTTTGAAGGTGTTTCCAGTCCCATGTCAAAATTGCCTGCACAGAGAATGCTTGTGTGCCAGGGAGAAGGCCAGACCTTTGCCCTTGCTGAGTTAGCTTTTCTCACAGGGTGATAATAATCATCTGATGCTTTCAAAAAAATTTTTCCACATGTGTGTGGAGGTAATCCAGACCCACAAGAACTGAGGCCAGCAGATGAATCAATGTCTGAACCTGCCCAATGTGAAACCAAGATTTAACTTTTGTTTATTATACTAGTTTGTGTGCCACAATTAAACCCAGCATTGCATGTGTTGCAGAACCATCATTTAAACAAAGTAGCGTAAAGATCGTGGCTCTGTGACAGACCCAAGTAGGCAGGTTTCAGCCTACAATTTTAATCCAGACTCAGCATAGGTTGCTGGCTGGCGTTCTTGCTTCTTGCTTTTTATATGAAAATCCACGGGGTTTGTTTGTTTTTAGATTTTTTAATTATTGTAAATTGTTTTTAATTGTTTTTCATGTTGCACTTTTAAATTGTAAGCCGCCTTGTGTGCCCATTCGGCAAAAAGGCGGGGTATAAATTAATAATAATAATAATAATAATAATAATAATAATAATAATAAATAATCCTGTGAACTGACCCTAATGGAGAGAAAACAGCCTTCTGCAATTGCCCAGAGCTACTCTCTGTAGCTTAGTAACATATGCCATGAACTAGAAAGGCCTTCTTCAAATCCAACTCCAACTCAACTGGACAGCCTTAGTCAAGCCACTATTGTTCTGCCTTTGCTGATGTATAATGCTGTGTTTTTATCGCTGTGGTACTATCCTGCTGTTCATATTGTTTTACCTTTTATGCATATTTCTTTTCTGCAGTAAAATGTACCTTAGAAATGAGACCATATAGGCCAGTGTGCTTAACGTAACAGTGGTGCTCAATGGTAAGTTGATAGGTACAATGCTGTTCCCCTTTGCAGCTGAAGAGCGCAGGGGATCATGCGTAGGGTGTCCCGCTGCAAAGGAGGATTGGGCACCTGTATTTCAACAATTGTGCGGGTTAGAGAACTTGAGCAGATACTTCTTACCATGCAGAATTATGAAAAAATGCAATTTGTTCAATAACTGTGTTTGTTGCAGAAACCTAATAGTTCTTCTGCAACAATTCAGGACGAAGGAGCCATGTTCCCCTTGTATGTATTTTTCTATGACATTTTGCCCTTGTCATATGAAATCTAGAAATGGGTTAGAGGACACATTTCTGTTTAATCATTTATATATATGGACCAGCAAATATGATGGTTGGGATAAGGCCCAAGTACTGTATAAACACCTTGTGACTGAAGGCGATTCTTTACCTCCCCTTTTACTGTATGCAACATTTTACTGACTCAGAATCAGGAACACAATCCGTTTTTGTATGATAGTACTAGTTGTGCATTGACATTGCATGTAGCATTTGGGGGAGGTTCAGAAATAACAGTGATACCTCTAATAACACCGCTTCCTTTTCTGCTGTTTTGCTATAGCTCTCTTCATCTTGGATTGATTGATTGATAGGTCCTGCAGCCAATGAGAGCAGAGGACCCTGGCCTATCAGCACCAGATTCCTACTTTATTGTCAATGACATCTCCTACACCATTGTTTCAGACTAAGCTCCACTTTTGAGGAATGTACCCTGTGGTATAAAGGCGTATAAAGCACAATGTTTATAAGCAGAGTGAGTCCTTTGTACAGCAGTTTAGTTTTTACATGAACAACAGCTCCATGTAACCTTAGTACATGTGCAGAAATTACTATTTTCTCAGGGTTGTTAAATGGTGAGGGATTCTAAATGAATACTATCGCATCATTATCTTTCAGGTGAATACATTTTTTTAGCTGTTTACTACAGTATGTAGCAGTATGAGATGCAAAAAGTCCTAAAACTGGTAAGGCGAGATTGTATGAAAAGAAGGTGATGTTGGGATTTTCCCCCTAATTTTTTTTTTTAAAGCTGCAAATCTATGCACTTGGAAGTCATTCCACTGAACTCAGCAGGGCTTTCCTCTGTGTAAACATGCATAGAATTGGGTTGCACAGGCATGAAAGCATGGAAGTGAATTATCTAAATCCCACCAGATATTAAAAATCAGGTGTCTGCTGGAGCTTTAGAAGGGTAGATCTGCTCAAATTGACAGGTTTGATGTTTTTCCCTTTGTTTGAGCCAGTTTGTGAAACCTAGCAACAGGCAGTATTAAATGAAGGAGAGAAAGGTACATAAATATTCCATGATAGACCTTGACAAGTTTTCAGTATTTATAGCCTCTGGATATCTAGTAGATTTTTAAAAAACTGATCATGTGATGAGCAACATAAATTAGCCAACAATCTAAAATTCTTTTTAATCCATACAAAAAAGCGGGCATTGATCAATGAAAGCAATAATGTTTGCATAGGAAAAAAAAATCCACTGCAAGGAGGATACAGTTTTACCCTTAGTCACCCTTAGTTGAAAGGCTGCATTTTTAGTATCTCAGAGCAGCAAATTGAGAGCCAGTGCGGTGTACCACTTAATGTGCCAGGCTATGATTGGGGAAGTATGGGTTCACATTCTAAATTACTCATTCTCTGTCAACCTAATCCATCTTGAATGGCTGATGTAAGGTGGGAGGGGCTTTATATGCATTATGAAAGAAGTGGGGGATACCAATGCCATTAGCAAATAACTGCCCAATCCTATTCCCTACATCCAGTTGTACAACCCCAAGTACACTGCATGCTATGGTGGGAGGGTTGATCAGAAGGCCAACCAGAGACAGTTTTTTTTTTTTCCCTATGGGCCTCCACGGACCTATGCCAGCGATTTGCTGGCATAGGTCCTAGGATAAGAAGGGAATGGGGCAGGTTAGAGGGTGGGGCAGTGATTTGGAGTGCATCTAGTGCCCCTGAGTGGAGTGCCACTGAGACCCATCAATCCCTGTTCTCCCCCTTTCCTACCCCAAACCACCCCCAAAGTGCCCCTGGTTCACCCCCACCACCAACTTACCTGGGCCAGTGGAGCATCCAGGTGAGTCCTGCACACACATAGTGCTGCTGTCCATTTCTTTCAGTGACTCTGTTGCACAGAACAGCAGCGTGGTTTTTGCGCTGCCACATCAGGTCCTACAGCAGTAGATCTCAAGGTCTGCTGTCCTAGATCCCTGATAGGATTGGGCCATAAGTGACATGAACTTGATTATGGTACCAGATTTACAGCCCAATCATATGCATGCCTACTCAGAAGTAAGTCCCATTAGATTCAACGGCCCACAGCCTCCAGCAGGGGGCTCACTCCAGGAGCTTAACTGTGGGTTAAGTCCTACCTGGGACTTAAAAAAAAAAAAAAAAAAAGGTAAAAAAACAGCCAGCCTGGGACTGAACTTTGAGGAGTTTTGCAGCCTCCTGGCCCCCCTTTTGGCAGCTGGCAACCAACCTTTATATTTTGCAGCCATGGAGCACCTCCCCACCTAAAGAAAAAAAAAATTATTCTTCATAGTGATTTGAACCCCTAGCCTCTGGCTCCACAGACCAGCACTTTAGCAATTGAGCCATAAGAACTCTTAGGCTCAAAGTGTTTGGAACTAGTACTTGAGGTGCTGATGGCCACCAGCTGGGCTCAAGACCTTATATATTAGTTCTGAACACTTTAACTATAGGCTTTCCTATAGCCAAATGGAGAGAGTTTCCTATAGCCCAGTGGAGCACCTCCCCACCTAAAAAAAATGGGGTGTTTCACTCCAGCTGTGGCAGGAGTGCTTTTGCTATCAGGGAGCTCACACGGGATGGACGCGCACGCACACGTAGTTATTTACTACGTCTAGTTGTATCTTATTACTTATTTCTCTGATTAAAAATGGTTTAAAAATAAATAAATAAATAAATAAATAAATAAATAAATAAATAAATAAATAAATAAAAGATTAACAAGTTGTGAGTTCCTGCATTATTTTTTTTTTTTTTTTACAAAATAAGCACTGGTTCTACCCCATTTTCTCAGCCCAATAGGGCTTCTGAAGTGGTTTTCTATGGATGGCTCTGAAATACCTCAGAACTTGGATAATAAGCTGAATCTGAGGCCTACTAGGATTTTAATTTTGCTTGGAAAAAGTTGTTGCTGTTGATAAAAATCAGCCCATGTTGTATTTAACAAGAACAGAAAATGCAGTCTTGTATGAGTCATCATCATGAGAACATTACCATACTGTTAAAAAAAACAAAAAAATCCTGAGCAAAACTTAATGAACTATAAACATTAATGAAGGTTGCTGTTATACATTTTCAGTTTGTCTAAGTTCAGAAGAGGGGAAATGTGTGGAAATGGGGGAGCATCAACTAGTTCTGCTCAAGGGAGCCTTCATCTTGAGACTATGTGCACATTCACCAAGCTGGTGACTCAACATACATACACAGTGAAGCTGGAGCTACAGAGTCAGGCTTGTTCCCTGGCCCTAAATTAAAGTCTGAATGGTCTGCATGAGCTCTGTGGGCTTTGCCTATATGCAGGGCCAGCCTTAGTTGCTCCGGGACCCAATGCAAAACATTTTGCATGGCACCCAGCAGCAGCATCACCACCAATTATTTCAGCCGGGGGGGGGGGGGATTTCAAGCTAATTGGACACTGGGGTGGGCAGAGGAAGGGCAATGGTCTGCTCACCACCCTCTCCTTGTGATGCCTTGGCATGGAAGATTCCATGCTGGACCGTATCAGCTACAGAGCGAGGCGTTGGCTGTGGCCATGGGAGCTCTGCTCACCGTGGCAGTGTGGGGCCCCTCCAGGTCTAGGGCCCAGTTTGGCCCAATTTGTCAAACTGCCCAAAGGCCGGCCCTGCCTATATGTGAGAAAGTTGTGAGACGCAAGGATTATTGGGTCACAGGAAGCAATGCGTGATCCTGGACCACCACCACAAGTAGAAGTAATCTAGCAAATGGGAAAAAGTCTTGCTGGGTTCAAAGCCAGTGCTGCCTGGGACACAGGACTACACCAACAACAACAACAACAACAACAACAACAACAACAACAACAACAACAATAATAATAATAATAATAAATCTGGTCGCACATTCTGGCCTCCATCCTCCCACGCTCAGAGCAGATGGAATAGCTCTGCTCAGCTTGTCAGCTGCTTCAAGGTCACACAGTGCCAGTAGCCTCGAACTGGCGACCTTCGGATGTTATCTTCAGGCAAATGGAGGCTCAACCCTCTAGACCAGACCTCCTGCCCACACCAACAGTGTGATTCTAAGGCAAGTTTACTCAGAAAAAAGTCCTACGATGTCCAGTGGGTCTCTTCCAACAACTAGGTAAGTGTGTATAAGTTTGCAACCCAATGTAGAGAAGGGGGGGGCAATTTTTTTAAATTACAGTGGGTTCTTCTTATCAGTAGGGGTTCTATTCCTGGGCCACCAGGTTCAGGTCAGTTCACCCAGTGGGTTCAGAAACCATAGGTAATCAAATCAGCAGGTAACAAAGCTGCAGATTAAAAAGGGTTAAACTGTACTATTAAGAAAATTTTAAAACAATTCACAGCACATATAAACATAAACCCACATGAAACCAAAACGACATCTAGAATGCCTATATAGTATTTAATAAAGCGAATGGGGGGATGGCCAATCTGAAGGTAGCTCTGGCAAGTGCCAGGTCTTATTAGGGCCTTTTTGCCTTACCCTCTGCATGAGGAAATAAGTTTCCTACATTATTCACATTTGTGACCACCTATAATAACCTTCATTTCACAAGGTGAGTTTCTGCATTAATAATTGGATATAAAATATGCTAAACAATCATGCCTCAATTAAAGGCGACCGTTTCTTAATGAAAAGACCTTTAAAAATAAATCTTCTTGGGCTATTTTTGCAAGATATAATCTATATTTTTGGTCTTTCTCCTGCATTGTAATTGGTTTGGCCTAGAGTCTTGTTAACAGGCATAGGGGGTGGGGGAAATTCCTTGTGAATAACTTTCTCAATGTTACCATCACAATTATTTTGACTGTCCCTGGTCTGTTTTTTTTTTTTTTAATAAGCTATATTTCTCTTTCCCATTTCCTTCCCTCCCTGCTCTTTGCTATCCATCTCTGAGTCACCCTTCCAAAATCAAATAGAGGGTATTTTCCTGAGAATACTCTTTGATTAATTTTTGATCTAGAGTAGAATTTAGGGGCCTCGGGCATGAGGAGATGTCAAAACGCATGACACAGGAAATAAAATCGCCTGGAAAAGCAGACGAGGGAGTATCACGTACAAAGGTACAAGTTTAACAGATCCCAAACTGTAGCCCGTTAACAGACAAGTTCAGTCAAGGCAGAATGACAGTTAGTTGAGGAGAGTAGCATTATAGTGGTAAACTATGCCTCCCCAACTATGCATATATTTGAATGCCTCTAGTGATGTTCAAAAAAAGTGGGCACTGATTGGCAGCAGAAATTGCTATTGCAATGCCACTCCTGCACTGTATTCATTTTTTCTACTTAGATCAAGCACATCACTATGCCTGTGAGCTACATTTGAGGCCAGCCTACAAATTTTGTGCAGTCTGTCCTTCCACCACCAGATTTTCCCTGGGCCCTCAGGAAGTTGAGGACTCTGCTGATGGTATTTTCAGAACAGGACTTAAGAATGCAATGCTGGGCTGAGAGCATAGTGTTCTGCTAGGTCAGAAAGAAGTGGTGGAGATGACCGTGAAATAACTGTATTTGATCAATACTGCAACACAGCTCCATTTCTCTTTTCCACCAGATTTCAAGTGGGCAGTTGGAGCTCTGGGGCGCTGCCAGGAAGTGGCTGGAACCTGAATGTGGGTGGGCTAATATATTGAAATTAACCTATTTCTGCTCAGCCCACAGGTGTACACATTTGACCCCTGTTGTGTATTTGCAATATTGGGCAGAAAAGGCTTAAATTTGGACAAGGCAGAGTTCCTCCTGACCTGGAAGGCTATGATGTGAGTTCTAGATTTACAACTTGCTCTAGATGGGGTAGCATTCCTTCTGAAATAGCAGGTTCGCAGTTGGGAGTCCTCCTTGATCCAACTTGGATGGCCAGTTGGCATCTCTGGCTGGGGGAAGGGGGTGGACTTTTCCCAGCTTTGGCTGGTCTGTCAGCTGAGACTGTATCTGAGTCAGTTGGATCTGGTGACCGTGGTCCACGCCATAGTGACATCTTGCTTAGATTACTGTAGTACACTCTACATCGGGCTATCCTTCAAAAGGGTTCAGAAGTTGCAGTTAATGCAGAATACAGTGGCCTGGTTGGTCGTGGGGCTCAGTGGCTACACTGGATGCCCATTCCATTCTGAGCCCAACTCAAGGTCTTGTTGATAATGACATTTAAAGCCCTATATGGCATAGGACCAGGATACCTTAACTACTGCCTCCCATATAATCCTATATATCACTTACAATAATCAGATAAGGCCCTGCTTAGGATACCTCCACCATCTGAAGCCAAGGGGATGGCAGCAACTATTCTGCTGTGGAACTTTTCTGTTGTGGGACCATGTCTCTGCTGTGGAGTCTCTGGCTGCTCTCAAAATCACATTGCCAAGTCTTTGCAGGGTGGCTGGGGGTGGGTGGAAGCAAGTGGTGACAGACCACATGCTTCCTAAGTAGCTCTCTTTCCCTAAAGTGGGGTGGTTGTGAATGTTAAAAGCAACATCCTGTGCTAAGATTCAAAAGCTCTGGGATCAGGGGCTTCAAAGGGGCACACCTCTGCATTTGCAAAAGGAACCAATCTTCCTCCCTAGCTTCTTACACACACTCATACACCTCCTCCCTATGGGTTTTTGCCTACACTTGATGTGGTCCATTGTTAATATTGCAGTTCAGAGGTATCAACAGGTGCACTGGTACATTTTTCAGGGTTGGGGGGGGTTGGTAGGGTTGGAGGGGGGGAGATGACAGCAGCTGCCTGTAAGCCAAATCAAACTTGGTTAGCTTCAAGTTATTAAATTAAATAGGTTCTTCTGCTCGCCTTTTGTAGATGGTGATTTTTTTTTTAAAATGTGTTTGTTGCTTGTAATTGAGGAGCTAAGTCCGGCAGGGTGAACAGCTTTTTCCAGGCATCATTGTTTCTAGAATGACAGTTCAGAGAAGAATATTGTTTTTGATGAAACTGAGATTTGTGACACAACCCAGCTGTAGGTTTTTGATAGAGAGGTGCATGGAAACTTTGAAGTGGCGGAAGAACCTGCAGCAATGCTGTCTCTCTATGAGCACCCTGGAGGGTAAGGATGAGCACTGGCAGCAAGCACTGTTATGCAGGGGCAGGAACTTCCAGGGGGGAAGCTTGCTGGCAGAAGACTGACAGAACACTTTCAACGGTAGGAAAGCAGAAAAGTGGTGCTTCATCTTGAAAAAGGAATTTACTTCCAGTGCACAAAGTGGTATCATTGTGTTATTCACCCAGTGCTGACAAGTGATGACATTTGAATACATCACATCAGCACTGCCATTTGTTGGAAACAGCCTCCATTTGTCTCATTAATCTTTTCAGTCCTATCTACATGAGCGGCAGGCAGGCTATGGTGACCCGCGTTACCATACCGAGACGCGCTGGCTGAGCAGAGGAAAGCATTGAAAAGCTTTGTTGCTCTCAGGGCAGAAAAAAACATCTTTCCTCCTTGGGAAAAGAAAAGTACAACCAGTGGCTTTTAATGATGACAAACCGGGATGTGATTTAGCATTTGTGCCTGGTACGACTGATCCCTTGAACTAATTGTACATCACTCTACAAAGGAAAGGGCAGCATATAACTGGCATGCTCAGTGCTGTCAAGATGTTCCAAAGCAAACGGTTGTGGTTTAAGGTCACATCTTGAAAAGGGGGAATTAACATGTTTTGCCACATGCGAGAGCAATTTTTTGTTGTTTTTTTTCAGCAGAGGAACCAGAAAGCTCAATGCTGTACACAGAAAAATTACGTTATCCAGCAGCATTACAAATTCAATTTGAACAGCTCTTTGCGGAGTTCAGAAATGACAAGAATAAATTTCAGATGTATGCAGATTCCCTTTCTCTTGCAGCTAACCATACAGAACCAAAGCTACAAATGGAGTGACTTGAGCTGCAGAATTCACAAATGCTGAAAACCAAACTCTAAGAATCCACATTGCTTGAATTTTATTCAAGTAAAATGAATAAACAATGGACAAAATAACAACAACAACAACAACAACAACAACAACAGGTATTTATATACCGCCTTTCTTGGTCTTTATTCAAGACTTTATTCAAGGCGGTTTACATAGGCAGGCTTTTATCTAAATCCATATTTAAATAGGGATTTTTACAATTTCAAAGAAGGTTCTTTCTTTCAAGAACTACTACATTCAAGGTGTTTCATTCCGATCTGGCTTCACATTCTGGCCTCCATCCTCCCACGCTCCGAGCAGATGGAATTGCTCGGCTTCAGCTTGTCAGCTGCTCCAAGGTCGTACGGTGCTGGTGGCCTCGAACTGGCGACCTTGTGGATGTTATCTTCAGGCAGACAGAGGCTCTACCCTCTAGACCAGACCTCCTGCCCCAGACCAGACCTCCTGCCCCAAATAAGGCCAAATAAGATTCCCTAATGGTCATTTGGCATGCACTGAAATTGACGTGGTCATTTGGAAGTACATATGTTTGTGAACAAATATTTTATCTGATTAATATAAATAAATTAAATTGAACTCTTCTTCAAATGACACCAACCTGGAGGGTATTCTGTAAGAAAGCAGAAGTATTGTGGGAAGTATTTCAGTTATTACAATGGGACTTCTCTCTCCAGCGAATTTATAAAGGACCCAATCAACACCTTTTGCAGTGTGAGGTGGTAGATTTCCAAGCTGTTCAACCTCAGACTCCAGGTAGAGAGCCATGCTTTAGAATACTCCTCTGTGCAGAAAGCACGTTGCATGCAGTAAGTCAACAAGAGAGCACATGGTTTGTACTCGTCTCTTCCTTCGGTGTGCTCATTTCTTACATTCAGTGAGCATTTTTGCATGAGGACGCTTTCCAAAATATGATCCTGCAGCTGCAGCATGAAGTAGACCTGTCCAGGTTGCTGCCTCAGTGCACAGAAATTGTTGCAGATTTTTCCTACTCCTGGGTTTTCTTAGCAATGATTTGTTGTGTTTGCTTTGTACTCAGGATGAATTTCAACTGTGTTTATACAGCACAAGTGATGTAATGGGAGTTGTCTTTTCAAAATCAGGGTGTCAGAACAAGAGGTGTCGCATGTCTGATGGAGCTCTGCCTCCCAAGCTACTTTAACCTCTAAAGACTTGCAAAAGTGTGGAAGGGAGAAGAAAGAGATTAGAACACTCTTCAGATGTTCCCTCTCCATGGGATACTGATGTTGTCTGGTCCTGGACAGTGGGTCTGTGCCAGAAAACTCCATCCTTGGCATAGCACAGTGCAAGCAAACACTTCCACCATCCTTCACCATTCCAGTATTGCCTGCACAGGTAAACATTGTGTGTAATGGAGCGTCTCTCTACAGGTTTGTTTCTGGGCCCAAGGCCAACACATTTTGCCAGCACAAACCAGTTTTGTTTGTGCTTAAATATAGTGGTATATATTGCCACATTTTGCCAGCACAAACCAGTTTTGTTTGTGCTTAAATATAGTGGTATATCTGCAAGAGGGATCTGAAGGCCTTAGGAATGGACCTCAACAAGTGGGAAACCCTGGCCTCTGAGCGGCCTGCGTGGAGGCAGGCTGTGCAGCATGGCCTTTCCCAGTTTGAAGAGACACTTGGCCAACAGTCTGAGGCAAAGAGGCAAAGAAGGAAGGCCCATAGCCAGGGAGACAGACCAGGGACAGACTGCACTTGCTCCTGGTGTGGAAGGGATTGTCACTCCAGGATTGGCCTTTTCAGCCACACTAGACGCTGTGCCAGAACCACCTTTCAGAGTGCGATACCATAGTCTTTCGAGACTGAAGGTTGCCAATATAATAATATATATAGTGGTATACAGCACCAAGATGGGAACACAGGCATGCAGCACCTTCTCTTTTGAAGCACAAGGATGTCATTTCAGGTTTAGCAGGGAAGGCATTGAGATAGTTCATTGAGGGAGACAAGATTCAACTATTTTCTGTGTGTGTTGGGGGGGTTGGTTGGTTGGTTTTGAATCAAACTTCATTAGCTTCAGGAATGGAAACCTCATTTAGAATAAGGTCCTCAATTGATTTGCTAAGTCCTTTTAATTGTTCCTGACAGATATTTGGGTATGGAGCCAGTAAGTTGACCAGATATAAGTTGTCTTGAGGAGTAATAACATGAGGTCTGAAGTACTGAAGGGCCGCTTCTACCCTTCCTAAATGGTTCTCCTGTTCAAGCAGGCCTGCCATGGAAAAGGAAGGGGGGGATGGAAAACAGCGGAATATATGAGGAACATTGTTAATTCCTGAGCAGTTCTCAACCTCTGCCAACATTTTTTTGTTTCCTCAGCAAGCCATGTAGGTCACAAGCCCTGTAAAAAGGAGTGCACGTGCCTAGCATTAAGTAAAGTAGTATCTGCTTTCAGTGCCTGGAGACAGACTATCATTTTGGGACTTTTTTTCCCAGAGAGTTAAAGACATTTGCCATGGTGTGTACACTCACCTCATCTTTACCTGTACAAAAAAAAAAAAAAAATCAGGTTTTTGGACTGTTTCAAAAACCAGCAAAACCTGTTTGACCACAGGTGACAGTGGTGTGTGTATGCCATAGGAATAAAAGCTACTTTCAAATCCCTTTCAACTCTCCTAAGAACTGGTGTCTACTTTCAGACAATTAGAGTATTTTTGTGACTAAAGGGAAACTTATCTTCAATGTCTTCTACTTGCAAAGTAATCCTGTTTTAGCCTTTGTCCAAATAGTCATCAAAATCCTGGTCAAGCTGATCTGACTGTGTTCACAAAGACCAATATTTGGGTTGCATATGTAATTGATACCCCACTTATTCCACTGGCCTAAAAAAGACTGCTCTTCAGGAAGTGATTTGCTTATTATATACTTATTATATAATAATGTGGCTGTATAATAAACCTTTCCTATACTGGACACGATTTCCAAGGCTAGCAGCCTAATCCTATCTAAGATTTGGCTGTCTAGTGGAGGGGTTTACAACCACAGAACGGTCTTTTTGGTGTAGCTGCATTGGCAATGCTGGTAGGGGATAGGATTGGGCTGCTAGCCAGCTATACATTATTGGCTTCCATTTTAAAAGCGCAAAATGGATTTTTGGAATCAACAAAACTAGTTGGTCTCATTTGGTTTGTGCAGGTCTTTGTCAACTTTGGAAAGCAAAATTTAACTCTCCCCCTTTTCTATGTTACCTGGTTAACAGCTCTCCAATCACACTGAGCTACCACAAACAGTGTCGTGGAACTGCTTTGACTATCTCATGGAGACGTAAATTAGCAATTCAATCACTTTAAGACTGACTTTTGGTTCATTTAGGTTGCAGTCTGGTGTGCACATACTGGAGAGTAAATCCCATTTACTACATTAGGACTTGCTTCGAAATAAAAAATGCTTAGGATAATGTGCTTAATTCGAATCAAACTTCATTAGCTTCAGGAATGGAAATCTTATTTAAAATAAGGTCCTCAATTGATTTTCTAAAAGCCTTGTCTATACCTTGTAAGAACATAAGAACAGCCCCACTGGATCAGGCCATAGGCCCATCTAGTCCAGCTTCCTGTATCTCACAGCGGCTCACCAAATGCCCCAGGGAGCACACCAGATAACAAGAGACCTCATCCTGGTGCCCTCCCTTGCAACTGGCATTCTGACATAACCCATTTCTAAAATCAGGAGGTCACTCTTTTCTGTCTTCTGGCTCTTGTGCTGCTCGGAGTACTCCATGACCATGTGGGCTTTCAACAGTGACATATTGGCAGAAGTGGCACTGCTGATAGGGTGCCTCGCACTATAACTGGGCTCTCTCAGCAGTGCCACTTCTGCCAAGGCATTATTTCATAGCTCAGCAGTTGATGATGACACTGGGAGAGCCCAATTATCACATGGGTCAGAAAAACAGCTTCTTTGGGCTGCAACTGACCCATCGGCCTTATGTTTGACAGCCCTGGTGTATACCACGTCTTTTCAGATCCTAGACAAACATTTCTTCCAATAACTTAACAATCAAATCTATTTGTTTGAGATTAGTGTGTGTAAGCAAACAGTAAAAATTGAATGGCATAAAGTGGGAACTGTTTAGCTCAGTGTTTCTCAAACAGTGGTACGGATACCACCAGTGGTGCTTGAGGTGGTGTCTGGTGGTACTCATGGGACTCCTGGACACCTGCCACCTGGCAGAGAGACCTGGAATGTGACACAACAAACAGCGGTAGGAGGCTTGCCATGGTACAGAAGCCATGCTGATTTACAGGAAGCTGTACTAGATGGGCCTATGGCCTGATCCAGTGGGGCTGTTCTTATGTTCTTATGCTTGGCTCAGTGGGCAGAGCTCTAAAGCATGCTCTTCCATGCTTGAAAAAGCCCTCCCATGCACCCTGCACCTCTTACTGGTGTTTGTCACATTGTATCTGGCCTCCCAACCCAGAAGTTACTGGCAATGATGTCATTGTCAGTTACTTCCGGTGGTACTTTGACTAGGTGGACATTTGAAGTGGTACGGCAGGGGATAAATGTTGGGAAACACTGGTCTAGATCACATGTAACCTGCCAATTCCCTATATTCTTCCTTGGTTCATGTAACTATGATGCTAGAGGGACTTAACTTGCCAGTATCAACATGTAGTGACACAGCTTCAAAATACAAGCTTGCCGTATACAGGTCCATCCAGTTCAGCACAGTCAGCACTGACCGGCAGCAGCTCCCAGATGCTCCCTCCCCAGTAAATGCCATGAGACACCTGTCAACCTCTGCAGTGCTATGCTAACATTTTTGTTCCCATTAAATTATCTAAGTATCATGCAGCAACTGTTACCCTGCACATGCCTGATCTTGGAAGGTAAGCAGGGTCAGGTCTGGTTAGTACTTGGATGGGAGACCGCTTGGGAATACCGGCTGCTGTAGGCTTATACCATAGTCTTTTGAGACTGAAGGTTGTCAACCATGCAGCAATTGGAAGATTGAACTGCAGCTAAATATTTTGTTGGGATGCTACCAAAAGACTAGAAAGCCTTTTTATCTAGTTCCAAACTGACCTAAAGAATATTCAAGACTTGCTCTTGGTGTCCGATCCAGTGGCTGACCAGAGCAGAGTGAAAGAGCAATGGCTCAATCCTATTGCTGGTTTATGACAATGGAACCTCATTCTGCTATGTAAAAAGCCTAGATGCTTCCTGACAATTGTGCTGCTGCTGGGGCAGTTGCAGCCACCACAAAGGGGTGTGTCATGTGTGAGGAGGGTGCTGGGGCGGCTTCCGCTGCTTCCTACTGGGGATTTTTGGTTCCTGGAGGTCTCCTTGGAGTAAGGGGATATTTGTCCCCCTGCCCCCAGCATGCCCCAGCAGCCGCTAAGGGACAACTTGGACCTGCACCAGCTCTGTCACTGGTGCAAGTCTGTGTTGCACCCTGCAGGTGGATCAGACCCGGGATTGGAATCTGGGATTGACTGCCGCTGCCAATTCTGCCTGCCCTTGGGTCTGATCTGCCCTTGTCCTTGCCCCGTCACTGCCCCTTTATGCCCAGCCCTTCCCTGTTCCAGCCACCCCCTGTCCTATTCAACCTCCCTCCCTGCCTCTGCCAACTCCCTGCATGGGCGTACTTGCTCCAGTGGGTGTCTGTGGATCCACTGGCACCCAGGAAGCCACTGCAATCTCCCTGCTAGTGGATCCACTGTGCTTGTCAAGAAAGACTGCTTTACAACATCCATAAAGCATCTTCCACCAGCGCAACACTATTTATGTTAGCAGGGGAGAGGGTTAGGATTGGGCTACAAGTCCCTATTTGTTCACTTGGGCTACATGCATAGTGAATCAACTCAATGGAAAAAGTAGTGGCTGGCATTTTTTTTCCTTATGGCAACTTCTCAGCCATGACTACAGCTTATTTTCAGTATCTTTTCTGAGGCACAGTTTTCTATGAAGGATGTAGATCCAAGAAATCTGAGGAAACCCTAAGTGAAAGTGTGGACAACAATGGCATGTAGTTTTTGTCCCTGACACTCTCTCCAGAGAATACTGGGTGTTCTTTCTTGTGTTTTTCACCTGTTTGCTGTCTGGCAAAATGCAACAGAATCAAAATCGATTGAGTCTTGGAGGACATGCTTGAGATATTAGTCTCCTTAACAAATTATTTTCTCCTCTTTGTGTGTGTGTATGTGCAAATAAAAGCATGTAGGTAGCATCTCCCCAGTGTGGAGAACCAAAGGCTTCCAAAATACTGGGGCAGCACCAGGAAGCATTTCAAAGGTTGTGAATGTTGTCTGACAATGCCCAGTCACCATATGAAGGGCAAAGATTTCTGAGTCTGCATTTGGGTGATGTATAGCTTTTCTTTGCTACCCATTTCCTTACCCATCAAATAAATTATCTTCATTCAAGATAAATGTAAATATAAGAACAAACTGTAACATTACTTGGTAATTTAATTCTCCTTCATGGTGCCCTTGAAACTTCTCACAAAGCACTGCAATCGTTTAGAGTGACTTAATGCATAAAGTATCAAAGCACTAAGAGTTCTCAATAGTTTCTCAAAATTAGATAGGCATTGATTTTAACTTTTTTATTCCTTTCCTTTATTAACATCTTCCTCTGTGTACAAAGGGAATTCTGATGTAAGACAGATGTCTGATTGGGATGTTTGTTGTTAAATAGTTGGCTTTGTTCTTTGTTGTATACTTGAAGGGGACATAGCTATTACACTCCATTACATAGAAAATTAAGAATGCATTGGGCTAATTTACTTTCCATTAGGATGGGAAAAACGAGTTTAACTTCCTGACCCTGCTGAAATATGTGCACCAAATCTCTCACAATGGAAATGACCCAAACGAAATAATTTGAAATATATTGGGAATATATTAGTAAGCCGCCAACTGGATTTGTTATGATGGGTTTTTTCCATTTGCAGCAGTTACGTCATGTGCAGTGGACTTGAGCCCACATTTATTACAGAAACAAAACAGGCTTTTGTTTTAATGGGACTTGTGTCTCAGTAAGAATCGAAAGGTTTGACCCAAATATGATGCAACATTTATGAGCAGAAGGGGGCACATCTTCCCTGTAATACGGGCAATGAATATATGATGAATGTAATGAAAATGTTGCATTTCTATGGAGGAGGTCGCAAGGTCTCTCCATAAATAATGCAGTGCATTACAGGGTAGGGGTGTTATTAAGTTTGTGTGACAGACTATACCTGGTGCATTACTAATGCTCGAGGATATATGACTTAAACTGCTCCTTTCCAAAGCCAGATGGAGTTCATTGCTACAAGTTTCTCTCCCCCCCCCACATCAATCACCCCCTGAGCACTGCAAGAAGGCAGTAACTATTACTGGCAGTGCTTTTTAAGACGTGGAACGTGTGCACATGCAGTGGGAAACTATTGTGAGTGGGGATCCTAAAGGTACCTGTATGTAATGTGGTGGTGAAAGATGACTGAGGCTTAAGTTAAGGTGCATCAAAGTGTACTGAAAAGTACTCAGAAACCAAAACAGAGTGTATAAAATGGGATTCAGTATATTAGCACACTCACATCTTTACTGTACAGGGAGGGAATGCTATTGCTTACATGCATACATGATAGAGCCCCAAGGAGGAGGAAAAGAAAAGGAGAGGGGAGGAGAGAGGAACTCCACAGAAAGAGAGGGGACTGAGCAAAGAGGTGGATGATGTGATGCAACAAGGGGTGTAAGTAGATTAGTTGAGTTTCCCAGAAGGACCCAGGAGAAGGGAAAGTTTTTGGGGTGCAGGAAGGAAGAATAAGGATTTATAGGGAAGAAAAGAGTGGGGTCTGGCAAAGAGCTGAGGCTGGGAATGACTCTTGGTAGCCTGATCTGAGGGCTACAAGAAAAGGTGAGACTAGAACAGGCCATGAAAGGACTTCACCCATTTGCAATGGGGAAACTTGACTCTCACTGAACAAACACACTTTGGCCATGAACCCAAGCTTCCCAATGAGATCCTTACGGGGAGGAGAGATTCTCCTTATTCTGGAGTGGTGAAGGCAGTTTGGTGATAGATCAGAGCAACAAATGTATAAAAATAGAAAAAGCCCTCTCTCGCACACACACACCACTACCACAAAAGCAAAAGATAAAATCAGTCAGTGTTGGGAAAGCCCAGCAGGGCTTGATTCAAGTCGAGTCACTGAGTCACCACTCCCCATGACTCAAAAAAGAATCCTAATGGGAACACTTTCCGAGTCACCTCATAGTGACTCTAATGGACTTGAGTCGAGTCACCCCCCCCCCTTAAAAAGCCTGCTGTGGAGAAAACAGGTCTACTGCTGGGGAGTGTATGTGTGCGTGTGTGCCTCAGAGTTCCGTTTACTCACTCCCCTGATGTTCCCGCCCATTTGTAAAGAGGGCAGGATGGGTGGGAGGGACTGGGAGAGAGCCAGGACAGAAGCGGCAAGAGGGAGGAGGGTCATGAGCAGCAGCTATGAGGCTTACCAGGATGACCTGATCCTTGCAGCTTAATTCAGAAGTAGTCCCTCTGTAGCTGCTGATTCAATGAGGGTCCCCCTCTCTCCCAAGTAACATTAGAGCCATGCCTGCAAAATGGGATTACCATGAATGCCTCCCTTGTCTGCTCTCTCTCCCTGGGCTGAGTCACCCCCTTTAAAAGCTAGCCAGTTACTGACTGGAACTCCCTGCTGCTTGCCGTCAGAATGCTTGCCCTATGAGGTTTTCCACGTAGTGAAAACAGTAAGCTAGCACCCCCAGACACAGGCAGACTTGAGTCAGCATGCGTGTGGTCAAGTGCCAAGTCAAAGGGGCCCTGACTCAAGTCTTTTCAGAGTCTTTCACACACAAGTTGATGAGTCACCCCAAATCATACATTTTTGTGACTCGAGTCCAGGTCACTGATTCAAGTTCCCAACACTTCAATCAGTAAATGTGACTCAATTTGAATTTGCATGAGAGAGAGACAAGGAAAGCTAGTGGAGATTTGGTAGGTCCTCGAGAATGCTATGCCATGGACATGGTTACTGTTCTGCTCTGCTGAACTTGAGAGCATTGTGTTTCAGGGGTTATGGTTACAAAGGGCTGATCGCACAAATCTCCTTGGACAAAGAAAGGTCTTAAAGGGAAAAAGGAGGCTTTGAAATAAGTCCTTAACACACAGAGAGAGGCAGTAGCCTTGAAGCAAGGGATCTGAGTTGTCTTTCTTCCTGGTAGGGAGAGAGAAAGTTGGGACACTTAGGGTGCAATCCTAACCAACTTTCCAGCACTGACCTAGCCACAATGCACCCCCAAGTTAAGAAAACAAATATGCCCTTGCCTGGAGGAGGCCCCGTTGACTGCCTTCCCCACTGCAGGACGCAGTGCACTCCACATTGGCACAGCTAAGTCAGTGCTGGAAAGTTGGTTAGGATTGTGCCCTTAGATAAAGAATCAGCCTGAGAAGGTTGACTGACCAGCAGTTTGGTAGCACTTGGGGACAAAGGGAAGGAAAAGTCAGAAAAGGAAGGTTGATGGCATCAAAAGCAGCAGGTCTTTATTGTAAAGGTAGTACAATACCTTTCCTTTGGTTGAGATTCTGTGGCATCATAAAATGTCCTTGACAGCTGAGGAAATTCAAGGAGTACAGCTTCTGGTAGGGAAAGTGCAAGCTTTGTAGGGCAGGGGGAAACTTTCAGAAAAGAAGCTGTGTGGAATAGATGGGCCATTTCTCAGGTTCTGGGGAAAAGAGTCACTATGAAGACAACGGTGGGAAATTTGACCAGTACAGACTCTACAGAGTCAGTGAAGCTTAAGGCTCAGAAGCAGGAAGGGATCCAAATTAGCAGTGGACTGAGAAAAGATGAACCTGTGGGAAAGGTAGACTTTGCAATCTACCCAATAATGCTATCACCACAAGGCCACCTTTTCCCTCCTGAGGGAAGCTGTTGCAATAACCATATTAATATCCTTTTATTGAGCGAAAAGTTAGGTGCAATTGTGGCAGAATGCTAGAAATCAATAGTATCACTTCTCTTCATGTTGCTGTGAATCTAAACAGCAGAAAAACTGCAAAGATTACTTTTGTTTTATTTGGTCTGTTCTTGTCAGTGTTGATCCCATCTAAAATTTTCTCAACCACGGTTTTTAATATTGGTTTCTCGTCGTGAAAAGCCCTCCCCTTGAGCAGTTCTGCATTCCAAAATGGCTTGCTGAGGCCTTAATGTTTCCCATTTGCAATTGCTGCAGTTTGTAATGAAACACTGGCTTTCATATCTTTCTCCCTAGTGATCAGTGACACTCAGAAACCTCTGTTAGTACTGAAGCGGCAGTGTGGAGTGGCCTCTGCTTTGGCAGGTAAGAAGTTGGTTTGAAGTGTGGGGGAAAAACAGGCACCTGATATCAGTCAAGAGAATATTGCATCCCACGTGTGGCTATAAATGTTAATCTCAAATGGGAAAGGAACTGAGAACAGGTTTATTGGCAGGCATTTATTTCAAGTGGCATGGAAATCTGCTCTTAACACTCTCTGCAAATGCACAGAGGCAGCAGAGATTCTTTTTATAAAGCAAGGTTTCACTTTTTTATGTTGTATAATCCTTGATTGTTTTTCTATCCCATTGTGACTGCTACAGCAATCGCAATGGTCCATCAAGAGATGAATCAAGAGCTCTTGTTCTTCTAGTGATCACAAAGATCTGCATGATTAAACCTTGTGTTTATTTGCATGTGGTATGATTGTCCACCAGACCGTTGCTGCACACATAAAGAGAGATTTTCAGCCCAGCATGTTGCTGAAATTCCATTATTATGAATGGAGTCATATAGTATATTACGCCTACTGGATGTTATCAGTAATGGCTACTGGCGAAAACATTCATTGTTTTCAATGAGCTTAAGTGCTCCCATCTCTGTAGGCTTGATTGTAGGCATACATCCAGCTATGGCTTTCTTAAAATTTCTGGTTCCTGTTTGAAGGGAAAATAGAAATTTCTCTGAGAAGTGTAGCTAATCGTATTGAAACCTTTTTTTAAAAAAAATTGCCTTGAAATTGTTTTGTTCCACGTGAAGTTCATTTCTTTCTTCAAGTGAACTCCTATGGCTTAGGACCCTAAGAGCCCAATCCTGGGCTCCATGCTACGGCTCCGTGCCACCGCGGACTGTTGCAAATGTGCCGTAAGGCATGTTTGCGAGCCTCACCACCAGGCTCCAGCCCATACTAGCCCAGCGCTGGCCAGTGCTGGGTTAGCACGGGGCGGTCACCCAGCCTCCGTGGCTCGGCGGTCTCATGGACTGCCAAGCTGCGGCATGTTAAGCGGGGGTGGGGATGAGGACGGGGAGGAGGCGTTCCGGGGAGGGGGAAGGCTGGCAGGGGGTGGAGAGAGGGTGGGAGGGAGGTGTGACGGGGAGGTGTGATGCGGGGAGGGGGCAGGCGGGAGGCGTGCTGGGGGAGGGAGGAAGGCGGGTCCATGGAGCTCTGCTCCTCAGGGTCCAAGGTACTCATGGAGGGTTCGGTGCCTACATGAGCGCCTTTACTTTAAGGTCGGCAGTAAAGTGAGTAGCTCCATTGCAGGGCTGCTTACCTTACCTGGGAGAAGGGGACAAAAGTCCACTTCTCCCGACGTGCCTCCCGCGGTAGCCCAGGGCGTGCAGGATCCAGTGGCAGCTTAGGATTGAGCTATAAATTGGCAAAGCCAATTAGCAGACCCTCCCTTAGCAAAATGTTCTAGTTGTCTCATCTCCCACCTCCAATATTTCAGATGTTTTCCTGGGCAGGAACTTCCGCATGGACTTTGCAATTTTGTTTTGGGTGAAATTTGCTACACAGCAATGCCAACTATAATGTCTCCCCTTTGTCTGTGGGTTCCAGGAGTGGGGTCCGTGGACACTCCCAGGCTCCTATACATTCTGTTGTCAGTTTAGCACTCTGCAGAAACAGGTTTGCTTGAGAACAACTTCTGTTTACCAAGATTGATTCACAGACACGGTAAGCAGCATGGCTTACTGACATGTCCCCATGTGCAGAACTAGAATAGAACAGAAGCTGCACTCAGTAGGCAAGCAACTATCAGAGGGGAAATGGACCGTTACAGTGAATTTAAAGTCACATTCAATATTAGTATTAGTATTTATATAGCAAAGAGTTCATAAAGGTTTAACCTACTGTGCCATCGCTCAAAGCTTCCATTTAAATCAAGCAAGCCTCGTTCTCTTTAGCAGACCCTTCTGCAGTCTCTTTCCATTTTGCAAATGTTTAGCAAAGGTATGGTTTTTTTAAACACCAGGATGTCATCCTTGTTTCCATCTGAAACAAAGTCCCAGGCTACAGTTCAGTGCACCATTGCTTAAGAATAACACCCAGGAAAAGCAATGGGTCTACTTCTGAATAAATAGGGTTGAAACTATGTGCAGCTGCACTTGCTCAAGCTCAGTCCTTGTTGCTTGTCTCTCCACTGTGCACACTCCCAGCTATATGTTATAAGTTGTATGTTACCTGTTGAGCCTCTGGCTTAGCACACCAGGCACCTTAAAGAAGGATTTGATTAATGATTCTACTGGTATGTTGTTTACAGGTTCAAAGCTGGCGTGCACTGTCGCAAACGTGCTGTAAATGGGCGAGCGCTGGTAGCAGCCCAGCCCCGGCTGGTGGCAGGCTACTGCCATGCAGGCGCCCAATCTTCAGGGCTCAGCGGTCGCACAGATCGGCGACCAGTGGAGAGGTAAGTAGGGGTGTGGGGGGAGGCAGGGAGGAGTCTTTCCAGGGAGGGAGGAGGTGAGCGGAGGGCAGGAAGGAGGTATCACGGTGAGATGGGAGGTGTGGAGAGGCCAGAGGAGGCATGCCGGGGGGGGGAGGGAGCAGGGAGGGAGGGAGGAAGGGAGGCAGGACAGGTGGAGTGATGCTCCACCACATCCAAAGCCTCCACGTCGGGCTCACCGCCTGATGCGGAGGCACTTGATTCAATGCCAATCTTTTGGTTGGCGGTGAATCGAGTAGCCCCATAGTGGGGCTACTTTCTTTCCTGAGGGGAAGGGGACAAAAGTCCCCTTCTCCTGAGGAGCTGCCGGTGGCTGCCCAAAGTGTGCAGGATGGGGTGGCAGCCATTTTTGGCGCTTGGGATTGAGATGTAGCATTGGGATGTTACTCTGTTTACAAAAAGATTGTAAAGGCGAGAATTTAAAAAGTTAAGGAATAAAAGTCTATCTTAGGATCTTTTACTAAATTTTTAATCAATTAGAAACTTTGGTAACTTGGTTCTTTGGTAACAATTAATGGGTAGGTTATTTTTCAGGTTCTGGCTTCGGGTAAAATCAGACAAAATTATAGTCAGACACCCCCCTAAATTTAACCCCTGACTTATCTGACGGTCAGAAAATTTCATGATTTTTTGCTCAAAACCTGCCCTAGACTTGTCTGTGAGATTGCATTACATTCAGCTCCTCTAGACGCTGAATGAGATATATGCCGATGCTGGGAGACCTGGAATATAAATATAATGTCTATGTTGAACAGAGCAAAAATTGAAACAAAAAGAAGTTTGTAATTTGCATCGTAGGTTGCTTGATGCTGTTTCAAAATCCATTCCTCCCTCTTCCTGTGCAAGTCTATTTTGCCCTCTGCTCCCCTACTCCTTCCACCCCCACCCACTTATTGTATTCAGTCCAACTCTCAGCACATTGGTTCTCCATGCATGTATTATTTATTTATTTATTTATTTTCTGGCCCTAGATACCATGTCAGATTACAATGTGACCCTCGTGCCAAAGTGTTTGGAGACCCTGCTGTAAGCTAACATTTTGATCAGACTCAGGAAGTGTATAGTCTGGATTGAATCTTTAAAAAAAACAAAAACATTTTTTATTGTCCTTGTCAAGAGTGTTCCCTGTAAGGTGTCTGTGCTAGTGCACAGACCACTTCTGTAGATATGTGGCATTGTGACACTGCCTCCAGATGTTTGGTAATGACATCATCACCAAACGTCCACTTTGCTGAGTTCCACACTCTGAGGAGCTCAGCTTGGAGCTGCACAGCCACTTGGCTGTGCATCTTAGAGGGAACAGTGCTTGTCAATAGGGATGGGCCAAGGCACGGATGACTTGCATTTTTCACGACTCATACAGGCTCATTTTGCAACTCATTTTTCACACATTTTTGGCAACTCGTATAAACTCAAGTCACACATGTCAAAACTTGGGCACTGACTCAGGAGATGGGGGGTTACCATATAAATGAAAAGGCTCAAATTGACTCAAGTCAAGAATGACTTTTGTGTGTGCTTGCAACTCTGTTTTGTGTGTGTGCTTGCTTGCTTCCTTGTTTTTTCGGCGCTTCTGGAGCTTAACTCAATTTCAAAAACTTGAATCAAAATGACTTGAGTTGAACTTGAATCAACGGCTCTAGACAAGTTGCGATGGCCGCCCCTTATGACTCATGGGTGACTTGAGTCAAGGGGGACAGAGGCTCGACTTACGACTTGGCACTGTGGCTCTGGCACACTCCTTCTTGTCAATGCTGTAAAGCACCATGAATAAACCAACAAATCACTGCACTGTTTGTAGCCATCACATATCAGGCATCACGTATCAGCCATCATCTATTCTGCCACTATGTCTTCTTGTATGCTAATTAAGCATCTTAGTAAACAGCCAATGCTGAATCAAAACACATTTTTTTGGTTTATCAGCACATGAACAGATCACACTGCATGATTTGCTGAATCTAGCAGGTAGAAACTAACAAAGTAGTAGAGGGAGAGAAACCCCCAAATCAATTTATGGGGTTCAGCAGTGAGATATGTAAGTATAAGCACCTTTATAATAATTAGAAAGGTTGTATACAGAGTTCCTGCATTGAGGTAATTCTTTTTATTTGCTTTTTCCTTCATTGCCGGCCTTCTTTCAGGTTTGCCAAGTTTATTGCTGCAGCCAGTTTCTCTGAGCATTCAGCTCAATTTTTTTTGTTCTATATATTATGTACAGCATCCTCATGCCTTGTTTTAGGTGTGTTTCTTCCCCCCCAAAGGTGCTTTATAAATGTTTCCATTATTGATGTGATGCATCAAGGCAAGAAGCTTTGAACTAATGTAGTAAACATTACAAATGTCGAGGGAAGGGAGGAAATAATGGCAGTAAGTTATATCACCAGATTCAGGCATGAGATACACTGCTTTTTATCTGTCTCTTTACCTAACGTTATCAAACCAGAGCACTCACGCTTACTAAGCTTGAAAACATAAGAACTGGAAGCAACAGACAGAATCAAGAGAGTAGTTGGCTGGGCCGAGAAGCTGTGGCCAAAGGTCAGGATCAAAAGCCCAGGCAGCATCCAAGGATAGAAAACAAATCCTTCAACCAAGACATTGTAGCAGGAGCTGTCATTTTGGAGCTAAACGGATGAGGAACTAGCAGGCACTCATTTCACCGTGACTCAGCATAAACCTTGCATAGGGCACTTACTGGAATTATTGATGGACATAGCTCAGGGTTTTGTTTATTTTTTTCAAACCCAGTTCTAAACCTGCTTCACATCCTATCAGTCTATTGGGATCCTCTATTGGGATCATATAGATCCTATATTAGGAGTGCAATAGAGTCCTATCCCTTCCCCCCTCTCTCTCACACACACAACAGTTGTCCAACATCCTTCCCCTTATTTCACACTGCCAAGTCCGTCCTTATAACTCCAGTAGCAGGAGAATAGAGGGGCATCACTTTCACACCTTCTCTCTTATGTCTAACTTGCTGCTGTGGCTGTGTGTTGAGTGAAAGGAACGCTAGAAGACTTTGTTCTCATCACTTCTAGCAGAGAGAGGTAACCCTGTAGTGGTGCAGGACCCCATTAACATCTGTCAAGCCCCTACAATCACATCACAGAAGCAATCGAGGTCAACAGTTCTTTTCCTCCTGGTCATAGAACAATACTTAGGAAAGAATATTGACATCCCAAATCTAAATCTAAACACGTTCATGGGTCTGTGTCTGCCATTGGTGCAATGTCACTGCAGAGCCATCATCGTGTCATGTCAGAAGATGCTGTGTCGTTGTAGCACCTGCCATTGGGATGCATCATTTCAAACATGGGTGTGTTTGGCAGCACATTTTCAAGTCCAGGCTAAGCAGGTAATTAAACTATAGAACATTCCATTTATTGTGGACAAACTTTTGTGATGGAAGAATCCTGTGTTAACTATTTGCCGTGAAAAAAGATAAGTAAGGCTGTGACTTATGATGGTGACCTCTTTAACAGAACAAATGTCCCTGGACGAACAGGGCGGAAGGTAAAACTGACTTTCTTTATTAGTGTGAGTGTGATTTACAATAGGACTCCATTGCGACTTTCTCACTCAGCTGGTGTTATAATAGCTGAGACTTTGATAATAAGACAGGACTTTATTTCCAAAATTTGATAATAGGTTTAGAACGTGTGACTGAAAATCTGTCTAACCAAATTGGTTTTCCTTCATGCAACTTTTTCAAAGTCACAAGCTTGGTCCTCAGTAGAGATGCTGTGTCATAGTCTTCAAGAGAATGAAACTTTGTTTGTGTTAGTTATGGAAGCAACGCCTGCCTAGTATTCCTTTTTTCATGTATATAATCAACAAAAGCAAATATAGTGATGGGCAACCGAGTCCTTACCTACCCACCCACATGGCAAGCTTTGATTGCTTTGTATTTAAAAACATATAGTATTTGGTATCAAAATCCCCACTATCACCACCAGTATTACTACTACTACTGCAAAGGCAGCTGCTGCACTACTGTGGGCTGCTGTGAAATACAGGGAGCTGGACTAGATGGGCCTATGGCCTGATCCAGTGGGGCTGATGTACTACTACTACTACTACTACTACTACTACTACTACTACTACCACCACCACCACCACCACCACCAGACAGTCTGGTCCAACAAGAAGCTGACGGAACATACCAAGATCCAGGTCTACAGAGCTTGCGTCCTGAGTACACTTCTGTACTGCAGCGAGTCATGGACTCTTCGCACACAACAGGAGAGGAAACTGAATGCTTTCCACATGCGCTGCCTCCGACGCATCCTCGGCATCACCTGGCAGGACAAAGTTCCAAACAACACAGTCCTGGAATGTGCTGAAATCCCTAGCATGTATGCACTGCTGAAACAGAGACGCCTGCGTTGGCTCGGCCATGTCGTGAGAATGGATGATGGCCAGATCCCAAAGGATCTTCTCTATGGAGAACTCGTGCAAGGAAAGCGCCCTACAGGTAGACCACAGCTGCGATACAAGGACATCTGCAAGAGGGATCTGAAGGCCTTAGGAGTGGACCTCAAAGGTGGGAAACCCTGGCCTCTGAGCAGCCCGCTTGGAGGCAGGCTGTGCAGCATGGCCTTTCCCAGTTTGAAGAGACACTTGGCCAACAGACTGAGGCAAAGAGGCAAAGAAGGAAGGCCCATAGCCAGGGAGACAGGCCAGGGACAGACTGCACTTGCTCCCAGTGTGGAAGGGATTGTCACTCCCGAATTGGCCTTTTCAGCCACACTAGTCGCTGTTCCAGAACCACCATTCAGAGCGCGATACCATTGAATTTTGAGACTGAAGGTTGCCAACACACAACACTACTACTAAGTAATAGTTAATAGAATGAGACTGAAAAGTAGTTATAGCAGTTTGGCAAACATGTGTTTTGGCTGTAATCCTCTAGATCTATGGATTAAATAATGCAAGACAGATTTCAGCACAGTCGAGAAAGGGCACAAAGACATAATAACATGGGGTATCAGTCTCATTTACTTCAAAAGAACTTGAATATGTCACTTTATGCAGGGAATAAGACCTTTACATGTACAAAAACAATGTTTTTCTTATATAAAAGTGCATATGAGCTGGGAAGTCTAGTAAAACTGTCTTCAGGGTACATTTCACCTTCATATGTCTTAGTAGCAGAGCAGTGATTTGAAGTTTTAATTTACTGTTTTATTTCTCCAGCAGCAATGGCAATTGTAATATATAACCTTAACATCTTTAAATACAGAAATCAGATCAATAAAACCAAATGCTGCCAAAATGGTAATCTTAACAAAACAATCAACACGAAAGCCCTTTTGGAGGCTTCCATACTATTACTTACGGTAATTCATTACAATAATTATTTCTTATTAGTTTCACTTTCTTAACCCTGAAGTCATGAAATATTTTGTGTTAACAATATGCTTTGGTTTGCCCAATGGTGCCATTTGCATTTGCAAGTCCTCTCAAAGGACGCAATACAACTTCCTTCCTTTAAAGTCAAGTGAATATTTCAACTCATGGGAGCTGGATCAATGGCCAAAAAATGTCTAAATTAGACCTTTTTTTTTCCTTTGTCCAAATGATGGAGGTCCTTGTACCGGAATATTCTTGGCAAGAAGCTGATATTGTAGCTGTAGATCCAGTTTGAAAGTCCATGTAAATCAGAGAGATCCAGTTGGATAGTCTAGTGGTCTTCAACCTTTTTTGTGCCATGACCCCAATATATAAATAATTGCTAAGAACCTGAGCAGGACTGGGACACAATCTCCTGTACCTGAAGGGCAGTGGTTCCTAACCTTTAGGAACCTGTGGACCACTGGGGCAAAAATTGGAATCGTTGTGGACCACATGTGGCTGTGGGGGGTCTGGTCTCTGCCCACACTGGTGGTTCATCCCCCCAAGCACTCCCCCACGGACTATCAGAGAGGATGGAGAATGGACTGCCCACAACCACATCTGATACTTCAGTGGTTATGGCTGTGGGCAGTCCGTCCTCTGCCCTCATTGGTGGTTTGTGGGAAATTGCTCAGTGAGACACTGGAATAATCAAGGTGATTTTTTTCCCCTGAGACCTCATGGACCACTTCTCAGGGTCTTGTGGACCACAGGTTGGGAACCAGTGCTGAAGGGGTACTCCAGATGCCTCCACCTTTACCTGGTGATGCTTTAGTACAGTGGTCTTGAACCTATTTCATTTCAGTAAGTTGCCACGACCCCACAACTGAGGCTTCACAACTCCATTGAGGTCCCAACCCCAAGGTTGAAGAACACTGGGATAGTCCATGCTGGACCTTCAGATTCTATCAAAATGAAAATAAAACCTCTGATTACTACAGCCTAGAACATGGTTTTGCCAATATGGCTGAATGAAAGGTGAGCTCCTTCAGATTTTCTCTTTCCTCAGATTAACCTGCATGTCCAAGTAGCATCAATGCCATTGCTGATATGCGTTTCCCATGCTGCAAAATGTTTTATCTTTTCCAAGTAGCTTGAAATTATCTATCATACTGTAATATTACTGCTGCAAGATGAAAGCTTAATAATATGTGCTAGGTTTTTCGTTTAAAAGTGTCCCATCAATAGAAGAGCTACCCCACCACTTATGCTCACAAACAGTTATCTCTTCTTTAGTCAGACAGTAAGAAAATCTAACACTTATTTTTAAAAGTTGTAAATTGAACTTCAGGGTAAAAAACAACATACAAAGGCTCAGGTGACAAAGTGTATAACCATATTCTCCAGGGGGAAAAAACAAAAAAAACATAAGAAGTGAATGTTTATGAAAGCTGTGGACCAGGAAAAAATGGCATCTAAGAATTCACAAATGAGTGTACCAATAATTGATGGTGATCCAGAGCATCCATAAAGCTTGCATTGCCAGCTAGGGCACTCCAAAACTTAATCAAATAAAAACAATTCAATTCAGTAGCAGAACTTCCAACTTCTACACCCAGCAATAAGGAAGGTGCAGTTCCATGTATAGTTCTCATGGGCCACTATCAATTTTATGGCCCAATCCTATTGGTGCATTCTGCTGGCATTACATGCTTTGCAACTGTTGCAAATGTGACACCCAGGCACACACAACCTGGCTGCTACCGCCAGTGTCTGGGTCTGTGTGAGGCCTTCCTGTGAGAGCAAGTTAGACTGTACAGGGGATGGAATGGGTTGGGTGGGCAGAATGGGATGGAGATGGGAGGGGAGGAGAATGAATCAGACCTGGAAAGGGGGTGGGTTTGGTGACAGTGGTACCTATTGATTCCTAACCCCCTTCTTAGGGTCAAGGCAGACTTGCGTCAGCTATCAATCTGGGGTTTACCCCAGAGTCAGGGAGCAAAAGTTCTTTTACCCCAAGGAGGACTCAACATGCTGAAACTGGGCTACAGTGGAAGCCACATTGTGGCTGCTGCATTGCCACATGGGGAGTTAGGCTGCAATCCTATCCATACTTTCCTGGGAGTAAACTATATTGGGACAATTCTGAGTAGACAGGCATAGGATTGAGCTCTTAGTTAGGATCGGGCTGTTGATTATTCTTAGCTCCCCACAGGATAATTCGTGTATGTGATGGCATGTCTTTCCATTGAGTTTGACCTTCCTGAAAGTTCCTATGCCAGCTGAAGAAATGAAGACATAAACCATCTAGAAGGTATTGATTTGAACCAAAGTTATTTCAAATCACAAAGAGGGTAATTAATGTATCAAGACAAACACCAAAAGTATAAAGAAGCCATCCCATTTGGCTGTGGTCCTGCAAAATCAAGAGTACTTGCTCTGTATCTGGTTGCCATATTTTGTACTTTTATGAGTGCATTTCCATATTGTTGTTGCCTCTATTTCACGGAGACTTCAGTGTCCAACACAGTATACAATTAATACAAGACTATAGTGGTGGGGCAGCTAAGAGCGACTGTGGAATACGATATTCAAATTTCTCCCCCGTTCTCTGCTTCCTTCCTTCCTAAGGACGGGGTTCTCTGCCCCGTCCTTAGGAGCCTGGGGGAGGGGGCAGAGCAGAGCAGATAGCAGCCCTTCTCCAGGAAGTGTGCCACTAGACAGCACAAGATGTAACTGTCCGTGTACTTACTTATTTCATGACAACTGAGACACAAGCTGGGGCAGGGCGTCACAAACACAACATGGTAATTATGGGGAGAACCCATGAATTATTTATTTTGAAAGCAAGCAGTAGGTGGTTAGTTTGCTATGAAAACCCAAAAGTAAATAGTGCTTATAATGAATAGCTAGCAGTCATTAGTTATGGTACATGAGCAGTAATTATACCTTTAGTAAAGCCTTCTCCACTGACTTATGAAATCAGGCAGTTTCCTTGGGTGCTCTTTTCACCCACACTGTTCCTTTTATTTATTTAGATTTTTACATTTACAAATACACTCTGCTTATCATGTTCCATTGATTTGGTGAAAACTGCAGGTTTGGCCACATGCTTTACTGCTATAAAACTGCAGTCCTTTCATAAGCAGGAACCATTCTTCACTGACTTCAAGTGGAGGCTGAAGTCTTATCTTTTTTATAAGGTCTTTGAGAAAACATCTTTAAGATCATAGAACCAACTCTGGCTTACTTTAGACTGCTGCTTTTGTTCCAATGTTTGCATTTATTGTATCTTATATTGTCCTTTTTTAACATATAAACATAGCGTTTTCTTGTAAGCAGGCTTGTGCTTGTTTTTAACACAGAAAGGTGGAGTGACAAAATCAATTACAGCTCAATCCAAAAGACTTCAAAAGTAAGGCATTAGCATCTTATTGATGTTCTTTGCTTGCCTGTGTGCAGAATCCTACTGATGTGCTACTCCCAACTGCATACAGGCATGCCCCCATATCCTTGAACCCCCCACAGATAGTTGAATCCATGGATGGGGGACACCCTCCACCCTCTGGAGACAAGGGGAGCACAGCTCCCCCTGCCTCCGGATAGGGCGCTTGGGGGCCTTTGGATCCATGGTTAATGGAAACTGCAGATAGGGGAATCACGAATACAGAGGTCCCCATGTATCCATTAGAACAGTGGTTCCCAACCTACTTTTGAGACGCTACCCCCTTAATGAGGGTGGGGACCCATAGGTGCCATTAGTACAGCACTTCTGGATTTTGCTGCCACCACCACCACCGCAGAATGCATGCAAGTCCCTATTTTTACTTACATGTATTTAGTGGCAGCGAAATCCCGAAGTGCCGTACTTGTTGCTACCCTCTTAAGGGAGTAGCATCCTAAATGAAGGCGGGGAATGTCTGCTCTGGAGGATTGCGACCTCCAGGTTGGGAAACACTGAATTAGAACATCTATAGCTTGCACATCCAGCTATAAATAATGAGAGCTTTGCCCTTGTCTCTGGAACCCTTGGAAAAATATCTGTTTGTATTGTTCTTTGTAGATATGCTACTGTACAGAGTGGCCACAAATTCCCCTTGCAGGCTTAAATGGCTCCAATCCCAAATCAATACAATCTCATGCATAGGGAACGTGTGGCCACTCTGTAATGTATATTCATATGCCAGGGTGAACCTTGACACCATGATGGCGCACACCCCATGCACATTAAATTGAATGTGCAAAGAACATATGTAAGGGGATATGGTGACTAAAGAACACAATGTAGGACAGGACACACCTCTTAAAGTAGTAATTTCCAAAAGGTGATCCAGGGCACACTATATGTCATGAGATGATTTCTACTGGGAAATAAGTATAAAGGCTTCTAAGAGCCCAAAATACCTGCACAAAGAGGAAGCTGCCTGTGGCATCTCTACATGCTTTGCGGCTCTGGACTTGCCTCCTTCCTATCAACCTCTTCTGGGGATGGATAATTCTCCTATGTAGCTACATGATATTTGCTTGGCTCATTCACTTACTTCAGATTCAGACATGCCTCCAGGAAGTGGTTCATTTTATTTACGTTATTCACTTCATTTCTGTTCTGCCTTCAAGGCACATCAAGGCACCTAGGATGGCTTGCAACTGTAAAACACTGCAAGAACAAAGTTTCAACATGCAAGACAAAATGGTCTCAGACCATTTGCAGCCCCTTCTGGAGTTGGTGAGCCTTCTGGCCTGGATCCTGTTCTTCTCCCTTCCTTTCAGGGCACACTGGAAAGAAGCAGGAGGGTTTACCCCAGTGGTTCCCAAACTGTGAATTAGGACCCATGAGTGCATGGCAACCCAATTTTTGGTGCGTCACAAAACTGACAAGGAAAATAGGCTATGTGCATCAAGGGTTAAACAAGCTGCTACTTGGGGGTGGGAGAGTACTGCTGCCCAATCACCATTACAGTCACACCCCTTGGCATTTATAAATCAGGCAGCAGCCTCTAGGGCTGCAGAAGCTTTTAGGGTGAGGGCAACCCAACACCACCAGAATGAATCATCCTGATTCAATGAACATGGAGCTCATGCACTCCCCGCCAACACACACTATAGTAAAAAGGATAAAAACAGGCTTGAGCACTGGCAAAGTAAAATACTTTTTCTTAAGGCTCATAAAGCTAGGTGGATCCCAACAGAGTGTCATTTTAAAATGTGGGTCCTGATGCTAAAAGTTTGGGAACCACTGGTCTACCCCATTGTATCTTCACAAGTGGGTTACTTCCTTGGGCTCGTCTCCTTCTCATAAGTACATTTTTTTTCAGATGTAAAAGTGCCTCAGGTTTCAGATGTTTTGGGAAATGCTGTCTTACAAGTTAGCAATGACTTTTTAACATTTAGATGAGATTTCCTGCAGGAAGGGCTAAATGATTTAGAAAACATGCTCTTCCCTGCAGGCCTGGCTAGTGTCCCTTTGATAGCTCAGCCTTTAATTGATAGACCACTGGTTACAGCAGAGAAGGTAGAACAAAACTTGCAGCCAATACTAGATTGCTTGCTAAATTCTGCACAAAGACAGTCAAACAGGCATTCTTGTCCTCCAAACAAAGCTCTGTAGTTTATGATGCTCAATTATATGCGAATGTGATGACATTTTGTTACCCAAGATGTGTTACCATCTTGGGTAACAAGATGTCATCACGTCCGTATATGATGAGCTTCATAAGTACAAAATCTTGTTTGGAGGACAAGAATGCCATCTCGGGTAACCCTCCACTTATTGGCAGTGACTCATTACAGCTTTCTTTATCCACTTGTGTTTGGCAACTATTTTAACCAATGGGAGCAGTGCATTTTGGGTCAGTCAGCCTCTGTTTCCTGACTATTAAATCAGTGATGCCTCAATGCAGTACTTAACTTTCAGGGACTATATTCTCCACGCTGTCCAAGGTATTGCTGTTTTCAGAGGTAAATCCGGCTGTGTTCTGTGGGTTTTTCTCACAGGGATGTGTGCACAGGATTGCATCCTAAAATGTCTTTATTATGGTCAGTCAGGCAGAGAGGTATTTGGTTATCATAAAAGTCATTCATATTTTTTTGCTAGGACATCATTTTCTGTCCATCATGAACATAAGAAAGTTAACAGAGTGTATGTATAAGACAGATTTGCAAAGGGCGGCCCATGATAGATATTGAGGCAAATCTTGTTTGTGCAAGGTAGATCAGAAGAACACTGAAGGACACTTGTCCCTTGTGTCACAGTTTCAGCTGTTTGAAAACTAACTCCAAGTCCAGTCCTAGTGAAGTTAATAGACATTTCTCTTTATGCATTTTGGTGTCTAGTGAAATTTGTGACTAGTGGGTAGATTGCACATGCAACTTACATACTTTAATGACTGTCATACACGTGAGGGAAACTTTCATTTCTATGTACAGTGTATGTCTATCCTGATTCATGCATTCAATTGGGCTGGTATTGAAATAATGTGATGTAGGCAGTGGTGTCATTAGGGCTTGCGTCAGCTGGTATGGGAGGCCATCATGTCACCCCCATGATAGACCTCCTTCCATGCAGTGGGTGGGGCGATGCCCTCAGCAGTGGGCGTGATGACGTACCATTGCCCCACCCTCACTGGTATTTTTGCCATAACTTTTGATTGAATAGAGATATTTCAACGTGGTCTGTTTAATTGCATTCTGCATGAAATTGTGCATCAATTTATATTAGATGGTATTCAGAAATACCAAGATCTTAAAAATTTTGGCTAGTTGTGGGGTCATGCCCTGTGCATGTCTCCTGGTGCAGCCTGCACCCCCTGCATCCCACTAGCAATGCCACTGGATGCAGAAGCAAGTGACTGGACCATTGCATCCTGACAACTGTGTCCTAATCAAATGCACCCTGGTATTGGACATTTACGTCTGTACTTTGTGGATCCTGGACATTTGTGTTCAATATATGTATATTTATATTAGATGTACATTTTTGTTTTTAAAATGCAGAGGTAGGGTTAGGGCTGGGATAAGAAGCTTAGGATAGATAACATGAGGTTTGTTGTCCAGTTATAATAGGATGCAAATAACCAAATTTTTGGTTTGCATCCAAAATGCAAAATAATACAATACAACAAAAGAATGAGGTGCAAATGTCCAGGGACACTAATGACTGGGACACATTTAACTAGGACACAGTAGTCCAAGATGCAAATTCCATACTACCAAGGAAAACTTCCATTTCTGTGAACAGTATCTGTAAACCCTGATTCATGCATTCAGCAGGGCCAGAAATGAAATAATGTGATGTAGAAGCAGTGTGAGCTTCTTCCATTCACCATGGCAGACTCCCAAAGGCCCAGCCGGCTACTCTTTAACCAGTGTTTCTTGAAAAGCAGGAAAAACCAGGTGAACTGTGCCTCAACCAGACAATCAGCAATTCATGCGGAGGGCCCAGTTCACACTACATGGTGGAGGGGAACAGCTTGGATCTCTTCTCTTCCATAATATTTCAGCATTGATATGGGAATTGGGACACCCACATGCACGTTTATTGTACACACTTCTACTCTGCCTTACAGGACAATGTCTCACCATGCAGCTAGCAACCTTAAAATCCAATAAAACCTATGGAAATCAAGAATGTAAAATAACACAATAAAACAGCAAAACCAGCAGCAGACAGCTCCAGTTGCATTGGTAATGATAACGCGCTTGCAATAGCATGCCATCAGAAAAGACAGATATTGTGGCTTATTTTAGTCAAGTTATCTTAATCCTCACTGCTACCTTGCCAATTTCTGTGCAATGAGATTTTTGCATCTGAGTTGAGTGACAGTTTTGTTCATTGTTTTCCTCCCCCCCGCCTTTTTCCTAGTTCCCCACCCCTGCCAAACCCCACTATAGATATATTATTCTACCAAACCAGAGGGCCTTTCATCAGCTCAGAGAATTTAGGGTTTGGCCGTGCAGCAGTGTCCTTTGTAGACAATGCAGTGCCATTTTTGTTTATTCCTCCTGGGCACATCTTGTGCCAATATCCTGTATCTGTTTTTGTTTAGAAATGACTGGCTAGAAAAGACTTTGATTTGTTTCAGCGGACTCTCAAGAACATCTGTAGGAAAACCTTACTCTTGTGCTTTATGTTTAATATCCCAGAATGTCTGCAAGCAGAGATGTTGGCTTTATTTCTTGTTAATAATCTTCCAGTTTTTCACTGTAAATAGCACAGGCATTTTATGAGAATGGTATTTTTAACCCAAATGTTTGTCTTATTATCTATAAATCCCATAACTCCTTGAATTTGTACAGTACAGTTGGTTCATAAATGGCTTTTCCTTTGTAGTAATGAAATATACACTTAAAATTTTAATACATCCCAAGAGTTGGTCTATGTTTGTACTACTGAGCACGAATATTATCTATACATTGAAATCTGCATGAATAGGCTAAAAGAAAGCAAGCAATAAAGGGGGAAAAAGCCATATAGTTATCCAACATTTCCATCACCTGACCTTGCACTATTTAAACAATAAATTTGCTTTTGGTGAGCTGGTGGGATTTTAATTGTTATGTTAATATAAAGACAAAAGGCTTGAGGGAATTATTCTAGGAAATATTCAATCTGAGTCTTGTTCTTCTACGATTGCTTCCTCGTTGGCATTTTGATTTTTAAGAACTCTTTACAGAAAATGTGATAGACTGTGTTTTGTAGTGTTTAGCAAAACCCGCACGAGTTTTGTGAAAGGGCAATAAATTTAAAACAAGAAAAGGCATCACTTGTTTAAAAAACAAACATTTTAAGTGATGGTAAGATATTTTAACCTATCTGATTTTAGGAAAGCCACTCTTATCTGTATAAAGGTCCAAGATCCCCTAGGACAGCTATTTTCACACACTGGTGTGCCGCAAATGGTCCACAGGTGTGTTGTGGGAGTTTGAGGGTGGGTCATTTGTTAGTAGTGCCATTAGGGAATGTGAGTCCCCTGCTGCCTTGTTAATAGTCAAAAAACAGATGATGTGCCTCAACAATTTTAGCACCTTGTCAGCGTGCCATGTGATTAAAAAGGTTGAAAATCGCTGCCATTAGGACATTAGGAAAACAAATGTAACATGAAGTTGTCAGGGTTCCCTCTTTCCCTGGGGACCCCAACTTACCAGGGCAGGGATCCCAGAAGGCAGAGACCAGCAGCCAGGGCACATACTGGGACAGTAGGGGCAGGGGCAAGGATGCCTAAGGGCCAGCAGCTGCTGGCAGGTGCCCTTTATCAACCCTTCAGGCAGGAAGGGGAGGGGCAAGAGGAAGCAGGAAGCCCCATAAGAGGCAAGAAGCCCATGATGGCAGGCAGAGCAGAAAGAGAAGCAGGGCAGGAGGCTGTGCAGCTATCAGCGCCTGTCCAAGACCTAGGGCAAACTAGCCCTGGGAGGGAGGAGGACCAGGGTACTTAACCCCCCTCCCTCTGAGCAAGTGTGAGGCCTCTTGCTGGGGCACGCCTGTCTCAAACCCCTACAGAAGTTATGGACCATCCCTATTCCCTGACTTACAACAATGGATCTGAGTTGCAGTGACTGAAGGAGCAACCAGGCATAAGCCACCTGGCCTCCAGTGTGTCTCCTCAAACCAATGCCATTTAACTGGAGTAAGTCCAAGGAGCCTCAGGAAATGCATCAGGCAGGGAAAAGTGATAGGCAGGATCTATCATTTGTGTTAGTGTGGCTGTTGCCGCCCTCCCACCATCAGTTCAGTGCATTACCTGCCCTGAACCTGCCTGGAACATCCCCTGTCACCACTTTACCTGCACTGGCTGGGCATCTGGAAACCTTTGGCCATTTGCACTGGTGGCCCTGAAGCACACAATGGTGACACAGCTTTCACATCATTGGGACAGGGTATATGGCAGCAAATTGTGAGTTGCCCTGCTGAAAACCCTGAATAGGCATAGACCAAAAGTTATGGGACTAGGCTGTACTTTGTGACTAGAAACTATTTTGTACATCAGGGGGCCAGCAAGCCTTGTCCTCTAACAGTCAATGCAGTATTTGTCTCAACATACAAATCTTATGGAAGATACTTGTGGAAGGCTGGAAGGTGTGGCTATGGAGTGCTTTGGCATGGGAATGGGGCTAGCTGGCATACTCTTGTTGTCCCTTACCACACCTCTCCCAACCATAATGTCTGAAGAGGACTTATGCATCTCCTTCATCTTCATTTCACATTACTTACACATCCAATTATTCGTTTAGCTTCCTCACTTCACATAGCCTGACTCATTCCTATGCAACTGTATAGCTCACAATGAAGTTGTAAGCCACATTTATCAAGAATATGCTTATGGGATTTTCCCTCCCTCTCTTATTTCACTTTTGTAATTATTTGGCACTTTTCCTTGCGTTTTTCTGCTCTCTTCAGGAAAAAGGAATCTTTCCCCAGCGCTGTATTCTATTAATATAGGGCAGAAAAATATGATACTAAATGTTCCAAGGCAAAGCAGTAGACTGGTTGATTTATCAGCAGATTTTTTTTGGTCAGAAAGTACAGGAAAAATGGTGATAAATAGTAAATCTGGGTTAGAGGATAGATTGACCAATTATATATAAAGTGCAAATGGAGAGCTTTGCAAATGTAAGTAAATTACATGGATATTACATTTAAGTTTGTTAACTCCCCGAGTGCCATGCTCTCAAGCCATTCCATTCAAAATAGTAGAATTTCACTGTGTGTTTTTGTTTATCCCTTTCAATAATACTTAGGTCTAAATGCTAACTTTTAGGACTAGAAATCTGCCAAGCCACCAGAGGTTAAGGAAGTTAAAAATAAAATAAAAACTATCACTTTACCTCTTTGCTTGTCTTGATACAACATGCTACGCCAGTAACACAGTAGATTAAAAAGTGTTTGCCTTAGGCAGACTGCCTTGTTCTCAGGTGCTGTTCTCCTTGAAAAGTGTAAAATGGGTTGTATTCATGCAATGGTTCATGTCTTGTTAAGCCTTTTGGATTGAAAATGCAGCCCTTGGGGGACAAAATCCTTCAGACTGGGGGTTTTGTACAAGGATTAATTTTTTGATGGTTTATTCTCAGCCCCCAAATGAGTTGAGGAACCCAATAGCATAGCTGGATTCAAGTGCATTTTGGGTTTGGTCAATGGAAAAGCAAGACAAACAACATTGGAGCAGGAATCATTATTGATCAGCACCTCCAACTGCAGGTAGAATTGCTGTTAAATAGCAGTTTGCCCAGAGTGGGAGCAATTGTAGGGGTAATTCTGTTTGGCTGCCGAAAATATTGTCCTGTGGTCCTCCTAGAAGTCCAACAGTATCTTGAAAATCTCTATATCTTTTCCTGTTTGAATGTCACAGTATTATTTATTTTGATACCATACAGGGAGGCTTGATTAACCTCTATAAGGAGCAGGACCTTTTCCATGGCAGCCCCAATACTTTGGAATTCTCTTCTAAGGCAGAAATGAGTGCCTTCCTTCTGCTGTCCTTTTGGAGGTGGGTAAAGACTTGAACACTTGAAAGCTAATAATGACAATAAGAAAGACAAAGAGTTTGAGGATGGATTGCCACCATGTTTGCTGTGCTGCTGGTTCATTGCTTATTGCTTTTGTTCATTATTTTCCTGTATTGCCACTGTATTACTTCAATAATTGTAGATGATTGACTTTTTAAAAACCAATTGCTTGGCAAATCATACTAGTTGAGGACTGAGGAAGAATACTTTGCAGTGAGCTCTCTGCCCACTGAGTCCAATACCTGTGTTCCTGCTTTCATCTGCAAAATGTTGAACATGGTGCCTAATTAAATGGCATTCACGGTGTTTGTCTCTTTTCCAGATTATAGATCCACCCTCAGCTTGGTCTTTATCCTTGTTCTCAACATTCATTAATTTGAATTGGTCTCAATTTGACAGTGTAATCATGGGCCGGTTTCTTGCTCCACATTTCTCATAGTAAATGCTTAAAATGGGGTGCGGGTGGGGGAGAAAACAGAAAAAAAAATTGCACTTCAGCATGAGTCTACAGTTCCACTGCTTATTCAACCATTTGTATAGTTGGATGCAATTCATCGTCTTGTATGTTGTGGACAGCATTGTTTTTTCTGTGAGAAAAGCTTTATGCAGCCTCAAGAGAATGCAGTTAATAAGCCAGAACTTAGTTGAATAATTTCAGCTGTGGGATAATTTCAGCATGGAAAACTTACTAGACAAGAGTGCCTTATAGACTGTCTTTATGGCTCTATTCATGTAATAATTACATATCAGTTTAATAGATCCATTCAGTGCAAGAGGGGAAATAGATGGATTTGTCACTTGTTTTCATACTAGAGTTCCACAATCCGTCATTAATAATTCTATTTTGAGATCCATTACGCAGGGCCTACCGAGTGGATTTCTGTGGAACCTTGAGCTACTCATTTGAATTTGGTCCAGTTTCATTTGTGCCATCATTTCTTCAGTGGTGCCAGTTGCTTGTTTTCAGCAAATGCCTAATTATGGGAGTAGGTGGCTCTGATCATGATGGCACTTGCCGGATCCTATCCTCCTTCTCTGCAGGCTCCCTGCCCCCCTTCTCTCTTTGGATTTGCTCCAGCAAAGTCTCTGGCGCAGGTCGGAGGAGACCCATTGTGGGGTGGGAGTTTTACAAATGGGATAATTTCCTTTCTCTTCTGAAGCCTGCCAATACGCCCCCCCCCCCCCCTTGTTGGCCACAGCATTCACCATTTGCTGTGGCTGCACCAGCAGCGGTGAAGAATAGGATTCAGCTATTAATTGTACAACTTGCCCTAATCAGGGCTTAGATTTATTTAGCAAATAGCAAATAGTGGTGTTCAAAACAGGGTGGAACTATGGTGGTCTTTAGGGCACAGGTCCTCATTGACCTAGGAAGGCAGATGATGCCCAGATGATGGGTTAGGATTTGACATGTGCTGCCACCGCCAAACCTGCCTCAATCCTGGACCCAATTTATCCTCTCTCCTGCCACCTTCAATATCCAATTTCATCCACCCCACCACATTTAATTCCCTTCCTGCTTCCCTTCAACCCCCTGCGCTGGCTTACCTGGATCTGCAGACCTTCGGTGGAGGATGCTTTGCGACTGTCCTAAATCAGCCTCCACTGGTGCAATGCAAGTTATGTCATGGCCATGGGGCATAGGACTGGGCTGTAAATGTATGTTTTGCTTTTTCCTTGGAGGGGCCAAGTTCCGTTTGCCCCATGGGATGCCAGATCTCAATCACCCACCAATCAAATGGGTGATTGAGCTTCTTATAATTGGGGTTCTACATAGCTAGTCCAAGCGGCAAGAGTGGGTTAGATGCAAGGCCCACCCATCCACAGCAGGGTGAAGCAGGCTGATTCTTGGCCCGATCCTGAACAGTGCATGCCAGCTCACTGCTAGCGCACACTCTCATAAACATTTTGTAAGGCATGTTTGCAAGCCCTTAACACAGGCCCAGTGCTGCAGCTAGCCAGCTCCAGTGCTGGGCCCGTGTTCCACCGCCTGGCAGTTGCCCAAACCGCTTGGCAACAGAGAGGTGAGTGGGGGTGTGGGTGGAGCTGGGGAGAAGGCGTTCCGGGGGGGGGAGGCAGATGGAGGGCGGGCAGTGGGCAGGGAGGAGGCATGGTGAGAGGAGGGAGCAGGGCGGGCTGAACCGATGGAGCTTGGCTGCACTGGATCCTGAGCCCTGTGGCCCGACATCCGATTCTGCGCTGGATCAAGAGGGCTACTTCCATTACAGGGCCATTGCAATGCTACTGGCCATTGCAGGGCTACTTTCCTTACTCAGTAGAAGGGAACGAAAGTCCCCTTCTCTTGAGAAGGTGGTGGTGGCTGCCTGGGGCATGTTGGATGCCGCGGCCGCCATTTGGCACTGCAGCAGCTCCACTCTCCGAGCAGCTCAGGACTGGGCTAGCCAGCAGGATATTGCAGACAAGGTCAGCATGGCAACCCACTGAGCACCCCATTATAGATGGTTTGCTGAGGATGAAAGATGAAATGGTACCTGGTTGCTTTTCCTTTCTTACAGAAAAGGAAGCAAAGAGGAGAAATTTGCAAGAAGAGACACATGATGATTTTAATGGAAAAAAAGAACAGGGAGAGAAGGGAAGGGGACCACTTGGTGCTCCTTTTCAGACAGCAAAATATCATTGCCAGCACTGATTAGATGCCTACTCTGTTCTTTGCCTTCCATTTCCAGCAGGTGATTGTATAACAGAGAGCAAAAGTGCTTGTCATTGGTCCCCAACTTACTGTTTTTGTAACACACATTTATCCCATTCCAAAGAGCCAATTTGTAAGTTTATTTAGGAGGTGATACAGACTCTCCCACCCCATATTCCCATTGCAGATGTGCAGGGTTCTTTTCCAGTGAAGTGAAGACTCTTCAGGCTAGGCTGCACTTCTTTCAGGAGTTTCTTATTTTATTAAAACAGCTGTTTTGTTGCCAGTTACTCAACATCTCTGACCCACTTACACAGGAGCAAGCCCTATTGACCATGATAGGACCATGATATCCATGCATATTCAAGAAAATATCTTCCTCTTATAGATCATAGCATCCTCTTTTCCTGAGGATTCACTGCTGCGTTCCTGAAGAAGGGGCCCCTATTCTTGAGCCTACACAGATTTCTTATCTCTTTTGCTTAGCATTTCCTTTGGAATGTAGGAAGACAAGGTTGTCAGCTTCTCATGGGATTGCTTTTTTTCAGTTCTACCAAACTCAACCAATAGCCCATGAAAGTATACATTTGATAACACACAATGCAACTCAATAACTCAATAACTCAATAAATAACTCAATAACTTTTAAAAATGAGTTATGACAGGATCACATCAGAAATGGATTCTGCATTTCTTCAACACAGACAAGAATTTGAAACAACCCTCAACTGAAAATCTGCCACATTATCATGTTCAAGAGAAAATTCCCCTCAAAACTAGGGTTATCAAAGCAAAGTGACAATGGAAGATTTTAACACAACAACAATTTCATATGAATTACTCCCCTCTTCCCTGGTTTATGCTCATCCTTCTTCAGTGAAGGAAATCTCTTGTGCAGAACTTCCTTCCTTAGTTTTGTGCATCTCTCTTCAACTTCCTGAATACTTCTTTGTAATTTAATATGTGTTTTCAACTTGTTTGCTATGGGCGATTGGTTTAATTGCTGATTTAACCTAGTTCAGTATTGATTGCAAAGCACCTCAGGCACATTTGCTGGAGACTAGATAAAAAAAACCTGAACTAATACTGTTATTGTCTACACCAAATCCCTAAGAGATCCAATTCTCCCTCTCTAGCAGTGACTAGCCAAGAAGGTGTTTTGAGGTGTGAGAACAGATCTTTATGAACATGGACAGTAATAGGTCATTGTAAAAACCAATGGAGGCAACTCGATGCCAGGGCTGGAAGTAGGACTTGCAGGTATCAAATGCCGTTTCTTTTAAGATTCCTGTGGTAGTCAGGCTCTCTCAAAAGGCAGCTAATGATGTAATATCCCAGAAGAATCCCTCATTTACCAAATTTACCAAAATTCTCCTTTAGTATTGCTTTTTTTACTAGACTGTTCAGAGTTTGGTTTATTCCCCACCCCCACTTTTCGTTCTGGAATACTTCAGCCTGACCTAGCCTTGGGATTTATGTCATTTTTGTTATTCTTAGCTAAAACCTTTGGTCAATAAATTACAATGGCAATAATATTACCATTTTCCTACTTGCATACATTTACCTTCTTGTTTCCTTGGAATGGACTAAAAGTTTAGAGCAATCACAATGGGGCAACCTAGACCTGTGCCCAAGATATTGGGGGGCAAGTTCCCATTGCCCCATGCACGTGAATCAGACCCAGGAAGGGACTCAGGATTCAATGTGTCGTGCCACCACCAATCCTACCCCCAGGTCCAATTTGCCATCCCTTGCCCATCTCCTCTTCGTTCTGCCCTCCCCTTGCCCCGTTTCACCCCCTGTGTTGATCCAGAGGGCCTCCTGACATCTGCTGGCATACTGGGGAAGGTTTCGGCCTTCTGGCCAGTAAGCCAGCTGCTTGTATTACCGCAAAGCATTTTATGGCTGCTTTATAGCAGCCTGCACTGATGGAACACACATTTGCCAGCGCTATTCTTTGTTTGAATTGGGCCATAACAGAACAAGATCTTTAAAAGTTTGCTAGTTGAGATAACCACAGTTAGTAGGCTAGCAACCCATTTTTATATAATCTTTTCAAGGTTTCGTGATCAGAAATCTCCTTGTTTGCATTATTTGTTTTCAGCAGGCATTCATGATGGCCCTTTTGTGCTTGCTTCCCGCTTTATTTCCTGACTCTGCCACCAGTGTAGAATTTTGTTGAACATTTTCTGAAAATTGAAGTGTGTGATGTACATATTGCTTTTGTCTGGAATGACAGCAATCTCTTCTTGAGAATCCCAATGACTTCCTGAGTTTTTCCTTCCCTTGGCTCTCCTTGGGTCTTTTTCAATAATGGCATTAGCTGGCTACAGTCCAGTCCTCACGTATTCCTTTTGATCTGTTCTGAAGGATATAAACATGCTTGCCAAAGTATCTTCAGCTTCTGTCTATACTTACTTAAACCTTCTTGAACAGAGATTAGTTTGGTCACAGCCCTAGCGAAGTTAAAAGCCATTTAACTTTTAATAACAATGTATGGTGCAAGCTTTTCATAATATTTCCAAACTACTCATCTCCATAAGTCTGATTTCCGAGGCAGTCATCTATCTAAGCTTTTAAAAGGACATGGCAAACAATTATGCCATGTGCCTGCTTTGTCTTATCCCTTTCTATGGGTTAGATAGTGACATTAATACGTGCATCAGTGGTCAGCCCTGGAGCAGGATTTAACATTTCACAGAAAGGCCATGATCCAAAGGAGACTCTACTCAGATGGGGCTGATAAATTCATTCCACTTTGAGGTTTCCTGAGGTAAACGTTTACGCCTACCTGTTTTAAGTAATTTTGTTTCCTGTAGACTTAATTTTCGTGGAAGGCCCTCTGGCAGAGTTCTGGATGACTTAATTGGATAAACAACTGGCCAAACAGATGAAAGCTGTGAACAGTTAATTTTGGATTTTAGTGCTGGGAAATGTGAACTTTTACAGAAGATTGTCCTAAGGCTAGTGGTGCTATTCAATATTTCTGCCGGTTACTTTAAAGAGGGATAAACACTGCCAGCCCCCACACAATCCTTTCTATCAGGTGACACCAGGCACCAATTGGGTTTCACCCAGTCAGTGGCAGACCTCCCATTCATTCTATGGGGCAAATGCTCCAGATGTCTTTAGGACTCTGGACATCTTGTCAGTGATGTCACAAAGTAACTAGCTACCACAACTTAGGGCAGTGGTTCTCAAACTCTCTGGGAGAGTTTGAGAGCCAGTAAGTCATTGCAGGGGTGGGGGGGAAGGCAGCGGGGGCGGGGGGAAGGCAGCGGCGTGATCCCAAGGATCGCGCTGCTCAGGGGGGCTGCAGGGGCTGGGTACATGTACCGAAGCCCCTGCAGCCTCCCAGGGGTGCAAAGAGCCCGGCGCGACCTGCAGCAGGGCTCCCCGCAGCAGTGAAAGTGGATGCGGAGCGATTGTGAGCGCGATTGCAGCCCCCCTGAGTGGCGCGATCCTGTGGATCGCACCGCTGCCTCCTCACTGCCTCAGGCTTCCCCTGCCCCTTAAGGGGGTAGGGGCCAGGGCCCGCAGGCTGGGGCATCGTGACACCCCAGTTTGAAAAGCCCTGACTTAGGGTATAATATTATGACTTTATTTTTCCAACAGATGCAAAGATGGGCTGAAGTTCCCCTGTGTTAGTCCAGGAAAGAAAATGCAATAAAAGCTAGAATTTGACCCTTAAACATTTATGTTGAGAAAAAAAAGAATATGTTATCCTCTCTAACTCTAACTGAAGAGATGCGTGTTTGATTTTTTTTTTTCCTATTACAGTTCTGAACGGTATAGGAAAAATGTCAAATTTACAAAAGATAAAATTCGTTTGGTTGGGTATACAATCATTCATCTTAATTACGTTGGACATGTTTGCCATTACATAATCAACTTCCTGGGAGTGGAGGAACTTGCAAGCTGTCTTCTGTAAGAATTCTTCATTGAAAGAGACTGGGCAGTGCAGTCCTCTGAGGAAGCTAATAGTATATTCGAACCATCATGGAAAATAAAGAATAATGGCCTGTGTATGTCAGGAGCAAGAAAATAACATACCATCATGTCCAATAACCACAGCTCTTAAAGCCATTTTTCTTGAAGGCTTTGGAAGTGCTATAGAAAATAGAAGACACCCACACAAAGATGTACAACTTAACTGAAGGTAGATTATCATGGGCCTGCTTTTTTGCTGCTGAAGTCCCTTGGTGTTTGTCACTGAATTATATGAAAGTTGAGTCAGGGCGCTGTTTAAAGTTATTTCTAGTGATGTGCGAACTCCTCTTGGCTCGCCTCGATTTTTCCACTTGCTTTTTTGCTGTCTTTTCTTGGAAGTGCATGAAATATTTTAAGCACTCACAAAGGACTGGATTAGGTGCAGTTCTTCCCCATCCTCTATCCACATTAATCCCAACCTGCTCCCACAGAAGACCTTCCCTTCATCCAAACTTACTTTAGGGGATGAGTCTGTAGCTCAGTGGTAATACGCATGCGTTATATGCAGAAGGTCCCTGGTTAAATCTCTGGTAGCTCCAGGTAGGAGTGAAAAGACTAGTGATGGAAACCCTCACACTTAGTGTAGACAATACTGAGCTTGATGGACTGACTCAGTATAAAGTTGCTTCATAAATTGTCATACCTTGTGTTGGGGCAGCAAGATCTGTCACTATTTCTCCCTCTCAGTAGATCTGTCTTACTCTCTTCATTTGTGGTGCCTAGGATGTTACAATAGCAATATATAAGATCAGGGCCAGCCTTAGGACCTGCAGGGCCCAATACAAAAGATCTTTGTGCCTCCATGCCCTCAGCTGCCCCATTCACCAAGAGAAGCGGCAGTGGTGAGGCACCCAGCAACGGCATCACTGCCAACTGATTCTGGGGAGGGAGGGTGATTTTCAAGCCAATCAGACCCAGGGGTGGGCAGGAGGGAGGGACCCCCAGTGGCAATGCTCCTTTTGCTGCACTCTCATAGAATATTCCACACTGGAGCATCAGCTACAGAGCAAGTTACCCCCGTGCAGGAACCCTCCAGGCAAAGGGGCCAATTTAGCCAAATTGCCCTATGGCTGGCCCTGTCCAAGGTGCAAAGGGACATGGGAAATGTAGTTTCTCAGATTTCCAATTTTAAGTTAGATGGACCCACAGAAAGCTGTCATTTTGGCGGAGTAAAATTTTACAGTGTTTGAGCAGTCAAGTACACCCGCTGCCTTTATACATATATACAGTTACCTGTTCAGGACAAGTATCTACCCATTGGCATCAGAAGACAACTCTGCACAGTCCTGATTAGCTTGCAACCTCACAACCCTTTTTTCCCAATGCCTGGAATAGTTTGGCAGGTCTTGTTTATCATTTCTCTTTTAAATAGCTACCACTCCATGCCCTCATCGATGAAGATGGAGGCTTCTATGCCCAGTCTCACCCCAGGCAGAAGGCTGATGCATCAGTTCTTTCATTCTTTTGGCTGCAGGATGTCTTGAGAATGGGACAGCCATTCGGCTCACCTCATCAATGCTTTAGGGTCCAATCCTATCCAATTTTCCAGTACTGGTGCAGTTGTGCCAGTAGGGTATGGGCTGCATACTGTGCTGGAGGGGCAGTCACTGGGGCCTTTTTAAGGAATGGTAACATGTATTCCCTTACCATGGGGCTGCATTGTGGCTACACTGGAGCTGGAAAGTTGGATAGGATTGGGCCCTTAGGCTGCTATAGGTGTGGTGGTTCTATCTTAGCCAGGCTGGCTACAGCTGGCTGGTATAGTATAATGGTAGAGTACAGGATAGTGAATAAAAAGAGGGAATCAGTATGCACCTTGAAGGAAGCAAGGCTTGGGGCAGAGGGAACCAGAACCAGTATCAAAAGGCAGTCTGGCTCAGGGATGCTGGCTGGAGACCCTTCGAGCTTGGATTTCAAAGTTGACCTCAAAGGCTGTCTAGTCTGGGGTAGATGATGTAATTCAGCTGCCTCTGCCCTGTTGGGGTTGGCACAGAGAAGTGTAGATTGTTTGTTGACGTTCTGCAGATTTGAGTCAGGGTGGGAGCATCCCAGGAGAATAGACTATAGCGTGCTGTCTCCTCCAAGGTAGATGCCTGCACTAACAGGGGAAGGAGCAAGGAAAGATAGGAACTGTCTTGAATTGGCTGTGATTAAATAAACGTGGTCCAGTTTTAAATCTCTTATATGCCTTGGGTGATTATTTGGGTTGAAATGGTACCATTTCCCTTTTAAAATAAAAAGTAAAACAAATTATTGTTTAAACAAATAAATGTGCGTGCTGTGATATAAAGAAGTGAAACTACATTAAAAAGCAGTCAGCCAACCGGAAGATTGTGGGGACAGTACACAGATGCCTAAGATCAGTTTCTTGAATCCAGAGTGGTTCAGCTATCAAATGCTTAGTGAAAGCAGGAGGAAGCTGGGAGAAAACAAATGATATGGTTTGTATGGTACCTTGTACGGTTTCTACAGTACCCTTAATTACAATTGTTAAGTGCACCCCATTGTCTCACAGCACAACCCTTTGCATGTCTACTCAGAAGTAAGCCCCATTGTGTTCAGTGGTGCTTACTTCCAGGAAAGTGTGCATAGGATTGCAGCCTCAGTTAATCAGAATTTAAGCAGCAAATGTTACTCTATATGATTAAGAAATCAACAGGAATTTAGCCTAATCCCAGAGATCATACACCTCAGTACATATTTGATACTTCTTCAATACATCTGAAGCTTCTGCATAGCTGTGTCTTCCCACTAACTTATATTCATACAACTGCCTCAGCCCCCTCCACAGAAGTTAACAGAACAGCCCTTGCAGACTGTGGAGTCTATGAGCTGATTAAAGTTCTCTCCCTGCTCCCATAACTGCAAGGTATTTCAGGACCGAGGCAACAGCTTGGAGAGCCTTCCACCCCATATCTCTTTGGTACACAGTCCTAGCCTATTCATTTCCCCTGCAGTTATGAAAGCACACCAAGGTTGCATTCGTTTATGTCCTTGGGTAGAGCAACAGTCTGTGAAGTTATCTCTAATGTGTTATTTCACTCTCTGCAAAATTTCAGTTACAGGAAAACAAGCCACAACTAATTAATTTTACCTTGAAGATAATGTGTGTATTATCTGTGAGAAATGCCTTCAAATTCATTTTGATGATTCATAGGCCTTGTTAAAAGTTCATAAAGCTTCCACACCTTGGATCACACATTGCTAATTATTGCTTATTAGTGAGTCGAATGCTACAATAGGAATAAATAGTTGACCTGACAATCTTTTTCCTTGTGTTACTGCATAGGTACGTCTTTTGTTTATTTTTTGATGAACATATGAATCATCATAGTGACAAATTCTGAGCATCAGTACTTTATGCTCTGTACTTTATGCTCATATGTTACATGTTCATTATCCTCAGGGCTGGCCCATCCACAAGCCCAGCTGCGTCCACAGTCTCAGGTGGCAGATTGGTCAACAGTGTCCTCTTCCATCTGCCTATGCACCTTCTCTCCATTCACTTTCTTGATTGGAAAAAAAAAAAAGTAGGGCAAAGGTTCTCAAATGTTTTCGACTGGCAGCTCTCTTGGGTCATTGGCCACAGCTCCCTATTAGGGCAATAATGTATATGGAAGTGGGTTTTTTGCAAGAATTCTGCAGCTCCCCGGGGAGCAGTGGTTCACAGTTTGGGAACCACTGAAGTAGGGAATGGGGCAGAAAAAAGTGTGGAGAAGGGGAGAATGAGGAAAAAGTAACAGGAAGAGAAATGCTCCAGACTACTACTTCCCCTTTCACTTCACATCCTCTTATAATTGACCCCCTCTTAATTTTCCATCCCAAGGAATGGAAGGGGCAGAGGCTGGCATATAACCAAGTAAGGGGAGGCAACATTTGGCACACTGTCTCAGGCACCCAGAGATCTTGGATTGATCCTGTTTATACTTATACTTTACATATACAGATGTGGTTTGGGTAAGACTATATACACAGTAAATACTGAATTCCCCCTCCCCCCATTTCTCACACAATGACGGGGATTCTTTACTGTTGTTCCCTTAGCTGGAATTTGTAGTTGGGAATTCCAATCCTATAACTGTTTCGGTCTTTGGGCCTTCAGTCAGAGCTGCTTTTGGATTGTTTGGAGTGTTGAAATGGACAATGAAAATGTTTCAGAAGTTCTAGCATCACATAATGAGACTGAGCATTTCAAGGTTTAGTTACAAACTATGAGCTTATGCTTATGCTTCACCTGTGTTTCTGCTTTTCCACGTTTTAGCTTCTTTTGTTCTTTAGGACTGATATTCACAGCAATTTGTAGAAACACAGTACAAAAACAGATAGTAAAAGGGAGTATATGATGAAATGCCTTGGAAGTGGGGGGGGAATGCGACCTTGGGGTCGCAGCAATTCACTGAAATGAAAAAGGTTGAAGATCACTGGACTAGAGCACCACCAGGTAAAGGGGGAGGCATCTGGTCTAACCCTTCAGATACCAGGAGATTGTGTTCCAGTCCTGCTCAGGTTCTTGTGCTAAAATAGCTTTCACCAATGCCAGGCTTCATGGTAACTTTTTCTGCTCTTTCTAACAATAATATTTGCTTACAGCAAAAGTTCTGGGAGGGCATTCTGGAGGTGGGGAGTGGGCGGTGAGTGGGCAGTGAGCCAAAAGGGACCTGGGAGAGGAGTGGGATTGACAGTGGGATCACCAGTATCATATTGTATTTATTGGAGTCATGGAACGAAAAAGGCTAAAGACCACTGAGATACACTAATCAGGCCATACATCTCACATGAAAGAGGATGCCTCTTCCCAAGTCACTCTTTCCTCCAAGGGTCCTGTAGAACACTTGCCCTCAGCAGCACACCTTAGAAAGGGGGCCCTTTTGGACCTCTGTCCAACAGGGTAGAAATCCAAAATTTGATTCAATAAACTGGAACGTCTTCCTGTGCATGCAAGGCAAATTCTTTGTTGCCAGAACTTAAAGCAAGGGGAAGGCTTCTACCCACTGGCTAAAATTAGAGGTTGACCTTGTTCTCATGGGGTCCTTTTTTCCTCCTCACCATTGTATAGAAACCTTGTATAGAAAATCTTGGTATGGACAAAGAGGGATGATCTTAATATGTGCAGTATAGATAAGTGAAAATCCTTATGGTGCACATAGTGATAAAGAGGAAGGGTGGGCTTCACTTTTAGAGGTGCAATTAAATTGGGGCCTTTAGACTTCATTTTCCCTAAGCGGGAAAACGGGGGTCTGAGCTGTACTTTAGGTGGCAGTTGTGAGCTAACATAACCAAATAATTTGGCAGTCAAAAATAAAAAAATCTCTACCAGGGCCTAGGAGAGGGGGGTAAAGGGGTAATTTGTACCCGGGCCCAGGGTCAGAAAGGGGGCCCAGGAGCCAAAGGAGGGGGCCCAGAAAGTTCCTGGGATCTGATATTTTCCTATCTCACCTGGCTGCCAACGCATGATGCCAGGACACAACCACATACATGCAGTGTTAATAGCTGCTGCAAGCCATGCACACTAGGCCCAGGGCTGCTTCCATGACCTTCCTTAACACAGTGTCAAATCTGGGAGGAAACTGGCCTTCCACAGTAGCTCTTTGGCTTGTGGATCCCATAACCATGAAGGAGTGTATAGAAGTTCAGGGACCAAATGTGGGGCTACAACTGCTGCAGAAGTTCATTTTGGTCCATTCTAGTGTGAGCCTAAATACGATGATGCTATTTTTCTGCAATGGATTTTCTATATTTCAAAGATTTTAGAGAGACTTAGGAGTGTGTTTGGTTTTCCATATTACTTTATCTAGCTGCCAGTGCCACATGGTTGGGTAGACCTGGGCTCTGCATCAAGAAGTCTAGTAGACCTGGCTCCAAAGACTATTGTGGCTGTCAGCACCCTCCCCCTCCCCTATTTTGCCCCCTGGCTTGCCTGCTCCCATTGCCCCCCTCCGCCTTTGGGAAGGAGCTCAGAAGAAACTTTGTACCCGCTGAGAAAATTCCTCTTGTAGGCCCTGATCTCCACAAAGAAAAATAACATGTAAGGAGATTAGGCAAGGCTAGAGCTTTATTTCTTAATATCTAGTTTTCTGTGGGCTCACACATTCCCTCCCTGGCTCCTCTCACTGTCGGGAAATTTGAATTTACCAGAATGGGGTCTCCTGGTTTGTTTGAACAGAAGATCTCACCTCACCCTGGAAAATTAAATTCTGGTTAAGGATAGACAAGGGAATGGAAATCCATTTTAATTTTGTATCTTAAATCAAACTTGATTTGCCCTTGACTAAAGTTATTAAAATTTCCTAAAGTATATGTGACAACTGGTATATTCTGTTACAGCTGATCAACCGTGAGAATGTTTTCCGAGTTCAAGTTCTCCCCACTGTAAAATAAAAATAAGCCTATACTTACATAGCTGGTCCTCACAAAACTGTTGAAAAGAGCAACGTATTAATATTTGCATTGTGCCCTGGAGACACGTATTATTAATAGAGGAACAGTGGGCAGTTTTTACTACGTGTGGTACGTCAGCTACAAAGCAAAGGTAGAGTGCTTTGTGCTTAAGCATAGACTGTAACTGAAATCTTTAAACACTGAAACAGGAAAGCCAAAAAGGGAGCTACCAAGGTTGTTTAGGTGTTATAATTAGGGGCGATAAAATTAAAATTAATCAGAGCAAAAAAAAAATTCTTGATTGCTCATGCCAGTTGTTCTGGAACAGTACAATATCTACTAAATTATTTGAAAGAGTTTGGGGAGAGATTACAGGAAGCAATCTTAACCTTTTGTGAGGGTGGTGCTCACAGGGAGAAACTTTTCCCATGTTTAATGTTTGTCGGTGTAGACAAACCCTGATCCCAGGGAGACTGGGGTGGGTGGAGCTGGGCATCCGCATCATCTGCATGTGCTAGAGTAGTGGTTCTCAGACTTTTAGCACCGGGACCCACTTTTTAGGATAAAAATCTGTTGGGACTCACTGGAAGTGATGTCATAATTAGAAGTGACATCATCAGGCAGGAAATTTTTAACAATCCTAGGCTACAGTTCTATCCACACTTCGAGCCCAATACTGAGCTCAGCGCTCTGGCTTTCTGCTGGAGCGCACTGTCGCAAACGTGCTGTAAGTCATGTCTGTGAGGCTTACCGCCGGGCCAGCGCCCGTGCTAGCCCAACCCTGGCCGGTGCTGGGTGCCAGGGTGCCGTCCTCCGCTGCTCAGTGGTCTCATGGACCACCGAGCTGCAGCACAGTAAGCTGGGGCAGGGAGGGGGCAGGGAGGAGGCATTTTGGGGAGGAGGGAAGCAGGTGGAGGGTGGGCAGGGAGGAGGCATGACAGGAAGGCAAGAGTCAAAGAAAGGGCTGGTGGGAGGCGTGCCAGGGGGAGGGAGGGAGGCGGGTCCCGTGGAGCTCTGCTCAACTGGATTCAAGGTGTTTGTGTGGGGCTTGGCGCCCTACATGAACAGCTTTACCTTACCGCCAACCTTTTGATTGGCAGTAAAGTGAGTAGCCCCATTGCAGGGCTGCTTCCCTTACCCGGGAGAAGGGGACGAAACTCCCCTTCTCCTGAGGCACCACCCAAGGCAGGCTGAGGTGCACAGGATATGGCGGGAGCCATCCTCGGTGCTGCTGCAGCCACGCGCCCCGGGCAGCTCAGGATTGGGCTGTTACTCAGGAGTAAGTCTCATTGTTAAAAACATGTATAAAGTAGCCTGTTAAAAGTACAGATGTGTAACATTTCCCCACAGTCACATACCATGGTAGCGTCAAGTCTAATATGTTAAAAATAAAATATTGAAATGAATGAGAACCCACCTGACATTGGCTTGTGACAAACCTAGTGGGTCCCAACTCACAATTTTAGAAACATTGTGCTAGAGAAAATCCTCACATATTTGTCACTACAGGAAGATGAATCATCAAACAGGACTTGAAGTTGTTTCAGAATCAGGCACTGACCTGCCCCAGGCCTGCTTACAGCATACAGTGGAGCACCCAATCCTATTGCCTGTCAGAGCTGGTGCTGGGTGTCATAAAAGCACTGTAAAGCATTTTTTGGCACCCAAAGAGTAAGTGGCAGTAGCGGGAATGCCTGCACCATCATGCGACAGTCTTATCCCACCTGACAGCTGCTGGGGCAGGTGTTGTGGCAGGGAAGTGAACAAGGGCGTTCCGGGGGCTGAAACGGGGTGTTTTGAAGTGGGGAAGCAGTTCAAACCCAGTAGGGAAGGGCTTTTCAGAATGGGGCATCACGACGCCCCAGCCTCTGGGCCCTGGCCTGTTTTCCCTTAAGGAGTGGGGGCAGCCAGGAGACAGGGAGGAGGCAGTGGCATGATCCCCAGGATCGCACCACTCAGGGGGGCTGCAGGGACTTGGGTACACTTACCAAAGCCTCCTGCAGCCTAAATCGTTAAACAGGAAGTGGAGCGTGATTGCTTGTGAAGCATTGGGGAGCCCTGCGGACAGCTGTGCAAGGCTCCCCGCACCCCCGGGAGGCTGCAGGAGGCTCTGATAAGTGTACCCAAGCCCCTGCAGCCCCCAAGCGGCACGATCCTGGGGATCGCACCGCTGCCTCCCCCCCACTGCCTCCCCCCTGCCCCCGCAAGAACTTACTGCAGCTTTCAAAGTCCTTGGGAGTTTGAAAACCACAGCAGTAGAGGTTGGGAATCAGCAGGCCTTTGCTGTATCATAACCCATCTCAGGCCTGAAAGCCTTACATGGAGCTGCTTTGTTCTGTATCAGCTAAATAGCTGGCTCAGATTTGAGTAGCCCATTGAGGGCCCAATCCTTTTCCAGCACTGGGGCAGCCGCAATGCAGCCCCAAGGTAAGGGAACATGTGTTTCCATACCTTGCCAAGGCCTCCAAGACTGCCTCCCCAACACAGGAAGCTGTGCATACCCCATAGGTACAGCAGCACCGGCACTGGAAAAGTGGATAGGATTGGGCTCTGAGCTGGTTGTGGAACAAATGTTCCCTTACCATGATGAGACCTTCTGCCTTGTCGAATCCAATGCTGGATACAGAGTAGGTCCAGCAACCTCGCTGTTCCAGCATTGGGTAGGATCAGGCTATTAGAGTCAGCAGAGTTGTTACAGCCATGTCCTGAGAACAAAGCAGAGCTGAAAGAAACACGGCAAGGATAGGGGGTCTGTAAAGATTAAACACTGTCTCCTGACTATTGTTTTTCCACTGAAAACCCTTCTTCATTCCTATATTCCTGTTATCTAACAAACACAGTTTGTGAACATGTGTTTTGCGAGTGTAATATGATACAATTTTGTTGTTATTTTATCCTTTTGTAAATCAGCCTGGAAACAATGTTGAAAGGTATTATGGGAAGTCCTGAAGTAAATAAATACGATGATGTTCTGCCATACAGCTTGTTAATAGTGCAGCACACAAGAAATGAGAACCAGGAGGGAAATGAACTGTTACTTGAACAAATTGGAGCTAGTTCCTGATGTATATATCTGCTCTTTTGGTGCGTATAATGTGTGAGGAGTTGTAATAAGCCCGTTCAGTATATGATTGCACAACCTGTTTTAACTTTAAATCCCAGTAAATGTTGCTGCATATTTGGTGAGTACCCAAAGTAAATCAAATTTTCCTGACAATGTTCTTTATGTACTTTGTTTAAAGTATGCATGAGCTTGAACTATATAATCTAGTACCAGGTCATGAATTTTGTGACATGAAACATGGCAAAACTACAGAGTTTATAATTTAAATTATGCACAAGCCAATCACCATGGCGTAATTTTCTTTGTGCACCAAGTCATCTAATTTTCCACCCTACCAAAATAATGATACTCTTTCTCTAATTTTATTTCTGCCATCCTACCATGTTATAGATGATGGAAGTATTCTCTTTACGATCTTTGTTTAAGTCAAGATCAATGTCTGCATTTATTGGTAACAACTTCCAGAGGGACAATCCTGTTGTTGTACCAAAAACAACAAAGAATCTTGTCACACCTTAAAGGCCAACTGATTTATTTCAGCAGAAATTTTCATCAGATGCATAAAGTATTATTCTCAGTTGGCAGGTGGGTATATATATTCTTCATTGTTTTGGCTGCATATGTCGGAGAAGTCTGAATGATATTAGGTTTTGGATAACTGTCAGACTTGAATTGCTCTTAAGGAGCGGTTTGGTGGCAGTGGTGGTCACCAAATCCTAATCCCTGTCCCAGGCCTGATCCACCAGCGCAGGTCAAGGTAGAGTTGCACCAGCAAAATCTGAGTAGGCCCCCTCCACATCATGGAGGCTTACTCCAGGGGAAGGGAACAAATGTTCCTTTACCCAGAGGAGACCTCTTTGACTACCCTCACCCCCACACACCAAGATGCAATGACAGGCTTTTTGGTGGCGGTGGTGGGAATGGTCAGGATTGGACTCTGAGGGCCCCATCTTATCCAACTTTCCAGTGCCGGTACAGCTGCAACGCAGCCCTGAGGAAAGGGAACAAATGTTCCCTTACCTGGAGGAGGCCATCCTCCACTACTGCAGGATGCCGCACATGCCCTGTTCACACAGCTGCACCAGCGCTGGAAAATTGGATAGGATTTGGCCCTGAGTCAGTGAATTATCTTGATTGTTTCTTGCAAATGTGTGATAGTTGTCCTCCATCCAGCTCTAATGCCCTCCCCAATTTCTGAGTTATGTGAGGGGTGTTCTGAGTGTTGTGAGGGGGGAAATTGAATGTTTAGGTGACTGTCTGCCATAACTAGTGCTATAGGGTGGGTGAAAGTGAACCAAACTACAGTTCCCAGGAGGTAATCTATGCATATGGCATTATAGTTGCACATTACTGCCTGGGAGAAAATGTTCAGATCAACCTCCTCTGAACTCTCAAGAAGAGAAAGTCTCATAAATACCAAATCAATTCTGAATTGAGCTGGGAGAGTTCTCTCATCACTGGTTTGTGTGCGTTTTCCGCTATGGTAATGTTCATTAGTAGGTAGCATTGATAGACACTGTTGTAAAACTAGAATTGAAAACATTTGCCAGTTTTACATGCCATACTGGAGAAATCTGAGCTTCTGTTATAGACACTGCCAGTGAGTGTGTCATGCCCCAAAATATTGTGTCAATGAGACTTTTTCACTTTGTTGCTGGCACTGCAGTTCTGAAGTGGCAGAAGGTATTTCCCAGTAGTATAGAAAACATTATTGATTTTTAGCGGGGGAATACATTATTTTTTTAAATCCCCATGCAGTCCTCATATTAATAGACATATATAATCTCTGCTAAGGCTCTCTAGTTATTTAGAATGGCCTAAGAGCATCACGTCAGTATTCTCTGGGCTGGAATCACCAAAAATGAATTGGCCTCTCAGTCTTAACTCTTTTTTCCACCCTCACAGTAAATGCTTTGGTCACAATAGCTGTGTTTTCCTGTTAATTGCCATTTTTATTTTCTTTGTTTCAATCATATCATAAAAAGCAAAACAGACCTTCAGGCTTATTTTATGCTTTTATCATTAGATTACTTTCTTCCACCTCTGTACCAAAGAATAACACATTCTGTTTAATGAGGAGGCTCACTTTGTGCTGGATTTGGTACATTAATTACTATAAAACATTAAGTACATCATAAATGTATCCAAACCTTTATTACCTAAGAAGCAAAGGGCATCCTTTCAAAAACCCATAAATGGAGATATGAAGGAGCTGGACATTTGGGGTGTGTGTGTGTGGGGGGGGGGGTGACACAAGCATGTAAACCAGCTTCACATATCTTTAGATAGTTGAGGAACTCTTAAGCGGGGTCATACTAATTAAGGGCCATTAAGAGGAATGGAAAACTACAGTGCTGAAGGGCATTTATGTGTCTCCTTTCTTCCAAGGTCTTGTAAATTTGGAATCTCCATCTTGATAGAATTTTGCTTCTGTGAACAACAACAACAGCAACAACAGCAACAACAACAACAACAACAGTATTTATATACCGCTTTTCAACAAAAAGTTCACAAAGCGGTTTACAGAGAAAATCAAATATCTAATGGCTCCCTGTCCCAAAAGGGCTCACAATCTAAAAAGATGCAACACCAGCAGACAGCCACTAGAACAGACACTGCTGGAGTGAGGTGGGCCAGTTACTCTCCCCCTGCTAAATAAAAGAGGAGCACCCACTTGAAAAAGTGCCTCTTAACCAGTTAGCAGGGGTTAACAGGGAGCACAGGTCCTGCTGCATAATAAATAAAGTTCCAGCTGCCCAGTGGCCAGGCTACCTGGATAGTCTTTGCAGATTCCTTCTCTAGGAAACCTCTCCCACCAGTAGCCTGAGCATGAATTCAGCTCACACCCTTCCATGCCTTTTGTCCTCAGGAACTTCTTTGATTTGGGTGCAACCAATCCTTTATGTCCTCTTTGAAGGTCTCCCCTTAACTTCTTTCTCAGTGATGTTGCCTGTGCTGTGTGTCTGGAGGTCTCTTTCCCCATAGAAACCTCCTTCATTTTAGGTCATCTTGTCATTTGCCGAGGTGCCCATGCTGCTGAAATGTTTTGTCATTTTTACTGCCAAGCAAAGACAACCATGCTGCCCGTTGTTGCATTCTCTCCCACAGAAACTTCCTCCATGTTTGTGGCACTTGATTTCCCACTGAAAACTTCCTTGCTGTCTCTTTTGCTAAGGCTTGTCTCATGCTGGAAAGCCTCTCACATTGATTGCCACTGTCACCCTTGGAGGAGCTACTTTCCTTGCTTAAAGGAGAACCTTTTTGCTGCATTTCTCCCTTTTTCTGTAACGAAGCCATGCAGCCCAACCTTGCTACAAAAGGAAAAAAAAGGGGTGCTAGCCTGCCCAGCAGATTAAGGATTGGTAATCTCCCCCTCCTCTCTTTGATCTTCACAACAACTGTCTATCCTTTTAAGAGCCTCCATTCTCAGTGTTTGTGACTAAAATCTCCTGCTAATTTTCTCATTTTTGCTGACTGGCTGAGGAGGAAACTCAGCTCACATCTAGCTTGACTTTCACTCTTTTCTACCATCATTTAACTCCTACTGATCTCTCAAGAACTCTCAAGTACTGATAAGATTTCTTCTACTCACAACCATTTAAAGCTCTGTGTATAAAGTAACTGATCTCTTCAGTAAAGTAAATGTTTCCTTGTTTGCTGACATTTCTTACTTTAATTTAGGGACATTTTGAGATTATTCACACTGCTATCCACATCAACAATCCCAAAACTGTCAGACACTGATAAATTTGATCCCTCTTGCTCTATAAGTATTGCTTATTCGCCCAATTTGAGTTTAATTCTGGGCCGAGCAGATTAAAACCCAAGATTGTGTGTGTGCAAGACATGTGTAGGAATAGATACATGTTTATGTGAATTGAGGCATACCTGGGGGGGGGGTAAGGGAAACAAATGCCCTGGGCACCAGACTTGGGGGGACAGCACCATACCACCATCCACATCCCTCGTGGCATCTCCCCCGTGGCACTCAGATGGCATACCAATCTGAGGGATGCCTGAGGAGGCCCAGAGGTGTTCTGAGGGTTGTGGAAGCAGCATTCTGCCTCCCTCCAAAGGCTTTGTAAAGCCCTTGGAGGACTAAAAAACATCACTTCCTATTTCACAGAGGAAACCAGAAGTGACATTTTAAAGTAACATTTTAAAGTGACTTTTAAAGAGATTTTGAGGGAGGCTTCCCCAGCTCTCAGAATGCCTCCTAAGGGCATCAAAACACATTTGTGAAATGGGAAGTGATGTTTTTCAGGCCCTCGAGGGCTTTACAAGGAGGGTTGGGGAGGGTGTACGTGGCCTTCCTGGGCATCTGGAAGGGAGGCAGGGGGTGGCAGCCTGGCTTGTGGGGGGACGACGACAGCTTGTAGCCATGGCTCTGGGTGGTACCAGGGCCAGGATTGCCACTGCATGTGAATGAGCAGTATCACCATTGCTCTGTTTGTTGAGATTGCACATTGTAACCTTTGTGAGGAAACTGGTGATATAACACAGATCAGCTGCTCAAGAGAAAGGTGGGAAGACTTGAATGTAGTCCCAGTTCTTTCCTCCTCTGTACCAAACAGCTGATTGGCATGGTTTCTTTACTTAAAGTTTCATGCATGCATGATACATGCATACAAAGGAAAATGGTTCTTTTCATGCAGTCATGAGATGTACCAAGGGCCCAATCCTATCCAACTTTCCAGCACTGGTGCAGCTGCAATACAGCCCTGAGATAAGGGAACAAATGTTCCCACACCTTGAGGAGGCCTCTGTGACTGCCTCTCCACCACAGGATGCAGTTCATGCCCCCAATGGCACAGCTGCACTGGCACTGGAAAATTGGACAGGATTGGGCCCCTAAAGACTTAAAAACAATTGATAAATTTACAAGTATCACAGTAGGGAAAAGGCATCTTTCATGTGAGTGAGACGGTGAAATAAAATAAAATTCATAATGAATGCAGAACTCAATATATGTAGGTTGTAATATGATTACAAAGCTTGCTCCTGGCACACACCATTTAGCATGACTGTCAGTCATGGTTAAGCCGAGACTCAGAAATTGAAAAAGGAGTTGTGCTCTGGTCAGAAATGAGTGGGGAAGACTGCACAATGCTTAGCTCATTACGAGCTCCATTTCTCAGTATCTCACGTATTCAAACATACATTCATTTCATGCAGTTTTACTTCTCCATAACAGATGAGTGGATTCACTGCACATGATATTGATCAAGATGCACTTTAGAAGATGTGCTGATGGCTTAATGCTTTGCTGACTGTATATTCCGCAACAGATATTTGCATATGCATTTCAGCCATGTTGAGGAGTGTGTTATTTTAGCCTGACACAAATCAGAGGCGGCACGCTGATGTACAGTTTTGGAATGGACATTCACTCTTCCCGATAGATCACGTAATGATGCTGAAAGAGAGACTCAGGCAAATGCGAAGGCAAGAAAGGAAGCTCGTTCTGGTGACAACACTGAAAGGTATTAACTCTTCCCAGCAACATGGCTTGCTGAAATCATTCATTCATGTTCAGTGCCCAGTATGCATTAGGGATGCAGAGCACCATTCCAAAGTTTACCATTCCAAAATACAATAAGTTCAGGAAAACAGTGTGTTTTCACTGTTACCTATGAAAAAGGAAATGATGCATCCATGAGCTGTGCAAGTACAGTAGGTCCACATTTTACCCAGACTTCTTGCATCAATTCAGTTCCATGTACTCGGCAAACAAAAACTGCAGAGGATAAAATAATTTAAATAGTACAGGTGATTCTGTCCGCTATTTTACATACTAAACATGTGCCCTGGAGTGGGCATGAGATAGGAGAATGGAGATCAGAGAATAAATTCAAGTTTAGCTGCCATTCCCTCCAGTGCTGTCAATTCCCATTGGCCTTTAGAGGTTTTGTAAAGAGACAGTAGGTGTTTTTTTGGCTCTAAGGAATTCTTAAGGAAATTTTGAGTCCACATAATTTTGGCTTTAGGTGCTAACTCTGGAAAATAACCAGAGTAGTTGGTCTGGGATTTTGAACTGCACTCAACCACTCCTCACTTGTGTTCCTGAATTCATTGCTTGCCTGGTGCTCCTCTAGAAGTGGACTTGAGGTTTTATCCACATTCAAATGTTCACCAGATCTGAGACTTTGTTTGTCCCCATGTAATTCTGTATCCATTCTGCAAAAAATGTCATCAATACTATTGACCTGTCAAATACACTTTCTTTTACTGAGAGGCGTTTTAGGCCAGTGTTTCCCAAACTGTCGGCCAGAACCCACTAGCAGGTCAGAAGTTGACTAGATTTCTGGTGAGTAGCAAAAAGTTTTGAAATATTAAAAACAAACTTTGCAACCACCCTTGCCCAGTTTGCAGAAGAAAATTGTTAGCTGGAATGCTAACCTGTGGAATGAAGTAATCTTCATACCCCAAATTAAAATGTCACATTTTCCAATTTTCTCTAACAATTGCCAGCCATAGACCACCCAGTTTCAGCCTTTTGTGTGACCTGGAAATCCCTAACTGCACATCTTGCTCTCCAGTTCAGCCTTCTGGGTACCCTGGAATGATTGTAATTGAACCCTGCATTTGGGAGAACAGTCCTTAAACTCAATTTCTAGGGTGACTAGCAAATTCTACACACAATACTATATGTTAGGTCTCTAGCACAGGACCCCAATTATTTTATTTGATTGATTGATTGATTGAGACATTAACATCCTACCTAAATTATTAATAAAGATATTTCTTTCTATCTTTTTTTTTTTTTTGTCTAGTGAGTTGTCATAGATTGTCATTTTAAAAAGTGGGTCCTGGTGCTAAAAAGTTTGGGAAGCTCTGTTTTGGGCCAAGTTCCTGAACACAAAACTTACACAAGTGTCTTCAGTTACTTATGTTGAGGGAAAGATATATACAGTCAGCCCCCATCCCTAGTGTATGATGTGGGCTGACTGTACATATCTTTCCCCTAACTTAGTGCTATAAAAGTGCTATAAAAATGTTAATTTTCAGTTTGGAAATAAAATGAAGCCACCCACAAATAAGAAAGTCATTTCAACATACTTGTGGGATTCTTTAGGCGTATAGAATTATATCTTGTAAATTAAAGAACATTTTCACACACACACACAGAGTAAATTAAAGAACATCACACACACACACACACACACACACACACACACACACACAGCCCTGTTAATTTCTAGGGTCTATGGAATTTTGAGAGCTCTTAAACCAAGGTGTTTGTTGGTTGAAAATGAAGGGCAAAGGGAGAAGTAGCCTGATCAAGCCCCTAACAGTAAAATCAGCTGCAAGGGGACTGAGGTTGCAGAATGTGTGCTATGAAGTTAAAAAAAAAATTCACCCTCCCCTCATTGCAATATACAGGGATGTTTCAAGAGGAACGCAAAGGGAAGAAAAAGACACCTTACATATAGCTTTCTCACTCTCCAGAATCATCCTTCCCCCCCCACATCATAGCCATTTAACACAGGTGCAGTCGGCCAGCCCCCAAACTGATCTTCTAGCACAGGGGTGTCTAAACCCCAGCCTGGGGTCCATTTGTGGCCCTCAGGAACCTCACAAGGAATGCCCAGTCTCCAATGAGTCTCTGGCCCGCCGGACGTTTGCTGGAGCCCACATTGGCCCAAAGTGATTGCTGTCAGCACGAGAGCCGACTGTTGGACCTCTTGCACAAGCTGTGGGCCGAGGGCTCCCTCCACTGCTTGCTGCTTCATGTCTGCAAAGTGGCACCAAAGGAAAGGCTAGCCTTGCTTTGCGCAAGGCCTTTTATAGGTCTTGAGCTATTGCAAGACCTTTACTCATTCATATAAGTTCTATCTCTAATATATTTATTTATGTAAATTTATGTAAACTTATTCAAATTAGAAATGTTAATAATAATAATAATTATTATTATTATTATTTTATTAATTTGTACCCCGCCTTTTTACCCAACGGGCACACAAGGCGGCTAACAGACAATTTAAAAATACAACATGAAAAACAGTTAAAAACAATTTACAATGATTAAAAAGCTAAAAACAAAACAAACCTCGTGGATTTTCATATAAAAAGCAAGAACGCCAGCCAGCCTGTCAACAATTAAAAGCTTTTTGAAATAAAAAGGTCTTCAGTCCATGCTGAAACGTTAGCAATGAGGGAGCAGTTCTCAGTTCTAAGGGGAGGGTATTCCACAGTTCGGGGGCCACCACTGAGAAGGCCCTCTTCCTGGCCGCCACCCCTCTCACATCTCTTAGTGGCGGCATAGTCAAAAGGGCCTCCCCAGAAGATCTAAGAGCATGGGCCAGATTGTAGGGAAGGAGGCGGTCCCTCAAATACCCCGGACCCGAGCCGTAAAGGGCTTTAAAAGTCAAAACTAGCACCTTGAATTGGGCCCGGAACTGAACCGGCAACCAGTGTAGCCGCCGGAGCAACGGCTCGGCAGAGTCAAACCGACGTGCCCCAGCAACCACACGAGCAGCCGCGCTCTGTACTAGTTGTAATTTCCAGACCGTCTTCAAAGGCAGCCCCACGTAGAGCGCATTGCAATAATCTAATCTAGATATCACTAGGGCATGAGTTACTGTGGCCAGGTCCGCGCAGCTCAGGTATGGTCGCAGTTGGTGAATCAGCCGAAGCTGAGCAAAGGCTTCCCTGGCCACCGCCGCCACCTGGGACTCCAGGAGCAGCTGTGGATCCAGGAGAACCCCCAAGCTGCGGACCTGCTTCTTCAGAGGGAGTGCAACCCCATTCAGAGCAGGACGATAGTCCAGCACCTGAGCTGTGGATTTCCGAACCAAGAGCACCTCTGTCTTATCCAGATTTAATTTCAGCTTGTTCGCCCACATCCAGTCCCTAACCGCCTCCAGACAGCGATCCAGGACCCCAACCGCCACCTCAGAATCAGGGGGAAAGGAGAGATAAAGCTGGGTGTCATCAGCGTACTGTTGGCAACCCACTCCAAACCCCCAGATGACCTCTCCCAGCGGCTTCAGGTAGATGTTAAAAAGCGTGGGGGATAAGATGGAACCCTGCGGCACCCCAAACCTAATTATCCTCACATCAACTGGGTCAATTCGTGTTCTGGTCATGAAAGAGAGACCGGTTTTCTTGACATGCTAAATGACTGTGCTTTAGAGCAACTAGTCGTGGAGCTCACCAGATGACTGGTGACTCTGGATTTAATATTGTGTGGCATTCAGGACCTGGTTAGACAGATAAATGTTACTGAGCCATTGGGGAACAGTGAACATGCTGCAATCAGTTTTACCATACATGTTGGGGAAGAACAAATCAAACACAAAAACCTTTGACTTCCGAAGGGCGGATTTCCCTCAAATGAGAAGGCTAGTTAGGAAGAAGTTGAAAGGAAAGGTAAAGCGGGTCCAATCTCTCCAGAATATGTGGAAGCTGTTTAAAACAACAGTAATAGAAGCCCAAGAAAAGTGTATACCTCAAAGGAAGAAGGGCTCCACTAAGTCCAGGAGGGTGCCCACCTGGCTAACGAGCCAAGTTACAGAGGCTATAAAGGGCGAAGAAGCTTCCTTCCGTAAATGGAAGTCTTGCCCTAATGAGGAGAATAAAAAGGAACATAAACAGTGGCAAAAGAAATTTAAGAAGGTGATACGAGAAGCCGAAAGAGACTATGAGGAACATATGGCCAGCAACATTAAAGGGAATAATAAAAATTTCTTCAAAAATGTTAGAAGCAGGAAACCCACCAGAGAAGCGGTTGGCCTCCTCGATGGTGAGGGAGGGAAAGGGGAGATAAAAGGAGACTTAGAGATGGCAGAAAAATTAAATGAGTTCTTTGCATCTCTCTTCACAACAGAAAACCTCGGGCAGATACCGCTGCCTGAACGGCCCCTCCTGACTAAGGAATGAAGTCAGATAGAGGTTAAAAGAGAAGATGTTTCAGACCTAATTGATAAATTAAAGATCAATAAGTCACCAGGCCCAGATTGTATCCGCCCAAGAGTTATAAAGGAACTGAAGAATGAAGTTGCTGATCTCTTGGCTAAAATATGCAACTTGTTCCTTAAAACAGCCACGGTGCCAGAAGTTTGGAGGATAGCAAATGTCACACCAATCTTTAAAAAGGGAAGGAGAGGGAACCCGGGAAATTATAAGCCAGTTTGTCACATCTGTTCCAGGTAAGATGGTGGAATGCCTCATCAAAGATAGAATCTCAAAACACATAGACGAACAAGCCTTGCTGAGGGAGAATCAGCATGGCTTCTGTAAGGGTAAGTCTTGCCTCACAAACCTTTTATAATTCTTTGAAAGGTCAACAGGCACATGGATGCGGGAGAACCCGTGGACATTATATATCTGGACTTTCAGAAGGCGTTTGACATGGTCCCTCACCAAAGGCTCCTAAAAATCTCCACAGTCAGGGAATTAGAGGGCAGGTCCTCTCCTGGACTAGGAACTGGTTGAGGTCCAGGAAGCAGAGAGTGGGTGTCAATGGCAATTTTCACAATGGAGAGAGGTGGAAAGTGGAGTGCCCCAAGGATCTATCCTGGGACATGTGCTTTTCAACCTCTTCATAAATAACCTGGAGGTAGGGCTAAGCTGCAAAGTGGCCAAGTTTGCAGATGACACCAAACTTTTCTGAGTGTTGTAGACCAGAAGAGATTGTGAAGAGCTAAAGAAGGATCTCTCCAAACTGGCAGAATGGGCAGCAAAATGGCAGATGTGTTTCAATGTAAGTAATTGTAAAGTCATGCACATTGGGGCAAAAAAAATCAAAACTTCATATATAGGCTAATGGGTTCTGGGCTGTCTGACAGATCAGGAGAGACATCTTGGGGTGGTGGTGGACCAGCCAATGAAAGTGTCGACCCAATGTATGGCAGCAGTAAAGAAGGCCAATTCCATGCTTAGGATCATTAGGAAAGGCATTGAGAATAAGACAGCTAATATTGTAATGCCATTGTACAAATCGATAGTTAGGCCACACCTGGAGTATTGTGTCCAGTTCTGGTCGCCACATCTCAAAAAGAATACAGTGGAGATGGAAAAGGTGCAAAAGAGAGCAACAAAAATGACTACTGGGCTGGGGAACCTTCCATATGAGGAAAGGCTACAGCGTTTGAGCCTCTTCAGTCTAGAAAGGAGACGCCTGAGGGGGGACATGACTGAGACATACAAAATCATGGAGAGGATGGACAGAGTGGATAGAGAGATGCTCTTTACACTCTCACATAACACCAGAACCAGGGGACATCCACTAAAATTGAGTGTTGGGAGAGTTAGGACAGACAGAAGAAAATATTTCTTTACTCAGCATGTGGTTGGTCTGTGGAACTCCTTGCCACAGGATGTGGTGATGGCATCTGGCCTGGGTGCCTTTAAAAGGGGATTGGCAAGTTTCTGGAGGAAAACTTCATTACAGGTTACAAGCCATGATGTGTATGTGCAACCTCCTAATTTTAGAAATGGGCTATGTCAGAATACCAGATTCAAGGGAGGGCACCAGGATGAGGTCTTTTGTTATCTGGTGTGCTCCCTCGCGCATTTGGTGGGCCGCTGTGAGATACAGGCAGCTGGACTAGATGGGCCTTTGGCCTGATCCAGTGGGGCTGTTCTTATGTTCTTAATTCTTTTTTCCTGGTCCCAATCACAGTGTCAGAGAGATCATGTTACCCTCCTGCCAAAAAGTTTGGGCACCCCTGTTTGCGCACTACATAACACAGCAGAAAAGGCCTCAGATGAATGGGAAAGAAAGAAAAAATGAGGAAGTTCTTTCTCCCTTCTGCCTTTCCTGAAACTCTTCAGTGGGTATTGCGCAGCAAGAGTTGATGCAAAATGAGTACCAAAACACACTCAGAAAGAAAGCAATTAAATTTAAGAGCACTAGCAAATGTTTATCTATAATTTTGTGCAGTATTAGCCCAGCTGTCCCCCTGTATTCCCTTGCCTTTTCCCATCCCGTTGCATCCCCCCCTTCATTTATTTTTCTGCTGCCTGACAGACCTTGTGATGTAGTTGCCCATTCATCTGGTGGGTCTCTGGCAATTCTCCCTGCTTGCTCCAGTGTTATTGTTGTGGCTAGAAAAAGGTCTCCTGCTTTCTCACAGGGGCATGAGACGACTTCAGACACAAGCGAGTTGCATGGTTTATGGAAGATGGTCTCTGGTCTATCGCTCCTATCCCTGTTGTCGCTGTGTGGAAACATCTCCAACGTAAATTGCCTTCTTGAAAGAACACTGTTTTCTTGTATCTCCTAACCTGACACTCCTCTTTCTTGGTTGGGACTGAATGGGAGATGTTACAAGCATTGTATTTGATAGTACAATTGTCCCAATGTGTGGGTCACCTAGCCTAATTCATGAAGGTTCGTTGGTCACAGCCATGGTACCAGAAGATTGGAGGATAGCAAATGTCACGCCTATTTTTAAAAAGGGAAAGAGGGGGGACCCGGGAAACTATAGGCCGGTCAGCCTAACATCCATACCGGGTAAGATGGTGGAATGCCTCATCAAAGATAGGATCTCAAAACACATAGACGAACAGGCCTTGCTGAGGGAGAGTCAGCATGGCTTCTGTAAGGGTAAGTCTTGCCTCACAAACCTTATAGAATTCTTTGAAAAGGTCAACAGGCATGTGGATGCGGGAGAACCCGTGGACATTATATATCTGGACTTTCAGAAGGCGTTTGACACGGTCCCTCACCAAAGGCTACTGAAAAAACTCCACAGTCAGGGAATTAGAGGACAGGTCCTCTCGTGGATTGAGAACTGGTTGGAGGCCAGGAAGCAGCGAGTGGGTGTCAATGGGCAATTTTCACAATGGAGAGAGGTGAAAAGCGGTGTGCCCCAAGGATCTGTCCTGGGACCGGTGCTTTTCAACCTCTTCATAAATGACCTGGAGACAGGGTTGAGCAGTGAAGTGGCTAAGTTTGCAGATGACACCAAACTTTTCCGAGTGGTAAAGACCAGAAGTGATTGTGAGGAGCTCCAGAAGGATCTCTCCAGACTGGCAGAATGGGCAGCAAAATGGCAGATGCGCTTCAATGTCAGTAAGTGTAAAGTCATGCACATTGGGGCAAAAAATCAAAACTTTAGATATAGGCTGATGGGTTCTGAGCTGTCTGTGACAGATCAGGAGAGAGATCTTGGGGTGGTGGTGGACAGGTCGATGAAAGTGTCGACCCAATGTGCGGCGGCAGTGAAGAAGGCCAATTCTATGCTTGGGATCATTAGGAAGGGTATTGAGAACAAAACGGCTAATATTATAATGCCGTTGTACAAATCGATGGTAAGGCCACACCTGGAGTATTGTGTCCAGTTCTGGTCGCCGCATCTCAAAAAAGACATAGTAGAAATGGAAAAGGTGCAAAAGAGAGCAACTAAGATGATTACGGGGCTGGGGCACCTTCCTTATGAGGAAAGGCTACGGCGTTTGGGCCTCTTCAGCCTAGAAAAGAGACGCTTGAGGGGGGACATGATTGAGACATACAAAATTATGCAGGGGATGGACAGAGTGGATAGGGAGATGCTCTTTACACTCTCACATAATACCAGAACCAGGGGACATCCACTAAAATTGAGTGTTGGGCGGGTTAGGACAGACAAAAGAAAATATTTCTTTACTCAGCGTGTGGTCGGTCTGTGGAACTCCTTGCCACAGGATGTGGTGCTGGCGTCTAGCCTAGACGCCTTTAAAAGGGGATTGGACGAGTTTCTGGAGGAAAAATCCATTATGGGGTACAAGCCATGATGTGTATGCGCAACCTCCTGATTTTAGGAATGGGTTAAGTCAGAATGCCAGATGTAGGGGAGAGCACCAGGACGAGGTCTCTTGTTATCTGGTGTGCTCCCTGGGGCATTTGGTGGGCCGCTGTGAGATACAGGAAGCTGGACTAGATGGGCCTATGGCCTGATCCAGTGGGGCTGTTCTTATGTTCTTATGTTCTTATGTTCTAATGCCAAATAATGAATAAGGAAATGGGGTTTGTTGAAAATGTACTTTGCAGCAAGAGTGGGCTAACCCACCACCCTTCATCTCCCTCCTCCAGAGGGACCATCCTGTAAACTAGTTGCGTGCTTGGGCCACGCATACTGTAAGTGGTTTATTGGTCAAGAGACAATCACACTTTAATGTGTTTTTTAGCAGAGCTATTCATGGGACCAGATCTATGCTATCATTTTTTCATGCAGTGTAACCAAGGAAGCTATCTGAAGCAGGTCTTCACTTATTTTTTGGACAGCAAACTCTTCACAGACCGGCAGTTTTGTTTTTTTTAAATTAGTATTTCTGCAAGTCAGGTGCTTCCAATTTTGTCGTGGTGCACTGCATCTGGGAACATTCCAATCTAATATTGCACAATACGATAGCCATCCTACCTCTCTTGGACGTAGTGAATTTATGAAAATCCTGGGAGTCACAATTTATGCATGAAAATCTGAGGGGGAAATTAATCATGGAAGTTAGCAGCAAGTTGAATACAAGCCAGTAGCATAGTGCCATGGCAGGAAAGCTAGCATCTTTTTCTTGGTGAGCCCGTCAATAGAGTATGATGTTCAGTTCTGGCGCCTATAATTCAAGAGAAGTAGAAAACCTGGAAAAAATATTCCAGTGAATACTACAAAAATGATTAGAGTGTTGTGGAATATTATTTCTTTATTTACTTGTTTTGTAAACTGATTTTTTAAGAACATAAGAACATAGGAACAGTCCCACTGGATCAGGCCATAGGCCCATCTAGTTCAGCTTCCTTTATCTCACAGTGGCCCACCAAATGCCCCAGGGAGCACACCTGATAACAAGAGACCTGCATCCTGGTGCCCTCCCTTACATCTGACATAGCCCATTTCTAAATTCAGGAGGTTGCACATACACATCATGGCTTGTAACCTGTAATGGATTTTTCTTCCAGAAACTTGTCCAGTCCCCTTTTAAAGGCATCTAGGCCAGATGTCGTCACCACATCCTATGGCAGGGAGTTCCACAGACCAACCACATGCTGAGTAAAGAAATATTTTCTTCTGTCTGTCCTAACTCTCCCAACACTCAGTTTTAGTGGATGTCCCCTGGTTCTGGTGTTATGTGAGAGTGTAAAGAGCATCTCTCTGTCCTTCCCATGCATAATTTTGTATGTCTCAATCATGTCCCCCCTCAGGCGTCTCTTTTCTAGGCTGAAGAGGCCCAAACGCTGTAGCCTTTCCTCATAAGGAAGGTGCCCCAGCCCAGTAATCATCTCAGTTGCCCTCTTTTGCGTCTTTTCCATTTCCACTATATCCTTTTTTAGATGCGGCGACCAGAACTGGACACAATACTCCAGGTGTGACCTTACCATCGATTTGTACAACGGCATTATAATATTAGCTGTTTTGTTCTCAATACCTTTTCTAATGACCCCAAGCATAGAATTGGCCTTCTTTACTGCCGCCGCACATTGGGTCGACACTTTCATCGGCTTGTCCACCACCACCCCAAGATCTCTCTCCTGATCTGTCACAGACAGCTCAGAACCCATCAGCCTATATCTAAAGTTTTGATTTTTTGCCCCAATGTGCATGACTTTACACTTACTGACATTGAAGCGCATCTGCCATTTTGCTGCCCATTCTGCCAGTCTGGAGAGATCCTTCTGGAGCTCCTCACAACCACTTCTGGTCTTCACCACTCAGAAAAGTTTGGTGTCATCTGCAAACTCACTGCTCCACCCTGTCTCCAGGTCATTTATGAAGAGGTTGAAAAGCACCGGTCCCAGGACAGATCCTTGGGGCACACCGCTTTTCACCTCTCTCCATTGTGAAAATTGCCCATTGACACCCACTCTCTATTTCCTGGTCTTCAACCAGGTCTCAATCCAGGAGAGGACCTGCCCTCTAATTCCCTGACTGTGGAGTTTTTTCAGTAGCCTTTGGTGAGGGATTTTCTCCCAGAAGGCACCCAGAGTGGCTTACAGAGCCAAAAAAATTCACTTCTAAAATTATAATTTACAATATAAACATTAAACCACCCTTAAAATATTACACATATAAATATTAAAAGAACCTTAAAATATTACAAATAAAACACAGACCAGCAGTAGCAGCCACCTCTTAAGAAAGGGCAAAAACATTATCTACTGAAAAAAATTGAAGAAGATTGAGAAGAGACTTGATGACTATCTTAAGATACCTGAAGGTTGCCTTAAGTCAGGGGTGTCAAACATGTTTCATACAGAGAGCTGAATAGCATTCATTATGTCTGCTGAGGGCCGAAAGTGATGTCATTAGACAGGAAGTGATGTCATTAAACAGGTCATAACCAAAAATAAACACTTTTTCTCACTTAGCTGCAAATGACAGAAGAGAAAACATGCAAATCTTGATCATATTTCAAGATAAGGGACACCCCAATTCTCATGTGGACTGCCCTTTTAGCAGTAACAACTCAGCACTGCTCAGAAACTGAGAGCCTGAGGACCAGATAAAAAGCTTTCGCGGGCCACATCCGGCCCCTGGGCCTTAAGTTTGACGCTCCTGCCTTGAGTAGAGTGTTTGTTTACATGCTCTCCTTGTCTCTCACAGGTATGACCTGAAAGAATAGGTTCAAATTTAGGAATAACTTACTATGAGTGAAGAAACCTATCATCTAAGTATGTGGGGAATCACAGGAAGCAGCTTTAACTAGGCATGTAGTTGGATAAATTTAGGTGTCAATTTGGAGTCAATTTGCAGTTTGAGAATATCTGAGGAACCTTTCCTGAGATATACCCTTGGGAATCCATCAAAGGAGATGAAGGCAAATAAGCTTTTGACAAAGATGGCATTAGGCAGAATTCAGATTTCTACAAGCAAGTTGGACTTGATGACCCACAAGTTAGGTTTTACCCTAATGATCCCAAGATCCCAAGAATTGTAATTAAAGACTGGTTCAATGCATATTAGGTCCAAATCCTAACCAACTTTCCACCACTGGCATAGCTGTGCCAATGGGGTGTGTGCTGCATCCTGCAGTTTGGTGCCAGTCATGGAGGTCTCCTCAAGGTAAGGGAATGTTTGTTCCCTTACCTTGGAGCTGCATGATCTACCTTGGTGCTGGAAAGTGGGTTAGGCTTGCACCCTTAATAAGATCGTATCATTTTCAGGTGTGGACTATTATATCTACTCATTTTAACGCAGGGATACATTTGTCCAGAATTACTACTTCACGAAAATTGCTGAAATTACCACGTCAGGAAGAAATTCATGTGTGAATCAACCCTATTATTTCTCGTCATGACCTTTCATAGGCAACACTGAACTGAGTTATTATTAAGTATCAATGATCGTTATTAGTATCTAAAGTACAAGTCTCAGCACTGAAATAATATATGACACAGTCATGATTTTAGCTGAGAAACATTCATAACTCTGTAATGTTCTATCTAAAATAAGTGCTTTGGAATTTTAGAGTAGATTAGGATTAAAAGGCCCCTTGCCTATCATGGGTCCAGAGGACACTTATTAACATTGCCCCCAAAAGATAACCAGCTAAATAACCTTATCCCTTCCACATTCACTATCTTTAAGGAAAAATTATTATCCTTGACATGGAGCCACTGGACTGTGTGCTATGGATAAATGATGACCACCATGGACACCATCTCTGCTTAGTTTGCTCATAATGATGTATTCCTGTGAGGAGTGTTCTGTGAGGAAAATTTTGAAGGGAGCAGGTTTGCTCTAAAAAAAACAGGGTTTTTTTTTAGAGCATCATCTGGCTTTTTAGCATGGTTTTATTTCACTTTTTTCACATTCCTATCACACATTGCTTTGCATCCCACATTTTCCTTTCCAAATGAATCACTGTGGCTGCAAGGAGTGGCTAATAACTATTATTAAGGCAGCATCTGAATTATACAGCATTGCGCTTTCTCAGTGAAACTAATCCAGAGTAAGTGATAAGAAGATCGTGACTGGAAGATGGCACCCTTAACCTGCAGACCTCCTAAATTGGTTCTGCAGTACTTAAGGAATGATACGTATGTGCTGTGACATATTAACCAAGGTGATTTTCTCATTGCTGGCTGAATATAAATTTAAATTCCCAGCGAAATGTCCTTTCCTTGTGTGCTTCTTTTAAGTTTCTGGAATGTAACCTTCGAAAGTAATTTGAATATATGAGTCATTCACTGCTAAACCTGTCATCTTTACTACCTAATTTTATATGCCAAAGTCCAATCCTAGCTATTAGAGTATTGATAGATATTTATTGATAAGTGGCTAGGAGAGGTGTAGAGTTAGCAAGGTGATATCTTTAATTGGAACTAGCAGCAGAGATGTTGCTGCAAGCTTTTGTGTAACACAATACTCTTTTTCGGGCAACAGTGGTTTTCACCATCCCAGAAGGTGGCATCAGCTTGTGCATGTCCAGCATGGTTTAGAAAGAGGAAAACATGGCTGCAGCACACACTCTCCCCTCCCCATATTTCATCCCTTCATCTCTGAGCAAAGTCTGGTTTGTTAACCCAACAAGTAGACAGTATAATGGACAGATTTTCTGTTGAATGCTCTGGGTAGCCTGCAACCTGAAGAACAGGCAAATCTGCCCTCTGGAAAAGAAATCCAAATAAGCAGCCACATTCATTCATTCATTCATTCATTCATTCATTCATTCATTCATTTATTTATTGTTTTTGTATCCACCTTCCTCCCAAAGGGATCCAAGGTGGCTTACAACATAAGTAAAAATACAAAAACATTCATCATTGGCAATCTTCAGTCTTGGAAGACTATGGTTTCACACTCTGAATGGTGGTTCTGGAACAGCGTCTAGTGTGGCTGAAAAGGCCGATTCGGGAGTGGCTATCCCTTCCACACTGGGAGCAAGTGCAGTCTGTCCCTGGTCTGTCTCCCTGGCTATGGGCCTTCCTTCTTTGCCTCTTTGCCTCAGTCTGTTGGCCAAGTGTCTCTTCAAACTGGACAAAAACATAAACACAATTAAAAACAAAACAAATTTTAAAACACTTCTGCCCCTTTTCCTGGAATATACTGAAGTTTCAAGATTTCCCCTTTACTTTCTTTTGTGTTAGGAATGTTCATCCTAGCCTGTGTTAGGGGAGACTTACAACATCTACCACAGTTTTAAGTTTCTGTTAATATTAACTACTAGTAGCAGTCAGGGATGGGCACTCGACTCTGGTTGACTCAACTTTAGTTGTGCAAAAATGCTGTTTGTGACTTGAGTCGTGGACGTCACTAACCCCAGCTTGACTCATGACTCGGGACCAACTGAGCCTAATTTGAAATGACTCGAGTACCTATCTCTTGTGTGTGTGCTCCTTGATGTGAACTGGAGGGGTCACTGAGGTTTGTACTACTAAACTTGAATAACAACACAGCTTTTGTTTACATAAATGGTGTTTGAAATAAAGAACTTCAACACACAGCTGACTGGAATGCAGATGGGATGGGAACATTAGGGGAACGTTAAATGACAAATCACACACACACACCCCACCACCACCTCCCTTTTTTCTATTAAGTTGTGCTCAGAGAAGCCCTTGACTTGTTGCTCAGCTCATTTCTCAAAGTGACTCAGACTCAAAGTGGCTCGAAAGTCTCAAAATTTTTCATGAGTTGAGTTGTGACAGCCACATGTTACGACTCATGAGTCAAGTTGAGTTGCGGGGTCACTGACACGCAACTTGATCTTGAGCTGACTTGAGCTTAACTACTGGAGCAGTACAGTGTCAGCACCTTATGTAAGGTGCTTCAATAAGCAGAGATTCACATGCTCATGGAGTGGAGCTGTATGCATCCTTGGCTATGGAGCACCAACAAGGCTTTAGGAATCTGCATTGTACTGGTGCCCACCATGACTTACAGGCCTGGTACCTCTCACTTCTGACGGTTGGGTTTGCCATGACCAGAAAGAATCCCCATGTATTCATTAATTTAGAATATGCCTAGTCTGCTGTTCTGTTAAACTACACACAAAAAATTTATCATATCCTAATAATGCCATAAAGCTATTTGTGTAGCAGTATCAGTGAGGAGCATTCTAAAATTCAAGTCAGTAAAGATGCATAAAAGCAGCGGTCACCAATCAACCATATTTTTAAAAGCCTGGGTGAGTAAAAAGTATGTAACCAGCCATCTAAGAGATAGAAGTGCTGATGACTGCCTAACCTGCTTGGGATGGAGATTTCCTAATCAGCCACCACCACTGGAAAGGCCCCTCTCTCCAATCACCAACTGTCTAACTCCTGAAAATAGGGACACCCGAAAAAGACTTCAGCATAACTCTGGCCTCAAAAGACCTTCCTCACTTTTACAGCCTGCTTTGGAAAGCATTTTGATGATTTTTCATTGGATATGAAATGAGGAGAGGGACTGCCACTGGTAGTGGCGGGCCCGGGGAGTAGGGGGGGGAAAGGCCCAGGCACCGCGCCTGTGGGCCTTGTGGAGGCAGCACCACCACGTCCACCTCACCGCTGCTGCCTCCACCTGCCTTCTGGAGCTGTTCCTCAGGCAGGTGAAGCCGCACACGGCTTTCCTAGCAGCTCCGAAAGCCTTCTGAGGCCTCTGGAGTGCTCTTAAGCAGTACTTCTGGTTTGTGTCAGAAAAAATGGAGTACTGTTTAAGAGCAAGCCAGAAACCTTAAATGGGTGGCACAGAAGCCAGGTCCGTAACTTACTACTGGTCGTATCAGTGGTCCTTGTTCTGGTGGCCACCATTTCCCAAATTCACCGACAGAGCAAAGCTATGTCGTTGCATAGCATTGTTCCGAGGGAGGTTCTGGAAAAATGATGGTCACCATTTTTTTCCTCAGAATCCCTTCACTGGGACAAGGCCAAATCATCACATAGCATTGCTCTGAGGAGGACTCCAACTCCATAGCCCACCCAATCAATGTTGCTCGCTCCCTGCCCACCCTGACTCTGCCTCTGCCTTACCTGGTCTGGAGGGTGCAGTGGGAACCAGTGATGAATGTGGAACACTGTGCCCTCTTGCAGTAACTCTCCCCAAATAGCTGCATGCTCTGTCAGCAGCCGTTTTATGAGAGCAGAAGCTTCCTCTGCTGTTTTCAATACCTCCCCCTAACAACTCAATCTAGATATGATTAAACTGTCAGAGACTTACCACTGGACGTGGGACAGCAGATCTCTTTGTTTCTTCGTTTTAAAGTAACCCTTGTGTCAGTATCAATGGTAGCAGCAGTGCTTGTTGCTTTTCCTCAATTTGTAGTTGCTGCTATCTCTCTTTTTCTTTCCCAGAAAGCATGGAGAAATCCACATGGAAGAAGACAGTCTTTCAAGAATAGCCTTTTGAATACGGTGATGGGAAGCAATTTTCAATCAGCCATCTGGTGAAACCGATCAAACAAGTTTGTGAACCTCTTGCATCAGCTAGTCTACAATTCTAGTTGACTATGTAGTGTAGCTGACCCTCCATCCTTACCCCATGCACATACCAAGCACACTCCAGTGATCATAAAGAGAGAGAGAGAGAGAGAGAGAGAGAGAGAGAGAGAGAGAGCCTAAAAAAGTGTTTGGTATAGCCATTCCACCATATTACTCAGGCATTCTAGCAGACCATCTTATTTGTCAAAAAATATGAACAACCCAATCAATTAGAAATGTAATTTACAGTGACGCTTCTGCTTGCCAAATTAATTTGTTTCAAATAGCTATAATCTCAATGTTAAATCCTTTCTGATTGTGCAAGCTTTGCAATCTACATTACCACTGGTATTTACCAAATGAATAGGATGAATGAGTGGCAAACAAATGACTGGCACAGACAGTTCTATGAGCACATGGAATATTCAAGTGTGCAGATAAAATGTATAAGGCATAAATGTACATACAAAAGTCAATCTGGCTTGGTCCTGAGTATCAAATGTAGCTCATTTCAAAATGTATCAAAATGGCAGCAAAATTCACATGAAAGTCACCCCAAATCTGTTTGCTGCTTGTCACAACCCACTGCTTGATGTGATCCACATTGGTCATGTCATGTGTGGAACTGTCATGAATATAAACCCTTATTCATATGTCCACCTACCCATGATGAGAAAGATATAAAAGGCTCCTTCTGTGCTGTAGAGCGGTTCTATGTGAACACGCTCCATCCTGCCTTGCCTCCTCTGTGATCAGCATTTGCCTGCAACAACAAACACAGAAACAGAGAGGGATCCTCTCTGAAACATTCCTCAGGGAAATGAATGGGGCATAATTGTGCAGTAGATGCATTTAGTTTCAGCCTGGGCTATGCAGTCAATACACAAAACGTCCAGCTTTGATTCCAACCCAACCAAAAATTGCTTCTGACTGAATCCAGAGCCCTGGTGTTACAGTTTGGTTCCATTTATATCAATGAACAAGTCACACTTCAATCCTATGCATGTCTAATCAGAAGCCCCATTGTGCTAAACAGGACTTAGGGCACAATCCTAACCAGGTCTACTCAGAAGTAAGTCCTATTTTGTTCAATGGGGCTTACTCTTAGGAAAGTGTGGTTAGGATTGCAGCCTAAGTCTCAGGTAAGTGTGTATAGGATTTCTGCCTTTTTTTTTTTTTGTTTTGTTATTTACTTAGAAATATATACCTGATTTTCAGTGCTTATACATTTCCAAAATAGATAACAACCAAAACATAATTTACAATTAAAAATACCAATACAACCATGATTCACATTAATTAAAATGAAAAAATTTGTTGAAGGTTTAGGTGTGCAGAGCCTACCCTTTGAGGGAGAGTGCGATGGCATCCTCACCAGATTTTCATGTGTCGGCCATGTACTTAATCATGTGCAAACATTGTATGCATAAGGATCAATGTGTGTAAGTCCAACTACACAGTCATTAAACCATATCAAACTTAATATAATACTGTATAGTTGGGCTTATGTGCTTTGGACTTTATGTGTGCAACTGTATGCAGATATTGTATCTATTGTATGGGCAGCCAGTTGTATGAGAGATAGGGGAAGAATGTTTGGTGGGTGGTATATGTTAGCACAGTTTGAGTCTCCCACTACGGGGATGGTTTATACACACTGAGTTTCATTTGAACTGGCTCAATGCTAACGTAAATTCAGATGTGGGAAATTAAAAGAAAATTATATCCCCTTGTCAAAAAGAAGAGGAAGTGAGAAAGAACAGATCATTTGTTATCATAGAAAACATGTCCATTTAGAGTGTTATCATGAAAGACTAGTGTTTTAAATTGCCGTGAGCTGCCAGGAAAAGTAGTTTATAAATGATTTGAGTAAAGAAATAAGACTAGACAACATCCAGACTTATCACATTAGGCTACTGCAAAATCATGATCTGACTGGTAGGGAAAGAACTGGCAAAAATAGATTACATTGTGACATTACAAATGTTTAAGAAGTGTTAACATTAAGAAATATTTTTCATGCATATACTTAAAAACAAACACGTCTACTCAGAAATAAGCCCCCCCCCCCATTCAATGGCCTTACTCCAGGGAGGTATGTATAGGATTCCAGTCTAATATGGTTGTTCTTCAAGGGGGTCTTGTGGGGTCCCCCTTGTATGCTTTGATATGTACAAGGGGATCTGCATGATTTGATCTGCTAAAACATCTACAGTCTCTGTAGAGGTTAGATTCTAGGGAGCTCACAGTCTTCATCAACCTCTTTGTCAGTCTGCTGTATCTCAGTTTTTCCTCTTTCCCTCCTTTCTATTTTTCATATTACTTAAACTACCTGACACATTTGAAGTGGTCTTCTTCCTAAAAAATGTTAAGGGCAACTGTTCAGGTTCATAGAACAGCCTGTTAACCATCTGAGGGCCCATTTCTGTCCAACTTTTCGGTGCCAATGCAGCTGCAGTGCAACCCTGAGGTAAGGAAACAAATGTTCCCTTACCTTGTGGAGGTATCCATGACTGCTCCCCCTTGCAGGATGCAGTGCCTGCCCCATTGGCACAGCTGCATCAGCACTGGAAAGTTGGATAGGATTGAGCTATAAGTATCAATTTACAATTGTTTAGGTGAATCTAATATGTATTATTTTGTGGTATCAAGCTTGTAAATAGGCTTCTTTCCCTTACACTTTGTTATTGGAAAAAGGCTGAGAAATAACCCAATAAAAGCTAATAAAAACCCATGAGATACTCTCCTGTGCAGAGCAATCATATCCTGCGCTGACTGTATCCAGCGCAAGATTGGGGTCTGAAGTGGCTCAGCCAGAGGCAAGGGGAAACTCTTCCCCTTACCCCTGGGTAAGCCACCACAGCTCCAGTGGGTCTCCTTGGACTTGCACCACCTCCGGAGGTAGCATAAGTCAGATGAGAGTGGAGCGACTTGCAACCACTGCACACTGCTGGAGAACGGGGTTGGGATCTGGCATAACAGATGGGTCCAAGCCCCACCTCCCGCTCCCTGCCCACCCCTGGGACTGCCCTCCACCCACCCTCCCCCGCCCCAGAACGCCTCCCTCCCACCTCCTTGCTGCCTGCTCCCTGCCCTCCCCAGACCCTTGAATCAGCCAAGCTCAGCTGATGCAAGCTCAGCTGATGCAACCCTCCCTGCCCATGTCGGTGCGGAGGTAGAGTGGCTGATTAAGGTTGGGGCTACCACAGCCAGGAATTGGTCAAGACCAATGTTCCATTTGTTGGGGATGTATGACAAAGAGAAAGCAATTCAGAGACCAAGTGAAGCCAGCAGACTAAAAACCCACCTGAGTCTGGTCGGAAGAATGAGCCATGGGAAAAGGGCTCCAAGTGGATACTGTTTGCTTTTATGGGAATAGCTATTGCTTGCAGACCAGCGGCACCTGACTTTCAGCTCAGTAACTTTCCAGCATTGATGTAGCCCTGCCAGTGGGGTGTGTGCTGCATTCTGCAATGGGGGAGGGCAGTCATGGAGGCCTCCTCAAGGTAAGGGAACATTTGTTCCCTTACCCTCTGGGCTCCATTGTGGCTGCAACAGTGCTGGAAAGTTGGTTAGGTTGGACTGTCAGTCCACCTCTGCTTCTCTATTTTCAATTTGTATGTTTCTAAATGAACAGATATTCTTTAGTATATTCCATAAGCACAGGTATGGATCCAAAGACAGCCATGTGTTTGGGCCAAGTAATTCTGTGCAGACATGGGGTGTTAGCTGTTGGCAAAGCGCTCTTTGAGAGACTTCTTGAGGGCACAGAGAGGACTAGCACCAGCAGGGGGTCAGTGAAAAACCTCTATGTCTCCCCAAAACCCATAGGCAGTGCTTTGGATATTAACCAAAGACTACTTTATGCAAAAGTCATCCTTGTAAAGTACAGAGTGTTGAGATCCATTTGTTATTTAGCTGAATTTGTCCAAATGCAATGGCAATGAGCACTTACAAAAGAAACATTAGAGAATGCAATTAAAGCATACTTTCTCCTGAACTATTATATCTTCTGTGAGTTAATGGCAAGCAAAAGATTGGATTAGCCTTCATAAGCAAGTACTGGGGTAGCATCTTCTAAAGAAACGTTGACCTCCTGTGATGAATACATCCAGACTTTGTCAAATGACATATTGAAATGGGAAAGGAACAAACAGGACATTCTGATCTATAGAGCTTTTAAATTTTAAAAAACTTCAATATGCTTTCAGGGATTTAGGCAGGTCAAAAGGACAAAATTCTAATCTTGGTGAAGGAAGAAGGAAAGCAAGATCATCACAATGTGAGAGCACAACTGTGTTCAGTGTCATAAGCAGTAGATTACTCCTCTTAAAATGTCAACACATTTCCAAGTATTTATTTCTATGAATTAGCTGGACTAGGTTAAAACTGATTTGTATCTTTGCATCAAAACAGAATGTCTACCACAATGTCTTGATTCCTGCCGAATAACCTATACCATCAAGCCAGTGATCGAGAGGTGTGGGTATGTGAGATGTAACAGTGTGCTGAATTTTTCTTAATTTCCATTTTAGAGCTACCCCTATAGAAAGCAAAGCTGCCCTGTAGACTTCACACAGCCCTAAAATTTACTACTAGTATCATGTGTGATCATCCTTGCATCAAACCTTGTCTGAGTCATGTATTCACTTGGAGGTTATTGGCAAAACACTAGCTCTCATCCTCTGTTCCCATCTGCATGAAACCTCCATGGACCTGATAACCCTCTGGTTGAGGAGCAGAGGGGCATCTAGCAGAGATTGCTGGGACATGGCAGATTCCCTGGGTGGATGAATGCACATCTATGCCAACTCAAAGGGTGCTGTTTTACAGCCCAATCCTGAGCTGCCCGGGGTGTGTGGCTGTGACGGCACTGAAAATGGCTGCCGCCACATCCTGCACACCCAAGGCAGCCACCAGCAATACCAGGAGAGAAGCGGACTTTCATCCCCTTCCCCCAGGTAAAGGGAGTAGCCCCACAAGGGGGCTACTCAATTCACCACCGACTGAAAAGTCCATCAGTCCTGCCTCCCTCCCTCCCTCCCCACTCCATCCCCCTGGCATGCCTTCCCCTGCCCTCTCCCTGCCTTTTGCCTGCCTCCCCCCTCCCCAGAACTTCTTCTCCCCGCCTCCCCCATGCCCCTGCTTTCCTCTCCACTGCTCGGCGATCCTTGTGACCGCTGAGCAGCGGAGGCCAGGCGCCTGCCCGGCACTAGCCCAGTATCAGCCTGCACTGGGCTAGCACAGGCGCTCACCTGGTGTTAGGGCTTGCAAACGTGCCTTACGGCATGTTTGCAACAGCCCAGTGATGCAACTGAGTGCGGAACTCAGGATTGGGCTCTCAGTGTAGTTTATTCAGATGATAGACTTAATGTTCATGCATCGGTTCCATCACTGGGCTGAGGGGGACCTATCTTCTAACACAAGTTCCTTCTCTATTGCAGGTATTGTTGAGCTAAAAGATCATCAGCCCATTAAGGTGATTAGGGATGTAGGATTGGAGGCTGATGCTGAAGGTAGATCTAGTTGTTGGGTCTGAATCCTGGGGTCTGGTCTTCTCTGGTGTGGCCCAGAGAAGCCACCTCTGGGCTTGGGGGCAGTGGGGTTAGTGTTGCAGCAAATAGTCCCTGAAGGTGCTGCCGCTTACTTTTCCCCACTTTTTCATAGTCCTGTTAAGCTAGAAGTCATGGACAGAGCTGGCTATGAGTCTGCAGCAGTGCCCAGCATCCCCTTCAGGCAGGGGTTTGGACTCCTAGGAGAGTGGGGTGGTTGATCCAGGGGAGATCAGAGCCTTCACAGCCAGCAGTGCTGTACTTGGGGGGGGGGCAAGGGGTGCAAATGCCCCAGGCGCCAGGCTTGTGGGTGGAGCTGTGCTGCCATCCAATTCTTCTGGCAGTGCCCCCCTGTGGCACTCATTTAGCACACTGATCTCAGTACACCGATCTGAGGGCTGCCCCCTGATGGCCACCCAGGTGTTCTGAGGGCCGGGGAGGCTAAGAGCAACTTTCCTGGACCTCAGAAGGCCTTCTGGTGGCCAAAAATTGTCATTTTGTTTTCTGCCAAAAACCGGAAGTGACCATTTTTAACCTTCAGAAGGCCTTGCAAGGCCGTGAGTGGCCAACCTGGCACTCAGAATGCTTGGGGAGGGGGGCAGGCAATGTGCACAGGGGAGCAGCACCTCCAGGTGGGGGTGGCACCCCAGAGGGTGTGCTTCAGGTGGGATAGTAGCCAGGAATGCCACTTGCAGTTCAGGACTGCCAGCTGGCAATAGGAGCATGGAAAGCAACTGCGGCAACTGTGGCAAGCAGCTTCCACAACTGATCTTCTGTGTCAGCAGTGTCTTCTTGTGCCTCGAGGCAGCCCCTTGTGGTGGTCAGCCTCCCTCTGTCGCCACCCAGCTCCCTTTGAAGCTATGGCGGTGTCAACTGGCCCAAAATCTCATGCTGGGCTGCCCAGTCCTTGCAAGCACGCCTGTGTGACATTTGGCTTCCAGGGAGCCCTACTGGTTGCATTGGACACTGCAAGGACCCTGGAGCTGCTGCTCACTGTTGGTCATTCTCCAGGGCAGCTACACTTCAGTATTGCAATTCAAACTAGAGATGATGCTAAATTTTAGACTTTAACATTTTAAAACTCTCCTGCTGTGCCACTTGGATAGGACTGGGACCTTTGTGTTTCTTTATGACTTCAGATAAGATGGGAAAAAAAAAAAAATTACTAACTCAAAAGAAAGTGAAATTGCTGTAGAAAACCAAATATACAGTTTTTATTGATGCAAGAACAGAATCATTGTGCTAAGACATAGTATATACCTACTTGCATATATACTCCAAATATAATAGAGTATAACATAAGGAAATAAATAAGTGTAGTCAGGCAAATAACCATAAAGATTGTATCATTTATATTTATCATGGAGTACGTGTATATCACACAGCATCTCTTTCCACATCTGATCATTTCACTCTACTACTGGCTAGTCAATTCAATCTTCTAAGAATTATATCTTAATCATGACATAAACTACCTTAGATACACAGTATGGATTTGTACAAGAAAGAAACAGTGCTCAGGTCGTTGCTAACCAGAATCCAATCACTTCTTCAGGTCTGACAATTTCCACCACTAGTCTGAGCACACCCAGAATCATTCTTCTTACTGCACCAGCAGTGTTGACTTCCTCTACTCTTTCTCACCCTAAATCAGGGGTGTCAAACTCGTTCCATGCAAAGGGCCAAAGTTAGCATTCATGGTGCCTGCTGGAGGGCCGGAATTGACATCATTCAGCAGATAATGGCCAGAAATAAGCACTTTGTTCTCATACTAGACTAAGAGTTTTTTTCGGGATAAACTGTTCTCACTTTCTTCTCACATAGAAACTTGTTAGCTGCAAATGATAGATGAAGAAAATGTGCAAATCCTGTTCATATTTTCAAGATATGAGAGAGCCCAATTATTGAGCTGGAGAGCCCAATTATAATGGGGGCCACATAAATTGCTTCCTGGGACCATATTTGACCCGCGGGCCTTATGTTTGACACCCCTGCCCTAAATGATCCCATGTTTTCTGCAGATCTGACACTCAGGCATATCTCTTGAGAAATTAGCCTTGTTTCATTTTCCTAAAATGACTGAGGGCCCAATCCTATCCAACTTTCCACAGTGAAGCCCCAAGATAAGGGAACAAATTTTCCCAAACCTTGAAGAGGCCTCTGTGACTGCCTTCCCACTATGGGACGCAATGCACACCCCATTGGCACGGCTGCACAAGCACTGGAAAATTGGATAGGATTGGGCACTCAAACCTTTGGAATGTGACCCCAGTGATAGGAGAACAAGACAGAGAGACCACTAGGAAAAGTGTGAATGGGGACAGTCAAGAGAGCTAGGAGATTCAGCTGACATTTGCATCTTTGGTATGTATTAGACTACCTAACAAAGAATTTGCTACCTGTTTTACGCTTTGGTTTGCTTCCACAATATGCTGCTTACCTATTTGTAAAACAAACAAACAGATGTTGCAAAGGTGCCTTAAGTCTACAGTATTCTGTCTCATTTGCACTACTCCCGGAAGGGCCATAGTTCATTGGCAGAGCTCATATTTTGCAAGTTGTAGGTTCCTGTCTTCTAAAACCCTCCAGGGTTTACTGCCAGTTTATAAGAACAATACTGAGCAGAATGGACCAATGGTCTGACACAGCAGAAGGCAGCTTCCAATGTTCTCACGAATCCTCACCGCTCAGGGACATGTGAAGTAACAGTATAGCTTGAGGAGAGCCTCAAGTTAGGGGAAAAAACATCATGAATGCACCATCACACATTCAAATTAAGGATCTGTTGTCCCAGATTTCCAAGCTGCTTTTTGAACTCAGGGGAGAATAGTTGGGAGTTCAGTAAGGGCTCCTTTTGGGTAAAATTCTGAAGAAACTAGTTCCTCTGGATCCAAGCCTTAAACACAAGCATTATGTCTTCATTCCAGGATATTGAACAACTGAGTTTTTCAATGAAGAACATTGGCAAAGTCTCAAATAACAGCTGTTGTATTCAGATGCTGCAGCAGGAAGCTGAAATGCATGTTTAATTTGATTCTCGTAGACCAGAAAAATGTTGATTAGAAAAAATCGTAACAAGGTTAAAAGTGGAATAGCTTGGGAGAGATTCAATTCCGATATATCAAACAGACATGCATGCACATTTTACATGGAGTTGTTGGCTGTAATTGTGTACTAGTTATTAGCATCTTTACAACCTTCATTTATCCCCTTCAGGAGATGGTGTGCACTCTTTGAAAATCAAATCAGAGGTATCCCCTGATGGTTGACTCTTCCATTGCCAAAACTGCCTGTCCTATTAGATGGAGAAGATATGAGCTGGTGGTCTGGTATCTTGGAGGACAACCTCAGCAGCACTCTCCAGCCATTTCATCCATGAAAGTAAGCTGGCAGATGCTACTAGTTCTGCCAGCACCTGACACAAGACAGATTTCAACACTGTAGGCATATGAGGGCTATATACAAGTTAAAGGGCTATATATGAGGGCTATACGTAAGGGCTATATACATATACCTGGGTACATCTGTGTGCTTGGCTATAACTGTTAGTTTGTTTATTCACACATTTTATTCAATGCAGGTACAACCATGCATATATTGATCTGTAAAGATGAACCCAGTTACAGGCATTCACATGGAAATGTGTACCTGTGTTCTGTACTTGGGTACTGCATATTGTCTGAACTGGCCTACAATTGCTTGCTGCTGGGAGCTGGATGAAGAGGTCCATTCAAATGCTAGTATTTAACATGCCACAACTTTATTCTTGTCTATGGCAAGTCAAATATCACCATCAAAAGGTATTGCCGAGGGAAGTCCATACTATTACATGGCCTATTTATACCCTATTTGTCATTCTATCCCAGTATTTTGTACTCTGATTAGCAGCAGCTCTCAGGCTTCATCTTTGCCAGCCCTGCTACCTGAACCTGAGATAATTTGACAGAACACTGGAGATCAAACCTGGAGCCTTCAGCATTCAAGGCACCTGCATCACTGAGCGATATACCCCCATATTAATCCCTGGCCAATGCACTTATTTCAATCTGTAAACAGCCTTCTTTTGTCTGTCCTGAATCTACTGCATGTCCTGTGTCAACTTTTTTTTTTAAGGGTCAAACTACAAGTATGTTAAGATTGTGCTAAACCCGAACATGCTTGTTTTTTGTTAAGTGAGTAACAGCTGGATTCCCCCCTCCCACTAACTCGGTTCTTCTCCCACTGACTTAGTATCAATATAAATCACACCCTCTACAGGTACTCTTTGTTCCAGAAGGCTCCTAATGGTGCCAACAGGGAATATCCCTTTTGAAAAACATAACAGCTGTGCAGCGAATCTGGTTCCAAACTGGAGCAGGGGCAAAGCCTCTCTTGTTGCATGCCATGGTCAATACATGGGGAGGGGCAATTTGGCTGCTGGTTAGTTAAGAAGAACACTAGGGTTAAGCACATACTCAACGTACAATGTAGTTTGGTCCTTAGTTTTGAAAACAAGATACCAACTCACCCCTTCCCGATATGTCCCTCTCCATCTCTATTCTGCCTTCCCCCATCCCTCCTGCCTCTCTAGCCACTTTAACTCCATTGTCATTCATGCAGCTTCGTGCGCTGCCAATGTGCCTTTTATGACTTTTATGGCAGTCAGCGCCACTGAAAATGGTATCTATCTATCTATCTATCTATCTATCTATCTATCTATCTATCTATCTATCTATCTATCTTGGAATGGCTCCATGTCTACGTCCTTTTTCAGAAATCTGTTATGTCTTCTATGAGAAAGAGAGAGAGAGAGAGAGAGAGAGAGAGAGAGAGAGAGAGAACAGCAATAAGTAAAACATTTTTAAAAATACATAGATATGTTTTGCAGCTGCCATTATGTCACTTACAATTATACACACCATACTTTTCAACTTCTGAAAAATGAAGTGTTATATTGATTCATGCCAGGCCCAGAATGACTGCGCAGCTGACAGTTTACTTCAGTGTCAGAGAAGGCTCTTATTGTAACTCAGAGCTTTGATGAATGCTTCTTTAAGACAAGTGAAACAAACAAACAAACAGCTTTACTTCCTGTGACTGGTATAAGGAAGGCTATTGTTTTCTTAGGCACTTGAAAATCATGGCAAAAGACAAGTAAGTTTAGGACAACTTTTTCCGAGTTTGTCGAGGGACTTGTTTAAATCCTGTACATGCTACACTCTACAACGATCAAAAATTAAGCTTCCTTTCTTAACATACAAAGAGCTCCATGTGCTTCAGTATTCACAAGTCATATCCCTTGATGATTTTCTCTTCAGATTGCATGCATCATTGAATGTAGTTACATTATATACATTCATATTGTTGGCATATCCTTTAGCAATTTAACAACTTCATTCTGTTTACCAAAAGGACTAGTGGGTGGTGTTCTTTTTCTCTTCTAGAATTTTTTAAAAAAGGTTCCTTCCTTTGTTGTTGTTTCCAGTCAGCATGTTGTCATATTACAAGAACCTATTAGTAATGAGTAGGTCAAATCTGTCTAGCGCTGTGATTCTGAAATTATGGGTTGGGACCCACTAGGTGGTCACAAGCCAATTTAAGGTGGGCCCCCATTCATTTCAATGTCAATTTTATTTTTTCATATATTAGACTTGATGCTACTATGGTATGTGTCTGCATTTGGGGAAATGTTGCAGATCTGTACTTTTAACAGATACTACTCTGTATATGCTTTAAACAATGATAGTCAATGAGTCTTACTTCAGGTTAGTGTGGATAGGATTGCAGCCTTTGGGATGTTTGGGGATTTTTTTCTTAACAGATCAGCAACTGCTTGGGAGGGTTGGGGGGGGGGTTCTTCTTTATTTTAAATAAATTTAACTTTTTAAACTTATACTTATTGTTAACTTTTAATTTACTTCACTAATTGATTGATTTGATTTTGTTGTGTGGGGGCATTACAATTTTTCCTGCTTGGTGATGTCACTTCTGGCCATGACATCACTTCCAGATTAATGACATCACTTTTAGTGGGTTCCAGAAAATTACCATTCTAAAAAGTGGGTTGCGATCACGAAACCGGAAGTGGGTCACAATAGTTACTTTTACTTTCTATGAGTCATGGGGAGTCCTGCAGAGGGCTCTGCTGGACTACCTGCACCCCTGGACCCTGGCAGCCTATAGGTTAGATTTAAAGAAAGCCCCCCCCTTCCTGTAGTGGCATGATCCTGGGAATTACATCACTGCCAATTTCCATGGCCCCGCATAAACTTATCTTGGGAGCAGTTGTGTGCCTGCCATAGGGTTTGATGGGGCAAATGCCCCAGGCGCTGGCTGCTGGGACCCCGCGGAAGCCTCTCTGAGGCTCCCAACAGGGGTGGAAATTGTGCTTCTCGTTCACAGAGGTTTCCCCAGCATGGGAGGAGGTCACGCAAGGCTCCGTAAGCCTCTGGTGAGTGGGGGGGTGGATTTCTGCCCGGGAGGGGTGGCAATAGCCCGCGGGGGGCACCATGGCAGAGCTTTGCCCCGGGCACGGGGCTGCGAAGGTCTGCGGCTGCTTGGGAGTTTTTCTCCTGAGAAGTTTGAGGACCACTGCAATGGGACTTTCTCTCAGGTAGGTGTGTATAGCAGCTTCAGTGTCATTTCAGGGCACTTTGAGCAGTACATCTGCTATCCTGTTATGTTAAAGAACTTTGTAAGTTTGCATGAAAATTTGCTGTTCAGTGGTTGGCAAAGTACCTTCTAAATTTCACATTCATTGCATGGGAATTACAGTTACACATTAGGCTACATAATTTTTTTAGTGTCCAACAAAAAATTGTCGAGATTTGAAGGCACTCTAAGAAGGAACAAATGAACACTTTTCCTCTAATGAGGGGTTATGGAAAATGGAGAAAAAAAACTAAGAGCCAATTCTATTGTTTTCCCCACCAATGCAACTAGCCAAAATGTTTGCATCCTGCAATTGGGCTGGGGGCAGTCCAAGAAGTCTCTGGGTTAGGGAACCCCAGAGCCTGCCCTTCCTAGACCCAATCTGCCCATCCCTGGCCCTGTCACCACCCTCCTTTATCCTCCTGCCAACTTACCTCTGTTGTAGTCTCAGCATTGCTCTGGAGCACACTGGAAGGCTTTGGCCTTCTCACTGCCACTCCAATAGCACACAACGTTGGGCGATGCCAGAGTGCCTTTTACGACAGGTACTGACTGCTTCGTGCATTGTGAAGAGGGAAGCCACCAGTGGCCGGTGAGTATAGGATTCGACCATAAGCTTGTGTGCTGGATACACTTGTCTCTGAAGTATGGGGAGCTTTAAAGGGATTCAGGGAGAGCTTTTTTTCCCTTTCTCTTGTTAACCTGCTTGAACAAAGAAAATGTGTCACAAATTTTTAGTTCATAAAACATTCAACACAGGTGAAATGGGAAGCAAAATATTGATAAAAAGAATCTGAGGATTATCAAGAACAGGGCTGTGAGTAATTGCTGCCTTTGAAAGAAAAAGATATAAGCGATGATATGCAGCCATTATCATTCATACGCCACATTTATTTAATTTACGAATGCACAGCAATTATTTTTCCATTCAAAATGCCTGTGTAAAGCCATACAACTTTTAACCCTTACCTGGTATGATTGAAGAACATGAATTCTATTATTGTTGTTGTTGTTGTTGATGATGTTAAACTATTTCTGGCAAGAGCCTTAAATGTTCCATGAGGTTTTCACCCAGTCCTGAATTTTGATGACCTTCCTCAAGGGAGGAATCTATTCTTATATTCTTATTGTTTGTGTCCAAAAAGTGTGATAAGTAACTGTCAATTTTTACTAGATAGTAGACTATCTACAGCTTCCTTTATGAGATTCTGCATTGGTGGCGAAAGTTAATGATTTTAGAAAAAGGAAATAAAGAGGAGATACAAACAGAATCCAATTATAGAACTCATTTTATGATAGGCTCCAGATGGAACAAGACACACACAAAAAAGGCTATTGAGATGCCTGTGACACAAGGTGGCTACTACTTTGGAGCAGGAACAATATGCAAAAAGATTGTCTCCATATATAAGCCTCTCTGTTGAGGTTACAAATTGATCTTCATGTGACAACTACAACTGTGGAATTTTTTTTTTTTTTAAGCAAGGATTTATATGTGGTACCAAGGAATTTATTTTTCTCTCTTTGCTAAAGTGGAGATAAAACTAAGTTCCCCAAGTTTTTGTAATTCTAAACTATTTTCAATAGAATGGTCCACAAACAGGCTTGGGGAAAACAACACTTCAGGTGACTGGCAATGAGAAACAGGGCCTGGTCTGTTATGGTACCTCAACCGTGGAACACCCTCTTCCTATTCATTTGCTCAGGGCTCTGATGGTATATTAAATGCTACTTAAAATCACTGTTGTTTATGCAGGTTACTCATGAGTTTTAGGAGCCCTTGAGTCTATTTTCGTACTGATTTTTAATGTTCTTTAAAATTATATCAATGAATATTTTAATTTGTTCCTTCTGCTGTTGTCTTTCTACCATTCTTGGTTTTACTGTGAGTTGTTCTGTGTTTTAAGCAGGTTGTAAGTCATCTCAAAAACTGAGACTGAGAGACAAAATATAAATATTTCACAGTGCAATCTTAGCAACAACAACAAACTGATATTCATATACTGCCTTTCTGGCCATTGGAATACTCCTTTGGCTTTATTCAAGGCGGTTTACACAGGCAGGCTTTCTCTAAACCCCCAAGGGGTTTTTTACAATCACAAATAAGTTCTATCTTTCAAGAATGATCTATAGTCCAGGTGGATCTCTCATGGTCTGGTAAAACATTCTGGCCTCTCACGCTGACAGCTTTTTCCTCTCACTGAAAGAGCTGGAGCTTGCTTCTTTTGGCTGTCACCCAAAAGGGCTTGTCAGCTCTCCAGGTCTTGCTGCTCATGGAGGCTTCCGGTGATCTTGAACGAGCGACCATCAGATGTTAAATCTTTGGGCTTAACGGCAGCTCTACCCTCCAATCCTAATATTTACTAGCACCAGTTTAGCACCATAAAGTCCTTTTCAATGACTTGAGAGTAGGCAGTGCCAGTGGGAAGGCCTGCACCGTCTCACTGGTGCTTATCCTGAATTTCGGGTGCTGGCACTAGTCTGCCAAGCAGCGCAGGGGAGGGTGTGGGAAGGTGAAATGGAAGTGAGAGGGGGTGTGTCAGGGTGGGGGAGGGCATAGAGGGGGTGGTTCAGGCCTGGGAGGGGGCTAGGGATGGCAGAACAGGCCTCACCATATCCCAATCCCCATCCTGGGCCTGAAAGCCCAAATTGCTGAATTGTGCCAGTGATTTAGCTGGCGCAGATCTGAGTAGCCCCATTGGGCAGACTAGAGCATTACATGGTGTAAAGGAACAAATGTTCCTTTACCTCAATGAGACCTCCAGCTTCCCCCAGCTGGGACTGGATACAATGGAGGCCCTTCAGGGCCGCTATGCCGGTGCAGGTTAGTATTGTGCTGCTCACTACATAATAAGAACACCCAGGGCAGCCCCCTTCCTCTTCACAATACAATGCTGGTGTGGGAAGGCGCCTTCCTGGCAGTCTCAGGGTTCCAACATTGTGCTAGGAACCCACACAGCAGTTGTTACAGTGTTGCTGAGTAACACACAAACAAGCATTTAGAATCAGGAGGGCATGCTGTTGTGGAGGCTGAAAGCCAAAGGGACAATTGTTTAGGACCTGCTCTGAAAACTCCTTTCATGATACATAAGACCAACAAAAGTAATTTCATATTTATTTCAAGAAACTAGCTCCCACTTCTCCACCCCCCCCCCCAGCCACTGGCCGTCCTTGCGACTGCTGGTAATTACTTTGGCAGCACAAATTCCTGCCTCTTGATAGGGGTGGTTTTACAGCGGGCACATTTTGTCAATGTTTGTATTATGTTTGTATGACTCCTCATTGCCTGTCCCTTCCACATGCACAACCATGAGGAGAGAATGCCTTCTTCAGAGTTCTCTCCGTGCCTCTCATAACAATGGTAATGGGGGGGGGGGCATTGTAACTGATTCTTGGCTTAGGGTTATTTTGATCCTTGAGCATAAGCAGGGACACTATGTCAGGCAAATTCCAGAGGAGCCAAAGGGCCGTTCTTGGATGCATTCCAAGATACCTTGTGAAATGCAGGCACATCTCTTCTGTTCCCCCCCCCCTTTTATACTTCATCAGAGCTATAGCTATTTCATCACTGCAGGATAAATTGACATGTGGGTGGGTGAAAGCAAAGGGATTTGTGCCTTTGATGGGGATACCTGGTAAATCAAGGCCCATTTCCTTGTATATAACTATAGTCACCCAATGTTTAGAACCAGTGAGCTGGCCAGAGATGGTAGGTACTTTTGAGGAAGGACCAAATGTTTTATGAAACAAAGTGTGAGGCTAGAGAAGTGTCTTCCCTGTTCTTTGTCTTAGAGCCCAATCCTGAGCTCCCGTGGCACGCAGCTGTGGCGGCACCAAAAACAGCTGCCATCGCATCCTACACTTCCATTCATGGTGCCTGCTGAAATGACATCTTTAAGCAGATGATGGCTAGAAGTAAGCACTTTGTTTTCACATAGCAACTCATTAGTTGCAAATGACAGAAGAGAAAATGTGCAAATCTTGTTCATATTTTCAAGATACGAGAGAATTCAATTATCAAGCTAGGAGAACCGAATTATAAAGGGGGCTGAATAAATTGTTCCCAGGGGCCACATTCAGCCCATGGGCATTATGTTTGACATCCCTGATCTAGACAAATCAAAATATGTGAGAGTTTGTGAGATTATTTCAAAGCTTTCCTCGGATTTGCTGAAATGTTTCCTTCCTTGAAACCAAGTCTTCATTGGAAGTTCCTAGGGCTGGAATGAACTGGAAAATTCTCCTGCAAAATACCAACAAAAAATTAACACTCATGTATGGCTCCCTTTATTTCAGTGACACACCCACAGAAGAACTTCCTTGTGGCCCTAAAACAGAGACGGAAATGCAGTTGGTTAAGGAATTGAGTTGGAATCTTTTTTTTGAAGCCAAAAGCAGCCGGGCAAACTGAAATAATAGAACGGAAGCAGTATGAGGCAGGATTGCAGTATTCTTGGCTTTCTTGTTTCACTGGCAGGAGATGCTCTAATTATAAAATCCCCACAACATGCCAAGTATTACCTGATTACAGATTTGCTTGATAGATTACTTTCATAAAACCCAGATGAAGCTATCCCAAATGATATATCTAGCTGAAAAGTGTACACAAATGTTAGCCAAATAGTTTATTTGTAAATCCAGAGTGGAAGAGGTAGAGTGGAAAAGTGGAAAAGGTAGAAGACCTGCAGCCATTGCTATTGCTGGGCATCGTCCTTCCTTTTCACAGTTGGACTAGATTCACCGTGAGTTAAGGTTGTAGCCTGAACTGGAAGTGGTTGTTGGTGTTGTTGGGCAACAAGCTGTACTGTATGTTTCAGCTGGTTTATCATTGACTAGAGCAGGGGTGGCCAACCTTTCAACTTTAGGGCTCCTGGTCCTTTAGCAATTGTGTATTGGAGGGAATTTCAGCAGGAAATTTCATCTCTGTGAGATGACAAGCCACACCTGCTGAAATTCCTACCGCTACAGTTCACAATTGTTCAAGGCCCAGGAGCCCTGAAGTTGAAAGGTTGGCTTTCCCTGGTCTAGAGGGCTGAAGAGGCCAGAACATAACCTTCATTGTTCCACTAACATGCCCAGATATTTTGTTCTAGTCATGTTGATTTAATAGGTTGAACCTATTAGTAAGGAAGCCCCAACCTTTGGCCATGTTAGTGGAAATTTTACTCAAGGCTACAGCTGTTAGTTAAGGAAGCTCAAGTTTGTTAAGAGCTGCACCCAGAGCAAAGGCACAGGCTGCCAGTGGCGTCGCTAGGGGGTGCAGGGGTGCGGGCCACACCGGGTGATGCGCACAGGGGGGTGACACGCACTGGGGGTGACACGCTAAAATCGCAGTGGTTAGGAGTAACCCCATCATATTATATACTATTGGATGCGGAAGTTCGAGTGGAATGCAATGCAGAAAACCAGAGTGAAATATCTCCTTTCTATCAAAAGTTATGGCCAAAAACCTGGAAAACAAAAAATGCATGGATCCCTATGGAAAGTGAATGTGAGCCATATCGCACGTTTATTCGCAAGTAGGCGAACTTACCTTAGGCCATTGGAAAGGGCAGGCTGAGAGGAATCCAACAACACCAGAATGGTCCTGATCCAATTAATGCAGCCCCCAAAAACACCTGAGAAGGAAGTCCCTCCCTCCAAGCAGATGAATGTATTGAGCCCTATGGAAAGCGAAACTAAGCCTCAAGTAAGCCAACGTACGTTGGCTGGTGTGGAAGATCAGGTGAAGGAGAGTGCAAGGCTACTCTTGGTCATGATCCTATGCACCTGAAGCTAAACAACTGCTCCAGAAGGCAGCCCCCCCCCCCACACACACTAAAAAGGATCAAAACAGAGGATTCAGCTGATAAGGTGAACTTTTTTTTTCCATAGGGCTGAATAGGAACCTCCTTCTCTGGTGTTTTTTGGGGGCTGCATTTACTGGATCGGACCATTGTGGTGTCGTTGGATTCCTCTCAGTCTGCCCTTTCTGATGCACTAAGGCATGTTCGCCTACTCGCGAATAAACGTGCGACACGGTTCACTTTCACTTTCCATAGGGCTGCATGCATTTTTTCCTTCTGGTTATTTGGCCTAACTTTTGAACGAAAGGAGCGATTTCAATTCTGTTTCTTGCACTGCACTCCACTGGCCATTCCGCATCCATCAGTGTATGACACGATGTGGTAGCTCCTAACGTCGCAATTTTATTGCATCATCCCCCCAGGGCGCGTCACCCCCCCCAGCGCATCACCTGGTGTGGCCTGCACCCCCCGCACCCCCCTAGAGAAGCCACTGAGGTAAGGCAAGGAAAGCCTGAAACCCTGGAAAGCTGCTGTCAGTGAGTGTAGACAAAACTGAGATAGAGAGACCGGCAATCTGACTCAGTAAAAGGCAGCTGTCATGCACTACTATGAAGTGTTAGTCTTCATTGCCTGACTCAGGCCCCAATCCTATCCAAATTTCCAGCACCAATATAGCTGTGCTGATGGGGTGTGCACAGCATCCTGCAGTAGTGGGGCAGACATGGAAGCTTCCTCAAGGTAAGGCAACATTTGTTCCCTTACCTTGGGGCTGCATTGCGGCTGCTCCGATGCTGGAAAGTTGGATAGGATTGGACTGCCACTCATTCCCCTTGAAGTTCTGGATTTCTATATCCACCATGGGAATACCCCAGAGAGGTATAGAGAGAAACTACCTGCTTTAAGGGGAGTGCTGGGATGTGGCACCAACACATGCGCTTCTGATCTAGTGCACTGCTATTGACACTAAGGGTGGTCTTGCATATTTCAGGAAGCACTGAGAGCAGAAATGTCTCTTGTGTCTCTACTTTCTACTCTTAGAATGATGTGCAGTGTTGTGCCTCATTTTTTTCCCAAGTGGAGGGAGGTTGAAGCCAAGACTCTGCTTCAACTTGTATGTCTCTGTGAGAAAAATGCATGACCTGCTGTTGCTGTTAAACCAAAAGAAGAAGCCGAAGTGAGTCATACATGCTCTGTCTATGCTTCCTGACACCCAAAGCAACCCTGAGATTTCATCAATCTGCACTAATCTTCATTAATGACATGTCAGTTACTCTTCAGTGGCCATGTTTCATGTCTCACCAATATATAGATATTGTACTTTCGGAGTAGTGGAGCCAATGGAGCCCGAACGTACATATGTACAAAAGGAAATGGCAAACGTTGCTGTGGATTCTGATCAAACTAGTTTCACAGTATGATTCAAGCTGATTCTAGGAAAAGAGTATTTCTCCTGTTGAAAAGGAAACACATACCCATTTCACAGTTGTTCATATGACTCCCATTGGTTACCTCTTGCAACATCACGGAGGCCAAGATAAACTCTCTCCCCCCCCCCCATCCTTGGAAGAGTTTGTAGTTGGTTATTTGTACGGTTTTAAACCTAGTTTGCCATTTGCCCATAAATGCCCATGTGACTGTTTCAAAAAAGTTGTGGTGGGGAGAATATTATAGGTTATAACGGTGTTTCCCAAACTGTGGTCGGGACCCACTGGTGGGTCATTATCTGTTTTTTGGGTGGGTCCCCAAAGGGTGATGGAAAGATCAGATAACTAATTGCCTCAAGCACTATTCAAAAATCAGATACTGTAGCTGCTACACTGCAAAGAGCTCAGCTCCTGCAGTTTGCAAGCATGTGTAAATATAGGGAGATAAATGTTTGAGGGTCTTTTTCTTGTTATTATAAATAAATAACAAAAATATTATTTCTTTCTAGATCTAAAAAGTCTGGTAAACATAGGTAGGCCCTGACAGGGTGTCTTTTTAAAAAGTGGGTCCTGGTGCTAATATGTTTGGGAACCACTGGGTTATAGCTTTCTCTATACAGCAGTGCTTTACCCTTTCCAGATCATGCTATGATTTCTTCAAAATAATTTTCCACAGAATAGATCACATTCCCCCTCTCAAGCACTGACTAATCTCCTGAGTTTCCTTTAAAGGCTCCAACAGGTGTTTTTCCCCTTCCTACGTTATGTAGTTACTAAATCACAAAAGGAGGCTTGGGCTCACAACCGCTCTCAAGGAAAGCACACCACAACCATGACATTTATACATAGTTTGGGTAGTTTGGGCTTAGGCTACAAATTGGAACGCGCCCACATCACCGGCATTTTAAAGTCTGGTCTGATGTCATCGAAATGTGGGTTCTGAACCCACTAAGACATAGTGGGTGTAACGCTGTGCTGTAGCAAATTGAAAACCTTTAAAAGTTATTTTTAGAAATAAAAAGAACTTTTGCAACTTCCCCAAGAACAGATTCTCTCCTAAGCAAATCTTGCTTGCATTTTCATCATTTGTTCCAAGCTTCCAATTAGCATTGACATCGAAGGAACTTCTGCTGTCCCCCTGACATCTGGAAAATGGATGTCCCCCTGGCACTGACTGAAATTACACATGCAGATTGACTGCAGACGATGCACTGTGGCAAACCTAAAGTGTAGGGACGGGACGCTCACTGAATTCCAGATGAGGTTATTGTGACGATTGCTCAGAGCTCTGGTTTGGTTTTCAGTAGAGATGCCTCAGCTACATCCCACTGGTATTGGAATCCAATCCAGCTACAGACAGGACTGGATGCCAGAACTACAGCTTTATCTAGCTTAGACCCTGCAAACAGACTGAAAATTCACGTAGAAAAAAATTAGTTCAGCAATATTGGAGGGAAAACAGGTGTTATTTACAAAGACAGTTGAGTGGAAAATATTTCATAGCCTGCTGTTTTTCTATTCCAGTCTCATTTAATAATATCCGTTTCCAGTGGCAGAGCTAAGGAGCTCTAGGTAGGCTGACCTGAATTTTAAAAGTGAATGGGGATCTGGAGAGTGCATCAAAGTGAAAAGTGATGGGAATGAGTTATATTTGTTTTGGGTGAATGTTTTGTCGTCATCGTCCCCCACAAAGCATTCAGTTGTCCATCTTACTGACCCTTGGATCCAGTAAAGCAGACAGTGTCTCTCACTGGAATGAATCTCCACATCTGGTACAGGCAGTGCCCTGTCAAAGTTAGACCGAGGAGGTGGGGAGGTGCAGCAGCCAACAATGTACAAGCATATGCTTTCTGAGTGAATGGTCCTCCTTGCTGAGATCAACAGCTTCATAGGCACCAAAACAACTCTCTAGTCAGCAGCTGTGCACTTGCTTAGGGGTGACTTGCTTATGGGTGACTCACCTTCCCAGCATTTTCTGAAGGTAAGGGTGGGTGTTGCCCTTCGCCCGCAGTTACCAAGCAGTGGTTAGTAGCTATAATTGGCTGCTGTTGCTTACAGAGGCCACCTCAGTTTACAAGGCTTGTGTGATCTGCTACAATCACAGGTAGAATGTCTGTATCTTTCAAATGTCTGTATCATCTTTATTGTAATCTTTTTCAGTGGCATCAGCTCATATCAGAAGCCAGCAATCCAATGTAGAGAAATCATGTGATGTACTTACATAGCCAGACTGGCCCTGTATTCAGTACTGCCCCTAACAGCAACAGCAAAACAGCCCTTAACAAACTGTTGACCCATGATGGGCAGCCCAATCCTATCTGAATCCCCCCTTGCTTATGCAGCCACATACACTGCATCCTGCAAAGGGGGAAAACAGTCCCAGAGGACTCCTCGGAGTAAGGGAATTATTGTTGCCTGGGGGTGAGCCCTCACTTCCCCACTGGGTCTATTAGAATCTGCATCAGTGATGTGCAGCGCAATCCTAACCCCCAGGTTAGGCCAGCACAAGTCACTTGAGCTGAACCTGGGGAGTTGCAAACATGCCATAAGGCACATTTGTATTGACCCAGGAGTCGGGGAGACCAGCGGAAGGAATTGTGCTGGCCTCCCCACACCAGATCCAGGCCTGGCAGGGTAAGTTTGTATCGGTCGAGCTTGGCTGATGCAGGGGTCTGAGGGGGTGTGGGGAGGGCAGGGAGGAGGTGGGGAGGAGGTGTTTTGGGGCAGGGGGATGGTGGGCATTCCCAGAAGCAGGTAGGTGGGGAGTGGGAGGTGGGGCCAGTGGAGGTGGGCCTGTGGGCGGGTGGTAGGTGAGTGGGGGCATGGCCAAGATTTGGCATTTGTGCTGGCCTGAGCTTTTGGACTCCAACCCGACATTGGATATGGGACCTCCCCATGCTAGCAAGGTTTAGGATTGGGCTGTTAATGACAGAAGCCACAATCCTATCCACACTTTCCTAGGCGTAAGCCTCATTGACTACAATGGGTCTTACTTCTGAGTAGACATGCATAGGGCTGGGCTCTTAGCCACTTTGAATGCCCAGGAGGGAGATAAAGTGGGGTATAAATTTGTAAATAAATAAAAATAGTTGGCCAAGTCTAAGTGGACTCAGGAAGGTGAATCAAGACCAGGAAGGGGGGGTAGTATATCTGGCTCTGGTGCCGTGGAGACTGTTTCCTTCTCAGCCTCAGTCTATACTAGTGGCAGACCCAGGGGGGAGGACATGGATGTGTAGCCCCCCCAACTGTTGTGTAGCAGCTGAAGTTTTCCAGCAGCCACACACAGTTTCTTATGTGGGGCTTTGCTGGCTGCCTCCTGCTTCTCCGCAGGGACTTTCCCTGGCCAGGCAGCTCCCCCCTCCACCCTATTCCTCCTCCCTCATCCCCCCACAGCGCATTGTGCAACTCCCTGGTAGGGAGTTTGTGGTCTGGGCTGCGGCGGGAGTGAAAGAAAGCGAGAGCTGTTTTCCATCTCCTGCGCGTTTGAGCCAGTCTGGTCTGGGCAAATGGGGAACGAGGTTGGCCACTGAGGAGGAAGGGTGCTGGGAGCTCCAAGCAGTCGAGCAGGGAGTAGACATCCATAGGATGGGGCTCTGAGGCTGCAATCCTTTCCACACTTTCCTGGGAGTGAGTCCCATTGACAATAATGGGGCTTACTTCTGAGTAGACATGCATAGGATGGGGCTCTGAGGCTGCAATCCTTTCCACACCTTCCTGGGAGTCAGCCCCACTGACTATAATGGAACTTACTCCTGAGAAGACAAGCATAGGCTTAGGCTCTCAGTCATAAAGAAGTCATAATTTACATCACATGAGATTTTCCTAGAGTTCTTCAAGCTTCACACATTGGTGAGGTCCCCCCCCCCCAAAAAAAAAAAAATCTCTCAATAATATTTAGGAAGCTGCACTGTATCATCCACATTCAGAAGATGTGCACAGAGGCAAGTGAGTTATTTACTGTTCTACATGGTAAATTGAGGGACAAGTGATCCGCAGATTAGATCACACAGCATGCACACAAAAAGCTTCAGGTTGGACATGAGGAAGTACCTGTAATACATCTGCAAATTCACTCCCATGGGATGTGATGGGGAGGTTTAAAAGCAGGTTAGCTCAGTGGTTCCAAAACTTTTTAGCACTGGGATCCACATTTTTAAACAACACTCTATCAGATTCCACTAGGCTTACCAGACTTTTTAAAGAGAAGATCTAGTAAGAAATAATATTAGTAGTTATCTTGCAAACTGCAGGAGCTGAGCTCTTTGCAGGATAATTAGCAGCTACAGTATCCATTTTTTGAATAGCTTGATACAATTAGTTATCCTATCTTTCCATCATCCTTTGGGTGTCCCACCCAAGATCAAGCCATGACCCACCAGTGGGTCCCAACCCAAAGTTTGGGAACCACTGGTTTAGATAAAACTCATGAAGGGTTTATTTATTAAAGGTTACACAGGCCAACACACATTTTGCTTCCTTAAACATTACACCAAATCCTGGGTATATTTGGGGTGCCGATTCCAAAAATGGCACCCGTTTTGCCCTATCATGTCTAGTTTTGGATCAGAGCAAAAGCCCGTCCAGCATCCCATTTCCCACAGAGGCCACCAGCTGCCTATAGGAAGCCCACAAACAGGAGAGAAAAGCATACTTTCCCCATTATTGGTCCCCTGCACAGGCCAGGGCAGGTGTCAGGCCCAGACCCCCTCTGAATGCAAATGGCGTTGTGCTCTGTTTGCTTATGGAGGATGTTAAGATGCCTGTGGATGCAGTGCATGATGTGTTTAGAGGGAATGCAGGGACGTGCAAGGAGGACAGGACTGTGGAAGCCATGACAGGGGTGGCATTGCTGCCCCCAGAAGAGTGTTGCCTGGGGTTCTGTGACCCCTCCTTAGCTATGCTACTGACAGTGGGTCAAATGGGGGAAGTGGAAAGACACAAGGTGCAGAGCACTCCACTGAACCCGCTCCCCATTTGACCATACCATCACAGAGGGTCAAACAGCTGAAGGAATAGTCTGAGCCTTTCTGCTTGCTTCATGGGAAAGCTGCTCCAGTCCCTACAGCTGGTAACACAGGCCAACACACATTTTGCTTCCTTAAACGTTACACCAATTCCTGAGTATATTTGGGATGCTGATTCCACAAATGGTATCTGTTTTGCCCTATCACGTCATGAGGAAGCTGCTTGAACCATTCACTAATGAGGCTATACTATATCTCGAAAACTAGTCGTGATAGGGCAAAACGGATGCCATTTTTGGAATCGGCACCCCAAATTCATATCAAACCACCATAAAGTTTGGGAAAAACTTTTTTGAACCTCAATTTTGTAGGCCTGTGTTATTGGACGGGATAGATAAATGAAACCTCCACCTTTGGCTTGGCCTCTGTGACCAAGGTTTGGTGGGTGGTTAGACCTGGTCTCCTGCCTGGACTTGGAGCCCAGGTCTACTGGCTGGATAGACTAGGTTCCCATTCCAGCCGAAGTCCAGGTGGGAGCCTAGATCAACCCAGCTAGTAGATCTGAGCTCCAACTCCATGTGGAGCCCAGGTCTACCTGCCCAGTGAACCTTGGCCATGGAGACCTCAGGTTAAACCAGGAGCCCATGTCTACCTGCCTGGAGTTGGTAGTTATCATGCCCTCCCCCAAATGCAAACACCTGATCCACCCCGATCTGTCCTCAATCTGAACAGAGTGTCCACCTACTGTTCAACCTACCCCCACCTTCTTCCTATCTCCCCATGCTGACTTATTGAAGCCGGGGTTGTTGAAAATCTGCTGGCCCATGGCCAGAGCCATGGCTGCTCGTTGCTTGCTGTCACAACCCAGCTGTGCAAAATGGCATGTCACAGACACTGGCATGCAACAGACACTGTGCTGCCAGAATTGTAGTTCCAGCGGTGTAAGTTCCCTAAAGATATGGACCGTAACTTAATGACAGATATGTGTAATGTAAGTTTGGATTAGCACTGAGCTGAAATGGGGGGAGGTTGGAGGAAAACCCTTTGTGTCATATGAAAGAGTGTCCCTCTTTCAATGACTTTTTGGTTTATATGTGGGGGGGAAAGTCACCCTCCCATGTTCTCTCCCTTAAAGAAGGGAATGTATAGTTGGTCAACAAGTGCTTTGCAAAAAGAGGGCGAGGGATGCGCATTACACTCTGCATCATCTCTTTTCAAAGGAGCAATCAACAGCTTAAGCTACATCCTTCCTGCTCCTTTGCCAAGAGACAGGGCGGCTGCATTGTGTATTATATTGAGAGTCCCCTCCTTAAAGCAACAAGAGCAGGAGGCATGCAGTAACCCTCCTTCTGAACATCTCTTTTAAAGTGGTAGTTTGCAGCAGGATCCTTGTGCTGCCCTGCCTTTTGACAAAGCACTTCCTAAGATGGCAGGAAAGGGATGCAGCTCATACGGACTATTCAGCTTTTCCACTATATTTCATTTCTGTGTTCTTTGCAAGATACCATTCTCTCTTCAGCTCTCCAATAACAATTCCCTCCTACCCTGTGAGGGAGGTGAGGCTGACAGATAGTGATTGGTCCAAGGTCACCCAGAAAGTTTCATGGCTGAGCAGGGATTTGAACCTGGCTCTTCCAGGTCTTAAATCCAACTCCCAAACTCCTACACCATCCTGGCAAATTTGAGACAGGTGAACATAGGCAGCTGCATCTACTGAGTCAGTGTTTGTCCATCTAGCTCAGTATCACCTGTGTTGACTGACAGCAAGCCTCCAAGATTTCAAAGGTATTTCCCACTCCTACCTGAAAATTGAACTTGGAAGCGTCTCCATACAAGCCATTTTGTCTCTCACTGAGCAATCCCATCCTCAACAAAAGGTGATACATTGCTCTCTGAGATCTCCAGCACCAACAAAGTGAGACCTCTCTTCTCCAGGTCCTCAGAGCATGCGCTGCTCTGGAAAGTAGTGTTGCCATGGATCTCTTTAGGGTAGATGTGGATGGGTTTCCATTGAAGGCAACTGTTGGAGATTTGTCAGTGTCCCTAGCTGAGGAAAAACAGATGTAATGACCTTTACAAACAGCGCTGCACATAGTCCAATCCTATCTGATTCCCCCCACTAATGCAGCCACATCACAGAAGAACTTGCTACATCCTGTGGAGAGGGGGGGGACAGTACTGGAGGTCTCCTCTGTGTTAGCCTCTGATGGATCTACTTGAACATGTGCCAGCAATTTGCTGGAACAAGTCCAGGTGGACCGAGGAAGGTGGATCAAGGCTGGGAGAGGGATAGAATAGTGGCACTACTGCTGTTATCACCCCTTTCTTTGCATCAACACCCATCACTCCCCAGGTCTCTGCCTGTCCCTCGTCTGCCTCATTCTACCCACCCAATGTCTCTCCCCTCATTTTGACGTACCAGTGCTGGGGCATCTGTGCAAGCTGCTGACCAGAGGCTGTGGTGGATGCTTGGAATGGTGAGATGTCTTTTGCAACCACTGTAAAACACACTGCGCCACTGAAAAGCGAGTTCTGGCAGAATAGCAGGCCCATAGGATCAGGTCCTAAATATATTGTACACTGAGTCAACAGGCATTTCTGCGCTCTCTCTCTCTCTCTCTCTCTCTCTCTCTCTCTAATGAGTCAGTAGGCCCATTCTCCTCATGAAAAAAGCAGATGAAAAAGAATTCAATTACATATTCGGTGGCATGGCTTCTCTTGCTATGTATGTGTGACATTCCCCCACCCCTTTTTTGAAATGATTGTTAAGAGTAAGTATAGTGTTAGAGACTTAATTCATTTCTTATTATCCCTACAATTTGGACCTTTATCTCTCTTCTTTGATTACTCTCCTCTTTTCCACCCACCTCACAATTTCATGTGTGTCATTAAACCAACCCTTGCCACTTCATCTTCCACAATACTTTCTTGATTTCTGAATTTTTTTGTCCTTTCCTCCCTTCACAGAGTGTAATATCTCAAGATGATCTCTATTACCTTTAATTAGCATGCCCTGCTCTCTTTTTTCATGCTTCTTACTCCCCCCTAACTAAAAATTGAATCCTAATAGCTTCTTTGTCCTTTCAGAGTTCCCATCAAATCCAAGCTACTGTAGGATCTCAGTTCTCATTCTGTGGCCTTTTAAAACATGCAAAAATAATACATTTGACCATGGAATGCAACTGTATTAAAAATTATAAGATGCTGCTTAGGAAAAAAAAAGGGCTCCAGGGAGTGTATAAATGAAAATTGTTAGTGCTCAAGGACACTTAAATGGAATCACAAACATATAATTTTTAGCTTACTTTCAAATTTCAGCACATATTGAAAATTATAGTTAATAGCAGGAAGCCAGTTCCACAGCTGATGGGCACAGTTACAAAAAGACCCAACTCCTGCTGTTTCAAGTGCTACAAAATTATATTCAGAGCATATTAAATAGGCAGCCAAATCACAGCATTATTGTCTTGACAAATTCCGAAGAAAAGAGGAAATTTGACGGTGCTACTCTGTTAAAGGTCAATCACAAGTCATCGTCATCATCTGGAAGTATGGCATGGTCACTGAGGACAATGAACTGTCTTGAGCCATCCCCAGATGATGAAGCCTCTGCTCACCAGGAGTTCCAGACTCAGAAAAACTTAGCTGTAACTAAAGCCTTGTTCAGTTGTTCCCTCTCCCTGGAAAGTGAACATGTGGTTCAGAGCAGCAGACGCACACCGGGATGCTCCTCTCCCAGCAGCAATGTGTTCCATCCCCAACACTCTATGGTTACAGCATTTGTTTGTGCAGAGATAAACCCTTTACCCGTGGAGAGATCCTCCCCATGATTATAGGCCTCCTTCTGTGCAAACAAATGCTCCAACAGGGCATGGAGGGGCTACAGAACACATCAGTGCTAGGGACTAATCCAGCAGTTCTCAAACTCTCAGGGAGTTTGAGCCCCACTGTCAGTTCTTGAGGGGGAGGGGGGAAGGCAGTGACACAAGCTCCATAATTGTGTCGCTGTTGAGGGGCGCAGGGGCTTGCTTAGATTCACCAGGGTCTGTAGCAGGCTCCTGGGGGTGCAGGGAGCGCCACGCCAGCCTCTGCAGGGCTTCCCAACATGTGGAGACAGTCAAAATAATGATCGCGACCCACTTCCAGTTTCGCGATCACAAACTGGATGTGGGTCGCGATTATTAACTGCACTGTCTCCCCATGTTGGGGAGCCCTGCGGAGGCTGGCACGGGGCTCTCTGCACCCCCAGGAGTCTGCTGCAGGCTCTGGTAACTCTAAACAAGCCCCTGCACCCCTTGACAGCAACACAATTCTGGAAATTGCATCACTGCTTCCCCCCTCCTCGCCCCTTAAGGGGGCAGAGGCCAGGGCTCTCTGGCTGGGGCGTTGCAGTGCCCCTGTTTGAGAACCACTGGATTAATCCACAATTAAAAATGGGAGGAAAACCTTTTTTTTTTTTGGAAGAGTTGGGCAGTTGGATTTTGTACATTGGACTGGATTACTGAAGAGTTTACCTCCTTTTCCAATTTGAATATGAAATATAACCTGCCTAGTTCTGCCAGCTGGCAATACCTGCAACTACAACATCTATTAGTCATTAAGTTTGGACCAGCTGCAATGGCCACCTCTGAGACTCCACCAGTTTTAGATGCACTTATCGAATCGAAAGAAAGAAAGAAAGAAAGAAAGAAAGAAAGCCCACAATTTTCTTGTATAACTACTTAATGTCATTAGAAAAATATGACCTTGTTTCTCTACATGACGTATGGAATCAAGATTTGGAATGTCCTATTCAGCCAGATCAATGGAACATCCTATTAGCAAATATAATCAAAATTTCCATGGATCTCAAATTGCCTTTGATTCAGCAGAAAATTCTTTTTAGGATTCATTGGACTCCAAAACAACTTTTTACTGAAGGTCGTGCAACACAATCCTATCTTGCTCTGGAACAGGCAGGCCAAGAGGCCTGCACTGTATCCAGTGCAAGATTGGGGCCAGAGCTGGCTCAGCTGGAGGCAAGGGGAAACTCTTCCCCTTACCCCTGGGTAAGCCACCACATCCCCAGTGGGTCTCCTTGAACTTGTGCCACCTCCTGAAGTGGCACAAGTTCAAGGAGAACAAAGTAGCTTCAAGCCACTCCGTGCTGCTTGGGGAACAGAGTTAGGATCCAGCATAACTGCTGGGTCCCAGCCGCGCCTCCCATTCCCTGCCTCACACCCGCCGCCTGCCCTCCCCCCACCCCAGAACATCTCCCTCCCGCCTGCTCCCCACCTTGTCCCCACCCTTTCTAGACCCCTGTGCTCAGCCAATGCAACCTAGCCACCACCTGCCACAAGCCACCACAGAGGCTGGATGTAGCCTCTGTGCTCCAGCACCCTTCTGTGCGCTGGCACGGCTTGCTGCCAAGGAGACCCAAATGTGCTTTACGGCATGTTTGCGAACCTCCTAGGCTGGCGCAAGGGACTTGCACCATCCTAACTCATGGTTAGCATTGCGCTCTTAGTGGTAAATCTGACTGTTGGTGTTGTGAATCTGAAACAACATTAAAACACATGCGTTATTCTTGTGTGGTTATTTAACCTTTTTTGGACTGAGGTTCTTAGCCATGGACCTCTGCAGCCCCACACCTGGGACAAAGCTCCGCGATGGCTCCCCCTGCAGGCTATCGGTGCCCTCCTGCGCAGAAATCTGCCCCCCCTACTCACCAGAGGCTCACGGCGCCTTGCAGGACCTCCGCCCACATTGGGGAAGCCTCTCTGAGGTTCCCCAAAGCTATAAACTGTGTTTCCAGGAAACTGGAAGCACAGTTTCTGCCCCCATCAGGAGCCTCAGAGAAGCTTCTGCAACGTTCTGGCGGCTGGCGCCTGGGCTTTTGCCCCGTAGAAGTCTATGGCAGGTACACAACTGGAGGTTCTTAGTTCTAATAGCTGGATTTTGGAACAATCCTTCTTTATTTAGATAAGTACCTTCTTTTGAACTACATTCCTATTGTTTGGACACTTTCTGATGACCAGCGGAGATGATTTCTCTGCACCCTGACTGTAGCTAAAAGACTTATAATGAAAACATGGAAAGAGAAATGTCCACCTATCATTTCACAGTGGACTAAGGATCTCTACCACCATATCCTAAAACACCTCCTGGAATGAGAAACCTGACATGGGTCTCTGCTCAATGGTGGGCACAAATCTGAGGAGACCCATTGGGGCCATTTGGGTGCTACATGGGGTAAGGGAATGTTTGTTCCCTTACCCTGAAGAGACCTGCCGCTGCTTCCCTGGCCCCATAGGATACAGCAGTCGCCATTTTGGTGCCGCTGTAGCCCTGGGCACTAGGGATGGATAGGATTAGGCTGTAACTCTCCTTCTTGAAAAAGCCTGCATTAAACATGGGACATCATTCCATCTGTTCACAGAGAGCCTGCCTTTCAATACATGGCTAAAGACGCAAGAGGTGCATCTGCTCAAAGGTTAATGAACTTGGCAGAGGCAGGGAAAGCCATGGACAGGCTGTCCCATTGCTTTTTCCCTCAAGGACCCACTCAGGACAGATGGAGGGCAGAAGCTAGCAAGGCCAGCGCTGGGTGCTGCTGTCCTTGAGTTCAATGGGGCTTACTCCCAGGGAAGTATAGGATGCAGTTCAATCAGAGAGACACTCTGGAAGGCACCTTATTTCCCCAGGTAGGCAGCAGCCCTTCTCCATACCTTAGGAAGTAATGGTCTAAGTTAAGATTACCAGCTTTTCTCTGATAGAGCTTAATAGGGTATGAAGCCCAGGAAATGCTGGACAAGGTGATCATGAGTGGTAAGACCACGAGGGACATTTCCCTCATATTGGGAAACTTCAAGTGACTGCATCCAGAATTCTCTTCCTTAGCACACTCTGCCAAGAAACAGTGATTTTAGCTTGTCTTGGGGCTATAGTTGTGTGTAGAGGCTAATAGAAAGTTTTTCCCCAGCATATTTTCTTTCCCCGTGCTTATCTGTTACAGGGATGTGTCTGGCAAGATGTAAAAGAGGCATAAGGTTTATCAGAAGTGACAGCTCTCACCATGAACAATACTGTGGATGTGAAGCAGGGTCATCTGATTTTAAAATCATGCATTATTATAAACTTTTAAAGAGAATGTTGCTGCTGGCTTTTAGCAAGTAAAGCTGCTCTCTGGCCCTAACCTCTGAGACAGACTTGTTGGCTTAAGCTCCATGTTAGAAGTGGACAGTAATGCGGAATTGTTATACTGGCTATTACTATATGAGGCACATGATTACTATTTCTGGGTTTAATATAAACAACAGTCAGGCTATGCTTGAAGAATATAAATCGGGTGCACTGAAGCAAATCTCATGCTTCTAATAGTTCAGGTGTGGGCTATGGGAAAAGGCTAGAATCAGAAGGGGCGACACTGTGCACAGTTCACACACATAAATATTTATTACAGCCTATACACTAGCCAGCTCATGTTTTATATTAATTTTAAATTGTATTTGTTTGCATTTTTCAACACTGCAGCATTGCTTGTATTGAATATTTCTATGTGGAAGCAAAGCACTTTGTATATTTTTTTTCACTCTGATCTTTATATTTCTTCTAATATCACTACCCTTGTGTCACTGGAGATCTTTGGTGATCTCCAGTGAAGATATTTTTTTACAATTTTCAGGGAAAACAAAACACAAAAGCCACACACACACACACACACACACACACACACACACACACACACAGACAGAGAGAGAGAGAGAGAGAGAGAGAGAGAGAGAGATTGGTGAAGTATATACTCTGCAAATTCCCCACCAACCCTCTTTTGAAACAAAAGCCCACTATCTTTGAGAAGAGAGGGAGTGGGCTCAAAAGGCATGAGAGTCCTTCCAGCTCATCTCCTTAACTGGAAATGACAATCCTAAGAAGTATCCTTGTGGGAAAATGATGTACAGGCCTCTCCTGTTCCTCCCGAGCTACCCCTGCCTCCAGTTAGCCTCTCTCTTCTTAAGATAAGGAGGGGAGAGTTTGTATAGCAAGGGAAGAGACAGTTAGGTATTAGGAGTGAATCCCATTCAAGCAAGACCCAAATTGGAAGGGCTCTGGTCATGACTCAAAAGTGGGGTGAGATGTTTTGAAGTAGGGAAGTTTACAGATTACAGATTCATCCTATCCCTAGATTAGTAAAGTCCTATGCAGTCATTATGCACCTGGTACCAATCAATATGCAGGGACAAAGGGATTGGAAGCATACTGGCTAGCCCCACTTATCCACCAATGCACTCCTTTGCCACACCCCCTAGAATCTCCGGTTTTTGCATTTCTCTCAAGAGGGCAGTGCTGAACCCAGAGGTACTTCCCCTGCCTCTGATTTGGAACCCTGATTTGCTATTGTGCCAAATCACAGGGAGAAAGGCCATCCTCCGAAAAATGCTGTCCCTGGGAGTGCTCAGAGGCATGACTATGGAGGGCATCAGGGCTGACTGACACAGTCCCATTTCTCAGTGGTTCCCAAACTATAGGTGAGACTAGGGCTGGAACAAGGTTAAAGGTGTATGGAATTAGCAGGGTCAGCCTTAGAAGCTGCCGGGCTCAGCTTCTGGACTCAGGACCAGGGCAGGTGTTCTTGCGGGTGCCCCTGCAATGCTCTCCCATATAGGGGAGTAGCAGTGGCAATGGTGAAATGGCAGCCTGTGCGAAGCATAGCACCAGAGGATGGTGATGATTTTATGTCGTTGCCAGCTGCATCTGAGGCCTATTTGGGTGCTTTCTGACCTGGGGAGGGCGGGCAGCATGAGAGCTCCACTCAGCACACCAGCCACTGCCACAAAGACTGCCAAATTGGTGGAATTGGGCTAAGGTCAACCCTGGGAATGAGCACTGGATTGAAGCTGAGAGAAGTGTTCCATATTTTGCCCAGACACAACCTGAAGTCAGATTTGGAAATAAAGAATGACACAATGGGACATACCTGAGAAATCTATCCCTTTTCTCAGTATACACAGGGGCTGACTATAGGAAATAGAAGCCATGCCCAAGAACTAGAACTAGACCTAACCATGCCCAAGAATTAGAATTAATTCAACCTCAGTTGGCAGGAGATTGTCTACTGATCATAGCTACAGTGTTCTGCAAGTTTGTCTCATTGTTTAATAGGAAAGCTGTAGAATTTGTAGGTATGATCCTGAAAGCTGTGGCCTTCAGCTGTGACTGTGGCTATTTTGGATTGGAATACATTCTTGCTTCAGAAAATTTTGCTGGAAAGTGGTAAGCCGGGATGAAATCAGGAGAACTCCAGGGAAGGCAAGGCTTGGTCTAAGGCAGGGGTGTCCAAAGTTTTTGGCAGGAGGGCCACATCATCTCTCTGACACTGTGTCGGGGGCTGGGGGGGGAAAAGAATTAATTTACATTTAAATTTGCATAAGTTTACATAAATGAATATATTAAAGATGAACTTATATGAATGAATGAAGGTCTTGCAATAGCTCAAGCCCTATAAAAGGCCTTGCACAAAGCAAGGCTGGCCTTTCCTTTGCTGCCGCTGCTGCATCACAGACATGAAACAGCAAGCAGTGGAGGGAGCCCTCATCCCACAGCTCACGCAAGTGGTCAAACAGTTGCCCTCATGTTGAGAGCAGTTACGTCGGGCCAGTGCAGGCTCCAACAAATCTCCGGAGGGCCAGAGGCTCATTGGAGACTGGGGGGCTCCCTGAGGGCCGCATTGAGAAGCCTCAAGGGCCGCATGTAGTCCCAGGGCCGGGGTTTGGGCACCCCTGTTCTAAGGAGTGTCAATGATTGGCTGTCAGCTGGCATTCCTGGATTTACTCCCTTTGGTACAGTTGAAGGGATGGACCCAAGCTGGAAAGAGAAGGCACAGTTGGATGAGGCTAAAAAAACTCACTGTGATCTTGGCCAAAGCAGCAACAGCAGGCAGGCATAAAACAAAACAACTAGTTAGAGTATTTTGCAAATCTGCCAGGGCAAAAACATTATTACACTGAAACAATTTTTGCACGCAATCAACTAAGCATTGTACTTGTTTTCAAAATGAGCAAAGAATTTGGAATGGCCATTTTGGTTCACAAAAGCAAAAAAAAAACAAAAAACCAAATTTCCTTTCTTGCAAAAATCCAAGATATTGCTTTTAACATCTACATGTGAAATTTGAAGGATTTTGAGTCAAATTTTAAATCACGGGCTGGTTTCTATGCTTGGTTAAGCAGGCAAAATGTTTCTTTAATACCTATTGACTCATTTTTCCTTGTTCAAAGAGTTATGGTGACATTTCTAAATGCTTCACAAAACACCAGAGGTCAAATTGGCACAGTACTGCCATAGCGGTGCTAGCTTTGGAAGATAGATATTCTACTCCCCAGATCCTTGTTAAAGTTTGTTTTGGGCAAAATGCTTTGCTGGTGTAAATCCATTTACTTTGGTAAAGTTATACCATTAGGGAACTGAGCCCACTTTTAGCAGCATTTATATATGTGCGTCTGAAGCCAGTATATTCTGGATGGCTGTAGGCCATTCTTGAGGATGGTAAGAAATAACTTAGAACATAATTACTTTGCAGATTTTTCTGACTTGCTTGTGTTAATGCTGCCATTCCACCAGGCTGAGACATGACTTGTAGCAGATGATGTTGTGGATTGTTATAAGAACAGCCCCACTGGATCAGGCCATGGGCCCATCTAGTCCAGCTTCCTGTTTCTCACAAATGCCCACCAAATGCCCCAGGGAGCACACCAGATAACAAGAGACCTCATTCTGGTGCCCTCCCTTGCATTCTGACATAGCCCATTTTTAAAATCAGGAGGTTGCTCATACACATCATGGCTTGTAACCCGTAATGGATTTTTCCTCCAGAAACTTGTCCAATCCCCTTTTAAAGGCATCCAGGCCAGATGCCGTCACCACATCCTGTGGCAAGGAGTTCCACAGATCAAGTACACGCTGAGTAAAGAAATATTTTCTTTTGTCTGTTCTAACTCTCCAAACACTCAATTTGAGCGGATGTCCGCTGGTTCTGGTGTTATGTGAGAGTGTAAAGAGCATCCCTCAGATGAGGAGGCTGGTTAGAAGGAGGTTGAAAGGGAAGGTAAAAAGAGTCCAATCTCTCCAGAGTGCATGGAGGCTGCTTAAAACAACAGTAATAGAGGCCCAGAAGAGGTGTATTCTTCGTACAAAAGAAGAAGAGCTCGACTAAGTCCAGGAGGGTGCCCGCACGGCTAACGAGCCAAGTTAGAGAGGCTGTATAGGGCAAGGAAGCTTCCTTCTATAAATGGAAGTCTTGTCCTAATGAGGAGAATAAAAAGCAACATAAACTGTGGCAAAAGAAATATAAGAAGGTGATACGGGAGGCCAAGAGAGACTATGAGGAACACATGGCCAGCAACATTAAGGGGAATAATAAAAGCTTCTTCAAATATATTAGAAGCAGGAAACCCACCAGAGAAGCGATTGGCCCTCTGGCTGCTGAGGGAGGGAAAGGGGAGATAAAAGGAGACTTAGAGATGACAGAGAAATTAAATGAGTTCTTTGCATCTGTCTTCACGGCAGAAGACCTTGGGCAGATACCGCTGCCAGAACGGCCCCTCCTGTCCAAGGAAAGTCAGATAGAGGTTTAAAGAGAAGATGTTTCAGACCTCATTGATAAATTAAAGATCAATAAGTCACCGGGCCCTGATGGCATCCACCCAAGAGTTATTAAGGAATTGAAGAATGAAGTTGCTGATCTCTTGACTAAAATATGCAACTTGTCCCTCAAAACGGCCACAGTGCCAGAAGATTGGAGGATAGCAAATGTCACGCCTATCTTTAAAAAGGGAAAGAGGGGGGACCCGGGAAACTATAGGCTGGTCAGCCTAACATCTATACCGGGTAAGATAGTGGAATGCCTCATCAAAGATAGAATCTCAAAACACATAGACAAACAGGCCTTGCTGAGGGAGAATCAGCATGGCTTCTGTAAGGGTAAGTCTTGCCTCACAAACCTTTTAGAATTCTTTGAAAGGTCAACAGGCATGTGGATGTGGGAGAACCCGTAGACATTATATATCTGAACTTTCAGAAGGCATTCGACATGGTCCCTCACCAAAGGCTCCTAAAAATCTCCACAGTCAGGGAATTAGAGGGCAGGTCCTCTCATGGATTGAGAACTGGTTGAAGACCAGGAAACAGAGAGTGGGTGTCAATGGGCAATTTTCACAATGGAGAGAGGTGAAAAGCGGTCTACCCCAAGGATCTGTCCTGGGACCAGTGCTCTTCAACCTCTTCATAAATGACCTGGAGACAGGGGTGAACAGTGAGGTGGCTAAGTTTGCAGACGACACCAAACTTTTCCGAGTGGTGAAGACCAGAAGTGATTGTGAGGAGCTCCAGAAGGATCTCTCCAGACTGGCAGAATGGGCAGCAAAATGGCAGATGCGCTTCAATGTCAGTAAGTGTAAGGTCATGCACATTGGGGCAAAAAATCAAAACTTTAGATATAGGCTGATGGGTTCTGAGCTGTCTGTGACAGATCAGGAGAGAGATCTTGGGGTGGTCGTGGACAGGTTAATGAAAGTGTCCACTCAATGTGTGGCAGCAGTAAAGAAGGCCAATTCTATGCTTGGGATCATTAGAAAAGGTATTGAGAACAAAACGGCTAATATTATCATGCTGTTGTACAAATCTACGGTAAGGCCACACCTGGAGTATTGTGTCCAGTTTTGGTTGCCGCATCTCAAAAAAGACATAGTGGAAATGGAAAAGGTGCAAAAGAGAGCGACTAAGATGATTACTGGGCTGGGGCACCTTCCTTATGAGGAAAGGCTATGGTGTTTGGGCCTCTTCAGCCTAGAAAAGAGGGGCCTGAGAGGGGACATGATTGAGACATACAAATTAGGCAAGGGATGGACAGAGTGGATAGAGAGATGCTCTTTACACTCTCACATAACACCAGAACCAGGGGACATCCACTCAAATTGAGTGTTGGGAGAGTTAGGACAGACAAAAGAAAATATTTCTTTACTCAGCGTGTGGTTGGTCTGTACCAAAGAGAGGACCAAAGAGAGGACGAAAGAGAGTCTGGTCCAACAAGAAGCTGACGGAACATACCAAGATCCAGGTCTACAGAGCTTGCATCCTGAGTACACTTCTGTACTGCAGCGAGTCATGGACTCTTCACTCACAACCGGACAGGAAACTGAACGCTTTCCACATGCACTGCCTCCGACACATCCTCGGCATCACCTGGCAGGACAAAGTTCCAAACAACACAGTCCTGGAACGAGCTGGAATCCCTAGCATGTATGCACTGCTGAAACAGAGACGCCTACGTTGGCTCGGTCATGTTGTGAGAATGGATGATGGCCGGATCCCAAAGGATCACCTCTATGGAGAACTCGTGCAAGGAAAGCGCCCTACAGGTAGACCACAGTTGCGATACAAGGACATCTGCAAGAGGAATCTGAAGGCCTTAGGAGTGGACCTCAATAGTTGGGAAACCCTGGCCTCTGAGCGGCACGCTTGGAGGCGGGCTGTGCAGCATGGTCTTTCCCAGTTTGAAGAGGCACTTGCCTAACAGACTGAGGCAAAGAGGCAAAGAAGGAAGGCCCATAGCCAGGGAGACAGACCAGGGACAGACTGCACTTGCTCCCAGTGTGGAAGGGATTGTCACTCCCAAATCGTCATTTCAGCCACACTAGACGCTGTTCCAGAACCACCATTCAGAGCGCAATACCATAGTCTTTCAAGACTGAAGGTTGCCAACATATATGGTTAGTCTGTGGAACTCCTTGCCACAGGATGTGGTGATGGCATCTGGCCTGGGCGCCTTTAAAAGCAGATTGGACAAGTTTCTGGAGGAAAAATCCATTATGGGTTACAAGCCATGATGTGTATGTGCAACCTCCTGATTTTAGAAATGGGCTATGTCAGAATGCCAGATGCAAGGGAGGGCACCAGGATGAGGTCTCTTATTTTCTGGTGTGGTCCCTGGCGCATTTGGTGGGCCGCTGAGAGATACAGGAAGCTGGACTAGATGGGCCTATGGCCTGATCCAGTGGGGCTGTTCTTATGTAATCCAGCCTCTGTGGCAGCTTACTCAGTGAGCCTTGCATTGGTCCAGCTGGGCCGATGCAACGCTCTAGGGTGGGTGGGGAGAAGGTGGGGAGGAGGCGGGAGGGAGGCATTCCTGGGCAGGGGGAGGGCAGGCAGTGGGCAGCCCCGGGGGTTGGCGGGCTGGAGGCAGGGTTCCCGGGTCACTCCGCTCTCCTCCGACTTGTGCCACCTCCAGAGGTGGCGAAAGTCTGAGGAGACCCATAGGGGCCAGCGTACTTTACCTGGAGGTAAGGGGAAAAGTTTCCAATTCCCTCTGGCTGAGCCGCTTGGGGCCCCAATCCTGCGCTGGATACAGCACAAGCCTCTTGTCTTGCCTGTTCCAGCACAGGGTAGGATTGCGCCCTAACTTCATTTGTATACAGTACAGGTGTGCACCACTTAACAACCATTTGCTTAACAATGGACTGCATATGCAATGGTGGTCAAAGCACAACAAAGAGGCTTTTAATGAGATAATCAGGACTCCCACAGCCTGCAGCAGAGCGTCTGCTTACACAACAAAGAGACTTTTAATGCAAAGAAGAGGCAAACTCTCTCCAGTAGCCTGTGCAATCAGCAAGTGTCTGGCAGGGAGTGTCTGTTTTCACAACAAAGGCAATAGACGGGGCTGAATGTTCGCTTAATGACCTAATCGCATAACAAGGGGGATAAGAGAATGTATCCCCGTTGTTAAGTGGTGCATACCTGTACTTATGCAACACATCTAGTTATGTATTCTCCAAACTGTTTTTCACAATGTTGCAATGTCTGAACAAGAGATAATTTCCACTAAGAGAGGAGAAGGGAGCATTAAGTCACCAGGACGATAACTAATTTTTCTGGTGAGAGGGAAACCTTGCTCCATTGCCAGGTGGGGCTTCAAAGAAATTAATGTAAAATAAAGTACTCCTTGTAACCAGAAACAAATACCACCACCCCCATGATCCTCTTACCAAGACCATATATGTGAAGATATTAATATATATCAAACCAGACCATTCCTTCTTGGAGTTAGTGTTACATACGCTGATGGACAGCAGCCATTCATCGTTTCAGGTGGGTCTTTCTCAGTCCTGTTGGAAGCTTTCAGAAATGACAGCCCAATCCTAACCTGTGGTGGTGCAACCTGGCCGCATGATATTTTTCCCCTCGTCCTACTCTAGCCTGCCCTATGGGGCTTCTTGGATCTCTGCCAGCTGTTTAGCTGGTGGAAGTCTAAGCAGCCAGTTTAAGGCTGCCTGGCCCAGAAGAGAGGATAAGATTTGGCAAAGGATGCTCCTGCTGATCCTGTCCCTTCATGGGCCCAATCCAACCCTATTCTGTGGGCCCAATCTGCCCCATTTTGCTCACCCCCACCCAGAAATGCCCTTCCCTGCCACCTTCCCCAAGCCCCTGTGCCGCTTGGTACCAAACATGCCTCCCCTGTGACCTGGGGCTCAGATCCAGTGCTGGTGGGCCAGTGCAGGCTATCCCACTGGTGCTGCTTGTTTGTGAGTAGTGTTTTATGACAGCTCGCCCTGGTATACTGACTACTACACCACAGCAATAGAGCAACAATAAGATTGAGCAGTATGGAGCAACAATAAGCACAGCAGTATGGAGCAACAATAAGATTGAGCTGCGGATCTGGATGCAAAGCAGATTCTCTTCCATTCTGCTACAGCCCATCTCCTCCTGCCTTGATCTAATTAATTGTTAGAGACAAAAACATATAAACTGTAAAAGAAAAGTTATTTTCTAAGTTTAGAAGCATTTGCCTACTTATAATAAAAGCTTCGTAAAACACACACACACAGTGCAGAAAAGAACAAATTTATGGATGAATTTATGCATGCTAAATTAAAGTTGAGTGCAATGGAAAATTAATTATAAACAGCTTGGGACCAAAGGACTGGTGTATTTTTTGGTTCATAAGAATTGATGTTAACAGTACACAGTGAATAAAAGGTACCAACATTTGAAACATAAGCAAAATAATTTACATCCCAGTTCATTTGCTCAAAAAATCAGTTTCAAGCTTTTGTGGCAGAGCAACTAAATGCTTGCAAGATCGCAGAGCTTTCCCCCTGACAAGGTGCAATGTTATGCCACTGGAGTTGCTGAATAGAAGACAAAGAGGAATCCAATCCAAGGAGAGATGCTGCCCGTTTAAATTAGGAGTGGAATCTCTCCTGCATATGCTCCTATACTGTCCATTCTATAATGATCTCTGAATGGAACACCTAGCAGTGTTGGGAACTCAAATCAGTGACTCAGACTTGACTTGCAAAAATGTACGGTTTGGGGTAACTCTGCGACTTATGAGTTGCGCGTGTGGAAGAGTCTGAAAAAGATTCAAGTCAGGGCCCCCCTGACTTGGCACTCATCCCCATGCGTACTGACTCGAGTCTGCCTGTGCCTGGGGATGCCTGCTTACTGTTTTAGCCACATGGGAAACTTTGTGGGGCCAGCACTCTGACATGAACAGCAGGGAGTTCCAGCTGGGAGGTAGGAAAGGGTTAATGCAGCAGGAGCAGGGAGGCGGGACTGGGCTCTCTCTTCCAGTCTCTGATAGGAAGGAAGGAATGGATGATCATGAGAGAAAGGATTGGTATTCTCATATGTCCATTGACTGAGGGAGGGCAAAAGGAGCAGTAGGGGAGGGGGAAGCCTCATTGAATGACCTGCAGAGGGTCTACTTCTGAGTAGGATCAGGTTGTCCTGATAAGCCTCCCAGCTGCTGCTCTTGACCCTCCTCCCTCTTACTGCTTCTGTCCCGGCTCTCTTGTCCCTCCTGCCCTTTTTACAGATGGGTGAGGACAGCAGGGGAGTGTGTAAAGGGAACTCCTGCAGCAGCCCCACACACACACTCCCCGGCTGCAGCCCCATATTTTCCACGACTGGGTTTTTAAAGTTTGCAACTGGGTTTTTAAAGAGGGGGCAATTCAACTCGAGTCCATTAGAGTCACTAAATGGTGACTCAAAGACTTGGAAAGTGCCCCCGTTAGAACTCTTTTTTGTGTTGAGTTGTGGGGGCAGTCACTCTGTGACTTGACTTAAGCCCCGATGGGTTTTCCCATCCCTGATACCTAGTGCCAATTTTCTTAAGCAAGAGGGGCTGGGAGGATTTGGATAAAATCCAGTATATTCTTTTGGGCTTAGAGGCAGAAACAATGGAGAAAGTGTCAACTTTTTTTAAAGTAGTTTGTAAACAGGTGTAGGATGAGACAAGATGGAATTGTATGCTTAGGTTAATTAGGACGCGACCATTATATTGTGTTCTGTGATGTTTCTATTTATGCCAATAAAGCTTCTGATAATTGATTAATTGATTGATTGCGTGATTGATTACAAGAAGCAAATTTTAAAAAGGTTAAAAAAAATGCAGTGAGTTAAATATTTTCCAATCTCTTTTTTTTCTGTGCGAGAGTAGTGTGGGCACATACCTAACATTCTCATTGAAATCAATGAACCATTTTTCTTGATTTTTATTTATTTATTTTTTGTTTTAATGGGGAAACCCCATGGGGAATTAGAGGTGATGGAGAAAATGTGGGGCAGTTGCAGAGCTCGATGAAGCAAAGCAGTGTTTCCCCTTGCTACTCAGCATATGCTTTTCTCTGCCATGTGCTGGATTTCCAAATGGGGGTCCTTGGGGTCAATGTTGCATTCCTCAGACAAGCACTGAATGGAAAGCAGGGGACATGGGTGTAGAGCACATTGGCACCACAGAGCACGGCTAACTGGCACATACTGTTCCCCTCTACCCAGTACGGCATACCACCACCTGATTACTGAACGTCTGGACAGGGCTTCTGGCAGGGCTACATTTTGAATCATCCCATTTCACCCTGCACATGCCCAGTCTCGTCTGATCTCAGAAGCTAAGCAGGGTCAGGCCTGGTTACTACTTGGATGGGAGACCGCCTGGGAATACTGGGTGCTGTAGGCTTATACCAGAGTCTTTCGAGACTGAAGGTTGCCAACCATTTCACCACAGAAACCCTCCTTCCCTCAGGTAACTGGAGTAACCATTGAACCAGACTTATCCTTTCTCACAAGACTGGCTTTTTGTGGGAGGAAATTCCCCACAGGGATTGGAAAAAGGGAAATAGTGGGAGGGGAGCAAGGGTTGACCTTTTATAGCAGGAAAGGAGGGATTCTTTGTGTTAAGCCCTAGTAATGAAAACTGATCTCTGGGCTGAGCCTGTGAGGTCTTTCTAGTTAGAGACTTGCTGCCATTACTTGGTGTAAGATCCTCCTCCTCACAGCATGAGGTTATGCAGTCAATAGAAATGCTGCATTGTTCTTGCCCCTCTTTATCCACAAGCACTTTCTCCTCATATTGGTGTTTCTTTTTAAATATCACAATAAATGTTTAGTTTAGCTCAGGGCTGGGAGAACCCTGGCCCACGGGCCAGATCTGGTGTTTAGCCGAATCCTTCCCTCCTATGACTTGCGCTTCTTGTTCCGGAGCGCCATGGGTCTTCATGTCCCCTGATGGGGCAAACTCAGTGCTTCAGCCAGTCATGTCTCCCCGGAAATCCGGTCACAATGCCCACCAGGGCATTGCACCATAGACGTGACTGGCTGGAGCGTCGCGTTGTCCCAAAGAGCCGGTTGCGCCGGGGAACACATTCCCAGTGCGCAGTGGTCTGAGCACTGCTGGTTTAGTGGAAGTACCTGGATTCTACTAGAAGTTGCATGACGGTGCTTCATGCTCTGGTGCTGCCAGCCAGTGCAGTGAGCTGCCAGTATAGTCGCTTGAAGCAATGCACACAGGCTGGTGGCCAGGCCACCATCCAATGATAAAAAGTAAAATGCCAATGGGGGAAGGTGGTGGATAGAATGTGGTGGGGTGGGGCAGGAATGGGCAGTTCCTGGGTGGGGAGGGGGCAGGAAGGAAGGCAGAATGAGAGAGGGATAGGGCAGGTTTGGTGGTACAAGTGTGTGGCTACGTATCTCTTTCCTCTGCCTTTACGTACCTTAGTCCTGTGCCAGCAAAAGAGCTGATCCAGGACCAAGGGGTCCCATGGAACTTTGAGAGCTTTCCCCAGGGCAAGTGAACAAAAGTTCACTTTCCCCAGAGAGACCTTTCCAACTTCCTCTCACCACAGGATGCAGCTGGCATGCAATGTGTCTCTGCACTGGCAGGGGAGAGGGAGGGTTTGGTTGTATTGAGCCGTAAGAAACACTGAACGGTTTTATTTTGATCCTCCCTTCCCTATCTTTGTTAAATTAACCCCACAATAAAATTATCACAGGAATTTGTTGCACATTTTACCCTCAGCTCTCTCTCCAGTCCCCACTAAGCTGCACCATTGGCCACTTACACACGTTCTCAGTACAAGAGATAAACTTCCCCTAATTGTTCATGTTAAAACTTGTTACAAAGTGCACCTGACAACCGTTAGTATGGGGGAATTTGGAAACTGTAAGCTAAAAAACCAAAAGAGATTACCAGGAGTCAATGGATGAGGGTTGTTCTTAAATATTACATGTTAGTTGGGACTTACTAGCCCAACCATAGGGTATCAGGCCACTGTATGAATGATTTTATAACTCCATACAATAATTCACAAGAAATGTTAATAGAATGTATTTTTTAAATTCAGTTCACAAAGAACAACTTTCAGTCTACATTTCCTAGATGTTGTTGTTAAATATAAAAGAGTTTGAGCTTAAAACAGTAGCTGTGCAAAGCCCCAGTCCAAATGAATACCACAGCACAGAAGCAGAGCATATTTAACTTGCTGAAAATGGATGTCCCTGGGGTTGCTGTGGGACCTCTAAGGTGCCTTTGCAGCAAACTTGGAGGAACAATAAAATGAGTCCAAGCCAGAAGCAAAGCAACCCCAACTCAGCCCAATCTTGCCACTTTCAAAAGGACATGTATTCTTTTCAAATTGTGTTTTCTGACCATGTTGCACTTAAAGCCCAGCAAAATTAATAGGAATTATGCATGTTCCTCAAAAGGGGGGAGTGAGATCTTCAGGGAGTAAAAAGTGATCCTGTTCCCAGCAATCTTTCCTTGACTGATCTGCACATGGTGCAGTGTCAACTATCAAAGGAAAACTAGGATCAAAAACAAGATATGAGATTTATAACTATTTAATGCTTTGCTTGACTGAGCCTACAGGGCCTCCCAAATCAGGATGCATTGTCCAATCCGCTTTAAATCACCACTCACTGTAGTGTGGTGCAGCCCATGGTAGCTGAGTCACACGCCCTTGTTCATCCAGCAAAACCGATAGGCAGATGATTCAGGGCAAAGAGTGGAAAGTATTTCACCTGGTATGTAATCTAAGTATGGAATTTGCTGCTACAGGTTGATGGCTACTATCTTGGATGGGTTTAAAGAGGAGTTAATCTACCTCTGGCTATTAGTTATGATGGCTCTGTGGAGTGCTTAAGAGGCAGTATACCTTTGAGCACTACCTGTTCTGTGGCAAGAGAGGGAGAAGGCCCTTTGCCTGCACATCCCACTTCTAGACTGGATTCTTGTTGGTCACCCTGAGGAACTATATGCTGGATTTGACAGGCTTGTTCTGTCTTCTTATGATTTTAAATGTCACATAGCTGGCACCTATTTTGGAGTCATGAAACATGCATGTGTGGAGTGAATATGCAGACAACACTATTTATAAGGGCCTGTTAAAGTTGTTAATTTCACTTTTCAGTTTGCTGGGGCTGTGGATGAGTTGTTTCCTCACTTTTTTTTTCCCCCAAAGTGTAAGCTCTGTTATTCTCGATTTTGTAACTTCTCTGAAAATGCTCCCAGATGAAACATTACAATGAACTGGCTAGAACATTTACTCATTGGTCCAGGGGAAACAGCCAGTATTGAGAAAATGGACAATAATGTGAAGTGTTTTACTGGCTGACCTCTGAGCTGGGGCCAGGTTACTGGATCACAGTGCTAATGAATCTAAATCTTTTAGAGGTGCAGTTTTGAAGCCAGTTCATTAATGGCTTGCCATTGTGCTGGTCTGTAAAGAAACTAAATAATCCCTTGACAAAGATCATATTCAAACTGCTTTGGAAGAAAATAAGAAGAAATAACCATTCCAGCTGCTGTCCTGTTTTTGAGTTCCAGTAAGTTTACACTTTATTTTGGAGGTTTGTGGAATTCAAACTTGATTGGAGGTGGTTTTACTGGAATTTGTGACAGATTCTGTTTGGGTAGTCCTGGATAGAGGCCACTGAATGCTGATTAGTCACACTGATTAAGAGCCCAATCCTATCCAACTTTCCAGTGCAATGGAGCCCCAAGTAAGAGAATAAGTGTTCCCTTACCTTGAGGAAGCCTCTGTAAGTGTCCCCTCCCACAGCAGGATTCATCACACATTGGCACAACTGCATCAGTGCTGGAAAGCTGGATAGGATTGGGTCCTAAGTCATTCAAGGCCCAACTCTATCCTACAACTGCACAGTGCATGCAGCGCCACCAACTGAGCACATTCTATATGCTGTGGGCCATTCAGGAACAAGACAGCTCAGGAGAGGTTAGTAAAAAACATTTTTACTTACCTGTCTGCAGCCTGCCTAGTTCCCATCGGGTCTCCTTGGACCTATGCCAACTCTTGCCAATGGGTCCAGGTCAGGAAGAGGGAAGGATCTGATGTGTAAAGCTACAGTCTTGATCCACCCCCAACCAGCTCTTGAGGCAGCCCTGACCCATCTCCCTGCCCTAATCCTGATCCTTCCTCTCACTTGCAGGGGCAGCGGGAGATGGTAAAGGTATCTTTGGGCCACTGTCACCCATGCATGGCTTCTGAACATTTGAGCTAGTAGCTGCAGCCCACATAAGAGAAGAGCAGCATTTGCATCATTGGCTTTGGCCTTATAGTGGTGAATCATGAGATCTGCCAACATAAGGCCAGTATAGGATTAGGATTTAAGACTGCAATCCTCAGCACACTTATCTGGGCATAAATTCCTTTGCACAAAATGGGATTTGTTCAGTTGAGAGACAATGGTGTAGTAGACAGACTAAAAATCAGGGTCAGCCAGGATGAATTTGGGCCAGTCATGATCTCTCAGTCTAACCTATCAAACAGAGTGTGGTACAGATAAAATGAGGGAAGAGGTTATATCCACCACACTGAATTCCTTGGTTAAAGGGTGGATAAACATATAATAAATTAGCCTTTGGTGAACATGAACACGGTAGCGCTTTGGGGGAAAATTAAGACTAATTAAATCTTACCCAGGAGTAAACTCCACTGAAAAATCTGGACTTACTTCTGAGTAAAGATTCCTCGGATTGTGTTGCAAGTTTACATTCTAATATTCAATTTCCAATCATTTTTTATTGCTTTGTGTGAAGCAAAACACAAAACCGATTCCGAGTTTCTCCAGTGCATTAGAACTTACGAGCGAAGCAATGAAGCCACGAAAATACTTTGATATTTAATTCAGCCAAGGACCTACATGTTTACATTGCTGAAGAAGTGATAAAGATGCAAAACAAGTAGTATTATGGAAATGAATAAAACTTGCACGAGGGTCATTGCCAAGTACTCTTAGCTCAGTGATTGCTATTCCACATGGTAAGGCACAAATGAGGTAGCACAAATATTTAGCTTAGAGTTACAAGATGTGAAATACGCAGGTTACCTATTACAGTTAAGCTCCAGTTGGCAAGGTGCACAGCAGAATCCAAAGATTTATTTTGTCCTTGGAGAATATGCAAGAACAGTGGGTGTGTATTCACATGTACAAACATGTGCACAAGCAAGCACATTTAGGCCCAAATTCTAACCAACTTTCCAGCACTGGCGTAGCGGTGCCAATGGGACGTGTGCTGCATCCTACAGTTGGGTGGTACTCATGAAGCCCTCCTCAAAGTAAGGGAATCTTTGTTCCTCCTCAAAGTAAGGGACCTATGGATCTGTTTGTGATGGTGGCCTGGCTTTCATGCTGCTGTAAAGGACCTAGCACTGCCAGAGCACTAGTTCTGGCAGCAGAAGTCACCACTGAGACCTTAGTTTGTTCACAGCAATGGTGAGATTCAAACCAGGGAAATCCTGGCTTATGACTTGGTGTCCTATCCTAATTTTCGACTCCTGCAAACTACGCCAATTTGTCCTGTCCAAATATCCCAACTCCCTTCTAATGCCCGCTTTTTGGCTAATTAACACCCTCCTTTTCCAAGAAACAACAGCTGTGGTGTGCAAAGGAATGAACACAGAACTCCTTATCTATAGCAATTAACAAAAATTTATTGCTACACAGATACTCCCTGCAAGTCCTCTTGTCCAGAGGCTTTCCCTCCCCAAAACTCCACTTAACTCAGTAGGTGAAGGTTTGACACCTCCAGTCCAAGTCCACAGTTCAATCTCCAAAGCAGTCCAATCTTCCCAGTCCAGTATTCCCAGTCCAATCTTCCCAGTAGCAGTCCAATGCAGCAGAGTGTGTGTCTAGCAGAGTCTCAGCAGTCCCTTCCTCTGTCTTCTCCAGAAAAGTGTCTCCTCCAGCAGGGTCCTGGCAGTCCTCTCCTCTGTATGTCCTCCAGCAGAGTTCTGGCAGTTCCCTTCTCCCAGTGTGAGTCCGTCCGGGTGTCCCTCTGGGTCAGGGTCGCATCTCCCTCCGGGTCAGGGTCCTCCCTCTGGTCAGCCTCCCGCTCCTGGCTGGGTCAGCGTCCTGCTCTGGTCAGCCCTTTGCTCCTTCTGAAGCTGCCTTTTATCCTGCAGTCCCTTGTTAAGTCCAAATGCAGCTCTGCTGTGAGCTACCTTGTTAGCTCGGGTCCCATCAAGGTCAAATGAAGCTCAGGTGTCCAACCAGGTCTCCATTGGCCTTGATTGATTACAACTGTGGAGCCAGCCCTGCCCTTCCCAGAGCTGTCAACCAGCTGTCAAAACTGGGAATCGCTGTCAACACCACATCATCCACCTGATGATCTTCTGATCTTCTATTACACTTGGTCTCCTAGCCACAATGTAGCACCACCTCACAGGTTACCTGGTATGTGTATTCAAGTGAATTTCTCTTCTACATTTTCATTAACCTTAGAAGACAAAAGAGAATTAAAAGGGGAAAAAATGATGGTAACATGAGTATTTTATGAATGCTTTGCTTGAGTTCTTTGAAAGCACTGCTGTCTTTCTAAAGTGGAAGATAGACTGGCCTCTGAATATGCAAGCTACATTCTCCAGTCCAAAATGTATAGGAATCTGGAAAAATGAGGTTCATAAATTCAGTCAGCGCTCAGGTTGCTTCCTCTTGCACAAGCGGTATTTATGCAGCAAATATCCATTGATCTTTCTAACCCTGGCAGCTTTACAGAACTCATATTTTCCTGTAGAACCAACTGTTCTTGAACAATTCATCCACTGTATGTGCACTTTTCTTTCAACATAAGTAATATGGACAGCACAAAGGAGATCTTCCTAGAGGTCAATGATGCCTTTCAGCAGGACTGTAATACCAGAATAGGCTTGTGTTTCCCAATGCTGTCTTTTTCTGAGGGACTTCTTTAAAGATAATTAGAAGATGGACTGTATTTACTTCTTTTCCAAGTGTAGATGCACCTTTAATGTTACTCCTGCTTCAGAAGGAATGAAAGTGATTTTGATTATCTGGATTACTGCACTGTGATCCCCTAAAAGACTCTTCAAAAGAGGTGAACAGCATCACTGGCTGCCTGCAAGTATCCGTATATGTCTAACATACTTTATAGCTTCCTTTCAGTCATGACTTCTCAGCCCGATTGAGAAAAATAATCCAAGCTTGACATTTGAGCAAGAAAAGTGCTGAACTCTTCTCTGTTAGAGCATTGCCAGCACTAAGCTGCTGCAGGTCCGGAAACAAAGCCCTGCACTGAATCCTGCACTGAATTGCACTGATTGGGTGCCAGTGCTACCACCTGGGCTTAGGGTTTAGCCCAACCCAGACTGGCATGTTTCAATTTGTTCATAAGTGACTTGGAGTTGGAGAGAAGCAGTGAAGGGGCCAAATGTGTGGATGACACTAAACCTTTCTAAGTGGTCATGCCTAGAATGAATTGTAAAGAGCTCCAGAAGGATCCCTCCAAACTGGGGGGCAATGGATAACAGAATGGCAGATGTGCTTCAGTGTAAGCAAGTATAGAGTAATGCATACTGGAGAAAAGGATCTTTGTCAAGCAGTAGCACCAGGCTTGCTAGGAGGCAAACTGAGAAATTTCCCTAGATGCAAAAATTAAGGTTTAGTCTCGCTGTTTCCAAATTGAGTGCTGCAGTGCCCCAGGGTTTTAAAGGCACAGTGAAAAAATTCCTGGGAACTGTAGGAGTGCTGTAAATAGGGAAAGTTTGGGAACCTCTGGTCTGGACCATTATCTGTCTTAGGGCACAATCCTCTCTTGCCCTTGGGCCAGTGCAAGTCCCTTGCACCAGCCCAGGAGGGTCACAAACATGCCATAAGGTGAGCAACTCATGCCGCTACTGCCACCAATGGAAAAATCAGCTGGTATGTCCCTTGGGCCCCAAGCCAATGGCCAACAACTGACATCTTCCCAGGCCTGGATAACTTTGGTAACAGCTCTAGTCACAGCACCTGCTGCTGCCACCATTTTGTTTTGAGGCTTAGGCCTACACAGTTTGAACAGCAGCTAGGGCTAGGGGCTTTGAAGAATTTAATCATGGCAGTGACTTCGGGTCATCTTACCTTAACTGTGTTGCCAAAACCACAGCCAAGGGTACAGAAGCAGTAGCTTGTGGATACTGGACATTAAAGAAAAGTTGCTAATAAAGGCCAATTCAACATGTTGCTTTGCCATGAAGAGAAATCCTGCCATATCATTCCAGAGTGTTTAATTTATTTATATGCCTAGTAGATGTAGAGCATAGCTACAATAGCTAGCATGTAGCCTTCCATTTCCACCTACGGTGAGCGATCGGCTCCTTTCCCAAATCAAAATCTGTGAGTAAGTCAACTCTCATTGGGCTGAGTGGGCATCATCCAGACAGATGGTGCACCTGACCTTTACGAAAGCATTGCACTACTCTTTCAATTTTGTGTGACAGAAAGTTCGCAAACGCTCCAGCATGTCACTGCAGCAGTGCATTACGTTCTCTTATATAGTCATGCATCTCTGAAATTGCTTTTCAAATTCAGTTTCATTTTGCTGATGGACTGTTCTGAGGCTGGAAGTGAAATCCTGACCCCAGCAAACCGAATGGAAATTTACCATTACAAGATTCCATTTCTGTTACCTGTAATTCTATGTGCAATGTCAGCAAAGCAAGACGAAAATGGATGTGACATACTTATTATGACCACAGACAAGCACATGCATGTCCTGTCCTTTTTTCTAAGTCCAAAACACACTAGCTTTGGTAGGGATCATTTATACTGAGTGTTGGAAAGTCAAGGTTTTAAAATTGCTTGTATTATTCAATATTTTCATGAGATAAGATAAGCAGTCAGGTACTGAGAAATCTGGCCACTACACTGACATTTGACAAGTATTTTCTTCCATGATAAAACTTTTGCTTTTGAGTCTTGGGAACTTTCAACTCTTGTGCTGGGTCTTTTTTGCTGGCATAGCTGGAAATTCTGTATCTATCTGCTGTGGCTTCATTTTGATTATGCTGATAATATTAATCTGCTAACAAATGGCATCACTGATAATTTAAAAGGAAGAATAGTATTGCATTTACATTAATTACAAAAGAAATTACTGTTTCAGAAGCAAATGTCAATTGTCACAGCAATATTTAATTCCATTTTAATTAGCTTTGAACCATTAAAAACAATCCTTCGTGATTGCAAAAATATTGTCTAACTCAATTTTAGATTTCTTATCTCAAGCTCAGTGATCTCATTGGATATTTGAGGTCATCTTTTTAAAAAAGTGTTTGATTAAAAACCTCAATTTAATATTGCAGTTCTTCAAACTAATTTATGTTTGCTTTCTTAATCTAACAAATGAAGAACATTGGGGCATGGGACAACTCAAAAGCGTTACTGAATGAATGGGAAGTGGGTGTTTGAAGTCTGTACCAGAACTGCTAGGATAAGGTCAAAAACACAACAGCAAGGGCATTCCATCTTAAAGAAAGGGAAAGATAGAAGTCCACACTGGGGAAATAAATAAGGGGATTCTCCACCTCAAGTCTGCAGACCCAGGGGCTCTTGCTTGGAGTAAGGGTGATAGGCACATAGTACTGGGGAATGGTAGACCAACTGGGGCCCCAATCCTATTGGCACTTAGCACCTCCAGAATGAGTGTTCCAGTAGTGCTAGGTATTTAATGACTTTCACAAAGGTGACATGCCAGAGTGCGCGGGCTGGTTGCCACCACAAGTGAGCTCCACCAGCTCCATGTGCCAGTAGATTCTGGATGCTCAATGCCCTGGGTAAGTAAGGGGTGGGTAAATGAGGTGGTGATAGGAGTGGGGACAAAGGTGGATCAGGACTTGATAAGAACATAAGAACAGCCCCACTGGATCAGACCATAGGCCCATCTAGTCCAGCTTCCTGTATCTCAAAGTGGATCTACCTTCATGGGTCAACTCAGACTTGCCCCAGTGATATTGCTGGTGCAAGTCCAAGTAGAATCACCAGGCTGAGAGGAGGTCACCCTGGGACAAGGGAACAAATGTTCTCTTCTTCTCCTAGGAGGTCTCTGAAGGCTGAACCCACCCCCCTCCATGAGATGCAGCAGATGCTAGTTGTGGTAAATTGGGTTGCCCATCTATATACAGTAGTTGTATGCACATCCCCTTCACATAGCAGCCAATGGCTTTAGCGTGTCAGTGCCATTTAGTGTGTCAGCTGGTGTTGGTGGTGAAGAAGAGAAATAGGTTACATCAAGACCTATGGAAAGTGCTGTGTCCAACTATATGAAGGTTCTTTATGGAGGTAGGTGTGACTTTGTTTCGGGAAAAGAAGGCAATTAAAATGAAAAGGGCATTGCCCTGCACATTGCTCTCTTGGAAGCAGAGCCGTCAACACTCCTCTCCTCACTGTGGCCATCGTTTGATGACTTGCTTGAAGAAATAGCAGTTTCACAGCTCTACCCATCATGAAGCCTAGACCCTAACAAAGTGACAGGGTGACCCATTTCTTATAGCATGTTTAGTGGCAACATTCATTCAACTTTGTCCTCTGCTGCCGTCCATGAAAAAGAGAAAAGTACATGTAATCCATTTTGATGGCCAATCGTCACTTCAATCTCAAAGCTGAGCTCATATAATTCCATTTTCTTTTCCTCCTACTATGAATCCAGTTTGGGGGAGGTGATTTTCAGGTGCCTCTTTTCCGCGTTCAGTTACTTCCCCAATGTGAACCTATAATACCTGCGTGTGCTGTATGAATTCCAGGCACATTGAGATGAATGCTACCACTCTTGTTAAATGGGGCACTGTTTGTCAGGTGGAAAGAAGATGTATGACTAGTGCTGGGTGATGTACAGGTTGAGACTAATTATTTGGGTGGGTTCAGTTCCAAGCACACACGTGGATTAAAAAAAATGCACTATAGCAAATCAATTTAAAAAACAAAGTTTCTTTGCTCCAGTGATTGAAAAACAGCCTTGCTGACCTTTTGACTCTAAGATAAGAGTCATTAAGAAGACAATCCACCAGCACTTCACTCAACCCCTCCCTTCACCAATGCAAAATGATCACCTTTCTTTCACATGCTGGGGGAAGGGAGGGGTCCGAAGGAGAGAGAAGGATTGATGGATTGTTAGCCTGCTGCCCCTCCCCCCTCATTAAGGAGGCTGTTGTTAAAGGACTGTTCAGTTTTTAAAACTGATTTTAAAGGGATGTATTTTTCCCCTTCTCCAGGGATCAGCGCATTCTTTCGCATTTGCAGTGGCCATTCGTGTTGAGTCAAATCTATGTATGAAAAATCCGTGTATAAATAGGCTGGACCTGTATATATTGTTTACAAGATAATGCAAGCACCATTCCTTAGAAGGAATTCCTATCATGATACAGGAGGGTTCAGAACGGATCAGGCTTTCTTGGGGATACAACTAAGAGGAAAAAGCACCGGTGAGTGGGCATTCTACTCTCTCTGACCTTTGCCAGTAATAATCTTAGACACTTCCTGCCTCCCAAAACACCAAAATATCAAACACAACACTTCCAGCGTTTGTGGCTTGTTGCGACAGCGTGAGGTCTAAAAATAAGGATAGTCGATCAGTGTCAGGTCATGAAAAATTGGGTTTCACCAGAGTGTATAAGAACCAAGAGCCTGACTAATGCCTTACAGGAAAGGGTCTCTCCCTCCCCCCACTCTGCCGAGCCAAACTTCCATTTATTCTTTACATTGCGTAGGGTTGGCAGCACTACTTCTCTGATAATTTGTCTCTTTCTCCTCTTCCTGTGATAAATGGCAGAGGAATAATTTTTTAAAATAATGTTTACATACTTTGATTAAACAAATGCTGAATATGCACAAAAGAGTGTTTTAGGAGAATATTACTTTGATATATTTGCCAGCTGGTGGTTTTGCTCAGCAATTTTCTTTTTGTTGTTGTTTGTTCTTCGTTTTCAATTAGAAACAAATAAACTTACATTTACGGAGCAGCGTTTACATTTACATTTGCCCCAGATTTGTGCAACAGTTCCACCTCTAATGGGAAAGAAAAAATAGTATATCAAAATACATCCTATTAACTAGAAAGTACAGGCTTGCCCCTGTATCGTGGATAGGTATCTACAGATACTTGAATCTGCAGGTAATTGAATCTGCAGACACCTACCCCCAACCATCCGGATGCGAGGGGAGTTCCATTCCCCTCGCCTCCAGAAGGTCCTCTGAGCCAAGCAGAGGCCGCAGACATCTGTCTGCGGCCACTGCAGGATTCAGACCGAGCCTTAGAGACAAAAAAAAGTCATTTATGGTTTGTTTGTTTTTGTAAAACTAGGCCTCCTAAAGCCCTATAAGGCATGAAAAAGGTAATTTTCCCCAATTTTCCCACTTTTATGGAAAACTAGAAGTAACTTTTTCACCTTTAAAGCTCAGTCTGAGCCCAGCAGAGGCCACGGATGGATGTGGGCTCAGAAGACCCTCCAGAGGCGAGTGCCAGGGCATGCACTGGGGGGCCCTGTGGACCTGATCCACAGATAGGTGAATCAGTGGATATGGGATCTGCAGACACGGGGGCCCCCTGTACAACAAAAAGCTGAGCTGTGCTAGTTGCAATGTTAAATTGACTGCCATGGAGTGTGCATGTCCATTCATCAGGAAGATGCATGTTGCATATTGTCATGCCGTTCATAGGAAGCTGCCTTACACCGAGTTGGAAAACGTATCCATTTCGCTCAGTATTGCCCACATGGATTGGGAGCAGCTCTCCAGGGCTCAGACAGGAGTCTTTCCCAAACCTCTTTGGAGATTTTGGATATAGAAGGTGCCTCAAGAAAATACACACACACTGTTTATTCCCTCACCTTTGTGCTCCCAAAGCTCATGCAAAAAATAAAAACTTAAAAATCGCAGTAATAGATAATTTAACACAGGGAGCCCAAACCAGCGCAAATTCCCCCATGCCAATGCAGCAGCACCGTCATGGCTTGCCCTGCATCTCATGGGGGACTAGCAGGTGGAAAACCTCTCTGAGTAAGGGGGCATTAATCCCTTGCCCCAGGATAAGCCCCAGCATGCACAAAGGGTCTACTTGGACTGGCACCAGCTAAACTGTTGGTGAAAGTTCACGTTGACCCATGTTGGTGGATCAAGATGCAGCATCTGCTGGCACCATTGATTTCCCATACTCATCCCTGTTGCTGCTCTCCTTCTGCCCCCCTCCCCGCACTGCCTGGCAGAAACTTACCATGCCCAGCACATGCTGCTCTTTCTACCAGCATGTGTGGGCTGGTAATGGCCTCCCCTGCTGAACTGCTATGCCATCACAACGTGCTTTATGACACTTTCACAATGGCTAGCATTGGTGCAACATGCGCTTTGCCGGTGCAGTGGCCAGCTAGGATTGTGCCATCAATGTAAACATTTAAGATATTAATAGCCTCCAGCTAGGACAAACCCAAAATCTGATATGTAGATTAACAGCTTGGCTCACCAAGCTTGGCTCACCAAGACAGAATGGTAAGGGTTTGCAATCTTTATGAACAGCAGAGATGAATTGACATTTTTATTATTTTATTTCAAGTTTACATATATCCTATTTTTCTGATGCAAAAAAAAAAAAAAATCAAGGTAGGAAACCGCAACATGAATAACTAAAATTTATAATGAACAGCAATGTGACTTTAAACAACATGGCAGTAATTTAAATATCCTCTCACCCCAACAGACAAGTCATTCCATAACTTGCTGACCTACTGAGTGAAGACCCTCTTTTTAGCAGGTGATGTTCAAATCTCCAAACTAAAGCTCTGCACACTAATCCTAAGCACACTTTCCTGGAAGCAGGCACCATGGGACTTACTTTTGAGTAGGCCTGCTTAGGATTGGGCTACAAGACCATAGAATGGCCAATAGAGACTGGGGCAATCCCTGAAGTGCATGGGTGAATGTGAAGGTCTTGAAAAAAGCACTGAAACCAGTGCACTGTCATCACTAGGAAATAAGCAGCAGTTTTGTTTTTTTTTTTGCCTCTGGGGCTGCTGCTGGGTTGTTTTCAAGGGAAATCCCATACACAGCACATTACAGTAGTCAATCCTAGAGGTTATAAAAATGTGATAAGAGATGACTCCATCTCAAGAAGAGGCAGAGCCTATGAAACAAGTGCAGCTGGTAAAACACCCCTATTGTTACTGCTATAATTTGCTGAGCCCAGAGCAGGCTTGAATCCATGCTCAAATGGTTGTACGGGTTGGGCATCGCTTATCCAAAGTACTTGGGATGAGAAGCATTTTAGATATCGGATTTTTACGTATTTTGGAATACTCGCATATATATAATGGGAGATCTTGGGGGTGGGGCCCACGTCTAAAAGCACAATCCATTAATGTTTCATATACCCCTTATACACATAGCCTGAACAATATTTTTAATAATTTAGTACATAAAACCAGGTTTGTGCATAAAACGCAGTGATTTTATTTCTTTAGGCAAAAAAGTAAAAAAAAGTCATGTTGGTGCTCAAAAATGTGTTTCAGAATATTCCATATTTTGGAATTCTCGATAAGGGGTGTTCAACATTGAGCTTCACACATCAATGGAAACAGGAGGTTTCCAAAAACAATGGAAACCATGGTTTTTTTATGTAGCCATATTCTCTGAAAATATGAGCACCACCTTCCTTCTTTCTTTCCTTTCCTTTCTCCATATATAGAAGGGTTATGTCTCAATGGTACAGAATCCACAGTCCCAGCTTCAATCCCTGTCATTGCCACGTATAGGGTTGAGAAAGGCTCCTGTCTGTATCCTAGAGAGCTGCTTTCAGACAACAAATGCAATACTATACTGGACGGACTGATTTCTATAAAGCAACTTCCTATCTATTTATACGGAATCTTCTCTCTCTCTCTCTCTCTCTCTCTCTCTCTCTCTCTCTCCCTGTCCCGTGCTATGCTACTTTCCCCCTTCCTGGGGTCCATTGAGTATGGAGCCCACTGTTCCTTCTGTAATTCAGAGATGGAATTACAGCATCTTTCCAATTTTGTCCTTCTCCCCCAAATCACTGTGACCCATTTGCTTCTCATTAAAAGCAATTTCAGGAATTTCACCCAGTTGTTAGGGCAGGAAAATAGTCATGGCCATTTGCCAAACTTCTTCAATGCTTAAGGAAGTACCAGAAAAAGTAGCATATTAAATCCCATCATCATCATCACCATCATCTTCCCATTTTCTTGTTTCAATTTGCCACAATAACATTTTAATGCATTTGTTTCTATTAAAAGCGTTATTGACTAAAGCACATCTCTCTCTGAAAATGTCAGTAAATAAATGAAATTGACTGTCAAGAGTTAAGGCCTTCTCACTTCACATCCTTGTGTTATTAATTATATGAGATGAGGAATAAATTAGAACCTATGTTGTTTATGTGTATAATAAAAAGAAAAGATTGACTACGGCAGACAGATAAAACTATTTGTCAGAGCCTTGAGCCTTGTAGAGAGTTTTAAAAAAATAAAATAATTTTTCATCCAAGACAGCTACGGGCTAGGTAAGATAAGAAGCAAGTTTAAGGCTGAACCTAAGAACCATTCTTTAAAACCTTCAAATGAGAATTTCAATAGTAAAAGAACACATTGTCTTTAACTGTCTGTAATATATAGCAGCCTTGATACATTATATATCATTTATTATATATCATTTAATTGAATATATATATATTCAGTTATATCTTGAATTAAATGTATTCCCTTGCTTTCACAAAAGCATCTGGAAGCTCTTCAATTTGGTAATTTCACAGATATCTAGGAGGAGGTGTGTGTGTACTACAAGCACATATACACAATTGAGAACTGAGAGGGAATAAATTGTCGGTCTCTTTCTCAGATGTGTGCCCATGTATGCACACACACAAAACACACTATTTCAACTGAAGTGAACTTGGACACAGGGGCAGATTCAGTGTTTGTGTTGGCGGGGAGGGTGGCATGAGCACTACCTTGACTCCAGAACCCAGATCAACCATGTGGGCAGCCCTGGGTTCCCAGTTGAACTTTGGCCTCCATGGCTGGGCTCCCATCCAGACTACCTGCCTCTGTGTGCTGGGTGAGTAGATCTGGGCTCCCACCTGAACTTGGAACCCAGATCTACCTGCCAGGTAGACTTGGGCACCTGGCCATGCTTGGGCTGCTCCCCATCCCTACGGGTGCCCTTCCCACTGGAATGACAGTTGGGGGGCAAGCACCCATGAATCCCCCTTGGATCTGCCCCTGCTTGGACAGAAATGTCCAAGCAGACGCGTGTGGCCTCTGGGACCCCAAGTGCCTCTGGGAACTAAGTGCCAGGTAAGGCACAAGAGTTTAGCATCTGGGCGAGGAGAAGGCAAGGAGACCTCTGAGTTTTGGAGAAGGAGAGGAGGAGGAGCAGGAGGAGGAGGTAAGTGTACTCATTCTAACGCTTTGTCTTTCTGACTCCCTGTCTTCTAACCTTAACCTTACCTTTAAAGCAACCTTAAATCAAAATTGAAAGTTAGCACCTAAGGGAGGTACATAGGGCTACTCTGAGCAGGAGCAGAGTCCTACTCGTGAGTAAGAGCAGAGTCCTACTCGTGAGTAAGTGCCCAAGGGTCAGGCATTTAAATCAAAATTGAAAGTTAGCTGCACCTAAGGTAGCACTTAATCGAAGAAAGGGAGGAGGATAAAGTGAAAAGCAGGTTTTCTACTTGCTTAAATTAAACCTATACTTAACCCAGGTTAAACCTAATCTAAGTTAGAACATAACCTAAACAGGTCAGTAAATTGGGACACAGGATCTAGAGAGCAATAAATAATTAAACAAACCCAAATAAAAACTAGCTTGAGGTTACAAAAACAGTCCAGCCTAAGAGAACAGAACTAGGAGGGAAAGGACCTAGGAAGGGCCAATTCCCAACCCATTAAGAGCCCCAGTAGGCTAATCCAAGCAGTCCATTCAGGAGCCTGCAGAGTAGGTCACGCCCATCAGCAGCCATTTGCCTTCCTGAGCTTTTGTAAACTCACCTGGGAAGGCCAGCCCCCTTTCAATCAGGAAGGAAGGAGGGGGGAGGAGCCAGCCAGGAGTATAAAGCTAGGCTGGCCATCGCGTGAGGCTCTCTGCAGACGCGTGTGGCCTCTGGGAACCCAGTGCCTCTGGGAACTAAGTGCCAGGTAAGGCACAAGAGTTTAGCATCTGGGCGAGTTCAGCAGCAGGGCGAGGAGGCCAGGGCCCCATACGCTGCCCTTCCTCTTCCCTTGAGAAGAGGGCTGCTATCCAGTGTACGGTTTTTAAAAGGACCCCTAAATAAAACAACAACAACAACAAAAAAGCTATGCAGTCAGACAGCCAGCAGCAGGGTGGCGGCTATCCAGTGTTCTGCATCGAGTGCCACATGTATGATTATATGCCTCTGGGGCATAAGTCATGGGTGTGTCCTCGGTGCAAGGAGCTCCAGGGTCTCAGGGAACGCGTCCGCTCCCTTGAAGCCTTGGTGGCTGACCTGGAGAAGCGCATGCAGCCAGAGGAGGACCGTGGGGAGACTTCCGGGGACGATCAGGCTTCGTCCCAACCTCAGGCGTGCAGCTCCTCGGCTGCCCGGGTGGGAAGTCTCGGGACTGGAGGACGTCATCCTGGAGAGGAGGGAAACAATCCCCTAGGGGGGATCCCTTCTCCAGGGGATGGGCCCGTATCCGAGCGCACTCGGGATACTCCTCGGCAGGAGGGGGGTGGGGGGCTTCTTGTAGTGGGGGATTCGATTATTAGAAACATAGAGAGGGGGGTTTGCGACGGATGTGAGGACCGCATGGTGACTTGCCTGCCTGGTGCGAAGGTTGCGGACATCACTTCTCGTCTAGACAGGCTAGTAGACAGTGCTGGGGGAGAGGTAGCGGCTGTGGTGCATGTCGGCACCAACGACGTGGGCAAGTGTAGCTGGGAGGTCCTGGAGGCCAAATTTAGGATTTTAGGCAGGAAGCTGAAAGCCAGGACCTCAAAGGTAGCGTTCTCTGAAGTGCTACCTGTTCCACGCGCAGGGCCAGCTAGGCAGGCGGAGATCAGGGGTCTCAATGCGTGGATGAGACGGTGGTGTAGGGAGGAGGGGTTTAGATTCGTTAGGCACTGGGGAACGTTTTGGGACAAGCGGGGCCTGTACAAGAGGGACGGGCTCCATTTGAACCAGAATGGAACCAGACTGCTGGCGCATAACATTAAAAAGGTGGCAGAGCAGCTTTTAAACTGATCCCTGGGGGAAGGCCGACAGGAGCCGAGGGGCATCCGGTTCGGGACTCCTCATCCCTATGGGATGAGGATGGGGAGGTTAGAGAACAAGACAAAGGCAGGGTAGGAGAAGAAATTGGGAAAGGTAGGGAGATGGGATGTGATAGACGGTTTGGCACAATGAGAGGATGCGGGGACAAAGGAGCGAATAAGCAGCCCATCCTGGGGCATTCCGTGTATAAATGCTTTTATGCGAATGCCCGAAGTCTACGAGCAAAGGTGGGAGAACTGGAATGTCTGGTGACAAGGGAAAATATTGACATAGTGGGCATAACGGAAACCTGGTGGAATGCGGAGAATCAGTGGGATACCGCAATCCCGGGCTATAAACTCTACAGGAGGGACAGGCAGGGGCGTGTTGGAGGTGGGGTGGCCCTTTATGTTAAGGAAGGGATAGAATCCAGCAAAGTAGAGATTGAAGGTGGGTCCGACTCCACCGTAGAATCTCTGTGGGTTAAATTACCAGGCTTGTGCAGCAATGTAATACTGGGGGCGTGCTATCGTCCTCCAGACCAGAAATCTGATGGGGACCTTGAAATGAGGAAACAGATCAGGGAGGTGACAAGGAGGGACAGGGTTGTAATCATGGGGGACTTCAATTATCCTCATATTGACTGGGTCAATTTGTGTTCTGGTCACGATAAGGAAACTGGATTTCTTGACGTGCTAAATGACTGTGGCTTAGATCAGCTAGTCACGGAGCCCACCAGAGGACTGGTGACTCTGGATTTAATTTTGTGCGGTACGCAGGACCTGGTTAGAGATGTAAACGTTACTGAGCCATTGGGGAACAGTGATCATGCTGCGATCCGTTTTGACGTGCACGTTGGGGGAAGAATACCAGGCAAATCTCTAACAAAAACCCTTGACTTCCGACGGGCGGACTTCCCTCAAATGAGGAGGCTGGTTAGAAGGAGGTTGAAAGGGAGGGTAAAAAGAGTCCAGTCTCTCCAGAGTGCATGGAGGCTGCTTAAAACAACAGTAATAGAGGCCCAGCAGAGGTGTATACCGCAAAGAAAGAAGGGTTCCACTAAATCCAGGAGAGTGCCCGCATGGCTAACCAGCCAAGTTAGAGAGGCTGTGAAGGGCAAGGAAGCTTCCTTCCGTAAATGGAAGTCTTGCCCTAATGAAGAGAATAAAAAGGAACATAAACTGTGGCAAAAGAAATGTAAGAAGGTGATAGGGGAGGCCAAGCGAGACTATGAGGAACGCATGGCCAGCAACATTAAGGGGAATAATAAAAGCTTCTTCAAATATGTTAGAAGCAGGAAACCCGCCAGAGAAGCGGTTGGCCCTCTGGATGGTGAGGGAGGGAAAGGGGAGATAAAAGGAGACTTAGAGATAGCAGAGAAATTAAATGAGTTCTTTGCATCTGTCTTCACGGCAGAAGACCTCGGGCAGATACCGCTGCCCGAACGGCCCCTCCTAACCGAGGAGTTAAGTCAGATAGAGGTTAAAAGAGAAGATGTTTCAGACCTCATTGATAAATTAAAGATCAATAAGTCACCGGGCCCTGATGGCATACACCCAAGGGTTATTAAGGAATTGAAGAATGAAGTTGCAGATCTCTTGACTAAGGTATGCAACTTGTCCCTCAAAACGGCCACGGTACCAGAAGATTGGAGGATAGCAAATGTCACGCCTATTTTTAAAAAGGGAAAGAGGGGGGACCCGGGAAACTATAGGCCGGTCAGCCTAACATCCATACCGGGTAAGATGGTGGAATGCCTCATCAAAGATAGGATCTCAAAACACATAGACGAACAGGCCTTGCTGAGGGAGAGTCAGCATGGCTTCTGTAAGGGTAAGTCTTGCCTCACGAACCTTATAGAATTCTTTGAAAAGGTCAACAGGCATGTGGATGCGGGAGAACCCGTGGACATTATATATCTGGACTTTCAGAAGGCGTTTGACACGGTCCCTCACCAAAGGCTACTGAAAAAACTCCACAGTCAGGGAATTAGAGGACAGGTCCTCTCGTGGATTGAGAACTGGTTGGAGGCCAGGAAGCAGAGAGTGGGTGTCAATGGGCAATTTTCACAGTGGAGAGAGGTGAAAAGCGGTGTGCCCCAAGGATCTGTCCTGGGACCGGTGCTTTTCAACCTCTTCATAAATGACCTGGAGACAGGGTTGAGCAGTGAAGTGGCTAAGTTTGCAGACGACACCAAACTTTTCCGAGTGGTAAAGACCAGAAGTGATTGTGAGGAGCTCCAGAAGGATCTCTCCAGACTGGCAGAATGGGCAGCAAAATGGCAGATGCGCTTCAATGTCAGTAAGTGTAAAGTCATGCACATTGGGGCAAAAAATCAAAACTTTAGATATAGGCTGATGGGTTCTGAGCTGTCTGTGACAGATCAGGAGAGAGATCTTGGGGTGGTGGTGGACAGGTCGATGAAAGTGTCGACCCAATGTGCGGCGGCAGTGAAGAAGGCCAATTCTATGCTTGGGATCATTAGGAAGGGTATTGAGAACAAAACGGTTAGTATTATAATGCCGTTGTACAAATCGATGGTAAGGCCACACCTGGAGTATTGTGTCCAGTTCTGGTCGCCGCATCTCAAAAAAGACATAGTGGAAATGGAAAAGGTGCAAAAGAGAGCGACTAAGATGATTACGGGGCTGGGGCACCTTCCTTATGAGGAAAGGCTACGGCGTTTGGGCCTCTTCAGCCTAGAAAAGAGACGCTTGAGGGGGGACATGATTGAGACATACAAAATTATGCAGGGGATGGACAGAGTGGATAGGGAGATGCTCTTTACACTCTCACATAATACCAGAACCAGGGGACATCCACTAAAATTGAGTGTTGGGCGGGTTAGGACAGACAAAAGAAAATATTTCTTTACTCAGCGCGTGGTCAGTCTGTGGAACTCCTTGCCACAGGATGTGGTGCTGGCGTCTAGCCTAGACGCCTTTAAAAGGGGATTGGACGAGTTTCTGGAGGAAAAATCCATTATGGGGTACAAGCCATGATGTGTATGCGCAACCTCCTGATTTTAGGAATGGGTTATGTCAGAATGCCAGACGCAAGGGAGGGCACCAGGATGAGGTCTCTTCTTATCTGGTGTGCTCCCTGGGGCATTTGGTGGGCCGCTGTGAGATACAGGAAGCTGGACTAGATGGGCCTATGGCCTGATCCAGTGGGGCTGTTCTTATGTTCTTATGTTCTTATGTAAATAGCTAACCATCCCCCAAATTTGAAATGCATGGTGTTGGTGGTAGTGATGAGTACTTCTTTAGAGCAGAGGTGAGTGGGCCTCAGTTTTTGGGATCTATCTTGCTCTTTTATTAGAACTGTAAGGTTCACCAACTGGAGCCAAATGCAACACAGTGACTCAAGGGATAGACCTATACGTAAGGGTTTAAGGCAGTGGTTCCCAAACTGATAGGTTGTGACCCACCAGGAGAACCAGAAAAGGCCATTCCCCCTTAAGGTGAGTGGCCAAGAAATTGACAGCAATCTGATCATGAAGGAAACATGATTTTTTTTCCCTTTCCACAGGACTTTGGAGATGTGGGGAGGGCTGCAGAGGGAGTTGCAGGCTCCCCAGACCCTCTGGAGAGCCATAGTGACCCCCAGATAAGTTAGAAAAACCCTTACCTTCCCAGCAGCAGCACGATCATGGCACTCATGTTGCTGCCCTCCCCACACACAAACAATTATAGCAGTGTTTCTCAAACTGTGGGTCGTGAGCCAATTTCAAGTGGGTTCCCATTCATTTCAATATTTTAATTTTAATCTATGAAACTTGATGCTACCATAGGATGTGACTGCATTTGGGGAAATGTTACAGACCTGTACTTTTAACAAGCTACTATGTATATTATTTTAACAATGATAGTGAATGGGACTTACTCCTGGGTAAGTGTGGGTAGGATTGCAGCTGGGGATTGTTAAACATGTTCCTCTTGATGATGTCACTTCCGCGCACAATATCACTTCTGGTGGGTCCTGACGGATTCTTATTCTAAAAGGTGGGTCCCGGTTCTAAATGTGTGAGAACCGCTGAATTATAGCGTTCGCAAACTCCAAGTAGGTCTTTTGAGAACTCCTGGTTTAAGGTATTTTGTAAGAAACAGGAGGATGCTGATGCAGAAAATTTGATTTTTGCTTTACTGTGTTTGCCTAATATTTATGCTCTTTTCCCTTTGTTAAAAAACACAAATCTTAAACTCCATCTTGTTGGATGGAAATCCACCATTCTCCGTATGAGAGGCTGGCATGGTAGAGTGACCCCAAAATTGCTTTGAGAAACTGAAATCCTGATCTTAACCTTCATTTGAAATGCATAGACGTTTTATCAGACAACCTTATGGCCTGTGTTTTCTTCCCTGTGCTCCTGGCTCTTTAAGGAGTGTTGACTTTTATTGGCAACAAGAAACAGACTGGTCTGGAGTCATGTCTCACTAGCTTGTTTTATGATGATTGATTGACAAGTAGGCTTTTCTTTCTATGCCTCTTTGTTCTGTCATAGTATAAGAAGTTTGAATCTTACATACAGAGTCGGATGTAGTAGCCTCTTACCACAGTGCTGTTTTAATAAACCCAGAACAATTTTCTGCTTCCAGCCTTGTTTTGCCTAATCAATTTCTCTGACTGTGCCTTTGAGAATGGTCTCAGCCCTGGAATTTGTAAACTGAGCTCACAATTATTTCACACAAAAGTCCACTCCTGGTTTTCTACCAAACTTTAATTGTTTCCTGCTTTATATTTTTCTCAGCCTGAGAAAACAAAAACATTTTACTTGTTGCTATTGCTAAATAATTGGAGTCGGAAACCTTGCCGAGCTTCTTCTGCTTGCTCCTGGCTTTGAAGATATATATATATGTTATTCATTTATCTCACCCTCTTCATCACGTTCATCCAGTGCAATGAATCATAAAAAAGATAGCCACAATTTATGAAAATGTATTTGATGAAGTTATCTCTTATATGTCCATTCATGAACAACTATAAACCCTTGATATAGCTTGTCAGTGCTGATGTGGTGTAGTGAAAGCTGGTGCAGTTTGAGTCTGCAAACTCAGCCTCTCAGGGACTCTGAGTTCAATCCTGGTTGCTATAGCATGCGAGAAATGTGCATGTGGTATGCTATGATGGCTGGGGACTTGAAGGCAAATGATAGGTATATAAAACACATTTTTATTTACCTCAGTATAAGCCCTCAGACTTATGGGTCTCCTCAGATATATGTCACCTATTTTAATGGCATAGGTCCAAGGAGGGGAAAGGGTTGGGAAGGCTTTAAAAAGAAGAGATAAGACCCAGTACGGATGATTGCCACTGGATCCACCTCCTGCCTTCCCTGACATGCCCTGTTTGTTCCTCTCCCTGCCCACAGCCTACCCCCACTGCTGACTTACTGGCACCGAGGGATCTGGGTATGCTGCTGCCGTGAGGCCAGCACTGCTCAATGTTTCTTGCAGTGGCCTGGTAGCATGCCATAGAGCATGACATTCTGCAACACCATAAGTTGGGCTGCTCTGCTAGAATGTGAGTTCCAGCAATGTAGGCCGATTATGGGATTGGGCTGATAGAGACCAACAGTCCAATCCTATCCGCACTTTCCTAGGAGAGAGCCCCATTGACTTAAATAGTAGGCATGCATAGAATTGGGCTGCAAGCTATGAAATGGGACTTGAAGCATTCCCCCAATAAACACAGAAGGCAGAACACTTGGAGAAAATAGGGGCACAGTTTATTATATAATATACATAGACATTCAATCATATACATCAGTGGGTCCAACTCTTCTCACTTCCTGTAGCTACTAACTTGGGGAAAGCAGCCAGCTACTGCCTTTTCTCTCTCTATGAGAAATCCCATGCTAACTCCAAGTTGCATATACTCAATGCTAATAACAGCTCCTCCAGGACAACCCCTAGGTAGCCAGGCAACCTCTGGCAACCAGTTCTGCCTCCCCCTCCCGAACCAAAATCTGATCATTTGCTTGCGCAGGGTGCCTACTAGGGTGCCTGCCTGCACTCTTCCCACCAGTTGTGACCAACCTCCTAAGTAGCCCTTCCAGCCCCTCCCTCAATGAGGAGTAAGGGAAATCAGCTGAACTGCACTGACTTCCCCCAAGTTGGCCATCAGTTGAGGTTGCCTTTGCAATCCAAGCCAGAGAGAGCACGCACCAGCCAGCCTCTTTGAGGTGGCAAACATCAGAGGGGTTACTGGCTCACTCACTGACTTGGCTGACCTATCCAACTTTCCAGTGCTTATGCAGCTGCAGTGGAGCCAGGAGGTAAGGGAACAAATGTTCCCTTACCTTGAGGAGGCCTCCATGACTGCCCCCCCCCCTCACTATGCACTTGTGGGCACAGCTACATCGGTGCTGGAAAGTTGGATAGGATGGGGCCCTGAAATCCCTACTCCTTTTGCATAGAGGCTGTAAAATATTCTTTGGACAGTTTATTATAGATGCAGAGAGCAGCAGAGTTTGAAGAAGACAAAGTAAAGCCTGAAAGAAGACATTGATTGTTGATGTCAGGCAAATCCTAACTGATTTTAATGAGACCATCAACAAGGCAGAGTTTGCTGTCTAATTAGGAAGAACATCATTTTGATCAAAAGATTCATCGCGTACATTTTCCTTGCCTGTTTACAAAGCCATCTTTTGACACCTTTTTAGACCTCTCATTACAGCGATATTGAAACAGATGGAGTGTGCCTGGGTAACCCTGCCCCCATGTGAGGTACTGGGATACCCCTAAGCTATCCATATGCTCTCAAACACAAGTCCAATTTCTCTTGGGTGAGCGATGTTGTTGGTGCTGCCACAGGTTTGTGTGGCCTCAGTGTGGTGGTTGTTTTTGGTATCTGTATTTATTCATTTTTCTAGAAGGCATTTCTAGATGCATGGGGGGGGGGGAGCACACAAACACGATCATAGCATTGATAGCACATGAATATCTTTCAAAAGGTCAACAACTACAACTAACTATATATTTTTTTCAAGCAAAACTGCATTATTTGGACCACACATTCAAATGTGCATTTCTAATATTTATTTGTCAACCTTGAAAACATATTGGAAAAGACCCTGGATCCTGGCTCTGTACCTTTACTCATTTAAGAGGCTCTCATGTCTGTATCCCCCACATTCTGACCTCTAAGACTGACAAATGTGTCTCCACTACAAATGGTGCTGCCTAACTAACACTCCTTTTGCAATACCTAGGAGCTGGGATAGTCTGCTCCCTTTTGAGGATTCCAACTACTGGACAAACACTCATCTCAGCCCCTTCAGGGCACCTCTGCATGTACACTCTGATGGCACCTCTCTCTCTCTCTCTCTCTCTCTCTCTCTAACACCAAGTATGCCAGAGGACACATTGCTGTGATCAAGTTCTTGTTACTCTTTGTGTGTTTCTCCTTGCTCTCCACAGGCAGCTGTCCCACAGGTGAAGACACTGTTCAAACCCAAAGGGGTATCTATTGCCTGCCTGCCTCCCTACACTGACAAATAGGGACACAGGGATTTTGATGTGCACCCTGAGGTAAGCAGAAGTCAGTGGGTGACCCCAGTCCGAATCCTTGGAGGCTGCCTGGCCCAGGGAGGCTGGTTGGTGACCTTCCAAGCTTGAATTGGAAAGTTAACCTCAAAACCTTTCCTGTTTGGGGGAGTCAGTGAAGTTCAGCTGCCTCAACCCCTCAAAGTTGGCACAGAGAAGCTTGGGCTGTCAACTGTTGCTCCTCAGCTTTGAGTGAGGGTGGGAGTGGCAGAAAAGGGACTAGACAATGGCTTGCTGTCTCCGCTAGGTTAGATGTCCACACTAAGTCAGGAAGGAGTTGCAAGACAAGGTCTGCTGCAGGGCGGTTCAACTCTGTGACTGGCTTTCTATGACTTTATATTCCAAACAACATGTTTCTTGGATTACTGGGGGTTCAGAGGCAATGGCAGTGAATTTGACAGACAGCCACATGCCATGTGAAAGCCACAGCAAGTGAATGGAAGGTACGCTGTACTCTCTTCCTGCTCCTACTCCACAGAGCTTAGTCTCTTGTGCTGAACGGAGTAAAGGAAATTACATTGATTGCCTTCACAGTGTGAGGTGCCAGGCATTGTACTTCAGAAAGGCAGAGAAGATAACACAAAGCCGCCCCAATCCCTCTCTTACCAACAAAGGAATGTATGAAGACAACAAAAAATCAATCCTGAGAATGCAAGCAAACAGTTCAATCCCACTCCACCCCCAAATATGGTATGGGAACGGTTGGAGTACACCAAGGCTGTATACTTGCCCCTCTCCTTTTTAATTTATTTTTGGCAGATTTACCCCCTCACCTCTCTAGTGACCAGAACTCTGCTCCCTGCCTCAATGGTGTCCTTCTTCCTATTCTTCTTTATGCTGATGACACAGTCCTCTTATCCGTTACAAGATTGGGCCTCCGTCATTCATTGTCTTCCTTTCAAGATTATTGTTTAGCTAATGATTTAATAATTAATTCGGAGAAAACTAAAATCTTAGTTTTCGCTAAATCCTGGGCCCCATCTCCCTGGAAGATATGCAACCTTTCTTTTCAGCAAGTCCAAACCTTTAAATATCTGGAGATTACCTTTCACTTCCGGCACAGCTGGCTCCCCCACAGGAAATCTGTTATCCCTTTATCATCACTACACTTAAACGCAATTGCCCGTTTTCACTATTCTAGCAGCAACCAGTATGTCCCCGCTGCTCTCCATATATTTAAAACTAAAATCCTTTCCCAACTGTTGTACGGTGTCCCTATTTGGATAGAGGCCACGAACCACGATTTGGATAAAGTTGCAGCATCTTTCCTTAGACGAATTCTGGGGGTCCCCAATTTAATTAGATTATCCACCCTCATGCTTGAATTAGGGAGCCACCTTCCTTCCACCATCGCGTGGTCCCTTACTTTCAAATTTTGACTTCACTTACATTTAAACACTGAGTCCCTTTTAAAAGACCTATTAAAGGACTCATATCTCTCTAAGTGGTTCCAACTTATTGATCGCAAGCTTTTATCTTTGGATTTGTCCCCCGAATCTCTTGCCGATATTGACCTCCATAGGGCCCATTCAATGATCAAACTTTGGGAATCTGAATCCAATCAACTCTTTTCCAATCTTAATCCTATCTGTTCTCCCCAGTTTTTTGGCCTGCTCCCCTCACTCGGCTGCCCTTTTAATTATTTTAGTAAGTTAATTAACCCTATTAAGAGGAGAGCGTTTATGCTCGCGAGATTTAACATCTTCCCTTCAGCTGTTCATTCTGGCAGATTCTCCAAGATTCCACATGATTGCAGACTAAGCCCTTTTTGTTCTCTAGAACAGGACACAGTGGCTCACATACTACTCTGTTGTCCAGCCCACCAATCCCTTCAAGACACATACCTGAACCCTTTTCTGTCTTCTCTTTCTGATTTTTCTACTGAACCTTTACTTGTCCTTTTAAGTGATAGCTCTGTGGATATCACTAATGCTGTAGCAGATTATCTTTCCGCTGTTTCCAAGTTAAAACCCCCTCCCTGACCCTATATTTCTTCCTTGTTTCCCTTCCTTTCTCCCCTCATTAGTTCCTTGTTGTGTTTTTCTTTTTGGCAACATAGCCACTGCCTTGGCTCTTATTATTATTGTTATTACTGTTATTAACTGTTTTTAATGCTAATAAAGGTTTGTGGATGGGTATGGGAACGGTGAGAAACATCTGGAAGATGAGCATAGCCCAGCCACATCATTTTCTTGATAGATACTAAAAAGGAATCCTTCCTTCCTCATGGTGTTAAAGGATTTTGGAATCAATACAATGATCATCAACAGAGCTCCTTCGTGTCTGAAAGGATGCCAGCTGTATGTCTGATGTTAGGAGAGAGGTTAGTCCTAAACAAACCCTCTTACGTGGACTGGGTGGTGTGAATGGATCCACCTACTCATATTGTTGTTAGGCCAAACATCTCAGAGAAATTTTGTGTCCAGTCCTTGACTCCCAAGCACAGTTTTTGGCAGAACATTCACTGGTCTGAACTTCAACCAATGGCACTTATAATGCCATTCCATCAGTATTGTTATTTGCCTGCACTGACGTTATTGGAAATGTTCTAAACATACATTTTGTAAAGAAAATCAATGCATTTTTTTTACCCTGTGCCCTTGGAAATCCTCCTCCCTCTGTTTCTGCCTGTTCAGGAGTGCACCCCTCACATTATTTATAGTTAAAGTATGTGAAGGATTTCATGCTTGTGTTTAGTTCACAGACACAATCACATGATTTGCATAGCAGTCATTAATAGCAAACAAACAAACAGACCTACCCCCCTCCGAACTGATGCAGTCACACCAACGAGGTGCATACTGCATCTGTTAGGGGATTTCTGGGCCCTGGAAGACTCCACAAGGTAAGGGAACATTTGGCACAAATCCAAGTGGACCCGGGTCAATGGGTTGAAGCAAGGTAGAGGATATCATGGCTGCCATTGAGACCACCTCCTTCCCAGGCTCAAGCTGTCTCCTCCTCGCCCCAGTCACCTTCCCATCCCTCCTCCTCCCCCTCCTTCCCCCCCCCCCCCCGATCCCCACCTCTCCCTGCCTCATGTACTAACTTACTGGTGTTAGGGCTCTTTAGTGGGCTGCTGGTGCACAACCCAGGTTGCTCACTGGAGAAGGTGGCCAGGCTATGCTGTATGGTGTGTCACCTTTGGCAATAGCCATAAAGTTCACTTTGCCTCCAGAACATTAGTCTACCACAGCGATTTTCAGCCGCTGTGCCATGGCACACTGATGTACCGCAGATGGTCCACAGGTATGACACGGGAGATTGGGGAGGGTCATTTATTTGTAGGGCAATTGGGGATTTGGGCCTCTTACCAGCAGCATGGTGTGCCTTGCCAATGATAAAAAAAGTGATGGTGTGCCTTGACAATGTTAGCCCCTTGTCAGTGTGCTGTGAGATGAAAAAGGATGAAAATCTCTGGTCTACTGCATTTTATAGATTTAAACTGTAGAAACATGTTGCTTCTTAGTTCAGTCAAGGTCGTGCCTGCATTGATAGGATTCAGGCGAGACTTCAGGGGATGGTTTAGCATGGAGGGGTTATTGCTCAGCGGTGGGAAGAACCATAGCACAGTGGAAGCATAACCAGCTTGCATGCAGAGGGTTCCAGTTTCCGTCCCCTGCATTTTTAGGGAGGACAGAGAAAAATTCCTGTCTGAAACCTTGGATGGCTACTGCCTTCCAGCATCAACAGTCCTGAGTTTGATGGCCCAATGATCTGATTCAGTAAAAGGCAACTTCCAACAAAAGGTTAAAGTATCACAGGAATATACAGCAATATCTCAATAGCATGGTGTTCAATAGTATGTTCCTCCAGCAGTCAAGCACTGAATGAAACAGTGCTGTTGGAGATGTCAATCTTCTAATAGGTAGAAAATGGGTGCTGATTTGGTTCAGAATGCACAGCTCCCATTGGATGGACTGTCTGTCATTTTGCCAGGACAAAAAGTGCTGTAACCATGACAGGAATAGTGTTGTGGAAGGCAGTCAGTTTGGTATTAAATAGATCCAATATCATGAGAAGCAGATGTGGCAAGAATGCCACTGGAATCCATAACCTAGGGCATAAGTGTAGTGCAATCTCATCACAGTGTATTTTTTGTACTGCTATCAGAAGAGCAGTATGTGAGAATGAGGGGATGCATTTCAGAGATATATATGCCACAAAGCCCTCTGAGTGGCCAGATAGGAAAGTGACGCCTTCCGGAAGAGTCAGGGATTTGTTTCGACATGTATCAGACTGGTTGCTGCATTTGTCGGGGCAGCTTACAAATTGGCACTTGCACAGCAAACATAATCTTTCTACATATAAAACGCTTATAATGGAACTTTTATGTGAATGAGAAGGAACTGTTACCATGCACTCTCCAAATAAATACAGCCGACAACAGGTATGGAATTAAAATAGGCCACTTTTATTAAAATACCAAATTGCAACAGGGCAACAAAAGGGGTTAAACAAACCCATCTCAAGTGCAGGGTTCTAGGTGGGGGAAAGGGCCCTAGCCGTCTATGTCCCCCAGTCTCGTAGGGCATCCACCCGACTCCAGACATAGCTCAATTGTTATTAAGCCCGCCTCTCAACGTCGCCCGAAGAGGGTAAGTCAGCAGAACCGCTATGCCTTCAGGTCATCTCTGCAAGGACCCCAAGTTCGGACAAGGGGCTAGCCAGTCTGCCTCCTCGAGGCATCATGGAAGCGGTTTTGGTTCACCCCACGTCCATTGCTGACTTAGATTGGACACCGAGAAGGTCTTCTGTCTACCCACCCCGCACTTCTACCGCCACGGGGGGGGGGGGGCAGCCTAGCATTTGGCCTTCCCTGCACCCAAAAAGGTTCTCAAGCCCTGTTGTAAGTCTGTTAAAAAGAGGCCATAACCCATGGGGGAAAGATGCACTCCATTGCCATAGTAAAGAGCAGGCTGCCCAAAACAAATTCCAGGATGATGGCTAGCCGCTCCCCCTGAGCTCCGTGACAACCCTGCCCAGGTAAGCATTAACTCTTTTGCAGGCAACGTCTATTCTTCTAATGCTGCATGCCCACCCCCAAACCCTCCTAGGCAGCATATCAGACCACAGGATAGTAATCCCAGGGAACTGACTAATGAGTGTTGTAAAATCCCTGCGAGCCTGGAGCCTCAAGGACATAGAAGTCCTCTGGCCCAGTCATGCTCGCCTAAGTGGACAACGATTACCTGGGGTAGGTGGTTGAGTGCAATAAAATCCAGAAAGGCTGGGAAAAACTGACTCCAACACATACCCCTCTTGGCCAGCCACTCAATGTGCACAACATCACCCAGCTCCAGCTGAAAGCCGAAACTGGATGACATGGCATGCTTCTGGCTGCCCCCACCCCCCCCCAAAAAAAAACAACTATGGAATGTCCGCAGATCAGGACCCTGGCTGGGCACCTCCCTCGTGGACCTGTTGAAAGAAAAGCACATCGTGAGGCGAACTCACTTAACACCCACTTAGAATAGCTCATGGTTAAAAAGGTATAACAAATTCCCTCAACCTTGTGAGGAATACACACTGCCCCACCCAAACGGGTCTGGGCCAACACTTGCGTGGGCAGTAACCTGGTCATCACAAACAGATCACCCCATCTGAAACAGGACAGGGGGCAAACATGATCCAGGCCAGAGCCTGATCAACAGGGGTCCTTATAGACCAAAGACGACACCTACACATTGTACCAACATGGCGCAGAATCTTGGGGTAAATGCAACTGCAGAATAACTACCCCCCAGGCTCCCCAGGGAGTCAAGGCCTATACTAACAGGCCTAGCGTTGACGAACGTAGTATTTAAACGCACCAGAGCGCCATCTGTTGATGCGCTTGATGTCCTGGGGCAAAAAACCGATGCGAGCCGCTGCTGATGCTGCCCCAATTCTAAACAAATGAAGCCTGTATAGTTCTGGCCTCAAACCCAAGTGAGCTAATGCCCTTTTAAGAATGGCCCGAAACTGATAAATCATGAGGGGGGGAATGATCCAAATGTTGAAATAGCGGGCCCGCTCCTGAAGAAGCCAACAAGGAATACTGTTCCATGGCAGATACAGGGCAAAAGTACCACATAGGAGCCCGTTTAAGCTGAATCCACTGCCCATACCCCGTCTGGTCAGTCTTGGACACCCTCAAATGAAGGGACAAAATCCCCCCCACTCTCAAGGAATAGAGGCAGGGCACCCACATTAAGTGGGTTAATAATTACAAAGACCCTAGCCTTGGCAAAGGTCATTGCATCTGTGCCTATCTGCATAGGGCTTAACAGGCATGGCGATGGACCTGGTAAATGTGCAGCTGCATTGCCATGCATCACCCCACTTTCAAGGAGTAGGGACAGCACACACGTTAGGCAGGATTGGTAACAGAACCTCCCCCCACACACACTCTCAAGGAGTAGAGGCAGCGCACCCAAATTAAGTGGGTTAATAATTACAAAGATCCTAGCCTTGGCAAAGGTCATTGCATCTGTGCCTATCTGCACAGGGCAGCAGAACCGTCATGCCTGTTAAGCAGGTTACCAAAAGACCTCACCCCAGCCTCAAAGAGTAAGGGGAGCAAGCCCCTTAAGCAGATTATTGAAAGGATCTCCCCCCCCCCCCACTCTCAAAGAGTAGAGGCAGCTCACCCACTAAGTGAGTTAATAACTGCACAGACTCTGGCCTCAACCAAAGACCCATGCATCTGTGCCTATCTGCACCGGGCTACCACACCTGGTATTAAACGTGTAGCAACACCTCACTGGGGGAGATGCCTCCCACTAAGACACTGTGTAAGCGGCAGAGCCATGAAAGCCAAGGGACAAACTAACCAAACTTCATGGTAATCCCTTGTACATGATGTTGGGCAATAAGCCTGTGACGATCAGCCACCACAGGGGCAGCTTTAATAAATTCCCCTTGGCACATTAATTTGAAAAACCCCTGGTGAAGTCCCGCCATCCTGATGCTCCCTACTGGCAGGAACTGATGGCCTGTGCCAGAGACCAGTGACAGTGGGCAGAAGTCCAAGTGCCAATATGCAGCTATTAGACAAAAGGCTGACCTGGCATGGACTAGGCAACTATTCTGGCAGGGAATACTGCCCTCAACTGTCACCTGGGCCCCCTTTGGTCAGTCTGACATCTGGAGGTGTCAGGGTAGAATATTAGAGCCCACATGGAATCGATATAGCGCAGTGGCACCCCCAACTTTAGCATCAAGACTCACTAAAATCAAGGCTATGCCAACCACTCAAGCCTCCGTGGTTATAACAGTTATTTGCTCCTCCCCAAATAGTGGTTTGTTTCCATTTTAATGCATATAGCCTAGCCTTGACAGTTTTATTGTATTGGCAACCTTCAGTCTCGAAAGACTATGGTATCGCGCTCTGAAAGGTGGTTCTGGCACAGCGTCTAGTGTGGCTGAAAAGGCCAATCCGGGAGTGACAATCCCTTCCACACCGGGAGCAAGTGCAGTCTGTCCCTGGTCTGTCTCCCTGGCTATGGGCCTTCCTTCTTTGCCTCTTAGCCTCAGACTGTTGGCCAAGTGTCTCTTCAAACTGGGAAAGGCCATGCTGCACAGCCTGCCTCCAAGCGGGCCGCTCAGAGGCCAGGGTTTCCCACTTGTTGAGGTCCATCCCTAAGGCCTTCAGATCCCTCTTGCAGATGTCCTTGTATCGCAGCTGTGGTCTACCTGTAGGGCGCTTTCCTTGCACGAGTTCTCCATAGAGGAGATCCTTTGGGACCCATCAAAATTTGGTTGGGACCTTTTGTGGGTCATGAAGTCAGTTTGTGAACCATAGTTAAAGAATATTAGTGACTAACCTGAAATAGACCTTATACAGCATTAATGCCCAGCCTGCAACCTTTGTTGCAATGCAAGTCAGGCAGGTACTGATCCATAGCAGCATCTTTGCTCAATCCTTCAAGCAACTTTCAAATCCAAACATCCTCGGTGCAGCCTCTCCACCCTAAGGTTGCAGGTAGAAGGATGTGGCAGCTAGGTGGGCGCTATTTGACCTAACCGCCAGCCCCCCTTTTACCTCTCTCAAGTAGGAATGACAATGATCTGAGGGGTTTAAAGCCCCCTTTTCCGGGAGGGAAGTGGACTTTCAAAATGTGCTAAAGTCACAGATTCCTTCGGGTAGCTGACTCAGGTGAATGCAACTTGAAATGCCCAGGTAGCATCTAGACTCTGTTCAGGCCATGCTCCAAGAGCCATAAAGGCATGCACTCAGACCTCTTGTGGGCTTCTGTAGCTAGCAACTAAAAACACTCCTCCTGAAGGTGTTGGCATTGCTGTTGTGTATTCCCAGAACAAGCCGGGTGGAAACATTTAAGACTATAGCCAGGTACCAGGAGTAACAAAGCTCAGACCAGATTTCCAACCTGGGGCGACCCAAAAGTCTGGTGATTAATAATATGAACCATTGCCTAGTTGCTGCACTAGCAGTGGGTGAATTTGGTGAGTTCATCAAGGTTAGGGCAATCACCATAGCAAAAAATCTCCCAGAAGGTCATGTTTGTGATACCCTCTTTTTTTCGTGGTTGGGTAACCAAGGAGCTGTACCACCAGCCCTATATACCCTAAAAACAGACGCCACCTGCAATACTAGAATGCCCCTATAGCTCCGCTATCCCCAAGACAGACACTCTCCTAAAATGTTATGCCATTGAGATTTGAGCAAGTCAAAACACTTGTGTCTGTCCTCCCACATCACAACTATCACCCTATGGGAGGGGTAATGCAGGAGCATTGTCAACCTGCAGATTGGGAAATTATGGGAAACCAAGGTTCCCGGTATTTCTTGAGGGAGGAAATTACTCTTGAGCGCTCATTAACCCTTCTGAGCCAAATCTGTGGGGGGAGAAGGGGGGATACAGGCGATGCCGGGACACATGCTACCTGCAACCTAACTCGCTCCCTGTGATTTCTCCTGCTGTTAGGCTTCAAAAATGAGTAAGAAATGCTCTCAAAGCCCTGAGGCTGCAAATATCCCCACCCTTTACTGGGAGCAAGCCTCATCAACCAAAACAGAGCTTACTTCTGAGTAAGCTACTTCTGAGCCTCATCCACCAAAACGGAGCTTACTTCTGAGCATACCTGCAAGGATTGGGCTCTAAGTTCATTTTCTTCCTCAGCTGAAGAAATGGGGGGTGAAGGGGCCAGTAAAAGGGGGCGGTGGCCACACCACTCCCACCTGCCCTTTTTCTATTGTGCTACAGTCCCTCAAAAAGATGTGCTACTGCAGAGCCTGCCTCCCCCATACCAGTGTTCTAGTTTTAACAGGTAGGATACAGAGCCCCGATGGGCTTCCAGACCAGATGCCACGGCTGTGCTCAGGTCCTTAATGCTTCTGCCAGGCTGTAGGTGATGTCAATGTGAGCAGCAGATTATCTGCTGGTCGGAGGCTGGAGCTTGCACCCAGGCTCCAGCACAAATGCGAGGTAAGCTGGATCCCGCAAGCCTGCGCCTGACAAAATGCCAGGGCTGGGTGCTGCTCAATGAGCAACATCAGGGTCTTCTCACCCATGGCCTAACCCAGGAATGAAAATGTGTAATGAGGGGCCCCCACCCCCAGTGCTCTTGCTTTAACAGGTAAGATACATCTGCCCCTTAAAGTGCAGGATGGCCTCTGGCAGCTTGGATCTCTTCTCAGCCAGCCGCTCCTTGCTTCCTCAAGGCTGTACCAGCTCCAGTGCCTAGGTACAAGCAGGGCAGCCTGCATCTCTGGAGGGATGGGAGGGGGTGGCAGAGGAGTCAGCTCCTAAGCCCCCAGTTGGTGCCCTCATCCACCCGGCACCCAAATGGGAGGACTGGTTTCCCGCTGCACCCCCTGCCTGGTGCTGTGCCTGGAGAACGGGGGAGGAGGGGTGGCTGTCCAATCCTGCCCCCACTCCAAGGCACAACCCCTATGAGCCTTGGGGGGGAATTGGCACTGGGCGCTAGTGCCACGAAGTGCCACAAGGCCAAAATGGCCGCATGCTCATACGCGCTCTCCCCGCTCAGCTGCCCACCACGGTGACAGGAGACTGAAGGGAAAGGGGCCCGCTCCACAAGCAGCTACTGGAGCTCCGTTGCCAAGCAGCCTCCTGCTCCCTGCTCCCAGCAAGCATCTGACTTTGTCGCTTGTCAAGTGCGTACTGAGCAGCCCCTTGTGCAGGCGCACCTGGGCTGCTGTCCCGTCCCATCCCCTTCAGCCAGTCAGCCAATCAGCTGACAGCAAACACCTGCTGTCACCTGACGGGGGGGGGAAGCCTGGCAATCACTGCCAGCACTCCAGGGAGGCACGCTAACAGCCCTTCTTGCCTCCTTTTTTCATTAGCAAAACAACCCTGAAAGCAATCAGTGGGATTTTTTTTTTAAACTTTCTAGACATTTCTGTGACATGACAATCAAGTCTTAAAATTCTGGGTGCCTCTTTTGAAACCAACACATCGGAAGAGTTGGAGTCAGTGAGAAAAACCAGATATTGCACCACCTTTCAGTTTGCAGAAAACATACTGCAATGACAAGAGGGAGGATAAGAGGGTCCAGACCCAATTCTCTTGCCTCTTTGAAAAAAATGCAGTGGAATTATTCCTTTATTACTCTTGTATAAAAGGGAATTGATGGGGGAGGAGAGAAAATGAGTGAGGCAATGGAACATTATAAAAATAGGGAGCGGATTTAGGATATGATGTTTATGCTTAGTCATACTTCATGACAGAAATTCCAGACAGGTAAACGTCTCAAGTTGATGGACCTCATTCACTCCTATTCACTCACTAGCTAACAAAGATCAACATCACTAACAGACCAATCCTATCTATGTTCCCCACACCAATGAAGCAGTGCCAGCTCAGCATCCTGCAGGGAAATTTTGCATGATGGAGGTCTCTGTGAGGTAAGGGGACATTTTGCCCTAGGGGAGGCCTCAGTAGCTGCAATGGGGCAATTCAGACCTGACTCCGACCTGCACCTGCTAAATTGCTGGCACAGATCCACGTTGCCCCATGTTGGCAGATCAGGCCTGGGAAGGGGGATAGGATGCAGAATGACCTGCTGCTGCTGATTCACTCCTGGGCCTGATCTGCCTTACCCCACCCTATGTTTGTCCCAACACCTGCCCCCCCTCCGGCTTATCAGCGCTATGGCTTATTTGTGGTGGGAGTTCCAAAATGGCTACCATATGGCCATTTATGACAGCAGAATCTCTATTCCACTGCCATAATTTAATTAGGATTGGGCTAATTACCTTAAATGAGGCAGAAATCCCTATACACTATTACCTGGGAGTAAGTCTCATAAAATTCAATAGAACTTACTCTCAGGTAATTGTGTATAGGGATTGCTGTCTTAGAACCCATTAATTTCATTGGATAGAATTTCTAGCATTAGGCAGTCTTGGAGATCATCCAGTCCAACTCCTGCTATCTGCATGTTACTACAACATGGCTCCAGTACTTAAATTGGACTGAAATATGTCCTAAACTATTACAACTGAATGGGGTGATGTATATATGTTTTTAAAGACTATTGACTGTAATGGAACTTGCTTCTGCATAGATATCCATAGGATTGGACTGTTTATGACTTTTATCCACACTGACATTTTGTTCCATTTTCAGCCAGGCAGTATCCTGTGTTAGGGAAGCCACCATGTAAAAGTGAAAAAGCAGAAGTGATCTAATGGAAAGAATGTGGGCACCACATCTAGCAAGGTTATTTAATGAAGCGTAGACAGATGAATGCAGATGACAAAGGACAGTATTCGGGCATAAAGCCTATAAGGCATACAATGGTCCTCTACTTTAATGTAATTTATCTCTGTAGAAAGTAAAGGACAAACTGTATGTGACATTAATTTGAATACTGTAAACAATGTTTATGTGAGTTTAGGGAAATATGTGAAGCATCATAGAACCAACCATGAGAGTAAACTTCAACAGTCTTATAATATAGACAAATGAAACAAATGTAACAAGATATAGTAAATAGATTTTTTTGTTCCTGTGAAGTTATCGTGAAGTTTTTTGACAGCAGCTGCAAATTAAGTACTTGAAGTCACACTGATTTCAAATAGGAGAGTTGAGGGCGTGTGCAGTATAGTCACCCTTGTTTCTAACTTCAGTGGTCTTCCCTGATTTGTTTTAAATTTGATGTATTTTCAAAAAGTCTGAGTTGCTTTCTTCCTGGCCTCAAGGCAATGCCTTCCTCAAGGCAATGATCAGAAAATTAAAAATATACAGTGTAAAATACTATGCAAATGCAGCTAAAACAACAGCAGTAAAAGGGAAAACAAGCAACAATGGCAACAAAGCTATAAAAAAGCGAGAGACTGAATGCAAGTCATATGGTTGAGGTAAGATTTTTTTTTTTTAGCTCTATTTCCTGAAGGCCATTGTTGTGGTAAAAAGGTAGGCAATTCCAAATGGTAGATGTCAAAAAAACTTTGCCAGTGCTCCAGCCAATCTTGTTCCAATGAAAGTTTTAGAGCAGTGTTTCTCAAACTGTGGGTCGGGACCCACTAGGTGGGTCACAAGCCCATTTCAGGTGGGTCCCCATTCATTTCAATATTTTATTTTTAATATATTAGACTTGATGCTACCATCTGATGTGACTGCATTTGGGGAAATGTTACAGACCTGTACTTTTAACAAGCTACTAAGTATATTCTTTAACAATGATAGTAAATGGAACTTTATCCTGGGTAGGGCTGCAGCCTAGGATTGTTAAAAATTTTCCTGCTGATTTCACTTCCGGTGGGTCCTGACAGATTATCATTCTAAAAAGTGGGTCTCAGTGCTAAATGTGTGAGAACCACTGATCTAGAGCCATTTTTCATTCTTGAATTTCCGGAGTTAGGAAGATATACATATATGGAAGATAAGATAATCAAGGTCCAAGCTATTCTCTCTCTCTCTCTCTCTCTCTCTCTCTCTCTCTCTCTCTCTCTCTCTCTCGCATATTAAGAAAGAAATGCGTCTGATAGAGCTGAACAAGGATGAACAAGATAATAACTTATGCCAAATGTGCTATGAACAATAAATTTTTAAAAAATCAAACTATCAGTGTTGACATTTTGCAAGTATCTCCAAGGTAATTACAGTTTGATTCCTTTCATAGAACACAAGCCCTTTCATGGATAGAATCTGCAGCCCTGTGTGGGTAGAACATTTGGTAAAGTGTTTACATAGCACTAAATATTTTAAGATCAGGATTTGTTAACCAGTTCCTTTAAGAGTACCTTTTAAGGGTGCATCAGAGGACACAGGAGGACTGCCTGACTACTTTGATAATAAATTCTGTGTATCTGTTTCAGATTTGAAATGAACACTTCAAGGAGTATCACAGTTATATATCAAAATGAAAGATTTCCACCTGGGAAGGGTATATATTTAACTATGCACACATGCATTATGTGCTTGCTTTTTTCTGCTTATTTTCATTATATTCTGGTCAGGTTCACATTACTGAAATTTGTAAAACTGACAGCTCTAACACCCAAATAAGATGCATAGCCTTGCAAGTGTTACTTTTTTTCGTAAAGGTTTTTCAGATGATCTCCAGACTGCTCCGCTCAATTTCCTCAGGTTCTCTGCATTATTTTTTAATACAGTATAGCTAAAATAATGGGTCAGTTTAGCAACACAAAAACAGAAACAGAAAAACGAAAACAAGAGTCTGAGCACACATTAAAATCAATACACTAAAATGAAAAACTTAGTAGGAAGCGCCTGTGCTGTATTGTTAACGAGTAAATCTCCCCCCCCTTTTTGCTCTCATTTATGTTTCTTTCCATTCTTGGTTATGTCCTTATGCTATAATAAAGAACAACATGGACCACAATTTTATAAGCCAACATCAGTGGATACCAGTGTGCAAGATGAACTGTTTCCCTAGAACCCCTCTGTACAAAATGGAAGTAGCTGTGGCATACAGGCCATGTATCTAAAAGAACTCTGGGTAAAGCCTCAAACACTTTGTGTATGTGATCCCCCCACGTCACATATTCTGAGAGGAAGAAGATATCAGGGATGTGCTCAGAGCCTCACTGGATTAAAAAAGTCTCTTTCTTTCTTTCTTTCTTTCTTTCTTTCTTTCTTTCTTTCTTTCTTTCTTTCTTTCTTTCTTTCTTTCTAAATCAATTGATCAATCAATCAATCAATCACCTTTCTGTGCCACTCCTTTTGGCTCCAACACAGTCAGTGAACCAAGCAGTATAGTTGGCCCTCAGTAACTGTGGGGTATCTGTTCCAGGACCCTACCCATTCTCAGCAGATTGGTTTCTATGAAACATTGAGATTCAGCAGTGTTATGATAAATATTCACATGCAGGAGCTTTGATGGCATTTCCACTAGTCAAACCCTCCCCCCCAGCCAAGCAGAACAAAAACTATACAACACCAATATAACCAACTTTACATGACTTCACTAGTGTCTTTCATTCTCCTGCCTCTTATTCTAATTCAATGCTTATTATATTCATTTAAAGATGCAACTCTTTTCACCCCATACTCTTGGAGTGGGTTGCAATAGCTTAAAACAAATGTGTAGAAGGTGTAGTAGAACACAGTCAAATGTGTGTTCATTCACAAGGAGTTCCTATTTCTTTGATTGTCTATGTCACCTGGGGCCTTTCCTCCAATGAAATGAAGTTAACGTTCCCCCTCCCTGGAGGGCATGATCCAGTCTTACCTTCTCTCCTCTTTCCATTCATTGGCCCCCCTGTCTCCCCTTTCTTCATCCATCTATATCTGAGGACAGGCTTATGTCCTTAGGAACATTTCTCAGTTTACCTCCTGATGAGCCTGATTATCTTCTCAACTTAGACAGTTTGAGAAGAATCTCAAAAGCAGCTACTAAGTGCTCCTGCTGATGATGTCACTGCTCCTTCTGTGGGAAAAATCTTGGTGCTGCACTCCCTCCATGGACCCTTGACTATACCTCTATGGAGATGTTTATGCATTCTGTGTAATATTCAGTAATATATGTTCATGGAAAAACACATATTTAAAGGGGTATTTTATAAGAAATTATCACAGCATCTGTTGGAGTAGACAATACTTAAAAACAAATATTTAAATTCAATGAGCTTTTTCTAGGGATGGAGGAAAACATTCAAGGGGTTTTTAGCAGAAGAGTTTGCAACAGAAGTCAAAAAAAATTGAGCAACATTCAGACAGAACAGAAATGGATTGATCTATCCATCTGTAATTTTGAATATAGCTTAAGTAGCTCTTAGGATCCTCATTTGGTCTGAGTAAATATATGAACACTAATGTGAATGCCAAAACACTTGAAGCATAATTGTCTCACTAGGAGTTGTTTTTAATAGCAGGGTATTTTTAACAGCATAATCAAAATTTCAGTATTTATCAAATTTTCAATTATGCATGAAATTTTAACCAAATTTTGTACCATTTGCATAACTCACTGAAGTCAGTCGAGTTTTTTCCCCCTTCCCCACTCAGTTCAGGAGGATTTGATCAAGCACACATCTTCAACTCATCTACTTTAATGTATGTAACAAGGCCTTGCCACTGTTCATAAAAGATCCCCAAGTCAGTTAATCAGTGCCAATGTAGTAAATATACCAAATGGAGTTTTTTCTCCCAGTTGGAGCTTCACCCAATTGAAAAGCTAATCAGCCTTTAAAAATGCAAAGATACACACTACCTCATTTTCTATGTGCTGACTGCAAAGCCCTTAAGCATTTCTACACCTATTTAAGAGACACTAATGCACTTGTATTCCTACTACACTCATACAATTGCTTATGCAAACTGGGCTGTGGATTACAAACAAGAGCCCAACTGAGCTGCAATAGCCAAAAGAGTTACAACTACTTTGCAATTAGTGAAAGACAGCCTGCATCTTTCAATATAAACACTACCTTTCATAAAGGAAAAGTTGTATTGGAATTAGTTTCTAAACTTGTGCAGAAGCTATCATCTAGGCTTCTAGTTAATCCACATAGGGGGCAGCATTGCAGCAGCAGGTTGTGCCCCCCCCCCCCCAAATCCTTGGCATTCAATGAATACTTGAGGACGGGCTCTGTATGGGTGGAGGTCACTGTCCACATGACAGGTTTGGGACATGAGAATGAATGCTTGGGAATTGAGGGGTAGAGTTTGCCACCACCAGCAACCCACACACACACACACACACACACACACACACACACACACACACAAGTTCATTTAATGTGTGGTTGCTAACATCCACACTGAGTTTTTATTTGATAAAACTAAAATGTTAAAAAGAAGTCACATTTAGGAAAACAAATGTGAATGCAAAAATCTCTGTCTGACATCCATTAAATGAGATTTGGGAGGTAACCTTCTCCCAAAGGAGCTTACCTGTACATTACAGTTTTTTTGTGATGTTAACTAGGGCTGCAATCCTATCCACACTTTCCTGGGAGTAAGCCTCACTGACTACAATGGGACTTGCTTCTGAGTAGTCAGTCGTAGGATTGGGTTCTAGGGCTATTATCAGTGAGCTGGCCAAAGGAGATTACACCAGAAGGACAAAGCTAGGTCCTGCTAGAGCTAATTTACTGAGAATAGTTTACAAAGATATAAACATCAATGCATGTGGTGGAGTTTTTCAGTGAATTTCTGCTAAGAAGGGCGGGGGAGATAAGGCAGAAGGTGCTCATGACTCCCTAAGCACAGAATGGGACCTTTGTAAGCCTATTAGCCAAACACCTTTTAGAAGGAGATAGAAGGGGATGTTACTGCCCCTTGGCTCTTTCTCACTTGACCACAGCTATCCAACAGCTAAATTTATTTATTTATTTATTCACATTTTTATACCACCCTTCCTCCAAAGAGCTCAGGGCGGTGTACACAGCTGATCCCTTCCTTTTGTCCTCACAACAACCCTGTGAGGTAGGTGAGGCTGGGAGAAAGTGACTGGCCCAAGCTCACCCAGGAAGCTTCATGGTTGAGGGGGGATTCAAACCTGCATCTTCCAGGTCTTAAGTCCATCTCCCAAACCGCTACACCATCCTGGAAAGAAAGCTTTCCCAAACTGTTTCCAAATTTGATTAAGTTCTGATGGGGTTGTTAAAAATCTAAATTTAACACTGGATTTGTAAATTACTAATATATTTTATTCATTCATGTTTGGATTCATGTTTTCTTTATTCATTTGTGTTTGGATGGTATCTGTTGTTTCAAATGAGGTAAACTACTCTGTGAAAAAACACAGTGTAAAGATGGTTTGATTAACTGATTTGCAACCCGATCCTATTCGGCACTGGCACAGCAGGGCCACTGGGCCTATGCTGTATCCTGTGGGGATATTGAGCAGACTGGAGGTTTCCTTGGGGTAACATAACATAACATAAGGGAACATTTGTCCCCTTTCCCTGGGTAGAGATCCAGCCTGCTCCAAGGAGCTACCAAATAACTGGCACAGAACCAAGTAGCCCTGTGTAGTGCTTTAAGGCCTGGGAGGGGGGTTAGGATACAGCTGACCCCATGCCATTCCAGGCCTGAACCAGCCCTTCTCCACCCTCCCCTGCCTCAAAACACCCACTTCCACCCACCTCTGTTCCACCCTCCCCCACCTCTTCACTGCCCAGTGTAACACTCACCTGCCCCAGTGGCAGTCAAGCTAGATATGGCACCCACAGGATGACACAGGCCCTCCTATCAGTCCCATTTACTTCTGTGGTGTCAAAAAGTGCTTTACAGCACTTTTCCAACACCTCTTCAATAAGATTGGACCCAAGGCTGAAATTTTTTGCTCACTAACAGCGCACTCCTATCCACACTTCACTGGGAGTAAGCCCCATTGACTTTAATGAGACTTACTTCTGAGACATGCATAGGATTGGACTGTGACTTGGGATTTAGACACACTGAACTCAGCAATAGCAAGCTCAGCTCTTTGAGTGGAGAAGGAGAAGCAATAGCCTGGCACAATTTGAAATAGCGTGTCAGTCAGTGCTCTGAATGTGGGAAGATAGCAAGCAATAAATTGGCTCCAATGTGATAGAAAACCTGTGGGCAGAATATTTTTACAGAGGAACTTGTGCATATGCACTCCAGGTTAAAAAAGAAAAAAAACATGGGCAATACATTCTGCTCTCTTGCAGAGAGGGAATGACACATAATTAAGCCAAATCTCTGGGTCTTATCATTAGGAAATTGTGCCTGTAAATGGTTAGCTTCAAACAACCGTGTGGGAATCCAAAATTATATGAGAATTAGCATGTGAAATTCCACTTCGCAAAATCTTGGCCTTATGAACATTGCACATCTCCTGTTGCAATTAAATGTCCTGAACATACAATGTCCTTCTGTGGCAAAAATGGAATTATATGGAGACCATGTGAGGCTTTAATGAAGCACCTTGGCTCTCCCTGTCCCAGGCTGGCGCTTGCAACACCAAGCCAGACGTGTAGCTTCAAGACAGGATACAAGACAGATAATGCTGCTGGCAGGGAATGTTGAAAATGAGAAGCAATTCCTTAAAGGTGTCAGTCCTAGCCATAGTCCCAAGAGTCCCATAAAGCACCCAGAGAAAACAGACAGAATCCATGAGATGACAAAGGTGGTGAATAAAACTTCCCCCTTGACTCTTATTTTTCCTTTGTATCAAATGGTCCCTGTTTTGCTCTGTTACAATGGTGCGTACTGTGTTTGAGCTGGCTTTCTTTTGTTATTCTGCATATATATTCTTTTAAACAAAAATAATGACGTGCTTTGTGCAACCGCAGGAATTTCAATAAAATGACACAATGTTCAGCTTTTGAACTAAATTATCACAAGGCCTTTTTTATGCCGTCGTTTTCTAAAACACGCCTGTAGTTCTAAACACCAAGATGTCACACAACACAAGGCAGAACTCTGACTTTGATTTAAATTCATCTTACTCCGAAGGTGAAAGGAGCAATTTATTAGCTCAAACTGCAAAGCTGTTAGGGATTCAAGTTTGGAAATGACACATCTTAAGACTGAGTTGATTATGCTGGACACCTGAGATGATGAATAAATTGGAGCTTGGAATTATCAATTTGTTCTGACATTGCTCCTAAAAGCTCTAGAACATACACTTTGATCTTGTTAGGAGGTAAATAATTTCTGGAACAAATTGCCAGAGAAGGTGGGATAAAATGTCAAAGAAGGAGTTGTTCATTGTTTTCTCAGTATACCAGAAGATACAAGTGTTGTACCAGTTGGATTCCTGCCCATCATGCAGGTTTTATGGCACATCTTCTCTGCAAGGAGTAAAGGGGCAAGCTCTACTAGTCATTCAACTGACTATTTTTATGCTCCAACATACAAAACACAGAAGGAGAATATAATAAAGTGGCAACCTGAGCCCTGGGCAGGTTACTAAAATGGGTATACCAATGTGTCACTGTTGGGGAGAGAGAGGGAGTGCAAGTGCGCCAGCAGACTCCAACTATCATCTCAGTCCTCTCTACCTGCCACATAACTCGCTGTACCAGTGGAGGCTGCTTTATGGCACTTGCAAACCTCCCAAGGGGCAGCGGATGCACAGAGACCTGCCTGAGCAGGTAATCTCGTGCAGGGCTTGGAAGGAGGTGGGAAGCAGTGGCAGGCATGGAGGGGTGTATGTGGCAAAAGCCCCAGGTGCCATGTCTGAGGGCCCTATGGGGGGCAGCAACCCCACACCCGTCACAGTGTGTCGCGTTTGCCTGTGGACCACCACTCCCTCTTCCACCCACCCTCTAGAGCTGTTCCAGGGGGCGGACAAAGACCAGCGCGACCTTCGCTGTGGGTTTCAGAAGCTGTCTGAGGCTTCTGGAGCGCCCTTAAAAGTAATTCTGGTTTTCCGTCGCTTTTGGTTTTCCATTGCTTAATGCTTTTGGAGTGCTGATGGTCATTTGAGGCCCCATGCAACCGGGTAAGTATGGGAAGGGGGGTTGGTGTGTTGCAGGGGGTGATATGTTGCAGGCCTGGCCCTGGACGCTATAGCGGCCAGGCCTGTAACTGATGGGAAGGGGGTGGCATGGGATGGGTGAAATGGGGGGTTGGGTGGAATGGGACAATGATAGGGCAGGGAGGGGAGCAGATTAGGCCCAGAAGGGGGCAGGGTCAGCAGTAGCAGCGCATGCCAAATCCTAACCACTTCCTGTGCCTCATTTGCCTTCAAATGTGAAATGTGAAATTTAAAAATGTGTCATTTGCAAAACTGTGCTCCAGCTCTAGTACACACCATGTATCTGTTTCCCATCAAATTACAGACATAAGAATATATGTGTACATATGTTTGCTCATTCAAACCTATATAGATATAAGCAAGTGTCTGAACATATGAGTCACACTGTCTAAAAGCATGGCACTGGCTGTCTAAAAACAAGGCACTGGGTCATTTCTTTCTATATAATTTCTCTGAAGACTATGTTTGAAATAACGGATTATTCACACAACACCTGCATTTTCTATATTGATATTGGTCAGCAACAATAAACTACATTTTCAATTAACTTTGCAAAGTCAACATATAATTTCATTAAAAGAGAGTATGTTTGTTTGGAATGAACTTCTTATATAATAAAAGAGGCAAGTATTAGCATGATCTTCTGGTGCTCTCTGAATAATTGTCAACTAATTTCTATATTGGGTGTTTTATTATTTCTGATGAATCACTGCTAGACAAACCAGCCAGCAATTACTAGTGTCCTATTTGCCTTTTCTGAATATTAATAGAGCAATGACACTTTCCCACTTGGCTGGAATCTGCCAGTACTAACTTTAAAAGTGCATAATAGCAGGGATGGGCACTTGACTCAGGTTGACTAGACTCCAGTTGTGCTAACTGGCTGTTTTGAGTTGACTCGAGTTGTGGATGTAACTGACCCCGACTTGACTCACGACTCGAAAAAAGAGTCTGGACTCGAAATGACTTGAGTCGCAATCTCTTTAGAGTGTGTGTGTGTGTGTGTGTGTGTGTGTGTGTGTGTGTGTGTGTTCTTGTTTACTTAGGGCCCAATCCTATCCAACTTTCCAACTCTGGTGTAGCCATAATGCAACCCCAAGGTGTTCCATACCTTGAGAATGCCCCAGTGATTGCCCCTCCATGACAGGATGCAGCACACACCCTACTGGCACACCTGCACCAGCACTGGAAAATTGGATAGGATTGGGCCCTTACCCACCATACCACCACCTTCCATTTTCTGTACATTTTTGCTCAATTACTCTTGACTTATGACTCGATTCAGACTCGTGATTCAAAAGACTTGAAATTTTTTCAAGTCAAGTTGTGATGGGCATGCATGACTCGCGATTCAAGCTGAGTAGCAGAGCCAGGGTTGGGGTATGCAGAATGTAGGGGTTTTATCAATTTATTAAAATCAATAACTGTTATTTTGTCAGATGTATTATTGCTGATAAACTTCCTTTCAATTCATTTTGATCATGATTACATCTGTTGATCTGAAACTCTTTGAATCAATTTGATTCATATTATTTTCTCCCTGTACTGTACTTTCCAGTGCCTCCTAGATGAACAAAAAGGTTAGATTATTTTGTAACAGGCATAATTGTATGGTAATTCCAGCCACATCTCAAATATCAGATAATCAAATGAGGGCCCAATCCAGAGTCTGGTGCGCCGGTTTATGTTTGGTGTACACTGTTGCCATTGTGCAAAATTGCACTGTCATAGCGGCATGGTCGGCATAGAATTGCACAATTATAGGATTAAAAATGACCTCATTATTTCAGACATATCATCAACTATTCGAACCATAGCTCAAATGGGTTGGGATTGCATGGAATTCTACCAATACTATCACCACTGTGCATTTTGGTAGCTCTTCATGGTGTTCATTGTGCTTCATATACTTCAGTAGCAGTCTCCTCCCTCCTGCAAATGAAATTCAAAGCAACCATTAACTGATTGAAACACACGCACACAATCATCTGAAGACCGAATCACATAAAACCATTCATCCAGTCACAAATGTGAGTTTAAATACAGGCCTCTATTAGGTCTAAGGATTCCAGTCTTGACTGAGTGGATTTTTTTTCATGCACACGTGAATAAGTGGCCATTTGCACATAGTGCAGAAAACCTGTTCATTTCCATTCCCATCATGTCGCATAAAGAAAACTAGGTAGGCAAATGACCCATGGACTAGAATTTGGCAGGCACGAAGCCATAATGGGACCCCAATAAAAATTATCTTTCACGTAAATCTCATGAGGGCATTGTTGCAAAGAAAACATTCCCCTGAGAATGAACGGGGGTGTGTATGTGCATGTGTCTAGGAGTTACATTAAAAGAAAAACGGTATCCTGGAGCCAAACGGCGAGGACATGAAGGCAAATGCGGTCGCACAGAACTGTGTGTCTCTGTGACAGGGCAAATGACAACTCCAAAGCTGCCAGTCCAGATGCCTGAAAATCCTGCCAAGCAGCCAAAAACATTTGCTGAAGAGAAGTGTCTTCACAGTTTGACATCTGCGACTGCTGTAAAAAGATAAGGAGGATAAGCACTGTAATGAGCTGGAATAGAGGAGATGGCAATGCAGTAAATGACAGAGGGACTTTATTTCTCTTTTCAATTAAAAGAGCTGGAGTCAGAAAAAGAAAACATGGAATCCCAGCTCTCTCTCTCTCTCTCTCTCTCTCTCTCTCTCTCACACACACACACACACACACACACACACACACACACTCTTCCAAAACGCTTCCAAAATACATTTATTTTTAAAACCTTTCTTCAGACACAGTGACTAGCACATGAGAATCACATCTTTAAGCATTTGTTTTAGGAATGCAATAAAACATTCTCATAGAGATTCATGGGACGTGTTGCATTCAGCAAACCTCAATCCAAATTAGTGAAACAGTTGCACTTGCTGCTGGCGGCAGCTTCCTTCTCAAAAGGCAGGGCCAGCCTTAGGGCAATTTAGCCAATTGGGCCAAATCGGGTCCTGCTGCTGGGGTGGCTGCGCACTGGGGCATCGAGAAGAGTTACCTCAGCTGCAGCCACCACCTCACTCCATAGCATGGAATCTTTCATGCTGAGCAGTCACAGGGAGAGTGCGGTGAGCAGAGCTTTGCTGCTGGACAGCCCTCCTGCCCGCCCCTGGGTTCAACTGTTCTGAAATTGGGGCCCCTGGAAGCAACTGGTGGTGGCATCATCACGTCACGCCCACCTACTTCTGCGTGCTGCGCTTCACATGGCGCGTCATTGACCCTGGGCGCATCGTTGCTGCTTGTACTGGTGCACTGGGCCACAGTTCCTAAGTCTGGCCCTGGTGGGTGGGTGGAAATTAATTTTACTTGAGACTTGCCCCTTTACTGAGAGGGGCAAAGGGTTCAAGCAGTGTTGGGAAAACCCAGTGGGGCTTGTCTTTAAAAAGCCAGCTACGGTAAGAACGGGGCTGCTGCCAGGGAGTGTGTGTGTTGGAGCTCTCTTTGAACACACCCCTGCTGTCCTCTCCCATCTGTAAAGAGGACAGGAGGGGGGAGGGATGGCGAGAGAGATGGGAGAGAAGCAGCAAGAGGGAGGAGGAAGGTCACAAGCAGCAGCTGGGAGGCTTACCAGGGCGACCTGATCCTTGGCAGCCCTACTCAGAAGTAGTCCCACTGCAGCTGGTCATGCAACGAGGCTCCGTCCCCCAAAAAACAATACAGCCAAGAAGCTGCCACAAGGTGGGAAAGCAGAACCGAGCAAAAGAGTTTACCCCCACCTCCCTGGGCTTCTGGCAAGAAACCACTTGGGCTCCTCCTTCTGCTCTCCCTCAGTCAATAAAAATATTCAAATACCCATCCTTTGTCCAATGATAATCTGTTCCTTCCTTCCTATCAGAGGTGAGGACAAAAGCTCACTCCCACCTTCCCCCTCCCGCTAGCTTCATTAACCCTTTCCTGCCTCCCGGCTGGAACTCCCTACTACTTGCCAGCGGAATGCTGGCCCCACAAGGTTTTCCACATGGTGAAAACAGTAAGCAGTAAGTCCCCAAACACAGAAAGACTCAAGTCAGCAGGCATAGGGATGAGTGCTGAGTCAGGGAGACCCTGACGCGAGTCTTTTTCAGAGTCTTCCACGCATGCGACTCATGCGTTGCCAAGACACTGAAAAACAGGCATCTTTGCCCCTCAAGTCTGAGTCACCTGACTCAAGTTCCCAACACAGGGTTAAAGCCTCACATGCCATGATCCCAATCCTGATCCCTGAATACCTTTTGACAAAGAAAAAAAATACACACAAGAACATTTAAAGTAATGTGTGATCCTCAGTTCCTGAATTTGCTTTGATTGAATATGGGACATTCTGCATGTGTTCTACCGATGAACTACAGCCCATCCCTCAAAGCAGGAGGTTGTTTATTTCTGGGTTGTTTTCCTATGGAAAAATCACATTTGCAAAGCAGTGACTTACTCCCAGAAGTGCTATTTGCTGCCAGTGTTTGTAAATATCAGAAAAATTCCCCTGAAAATCTTTCCCACAAAATGCTTTCCTGAGTTAAAAAAATGTTGTGATATTTACAATGAAGTTATTATTATTATTATTATTATTATTATTATTATTATTATTATTATTATTATTATTATTATTATTATTATTATTATATTGCTTTTCAATGGAAAGTTCACAAAGTGGTTTACAGAGAAAATCAAAAAACGACTAATGGCTCCCTGCCCCAAAAGGGCTCACAATCTAAAAAGATGCAAAAGAATACCAGCAGACAGCCACTAGAAAAGACAGTGCTGGGCTGAGGAGGGCCAGTTACTCTCCCCCTGCTAAATAAAATAAGAGCGCCCACTTAAAAAGTGCCTCTTACCCAATTAGCAGGCGTTCATATCAAATTTGTCATATCTCTGCAGAAAGATAGCCAGAGTTGGGACACAGCCACAGAAAACGTCTACCCTACCCTTTGGAAGAAAGCCAGAGATGGTTTACAATGAAGCCATAACTGGTTTCCATATAAAGTGGCATAAAATAAGACTCCTGGCAGGCCCTCCACCACACTTCTGTGCAGCAACCCACCCATCTCTTTTAAACAGCATAAAAATCTGGTCCAACTTTCCTTAATTGGAAGATTGACTATTCCCTTTCAGTGAGGGTAATAAATTCTGTACCACTAATTGTAAATCACACTGACTAACCACCAGAAGCAGCAAGGGGAAGAGGGAGATAAGCCCATGGAACCAGTAAACAACATGGTGATTCCTGCTTCTCAGCCAGAGCACATCTAAAACTTGGAGATGCTTAAAGTTTGCCTTTTCTAGTGTAGTCAGAGACTGCACAGTTTAAAGGATCTGTGGTCCAAATGAATGCTAGTATGGCAGAAGCTGCACAGCTGACACTGAGGACTGTCTAGTCACCGACTAGTCAAATTTCTGGCAACTGGTAGAAGGTGAAGGCATTTTGTGGAAATGAGTGGCAACCAAGTGTTTCAAGAGCGCAATCATGATATTGCGGTGGAACTGAGAGTGTCGCAAATGTTCCATAAAGCACGTTTGCACCTTCTCCAGAGTCAGCCAGGCCAACACACAGAGGTGCACTGGCCCACGGTGGCCCAATGCAGCCTCCACATGCCTGCCAAATGAGGCCGGCGTGGAGGTCTGGGGGTGTGCGAGGCAGTTGGGGAGGAGGCGTTTCTACAGGGGGATAGTGGGCAGCAAGCGGGCCTGGGGGCAGGTGGAGGTTGAATGGGGGACAGGACCAGGATACGGCACAGGTATTAGTTAATGGGGGAAAAATAGAACAGTGTCCACAGTCATGACCACAAGTTTCAGTTCTCCACTGCTCAATATCCATCTCATGCGTTCCAAGGCATGACATAACAGGCGGTGGCTTATTTCCTTATTTCCATGTCATGCTCTGGTAGTGAATCATTTAAAAATGCTGGTGTAAAGCCAGTCTGTATAGTATGCATTAATTCCAGTTCCTTTGCTGTGAAGGGGCCCCTCTTTCTCACCATTGGAGCCATTCTGGGCAGCAAGAGCAAAATGGAGGAGATGCCACCCGGAATGGCTCCAAAGGCGAGGGGGAGGGGCCACTTACACGACGCCTTGAGGTGCCTGCAAAATTTAGCAGGGGAACGCGTTCCTTTGGGAAAATATGTCTTGGATATCCATTTTAAGGTATTGTTGTCAAAAGTACAGTAGTTAAATTTGTGAACATTGGATTAATTTATTTGAATTTAAAGAATAAATGACAATGCATAGGTCGTGCCCATGCATTTAAGTGATTGTCAGCCATGTTGGTAGCAAGCTGATGACACTGTCTGATACATAATAAAAATCAGGTTAAAAACTCTTGAGGTCAGTCTTCAAAATGAAAACGGCAAACTGACCTTTTCTTTTAGAAACACTAATGAGCATCATTCTAATAGCACACTAAGAGGTGCTATCTGGAAAAAAAAGGTACGAGAATTTTTTAAAAGTTTGAATTAAAAGAAATGTTGCGTCCATTGTTGAGCTGCAACTTTTGCACCTTGCCAAAATGTCACCATCACCCTTCCAGAAACATAGTTTGCTGGATGCCCACTTAATGAGGCAGGGTGGGAAAATGAGGCTCCTTGGTCGCTTGGAGGCTGAGGTGTTTAGGCAGCCATTCCAGTTGTGCCACTCTCTAGTCCCTCAGATCACAGCAGTGGACTGTGGTGACATAGATGTGCGCAGCAGTAGAGTTTGCCCCGACAAGGTGCTTTGCTGGGTGTGGTAGTGAAGGCAGACGAGGCAACAGTCTTTGGGGCTTTGTGTACCTTCTTTGTGGGGCCCCCCCCCCCACACACACACAGTGTTTCTTCCTTCAGAATTTGGGTCCCATTTCTTCTTTGCCTTAGCATAAGAGAACTTGGAGGAGCTCAGCAGCATGTCTGACGTGGTTCCTGGCTGCAGCTGCTTCAGAAGTGTTCCTAGGGCACTTTGACAACAAGCGGCCGTGGCACAACTTCCTGCACAAATACATGCATCTTTAAAAAGGCAGCTAATGGGACATTTGAATGTTGCTTGCAGGATGGTGGCCACCAGGATGGGCATTTTTCAGGCATCAGTGTGATACCATGGCAGGGATTGGGGTGATAACCAAGCTGAGGTATTTGTGACCAACTAGTAAACGTCATGGGCACTGTGAGTTTCTTTCTTTCTTTCTTTGTTAAATGGAATAGTTTTAGGGGTTCAACCAATGATTTTGGCTTTGGCACTTGTTTAAAATGATGGGCTTGTGAGCACCCAAGGTGCTAGAACTTGGTTGCCTGGGCTAACCTATTTGAGCATATAATTTGGAAGGAGGCAAGTGATTCCAGGAGTTAGGAAGGGTAGTTGTGGCAGCAGGGGAGATATTTGTGTCACACCTAGCCATCATTTGCTCACAGCAGGCATTGTTTCTGGGTGAAATGCTCCATTTATCATTGAATGGAACTGATCTATACCGGAGAGATCTGCAGTGGGAACAGTATGCCTTTATTGTTGGGAAATGGGGGTGAGGAAGCTAAGCTAGGTTAGCCCACCAAGTGGTAGGTTTTGTGTTGGGAAAACATTAAAATCAGAACACTGAAATATGACAAATACTGTTTGTTAAAGCAGTGGAAACTATTTTAACATTAAAAAATAATCAAAAAAATCCAGGTGTGCATCCTGATGGGCGTGAAATTGTTCAAAAGGCACTCAAGACCCATCTTTCAGAGGCTGTTTGACTGGGAGATGCTGGGTTGGTTGCTGAGTGCAGTCAACCTCAAAATCCGATGCTTGATGTGGGCAATGCAGTTCAGACTTCTTTTAGGGAGTTGGCAGTGATCACCATGAGACAATTCACAGCTTGGAGCCAGGGTGGAGATACCCTCAAAAGGAGGAGGAATTTATGACAGCAGCATTCACCTGTCTCCTCCAAGATGGAAACCTGCAGTAATGCGGAGCAAAAGGTTAGCTATGCCTTGTAACAGTGTATTGAGATTTCAATAAAATTGTGGCCGTTTTAATTCCAAAAGGCTTCTCTCATGTCTTACTGGAGGTGTTTGGGCAATGCATACTATGTTTCTTAAAGCTCTCATCTCAATTCACTGAGAAACACTGAAATGCGTTTGGAGATATGTGCATCTTGAAAAGTAATATAGTGAAGTAAAGGATAAAGGAGCACTTTTCATATGGAAAACTGTGCAGAGTAGTGCAGCTCTGGGACTCAGTAATTTGCCCAGCTTGATGTTTTAGAGGTTGCATAAAAAGGAAGCCATCCATTCTTGCAGATCTTCAAGGGAAGTGGTATTAATTCATCATTTCATGCTCTCCATAACTAAGTAAAATCAGCGGTTACTCTGGGAGCCATATGCTAATGACCATTGTTGGTTTTGTTTGTTTGAAGTCAGATCATTATTGCAGAAATCATGGGAATTTCAAAAATTGCCAAATAGAAGATTATGCAGAATTGAGGGAGAATGGAATTCATTATGTCAACCAGTAGAAGAAGCTATATTTCAGTACCAAAGAGCTACATACATAACAGATATAACAGAAAGCAATAGGATCTTCAAAGCTTGCTTGAGTTCCAGCATTTGCAGTTGCAGTGAACCACAACTGCAGTTCATAGGAGCCCTGTTCAGAGGGCATGCTCAATTAATGGGTGCATAGGGGGAAGCATAATTATACTCCTCAGCCCCATCCGCTGGCCTCTGTTTTTTAGGCTCTGTATGCGTGACTGAGGATGAACTGCACAGAGATATGCTAGGCCAGAGGTGTCAAACGTCTTTTGCACAGCAGGCTGAATAGCATTTGGCAACTCCTAAGGGCCAGAAGTGACATCATTAAGCAGGAAGTGATGTCATTAAGTAGATGATGGTCAAAATAAGCACTTTGTTCTCTTGTAGGAACTCATTAGCTGCAAGATATAGAAGATGAAATATGCAAATCTTGATCATTTTTTCAAGATATGGGCCCAATTATCATGCTCAAAAGTCATGCCTCAGTAGAATAAGTTGCATAAGAACATAAGAACCCTTTCACTAAAAGGGTGACCTGTATGATGTTTGGGCTCTGCCAGGGCCTCAGTAGTGTCTATCCTCTCTTGGTCTGCCCCTTCCCCCACAGTATTCCTTGCCTCCTGAGGCCTCCTTCCTTCTCTCCTTCCCAGAGCCTCAGCAGAAGCGGCACTGCTGAAAAAGTGGTGCTGGAAGAGCCCAATTATCACATGGGTCTGATGACCCGAAGGCCTTATGTTTGACATGGCTCCCCTAGGCTCTTCTATAACCCCACATGAATACACAAAGATCAAGAGCAAGGACATCAGGTGTGATTCCTGTTTCACCTTTCACATATTCACCACGTGAAAAGGGCTAATGAGGTGGAGAATTTAATGATCCTGTTGATGTGGTATGCATCCCTGCTCCCTATATGTAACTAGATGCATGCATCACACTGTTACACATGACTATCTAGAGATTGAGGCCTTTGTGATGTACTCACGTATAATATAGTTTGAAACCAAGCAGTTGCCATTCCTACAGATATGAAATGACAGTTGGTTTCACTAGAAATTCCAAGTGATTTCCCTCTCCTCACCTCCTCTAGCACTGTTGAAGTCCTTGGCTGAAGTCCTAATTTTAGTCCACTGAAAACATTACACTCTACCATGAATTATTAGTATTGCATTGTTCAGAGAAATTCTGCATTCTGCGAAATGTGTGACACAGTCCACTAATTTTAAGAAATGACTCTGGGATCCTCTAGATCCCTTGTTCAACTAGTGAACAAATGACTTATCTCAAGCCCTACAGACTCCTTTGCATAGTTATACACATGTGTTTAATTTCCAATGGTTGGCAACCTTCAGCCTCGAAAGACTATGGTATAAGGCTACAGCACCCGGTATTCCCAAACGGTCTCCCATCCAAGAACTAACCAGGCCTGACCCTGCTTAGCTTCTAAGATCAGGCATATGCAGGGTAACAGTTGCTGCATTTCCAATGGTCTTTTAATATCTTTGCAATTTGCAATACATTTGTAATTGCCTGGAGAAATAAGTACAAGTGGACCCCTGTATCTGTGGATCCAGTATCACTTATCTGAGGATCTGAGGGATACCCCCTGTGCCTTCCCATTACTACCCCCCCCCCTCCACTGTATGTTGCAGTGCATGGCTGCATCAACTCTGGAAAGTTGGATAGGACTGAGTCCTTAGTGTATCAAACTCAGGTGAGTAGCTCCTGGCCAAAGATTAGAGGTGGTGATTACATTAACAGCAGAACATAACCCCCACTTTGGCCCTTTCCATCTATCAACAAGCTAATACTTCTGGTTTGACATGGTGGAACTCACTTCTTCCTGGCAGGACAAGGAAAGCTACCAGTTTGCCCTTTCCACCCATGTTACCACCTGTACAGGACCTGTCATCGCTAGCTTTGTATTATTCTAGTTTTAGTGATCTTGTTCATATCATGTAAAATGAATGTGGCAACCATATAAATTCCTTTTGTTCTAATTACAAAATGCTGTATTTGGTGCTTTAAATAAATAAAATAAATAAATTTAAAAAAATGTAAAATGAATGTGTGCTCCTGCTTTTAAATAAGAGCACTTGACACAAAGCCAAGTGCAGTGAAGAAAAAATAAAATATCACTTATCCAATGTGTTAACCAAAACTTTACCTGCATGTCTGTGGAAAGCGTAACTCTTATAATGGTAATATTCAATTATATAATTTCCAAAGGAATGTTAGAGACTCATCAGTCTATCTTCAATTTCCCTGGGCTACTGTCATTGTATTATGATTTATGAATCAAAGAGAAAATTGCCACTCATATCTGTCCTTACCACTCGTAAAGAAATGCGATGGAATGCACAGCTGTGCTTTACATATAGCTTTTGCTAAGAATCTTTGCCATTCTTGTCAATGCAGCATTTGCAGATTGAAAAGCAGTTGATGTTCATTCTGATTGGTCAAAGAATCACAAAGATAAGGCTTTAAATATCATTTTCCTCTAAGTTCATTTGACTGAAAAAGGAATTAATTTGGCCTTTGGTAATTCTGATCAGTTGGTATTGCTGACCTTTTCAACATATCCTGTTTGGAGTTAAGAAAGGGAATGAGAGCAAAAATCAGACGTATAATGAGAACTGGCATATTATGACATTTAATAACTGAACAATAGACAATGTAAAAAGTTTGATTTTAATTATAAGGTAAGATAGATTGTCCTTTGTTCTCTATCTAGCAGCCCAATCCTATCCAGCACTAGTGCAGCAGGGCCACACAGCCCAGGCTGTAATCCTTCACTGCGTATAAGCAGGCTGGAAGTCTCCTTGGGGTAAGGGAACATTTGTTCCCTTACCCCATGTAGAGCCCCAGCCTACCCAGTGGGGCTACTCAGATCTCTGAGAAGCCCCATGTAGAGTTTCTAGACCTAGGGCAGAGGAATAGGATATGGCAGAGGCCTCCTCCGTATCCCTGTCTCCCTCCTGAGCCTAAACCACTCCTCCTCTCCCTCTTCTTTTCTGCTAACATTAGAACTGCAATCCTATGCACATTTACCAGAGAGTAGGGCACAATCCTAACCAGGTCTACTCAGAAGTAAGTTCTATTTTGCTCAATGGGACTTACTCTCAGGTAAGTGTGGTTAGGTTTGCAGCCCAAGTCTCATTGCCTATAATGTGACTGTTACCTCCAAGTAGATATGCATAGGATTGGGCTGCAAATCCCCATTTCGTTGTCCCCAATTCCTCTTACGTAACCCTCTTGACTTTCCCACATCCCTTCTCCCCTGTTTTTTCCCCTTCTTGCTTGTGTCTTCATGCATCCTTTTTCTCTTTTCAGAATTTCCTCTTCTGCCTCTTTCTTTTTCCTGTTCATAGCAACTGTTTACATTTAGCGTCTAGCTGTATGAATGGCTACAAAATACTGAGTTACCTTTTAGTTTTGAGTTCCTTTCCCTACATTTGTAAAATTATCCCCACATTAAAAGTGTGTAGATTGCACCTTGACATTCACCTCCCTCTTCCTTTCCTGCTCAACAACTGATCTGTGTCACTGGCTACTGCACAAGATCCCAGCACACGATACTGGTTTTCCCAATGTGCACAGGTACTCTGACCCATGTCTGAAAAGCACACCTGGAAACACTGGGCAAATTCATTTTGGCTTGATTTGGAATCAGTTTGGCACTTATGATCTTTCTCATAAACTCCATTCAGAAAGCAACAAAGCAAAAGTTGTCTGTTGATGGTGTGACCTAATTGGGGTCACTTTTCCCAAAGTCTTATCTCGGTGGCAGGAAGCCACAGGGCTGCTTTATCCCACAGCAGTAAAATGCATCATACTCAAGAGTCTAGGAACATATTTTAACTAACACTGAAATTTGTTCTGTTGTCATAAAAGGCATATTCGTTTTGCTTCAGGTTAGCTTTTGATTTAGTGTGAGCCAGTTAATTTCCAATCACCCTCACAAATCTTCTGCAATATTCTTTGTGACTCACAGGTGTGAATATTACGCAGCACAAGCAATTAGTTCCTTGCCTGATTCTTTCTTCTCGCCTTCCCCCCCTCTTATTACAGTGAATGCCACAGAAAGGGAGTGTTGTATTAAAATCTTAACACCTGAGATATCAGTAATATAGGAGAAGGAATATTCTGTACTCGAACAAGATTTCATACTCAAGGGTATGCTGGGTGATCTTTTAGAAGACAGCCATTTCCGAACCCCAATATGACTTCTGTGTCATAAAAGCTGTTGAACAGAGACTGACCCAATGGGAGAAGCCACTTGCCAACCTTTATCTGAATTTGGAGTGTCTTCTGGCATATCTTGCATTCATGAACATTTGCAGAGCTGGAAAGCTGGATGCCATGCATCTGACACAGTCATAAGGGCTCCCGGATTAACCACAAAGAGGTATGAGAGAAGCACAAATATCTTTGTGTGACAGTTTCAAAATAATCACACAGGCCTTCTTCTAAGGTCAAGACAATAAGATCAGATGTGTATCAAAAGCTAATGGTCCATCCTGTGATGGGATAGGGCTGAAGAGATGGGCGGCCTGTGCGCTGCCCCAGAAATGGCAGTTGCAAATGTGCTGTAAGGCATGTTGTATTGGCCGGGTGGGGAGAGGTGCTGGCAGGGATGCTGGCAGTGGCATGGGTAAGGGGGTGCAAGGGGTAGCAGTTTCACCAGGCATCAAGCTGTAGGAGGGCAACAAGCTGAACTTTATTGACCAAAATTGTGAAAATCTTATGTATGAATAACACAGCATGTTATATATCATTGGAAAGGTAATTTAGTGCAGAATGAAATGAAACACATGGCATTGGAATATCTGTATTCTATCAAAAGTTATGACCAATTAACTAGAAAATGAAAACATAACTGCCTCATGGGACAAAAAGTGGATTTCTTAACCCAAAATTGACCTATGAGACTAATTGTTCTGAGGAGGCAGGTTTTCCCCCAATTTGCATCTTTTAAAAAGCCTGGGCATGATGTCACTTCCGGTTGCAACATTACTACCAGGGCATCATTTTGAGCTTGGCACCGGGCTACAGGATCATTAGCTATGCCACTGGATGCCAGCATTAGTTGGTGTTGGGTCTCTGCACATGGCAGGATGTGCTGCAGGAGCATGCTGCAGCAAGTCACCCTCCAAGTGGCAGAAGGCATTTCAGGGTGGGGGAAGGTGAGAACTGGGCTATGAACCTATGACCACATTAATTAACTCTGCTGTGTTCCCCAACAATGGCCTTAGCTCTGCACTGCTGGACCCCACAATCAGGGTGGCTCACCTGTTAGCCCTATCCCATCACAGGATGGACCATTATCTTTTGATACCATACCATACCTGCAGAGATCCTCCCACCTCCCCTCTCCTGTCAGCAGTTTTTCCAGCCACCACTGCAACAACTTGGTCCTCAGCAAATCTTGGGAGTGGCAGTCACACACCAATCTCCAGTGTCTCCAGCAGTCTCTATCCCAGCAATCCTCAGAAATCCATTCATCTATCTGTCCATTAGTCAGTTAGTCCATTGATCAGTCAGTAAGTCCATTAGTTCTTCAGTCCATTAATCCATGTTTAGTTTGCTCCTCCAGGCTCCCTCCTCCTGCTTTCTCAATCTCTCCAAACCCCTTCCTTCTTCACCCATCAAACTCTCTCTTCTTCAGGTGCTGCTTTTATCCATTAATGACCTGGTTGCCTCTAGTGGCTGCAGCTGTGCAGCAAACCCACTGTTAGTTAGAGAGCCCTGGGATTAACCCTATGCTTGCCTGCTAGAGCAAGGGGTCACTGTTAACACCACAACCTATCTCCTTGAGAGGTTTTGTGTATTTCCATTACAGGGACAAAACTAGGTTGGGGCAGTGTGCCAGAGGCTGGTTTAGGCCCATGAGGGGGCAGGGAAGGTTTTAGGGGCTGCTGCCAAATCCTATTCCCCCTTCTGAGCCTTGGAACCGGACATGGGTCTCCTTGGTACTGCGCCAGCTAAGTAGCTGGTGCAGCTCTGAGTTAGACCCATTGGGGCTTCTGGGGCTCTACGGGAGTAAGGGAGTGGCCCTAGCAGAGCATGGAATTGGGCCCTTAGACAAATTGCCTGTTCCATACCACTCCTCCCTAGAAAGATCCTATGCAAACCACCATACCTGCTAAGATATGAGCATGAATGTGCATACAGTTGTCCAGGTAGATGTATGAGGGGTCTTTAATCATAGGCTCATGGTGCACCCACAAAGCGCATTGACACTTAAAGGTTAGAAGAAGAGGCAGGAATCAAGAGTGCTTGAAATCAGGTTTATTGGGAGATTAATTATGATTTCAGAAGTGGGGAAAAAGGTAATTAAAAGTTAAGTTGAATCAATACATCAATGCATTTTAAATTGAATTGGCATTGGCTTGTATAGGAACTTGTTTAAGTTAAAGAAGCGCTACAAGGGGAAAGTTATGAGAGAAGAAGGAAGATGGGGAAGAGCGAGAAAAGTGGGAAAGCACCCTGATTGTTGTCCTTTATTATTTTTCACCATGGGGGGGAGGGGTCAGCAGGCCTGAGTGCCTCTGGAGGCCTGTGCCCCCTATTAACTCCTGATTGAATTTGCAAGCAGGCTGGTGAGGGAAGCCAAGGTTGGAGGTATCTCTTTTGCGACCATTAATCGTCTTGTTTTCCATGAAGTCACAAAGTTCTCAGGATGTGGCCTTGGTGTGACACATCAAGGCATTTTCCAAAGGGAAGACTTCTCCTGAGCCAGCCAGAACATAAGCAGGGGTTGCTCCAACAAGCCAAAGTTTGGACTTATAGTAAAGGCCTAGGAGATCTGATGCTTCCTTGCCATCATCCCAAGCAAAACCACATGAGGCAGACCTGGGTCTTAGTCACCTGGCATGACCCCAGCACCATAAACATGTATTTAGATATGTCAGGCAACTTTTTAAATCTTGGGCTTCATGCTCTCCTAGCATTAAACCTGGTCCAAATGACACACATCTAGTATCTCAATGAACACCAGAGAGTTCTGTAGCACCACCTAATCTATTGCTAGCCCAGCAGCTGGGTATGGCAATCAGTCACATGCTTGAAAATTCCCCTTGTTTGTGTAGTCCCAGGCAGATAGCAAAAACAGGAGCTGATGAATCTCTGATGAGCTGCCATCTATGATTGATGGGTTGCATTCAGTGTGGTGGGCCACAAACTGTGCAAATCTGCCTTGTAGTGTACATACAAGTGTTTGTAAGTGGCAGGACTTTATTTTCCTACAGGGCTCTGTAAAGGCTTTACAAATACGAAGCCTTTGCAGATTTCTATGTATCCATAATCTTGTGATCCAAACCTATAGCCTCCAATCTAATTTGATCATCATTTTCAGCAGCACATGATACTCTCCAGGCTATGAGTGGTTTGCTGTTGGAAGCATCTGTTTCAGTAATAATACAAGCTGACCAAATGGGAGAAAATGGGTGGGCTTTTTGTCTTGATGGGTCTTTCAAATGTGCTCCTTATAGATCTCGAGTCCAAATCTGGTCAAACTAAAACAACTGGCATATGGCATGGCCTACTGATGGCTCAGCTGAGGCAGACATGTCTGTACATATCTGGCAGGGAATTACTTCATTTTGGACTTGCTATGTAGCCAGGTTTTGCTGGAGCGGAAATATTGCAGGCAGAAATCAAGAATATATAAGACATATCTACTGACGGTAATTATCATTCTCTTGACTAACGGGTCATGTAATGGATACAGTGCAACTGCTCTTGCTCCCTACTTCCTTTTGCAGACTCTTGATCGTATTGCCTTCCATTACCAATATCTGGCAACTTGAGAAAGACTGTTTTGGCTGGAAGCTGAGGGACACAGATGGCACTACCAGCTGTGTGTACTCTATTTCTTGATGGTCATCTGATGTGATGGTGTCTTTTGCATATCATGTAGTAGTATGATAGGAGAAACAGCCATGGAAAATGTATTTTATTGGATTTCAGGCCATGGGGCAATATATGTTGCCATACGATTAAGACCACTACCATTCCATTCATCAACACTTAGTTTGGTCTGTGTATAAGACACAGGCAGCATATGCATGGAGGCTGGTGGGTGGTAGAGGTTTACCAACAGTTTCGTCTGGGCAGGATTCTGGCTCGCAGACTGAAGCACAGCAAGGAGCAGAACCAGATTCAAGCCAGCAGGGTAATATGTAATCAATTACTATATGATCTGAAAGTAATCAGGACTTGGCTTGTAACATTTTATTCAAAGCTCTACGCAGTTGAATCAAAAGCCATTAGAATTCAGCTTCAGGGGGTCCTTGGCACATTACATCTGCTTCTTCTTCAGGATAAAACGTTCAGACAAAAGTGCCACCAATAAGGAGGGACAGAACAGGTTATTCAATAATCAGAACCATGTGAAGTGATCCAGATTATAATGGAACCATTTCTCCAGAGTGGGGCATGAGACAAAATTGTGCTGGTCTCTGTTCCTTTTTGATTTGGCCTGTGAAATATCAAAATATCTTTGGGGTTTTTTATTGTAATTGGGAGCCACCTGCAAACCCTCTTGATGGAGGAGAATGGTGGTATGCAAATACTTTTATGCGTATATGCCTATAAATACCATTGTATTGTATGCTCAAAAGCCAACTAAAAATTACAGACTTTTTTTAGAAAGGGCGTATAGGTCTCCAGTTTAATGCCCTTTGTTGAGAAGACCTACAAAGTAAAAAAAGTATGTGCAGATTGAATGATAGATAGCGGAAATCAAATGCCTTGCAGCCATAGAGAGAATAGTATACAAAAGAAGCAGAACTGCTTGAATAACCTAGAGCAGTGTTTCTCAAACTGTGGGTTGGGACCCACTAGGTGAATCGCGAGCCCGTTTCAGGTGGATTCCCATTCATTTCAATATTTTATTTTGAATATATTGGACTTGATGCTTCCATGGTATGTGACCGTATTTGGGGAAACGTTACAGACCTGTACTTTTAACAGACTACTCTGTATATGCTTTTAACAATGATAGTAAATGGAGCTTACTCCTGGGTAAGTGTGAGTAGGATTGCAGCCTAGAATTGTTAAAAAATTTTCCTGCTTGATCATGTCACTTCCAGTTATGACATCACTTCTGGTGGGTCCTGACAGATTCTCATTCTAAAAAGTGGGCCCTTGTGCTAAAAATTTGAGAACCACTGATGTGGTAAAAGAGAGTATCAGACAGTATCATTAACATGTTTGACATTCTTCATTATTCTCTATGCCAGCATTTCTCAACATTTGTCCCAAATTGTATCATTTCTCATGATCCATCTATGGGAAGTATCACCAGAAGTAACTGGCAATGATGTCATTGTCAGTTACTTCTGACGGGGAGGCTAGACACAACACAACAGACACCGATAAGGGGTTCAGGATTGATAGAAGGGCTTTTTCGATCACACGAAAAGTGCACGCTGGAGCTCTGCCCACAACGTTTAGCCTCCTGCAGCTGCCTGTCACACTTCATTACTGGCCTCACTGCCAGGTGGCGGTGGTCTGCGGATTCCACAAGTACCACTTCAAGTACCACTGGTGGTATGAGTGCCACTGGTTGAGAACCACTGCTCTATGCCACTTACGTTCATTCTGCATTTTGTTCCTCTTTCTCTCTCTCCTCTGTATATCTCTGTGTGATTAAGGTGAGGTGGAAGGGGTGAGAGAGCAGGGATATTGTGATACCAAATATTCAAAAATGTTAATTAAGTTTAAATTAAGAAAAAAGGTTTAATTAAAAATTAAATATTTACATTCAATCATGTGGCTGTGCCATCACTCTTGTGAGTCTGTTTAATTTCTTCCCCCCAACTTGCTTAAAATTAATTTTAAGCAAATCAGTTCTCTCCTAGGCACATAGTCCCCAATAATATATAGTAATCTTCAGCATCGTTTCTTGTTCATCTACTGCAAATAAATGCTTATTAACAGAGGACTCTTTTAATTCTTTTTTATGAACACCACTTCAGAGTTATTATTTTAAATAGCAAGCAAAAGTGATGCTCATCATATTAAGAGCATTTAAGGCAAATCTTGTCCACAGTTTCTGGTTTGGAGCCTTGCCTTTGCATATTAATAAGTGAGCTTTTATTTTAAAATATAGCCAAAGCAGTTTTAGGCTCCTTCAAACAACCTTAACCAACCGATTGCCAACAGTGCTTTGTGCAAGTCAGAAACAATATAAAGTTGTTTTGTTTCTTAATATATTAACGCCAGTTCTGCTGTGAATGTGACACCAATCTTTGGTAGGGTTAAGATGCTTCATTCTTACACATTATAATTGTGTCATGATGGCAGCTGCTTTTCTGTGGGGTCATCTCATTGTGCCACTGTAATTTTTCAAAACCAAAGCAACAGGGGTTAATTGAGCCGGGCACTGGCTGAAGATCAACACCTTTCAGAGTTATAACACAGTCAGTATACCAGAGACATATCTCTAAGTACATCTACTTGGAACTAGGTGCCTGCCTGGAAAGTGAAGGGCCAGACCAGTAATCTGGCTGTTATAATGATGACAGAAGATCACAGAGTCACAGGCTGTGAAGGCCACATTTTTTCACGGAAGCATGTTCCCCTCTCCTTTTAATCCATGGAGCCTAATGCTCCAAATTTGAATTTTGGTTTATTCCAAAATGTAGATGAAGTTTTGCAGCTCCAAATCCTGTTGAAATATCATGTTTGGTGTCTTGTGACCATAACAACCTCCCCAGAGTTCTGAGTTTGGGGAAAAACAACTCTTGTAAAACAGAGCAACATTTTAATATGTCTGTGATCCTCACCAATCCCATGACTGAGCTCCATTCTATCTATAAATAATCTAGTGCCCCCCCAACCGGCTACCACACCCTCAACTATGCGCGTAAGCAAAGGCAAAACCCAGCAGAGGTCCTTCACCCACCATAAAGGATCTCCTGATTAATGGCCCAGTATGATGTGTCCCACTAGCATAAAAAGTCCTGGGACAGTGCAAAGATGGTGCTGCTGCTGGGCCATTTGAGGTCACTGTTGGATGGCACTGAGGCAGGTAGACTGGCACAGTAGGCAGTTTGTGGATAGGGGGAGGGTAGAGGGACTAATGGGGCAGAGAGGAGGAGGGGTGTGTTGAGGGTAGGAGGGGTGGATCTGGTAGCAGCAGGCTTCCCTTGTATTCTATCTCCCATCCAACAACCCCTTAGCTCTCCTTCGACTTGTCCCAGCAAAATGGCTAGCACAGGTCCAAGGAGACCCATAGAGAATCAAGCAGGCTATCTGATCGCCCCCACCAAGCGCATGCTCCATTGGTGCAGCCACATGCTGTAATGTGTCAGGGGACAGGATTAGGTCTTTCATCACACTTCCTATGAATCCCACAGGATTCCATGAAGCAAGAAAACCTATAAAACCCCTTGGCTGTAGAGCCTCATGTTGGTTCCACCCTGCTGGCCCTGATGTCCTTTTAGATCAGTGATGATCCTGCTGGTGCTGCATCAAGTTCTAGCCTCCATCTGAGAACCACTATGCCAACCAGCACCTGGTACTGTGACTCCCCACAGCCTCCTTTCCTTTCTGGCTTCTCTCTTATCACCTAAAGGACTACCGAAGCTGCTGAAGCCAGCCCAGGCTGGTCAGCTAACCTCTTAGGCCATTTCTCTCAGCACTGCATTTTTCCTTTCAAAGAGCTGCTCCCTCCAAGGCTCCTGACTCAAGTGCATGCTAAAGGCTTGCTTCATAGTCCCTTGTCTGCCTCTATTGTTGTGTGGAAGTTATATGTAGAATTCCTCCAGTCTGCATGGTGTGTGGGAGCCAATATGAAATGCTTTTACACTTTTTGAGCACTTTAGCGAACCTTTACATAAAAACATAGGAATATAGGAAGAGACCCTCTGGATCAGGCCAAAGGCCCATCTAGTCCAGCTTCTTGTATCTCACAGTGGCCCACTAGATGCCTCAGAAACTTGCATCCTGGTGCCCTCCCTGGTGACCAGAATGCATCTGGCATTCTGAAGTAGCTTACTTCTAAAATCAGGAGGTTGCATATTCTTATCACGGCTTGTAACCTATGATGAACTTTTCCTCCAGAAATTTGTCCTATCCCCATTTAAAGGCATCCAGGTCAGAGGCCGCCACCACCACATCTTGTGGCAAGGAGTTCCACACAATAATTACATGCTGGATAAAGAAATATTTTCTTTTGTCTGTCTTATCTCTCCCAACACTCAATTTTAGAGGATGTCCCCTGCTTCTGGCATTGTGTGAGAGGGAAAAGAACATCTTCCTATCCACTTTATCCATCCCCTGCAAAATGTTCTATGTCTTTGTGCACCTTCACCCTCATTTCTGTTATCCTTTCCCTACCAAATTGTAGAGTTGCACTATTGGCCATTACACTGTGTCCTTGGACATGATTCCCCCCCCCCCCAGTATTTGTATGTTGAATGTGTTTTACAGAGCACTGTGAGTAACTGAGGGTCCACCCAACCAGTCCAATCACAAAGACCTTGGTATTCATGACAATAACAGTGCCCAATGCATTATCAGGGAGTGGGCTGAAGTGCAATGGAAGACCCCATGCAGGGCTTTCCTTCAGGGCACTGGAACAGTTCAACACAATATGGCCAGAGGCTGAGTATGTGGTTCCTGATGTGAAATTGTTGCCCCAATCCTGATCAGAAAATGCTGCAACATTTATTATTAACAGTATTAAGTCAAAGACTGCTTGGCTTTACCACAATTTGCTCCGCATTGGGGCATTTCCAGAAGACCAATTTAATTCTGTGCTATTAAAATGTCAATTCTTTCGAACAATTGCCCCATGTTCTTCAAAATACATGCACATGCAATATGCTGTTTTTAACAAAGAAAGGCATATTTCTGGACAAGTCTTTTGCCCTTTATATATGTCACTTTCCTACCAATCTTTCTAAGGGTTTATTTCTCAGACTTGTCCCTAAAATCACAGGCCTTGACCAGCAACAGGAGGGAGAGAAACCCCGAGTTCAGCATGTTCAACTGTGCTGAACTGGATTTGGATGATGGGAGCAATGGGCAATGACTACTTGGCAGGGACTTGTGGTGCCATTCTCTGTATGCATGATGATAATCAAAGCATTGTGTGGCATGAATGCCACTTCAGTTTTATGAGCTTTTTATGTGACGTGGCATATCAAATCTGCCAAGCTGAGGACCATCTGGAAACAGGTCAACAGAATGGACTTTGACACTGTTTGACAGACAACCACGAAGACAAAGAACCAAAAAGGGAACAGAATTGGCCTACATACCAGAAGATTAACAGAAACAAACCCAGTTTCATTCTGTGTGCTGCAATTATCTGTAACCTAATAAATGCAGTCAATGTTGCCTTGCGGAGTTTAAAGTTCATTTTCAAGTGTACTTTTTATCGTCGAGTTTTCCCACAAGCAACTTCAGTGTGGAAACCGAAGCAACACGGTGATTTCTACAAACTTCAATTTGTGTGACTCTCATTTTCATTCACAACATGCAGCACAGGGTTATTGTTTTAAAACCATACTGGCTTCACCTGAGATGGAAACACACACAGTTGGAGATGGATTCTGATGTCTTTAGACTCACCTCTTGGTCCGCCGTGAGAAGATACTGTGCATTCTTTTTTTTTTTATTCCACTACCAAATAACAGTGTGCGCTAAATGTCATCCAGTTATTCAAATACCATCGCTGCTGATATCTTGACCTAAAAGACGCCTAAAAAATGTAGTTTCATCATTGCTTGACTGCTGGCTGTTATGGTAAAACATTTTTGTTCATGAGATAAAATAAGCTACCTTATACCAAGGAGCCACCTATCCTATTTCTTTCCATCCTAATTGGATAGGGTTGCTGATGCTTACTGAAGCTATTACTGGAGATATTTTTCAACATCAGTTTGGAAATTCTTGGAAAAAATCCAGGATTATTTTCAGCAGTCACCTGAAGAGTGATGCTGATTCCCGGAGACTCCAGGCCAATCCGAAAGGGTTTCAGGGTTGTTGTTTTTTTTTCCCAAGCCATGCTATCTGAGATCCATTCACCTGGAGATACCAAGAACATGGAAGCCGGTACCTGCAAAGCACAACATTGTTCACTAGTAGCTTGTGTAAGACAGTTATACAGAAATATAATAACCTGAAGGGGGAGCAAATAACTGCTTTGGGTCTGATTTTTGGCAGGAAAATGGTGCAGGGGAAGGGGTTACATTATCCCTGCACCGCCATCCTGATCTGAATTGTTCTCCCCCGGCTGGTAGTGACTCAGAAAGACAGGCTGTGATGAAATAGTTAGCAGTTGTGGTTTCTGTGGAGGATTTTCCCTCCAATTTGCTTCTAGTGTCCAATGTCCGAGGCGCTTCAGGCTCTCTCTCTCTCTTCCTACATGCTTGAGACTGGGTAAGACAGGGAGAGTCACTCTTTGGTAAGCAGAGTGAAAGCTGCTGGGGAGAGCCCCTGGATCAGTGGGTGGTTACTGGAAGCCTCCCCTCCCCTTCCACGACACATGCTGTTAAATAGTGGGTTCATGCAAATAAAGGAAGGCATAGTAACAGCTCAATACGTTTATTCCATCTTCAGAACAGAACCTAGCTAAATACAAGGCAAACCCCTGGCTCTTTATAGCCATTAACACCAGACTTCCCCTGATTGGTGCAATTGCAACCTTAACTAGAGGGCCAATTGGATGGTAGGATTTCGATCCATCACCCGATTGGCCAGCCATAAGTCTGGGCCAATCAGTTATGCAGGATTTCAATCCTGCATAACTTACATACATAACACATGCTTCCTGTTTACTTCCAGTGATAAGCTCATCTCATAGAGATGGGCTTAATGTAACATGCTGGTTGGCTTTTTGACTCAATTTCAAGTGGTTTCGGGCAAATTCTGTTTGGATAGTGGGAGAAATATGAAGTTTTTGTAATGACTGACATGCTATCTATCTATCTATCTATCTATCTATCTATCTATCTATCTATCTATCTATCTATCTATCTATCTATCTGGCTTGTTAATTGTTTACTTATATTATGAACTTGAGCCCTTTCATGTGGATTTTGGCTGTTAATTGTGTGCCCTCTTACCAGAGAGTAAGCCCCATTAACACATTGGGACTTACTTCTGAATAAACATGTATAGAATTGTGCTGTTGGAGATTTTTTTATATATATTATTCAGAATACAAATATAAACAAGAAAGGGTATTGCTGTTTAAAGGCCCAGTTCGATACTCTCCCAGCACTGGCACTGAGCTCCAGCAGTCTTGGCAGGGCCACTGGATACAGCGGTCATAGTTTGGTGCTGCTACAACCGGTGGCTCTGCCGTTGTTCGGATTGAACTGTGAGTTCCTTGTTAAAATGGTCATGATTAATGTGGGTGTTTCCTCAGTTATTGGGGCCACCCTTAAAACTGTGTGTTACAATGTACACTACTGTACATTCTTTGGAGTTAAGAGTGTTTTTCCTAGATCTTCCAGGTTATGAGAATCATTGTTATTTGTAAGGAAGTAATACTATACATTGCATGAAATCCAGAAAATCAGGGACTTTGTCTTTATGGGCACACAAACACAGATCATATAGCACAAAACTAAAAAGGATCATAGTTTTACTGAGCACTGACATGCAGACAGATAATGAAAAACACTAATATTATTATTTGTTTCCAAGTGCCTTAAAGTAACTACAGATTGTACAAAATGTTAAAATAATTACAGTTCTGCTCACAATAATAATTAGCCATTGCTATCACTGAGGCTATTGGAGGAAGGGAAGGGGAGGGGAGGATTTCAAACATGCATCCATCATGTCAGATCCACTTATGGCTGAGAATGGTTATTTCTGAATCCTTTGGAAAGCAGGGACTGATGTGTCGCGCTCCTCAGTTGCGCCTCGACCTGGGTCCGGCTGGAATCCCCCCCACAGCAAGTTGTACCACAAAATTGTTATTGCTATTTGCACTGGATTTTAATTGCTGTGAGATACTTTGAAAGTCAATTTTGAGCTGCAAAGCAGGATACAAATATAATAAATACATTTGATTCCAGGATCATGATCTAAACATATGTAATTGGACTATTACTGTGGACAGAAAATACATTCAGAACATTTTCTTAAAAATGGTTTGAGGACATATGGCTTAAGGGCATCAGTTTGAATGGGATCAGGAAGACTAAATTGGGTGAGAGTGAAAGGAAGGCGCTTGACAAGAGAGAAATACTGCCACATATAGGAAGAACCTAGAAAACAACATGACCAAAAGGAACAAAGACAGAAGCAAAAAAGGGGGGGCACATTCAACATCAGCACAGAATTGTCTGGACAAGGACATAGCTCTTAAGTCTCTGTGCACAAATTATTTATTGCTAGGGATCAGGAGACTGAATGGACAAGGCATAGTCTTTTTATAAATCCAGTGATTATTTTTCATTTCTTAGAAAAAGAAATTATAAACCTCAGAGATATGAAACATCCTTTGTTCTTTGTACAATTCAGGTTGGGTCCTAGCGCTGTGTGTCCTTGTTTGATTTATGTAGATGTACCAACATTGAAAAGTAGGGCAAAATATAATAGCATGCATGCTCGAAACTCCAAGCATGTTTGCCCTGCTTGAATAAAGGAAGCACTGGGTACATTTTCTACTGGTATTCTGACTGCCTTATTATACACCACACCATAGCAGATTTAATTATCTAATTTTCTGGAAGCGGATGCAATAGCTACGAACCATTTAATTTATTTACTAAATAATGGCAAATTAAGGATGTAATAAGGAGTGGATTCTTTCTCCATACCTTCCTTTAAAGCAGCTTACCAGGAAAGGCCAAATGTCGAGAGCAATTATACAAAATGTCAGAAGTGCTAATTCCAATGGAAATAATTTCACTCTTTTGAAGTATTCCCAGAAGGTATTTTGAAAATATTGGGCAATAAACACATTTTCTTTTTCTCATTAGCCAATGAACACTTACTGGATGGTCTTTTTTTCCAATGTATTCTTTTTGTTAAAGGAACCAAAGTGAATTCAATTAAGAAATGCCATCTATTCCCAGCTTATTGTCTTTCTGTCTTCTGTCTTACTGTCTTCTTTGAAGAAGAAGCTCGGCATACCTTGTCTTTTTTTTAATAAAATGCACTAAGAAGGGTATAAAACCTTGCTATGAATGCTACAGAACTTGAGATTTTGAGCTCTGGTGGAAATTTGGTTGCTTATTGAGATCTAGCGCCTTGAAACAGAACTGAAAAACTCTCCTGGGACAGGGAGAAGTACCAAAGGAAAGCCCTTTTATTCATCCTGTGGAACAGGAAAGGATAGGTTCAAATTATATAGGCTCAGTTGATGAAAAGGTATTCCAAATTTTTGAGGAAAATTGTGATACGGAGTCTCAGAAAGTGGGGAGGCAGGTAGACACAATTTTGTGTCTCTTTAAAAAATATTCTCTTGGAACTACCTTTCTTCATAACTAAGCTAAAATAGAATCACACAATAGAATCTTCACAGCAAACAAAGGAGGCAGCAGGGGAACTGATCTGGGAGGGTTTTGCAATGCTACCTTCTTGTTCACCACTGGGATTCTTCCCTTCCAATCAGGATCCCTTTTAAAGGGCCTATTTTGGATGCCTGCCTTTCACCTGCAGATTGTTCCCAGTTCTGGGTAATCAGGAGGGGTGGTCTCATGCTTTGTGACTCTGGCCAGAGTTTCAAGACTTCACAAAAATACATATTATCATGGAAATAAATGGATCAGAGTGATAAACGTAAATCTGCAGAATGGACCTGCAGAAACTTTAGAAAACAGAATCTCTGTTTCACGTGAGTACTCCAAAATGTACAGGGTTCTCACACCTCCAAGAGCAGCATAATGCCTGTGCTCCCTTCTAACTCTGTATATAAGTAAAACCGAGATTAAAAGAATGTTCTCTAAATGCATGATCCTAAGCAAGTCTGCTCAGAAGTAAATCCGACTCAACTCCATGGCACCTACTACCATGTATAGGTTTGCCACCTTAGGTATGGAACAGGGTCAACATGTCAACATTGTTTGAATGCGGAAGACTTGGAAATTGCAAAAGGAATTTTTTTTACAAGAAATCGGTCTGCTCTAAAAGGATACAAGAAAAAGAGTATAAAAACACATACCAGAGTGTTTTAAGTGATATCGAAATGGATACTACAAAATACAGTTGAAAGAAAATAAAAGAGACCTTTTGAGGTGAAATACATGGACATGAATATCAAGATATGCCTATAGAATAATGAGAGATGGGTGCAATCTTATATTTTAGATTGTAGTTTAGGTCTGTAGTTTATTGCTTCTGTTCAATTATAGTAGATATTAAAACACAAATAAAAATTTTGGAAGCAAAAACAAATTCTTTGCACTGCAGCCTCTCTTGTCTTAGTGTCTCTTCAGTGCACCTCCATCCAGGTCTTTCTGGATTATATTCCTTCCGGCAGTGGTACCACTAGGTTTTGTGTCACCTGGTGCAGAAGCCCAGCACGTCATGATGGACCTCCACCCATGTGGTGAGCGGGGCAACGCCCTAGGCGATGGGCATGGTGATGCACCATTGCCCCACCCCCACTGCTTTTTTGGTTCTAACTTTTGATATAATATAGTTCAACATGGTTCATTTTATTGCATTCCACTTGAAATTACACATCAAATGAGATATAAACATGATGGTATGATTTGAAAATACTATACTACTATACTATACTACAAAACACTATTATGGCTAGTAGTGATGTCACTTCCCCAAGCATGTTGGTTGGTGTGACCCACACCCCCCCCACACCCCTTAGCAACGCCACTGCCTTCCAGTTCAATATACAAGTGAATACAGATCACACCATAACAGCAAGATTGTCTTGTATCCAGCAGTATATGGAAGACATTTCCACAAATAGATACTATTCTACATAAGTTCAAGTGTTTTCAGTGCAGGAACACAGGTCCATGGATATCTGCATCATTCTTAGACAGAAGTGTTAGGAGAATCCAATCATACCCTAAATTTACCTCTTTTCCAAAATTTCATTAATGCTTATGTGTGCTCATTTTGTCTCCTGTTTGACAATGATAAAATGAAAGTGTGGGAGAAGGGTGGATCTTTTGATGAAATAAAGAACTTCAGCTTAGAAATATCTTAGTGGTCATGATGATGTATTATTCTGTAAAGATGCCAAGTCTTCTCAACAACTCAATGTACCAGCAATAAGTTATTGCAAATGGTGGGCAACCTTATATAACATTGGCTAGAGACCTTTGAAAGGGAACAACAAGAAGGGCAGATATAAGGCATGAAAGAATTCAGTCATGTAGAAGTTCATGTAGAAGATTTGGCCAATAAGTTAATGAGCATAGGAATGCAAATTGTTATCCAGTTTGTTCACTGGAATTAAGTACATGGGGCTTTTCAGTGGAATTTCTTTGTCTCTCATTGAAAGCATGAGTGCAGAATTGGATTAAATTGTTTTCAGTTATTTTCTTGAGTCATAAACATGATCTTTCCACAAAAATAAGCACAGCAGGGTCACTATTACCAAGAACACCCAAACACACACGTCTCACATCAGTTTGCAACTAGGCAAATTCCTATGAAAGGGAGGGGACATTGCTCCGTGGAAGATGGAAAAAAGTCCCAGGTTGAATTCCCAGCATCTCCAGATAAGACTGAGAACATCTCCTGTCTGAAACCCTGGAAAGCTGCTGCCAATCAGTGCTGACAATACTGCTCTAGATGGACCAATGAGCTGACTCTGTACAAGGAAGTTTACCCCTTCAGACTTTAAATATTCCCCAAGTAGATAAGGCAATCTGAATTTTCAATTAGCCTTTTTTAGAACCAGCTGACAGTGGTGTCACCAGGTTGCTAGTTCACCCAGGGCAAAGCCCTGCAACTGGACCCCCCACCCACTATTTTGCACTGGGCATCACTGCTCCCACAAGTGCTAAGAGTTCAGGGATCAGCCTGGATGAGAGGACCCTAAGCCAGTGCCTGGTTACTCGGGGACACCACCCCAGCTAACCCAGATACATACTGTAGTTATGTGATACATTTCCAGTTTCACAGAATTCTTCAGTGGAATAGATACTAATTTTTTTTTTAAGTGAGAAAAAAATATGCTTCTGGTCAAAGACTATCTGAAGTTTGTTTCTCTGTGACTAAAGGATGGTAATAGGGATGTCCTTTGAGGACTAATTAGATTAGGCTTGTGACTAGTAAGTAGAAATTCTGACTACCATGAAACATGATAGTAAAGAGAAGCAAAGGTAAAGGGGAAAAACTAGCACTGATGCTCATATGTCTCTGGTACTAACTGGAGCTCAGGGATCCCTTGAAAAGCAGGTAATAGATATACAGAAAAATGTGGGAGTAATATTATGAATGCTAAGATTAATCTTAGATATCACACTAGGTTGATTATAGTTTGATTATTATTAAAACTGTGGACTGAGCAGAAATTGGTTAAGATAACAGGGATGTGCTAGGTAGGTAATATGTGGGCTAAGAAAACAAATAACATTTTTGACACTATCAAATGGAAGAGAATCTACCAACTAGGAAAGAACTTCTCCAATTCTAAAATATCAGAACACTGATTAGATGGTATAGCATCATACATCACAGGTAAGTGTGTGGATGGGTGAACCCAATTAAAAAATCTGCCATTTATGCACTTTGGAACATTCCCCAAACTGAAGAGCTAAAGCAGTGAATTACAGTTCACTGTCATCTCACAATTAACCTACTTCATAGCCTGGATCCAAAGAGCTGCATGACTAGATATCTGCATACCCAAGGGAACTTTTGAGTTTCAACAGCAGTCCCCTCACAGAAAGAGAGGGGAGTTTCAAAAGTAGTTTGTGTTATGGCATGAGGATCTGTCACTGAAAGGAAAAAAAAGCGTCAAATTCCACAAAACATGCCCAAATTCTTTGGAGTCGGATTCCACGGTCACTGCTATCACTGAGATTCACCCTGTTCCACCCCCAATCTTCACCCAGACATACCTCTCTGCTGACAGAATGCAATCAGTGGCCAGTCTGTGAGACGATGTTGGTGGTCCATAGTCTTCCAGGCTTTGTACTGGCAACAGTGCTCCACAGACTTGTGGAGAGGCTGCCGCAATGGCATACTACGTGATAACTCAGTAGACCTTGGGATCTGCCAGTGTAACGCATGGACAGGACTGGGCCACTTGTGTATAGGACAATTAGCAGAAGATTAGAAATATTTGTCAGGAACTGAGTGTCCCTACATCTTACTAGCAATTTAATTAGGTAGTTTAAATTAACGTTGAGTCATGTCCAAATGTATAAGGTAAAATCTGTGGGTTTTAAAAATCTTATTATATGTTACCTGAAAATAGAATGTAATGGTGCTCAGTTGCTGTGTATATACTATACTTGCTGGCCCAATCCTAACTGCGTGGAATGCAGCAGTGGCGGTGTGGCCTCTGCTGTATTTCGTGGGGGACGTTTTGGGTGCTAGAGATCTCCTCAGGGTAAGGAGACATTTGTCCCCCTCAGCAGCCGCTATGGGTCAACTTGGACCTGTGCCAGCAATATCACTGACACAAGTCTGTGTTGATCCATGAATGCAGATCAGGCATTCGGTGGAAACTGCTACCACAGAACCTGCCCCCTTGGCCGTATCTGCCCATCGCCTGTCCCAATTGCCTCCCCATTCTGACCTCTGCCTGCCCTTGTTCCACTCCCCCTTGCCCATTCCCACCTCCCACACCACCTTACCTTCCTTGGTAAGTCCTCTAAGATCCACCAATGCTTTGGCAGCCAGCACCAGCGGAACACGCATTCCACCAGCAGGGCAGCCCAATAGGGCAGGACTGTGAGTATCGTGTATATGGCGTACAATATCCCATCTCTCCATTCACCATTGATTCTTCTCTTCCATGTTTAGTGAGGACAGAAGAAATAAAATTAAAAAGTCAATTACAAAAGTTATGATAGCTGTCCAACTTCAGTAATTAATCTCTAGACAATTCATATGTGTGATTATGCTCCCAGTTACCAGTGCATCATTGATAAAGAAAAAAATAATAATTCCCTAGTTATTGCCACATTATGTTTATTCCTGCTAGGGATGATCAGGTTTAGAAAAACCCATTCCCACACTACAGGCACTAAATGTTCATTCCTAACTAATAGGTCAAATTCAAATTATCTGCAGATTCCATGGCAAGTCATTAATTTCACAAAACCATGCATGCAGAAATGAGGCACACTGCTGGAAAATGAGCCAGGAGCTGGGAAATACAAAGTCTTTGGCCCACTTGCTCCTTTGCTACACCATGTCTTAACTTTAATACACATTGGCCACAATCCTAACCAACTTTCCAGCACTGAGGTAAGGGCAATGCAACTCCGCGCTAAGGGAACAAACATTGCCTTACCTTGAGGAGACCTCTGTGGTTGCCCCCCAACTGCAGGATGCAGCACATGCCCCTCTGGCACAGCTATGCCAGTGCTGGAAAGTGGGTTAGGACTGCACCCTTTATTGATAGTACAGTGCAGCATTTCCCAAACTTTTTCAGCTGGTGGTTCCCTTAACCTATTTGGGCCATTGGTTGCAGTTCCCCATTAAGACTATAATCCTATACATTGTATTCGGAGGTGGGTTTTTTGCAAGGATTCCGTGGCTCCCCTGACTGGTTTCTGAGGTTCCCCAGGGAGCAAATGCTCAGTCTGGGAACCACTGGTTTTGGGATCAGACTTAGAACTGAAAGACCCAAGTTCAAATCCCTGTTCAGCCATGAAGCTTCCTGGGTGACCTTGAGCCAGTCACTATCTCTGAGCTAACCTAGCTCACAGGGTTGTTGTGAGGACAAAGGAAGGAAAAGACCATGTACACTGTCCTGAGCTCTTTGGAGGAAAAGTGGTTTATAAATGTGAAAAATAAATAAATACTACCAGGTTCTACTTTTAAAATTCCCATTAATGTCTAATGAGTCACAGAATTTGCATACTAAGTAGTCTGGGACATACTTTGATTTGAATGTGAAATTAATTTTGCTGCTAACTCCACTTGGGATTCACTTTTCCTTTGCCTCCCTATCTCACAGCTACCTAGTCCTTAAAGATTCCTTGCCTTTTGAGTACTTTCCTCAGTGGCATTCCTAGGGGGGCAAATTCCCTAGGGCACCATGCCTCCAGGGGCTGTGCCACCTTACTTATGATCGCCGCTGCCACCCCAGCCCCTGTCCAGGGGCCTTTGGAGAGCCAGGGAGGCTGCGTGCCACCTACCTAGTCCTCCAAAGGCCTTCTGAGACCTCCAGAAGATCAAAAGTTGCTACTTCTGATTTTCAACTGAAAAGCAGAAGTAGCAATTTTCAGACTTCTTGAGGCATCAGAAGGCCTTTGGAGGGTCCAGGAGGTAGCACATGGCCTTCCCGGCCCTCTGGAAGACCAAAAATTGCTACTTCTGGTTTTCAGCTGAAAATCAGAAGTAGCAATTTTTGACCTTCCGAAAGCCTCAGAAGGCCTTTGTAGGGTAGGGAGGCAGTGCATGGCCTCTCTGGCTCTCTGAAGTCCCCCAGATGGCAGGGGGTGGCACCCTGTCATCTTGGCCCCAGGTGGCACAAGGACCAGGATCACCAGTGACTTTCCTGCTAATTCTTGGCACTAGCTGCTGGTGTAGCATAGTGGCTAAGGGGTTGGATTGGCCTCTGTTGTGATCTTGCTTGGTAGCCTTATGCAAGACACTCTCTCACAGCTTCAGCTGCATATGTGGATAATAAAGCTTACTTACCTCACAGTGTTATTGTAAAGGTCACATCAAAATGATACACACCGTTATTACAAAACGATACACTTACAGTGCTTTGCACATCCATAAAGTGGTGCACAAATATTATTAGATTTTATTTGAATTTTTCTTCAAGACTTTTTTCACCTCCTTCTTTCTCCATTTCCTTCCTCTCTCTCCCCACCTCTTTTCCCCAACGCCTTTTCTACCATCCATTCTTCTCTTACAACCCAGTCCTACAGAGTGGATGATGTGAGGAGGAGAGGATCATGTGTAGCCTTTTGTGACAAGGGAAGCTAGTACCGCGATCATAACATTGTTGCTGATTGAATGCACAGCACTCCATTGGTGGTCAGTTTGGGAGCACTGTCACATGAGGTGGCAAACACTCCCAGTCCGCCATTGGATCCTCAGCCTTTTGCCAGAGCAGGTAAGCCAGTGGTGGAACTGGGAGGTGGTGAAATGGGGCAGGTAGGGCAGAGGTTTGGTGGGTGCACAAAGGCTGCAGGAGAGGGTGGATCCAGCAGTGAAGACATGCTTCAGATCCTAGCCTCCTTTTCTCCAGCCTCCCTCCCTGCTTCTGTACTCAGATTTATGACAGTGATTTTGCTGGTGCATGTCTGAGGAAGCCTATTGAGGAGTGGGAGGCTTACAGAGGTGTAAGGGAATTTAAATTCTCTTTAGCGTCTGAAACCTCCTGATCCTGCCCCCCTCTGCTAGAAACAGTGTGCCCAGTTTTGGTGTGGCACAGATGGTGGGAGGGATAGAATTGGGCAGCCAATCAAACTAGTTTTTCCATTCCAAACACATTCATAGGTTTAAACACACCCTAGTTTTTGTCTATTAACTTCGTTGGTTGCCAATATTCACTATAAAATATATGTTCGTACGAAGCATGAAAATGTAAAGTAGTCTCCTCGCAGCAGCCATGTGAAAGAAATAACATATGAGCTGGCCAACTACATTGAAAGGCACTCTTGACTGGGATTGATGAAAGCAATGTAGCTCAGAAAAGTTCATTCATTTTGGTTGCATCCATGGGGCCTCTCTGTGAAGGATTTCTGACGATATGAACCAGGCCTTGGGGAGTAGAGAAATACAGTTCAAAGAACCAAGATGACAGGTGTGGGGATAATGTAGCTTATGGGAGAGTGCCAAACCTGATTTAAGGATCGGAAATATTCATGTCTTTCGAAATTATTCCAATACATAAAAATGGTCTAGGACTAGGTTTATTGATTCAATTATTCATTTTCACCCTCCTAAACTCATTGGCCTTTAAGACATATGTCAAAATGTCTGCCAAGACTTTTGGTTTCTTCTCAGGATTAGGGAAATTACTGTTCCTGATACAGTTTTGAATAAGAGGGATTTAGAGTGCAGAATGACTTACACAGAATATGCTTCTCCTCCCGATTAGTGATTTTTCTGACTGCCTTGATCTAATTACCTTTATGATTTAGTTTTGTTTGCAAGAAGAAATTCACCATTTCTTTGTGATTCCCTGTAAGTAGGGGCAGGGGAAAGGCAAAAGAAGGAATGTATTTCACTGTGCTGTAGTCAGATTCTGAGGCAGTGATTTTCAACCTTTTTCAGCTCATGGCACACTGACAAGGTACTAAAATTGTCACATCATCAGTTTTTGACAAGGCACACCAAGCTATTGGTGGGGGGCTCATATCCCCCAATGGTCCTATTAATAAATGACCCTCCACCAAACTCCCGTGGCACACCTGGGGACCATTTTCGGCACACCAGTGTGCCACGGCACAGTGGTTGAAAATGGCTGTTCTGAGGCATGAATTTAGCAAGGCCAGGTCAGTTATATCGAACTACTCCTCCTTACCAGGTTCATACCTGGTAAGGTATGAACAGAACACCTTTTCTTTAGGCATTTGTTACCTGCCTTTCTGTCATAAAATGACATGTCTTTTTTCTGAAGATATATTAATGCTAGTTATGCAAATTGCTTTTCAACATTCAGTCAAATAATGGTATATTATATATATTAGGTAATTATCAGAATAATCTCTAGCACCATCAGTGTGTATGCAGGACTTCTTCTGAATATATTCTGGGCTGAGCTAAACTACAAACATCTGTTAAAACAAGGAGGTGCAGTGGCTGTGGAAGCAGGTGAGGCAGAGCCTCCCCACTGGAGTCCTTTGGAAAGTGTCGCCGCCACCGTATAAGGTGTGTAAGCACTCACAATCTTTGCATTTGAGTTGTGTGAGCTTGTACACCTCATACTGCTGGTGGCGCTTTACAAAGGACTCCAGTGCCTCCCCACCACACGTCCCTGTGTCAAAGAACCCTGAGCATTGCAGTTGGAAATGGCTGAAAATTCTGTTCTCTGAGATTGCTATCTCCAAACCACAATTCCAAGCATTCTCCAGCCTGAGGGAGTAACTATTGAATAGCTTTAAGCCTGTCCTGTTACGTATGCTTGTCTGCTCAGAAGTAAGTCTCATTTTGTTCAATAAGATTTGCTCTCAGGAAATTGTATATAGGATTGCAGTCTCAGGGCCCAATCCTACCACAACTTTGTGCTGCTGGAACTACCATTCCTGCAGCACAAGGTGCTATAATGCAGCATGAAAGCTGGGCACTGTCCTGTGCTGCCAGGCCGCTGCTACAAAAAGCGGGAGGTGTGGTGCATGTGGCAGTGAATGTGGCTTTGGTAGGCTCTGCACATGCCTGAAAGTTGGCAATGGGAGCAGTGCATGGTGAGGAGGGGGAGGAATGAGTGTGTTGGAGGAGGAACTGTGGCCTTACAGAAGTCACAAAAGGGCTTCCAGAAGCATGTGAAGCCATGTGCTGCCACAGTGCCAGCAGGAAGGCTGGAGTGGCCTCATGCGCAGCGACAGTGCTGGCCCACTAACCCAAGTAAGACAACAGAGAGGCAGGTGGAATGGGGCTGATTTTAGTAGTGAAATATTCATATTCTTAAATGCAAGACTGGTTTAGAGGATACATTTATCATCTGCCCAGCATCCCCACATTGAAAGATGTGCATGACTATGGTACATGCACATCCTCGTCACTTCCCTTTCTCTCCCTACTTCTCCAATAAATCTTTCTAATCACATTAGGACAGTGGCTCATAGTGATCATTAGGATCATAGTGGCTGTCCACTTTTAGAAAAATCAGGGGACATCCACCTCCTCCCCCCAGCAGCTCACCACCCACTTGCTCTGCTGCCTCCCCCCAATTAGTGGCATAGCTAAGGCATCTATCTGGGTCAAAGAAGATTTGTAGCCCCCTCCAAAACAAAATCAAATTTAATTAAGTAAATAAATAAAAAGTATGCCCCAATTGGTTTGAGACTCTGTGCTGGGGTGAAGAGGGACGGTTATCCTCCCCCTGCTAAATATAAGAAGAGCACCACTTGAAAAAGTGCCTCTTTCCCCAGTTAGCAGGGATAACTGTATTATGATACAAGGAAATTAGAGCTGGCTCATATTAACACAGTATTGGTTCCATGCTGTATCATAAAAACATCTCATTGGCTCTCAGAACACTCAGTCTCATAGGTCGGTTTTGAGTTAAGAAAATCCACTTTTTGTTCCATAAGGCAATTGTGTTTTCCTCTTCTGGTTAATTAGCCATGGCCTTTGATAGAATACAGATATTCCAATGCAGTTTGTTTCATTGAATTCTGCATTAAATTGACTTTCCAATGATATATAACATGATGGTGTTATTCATACATACCAAGATTTTCACAATTTTGGTCACTAGTGTCAAGCTCAGTTTGTTGCCCCCCTAAAGCTGGTTGCCCAGTGATGTTGCTACCCCCTGTACCTCCTTAGCTACACCACTGCATAAGAGTGCACATATTTTAATTCATGGGGCCAGACAGACAGTGAGAGCATCATCTGAGCTGACCCATAGTCAAAGAATGTGTTTTATGAAATAAAAAAACCAGAAAATTATGGGTTAACACAGAGTACGATTGAAAATATAACTCAGTTTCCTTAAATATTGGAGTGGACAAGGATTGGAAGAACATGAGATTTGAGCTGTGACTCAATTTGTGGGGAACAGACAGTCCTAACATAACTTGGCTACTTTCCCCCCTCTTTGGAAAATACCCGTTCTTGAGAAGAGAACATTCTCCCCTTCCAATCAACCCCCAGAAAGAACTGGAACTTAAAAGCCTTATAAAAATACTTTCTCACAAATGTGAGGTTTGAAGTTATGGACTAGATTAAAACCTTCTAGATGAAGAAAATAAATGGTTCAGTAGTGAAATCAATACAAGCATTTTACAGTATACGGCATCTATATATTTGAATTGCCTGTGTACTTGTTATCTTTTGCCACATTCTTTATTTTTTGGAGGGAAAACAATCTTGTCTGGATTTACATGCTAATTTTCAGTCTTCAAGTACCTATTTTCTAACCCTTGAAAAAAGCTTTCTTTAAAAGGCAAAGATGTAGGAGGACCTTTTAATGCCAGGGACATATGGTGCAAGGGCAACATGTAAGATATATTGCCCCACTAGTGACCTCTGAAAATTGCCACAGCCTAACCTAGTGATTGCACATGCATTTTAGCCACTTATTCAGGTGCAAGTTTGAGAGGGAAAAAAAAGAAGTGACATAAAGCTGTGAAATTCTCTCTTGGGTTATCTTTAAGGGTCAGTGGTAAAGATGCGAGGATTCTGGATAATCAATATAAAAGTTAGCCACTGTGTTGGATCAACTTTTTAAAAAATGGCCCCTACCAAAAGACCTGAAATTTGAGCTGCAGACAATGTAAGGATGGACCTTTTCAGAACTACTGTTCTTATGGCTACAAGCCTAACCTCACTTTCCTGGGAGTAAGTCGCACTGAATACAATGGGACTTACTTCTGAGTAGACCTGGTTAGGCTTGTGCCCTATGACTGTTTATGTCATTGTGTAAGAAAAAGGGGCAGAATTTTTGGGTTTTGGGTTTCTGGCACTGTAGTTTTGTTCATTCAAAGTCTCCCCCAAAAAAAACAAAAATGAAAATTACTATTTTGTTCTCTTATTTTAGGCCAGAGGCTAGCCTTTGACAGTAAGTCAAATGTAAAGCTTTCATGCACTAATAAACACCTATAATTATCACAGGCCTACAAAAACGAGGGTCAGAAAAGTTTTTCCCAAACTTTATGGTGGTTTGATATGAATTTGGGGTGCTGATTCAAAAAAATGGCATCCATTTTGCCCTATCATGTCTAGTTTTGGAGACACGGCATAGCCCCATTAGTGAATGGTTCAAGCAGCTTCCTCATGAGGAAGCTGCTTGAACCATTCAGTAGACGCTATGCTTACCATCAGACACAGAGGCACTTGATTCACCACCAACCTTTTGGTAGGCAGTGAATCAGGAAGCAGGGCTACTCCATTTACCTGGGGGAAAGGGGCGAAAGTCCCCTTCTCCCAAGGAACCGCAGGTGGCTGCCTGAGGCACGCAGGATGCAACGAAAGCCATTTTCGGTGCCGCCACAGCCCTGCACCCTGGGCAGTTCAGGATTGGGCTGTCAGTCTTTTAGCCACTGCGTTAATCAACTGTTATATGCCCCTAAAAGAGAGCTTTGTCTAGAGACAAAAAGCCTCACTGTTGAAGCCATTTCTGCCAACACTGTATACACAACAGGGACCAAACATGTACACCTGTGAGCTGGGCAAAAATGGGTTAAATGCATCACAACAAAGTTACTGAGGGATGATTGTAGTCTCCAAATGACTCATTCCAGAAACATGTATGATTCAAGGGAACAGTGATTTGCTTTGGTGATCTGTCACATATCATTACATGTTCTCCAATAGTAGCCATTCTGTAATTTGATACCAGTACTGGAAAAATATTGACAGTCCTACAGCCTGACTCCAGTAGGAAAAGAACAATTGGTTCCAACAGCATAGCATAAGCCTGCCTCTCTCTGAATGAGGTAGAATGGTGGGATATATGTTATTCAATCCTTTAAAAAAAAAAAAAAACCCTCTAATTTTGCTTCATAGCGCTCATTGAAGGGAGGAAATTCAAGGGAAGATCTTATAGATGCTAAGATGCTGGAACCTTCTCATTTACTTATCAATAATATAACACATGAAACCTTGTAATTATTCTGAACATTCATTCAACGATTATAGGCTGTTGAATTATTTTGGGCAGGAAATAAAGCGTATCAATGACAAATATAAATGTGAGGGAGGAACACTAAGGCAAACCCCTTGTATTTGGTATCTGTGTGGATAATTATTCTGCATTTAAAGATACAATTGAAATTTATTATATTATTTCCAGGGTGGTGTAAGCCTTCTTCCCATCACTATCCAGATTATATTTCCTCTAAATTTCACCTAGTTGGGAGGTCCCTTTTTGGGTACAGCATCCGAAGAATCTTGAGGACTGTTGTCTGTCTTGCCACAGCTCCTCCCCACTGGGCCTCGTGCCCGCTTAAGGCTGATTAGTTTCCCTTGTTTAACTCACAAGTGCAGCAAGCAAAAGTCAGAGTCAGGTCCCAGTCCACAGATTCCAAGTAAGTCAGTCCAATCAATCAGAGTCCAGAGCCAATATGCCAAGTCACAGTCCGAGGTCAGATTCCAGGTCAATAAGTACAGTCAGTCAGTCAGTCAGTCTCCTCTCCTCCCTCCAACCTGCACTCCTTCTACAACCCACAAACCCTTCCTGCCTCAGGTGCGCCTCATATCCCTGAGGGCCCTATTGCCTTCCAGTGGCTGCAGCTGTGCAGCACACTCTGCTGGATGCCCAGGCCTTACCCTTAAAGAGGCCAATGCTGACACCACATCTACCTCCTTGCCAGATCTTCTTTGATTCCAATAAGGAATCCAAAATATTCTCCGTCTCCCAATGCCCACTTTTTGGCTAATCAGCACCTCCTTTTCCAAGAACAGCAGCTGCAGTGTGCAAAGGAATGACTACAGAACACCTTATCAGCTTGAGCAATTAACAAGAATTTATTGCTACAAACACACTCCCTGCAATTCCTCTTGTCCAGAGGCTTTCCCCTTCCCAAAACTCCACTTAACATAGTGGGTACAGGTCTGAAGCCTCCAGTCTAAGTGCACAATCCAATCTCCAATCCAGTCTTCCCAGTAGCAGTCCACTGCAGCAGAGTCCCTCCTCTGTGTCTTCTCCAGCAGGGTTCTGGCAGTCTCCATCTCCCTGTGCCCTCCAGGAGGGTTCTAGCAGCCCCCTTCTCCTGGTGTGGGTTTCATTCCATATGTGTCCCGTAGGTCTCTTAGGTCTGGGTGGGTCCCGTGTCCCTTAGGTCTGGGTCTTGCTCCTTCTGAAGTTGCCTTTTATTCCTGTATGTCCCATTATCCAAGATGCAGCTCAGCTGTGAGCTACCTCCTTAGCCAATGTCCATTCAAAGTCCCATCAAGGTCAAACGAATCTCAGGTGTCCATCAGAGTCTCCATTGGCCTTGATTGATTACAGCTGTGGAGCCAGCACTGCCCTTCCCAGAGCTGTCAAAACATGGGAATCACTGTCAACACCACATCACCCACCTGAAGATCTTTTGATCTTCAAGAAGGATAGTAAAATGTCTGTTAGTAAAATGTCCAATACTATTCCAGATTGGAATAGTTGGGGGGGAGAGGAATTTGCAATAGTAGACAGGCTTCTGGTGTTGTAAAATGGCTGCCAATGGACTCCGGCATTGAATGGAGCATGGAGTGTTCAACTGGTAGCCATTTTAGGAGTGCTGTTGCAAGTGCTCCTCATCTGTTGCTGGATCCTGTTGCAGCTGCCAGAGCAGTGGTGAAGGTGGAAAGGGGGCAAAACCGGGCAGCGTTAGCAGGAGCAGGGTTAGCTTAAGATGCAGGAGGAGGTGAATCTGGAAGCAAAGGCATGCTCTGAGTCCTATTCCCTCTGTTAGCAGCCCCTCCATGCCCTTTCTCTCATTGAACTTGCACCAGTTAAAGAGATGGTGCAGGTCCAAGGTGACCTATCATGGAGCGGGAGGCTTACAGAAGGGTAAGAGGATTTAAATTGCCCTTCCCCTCTGAAGCCTCCTGATCTGATACCCTGTTGGATACAGTGTGCTCCTTTTCAGCACAGCTGCATCAATGGGGGGGGGGGGAGGATAAGACTGCACTCTGTGCTCATACACTCCCTAATTTAGAGCAGATATTTTGAGAAGGTACAAGTTAATTGTGCTATGGCTTCTTCTTAGTAAGTCTAATTAAAGCCTGCCTACTGGATAGTCAGCAGTGATCCAGGATCCCATCCTAGCCTTTTAACCTGAGATCCTTTAATTGAAGTTATTGGGACTTTCTACAGGCCAAACATGTTGTTTGCATCCTTCAGTCTTGGAAGACTATGGTATCGCGCTCTGAATAGTGTTCTAGAACAGAGTGTCCTCTCCAGTGCGCAAAGCCTGGGTAAAGTAGATATGGAGGATAGACTGCTTCCTATGCAGCAAATCCCCCCTCTCCACATCGCTGAAATGGTCCAATGGAAAGGCAGAGGCCAATATGATTGGTTCCAGCGGCGTTGCAAGAGTTGCCAGAACATGACTGTGTTCAGCCATGAACTGCCTCAGGGACTCCGGCTCTGGATTTTGCCTCGAGGTTGACTCCTGAAGCCTTTTCCATAACTGGATGTAGCCACAAGGCAGTGGAGGTTTGGGATCAGAGTTTTCTTTCTCTCAGAGGAGCTGCCTTCCCAGGCTGACAAGTCCCATCTACCCGGTGGCTGTTTAGTCGCCTCTTTACACTCTCACATAACACCAGAACCAGGGGACATTCACTAAAATTGAATGTTGGGAGAGTTAGAACAGACAAAAGAAAATATTTCTTTACTCAGCTGGTTGGTCTGTGGAACTCTTTGCCACAGGATGTGGTGATGGCGACTGGCCTGGACGCCTTTAAAAGGGGATTGGACAAGTTTCTGGAGGAAAAATCCATTATGGGGTACAAGCCATGATGTGTATGCGCAACCTCCTGATTTTAGAAATGGGTTATGTCAGAATGCCAGATGCAAGGGAGGGCACCAGGTTGAGGTCTCTTGTAATCTGGTGTGCTCCCTGGGCCATTTGGTGGGCCGCTGTGAGATACAGGAAGCTGGACTAGATGGGCCTATGGCCTGATCCAGTGGGGCTGTTCTTATGTTCTTATGTTCTCTTACGACAAGTACAGCCAAACTGAGGGCCTATTCTTATCCCCCAGTCCCCAGGCCAAACATGTGCTCTAGTTAAGTCTTATTCACTTGAAAGGGTCAGGCAAGCCCACATCCATGCTTGCAGGCTAATATCCAGCCTATCACTTGCCATTGTCAGACAGAAGCCCACACTCTTCTCTCCTGAATTTTATTAATCCAAAACCTACTCTCCATTGACCCTCAAAAAGGAGTTCTAATGAAGAATGATTCATGTCCTTTGTCATTTTATGGTAAATAAACTAAAAAGAAAACTAAAAAAGAAAACTAAAACTAAAAATAAAAAGAAAACCTACAAGAAAACCTCGTACATACAATCAAATCACTCTGCCTCTTAAATTATATTGAAATTAAGAAGGATTTTTGAGTGCAATTTAGCAAAACGTTTAAAATACCCTTTTATTTCAAGCTTTTGTTTCCCTGTTCTTTTATCCCAAAGTCATTCTCTAGCACTTTCCATTGTTATACATCACAGGGCACTTTACAGACAGAGCTATAAAACAATATTATACTGTCTAATCTTGATATGTGATGTGGTTGCAGGACTTTAATGCAAGCATAATAAAACGATTGTGAGCTTTTAACCTTTATTTCATAACAGCTAGAAAGTTGAGTTTCATGAACAAAATGGCATAACCAAGATTGTTTCATTGACTAGTAGTGTATCTGTTAAATCTATTACCACTTAAAGCTAACAGGCAAACCTTGGGAAAGCCAATAGATTTGCTTCTACAGACCACAGAGATGTTAAGAAGTCAGTGCACTATGAAAGATGAAGGCCATCGAGTACTTACAGGTTAAAACACAGGGCCCATTTTAGCCAGATGAATCCTGAGTAAGCAGACCATTTCCTTGGGCCAAATGCTTTGAAGACATAAATAGTGACATTGTTTGAAATGATGCCCACTCCATTTCTTAAATATAATTTAGCTCTCTGTGTAGTAATAATTACCAAACTAATGGCGAAATCCTATTGTTGGTGTACACTTGAGACCAGTGCAGAGTGTCTCAAACTTGCCGTAAACCCCAGTGCAACACCCAGTGAGCAGGCAGAGCTGGTAGGACGGCCTGCACCATCCCACCAGTGCTGAATCCCAAAGGAGCATCCAAGGGAGCAGGTAAGCTCTTGCTGGGTGTCACAGGATGGGGAAGGGTGGGGAGGAGGTGGGTCAGGTCTGTGAGGGGGCAGGATCCGTGGCAGCATTATACACTGTCCCATTTCTCCTTCTGGAACTGAAAGCCCGACATGGGACTTCTCAGACTTGCGCCAGTGATGTTGCTGGTGCAAATCCAGGTAGCCCCATTGTGCAGGCTGAGGCTTTACCCAGGGTACAGGGATAAAAGTCACCTTACCCCAACTTGCTGCTTCCCAACGCTGGATACAGCGTGGGCTGAGTGGCCCTACTGTACTGGTGCTAGTGCTGGTTAGGATTGGGCTGCCCATTGACTTTGAATGACATGACTAGAAGACAGTCAATGCAGTGTCATGATTAAAGGGTTGAACTACAAGTGGAAAGACCCATGTTTAAATCCCTGCTTAGTCATTAAACTTGCATGTGCAGCAATCTAAAATCCAGAAAGAATGGCATTAATACCACTCTACAAAGTCAAGTAATTTGCAACCTCAGAGAGAAATCTGAGTGCAGCGAATTGTGCTGGTGTCACTTCAGTTGCATAAAAACGGTGAAACAATTACGATCACTTGGTTATAACCACCGCTAGCAGGACAATTTTCCAGATGCTCTTGGGGGAGGGAGGTTAATGGAAACATTCAATTTGCATCATGAAGGAGAGTGAAGGGTTAACTCTGGATAGATTCATTTTGTCTTCTCTGAAAATAAGCTCACATCTTCCAGCTTTCCTGCGCTGGTCTGGTTGGAGAAAGATAAAAGTCCAATCGTGTTCTCAGAATAGCTCATAAAATGCAAAATTAACACAGCAGCAGTAGATGATAATAATAAAACCTTTCTTACACACAGAGGGAGAATGATAGAAATTTAGAATTTGGCTTGTCCTTCGGAAGCGACCGTATGCAAGCCTGTGCAATTGCCAGGATTTTGACTGGTAACAATTTGGGCAGGGGGGTGCTGCAGGCAGCTTGATGTCCTCTTAAAGGCCAAGAAGGAAACCTTTTTGTTTCTCACAATCTGCACTGCTCCCATGTACAGTTTAGCGTTGTCAAATGCATTGAGACCAGAATATCTTGTGAAGATAACTACAAAAAAAATACTTGCATAAGAAATTAAGTAAAATGCAGTTACTGAAACTAGGCTGCTATCCTAAACACACATTATAGCCTCTTTTGATTGCTGGCATGAGGTTGCTGAAATAGCTAACAACTGCTAGAAAACCATGGAGGAGATAGTCAAGGCTAACTGCTTTGCAAACTCCAGAAGTGAATGCGGTAATAGATTAGAAGAAACAAAACAGGCCGAGCAACACAATCAATGCGAGACTCCAGTTCACGTCATTATAAACACCACTGAGATCTTTATTGATGTAACCAGGCCAGAAAGTACACTGAAATATAAACAACCAAAGCCTCAGCAGGTGAACAAACCAATCACTTATATAGTCAATATACATCTGGGCTTGATGGCAACATGAAGAAGCAGATGTAGTTTTTGAGCAAAACTATGGGCTTGTAAAAGGCTGGAGCGACTAACGAAGGCAGTAGTGATGTGGAACTGCAGGGAGTGGGGATGTAGTCTATTGGCAGTACAATAAAAAGTCATATGTATAGAAAGAGGAAGAGTGTTTAATGTTGTTATTTTGACCGTAAGGGTTAAGAATCCAGCCGTGTTCAAGTTCAGGTGAATGATCATTGCACACGCAATTCCTGAGCACAAACATGTTGTGCAAGGACTCTCATAAAAATCCTGTTAATCTCGGTTCTTTTTAGAAGATGGGCACAAACACGCACCCAGGCATTTCATGGTTTAATCTAGAGAGAAGCTTCCAATCATAAAGAAAACTTTATTTTTAAGGAGAATTTTCGTAAGCCATGATGGCTTGATTTGGCCTGATGAACTGATTTTTTTTTTTTGAGGGGGGGGAGGGGGCTGAGAGGTAGGTTGAACATTCATGAGAATTTATCTTATGACTTAATCCTATTTGGACACCGTGCTGATGCCACATGGATCTGGCACAACATCCTTCATATCCCAAGCCTGACCCTGCAATCACGTAGCCCTCCCAGTAACGCCAAACTTTTTCTGTTGCAATGATTTCCCATTGTTTGAATTTATGTGAGCTACTCAGAGAGCTTTGTAGGCTGAAAGGTGATGCTCAAATGCTTTAAATAAATGCAGTTACCCATCAGCCAGTCCCTCCCATGTTCCATCATCATACAAATTTCATCCATATTTATGCTCAGTAATCAACAGTAATATTTCCCCCATAGTGGCCAAACACCTATTATACACATCATAAAGTATGAGAGGCCTGTCTATCCCATCCCAAGGAACTTACAAATCTAGAATGTAGGGTACAGAACAGAGGCATAGTCCAATACTTACAGGGGGGGATCCTTTTCCCACCCCCACAAAGCATGTGAAAAAGTCTTTTATTTCCCATTCATGCTTGGAGAGAAACTACTTTATGTTCCTGCCCCTCCCAGTCATAATGACAACAGAGCCGCAGAAATTTAGCCTTCTTGCAGCCGATGCCAGTTGGATAATGGGGCCAAGAGAACAAGCCCCTGCGAAAGGAATAGTGCCTTCTGAAAGCCATAGTTTCCTTGCCTGAGATGGATATTGGTGCAATCCTTGAGAAAACTGCAAGTAGGAACCATCTAGTGGTGGAAACAGGTACTGCACCAATAAGATAAATGAAACTTGCTGGATCTTGTCAGCCTTTGGCGGCCCGCAACATATTTTGGAAAAAACAGGACCTTGAGACAACTAGGCAGCATTGAGAGGGGTAAAATTGGGGTGGTTTCACTTTATCCGTAAAAATAGTTTTATATTTTGATCCAATTTTTGCATTATATCACATTATTTTGCATTTACCATTTTCAAACACCTCTACCATTATGTACACACCACTATACCTGGCTATTCCCTGCATACTTTTATTCTAAAATCTGCCATTGCTACAGCTCTTCCATTGTGAAAGGGATACCATAAAATTTGAAAACTGATGGATGAAGAACAAAATAGTTGATTTTCAGAACTGCTCAGAACTTGGGAATTATGTACCTATGATGTCAATGTCACTGTAGGTAAAAAAAAAATAAAGTTCTGTTCTTGTTAAGAAAATTACAACTAATTTTTAAAAATGTCAATTTTATTACCATGAAACTAACTTCTACTTCAGTAAGTTTGGTGAATGGCTGTTCTGTGATTTTGTTAACTGAACAGCAGGTTAATGAATAATAATCAGAAAGAATTATGTTGAAATAGTTGCAAGCATCTTTTTTTGTTCATCAAGAAACCTGCCTCTTGAAAAGAAGCAATATGCTGTTCTCTCCTGGAAAGCATCAAACATGACGTGAAACATTAAAATGTTGGGAAAGCTTTTCATCAGAAGTCTATGCTACCCACAGAGGTTTACACAGATGGATAATCAGTAAAAAAAAATGATGTGCATCATTTTTCCTGCACACATCAAAAAGTAATAACTTGTATATAGAGAGGATTCCATTTGGGGGCAATTTGTGCTTGTAATGCAATATAAATGTTTGCTCCTGTGAATGCTTTGTTTTATCTGTTTTCCTTTGGTGTGGGAATACCATTGGATATCCATGATATTGATTATTTGGGCTATATGTTGTCAGAGAGATAAAAAGGGGATAACTTACAGCCCAAAGCTAAGCAGGGTCAGGCCTGGTTAGTACTTGGATGGGAGACCGCCTGGGAATACCAGGTGCTGTAGGCTTATACCATAGTCTTTCAAGATTGAAGGTTGCCAGTCAATCCTATTGAAAGGCAGTGCTGGCAGAATTTGCCTTCTGCTAGAGCTGGCTCATGCAAAAGTACTGTAAAGCCCAGTGCATGGGGCAGGGGAAGGGTGGAAAGGGATTGAGATGGGAGAGGGGTGGGTGGAGAAGGCCCAGGAGGGGGGGCAGGTACAGCTGCACACACCAAATCCCGATGTCCTTTCCAGGCTCGCTCTGCCAGCACAGATCAACACATACTTGCACCAGTAATATTGCTGGCACAGAACCAAGTTGCAGTTTCTGGGGACAAATGTCCCCTTACCCGGAGGAGACGTCCAGCAGCCACAAATCCCCCACAGGGTGTAGCATAGCCCGTGCTAGCGCCACTGCATCGCTCCACAAGGATTTTAGGTAGGATTGGACTGTAAATAGGTTAGAGTCATGCCCGTGAGGTGACAGTGTGTTCCTTGAAAAGGACAACCCCAAACAGGCAGAGTGAGTGCTGTGGCTGAAGGAGGAGTCAACCCAACTTTCCTAAAGCCTGAAAAAGACACAATCTGTAGTGTACCTATACACCAATCGTTGTATCAAGTGGGAGTGGTGTCAGGGGGAGGGCATTATCCAAGGATCCATACCTGCAAAAGGAACCACATGTTTGGGCTGACCCTTGAACTTTCAGTAATGGAGGGCACGGTAGTATTGAATGAGCCATCCGGGGGCTGTTCAGGGGTACCATGAGGGCCCAGCATTGGTGTTGAGGGCCCTTTGTTTTCAATATACATCTAGTGTTCCTGTAATAAAAGCAGTTTTCCCTCTTTTAAAAGTGTCTTCAAAGCACTTTAGGAAAGACATTGTAGTTATTGATATGTCTCAAAGATAACCAGACTGCATGGGAATAGATCCCAGATTTTTGGGCAAATACAGAAAGATATATTTTCAGGCTGTGATAGGAAAGAATGCCATAGAGTAAAAAAAAAAAAAAATCTAAATGCTTATAATCTATTCTAAAGCATCTAAATCTAATGCTAATCTAAGGTACAGGTCCAGCCTATTTATACACAGATTTTTTTATACATGGATTTGACTCAACATGAATGGCCCCTGCAAATGAGAAGGAATGTGCTGATCCCTGGAGAAGGGGAAAAGTGCACCCCTTTAAAATCAGTTTAAAAAACTGAACACCTTTAACAACAGCCTCCTTAATGAGAGAGAGGGGGCAGCTGGCTGACAACCCATCAATCCTTCTCTCTCCAACTCATCCTTCTCTCTGTTTCTTTCTTTCTGAAAGAAAGGTGATCACTTTGCATTGGTGAAGGGAGGGGCTGAATGAAGCTCTTTGAGGAGAACTGATTGATGGATCGTCTTCTTCATGACTCTTATCTTACATCACAAAGGTCATCAAGGTTGTTTTAAAATCACTGAAGCAAAGAAACTTTGTTTTTTAAATTGATTTGCTATAGTGTGTTTTTTGCCATCCGTGTGAGTGTTTGGAAAGGAACCCACACGAATAATTAGTCTCAAGCTGTATAAGTTAAATGCTTATAGGATCCACTGATTTAAACGGCAAATATTAAAATACTCCCATTGTGGCCAATGGGACTCTAAAAATGCTAAAGTTTGACTGCATCATGACCCTAATCACTAGTGTGCTTGATTAGAGGATGGATAGTGAATTGGTGGCTCATGGGCATCACCTGACCGGAAGCATTTAAAAAATGATCTGAGAGTTTGCTGTAACCCAAAAGATGAATGACATTGAGAAAGGATGCATGGAATTTGAAATCAGCCTTCATCTTTAAACAGCCCAATCCCATTCCTCCCCCCTCACTGATGCAGCGATGCCAAAATGGCTACTGCTGCAACCTGTAGGAGGGGGGAGGACACTCATTTCCTTACCTTGGGGTAAGCATCCACATTATGGAAGGATCTACTAGTATCCGCTCTAGCAAAATTAGGACCATGTGGACCTTTGAAGCAGGATCAGGTCCAGGAAGGGGCTAGGATTTGGTGGCTGCTACTGTCACCGAACCTGCCTTCCCAGTGCCAATCCAGTCTCTCCCCCCCCATCCTGTCACCACCCTGTTCTGCCCTCCCTTTGCCCCACTGCCAGCTTATTCCACTCTTCCCCACTCCATTCTGCTCTCCCCCATCATTCCACTTGCCTCAATGGATGACTAGCAATTCTCTGGCATATGGGAAGGCTCCAGCCCTCCTGCTGGCAGTTCAGCTGTGTGTGCACGAGTCTGCATTTTGCTGGAGTGCTTTTTATGATTACCGTAAGGCAGTCGCTGCTAGTGAAACGGGTGTTCCACTGACAGCAGGCCTGTACAGGATTGGGCCATAAGTCAGAAAAACAACCTGAATGTATTTATTCAAGTTCAAGGGGTTTTGAACACCTCCAATATAACATTTTGTGGTGGCAGTATTGTTCTTCACAGCTGTGCAAATCCTCATGTGACAGGAGACAAAAGTGACTGTACTTAGGAAGAGAGGGATCCTTCCTAGACGAAGCAGTACATAGAAAGGGATAAGCAGAAAAGCTCTGAAGCACTGAAGAGCTCTGAAGATGGACAGAGTGCATTTTTCCCACTACTGAGTAACCACAATCAAACTCCACACAGCAGAGATTACAAATAAGGGCTTCCAAGTCAGTGAACAAGTTTTTACAAAGGATTGAGACCAGGGGCAAGATTAGATGTTACACTGAACATATAGTTTGGCCTTGTGATGCATGGGTTTTGCTAAAAAATCAGATGTGGAGAGGTGCAGATTGGGACAGATTGGGACAGTGGCAGGGTGGGACAGATTGGGACAGTGGCAGGGTGGAGGGAGGTTTAAATTTTTCCTTTCGTTGTGACCCTGTGAAGGATCCCATACATAAGAACAGCCCCACTGGATGCCCACAGGTCATAGGCCCATCTAGTCCAGCTTCCTGTATCTCACAGCAGCCCACCAAATGCCCCAGGGAGCACACCAAATAACAAGAGACCTCATCCTGGTGCCCTCCCTTGCATACGGCATTCTGACATAATCCATTTCTAAAATGAGGAGGTTGCACATACACATTATCGCTTGTAATCTGTGATGGATTTTTCCTGCAGAAATTTGTCCAATTCCTTTTAAAGGTATCTAGACCCAATACTATGACCACATCCTGTGACAAGAAGTTCCACAGACTAACAACACGCTGAGTAAAGAAATATTTTTTTTTGTCTCTCCTAACCGTCCCAACACTCAATTTTAGTGGATGTCCCCTGGTTCTGGTGTTATGTGAGAGTGTAAAGAGCATCTCTCTATCCACTTTATCCTTCCCATGCATAATTTTGTATGTCTCAATCATGACCCCCCTCAGGCGTCTCTTGCTTCCTCCAGTTTCTGTTGTGTTTTCCCTTGTGTTGCAAAATGGTTATATAGAGAATATATTCATGTGAATTTCTGTTCAGCTCTAAGCAGTGAGCTTAAAAGCCCAGGGAACACAAACCAAAAGTAGTGTTCAGAAAAATGTGTGTGTGGGGGGTAGGGGGATGGGGGGGTGGGGAGACTTTAGGGAAATAATAATTGAAAACACAACTGTGGAGAACTGCAACTGAAAATTGGCCACCTGATTGGGTACAATCTGGGAAGAAGGACCAGTGATGGCCTATAAATGGGCTGAGTCATAGCACATGTCAGTTGCTGGTGTTTAAGACAGAACCTCTCAGAGAGCTGCTTTGCTTGGAAAGTTTGCTGCAGGAAGCTGAACTAGAAAGCCGAAACAAGACTGGACATTGCTATATAGGGAACAAACCATTGGCTGATTGTTCATTCCTTACCTCATATCTTCTTACAAGTCCCAACCCCAGTTTTGCTTTAACATTTTATTCTACGTAATTAAACTTTAAAATAATTTCTTGTAAAAATTTATGTTTGTTGTTAATCCACCTTGGATTCTGAGTTTCTGGGTTTCCCCACCCCATGCCTATTAGCCAATCTCACTCTACTCATGACTGGAACAGTAGCTGGATCAAAAAAAACAACAAAAGTTTGCCGGAGGTAAACCCCGGGGGGGGGGGGCTGCTTTAGTGGAGCCATATCAAGGATGCAAACTGGGGGTAACAGGGAAATCTACAGGGAGGGAGGAGCAACAAGGGGTCTAGTTTTGCTTGCATTCCTTGTTACTCACATTATGGTCTACTGCTGGACTGTGACCTGCCCCAGTCTGGATCAGGTTCCTCATGCAGTTATTTGCCCTGCAAAGGAAAATCCCATTGGTCCCAATAAGAGCTTCCCTGCCTGGAAAAATAATAGCTGTAGTGGAGAAGACTGGATCAAGACTGTATTTGGGAAAAACAAAGTCCTAAAGCCCCTCTCCCCCAAGCCAGATCACACATTACGGCTGATTTTTAGCATGCAAAGAAGGACAACACAGCATGCTTTAATTTAATGCGTAGTTTGACACCCCCCCCCCCGAATATGCTCAGGGGGAGCATATTGGAGCTCAGTCTCTGTGAATGACGGTGTGCTTTTAATTCCAGTTGACATCAGTAGGCATGGAGGTCACCTACTACACTGCAAGGCCTATTGTGCGCATAACTGAGACAGAACAGTTTTGCATCAGAAGCAATTTGCAATTTCAGTTATGTCTAGTAATTATGGATTTCAGACCACGATCCTGACTATACCACACAAATGTCCATCCATTATTTATAGTGTGGGATATATTGCTTCACAAATACCACCACAGAAATTTTGGGACTACTTTGAGAGTAAGCTGTTATTGAAAGAGTCAATTACGTGTCGTTTTCTATCCCGTCTGTCCTGCTAAGACATTCCATTTTTAGATAGAATTCTCAAATGTGATTCAGAACTGCAGGAACTTTAAATGAATGCTTTTAAAGCAAGGTATCAGAGGAATTTAGGATGAAAATGTTAGCTAAAAAACTTTAATGTTGCACTAATGGTCTGATGAAAAACATTCCAGAATTCTAAAGGATGAAAGAGAACCTTCCTTCAGACTGGAGTACATTTTAAAATGACTTACAGGGCAAGTAAAAGGGATAGATTTCTATCTACTTCATTTTCAAAAGCACTAAATTTACTTTTTCATTTAGAATGACAGTTTGTGAACTGCCATGCTTTCCTCTTTTCTCTATTGTGCCTTCTCTAACACATACACACAGCTCTGATGTCCTACATGAAGAACCAAAATGATACATTGAAAAATTCTTCCCTGTGGTCCCGTTTTTAACAACCCCAGGCAACCATTACTGTCCTTTTTACATCAATGAGTCTGTATTCCTGAGAAAGAGATTTGGAAGTTGATAATGATAATAATTATAATAATAATAATAAATAATTTGAGAGATTATTTCAACAACTACAGTTTACTGAAATAACACCATCAGATCTGCAAAAAAACTGAGTTTTTAGGAACACTGAAAATATTGCACCAGGCACTATTGGTACTTAGGTCTGAGACTGAAACATGTATCAACTACACAATGCCGGCCAATGATATTTTAAATTTTTTTGTTCGTTGTTGACTGTGTTTCATGTAGTTTTGGATAATAATAATTGCTCTTCCCTTACAATGCTCAGATAGGTTTTCATGATGTTACCACTGGTTACCACTGGACAGCAGTGCCCTCCCCAAATTTAACCCTTGTTTAACCCTTGGTGCACATAGCCTAATCTGCACCTGTCAGTTTTGCGACCCAATAAAAATTAGGTCATGATCCAATTGTGGGTCCCAGTTCGGATCCACAGTTGGAGAACCGCTGCCTTATAGGATTATGTACATCCAGGCAATACACTGGACCATTGTCATTGGTTTCTCTTTAGAGAAAATTCATAAGAATTAATGTCATTATTTTATTCATTAAATTGTTCATCTAACCTACCTAACAATGGGCAGAAACCGCTGTTAGTATACAGTATAACTTTTCTGGAGAACAGGCTAATATTGGTACACAGGGTACCAAGTAACTGCCCAGCACATAAAGCTCTGCCAACTGATAACCCTTGCAGAATATAGACAACAATCCATACATACATAGAGGCACAGTCCATTGACCCAACTTTCAATGATAAGGAAAACAGTTTAACCCCAAGTTCAAAGAGGCAATCTAATCTACATTCCTCTTAACAGAAAAATCAATCATCGAGTGACATATAGGTAAGTTTCCAGATATGATTATCGTTATTTGGCTGTTAAGGTGAAGCCAATGTATGATATGGAAGAGATAGATATATGAACAAGTGAGGCAGAGGAAGTAAAACACTAGATAAACAGTTTAGGTCAGGCTAATACATTTTAATGTTATGTAACAGGCCAGTGAGTTTTCTTACTCTTTTTAGAGAAGAGATTATCTGTTTCCACAAAAATGAAAGTGTGAATATTTATTTATTCATTATTTACTTAATGTTTAGGCTGCTTCTCCAAAATATCACAGCAGTTTACCAAAAATTAATGGACTAACAATCAAAGCAAAGTTGCTTAATCTCTCTTGACTGTAGCAATCTCTCTAGACCAGCAGTTCCCAATGCCCTACTCGGACTTTGGGACTGCAGTAAGTCTTGGCAGAGACTGAGATGGGGGGCTGCCCCAATTGCGTCACAGCAATCTCAGTGTCGCGGCGACCCTGGGGCTTGTACACTTACCTGGGGGTGGCACTGGCTTTTGAGAGGGTCTGGGAGGCTCAATCAGCAATAGGAGCGCACTTCCGGTGTTCACACAAAAACTGGAAATACACTTCGATCATTGGTCAGAGTAATTAGAAGTAGCAGGGAGGTGCATAGAGGAGATTGAATGTCTCCTGGACCCTCTCAGAAGCCAGCCTGACACCTCAGGTTAGGTTACAAGCCCCTGGGTCTGCACTGTGCCATGATTGCTGTGGCACCATCGGGGCACCCATTTCTGGGCCACTCCCCATTTCCTGTTCCCGTGGTGGGTCTCAACCCACCACTTTGGGGACTGCTACTCTAGACACTAAAAGAACATTAACAGTTCAAACCTGCACTGGAATAGGCAGATCAACTGGCCTGCAACATATCCAGTGCAGGTTAGGAGGTGGCTGGAGCACAACTCTTATCCCCTTACCCCGAGTAATGTTCCATCCACCACATTGGGGCTACTTAGATCTGCGCCAGTGAAAATGCAGGCACAGATCCAAGCAGCCTGATATAATGCTGGGCTGCTCGGGAGGAGGGTTAGGATCCAGCCTCAGATCCTTCCCTCTCGGGCCTGGTCTGCCTCCCCCACCTGCCCCAAAATGCCTCAGTTCCACCCTCCCTCCACGTCAACACCCTGCACCAGCTGCCCTTGGCCAGTGCAACCTTACTGGGTCTGGGTGGCACAGAGGCTAGATGTGCCTTTCACGAGCCAGCACACATCCTCATGTCAGCCCAGCCGACTCTCCCGGATGCACAAATTGCCTTACAGCATGTTTGTGATACTCCTGTACTGGCTCAAGTCTTGTGCTGGCTGAAGGGAACATTAGGATTGCACTCTCAAACTAGTAAACAATTTCAGAGTCAGAAAAACCTTGCCAAATAAAAATGCTTTAGCTTCTTCCTAGAAACTGCAAGAGAGAGAGCTGTCTGGGTCTCCCTGGAAAGAGAGTTTCTTAGCAGTGGGGCCATCACTAAAAAAGACCCTATCTCTTTTCCCTGTCAGTTCAAACTCTGTGGCAGACTCCAGAATAGGGCTTCTGATGCAGATCCCAGTTGCTGGGCAGGCAGATGTGTTCCTTCAGATAAATGGGTTCCAGATCATTAACTTCAAGGTCAGCATTTTGAATTGGGCTTACAAGCAAAGTAGTAACCAATTCAATGCTGTCCTTCCTCATGCAGGGTGGGTGGAGCAGGGATTGCCCCACCTTCAATGGCAGAGTGGCTGCATTGTGACATAAAATGGAAAAACCAAGAGTAAGAGATTCCACCTGCAAAATTATAGCTCCAGTGTGCTAGCATTGTAGTACTTTATGATGATTATCAGATGAGGAAATAGTGACCCATTACAAAGACTTTTCCAGGCAGTACAACAAATAGAAACTGAATTAACAACTGTTTGAACTCAATAATGAAATCAAAGAACAATCTCTAATTTCATTTCTTGTTAATTTATGTTGTTCCACTGGCATTAAGGAAGGAGCTATTCACATTTCGCTTTGATTTAGTTTACTTCCCGAGAAATACTTCAATGGTAATTTAAAGTTTTTATCTTTCTTGGTCCTATATAAAAAAAAAGGGAAGGGGGAGGGGGAAAAAGGATGAGAGTTGTTTTCATCCAATTCTGACCTTATAATCTTTTGCTCAGCTTGAGGTAAGTAGGTGCCTTTAATGAGATGGGTACTTAGACCAATTTTCCAAGTTTTATCAGGGGAGAGAGAAAGAGAGAAACGTATTTCAGTTAGAGACCACAGAGTGTGATGGCGACACAGTTTGATTGCAGTCCCAAGTGACACTTCTGCGCAAAAAGTATTTAATTAGCATCGATTGTTGAACAATCTTTGTCATGTGAATTTGTCCCCTTTTTAATTATAAAAGCTGGAAGGTGCTGGATTTCGGAGACAAGGCAAAATCTCTGCAAAATAATTCTGAACGTTAATCTATATCAGGGGTGCCCAAACCCCGGCCCTGGGGCCACCTGCAGCCCTCGAGGACTCCCGATGTGGCCCTCAGGGAGACCTCACTCTCCAATTATTATTAACTATTATTAACTGTATTTATATACCGCTTTTCAACCAAAAGTTCACAAAGCGGTTCACAAAGAAAAATCAAATAACCAATGGCTCCCTGTCCCAAAAGGGCTCACAATCTAAAAAGATGCAAAAAGAACACCAGCAGACAGCCACTAGAAAAGACACTGCTGGGGTGAGGTGGGCCAGTTACTCTCCCCCTGCTAAAAAGAGGAGCACCCACTTGAAAAAGTGCCTCTTACCCAATGAGCCTCTGGCCCTCCGGAAACTTGCTGGAGCCCACTCTGGCCCAACGCAACTACTCTCAGAGTGACAGCCAACTGTTTGACCGCTTGCATGAGCTGTGGGATGAGGGCTCCCTTCACTGCTTGCTGTTTCACAACTGTGATCCAGCAGCAGCAGCAAAGGAAAGGCCAGCCTTGCTTTGTTCAAGGCCTTTTATAGGTCTTGAGCTATTGCAAGACCTTCAGTCATTCATATAAGTTCCAGCTCTAGTATATTAATTTATGTAAAGTTATTCAAATTTTAAATGTAAATTAATTCTTTTTTCCCTGGCCCCCACACAGTGTCAGAAAGCTGATGTGGCCCTCCTGCCAAAATCTTTGGACACTCCGATTTATATTATGAAGATGGCACCAGTTTAAGTAACATATAAAAAAAGAAACACATAAGAGAAACCAGCACTAGCCCCTTAGAGCATGGGCAGATCCAAGGGGGGGCATATGGGTACATGCCCCCCCTCAAATTGTCACATTAGTGGGGAGCAAAATCAGAAGTCAGGGGAACACTCACTGCACAGGGTATTGGTAGCCAAGGGAGTGGAGTTGGAATGGGAGCCCAGGTCTACCCGGCAGGTAAATCTGGGCTCCATGTCCAAGCAGGAGCCCAAATCTACCCACGCAGCAAACAGTCACAGAGGCCATGTCCTGTCCAAATATTCCAACTCTCTTCACCTGCTTTTTGGCTAATTAACACCCTCCTTTTCCAAGAACAACAGCTGCGGTGTGCAAAGGAAACAAACAAAACTCCTTATCAGTTTGTGCAATTAAAAAGAATTTATTGCTACAAACACATACACTCCCTGCAAGTCCTCTTGTCCAGAGGCTTTCCCTCCCCAAAACTCCACTTAACTCAGTGGGTAAAGGTCTGAAGCCTCCAGTCCAAGTCCACAGTCTAATCTCCAAAGCACCGTCCAGTCTTCCCAGTCCAGTCTTCTGCAGCAGAGTACCTCCTCTGTGTTCTCATCAGCAGAGTGTCTCCTCCGGCAGAATCCTGGCAGTCCCCTTCTCGTGTAGGTCCTCGTCCATCCGTGTCCCGTATGTCTTGGTCAGGTTCCCTCTGGGTCAGATAGCGTCTCCCTCTGGGTCAGGATAGCATCTGGTCAGCTCTTTGCTCCTTCTGAAGCTGCCTTATATCCTGCAGCCCCTTGTTAAGTCCAAATGCAACTCATCTGTGAGCTACCTCATTAGCTCATTCAAAGTCCCATCAAGGTCAAATGAAGCTCAGGTGTCCATCCAGGACTCCATTGGCCTTGTTTGATTACAGCTGTGGAGCCAGCCCTGCCCTTCCCAGAGCTGTCAAATAGCTTTCAAAACATGGAATCGCTGTCAACACCACATCATCCACCTGATGATCTTCTGATCTTCCATTACAGGCCATAAGCTCAACCGGGAGCTCAGGTCTACCCACCTGGTTGACCTGTGCTCTGGAATTAAGGGAGTGTTCTCCCTCCCCCCCCAACACAAACATTGGAACCTGGGAGAGATACTGCCTTGGAGAAATACTGTACTCAGATGGACAGTTGCTCTTTGCCTAGTGAGGAACAAGAAGCTATTATTGAATATTCAGAATCCAGAACATCTTTAGATCTCCAGTAATATTTAATGGATGCTCTATCTTCAAGACAACAGATAACACTGTGATTTGTCACTTCACCTACTGACTACTGAAAATTTAAACATCCCCTGTGGGTCCCCCATATTTAGAAATGTTTCGGTCTGCATAGCCATTTGGGATAGGAGTCAACACATTATTTAACTGGATATGACAAGTTAGCAAAGGCCTGAAGTTATAACAAACAGGATATAAATACCAACACTTCCACTGTTTGCTGTTAGGATATTTCAGGCCTGTCCAGAATATTTCTAATGTAACCGAATGAATCCCTGATGACAGTACATAATGGAAATATTCTTATTGCTGAGGGGCAGAGGGGTGGGGAAACAATCCTCATTGAAGCAAATGATTGCTCAGTCACTAGAAGATTGTATGTTCCACTGATGAAAAGTTCACCAATCTTTTGAATCATCAAAATTCATTTGGGATAATAATAACTGGGTATAACCAGCAAACCCTTGCTCTAAAAAATGTTTAACTGCGCCTCCTTGAACTACCCCAGGATTCTACAGGTGGTGAGCCCAAGCGAGAACTGAATGAAAAACCACGTTGTATTCATTTTTAGGTGGAATTTGTTTGCAGCTAGTTTATACCTGAGAAAATTTACCACACCAACACTTTGCAACTTTCTATTCCATTTTAGTGTGTTTGTGTGTGCATACCTGCCCAGGCAGCCATGTGGGAATCAGTGTTTGTGATATGATCTCACATGGTTGCATTATTCACACATGGCAATATAGGAAATCAGCTCCAACATAGCCGCAGCTTTTAGTGCCAAATGCCACCAGCAGACTTACATGAAGTTATGATAGTGGAAGTACATCCTTGGTTTAAACTATGCGAAGTCAATAATATATTGTATTCATCTTCTACTTAGAACATTCAGTGGCACTGATTCCCATTATCCTACCAGAATAAACAGAATAAACCCATTTCTGCCTAGCCCACAGGTGTACACATTTTGATCCCTGTTGTGTATATGCAACATTGAGCAGAAATGACTTAACTATGATCTGGGGGACCTACCCTGAAGAATCAGAAACTTTGGGCTGAATCCTAACCAACTTTCCAGCTCTGGCATAGCTGTGCCAGTGGGGCATGTGCTGCATCCTGCAGTTGGAGGCCTCCTCAAGGTAGGCAGTGGCGTAGCTAACGAGGTGCAGAGGGTAGCAGTCGCACCGGGCATCAAGCTTTAGGGGGGCAACAAGCTGAGCTTAACACTAGTGACCAAAATTGTGAAAATCTTGGCATGTATGAATAATACCATCAAGTTATACATCATTGGAAAGGTAATTTTATGCTGAATGCAATGAAACAAACTGTACTGAAATATCAGTATTCTATCAAATGTTATGGCCAATTAACCATAAAATGAAAACACAACTGCCTTAGGGAACAAAAAGTGGATTTTCTTAATTCAAAACTGACCTATGAAACTGATTGTTCTGAGAAGCAATGACATGTTATTATGTTATTGACATGTTGCAATGACATGTTATCATGATATAGCATGAAATCAATAAGGTTTTCATATGAGTCAGCTCTCATTTCCATGTATCATAATACAGTTACCCCTGCTAACTGGGTAAAAAGGCACTTTTTCAAGTGGTGCCCTCTTATACAGTATTTAGCAAGGGGAGAATAACCATACCTCTTAACCCCAGCACAGTGTCTCTGACTAATAAGGGGCATACTTTTTATTTATTCACTTAATAAAATTTGATTTTATCTGGGGGGGGCTACAAATTTGACTGCAGGTAGCAGATAGATGCCTTAGCTATGTCACTGACTGAAGGGAGGCAGCAGAGCAAGTGGGTGGTGAGCTGCTGGGGGGAGGAGGTGGGTTCCTCCCACTTTTCACTTTTTTTTAAGCCCTGGTGTGATGTCACTTCCTGTTGTGACCACTTCCGGGGCAACATTTTGAGCTTGGCACCAGGCTACACAAGGTAGGCAGGAGGTCTGGTCTAAAGGGTAGAGCCTCCATTTGCCTGAAGATAACATCCGAAGGTCGCCAGTTTGAGGCCACCGGCACCGTGCGACCTTGAAGCAGCTGACAAGCTAGGCCGAGCTATTCCATCTGCTCTGAGCGTGGGAGGATGGAGGCCAGAATGTGCGACCAGATCAAGAAAGAAACATCTGAATGTTGTGGTTTCTTGAAAGATAGAAACCTTCTTTCAAATTGTAAAAATCCCTACGGGGATTTAAATTGTCTGCCTATGTAAACCGCCTTGAATAAAGTCTAAGGAGAAATCTGAGGACCAAGAAAGGCAGTATAGAAATACCTGTATTATTATTATTATTATTACACAATCATTAGCTACGCCACTGAAGGTGGGGCAATGTTTGTTGCCTTAACTCAGAGTTGCATTGCCCTGATGTCAGTGCTGGAAAATTGGTTAGGATTGCAGCCTTTCTTTCCTGTTCATTTCATTTGTATGATGTAGAGCAACATAAAAATACTCAACAAGTGTCTAGGACTCTGTGAGTGTGCAAAGCAGTTCTCATGTATTATCTTGATGTAATTCAGACAAAAACCCTGTAAGGTAAGTGTCTTGATCCCCATATTGTCATGATCCCCCACTGCTCTCACGAACTGAGACCGTTAGGGAGTGGATTGCCTAGGGCCAGAAAATGAGTTCATGGCAGAGGCGAGATTTAAGTCCTGCTTTGCAGCCTGTCTCTTTGCCATTGTTTTACACCAGCTCTACGTTTTTCAGATCAGAGACCACATTGCAGAGACTCCTAACACAGTACCTTCATGCCTTCAGCTTATAAAATAACATAACATATAAACAGCTCCCCTCCATTGCAAATAAAAAAACCCTCACCCTAATAAGGGTGCATGGCTGTCCAACAGCCCAGTCATATGAGCTTGTAGAGCTACATCCTTTATGGCTGCTGTAAAAGGTGCTCTGACAGCATGTGAGCAGCAGCAAGAAGGCCAGAGCCTTCCCATGCCCACCTGAGGAGTATGCTGGACCCACCAAGGCAGGCAGGACATGGGGGGAGATGGGAGAGAGCGAGGAAGGGTGGATTGGGGGCAGGGAGGGAGGAAACTGGGGGTGGGAGAGGAGCAGGGTGGAGAGGCTGCGGGAGGGGTGGATCCAGCAGTGATGAGGTGCCTGGACCCTCTTCGTCAGACCTCTTCCCTTTCTTCTTCTTGGACTTGCAACAGCTAAAGAGCTGGCACAGGTCTGAAGAGACCCATTAGGAGGCTTATGGAAGGGAAAGGGGATTTAAATTCTCTTTCCCTTCTGAAGCCTTCCAATCTGCCTGCCTCCCCCCCCCCCCCCCGCTGGATACAGCACGTGTCTTTTTGGTGTGGCGGCAGCAGTGATGGGGGGGAGGATAGAATTGGGTTGCTAATCTGCCAAAATGCTCCTATCAAAAGATGGTGTTCTCACCAGCTCCATTCTGGAAGCAGGAGAAAAGGAAAGTGACATGTGCTACTGGTATTAAGGCCAATGACAAACAAGTGTCCAAAATGATAGTCAAATTATGTAACTATCAGGATTTTTCATTTGTCTGATTATTACTTATCTTTGAAACATGAACATAAGAACAGCCCCACTGGATCAGGTCATAGGCCCATCTAGTCCAACTTCCTGTATCTCACAGCGGCCCACCAAATGCCCCAGGGAACACACCAGATAACAAGAGACCTGCATCTTGGTGCCTCCCTTGTATCTGGCATTCTGACATAGCCCATTTCTAAAATCAGGAGATTGCACATACATATCATGGCTTGTAACCCATAATGGATTTTTCCTCCAGAAACTTGTCCAATCCCCTTTTAAGGCATCCAGGTCAGATGCCATCACCACATCCTGCGGCAAGGAGTTCCACAGACCGACCACATGCTGAGTAAAGAAATATTTTCTTTTGTCTGTCCTAATTCTCCCAACACTCAATTTTAGTGGATGTCCCCTGGTTCTGGTGTTATGTGAGAGTGTAAAGAGCATCTCCCTATCCACTTTATCCTTCCCATGCATAATTTTGTATGTGTCAATCATGCCCCCCCTCAGGCGCCTCTTTTCTAGGCTGAAGAGGCCGAACGGCATAGCCTTTCCTCATAAGGAAGGTGCCCCAGCGCAGTAATCATCTTAGTCGCTCTCTTTTGCACCTTTTCCATTTCCACGATGTCCTTCTTGAGATGCGGCAACCAGAACTGGACCACTCCAGGTGTGGCCTTACCATCGATTTGTACAACGGCATTATAATATTAGCTGTTTTGTTCTCAATACCTTTTCTAATGCGGCCACACAAATCAAAGGAATGAACAATGAGCCTGTGGTCTCTGAGAGAAATAGAGGACCATGACAGTGGTTCTGTTACATATTGAATTCTTCAAGAAATACACATATCAGTGAAATCCCACAAAGCACATTATTAAAAGCAAGTTCAATAGGGGGTGTGTGTATTTGCACACGTGCTCATGAAATATATGGCTGTCTCTGCAAGTGAACTGTGTCTGCGATACACAGACTAATGAGCTGTCCAGTTCTTGTGGAACCCTAGAAATCATCAAAGTCGATGAGTATTTTTATTTTCTGGAGACCTAAGGAGATGGATCGTTGGCCCCATCAGGATGGAAAAGGCTCTCAGGACCACCAAACAAGTTGAACATCATTATCCTCCCATTGACAACTTGACTTCTTTCCAGGGAAGCCTCCAGAATTTCATGTGAGCTGATGCACACAGATACTAAGAAAGCTTTTTATATACAGAACATCTCTGAAGACTGTGAAGGGAGTCCATGCAAGGCAGATAGGCAAGATGAAGAGACTTTAAAATGAAGGCAGTGTTTGCCACTGGGCATTCAGTGACAGCAAAAGATGTGTCTAATACACATCTGCATTGAAATCTGTGAAAGTTCCTGCTTTGTCTTTTCAAGCATAAAAAAAATATTAGAATAAGCCAACACTGTGAATTTGAATAAAGACAACTCTTCTCTGGGGGTATTTTTTCAATAGATACACAAGGGGCTGGGAGAGGAAACAGAAATGCTTGTGTAGTATTGATCTATTTGGAGTATTTATAGTCCACTTTTCCACTTTAAATGAGATCACAGTGGATCCAACAGTGGATCCCACAGTGGATCACAGTGGCTCCCACAGTGGATCACAACCAAAAAATTAAAAAAAGCAAAGCAGAAGAAATTGAAACAGGAATCATAAAAGCAGCAAAAAAAAAAAAAAAACAAGAGCAACATATATAACCAGAAGCAGAATGAAACCAGTGCTCAACAACAGCAAGAAAAAATCCTGCCAAATAAATCAATTTTGCAGTGCACGAGAAAGCGAGTGGGCAGCCCAATCCTGAGCTGCCCAGCACATGGGGTTGCAGCAGCGCTGAAAATGGCTGCTGCTACATCCAGCGCGCCCCAGGCAGCCACCTCCCCCTCCTCGGGAGAAGGGGATTTTCATCCCCTTCCCCTAGGTAAAGTGAGTAGCCCCACAATGGGGCTACTTTTCTACAAAGACCCAAAGGTCAGCATAGAATGAAGAGCCTCCGTGTCAGGTGGATGGCCTGGCGCAAGACTCAGTATTCAAAGGAGCAAAGCTCCTTCCTGCCCCAGTATGCCTCCTCCCCACCCTCTCCCTTCCACCTTCCCCACCCCAGAACACTTCCTTCCTGCCCTGTTCCCCCCAACCCACTCCCTCCCCCGGCACAGCTCCTCCCTGTCGTCTCCCTGCCCTCCCTCCACCTCCCCCACCCCAGAATGCCTCCTACCCTCCTACCCTCATGCCCCACCTACCTCTCTACTGCCCAGTGGTCCATGCGAACACTGAGCACCAGAACTCCTGTGCTCCACCTGTGCTATCCCAGTGCCATCCAAAGTTGGGCTAGCACCAGCACTTCACCAGCACTAAGGCCTGCAAACATGCCTTACAGCACGTTTGCCAGCATGCACTCATTAGGATTGGGCCCTAAAATACTGAGGCAAAAAAAAAAGTTATTCGCTCAACCCTTAAAAGTAAGGGTGCCAGATGGATGTCTGTGGGAAAGTCATTGTGCTTTTTCCTAAAAGAACCCTTTGTAATGTCCCAAGGACAATTGGTTGCCATAAACAATCAATGTGGCCTAATTTGCAAGACATTTGTGTGCTTTGTGGTGGGGTACCTGGGCAAAGAAAACCTATGTGGAGACCCTGTCCCATAATCAATAATATAAAATCACAACATCTCTATATGCAATCAGTCCTTTACACTGAATTGATTTCGTATCTTATGTAGTTGACCGTCCTCCTCTCATTCTCAGATGACTTGCTCTTATGTTCTATATAAGGAATGAGATAGCTGTGGAGGAGCAATGCTGCCCATTTGGAAGTTCTGACTGGAATACACACAAGAACTCTCTTGCCTGTACTATAAGTACAGAGTAAGCAAATATTTATAATGGGTTTCATTGGAACATGTTTTCAAGGAAGTAGAATTATACCTTCTAACTTTCACACAGGGGTACACACAGAAATGCATGCCCATATTGTCATATAAACTGCCCAATCCTGTCCCCCCACCACTGGTGCTGATGCAGAGTTTATAGCAGTGGTCTGGAAGCATGCAGCAGCAGCCTGGCTTTCAAACAGCTGTAAGCAGGCCTGCATTGCTGGAATGCTAGTTCCTGCAGCACAAGGACCCAGTCCTCTTCTATTCATTTTACCTTTGCTCTCCTCCACCTGGGTCAACTTTGCTGAACTTATAACCCAGCAAATCTACGTACTCCTGAAAATGAATTTCCTACATTTCCTGCACTGACTTTAACACCATTGGAAAATTTTCAGGAACCATGACCAGCCTTAGAAATCAGACACATGGATGATATGGCCTATGGCAATTGCATTACAGTTGAACCAAAAGCCGTTTTCTTCATGGTAATGAGAATTTTTTTTTTCTTCCAGTAAGTCAAGCATCACTGAGAACAGTGGGCTGATATTTGCCACCCATAAGGCCCAATCCTAGCTAGTGGAAATAGCAGCATTCTACCACAGATGATAGTGCACCAACAACCCACCAGCACAGAAGCCCTTCTCTCTGTAGGTTCTGCATAGATGCAGTTGGAAAGTCACACACCCCCATCCATGGAGCTCAGACCAACCCTACCAGCAGAGAAGCTGAAAAAAGCAGAGAGTGGGGTAGGACACAGTGGGACAAACCAGAGTCAGTGGCGGCCAGATCCTGATCTTCCTTCCTGAGCCAGAATGCCCCCAATGGTTGTGAAGAGCTCTGCCAGCAACAGAGCTGGTGTAGCTCAGAGGAGTCCCATAGACTCCCACAGAAGATTCCCATAGGGCTATGCAGCAGCTGGAACATGCAGGTAAGGCTTACATTTCTTGCCCCCCTCAACTGGTCTCTTCCACTACAATGGTACATTGGATTTGGTGGACACTGTGCCAGTCTTATGCTTTCCGTGTGGGGGCTACATACGATGGCACTGTTAATCTATACCAGTGGTTCCCTAACCTTTTCAGTTGGCAGCTCCCACCTACTGGGCCATTGGCCGCAGCTCCCCATTGGGCTTACAGTCCGATACATTATATAGAGTGGCAGGTTTTTCATGAGGATTCTGCAGCTCCTGACTGGTTTCTCCCGTGAGCCACAACTCACGGTTTGGGAACCACCGATCTATAGGAAGACCTCAGTTGGTCCATTAAAATATTGCTTTCTTAAGATATAAGCTGCTGCTGGTATACCTCAATAGACTTGATTCATTCACTGATTTTTTTTTTCTTCAATCCATAGCGAGTAAATCAGATTGGAAATATATGTTTGTTCTCAGTATACTCTTTATTTTTTCCCCAAAGTACATCAAATGGCTTCACATGGCCTAAGGGATTTTTTTGTCATCCTCCTTTATTTTATTGTCTTAAAAGTGCAGATGAATAACCTGCACACAGACAGACAAAAAAGTAACTTGGCACTGCTCCCCAAAGTATATGTTGTCTCATGGCACTGTGCTAAGTAAGCCTGGTGACATCAAGGCACCAAAATCAGAATGCCACAACTTAAAATCCTTTGAGGTTCACTCTCCCTTTCCTTTCTATACAATGATTGCAGAAACAAGACACATTTTTTTCTGATCCTCAAGCTTGACCATACTGGCCTTCTGTTAAAGTGGCAGCTTTTACAGCTGAATTTCCATTTAGCAGGGATGGGAAAAGCCAGTGTGGCTTGACTCGAGTCAAGTCAGCACCACTCTCCACGACTCGAAAAAGAGTCCTATTAGGGGCACTTTCCAAGTCTCTGAGTCACTCTTTAATGACTCTAATGGACTCGACTCAATTCGCTCCCCCCCTTTAAAAAGTGGGAAAAAACAGGGCTGCTGCAGGAGAGTGTCTGTGTGTCTGAGTTCTCTTTACTCACTCCCCTGCTATCCCTGCCCATCTGTAAAGAGGGCAGGAGAGGTGGGAGGGATGATGAGAAGCAACAAGAGGGAGAAGGGTCAATAGCAGCAGCTGGGAGGCTTACCAGGATGATCCAATCCTTTGCAGCTCTACTCAGAAGTAGTCCCTCTAATGCCACTCATTCAGTAAGCGTCCCCCTTCCTCCCAAGTAACAACAGAGCCATGCCATGCAAAGTGTGATTGCAATGAACTCCTCCCCTGCCTCCTCTCTCTTCCTGGGCTAACTTGCCCCCTTTAACTAAGCCAGCCGTGGGAAAAATGGGGCTGCTGCCGAGGTGTGTGTGCATTGGAGTTCTCTTTACTGACTCCTCTGTTGCCCCCTTCCATCTGTAAAGAGGGCGGGAGGGGGTGGGAGGAACTGAGTGAGAGCTGGGACAGCAGCGATGAGGTGGGGTCATGAGCAGCAGCTGCAAGGCTTACCAGGACAACCCAATTCTTGGCAGCCCTTCTCAGAAGTAGTCCCACTTTAGCCAGACATTCAATTAGGGTTGCCCCTCCTCTGGTCCTTCTCCTGCTCTCCTTCAGCTAATGGGAATATGAGAATGTGAATCCTTTGTCCAATGATAATCTATTCCTACCTTCCTATCAGAGACAGGAAAAGAGAGCCCACTCCTGCCTCCCCGCTCCTGCTCACATTAACCCTTTCCTGCTTCCCGGCTGGAACTTCCTACTAGTCACCTTCAGAATGCTGCTTATCCCATCCGTAATGGCTGCACACAGCCTGACACCTATTGTGCATGGAAACACTCTAGTTGCTACTGAGCAGAAAGCACAGAACTCCATATGAAATTAACTACAACGCCAAGCATAAATTGCTTCCTAAAGAAAGCAATGTATTAGGGTTAAAACACATCAGACCAAGACAAAAAATGTTTTCTCCCCAAGGGGTACTTGGGGCCATCTGTATTTAAAATCTTTTCCCACCAATTTGAGGAAGCTTAGAGCTCGATATGGCCATAAAGCCTGTGGTGAGGGGGTCTCGCTGTAATTACAGACTGGGCCTCTGTTCAGCTTGTGCCTCTGTTTAGTGGTCTGTCCTGGCAGAGGAGTAGAGGAAGGAAGGCAGACAAATGCTTGTGACTGGGTCACAGAACCCTGGACAGCACTGCAAAAAATATATATATCTTTCTTACTACTGGTACATGCTTTCACCAATTATGATTCAGGACTGGAAATTTTTGGGGTTTTTTTTTGTTTTTTTGTTTTTTCCTGAAGGCATTTTCCTCATCTTGGAGATCCACTGAGATCACTGTGCAAACACATCTTTGTCAATAGTGTGTTAACACAACCTTGGTAGGAAATGGTTTTTTTTAAAGTTCTTCTTAAGAATGGGCTCATCATCACATTTGTTGCCAGGTGTGGAGATGAACACAAGAACACAAATTAAAAAATACTCTTTACATTTAGAGTCCTTATTTTATCAAGACTGATATTGTAATGTTTTAATATCTCTTTTCTTCCCTGATATACACATCTTGTTTATCTTGATGTAAAGTGGTAATTTGACATATTTTCTATTTGACATCTCCTATTTTTCCTCAAGAGGATCAAGTTTTTTTTTCCCCTCTGCTATTTCCTGAAGGTTTTTTATTTCCACTGAAGCAGGCTTTTGAGTACATCCATATTATTTTGAAGTACCAACACTCAGATGGCATACTTTTCAGAGATTTCAGGAAAAAAGTAATTAAATCCCAAACAGACCCTTGCTCATTAATCTTTCAATAAGCTGCCTTTCTTGGCTCCATCTGTAAATAAGCACCTCAAGCAGGGTATCCCAAAAGTGGAAGCAGAAAAACGTTCCTTGTCTTTTGAAATTGAACTTCAGAACAAGAACAGTAGCTTGCCAAGAGACTGCAGCTCAGTAAAAGAGCATGTGCTTTATATGCAGACAGTCCCAGGTTCCATCCCTTGTGTCTCCAGGTAGGGCTGGGAACATCTCCTGCCTGAAACCCTGCAGAGCTGCAGTCAATCAGGCAATACTGAGCTAGATGGACCAATGGACCATTGTGTTAATGGTCTAATGGTCTGACACTCTCTTGAATATAGAGAGTTTTCTTCAGCACAGAATCAGTTCTGATAGTCTACCTGGCAAAACCTTTTATTCATGGTGAGGAGTGAGACAGTATCAGTAGGAAGTATGTCCACTACCAATGAAAGGCATTGCATGTGAACTCAGCATTCATTCAAACACATGATTGTGAAATGCAGAGCATTTCAAGCCAAGATGTGCTCTTCATCAAAATATATTTGAAGCAAAGAACATATGTGAAAAAGCAAAGAGCATACAAAGCATACAGTATGCGGCAGCCCAATCCTGAACTGCCTGGAATGTGAGGCTGCCGAGGTGCCAAAATGGCGGTTGCAGCATCCAACGTGCCCCGGGCAGCCGTCGCCGCCTCCTCAAGAGAAGGAGACTTTCATCCCTTTCCCCACGTAAGGAAACTGGCCCCACAATGGGGCTACTCAATTCTGCGCCTGCTATTGAGCGGGTGCAGAGTGACAGAGTCCTGTGTTGAACTGAAAGGCCTTACGGCATGTTTGTGACAGTGTGCACCGGCATGCAGAGCTCAGGATTGGGCTCTAATAAACATCAAGATAAATGCTGTTGAACATTGTAGAATGTTATGTACAACAAGCAGAAAGCATGTTACAATTATAGATTTAAGAAGGGCTTTCCATAGCTATTTTGTGGATACCTAAGTAATCCAAGATGAAGACTTAATCAGAGAAAATATTTGCATTAGAGTAGTATTAAAAATATTCAAAACTGGAAAATGCCACCATCCATGCTGACAGATAATGATAATTCAAATCGACAAAGTCTAATGTGCTGAGGATGCAGCCCATTTAATATAGTGGGAATTTACTTCTGAATAAGCATGCGCTTGCAAGCCTGTCAATGCATAAAGTATAATATTACTACTTTCTCAAGGAGGCAAGTCTCATTACAAAAGTTGTGATCGCAAAAATATCCTTTGATCCTGAGAATGACTTTCACAAATGGAAGAGGTTCCATTTGCACAAGTCATTCTTGGGGAGGGGACAGTTTTTGCTAAGCCCCTTGTACCTCCCCCCAAAACTGTGCCTAAGGGTTGACCTATTATACTCATGACAGAGAAATACCCTTTGCTCAATCTGGATTTGGCAAACATAGCTTTTCCCCCCAAAACATGACCATTACTCAAGTTTTTTTAAGGTTTCGTTCCAAAATTTGGATGCAGACATTTCCCAATTGCATCTTCCGAAGTGCAATGAGGTCGAACGGCTCATGTCTCCCTTGTGCCCTGCTTCACACATAGGGTCTATACATTCTGTTGTGAGTCCTGCCTTTTTCAGTATTCCAAATCTGGTAGCACAGGAATCCTTTGACCTTAGAAACCTTTATTGATAAGAATAGGTCCTCAGTTTGGCTGTACTTGTCATAAGAGGCGACTAAACAGCCACCGGGTAGATGGGACTCCTTAGCCTGGGAAGGCAGCTCATCTGAGAGAAGGAAAACTCTGATCCCAAACCTCCACTGCCTTGTGGCTACATCCAGTTATGAAACAGGCTTCAGGAGTCAACCTCGAGGCAAAATCCGGAGCCAGAGTCCCTGAGGCAGTTCATGGCTGAACACAGTCACGTTCTGGCAACTCCTGAGACGCCACTGGAACCAACCGTATTGGCTTCTGCCTTTCCATTGGACCATTTCAGCAACATGGAGAGGGGGGATTTGCTGCATGGGAAACAGTCTATCCTTCATGTCTACTTTACCCAGGCTTTGCGCACTGGAGAGGACACTCTGTTCCAGAACCACCATTCAGAGTGTGATACCATAATCTTCCGAGACTGAAGGATGCCAACAGATGCAAATCAAAATAATAGTAATTAGCTAGCCCCATATGTTCCAGATCTCAACATACTACTCTTCAATACTGACTGCAAAAAAGTAGCTACCTTTTCTACTGAGTCTGGAGCATTAACTGACAAGATATACTTTAGGAACTTGTTCTTGTGGCCATCGTACTTTTTCTTTAAATGCAACAGCGGGTCTAGAAATTGTAAACGAGTTTCGGAGTGCAGTGGGCAATACAAAATTATGTAGGCTAGCGATTCAACTTCTCTTAGCTCACACACACAATGTCTTTCATTATAAGGGATTCCCGTATATCTTCCGATCGTTACAGCCGAAGGCATAACATTGCATCTTGCCAAAGAGAAAGCCCTTCGTTTCTGCGGAGATTCAAGGAGATATAGGTACCTTGCAGGCTGACTGGCCATAAATGAAATCTGGTTATTCAATGGCGAACAAGTCTTGTTTGCTGCACTTAGCATACTCTGCCACTGAATATCTAGGAGCCTTTTCTTGATAACCCGGTAGGCTTCCCTCTGGGGTAAGGATTCCAGGGAATTAAATTCAATACCCATCATTCTGATTTTTTTTTTTCAAGGTTAGAGGAGCCCACTATAGGGAGCCTGTCTTCCAAGAGACAGTGAAGTAAACTGTTCTGTTCCCCATTATAACAGACTCTAAACCAGAACTTAAAGGTTCTCAGCCATGCCCAGGTCTCAATCTGGAGTTGGCCTGTCTTGAGACACAGACCTGCATATGGTACACACCTTGGGAGGCCTAAAATTTTTCTCAGGAATGTTGCTTGCAACTGTTCAACCGAGTGGTCCCAGGCACTTATCCATATGGGAATTCCATATAGAACTTGGGAAATGATTTTGGCTTTGAACACTTGGAGCGCTGCAGGTACGTAAGAGTTGCCTTTTTTTAATAAAAAAGCGGTTAATGGCCTGAAGTGTTATTTTTGCGTGCTTAGTGTCATCTTTCGATGGCTGACCCAAGAATGGTTATATGAAAAGTGTATACCCAGATATTTAAAATGTTTGACTTGTTCAATAGTATGGCCATTGAATTTCCACTTAGCTCAAGAGTCAATGTGAATGGAGCTTGAATTAATGTAGGCCGTATTTACACCTAGAGCTTGAACTCATGGAGGTTGGAAGAGGAGGCTAGAGGACCACGACACTGCTCTCCTCCATTCATCCACTGACCATGCAAAAAGGGCTACTGACCCTGAAAGTAGACACAGTGAGGCTGCTGTGTATGGCAGCCATAAGAAGAGAATAATATCTGCAAGACAAATTTATTTTACAGTTCTTATTTAGTAGGGGGAATTATGTGGAGGAGTTAACTGTCAACACATGGTGGCCTAAAGTGAATCATGTGCTGTCATTTTAGGCTAGTAATGTGATAAATTACTTGCTGAAATGAGGGGGAAATGAAGGTGATTGTGTGTTGAGTATTCGGCAGCATAGCCCAGGGATTGCTGGTTCTGCAGGCAAGACAGAAAGAGTGAGGCAAGCAACCCCCTTGGAAGTACTAAAAGCTATTAATATTTTGAAATGTCCAGAAGGCTTTGAAGTGTAGGTTAACATCCTAATGGGATGCCTGGCTATTTTTAAAAATGCACTTTCCACTTTTTATCATACACTTCAAAAGCTGGCATTGTTCTGGTCTCAGTGAGGAGGAAGTTGTGACCTGGATGGAAAAAAATTGTTTTGATTCCCCCATACTTGCCCTTCTCTTCAACCTGAACAGGACAACAGCCTGACACCTCTGTCCCTTTGGCACCTTCTTCCTGAATGCTGAAAACCAGCTTTGAATCACTATTAAGGATGACCACACAGGATGTTAAGCTGTCCAGGCACTTTGGTTGCAAATTTGGTTGCAAAGATGCAGGGGGAAGCAACCAAATAGCTAGATGCAAAACACACATATGCTATTCGGATCCTACCTTTATCATCACGTTATGGCAATTCTTGTTATTCCAAATTCCCCCAAACATTTTTTTTGTTATAATTGGAATCCCCCCCCTCCAAAAATAAAACAAAAACAGTAAAAAACACACCACTGGTGGTGTGAGATTAAAGGCAGTGGTTCCCAAACTGTGAGCTGTGGCTCCCCGGTGAGCCGTAGAAACCAGCCACCCTATACAATGTTTAGGATTGTAGCCCTAATGGGGAGCCATGGGCAATGGAACAGTAGACTGGCAGAGAGGCTGCCATGCTGATGGAACCCTCCGTACACAGGCATACCTTCCAATAGGCCTGCAAGACAAACCCATAGGATTGGGCTGAAATTGTTGAGAGGCCAGCATTGAGAGCGTTGAGCCAGCGTTGAGCCGGGTGCTCCTTGTTGCACTAGGGTGAATGACTATTGTCCTGTATTTTACAAATTTAGAGCCACAAACATGATTCAAGAGGTGTCACAAACTACAGCACTGTCTTCACCCAAAGAAGGCTATTTTTTATAACTTCATTTCTCTGGCATGTTGCCTGAGCCACCAGAAATGAAGAATGGTATAGTTTTAAGCTGGATAGACTGAAGGACCAGACTCTGGTCTTGAGCACACACCGTGCAGTGCAAAGCTATGAACGTTTTACTCTGAAATATGTCCCAATACGTTTGACAGGGCTTCCTCCCAAGTTAATATCCATGAACTTGCAGTCGTACAGCCCAATCCTATCCAACTTTCCAGCACTGGTGCAGCCACAATGCAGCCCCAAGGGAAGAGAATAAACATTTCCTTACTTTGAGGAAATGACTGTGACTGCCTCATTGATTGCCACTGTGACATGAAAACTGGGCTCTCCCATATCTTGAAATATGATCAAGACTTGCATATTTTCTCTTTGTCATTTGCAGCTAATGAGTTCCCAAGTTAGAAAATGTGCTTATTTTTGGTTATGGCCTGTTTAATGACACTTCCTGCCTAATGACATCACTTCCGGCCCTCAGCAGGCATCATGAATGCTATTTGGCCCTTGCTATGAAATGAGTTTGACACCCCTGGCCTAGCCGACTCACGGCACGTTTGCAACCCTCCTGGGCCAGTTCAAGGAACTTACGCCAGCCCAAGTGCAGCTCAGGATTGAAGACATACAAAATTATGCAGGGGATGGATAGAGAAATGCTCTTTTCCCTCTCACACAACACCAGAACCAAGGGACATCTGCTAAAATTGAGTATTGGGTGAGTTAGAACAGGCAAAAGAAAATATTTCATTACTCAGCATGTAATTAGTCTGTGGAAATTCTTGCCACAGGAAGTAGTGATGGCATCTTGCCTAGATGCCTAAGAAGGGAAAATTTCTGTAGGAAAAGTTCATCACTTGTTACCAGTCATGGTAGATATGTGCAAGCTCCTGGTTTTAGAAGTAGGCTATCTTAGATTGCTAGATGCAGGGGAAGGCACCAGGACACAAGTTGGATCTTTTTATCTTGTGTGTTCCCTGAAGCATTTGGTGAGCCACTGTGAGATACAGGAAGGGTGTATCTTTAAGTGTGAAGGCCTGGGCATTCAGCAGAGGTGTGCTGCACAGCTGCAGCCACTTGAAGGCAATAGGGCCCTCAGGCATAAAAGCACCTGATGAAGGGAGAGTTTGGTGTAGGTAGTAGAAGGAGGAAAGCATAAGACTGGATTGATGGGGGAATGGACTTTGGAGACTGGTGTGTGGCTGCCATGCCCAAGACCTGCTGAGGATCAAGGTGCTGCTGGCAGGAGAAGGGAGGAAGAATGACCTCTGCAGGTTGAACAGGTGAGCTACCCTGGTGATGGGGTCCAGCAGTGCTGCAGGGCAGAAATAGGGCCATTGTTGGGGAACACAGGGAACTAATTAGCTTAAAGTGGGCATGGGTTCTCTAGGTGGAGCTTGGCCTTGGAATCTGGCAAAACACTTGCGTATATCTTGACCCCCACCCAACCAATGGTAACCAAGTACATATAGATTGGATGGAGAGAGACAAGTGACAATTTCCCAAGATGGGTGTCACCAAGACACTAAGACACTAATGGGTGATGGGTGTTACCAAGACACTAATGCAGAACCCTCTTGTGCATCTACCTGCTTGCTATAACCAACTTGCTATAGGAGCTGCTTATAGGAGAAAACCAACTTGCTATAGGAGCTGCTTTTGGAACTGCGCCTGCATTTGCCATTGGAAAAGCCAAAAAAGATAAAGGAAAACGATCTGAATTTGGGCAAGAGTGCTTGCAGAACTTCCCATCTACTGGTGCATTTGCAAAAAAACCAAATGGAATGAATCCCATTGGTAAATGTTGGTCTTCAAAAAATGATTTGCGTGTCTATGTTGGTGTGACTTCCTGATCTTTTTTTGTACATTTTTCAGGAGCATTTCTTTGAAAAGATAATGGAAATTGTCACAAGATACATCACGTGATATAATGGAGCCATTATTGACTATGTAATGCAATGGCTTGCTACAAAAAATGATAATCATTATTTTTAGAATATATTTTTTAAAAAACATTCTTGTGGCTTCAGAACAGGGACTGTTATCACTGCAAGGCTGACATCCAAATCAAGGCTGGGAGGCAAACAATTGCAAGGTTGTTTTGATGTGGAGTGGAACTTTTCTCTCTGCAGTAGTCCTTTACACCATCACCACCCCCTGAACCATGCATGTAGGTTGGAGGGCCTTCTGATGCAATGTGTAAGTGCAGCCACAAAAAGCTGCAACTGAAAGCAAAACTAGGCAGTGTGCTGAGTGGGGACAAAAGAAGTGTACAGGACCCTCTGGGTTCTTCCCTGTTTCAGATAGCACAAACGTTGAGCAGCAACCCCAATTTAAATCGCTAAGTTTGAAAATGACGAGCATAGAGGAGCTGACTGAAGATTGGTTGCCCATGTGGTCATTCCTCTTTGTGTGGGTATATGCACTGCAGTGTGACAGAGTCTTTAATTACTGCATTCCCCCACATCAGTGTTTGACTGGACTCTTGCCAGCATTCAGTGCTGGGCATTGAACAATGAACGAAGCAGCTGTCTTCTCTGACTTTTCGGCCTCCCTTGTGCAACGTTCACTTCCTTCCCCCATTCCTTTGCTGTGTACCACCTCAGATGTGCACTCAAGGGTGCTGCAGAGCTGTGCTCACCCGTATTAGAGCTGCTAACTTCTGAAATGTTAAATCTTGCCCATTGCCCTTTAGCTGTGACTTTTTAACTCAACCCCATTGCCTTTCAAAATGTGAGCAGCTTGTAGGAATGATCCATGAAGAAAATGTTCATGATGGTGTTCTTCTCCTCCCCCTCCCCTGAACAGGCTCATTACTCATTTCAACAAGAAGACCCACAGATCCTGAGAGCTGCTGAACTGTGTCTGTTAAAAGAGATGCAATGGCAGGTGTAAAAATGATAAGGTTTGGACTAGCACACAACATGGTATACAGCTGCCACTACTAACACTTGCTTCAAGTCTATCAGTGAAGTGCACTGACTACAGTAAAAAAAATATTCATATAGTGAAGAAATGTGATTAAACAAGCAATGCAGACACTTGGATCTGAACAGTCATTTTCTGGAGAGATAGACACGATAAAGCTTGGAGATCTCCGTACAGCAAGAAAGAGGTCTACAATCCCTGGAGCATAACCATTGTTTCCAAAATGGAGGACCTCTTTATGAATGGAGAATAACTTTCAGGAGCCATTCACTAAACTCCTCCACTCACAAACTGGCTTAAGTGGGACTAAATGTCACTTGGATTTTACTACAATTGCTGCATCCATCTCGGAGCAAATGCCAGCAATTGTCTCTGCCAAGCGCTGAGCAAATTCATCCCAGCAAGCAACAGAGAGTTTCATGACCAAGTGCAAGGGCTCCAGATTGTAAAAGTCCCTTTATGACTTGGAAAAGCTCCACAGGACTGTACTGCACTGATACAATTGCGACAAAGAGGGAAGGTGTCTTCACAACCATTGCCCCATTTCAAATGGCTTTGGCTCTGTGTTCAGTTGGACTTCACTTAAGTTTTCTGTCAGTTGCACTCTAGTCATTGTCCCAGCTACTTCTTATCTAAAAATGCCTCTGAAAACTGAAGGACATTTACTGCTGAGGTCATGAGAAATAGTATCTAGGAATGATGTGGTTGATGACTCCTGCAAGTAGCCTATTTCTTCAGTTGTCCAGGACATCTAGTGAGCAGCTATTGGTCCTGGCAGGTAATTCTCCTAGGGCATTCTGGAAACTGGCTTGATCAACAGTATCTACAAAGAGACCATTCTATTTAGTTGCTGCTCTCCAAAGAAATGTAAATGGTCAACACTCACAATTTTTTCCCAAGTTAAGATTTCAACACAATTTCTACACTGCCTACTATCAGATCAGCTGCACACAGGCTGGTTCAAAGCCTCAACCTATGTTGTGGAGTTCATAACGTTCTGACATTCCTCTAGTCTGACAAGATCCTTTCTGCATGGACATTTGAGTGTCACACAAGAGCAGGATTATATGGGATCTCAGCAGGACACTTACAATGAACTGTATATCTATATCTTTTTTATTTTTTTTATTCACGACCCTATGGACTGCCTGTACTGCCAGAAACATTCTGGCATCACAACCTGCTTGATGGTGGCTCACTCTCACATGCTGCCCAATAACTGGTGAGTAGCAAGGCATGCACGGCAGCAGCTCTGGGAGCTGTGCCATCCTTGGTAAGATGAATGGGGAGGTATCACATCCAGGAGGTTTACTGAGGCATGGGGAGGTCACTCATGGCCAACTTGAGCCTCAGAAAACCTGGACGTAACCAGAGGTCGAATCCAGGAGGTTCTCTGAAGCCCTCCATTGGAGACCTGCAAGCCACGGTGAGTCAAATCCACAGATCGCAAACCAGTAGATGAGAAGGACTTACCTGTACATGCATCAAGCTGCTGCTGGCCATTTTAGGTCTGCTGCCGCAAGCAGCAGTGGTATCAAAGGCATGCTGCTGTAGCCGACTACCTTCGGCAGCAAGCAGAGTTGGGGGTAGGCAGAATGGGGTGAGGGAGGAATAGAAGAGTTTCTAGGATGGAAGAGATGGATGGGAGGCAGAATGGGAGAGACAGCAGCACCGGCATGTTCCACATCCTAACCTTGTTCCCTGTCCCCTTCCCTCTGCTTGTCTTGGAGCTGCACTAGCAAAATAGAAGGTACAGAATTTATAAGACCCATTGGGGCAGTAGAGGCTTGCCCTAGTGTAAGGGAATGAAAGTTCTCTAACCTAAAGGAGGCTTCCAGGCTACCTTCCTTCTCTACGAGATCCAGCATGTACTCCATTGGCATGGCTGCTTCGGGGGGGGGGGGGTGAGTTAGGATTGAACTGTAATGCTCCCTTAACCAATGCAGTTAAACTTGGTAGACTAGTTAGGGCAGAAGGAAGACATGAATGCATCTTGGGGTACCAATGAGCATCCCCTTACACATTTTGTCCCAACTTGTTATGCAGAATTACATGTGAGAAGAGCTGGACTGGAGCATGTGAGCCATGTAACATGTAAACAGCCAGTGCACCGTGGAAAGACAGAAAAAAATTGCCCTGTTGCCTGAAGAACCAATATAGATTTTCAATTCCCCTTGACAATTTAGAAAGCATTGACAACGAATTCACTGTTGGAGAACGGAGGTGCATTTTCAATTCTCTATTCCAATGAGAGGGCTGAGCAAGGGAAGGATAAATTTACTGTAATTTGTGTCATAGACACACACATAGATTGTTTGACTATGTGCTATCATGAGGTCATCATGGTCACTACATAATCCTTACATGGCTTTGATCACCTAGTCAAGAAAGTTTTTTCTGGTCAAAAAATGGTGGTGAAGAAGCACCAGTTGCAAAGAACACTGGCTGCAAATAGGCCTGGAAAAAAAAAATGAATAAAAGAGTAGCAAGTTTGAAGTGGTGTGTGTTTGTTTGTGTTGACAACACCTGCAGTCAAAGTCAAACTTCAGAAAAATCCAGGACAGATATAATGAAATTTCTAGTTTTCATTAATTTCCCTAAAATTATATGTTCTTTATGTTTGTCTTTTCATCTCGCAGTGAATGCTGAATATATTTGAATGAACATAATCCTGTGAGCACTAAAGAATGTTCTTGTAAATGTAAAAAAGTGGCTCAAAATGGACATTAAATTTTTTTTTTTTGCTTTCCACCAGGGTAATTGGCAACCATCAATCCTGTTCAGGGTGAGAACTCGCTCTCTATTCATTTATAATACATTGGGAAAGGAAGGCTAAAAAAAATCCATACTACCTTTTCATGATTCTTTTCAATACAAGTAATTTTAACCAAGGAGCTAATATAAAATGCCCTAGTGCAGCACAGTATACAAGAATTTGCTTAATTGGCACACCCTAGTGGCAAAAGAATGTGCCAATTAAATGATCATTCTAATTATCAGAGACTCATGGGAATATATTGTGCTAGCAATCACTCTTATTTCATGAATTGCCTTAAGAGCAGGCAATGGTATCAAGTTTCATATCTTAATTATCCTACCTGAGTGATATTTCTACACTGACTTAGTAGACATAAAGGCAGTTTGACTTTTTCATGACAAATCAAACAATTTCATAGATAATCTCTCAATCATCATGTACAAGATTATACGGATATACATAGGGCTTGTGCATGTGTTCATATTGTATCCTATCCTTCCCCATCCGGCCAATGGAGCCAAGCCAAAAGGCATGCACTGTAACCAGCATGGGAGAGGGGCAGCTCACCAATGGTTCTTTTTGGACCTGTGTAGCTCTCTAGCTGGCATCTGTTTAAGAATCAGCAGAGAACTTTCTAATGGAGTGGATAGGATCTGGTGAGCACCATTGCCACTGGATCCACCCCTTCCCACAGCCTCCCTGCTCCTGTTTTTCCCCCTTTCCCCCAGTTGCATCACCTCCCTGCCCACTCTCTGCCCCTACTGCTGCCTTACCTGGTCCAGAAGGTGCAGTGGGGTCCTGTGGTGGAGCTGCAGTGCTATTACATCTTGTAGCAGTGCACACAAAATGGCCACCAAGAGAGCTCCACGCACTCCTTTGACAGCCATTTTATGACAGCAGAAGTTACTTTAGCTGTTGTAATGGGCTTTACATGACAGCCCAGTCTTCAGTAGGATCGAGTCATTAGTCTAATACAACAGGGCCCTTAATAAGTTCTTAAGAGCTTCTAACCTTACATTCCTACTCACAGGTGTCCCCATATTCTGTACAAATAACTTGTAAGTAGTGAACAACCTTTCAGCCTTTGAGTGCTACAATGTCTGGTACTTGCCTGCTTAAGATTACTTCTTTGCCATTCTTAGTTCAGAATTTGTAGGGTAGTAGGGTGCATTCCATGGCCTAGAGATGGTCTTCAAAGTCCATTTCTAGCTCATCTTTAGCTCATCAGGCAACCTTTGGCAAAGCAATGCTTCCTGTCTACCTCACTGACTTCTTCCGCAAATGGGGAATAATTAATGACCACCCTCTAGACTAGAGAACACTGTGCAGATAAATACAATATGAGATGAAGAGAAATACCAAAAGAGGTTACCTGTCCTCTTCTGAAATACCTCTCCTCCTCACTTTTCAATAGAAATTTCAGTGGAAATTCATTGTGAAGGTAATCCACTAATAACTGACTTCACTCCTGGTTCATAAGAACTTGTGTGCATCTTTTTTCTAAACCTGGACCACAGGTGATGGGACACCCTGTACTTTTAATTCATTTTTTTTTTAAATTATCTTTCTGAACTGCTATCTCTAAGACCCTATTTCTGACATTATTGCTTATTCTCACATAGCTACTTTGGAATGTACTTTGGTATCTGTTAAATACAGTCCCTGAAATTTCATTTTCCTTTTCTCTCGAGGTATCAAAATCTAGTTAAGTAGTCTATTACAAGAGTTTCGCTCTCATGGTAAGTTTCATGGCTCTGAAAGGGAAAATGTTCAGAGCAGTGAATAGGGAATTAGATGAGTGACTCCTATTATGGTTAATGGGAATCATGGCATGGTATCCCACACGCTCGGCACTGAAAATCTATCCTTTGATGTCTGGGTCATGCTTCAAGGCATGACAAGACTCTAAAATGTTATAATTGACAGGAGAAATGGAAAGGAGAAGATTGATGATTTCTCAAATTTAAGATACAGTGCTTTCAGTTGACTTCCTAAGCATATTCAGCTTAGGAAGCGACAAGTAACTGGGAAAAAAATGCTTTTATAAGGGTCTTGAAAATATCTGATCACCTACATAAATGAACATCCCTCTTTTCAACCTTTTCCTTAAATATGTTCACATTATTTAGGTGAGAAATCTACCTTTTTTAAGTTATTCATTGCTGCTTATTGAGAAAACCTCTGATACGGCAGACGTGAGATATATTTCCACATATTCAATCTGTGAGGAATAACATACTACATACATGATTGTAATATCTATGTCTTAGGTAACGGTTGTGGTGCCCTTCTTTCATAATACCCTCCTTTTCCTGGCTTTCCCGGGCGCTACCATCTTGGATTGCATGAGATCTTGGCTGACTCTCATGAGATCTAGTGCCATTCTTATGAGAATCCAAGATACTAGTAACTATCCAGTAGTAACTATCCAGAGTCAGAAGAGGTCACAAGAAACGTATCACTGTGCCCTTGACAGTTTGCCAGGGTGCCTGAGGGTTCTGTGGCACACAGTTTGGGAACCCTTGCCTGAGAGTCTTCCAAATCATATCACAAATGCAGCTTAATAAAACAGAAACAAAACAAAACTTTAACCCTTAAAGTTTTGCCTAATCTATCTCCCAGTGAAGTTAATGACACAACGCCAGTTGATTTTTAATGGAGCAGGACTGGATTCCAGAGAAGAAAAATTAATCACCTGCACTGAAATGACACTACTGACTTCTACCTGACAAATAATACAACTAAAGATGTTGGAGTTAAGTTAGGCCACAGCTTAACTGAGGATCTACAAGGGTGCATGCTGACATAAATCAAACTAATGGTGAAGAACAACAATCAGGCACACATTCTAACAGCACAATCCTATGCAAGTTACTCAGAAATAAGACCCATGGTGTTCAGTGAGGCTTACTCCCAGGAAAGTGTGCAGCCTGAGTGTTTAAAAAGTGGTTTCAGCACACATGATCTTCTTGAAGTCTTGGAATATAGCAAATGAATTTGGATGGTTTCTTTTTATTCAGAAATAATCCCACCACACATTCAGAAGCATGTTGGATCTGACCTTTCAGTAGCCTTCAGTACCATCAACCATGGTATCCTTCTGGAGCACCTAGCGAGGTTGGAGGGACATCGTGTTGCTATGTCTCTGTTCCTATCAGCTGGGTCAGTTCCAGATGGTGAGGTGGGGGGATTTCTGCTCAATTGGCCATTAGTCTATGGGGTTCCCCAAGATCCCATCTTGTCCTCAACGCTATTTAATTTCTACATGAAAGTGCTGGGAGTGATTGTCCAAAGTTTTGGAGTGTGGTACTATCTCGATACTGATGACATTCCACTGGTAGCAGGAGAGCTGCTTTGGGAATGAACATATAACTCATGTGCTCTGTGATCTGCACAGGTTGCTTTCAAGTATGATTCACGGTGCTCTAAAGCCTTATGTAGCTTGAGACCAGGGACCCTGAAGAATTGTCTCTCCCCACAAGAACTGCCTGCACACTGTGTTCATCAGCTGGGGCTGTACTCCACATTTCACCCCCTAAGTAGGTGCAGTTGGAGGGGATGTTGACAGGGCCTGTTCAATAGTGGCTTCCTGACTGGTGTACTTCCTCCCCTGGGAAGCCTGCCTCACCTGTTCATTGCATTGAAAACTTTCTTCTTATGTTTAGCCTTTTAAAAAAAAAAATTGCATTTTGTTACTCTTTCCACTGTGTTTGGTACTTGTAGTTTTAAATTTGATAGCATGGTTTTCTGGAGAGAGTAAGCTTCCTCAAAGCCCCCTTAAATGGTGTACAACGATAGCCTAGAATTATTTTAATATTGTCAGTAATCACCAAATGCCCACACATACAGTGAATGGGTAGTAGGAGAGCCTACAGTTATGCAAATCTGTGTCTGGGTGTACAGCTGTATTTGCACAGGCTCCTGTGTATGAATAGGAACTGTACAACTAGGGTTCCTGAGCGCATAAAGAACCTATATGTAGCAAGCTATATACGCACAGAATTCTCTTTTGTGCCTTCACCAGAATGTGCAGGCCTGAGGGGGCCTGGTCAGAGGGGCGTGCTGGTGGGGCATAGTCTAATCACCCTTCCAAGTGTTCAGCAAATGTAAGGAAGGATAATATGAATTAGCTTATTTTGAACCCACTTCTGCTACCATTCAGAATGCTTACCGGTTCTTATCTTAATATAATTGCTACCTGAATGCAGATGTCCTCTCAATCTGCTTACAGTGAGGAAGAGCATGTTTTATTGTGAATTACCTGCCTCTTGGATTTTAATAAAAGGCAATAATCCATGCCGCTTGCACCATCACTTTTGATGCAAACCTACTAGGAACAAAAAGGAAATGGCCAATCTCAAGTCTGCAAGATGTTAAAAGTGCATACTGATCTTGAAGTTTAGGTGTCGTCATTTTACCTGCTTATGCTATGAAAATATGGATCGCATTAAGAAGATGCTTGCTGCTAAAGCAACATTTCACATGGGAAAACTGCATGTGCTATATCATCAAACCACTCCATTTACTTTGCTTCAGTACTTGTTGTTCTTAAAGAGTACATTTGCAATATTTAGAGAGCCTGCTTTGGTACATTTATTTCTACAAGATTTCTTAACTACACGAGCAGTTAAACATCCTGGTTCTGAAATGCAGAATACTTTTACTGAGTGTTTTGAGTAAATAATTAAGAAAGAAGGAATAGTCTAATGCTTCCTACTGCCAATTATTATTATCATTATTAAGAATGTTTATATACCACTTTTCAACAAGAGTAGTTCACAAAGCACTTTACATAGTAACATTTATCAATAAGTGGTTCAAAATAGCTTGCGCTGCATCCAAGAGGGGCAGTCGCAGAGGTCTCCTCTGGGTAAGGGAACATTTGTTCTCTTACCCAGGGGTAAGCCTCGTAAGCCTCCATGGTGCAGAGGGGTTTACTCGAAACTGCACTAGCAAAATTGCTGGCACAGGTCTTCTTTGACTCGGGTCATGGAATCAGGTCCAGGAAGGGGGCTGTGATTTGGAGGTTGCCGCAACTGCCAATCCCACCCCCTTCTTGAAGAAGATCCACCTTTCCTCCACCCCCATTGCTGCCCCATGCCACCTCCACTCCATCTCACCTCCCCCAACCTTACCTGATCACTGGTTCAACGGTGATCCTTTGGCACACAAAGGCCTTCCTTCAGGTGCTCCAGCAGCCCACGAGACTGCACACTGACAATTGGGTTTTTACGACTGCCATATGACAGTAAACACTGGTGGAACACTTGGTTTGGAACACTCTTAAGTCATGTGATTAATTCCAGTACTTTTCCATGTCTTTTATACAATCACTGTTTATGAGGTTAGAGGAAAAACACTGGCAAGCATGATCTCGCCATTACTGTTGTCTGATTTTCTTGTTAAATCTTGTATTTATCAGGGGCTGCTCATGACTCTTGAACAGTGGACTGTTGTTGTGCTTGGAATTTATGTCAGTGTTCCTTGTTTTTGCCACATTGAGAACTACAAGTGATTTATTTGAATTTCCAACTCTACACAAACTGTATCCACCTCAGAAATTCTTCCCTGCTTGTCTTTATAATTCATCCGCCTACTCAGCCTGTAGCAGACAATGCTTTAACAATTTGATTAGTGGAAAGAAAAAAAAGTTCAGTTTGAATACGACAATCCCTTTTAGATGTCCCTTGCAAATCTTCATTGTCTTCTCTGTTCATTCCACACTGATTAGTTCATATCAGGTAAGAAGACACAGGAAAAAAGGTTCAGAGTCAACCATGAAGTTAATCACGACATTTAAGGATCCAAGGACATTAAATCCAAGGATCCAGACCTTAAATTTTCCTTCATGCTCCTGAGCATGTGTCAAATTTTTTCCCCCCTGCAGTATATATTGTACTATCGCTGAGGTTGGGGTATCTGGAGAGGCCTCTTGCATGTTGGACTTGACTGTCATCATGCTTTCAGCAAATGCTTTATGGACACCTTCTGATAGCCTGCATATACTAACTATGTGGTGGCTGCAGAAAGGAAGAGCCTCGCCCACCTGCCCCACAGGCACGAACACTGGGGCCAAAATTTCAATACAGGATCAGCAAAGTGGTGTATGGATCTTCACCTCTGCATTCTAACCTTAAACCAGAGTGGATTTCTCTATGCATCTATGCAAATCATCCAAGAAAATATCCATTTGCACATCTGAAAGATGTACACTATATTCTTTCAATAAAACTAGTGTAATTTGTTGGATGAAAATCTCAAGATGGGAAATTGACTAATAGGCTTTGTTTTTGCTCTTTGCCTGGCTTTGTCTATTCATTTCAAAGTATTCGATCAACACCACCATTGCAACAAAACCCTCTACATTAGTACAACAATATAAATTATGAATACCCATCTAAACTTTAAACTGTTTTTACATCTACATTTGCCACTGAATCCATATGATCAAGTCTAATCTTACATGTGATTTGGATACTGGTCACCTAAAGAAGAATGAGAGTGATAGGCAATGGGCCTTTACTTCTGTACTGGAAAAGATATATCATAATAGACTATAGTCAACACTGGCATAATGTGCAAGGTCTTATGTTTGAGGCACTTGCATGTTTCTGCGTACAGTCAACAAAGGAGTGTCTGCAGGTCACCAGTCTTACAGCACGTTCTCATCCATGTCTATTCAGAAGTTCCATTGTATTCAGAGGGGTTTACTCCCAGGAATGTGTATGTAGGACTGCAGCCTTAGAGCCTGTGACATAAAGTGACATGAAGATCCGCCCCTTACTAGGGTGGACGGGATCATGAAGTGACATGAAGATCCGCCCCTTACTAGGGTGAACGGGATCATAAAGTGACATGAAGATCCGCCCCTTACTAGGGTGGATGGAGCCTTAGAGCCTTAGACTGCATGCATTCATAAGGCATGTTTGCGGGCCCTAATGCCAAGCAAGTGCCAGTGGTAGCCCAGCGCTGGCTGATGCTGGACAACTACCGGGTGGGCACCTGACCTCTGCTGTTCGGCGGTCATGTGGACTGCCGAGCAGTGGAGAGGTAAGTGGGGGCGTGGGAGGAGGCGGGGAGGAGGCGTTCCAGGAAGGGGGAAGGAGGGCAGAGGGTGGGTGGAAGGTGAGGAGGAGGCATTCTGGGGAGGCAAGAGATGGGGAAAGGGTGGGGAGAGGCATGCCGGGGGGGAGAGAGTGGGAAGGGAGGGAGGTGGGACTGGTGGAGCAGTGCTCCGGATCCGAAGCCTCCATGCTGAGCTCACCACCCAACACAGAAGCACTTGATTCACCATGACCTTTTTGTTGGTGGTGAATGGAGTAGCTACGTTGTGGGGCTACTGTGTTTACCTGGGGGAATTCCCGAGGTGCCGCCCACAGCTGCTCGAAGAGTGCAGGATGTGGCCCATTCTCAGCGCCTCCACAGCCGCGCGCCCTGGGCAGCTCAGGATTGGGCTGTTAGTTATTACACCAAATACACTCCTGCAAGATTGAGAAAACACAACTGCAGTTGAGTAAATGAGGGAGGGAGAGATGGACATGGCTACTCCAAGTATACCAACCCCAACCCCTGTAGCTATGGCATGGAGAGAGCAGATTCCTATCAGCTAGTTACTGAATGATTTTTCTAACACTAGCAAAAGCTGAGCTCAGAGAAACTGCCCCCCAAATCTGATTGAGCATAAGGTAGTAATTGCACTTCTGGTAACTCTCTTTCTCTCTCGCCCCTCCCTCCCTCTCTGTAAGCTCTTCCCTTCTGTCTTACTAAAAAAACCAAGACATTAAGTGCTCTTTTGTTTATCAAGTTTCTTTAGGAATTCCCATTGGGTTAATACAAGAACTGTTACCCAAGGCTATTAGATTTCTCTTTAAACCTTTTAAAACAAAAAGTGCCACATTTGATCACTGAGGGAACATCTCTCTATTATCATAAAACTATGCTGTAGTTTCAAAGGACAAGACTGCTTGGAATTTCATATCTCTCATTTTGTACACCAATCAAAAAAAATGGAGGAAAGGATTAAAAAAAAAAAAGTCTAATTAGGCAGGTTATATCTTTGTTATAGCATCTTCATTAATCTTCCCTTCTATTCATTCCAGAATAACCTTTGAAGGAGTCATCATCACCCTTTGTGTTCATAAGCACATAAGTATAGTTGGCAATCAACAACAATTAAATGCCTTTCTTATTTACAAACTAGCCAATGTTTTAATTTAGGAGAGTTTAAAAGTCTTGGCACTCTATCAGGCAGAGGAATAGCTTCAGGCTAAAATGCTGCAATGGCCACCACAGACTCTTTCACAACTGCCAAAAACAGAAGACAAACATCAGATATTTTTGGGGTTTTGTGGATCCACAAATCAGGTTTCCCCCTTGGTCTCTCCTGAAACTAACCCATATCCAGCAACAGTCACTTCAGATGCATGAGATGATGAAGAAGAAAACAGCAAATATCTTAACTGGGTCTGTTTTGTCAGTATAGTACATGAATGTGATGTAAGAGTAGGACTAATCTGCTTCTCATACATGAGACTTTGCTCTTCTTCCTTTCTTCCTCTAGCCTACTTAAATCCCACTTTTTTTGCCAGTTTCACTTTTCTGATGGTTAGAATTAACAATCCTCCCCATTTACTAAGTACATTTTAATGGACAATTTGTATACATTGTTTGCAACAAACAACCAAAGTTAGCCAACGTGAAGTTATCTCACGATCTTTCACTGTAAGTCATAGTGATGCTGTCTGGCCTAGACGCCTTTAAAAGGGGAATGGACAGATTTCTGAAAGAAAAATCCATCACAGTTTTACAAGCCATAGTGGGCATGTGCAACCTTCTGGTTTAGAAGTGGGCTACTTCAGAATGCCAGGTGCAAGGGTGTGGCAACAGGATGCAGGTATCTTATTGTCTTGCTTGCTTCCTGAGGCATCTGGTGGACCACTGTGAGATACAGGAAGTTGGACTAGATGGGCTTTTGACCTGATCCAGTGGGGCTCTTCTTATTTTCTTATGTTCCCTATAGGCCACCTGGCCTCCAAAGGGTTTCCTTGGGTCTACACCAGCTATTTAGCTGGAGTACATCTGAGGAGACTCGGTGAGCGGTTTGGGGCAGGAAAGGAGGGATAGAATTTCAGTGTGCATGACTGCCGCTGAGCTCTTCCCCCCTCACCCTCCATACTGACCCCTGCCTGGGCCACTCCCTATTCCAAGAAGAAATACTGACTGAATAGCGAATAAGCTGCACTCATGCAAATATATAAACATTTCAATAATATCTTTATGCATTAACTATTCCAAAAAAGATCAGCTTTATGCACTTTGCATTGCTATTGCTATTATTATTATGAATATTTATATACCACTTTTCAACAAAGTGTTCACAAAGTGGTAAAATAAATCAATAAATGGTTCCCCCTCCCCAAAGGACTCACAGTCTAAATAGTGACAGAGACAGAAGAGACTCCAGCAATTACCACTGGAAATGACTCCACACTGGGGTGAAGAAGGACAGGTGCTCTCCCACTTCTAAACATAAGAGGAGCAGCCCTTGAAAAGGTGCCTCTTTGACCAGCTAGCAGCACTACATCATTATCCATTGCTGAAAACCTGAGCAACAATTTTGGTTGGTAAACTCTGACTATGACGACAAATTTGGGATCTAGCTTATTTGTTTTGTGCCCCCCCCCCGGTTCAGCATGTTTTGTTCTTTTATACTCTGGGTGTATCTCTTTGAATGCCATCCTATGCATGTGCTTATGGATACACTGTCCCATATGTACACTGTCCAAGAGCCCTGAGCAGCAGGGGAGGTAAGTAAAATTTTTCTTACTTCTCCCAGCTGGCCTGATCTCTGATTGGCCCATGGGATGCAGCGGTAGCTGAGTCTGCATCCTTGCATCACACAGGCCATCCTTGCCCTTAGTCTATCGCATCACAACTCCCTACCTGGCACACCATAGTATATGGCTGTATGGTAGTCTCTGTGGCTGGGGAGCTCAATGGCTTGAGGAAAGTGAACATGACTTCCCCATAGGCTACCTTTTCAAGGGCAGATACAATGGTTTGTTTATTTGATTAAAATATTTTACCCTGCCTTTCCCCCACTAACAAGGGATTAGATCAGTGACAGTCCTCACACCTTTTTTCAGCAATGATACAATATTTCTTTTCCCTCAGCTCTCCCCATCTCAGTTTTCCCCCTTAAGTATTTGCACTGGAATAACATTTTTTTAAAACTACCTTTGAGAAATGCCTATAGGATTACAACATTAATTATTACTCTCAACTTGCATGCATGTAATTAAAAATGTTTAAATAATATTTATCAACAAAAAAATCTCAAGGATCTGATGTTTATTTTTCTCCCTCCGGGTTTTTGCCTTTATCCATATTAACACAAATTTTGCACAAATTTGTAACCTTGCATGTAATACAGTCACAGACTTAAACTAACTTGTTTTACAAGTTGGTTTGACAACTCGTTAGTAAACTTGTTTTAGAACTTCTTTGTTCACTCAGAAATGACTCTTGTTTCCTTTGTGCAAAATCCTATAATTGCCCCTACTCTGAAAGCAGAAGCTTTGTCACTTCTCCATCCCTTGAAGGAATCCACACTGAGTGTTTTTGACACTTCCAAACCTTCCAGTGACTGTGCTTTGAGGTTTTTTTCCCAGTGGAAACCTCCTCCATTTTATGTCACTTCTAAACACTCTGGAGTTGTCCTCACTGCATATTTTGAGGTCTATTCTTTCCCAGTAGAAACCTCCTCCATTTTATGTAGCTATTCTTGGGGAAGTGTCCAGGCTGCAAAGGTACCCATCCTGCTGTGCCTTTTGAAGGTCTCTTCCCCATAGAGACCCCCCTCCATTTTGATGGTGCATTCTTCCCTGCTGTAAACCTCCATGTTATCCACCCTGCCACACTGCTCACCCATGTCAATAATCCCAAAGCTTCCAGACACTGCTGAATTTGAACTCTTGTTCTAGCAGTGCTGCTAATTCCCCCAATTTGCGTCAATTTGTGAGTGAGTGAGCGAGTGAGTGAGTGAGAAGCAGCATTGGCAACAGCATCCAGACATGCTACCTGACACCGAAGTCTGTCTTCAACTCCACTCGCTCCAGTGACACGTCACCAAGTAAGGGGGGCAGGAACTGGCTTGCTGCTTCAGGCACCAGAAAGTCACCCTGGGCTGACTGAGTGAGTCAGGTTCCAGAAGCGGGTTCATGTCAGGTGAGTTGCAGCAGTGTGCTACAACCATTTTGCTTTGAGTCTCAAGCCTGCGCACTGAATAGTAGCCAGGGCTAAGGATCACAGGTTAGGTAAATCCCACCAAAGATTTTGGCAGGATTGCTTTTGCCAAGTCCCCCATTCTTTGGGGGGGAGGGGGGGCTACCAGTCTCTCTTGAACCTCCCCTGCTCTCCCCTGCTATGACAGTCTCTCTGCTCCCTGTCTTGCCTTTTTTCTCACCCCCTCTTCCTTTGGTCTCCTGGAGGCGGATCACTTGTTGCAGGAGGGAGGTGGAGGTGAGACCCAGCCCTTCACCAGTTAGACCACTGGTCTAAGGGAAACCAAATTAGCCCCTCCTACCTTTAGTATCCTGCAGCAGGAGAAAGGAGAGCACAAGAGTCTATCCCCATTGTCCTCGCCATTCTCAGTTCAAGGAAGTGCTGCTAGACTCTCAGGAGTGGATGTCCCCTGAGAGACAGCCTCCATGAATTCAGTACCTAGTCACAAGTGACTGGAAGAAACATCAATTTTGCTAGCAAATTTCAGTTTGGACTCTCATGGAGCAGGGCTCTAGGACAGCAGAAGTCTTCTGCAAGAGGCTGCAGTGCTCCAACCTGGCCAATGGACCCTGCCATAACTGTCAAAGAAGGCCAGTGGGGACAAGGGCCAGGTGTGGAGAGGAACAGAGGCAGGGAGGCAGTGGAAGGGGGAGGATTTGGTGGTGATTGTGAGTACCAGATCCTATCCCCTCTTTTTCAAGCCTCCCAGCCCTTTCTTCTCCTTGGACTTGAGCCAGCTAAAGAACCATTGCAGAGTGAGAGGCTTATAGAGGGGTAAGGGGAAATAAGTCGTCCTCCAAAGCCTCCCAATTTGCCCCCTCAATACATCACACACCATTTTAGGCAGCTGCATTTGGGGGAGGTGGGATGGATAGGACTGGCCTCTTAGTTTGTTGTTCTACTGCTGAAATCACCTGCTCATGACTGGTCCATTTAAATGTTTTCAGGTTGGGCGATGATGTGTTTTGCTTTTCATAAAATCTCTCTCAATGGAAAAACTCAGTTAAGATCCCACCCCAACACTCCCATCGTACTTTCCTTCCCCAAAGAAGCTATTATGATCTGCACGGTGCTGGGAAGGGTCCATAAATACCTGGTTTTGATGAAAGAGCACAAGGAAATTCTAAATTACGCTCCCTGACGATAAATAGGGATATAATTATTAAGCAGCAGGTTCTGGAAAGGTTGCTTCTATTGTGATGAAAGTGGCTGACATCCTGAATTCCATTCACATACACCTAATCTTTTCAGACTGCACCTGCATTATCTTCAAAGATAACTCTGTGTTTCGGGGAACCTGGAGCTTCAGGTAAAAAGCCTTAGTTTGGCAGAAAATGCAGTATGAGGCATCTTGGATCGCTTCCCAGATCAGCTGTATCTCTTTCATGCTTAACGGTGACATCAGCATTTTATACTTCAATATTTATTCTAAGGAGAAAATAATTCTCAAAGCAAGGTAAACAATGATTTCATTAAACTGGCAACTGGGTGGAAAGAGACAAACACAGTCCCTGTGTACACTACATAATGGCCTGGATTGAATATGCGGAATCCAATGCAAACGATAGAATTGCCCCCCTCCCCACAGCAATGGCTTAGAAAAGCCTTTGCAAATTTTAACATTAGGCTCTGCTATTCTACGTCAGATTGGAGAAGTCAAGATGTGACATCTGATCTTCTCCAAGCCTGCCTATCAGCTGGCAACTAAGACCAAAAAAAAACACCCCACATTAAACAAATGACTAAAAATGACATTTCTGTTATCACTCAAACTCAAAGGAGAGTATAAAATGGAGTCCAGATAATGCTTGGTTAGAAGCAAGTTTGCAAGACAAGATTTCTGGGTCAACATCTGTACCTGGGTAGGGGTTAATGCCTGGTAGGCATAGGGGTTTCATTTCAGCAGGACTAGGATTGTGGAAGCATCATGAAGGTTCTGGGCTGCAATAAACAGAGGTGGAGAAGAGAGAGAAAAAGCAAAAACAAAAAGAAAATAGATAGGAACATGTCCTGGTAGCAGCAGGAGTGAAGAACTCCTAAGCAGGAGGATGTCAGGATGATTCCATGTTATTTACATGCTCCAAATAACAACTACAGCCCAGTCCTATTCAGGCTACTGCCTTGTGTACAATGGTGCCAAAATGCCGTGACTGTATCCCATGGGGCCAAGGAGGCAGCCTCCTCAGGGTGAGGGAATATTGGTTCCCTTACCCTGTGTCAGGCCGAGGCAGCCCCTATGGGTCTACTCTGATTTGTGCAAGCCCAATCTTCTTTAAAGATTCAAGAAGCCCATGCACAGTTTTCAGGTGCAGGAGGTGGGATAGGATGTGGCAGCAGCCTTTGCTCCCTGGCACCACCACCCCTCTGGGCCTGAACTGTCCCCTGGCCTGTCCTCCCCCACAAATGCCAGCTTGTACAACTGTCCTTGAACTGCAAGGAACAAAATAGGCCAAAAGTACAGAGACCTGGAATATTCTGGTTCAAATCCCCTCTCAGCCTTTCAGCTTCCTGGGTGACTTGGGCCAGTCACTCTCTCTCTCAGCCTCACTTACCTCAGAGGGTTGTGAGGAAAAAGGAGGGAAGGAACTATGTCCACTACCCCTGATTGGAGTTAGGACAGTACAAAAATATGAAAAATAAACAAATACAGTATATTAAGCAAGACATTTTTTGTGTCTTCTATATATATTTCTCTACTTTTCACACAATCACAGTTGAGCCGGCCCTAAAGCAACCTGATGCAGCTTGCATCTGTGATGGAGTGCAAAGGGATGGCAGATTCGAGATGTCCTTCACTTTCAGCCTGCCACTGCCTCCCTTTAGCATGCTGAGAAACAAGTCACATTAATCTGCTTCCTCACTGTGCCCAGTTGTGTGGTTTCTCCAAATCTGAAAGTGTAAGATTTCTAGGTTTATTTAAAGGGACCGTACAAATGTGTTTTGCCCAAGTCCCTTTTCCAAACTTTCCAGAGAAGTTAGGTTCACTTTAAATGAATTAGCTCCCCCAGTTCTCCATCAACCAGCAATCTTCAGCTGACTCAGTTCCAGTTGTCCACAGTTGCCCATTCACTACTTCATGAGTCAGTCAGCCAGCCAGTCAAATCAGTCAGTCAGTCAGTTTGCAGGTCTGTTAGACCAGGGGTGTTAAACTCATTTCATCCAGAGGGCTATGTAGCATTCATGATGCCTCTGAGGGCTGGAAGTTATGTCATTAAGCAGGAGGTGATAACATTAAGCTGATCCTGACAAGAAAAGAGGCGCCTAGGGGGTGGGGCATGATTGAGACATACAAAATTATGCGCGGGAAGGATAAAGTGGATAGAGAGATGCTCTTTACACTCTCACATAACACCAGAACCAGGGGACATCCACTAAAATTGAGTGTTGGGAGAGTTAGGACAGACAAAAGAAAATATTTCTTAATTCAGTGTGTGGTTGGTCTGTGGAACTCCTTGCCATAGGATGTGGTGACGGCATCTGGCCTGGATGCCTTTAAAAGGGGATTGGACAAGTTTCTGGAGGAAAAATCCATTACGGGTTACAAGCCTTGGTGTGTATGTGCAACCTCCTGATTTTAGAAATGGGCTATGTCAGAATGCCAGATGCAAGGGAGGCACCAAGATGGAGGTCTCTTGTTATCTGGTGTGCTCCCTGGGGCATTTGGTGGGCCGCTGTGAGATACAGGAAGTTGGACTAGATGGGCCTATGGCCTGATCCAGTGGGGCTGTTCTTATGACCAAAAAAACCCCCTTTTTTCTCACCTAGGACCTCATTAGCTGCAAACAGAAGAGAAAATACGCAAATCTTGATCATATTTGCAATATATGGGAGAGCTCAATTATCATGCGGGCTGCCCTTTCAGCAATAACACCTCAGCACAGGTCTGCCGCTGAGAGCAGCTATGTTGTTGCTGGGAGAGGACAAGGGCCAGATAAAGAGTTTCCACAGGCTGCATTCGGCCCCCAGGCCTTATGTTTGCCACCCCTGCATTAGATAGTTAGCTAGTTCGTTAAACAGTCAGCAGGTCCATTGGTCAGTCTGTTAGTTCATTAGCCAGGTCAGTCAGTACATCAGTCAGTTAGTCAATCCTTCCCCCAACCTTCTGCTCCTTTTACTACCCAAAAAATCTCCCTGCTCCCAGTGCTGCATACATTTATGTGGATCTTGTTGCCTCTAGTGGCTGCAGTTGTACAGTACACTAACTGTTAAAGCCGAGGCTTTAACACTATGTTTCCTAGTTTCAACAGAGCAAAGGGCCACTGCAGACACCACATCCTATCTCCTCACAGTATCTTCTGCATTTCCACTGCAGTATGAAGCAGGTCTCCTTTATTTGCATGGTCCCTTAAAATCCAAAGTCCCACACTACCAGAGTTCCGGGAAACTCCACAATGGAGTACAGATAGGGGTACCATGGCAGAGACAGCAACAGTGCACCACATGCAGCATCATATAGCATCCCTGGCTGCACTATCACTGCTTTGTATATTTTATTTGCCATGCTGTATTTATAAACTGCAGAGTTCATTTATTGGTGGAAAGCCTACATAAACCAGATTTTGATGATGACATCTGTTTTCTCAGTGTTTTAGGAATCCTGCTTTTTATGATTATGGTGAATTGGTATTCATTTGAGTGGGTGTCTGCTCTGTTGCTTCACCCGCTGGAATAAAGTAGGAACCAGATTAACACACCATGAACCCAATCCGGTGCACATCTACTCAGAAGAAAGTTCCATTATAGTAAATAGTAAATGGAGCTTACTCCCAGGTTAGTATGGATAGGATTGCAGCCAATATCTCCAGCAGCTCCAAGTTTAAAACCAGCCTGCAATGTGGCCTTTGTTGTTTGGGAGTTCTTATTTGGAAAGTAAAGTAAAAAAAAAAAAATCAGCACAGATTAACTGTCTCAAGAAATGGGCAAGAGTTTGCAAAGTAAATGGTATTTGAGGGAAATGAGAAAAAGAAAATGCCAGTTTATAATTTGTGGTATTTCAACAGTGAACACAGAAAACTGCAAAATGTTTCAGTTGAAAGAAGTGTTGAGGAACCCAATTATTTGCTTACTATACTTCAAAATTGGAATTTTGCTGTTTCTAAAATAGCTGTCGCAAGGACGTTGTAAATACATGAATGCTCGGAAGAATATTCCTTCTGGCATAGACACTTTGCAGAAAGCACTCATGCACATTTTACATTTCTCCTCAGTCATACATTATATGCTGTCAGGTTGAAGAGTACAGAAATGGTAAGATGTATCATAGGACATTCAGCTGAAGAATACCCTGGAGGGAAGTGAGGAATGCCACCGTGAATGTGAGATCATACACATCCTTCATTTTAGATTGGATGAGTTAACACATGGTAAAACACCTCTGAGAAAACATGGCAAGGTAGATTTGTTGGCTGTTCTGCATCTTCAGCTTGCAAAAGCTCTGAATAACCACTCCCCTTTTTAAAAACTTGCAATATAAATAGCATTTGAGCCCAATCCTATGCATGTCTACTCAGAAGTAAGTCCCATTATAGTCAGTGGAGCTTACTCCCAGGAAAGTGTGAATAGGATTGTAGCCTTAATGTTTGAATAGATAGGTTACTCCCAAATCATGGACCAAAATAGAATTGCATGATTCTTTTAGATCAAAAGGACCACAAGTCTGGGCACTGTATTTCTCTGAGATTTCAGAATCCAGAGATTCTGATTTTTGGCCATGAACCCTTAACTTTGCAGTTTTCAAACTCTCCTGGAGTTTGAAACTCGCAGTAAGTCCTTGCAGGGGCAGGGGGGGTAGGCAGCAGGGGCAGGGGGAAGGCAACAATGTGATCCCTAGGATCGTGCCACTCAGGGGGCTGCACAGAGTGGGGTGCACTCACTAGTCCCTGCAGCAGCCGTCCCTGAGTGTGGGAAGCCCTGCGCGAGCCTCTGGAGGGCTTCCCAGTTCCGCTGCAGTGAAAGTGAGTGATACACTCTGCCTCCGCAAAACCAGAAGTGGAGCGTGATTGCTCACTTTCACTGCTGCTGACCTGGGGAGCCCTGCAGACGCTCGCGCAGGGCTTCCCACACTCAGGGATGCCTGCTACAGGGACTGGAGAGTGCACTCCAGTCCCTACAGCCCCGTCAGAACTGAAAGTGGAGTGATCATGCTCCGCTTCCGGTTTAACGGAGGTGGGGTGCGAATGCTCCACTTTCACTTTGGTAGCCTGGGGAAACCCTGCAGACAGCTGCGCCAATCTCCCCGCACCCCCTGGAGGCTGCAGGAGGTTGCCTTCTCCCTGCCTCCTGGCTGCCCTGCCCCTTAAGGGCAAAGAGGTCAGGGCCCTCAGGCTAGGGCCTTCCAACGCCCCAGTCTGAAAACCTCTGTCTTAACCCATTTCTTTCCAGCCTGCAGGTGTACACGTTTGATCCCTGTTGCGTATATGAAACATTGGGCAGAAATAACTTAGCTCAAAATACAAATTTAGGTGAAATTTGAATCTTGATTTTAGGATTGGATCAGAAAAGGATTTTATCTCTTGTGAATAAGTATTTCCACAAATATAATGGAATGTTTGCTGGCAGTTGATTTGTGTAAAACAATAATTCATATGACCCCCTGAACATATAAAGAGTGGGACTGGGATCACAGCCACAGGCATTTGCCTGATACCTAGCATACACATACATATCCTATACATGTATAAACTATGGCCCAACTTCTATGGTCCTTTATGGCTGTCACAAAATACAACACACCATTTTGTGAAAGTGGGCTGCAGCAGCAAGCAGCATCAGAGGCACCCCAGCAGTCCTTTCATGTCCTCCTGCACTGGAAAGTCAGAGTGGAAGGTGGGAAGGAGGTGGGTGATAAGTGGAATGTGGCAGGGAGGAGGATGAAAGAAGGGAATGGGGCAGAGACAAAGATGGCTTGAGGCCATGAAGGGGAAGGTATTGGTAGTAGGACTGCCAATAGGCCATGAAGGTGGCAGCCATGAAGGCCATGAAAGTGGCAGCCATGAAGGCCATGAAGAACCGCCAATAGGCCATGAAGGTGGCATTTGCACCACCAAGATTCTATCCCCCTTCCTGACCTTATCCACCTTCTTGGGTCCTCTCAGACTGAGCCCTGCTGGATCAGATCATGGGCCCGTCTAGTCCAGCCATGTATCATAGTGGTCCACCAGATGTCTCAGGGAGCACCAGCAGTGGACCTCCCGTTAGCTGAACGAGGAAAATGTGCAGAACTCCAAGACCACGCGGGAAGACTTAATGAGGCTCCCGACGCAGTCAGAAGCTGTGCTTTCGGTTTTAGATGCATCAAGTATAATAGAGGACATTCTATAGCTCATACCCTTTTTACGTGAGATGTAAAATTCTACCACATCTCACTGTTATTAACAAAATACTTGCTGGTATACATATTAATTATAATGACAAGCTGTTAATTGGACATCATATGGGTAAAGATGATGACAAATCTGCATGTTTGGTTTTAGCATTTCATCTAGAGAATTTAAAAGTTCAAAAGGGGGAGGGGAAGTACTGAAATTTGGAAAGGATGTCCTAAGCTGCCAGTATCAGGAGTTATGGGCACTGGCACTGACATGGACCTGGAACAAAGACATTGAATGAGATTCAACTTGAATGAGATTCATCTTGAATGAGATTCATTCACAGATCTTGGCTGAGCAAGCTCAGCATCATGATCTAAAGCAGACTCAGTGCAATTGGGCTTGGTCCAAAGAAACAAGGGTGAGGTGCACTGAAGAAAAGCAAAATGTGTGTGAGAGCCACTTTCATGGAGCAAAGCCAATCACATATCTCTTTTCTCCCACATTATGGTCCTTTTTCCTGGTTGGGTGGCAACTGAGTAAGAAAATCCCAGTATAAACCTCCCCCCCCCCACACACACACACACACTGGTTTCATTATACCAATAGCTACCCAAAGAAGCATGTGGTCTGGCCAAAGGAAATTGACTTTCATGGTGCTTAAGTAAACAGTGGCAGACCTCCCATTATGTACAATGGGACAAATGCCCCAGGTGCAAGCCTTTTGGACCCCGTGGAAGCCTCTTTGAGGCTCCCGACAGGGTCAGAAACTGTGCTTCTGGTTTTCTGGGGAGGTCCACCACTGGAGGTAAAGTGAGAGAACGACTTCACTGGATTCAGCAAAGGGGAATCAATCATATTTGTGTATTTGTACATGAAAAAGTCAGAGTATCAGCTACACTCAATCAGCTGCAACCTTTTTACAGGGTAAAACAAGATAGTTGATGCTATCTATCTTCAAAACTTCTGGCCAGCTCCTGGTAAACCAGTCGAAGCTCCCCATATAAGATACCTGACAAATAACCTACCATATTGTAAGTCTGTTGCCATTCAATAAGATGTAGTGGTCAGTATTGGGCTACAACCCTGGAGACCCAGGTTAAGATCCCCAAGCAGCTATGAAACTGAATAACCTTGACTAGCCTAATCTACCTCTTTTACAGCCTAAACCTACCTAATTGCTGCCTGAAGGTCACAGCACCACCACCACAGGCTCTGCTGCATCCTGCATCCAGCTAGAGACCATGTGAGGGCAGAGACATAAGTAAAATTTTCTTTTACTTACTCATCTCTGCTTCCACATGATTTCTGATCTCATCAAGCATCCTTGTAGCAAACAAAGAGGAAATGGATATTCACAATTAACTATTTATAACTGCTCTCTGCCTTCGACCAATCTGAGGCCTTTCACTGAAGTAAATGGAAGTCATCCAGAAGGACACTTGAGGACAGTAGCCTTATACCCTTGTATAAACCATTATCTTTCAGTGCAAAATGCTACTTGAGGAACCTAAGGAAAGGCATATTAAGATGCTATTTGGATTCATTACTTTGTTTAATATCAGTGCAGAAGTCACGATAATAGGGGCACTTGAATGCAAAACCAGAGAGCAAACTAAATACCGCAGAAACGTTTAGTAAATGCACTTTTCCTTTTTCATAATGTAAATTAAATTTTAACTTCTTAACATATTTTATTTTAACTGGATTTTTTCCCATTAATAGCTTTGCAAAAGCTAGATATACAGGAGGGTTGGTACTGCCTCAGACTAAGAGGCTAACAGGGGAAATAAGGTGCTCCCCCTCCCCCAAGTAAAGGTCAATTAAATAATTGTTTTGGGTTCTTCAAAATTTAACTGTTAACTATATCAAATTAATGTAATATCAAGAGATTCCAAGAATTATCTGCTGGCAAATTAAACCTCTGCACTGAGGGAATGTGTTTCAAATGTATAATACCAAGAGAGCCGGGATTTGAATGACAATGGCAGTCCTGATACTATAAACTCTGTGATAATAGCTAAAAGATAGAGGTGACAGCTTGTTCTGCCCTACCTCAAGCCCCCAAAGGCTACAGAGCTTTACCCTGATCTCCATGAGTTACAGATCAGAGTTTCAGATTCCATATAAAAATAGCTGTACAAAAAAAAGTAGCTGCCATAAAAACACGGGGAAAAATGCGATATGAAACCACAAAGACAAATTGGCTATCCACATATGGCAGAAATATTTTGACACAATGAACTGACCTCCACATTTGTCTGTTCTTGTATCCCTGTCCACAATTGTTGTATCCCTAAATCTATCATCTTGAATGATGGTTGAAAAGTAGTAGATTTTCTGCAGGGTAAGAAGATCTCTCTGTTTCTGTTCCATTGAAACGTCTCATGGCTTCCTTTAATTTCCATTCTGGTCCCTTCCATTAAAAAATTCCAGTTTTAAATTAATGTTTAATTCACATTTTTCAAAATATTGAAAAAAAAAATCGCAATTTTTTTTCATGCATTTTTTGTGGATTTTTATGCAAACATAAGAAATGCATGGAATCTGTAGACATCTCCATATTTTATAAAATCCAACTCGCAGAGGAGAAGGAAGACTCTGAACCTATACATTCCATTATGAATATTGGCCAGAAGAGGACTCTTCTAAGATCCCTAGCTGTCCAGGCTTCTTAAAGGACTCCATCCATTCTCCTTTGCTCATCTCCCAGAACACCTGTCTGCTGCCAGCTCTCTCTTTTCATTTAAACCCCAGCTCAAAACTAATTTCTTAAATGAAGGTTACATTTGCACTGTTGTTACTGTAGACATGCATAGGATTGCTCTGTAAACCTGTCAAAGACTCTAATCGTATATCTCTTTTGAATTATGCCCTCTTCAGCCAATTTCAGAATCATATGTATTCATTAAATTCTTGCATCTCTTCTATGGGAAACAGATAGATTACAACCACCTCCACTGAAACTGAGGTTTGAAGTCCCTTGGGGAAGGGAATCTTGTTTATACGACTCTGGGTGCAATCCTAATCCCTTATGTCAGTGCTTTCCAGTACTGGCATAGCGGTGCCAATGGGACATGTGCTGCATCCTGCAGTTGGGTGTCACTCACGGAGGCCTCCTCAAAGTAAGGGAATGTTTGTTCCCTTACCTCGGAGCTTCATTGCCATGTCAGTGCTGGAAAGCCTGATATAAGGGGTTAGGTTTACACCTTTAGTTGTGTCATGCAAACAGATAGCACTATAAAACTATGGATGCTGCTACTGCTATTTAAGATGCCATGACTCCTTGTACATATGCATTCACTTATTTGGCACAAGAATTCAACTGGGATGTTTGTGGACATATCAAAGTAATGACTGTGGACCAAAGTAGATGTGATATTCCATGTGCAGGTGCCACCAAAAATAGCAGCTATATATTGAGCTCCGTTCTGCCCACCATAACACCTAGTAAGAATTACATTCATGTCTTGATACCACAATGTTCTGCATTTTCCCACCCTGCGTCACCTTACCCAAGTGACAACCAGTGATGTGGAGCTGAGGTAAGGAAACACAGACCACCATGGGTTCAGGACATGGGCAAATTTGACTAAATGATCCAAAGGCCAAGAACACACATGCATTTATTCTGTGGGGAAACACAGTCATGAGTCATAGTCAAGTTTCCACCAATGTGGGATTTGCAACCATACATTCACTGCAATCTGAGGGATTATTTGTAGTAAAAGTTATACTTTCTCCTCCCACATTGCAAATTGTCCTTCAGCAGATGTCCTGTGTCTGCAGATATCCTAGCAGCACTTTTCAGCTGAAAAGGGTAGGAGCTTCCCCCTAAGGGTTTGTCCTTCTGACAGCAGCAAAATGTCATGCTCTTGCCAGTGAAAGCAGGATTCACATCTTTTACTCTGCCAGCATGCATGGAAGGCTCACCTGCTCATGTGGGATCAAACTGCTGGTCACTTCATGAAGCTTCCAAACAAGTGGGATCGTGTCCCAAGATTATGCCCCAGAGCAGACATGTGGGGATTATCACCCAAGCAGCCACCCTTTGCACCTGCACTCAGAGAGGCAGACAGAGAGATCTCAGTTCCAAACATAATTATGTGTGTATACACACCTATACATACACACACCTGGGAGTAAGCCCCATCAAACACATTGGAACTTACTTTCAAATAGGCATGCATATGACTGTGTCAGAAGGTCCTGTTCCCTGCCTGGGGAGAAAAGACTTGCCATGTGTCTCCTTTGTGAACCTGATTGGAATCTGAATAGGGGGAGGAGGAAGCCTCCATCCATCCCCTTCAGAACAGTGAAGAGGTGAGCAAGAACAGAATTGGATAAAGCAATTATTCCATGGCATGAAGGTTTTTGCATGTTTTTCTGGGCCTGTTGGGCAAAGGAATAAGAGCTAGATCCTTGTTTGCTGTTTCTGGTGGAAACCATGCATTGAACATCACATCTAGTTTGACCTTGAGGTCCAGCAGAGAATTAAACATTGTTCATAAGGTAAGAACTTAAGATAACAAGAATACAAAATGTACCTCCCTCCTTCAAAACAAAATAAAACACCACCTATGTGCATAACCTGGTGCTAATATGTGATACTGAATTTTAACCCTGAGATAATTGCTGTGCATATACTGGAAAGGCCACTTACAGGGTCAGTTGGATAACAGGAAATGGTCCTTGCCACATTTTCAGATAAAATATTTGAAGCAAATATTTCTGATACAAATGTGTCCTACCACCTGTTACAATTTCTGGCATTAAAGTATGATCCTGCTGGGAAAATAACCTTGAACCTGAAGTGATAATGACCAGAGAAAACAGTAAAGTTACAAAAAATTATCAAAAAGCTCTACTATGGCTTAAGATATGTAATGAACCTTGATAAATAGTAGGCATCAGCTATCACACAGGGGGGAAAAAACCCCCTCAAACAAAGAAACCTAGAGAGCATAGAACAAATTTGTTTAAGCTATCTGCTAGGTCAATCTCATTCATTAACACAGTATGTGAGAACATTGTGTTACGGGAGACAGGAAGAAGACTGCACCATGGACTAATTTAATCAGATATATATTTTAGCCTTTGCCAGTTCAATCTTTTAGCAAGGTTATGTCAAGACCAATATTGAATGAATTGGGACTCTGAAACTAAACAGATGAAATACATGTACAGATTACAGGATCAATTAAGTTTTCCAAGCAATTCTTGTTCTTGGTGTGGAGCAGTTCACTAGATGCTCAGAAACACCTTTGCATTGTGTAGTTAAGGTTGCAATCCTATCCATACTTTCCTGGGAGTAAGTCTCATTGAACACAATGGAATTTACTTCTAAGTAGACATGGCATAGGATTAGGCTCTAAGAGGTGCTGTGCTACTGATGCATCTTTTCATGAAATTGGAGATGCCCAGGTAGGTCTTCAGTTGCATTTGTTATTTATTGATGGAACTGCCAATACAAGGTAGGTATTGCATCTACCAAGAGCATTTCAGCTGCCTTGTACAAGGACTTTGCACTTGTCGGAAGTTTGGCATAAATATAACATATGTGGTCTCAAAGTCATCTGTGGCAGGGCAGGGCAGGGCAGGGCAGTTCTCAGCTGTTAGGATGTCAACAAATGGATTCACAAGAAGTCAACAGCTAAGAAAGAAGTCAATAGCAAAAAGTTTGTAAATGGAAGAGTGGAAAGGTTTTACAATTGGATGCAGGGGAACAGTAGTATCACTAGAGTTGGTGTCACCCTGTGCGGTTATGGACCTCCAGTAAGTGGTGCAAAATTCTGACGCAGAGGAGATATGCTGAAGCAGCAGTAGCCTCTAAGAGTTAACTGGCAACGCCACTGCTAAAATACAAAGATAGAGGGCTCAGCCAAAAACCATGTCACTGGCCAAGGCCTGTGAATGGCTGCCCCGCAGCCACTCAAATGACGGTGCCAAGAGGATGCAGTACCACTCTAATGCTAATGGTGACACAGTACCATGCTTAATGCAAGAACTGCATGCAGCTCCTGAGTTGTCTAAGGTACAAAGGAGGATGAAAGGTTGTCACCCGGTGCAGTTCACATTCCCCACACCCCCTTGTGATGCCAACTGCAGGAGAACTGGTTAGGACTGAACTGGATAGGAATGAACCTGAATCTGATAGGGCTGAATCAAAGAGAAAATAACTCCAGAAGGCTGTGGGTCCTGAAGGGTCATGAGGGTCCTGGAAGCTGGCAGCTCCTCTGCAAGCCTCTGTGTCACTGCCCTGAGCTCCAGTTGTTGATCAGAGCTCACTTCCGGTTTGCGTGGAAACTGCTTGCAAACCAGAAGTGATCTCTGATCAACAACTGCAGCTCAGGGCAGCCGGGTGGAGGCTCACAGAGGGAGCTGTGAGCCTCCAGGACCCTCATGGAGGCTTCAGGAGACCCCCAGGTATTTTTGAATGTCCCTGGGTCCCTGCAGCATCCTGATGTCTGTAGTGCCACTGAGCCACCCCCTGTTCCCACCCTGCACCCGTCACTACTTATAAGGTTCCTCCCTCAGAGGAGTTTGGGAACCTCTGCTCTACGTACAATATAGAGAGATGGCAAGATGATAGCACACGAAGAACAAAGGGTCAGCAGAAAGGGCTGCAGAGCCCTTCAGAGATTTTGTCTGTAACGCACTAACAGTCAATGCTCACTGTAGTGCAAGCCTGCACACATGCCTTATTTCACAGTTCTTTTAAGAAGACAAAGAACAGATGCTGGGAATAGATGTACATTTCCCAGGAGTAAGAGACAAAACAAAGGAAAAGTAAGATCACAGCTGAACAGGTGGCCATGAAATTAGAATGTAGGAAATCTGACAAACCACAAGGGTTAGGCTGAGTCTCTGAAAGTGTGAAGTACTGTGAATGAGCATTTAGATGCCTTATCCTCCACATCTTCAGAAATTAACATGAATGAATGAGTCTGAGTCTTATAACTTGATCACTAACATATAAGTCTTCAGGATGGAATGCACAGCAGCTACACTGTCCCTATGAGCCATCCTAAGTTGTTACACAGCTTGAGCTGCTCTGGCATTCTGTCAGTGCTTACTGCTGAAAAGCAGTCGTAAAGTGTATACACACTTTAAAAAGCACACTCTAAAGCAGGGGTCTCCAAACCCTGGCCCGGGGGCCATATGCGGCCCGCGGCAAGCCTCTGTCCGGCCCGCACCCAGTCTCTTGTCCCTGAAAGCCCGTGGCCCACTTTGCTGAACATGAGTGGAACTATGCCCTGGTTGCATCTGGAGGGTGTTCTAAGGGCCAGAGAGTTTGAATGAATGAGCCCATTCATTTATTTATTCACACATCTAAGTTCCATCTCTAATTTATTTATATAAATTTTATATTTAAATTTTTTTTCCGGCCCTCAAAACCGTGCCAGACATTTAATGCGGCCCTCTGGCCAAAAAGTTTGGAGATTCCTGCTCTAAAGTGTGCTCTGGCAGCGTGCATTGCCAGAGCACTGGTGGGAAGGCCAGAGAGTTTCCACATCTATTGTCGGAGTGCTGGCCACCTGCTGGAGCAGGTAAGCAAGTGCAGGAGGCCAGAGGGATTGCAGAGGGACAAGATTGAGTGGGGAGGGGAAGAAAGGGACAGGAAGGCTATGGGAGGGGGTGGATCCCTACAGCAGCTTCCCTGCCCCTTTATCTCACTGGACTTGCACTAGCTAAAGAACTGGTGCAGGTCCAAGGAGACACATTGCAGGGTGGGAGGCTTACAGATGGAAAAGGGTGATTTAGGGCACAAGCCGAACCAGGTCTACTCAGAAATAAGTCCTATTTTGCTCAATGGGGCTTACTCTCAGGAAAGTGTGGTTAGGATTGCAGCCTTAAACCCAAACAGTGGCCAACAGTGGTAAAATGACATAGAGGCATATCCAGGAATGCCCTTTACCCTAGGACTCTCTTTGGAGTTCCCTTTGGTCCCACAGGTATATCTCTGGAAAAGCAAAACTCAAGTTAGTGGTGCTGCAACTTTCCCTTTTAGGACATTGTCACCATTTCATGTTTCTAGACAGTTGCCATGTACCTTCTGCCCCAGTGTAAGAAATGAAGAAAAATGCCATGTGCCATTAAAACAAAAACAAAGAACTACTGGTACCTCAACCTGATTTTCAGTGTTCTGTTTTGTACCCTGAAAGTTGTTCTTAATTATCCTACCATCAATGATTAACCACAAAAGACAGTCAGGGTTTCTGAATCTGCATTTTTATGCTGGGGGTTCTTTACAAAGCTGCAAAGACCCAATCAGTGCTCTCAGGACTTTTGATATGTCAAATGTAAAGGTCAGGAAGCTAGCAGCCAGCCTTGCAAAAATATAACCTCTAAATTTCTAATAAAGGAAAGAGCCAGAGAGTCTTTTCAGAGAGACAACAAGGCTGTAGCAGCTCTTGCTCAATGTTTTTCTATGGGGTCAATGTCTGGTCCATTTCACAGAAGGGATACTTTTGAAAGAAAAGGGTGTCACAAGCGGGTGATTTGGTGTTTGTTTCAGACATAACAGACTATTTTTTCATAAAAGCAGCCTTTTTTACTGAGTGGCAAAAATAATTCCTAGAGTAAAAAAATGTAAAGGGACAATGAATTTATCTCACTTCAGAGTGTGAGGACCTTACTTGCTCAAGAAGCAGGTGATGTTTTATTCTACATTTATTTTCTCTATACAAGGTCTTCTCAAGGTTAAGCTGTAAACAGTAACTTGTGGATTTGGTGTCTGTCCCGTCCCCCCCCTTTGTGGATTGTTTTTGGTTAAATGGCCATCCTAATGAGGTCTGAGGCAAATTTTACCGCCATATTTGTGAGTGAAGAAATGGGGTCCCATTTTGCCCATTTTTCAGAAGGGCAAAGTGCAGAACTTACCACCACCAGCATTTCTCCTGATGGCCATGTTGGAGTTTGCAGCAGTGTGGTATCATTGCACCTTTATTGGCAGGGGGCAGTAAGGCTAGGCAAGTAGTGGTAGGAGAACAAGGTGCTTTCCCTCTGTCTTTTCAGTCCTCAGGTTATGCCTACTTGTTTGTTTTCCAGAGTGCAATTTTCAGGCTTTCCTTCTTTTCTTCCTGCTTTCTCTCCCTTCTCTGAAGAGCTGCAGCTACAGGATCCACACATGCACCAATCCTTTCCTACAAAGACATATTCCCTTTAAATTTAACCTTTAAGCACAAACCTCATGAAAAACTTCCTATCTGGATTTTCCACTACTTTTTGATTACTTTGCCACCAGGCCACTGGTCTTTGTCCCCTCCACCCTCAAGCGCCAGACTGGTTTTTTTGTATTATATTTATATTCACATTTGCTTCAAAAATGGCCAGTGATATAGGCCATGTAGGAGAAGTCCATCTTGTGGCTCCTTTCATTGAGAATATTGATCCTTAGTTACTGAGACAACATTGACATGGAAAGGAACTGTTTCATGGTCTTCTCCCACAAGACTTGATCTTCTTCCATTACTGAGCAGCCCAGAAGTCGTGTGTACTAGAGTGGTTTCTGTGGCACTAAGAAAACATGTGAAATGGGCTTCACGTCTTGCTCTGACAAGGAAACACTTGAAATGCAGACTGGTAATTGAATATGTTTTCAAGGGGTATTTTCTCCACACAACAAAACAGGAAGAACTGTGTGCCTAGGAGTCTGGATTATGACCTCTGAGGCTTTACTGGCCACTTCAAATCTGGCAGTCACAGTTTTCATAATATGCTTATTCCAAAATTACACAGCAAATCATGCTGTGACACTTCCAACTACAGACATGCCCCAGTATCTGCAGGGATTCCATTCCTGCAAAACCACCCTCCAGGGATACCAGGAGGACTTCCCCCACCCTCCAGAGGCAAGGGGAGCTCCATTTCCCTTGCCTACGGAGGGTCCGCTGAGCCCAACAGAGGCTATGCACATCCATCCATGGCCTCTGTCAGACTCAGACTAAGCTCTACTAGGCTCAGTGGACCCTCTGGAGACAAGGAGAATGGAGTTCCCCTTGCCTCTGGAGGCACGTGCGGGAGAGGGGCACTTACGGGGGGGTCCTGTGAACCTGATCTGTGGATAAGTGAATCTGTGGATACCGGATCTGCGGATACGGGAGCTGCCCGTACTACATAATGTTGCTGTTAATACTGACACCGAGATTCCAATCTATACACAATTTCCTGGGAGTAAGTCCTTATGAATTCAATAATACTTACTTCTGAGTAGACATGCATAGGGTTGTGCTGCCAGTCAGTTAACAAGAGATACTGTTATTAAAAAAAAAAAAAAAAAAAAAAACAGTGAAAAAAGAGTGATGAATGTAAATATCCCAGAATCTTTTTTGATCAGGTTACATGAAATGATTAAAAAAGAGTCACTTTAGGTTATCCCTTATGATAGAGATAATAAATCTGCCTTTTTTACTAAGGTTTGGGATCATTTAAAAAAATCATTAACCTCCCTTGCCTTCCTCCTTGTCTCCTTGGCAGGAATAAACTGCTGTACGACATGATATAGACCTGTACTAGAGTTCCCTGCTTGTTATGCTGTGTCACATCTTTGCAGACAGTGACTTAACTCAAATTTGTAATCTATCAGTTTATGTTATTCCCTTAGAAAAGATGCAAGAGGTTAATGAGCACTTATAATTCTGAAACTGGCAGAAGAGGACAAATTCACCACATTGATGTGAATGAGTAAAACCTGTCGTATTGGCACCTGCTGCTATATTTCAGCTTCTGTAGAAATGATTCATTGTAGACTTTAGAGGGACTTGTCTGAGAAGATTTCTTATGGCCAGTGATGACTTCCAGGCCATTAGTATTTGGAATGTGGAATTGGAGATTATTTGGAATTCAGAATTTATGTAGATAGAGTGGCATTTGCTTTTGAGTCAAGGTATTTTCTATTCCATTTTGATCCATGACCGTATCCATTTCATGCAATCCATAGTTCCCATATATAAAATGAGCTGCTTTCAGTTCACTTGCAAGTAATTTATAAGGCCCACCATAGCCAAAGAAATCTGGCAGTGTATAATTTATACTAATTCAAGTGAAATTATATTTATTTATTCATAACATTTATATCCCTCCTTTTCACCAACCATCTTAGAACTGTGGCGTTTATTTTATTATAACTGCACAACAATGGCACGTTGCTTTTTAAATAAAGAACAGGAGAAGTAGCATGCGTCCTCCTTTCTATTTGATAGCTGCCATTATGTACATACCACATGTTCCACATTGGTGTTATAGCAAGTTAGCATTTCTCTCTAAAAATGAAACAGAAACAAACTCTTTGCCCTACTTCTCTGTATACAAAGTGACTTAATGGATTGGGGTTTCACAGAGGGGTTTATGACAGTGGACACAGTCCTGCTGTCATGAAATGGCTTTCGGTGGCCATTTTAGGAGCATTGTAGGAAGCAGTGGCAGTGCAGGAGGACTGCCACTGGACCCAAAGAGCTAAGTCCGATGGTGGGGTGTGGGTGGAATGGAGATGAGGTGGGGAGGGGTGCAGATAGAGGCCAGGAAGGGGGCAATACTCTTACACTACCCTTTCCCAGCCTCAATTTGCCTTCCAAGTTCACTTAGACTTGCTCCAGCAAAGTATTTGGTGGAGATCTGAGTAGACCCAATGCTCCCTTACCAAGAGGAGGCCCCTGGAGCCTGAAATTCCCCTGCAGAATGCAATGCACACCCTGGTGGTACAGCTACATTGGCACAGGGGAGGTTCGGTAAGATTGGGTTGTTTCACAGTGCAAGATAATCTAGTTATTTTTTAATAGTGCATTCTTGACTTAGAACACAGGCATGTAAATAAATAAAATAAATAAAAGTTAAAAAGTAAATAAAAGGTATTTATGCAAGGGTAATTGTTAGTTGTTTCTGTCATTGATCAAGTTGCAAGGTTTTGCCCACACTTGTATGTATATAACTTGTTGATTGCAACATCATGATGTGTGACTGACACATCACTGATCAAATATACAGATGATCCACCTCAAAGGCAATCATTGTTGATGAGAGCCAGCACATTCTACTATGAGTCATCAAGTGATGAGTAATTGTGGTGAAATCTTGACTTGAATGTCATGACAAAAGCATGTGTGAACCAATCCAAAGGCATGATATATCCACACACAGGTGAGCCACATGTACACCAGGAGCTTCATTTATTGTTTATGCATTGCAATCCCTACCACCAGTGCCTTATATCTATAGCAGTGGAACAGACTGTTCTCAAAGATAAGAAAGGAAGCTCTGGCTTTGTACATGATCCTGAACCCAAACCATCATTAATAGCATGCCTTGGATCCTGGCCTATAATATATTCTTGTACTTGAGAGCATTTCAGCAATGATGCCAACATTTTTCATCATTTTGATAGCCTTGTACATGTTCCTGGTTTACCTGGAGAAAGAAATCCAAACCTTGGAGATGTTGAGTGTGAGATTTACATTAAGTTCCTCAGAGCTGGAAGTGAGGATAAAAAAAAAAATATGCATGTTTTAAACAAACCTATGTCAAATGTGCTTGTGATTATCTGTTGTACAAGAGAAGTAGAGCAACCATCATATCTCATTGTGAACCTTTTGCGAAAAAGGTAAAGGGAAATACAGTAGTCACGTGGATGTTTCATTAAAGAAGTGTTTAGATGCTGTCATTTTTTTGTTGTTTAATTTATGATTTGGTGTATTTAGAATTTTTTTAAAAAACCTGCTAAAATCCTTAATAATAATAATAACAACTAGGTATTTATATACCACCTTTCTGGTCATTGGATTACTCCTCTGACTTTATTCAAGGCGGTTTACATAGGCAGGCGTTTCTAAATCCCTCAAGGGGATTTTTACAATCATAGAGGTTCTCTCTTTCAAGAACCAACAACATTTCAGAATGGATCTTCCTGCTTTGGTCTCACTTCTGGCCTCCAGTTCTCCCACACAGGCTGACAAGCAGCTCCATCTCACGTGGAAGGCAGCCAAGACGCTTCTTGCTCACACCAAGAGCAGGTGGAATCACTCAGCTGGGCTTGTCAGCTGCTTCAAGGTCTCACCGTTCTCAGCCATTCAGGGAGCTGCAGGTGTCCTCGAACTGGCAACCTTCTGATGTTATCTTCAGGCTAACGGAGGCTCTATCCTCTAGACCAGACCTCCTGCTCCTGCTTAATGCAGCTCTTTGGTCAAATGCCTAGCTAGCTCGTTGTAGCATACTTAATATGCATTCAGTCACATGATTAAATCCTCTCAAGAACACCATAACTAAACCCTTAATTATAGTTATATAACCTGGCTACTGTGGTGTGGAGTTATAACAATTTCCACAACACTCTAATTGGTGGGCCTACCATCACTAGGGGGTACGGGAAGGCTAAATGCAGAAGCAATTCATGTGGAAATAAAGACAGCTGTGGGTAGAAGTACTTTGCACCAATAATGAGGGTACTTACCAAGATTAATAAAGAGACAGATCAATGGAAGGTGGCTAATAACATTTTTCTTTGGGATTCATTAAACTACTGCATGATATTTGATCATCAGATAATAGGTTTCTTCTTAATTATTATTATTATGGTTGTCAAAATGTTTGGTAATCTAAAAAAATGTCAACAGAACAATACATTTCTAATGACACAATCCTAACTGGGGCTGCAATTCTAACCTCACTTTCCTCACTTTCCTCACTTTCCTGCAATTCCTCACTTTCCTGCAATTCTAACCTCACTTTCCTGGGAGTAAGTCCCATTGAACACAGTAGGACTTACTTCTGAGTAGACCTGGTGAGGATTGTGGTGAGGTCTTGTTCTCCCGGAGACGTCCCAGTTCTACACTCAGGTCTTGACTTATTGTGATCTCTCATGTTCTTCAATTCTATTGTCACCTGGGATTGCAATATCAATGATCCAAACTTGATTTTTCTTTTTGTCAACTGCTGTTATATCTGGTGTGTTCTAGATTAGGGCTCGCCGAACTACAGTCTGCGGGTCAGATCTGGCATTTGGCAAAAGCCCTCCTCCTCGTGAATGGCACTTACTGTTCTGCCATGCTGCTGCTTCTCTGTTCACCTGATCTGGGCATAGGGACGCTCTGGGCAGTTGCATCTGCCTGAAAATCCTGGTGCAAAGCCTGCTGGGGCGATGAGTTTAGACATGACTGCCTAGGTGTCCCTATGCCCAGATTGGGTGAACAAAGCAGCGGTGGCAAGGCAGAAGGATAAGCATTGCATGGGACAGGGTGGGCTTTTTCGGTGCACAGCGATGTCAAAACTGGAGTTTGGAAACCAGATGTTTATCTAAATGTAATCTGAAGTCCCAAATAATTCTTGCTTGCTTGTTCTCAGTGATAGAGACACCAACAACAGCCACTGGAAAAGACATCATGCCAGAGGGGAAAGAGGCAGTTGCTTTCACCCTGCTAAATATAAGAGGACACCACACCATCCCTACCTGCCTAGACATGTAAGTTAAAGGGAGGAAGGACTTCAGAGATTGGGAATGGAAGCGAGAAGGTTAAGGAGCAGGAATTTGAATTTGCCTTGCAAATAAACTGGACTAACTTTCAAATTAAAAGAAAAACAGCTCAGGCAGTCTGGCGTCTTCCCTGATTTGGGACCAAGTCATCTGACTGACTGCATTCTCCCATATCAACCAGATTGGTCACTGAGAGCTACAATGGATGTCTGGTTATCTGGCCCACCAATGAGAGAGACCCAGTTGGCAGCGATCATAGGCAGGATCATTTCAGTGGTGACCCCATTATGCAAATTCTTTCACAGAGAGTCCCATATGGCTTCCTTGCTTATAGTTTTTAGGATGATGCTAAAATGTTTTCATTTGGTAATATCTTTCCTATGTTGCAATTGTGTATGGTTCAATGTTATTTCAGCATTTATAGATTTTGCAGTAATTATGTGTTTACAATTTTCTGTTTTTTTATTCTCAGAAGTTTGTTTTTTTTGGGTACATTGCTTTGGGCTCTTGGAAAAGTGGTTTCAAATGTAAGTAAATAAATAAAACACAAATAAATTGCTTACAATGCTCTAGTTTAGCACCAATGAGACTGACTGCATCTCCCATTCATGCCGATTTAGGAGCTGTGTGGTATGGGTTTATTAATGCAATGACAACATAATTCTTGCTTATATTTGGACCCATTGGGAGAATGGCTAACATAAAATTGATTTATGTGGATGGCAATATGGATGCTCGGTCAAATAGGAACACTGTATATTCTGAAGAGTAAGTGCAAGTGGATTCACAATTATCTTATGTAAAAGTACTGTCAGGTTGTGCATCACCAGAATCTATTCTCCCAGTTAAGAACCTGAATTTAGTCTTGTGGGACTCTTAAACTGACAGCACAATCCTACTCAGAAGGAAGTCATGATGATTTCAGTAAGACTAACTCCCAGATAAGTGTGTATAGGATTGCCACATAGGTTGACTTGAAATGACCATGGATGTTGTCTACACAAAGGTGAGTGTTTCAAGCATATTACCTTGCTGACTATATTGGTTTAATATCAGTTCTCAATGTTTGTTGGTTTGGAAGTGTGAATGTACTGAATCAGAAATAACAATGCTGCCTAAGGACATGTTACCAGGCATGCTCTAACACATGTGTAACAGGTGCACATGAGGGAAACCCACCATGTGTGCAGGGACCAAGTGCACAACTCAACAGATTGGCATGAAATGAAGAGGAAGTCAAGGATATGAGTGCAACAATATATAGCTTTTATTGTGGGGATAAAGGTATAATAACTAGGAGGGGGAATTTTAAAAAATCCATTGCAGTATTCACACATACTCACTTATACTCCCTGTTCTCAGAGTCCTTGATGGACTGTTTAAGGGGAGCCATGTGTTAGATGTCTGGGACTAATCTCTAGGCCTTCCCTTTAAATGGAGAAAGATAGACTAAGGAGCCCTGTACACTCACAAGACTCACAAGTCAAAGGAAGAAAGTACAAAAACAATACTGTAACTGCCCAATCCTACCCCCCATCTGCACTGCCAGAACTTGAGTTCTGGCATTGTAGGATGCTATGCGGCATTGCAAAATGTGATGCCCTGTTGAGTGTTAACAGCCTGCTGCTGCTGGTTTTGTTAATGATCACTGGTTTTGTTTTCCTGGAAGTCAGGAGGCTCCTAGGGTGTGACTTTGTTTACATGGTTAAATCTGCTGACCAAATAACAGTGTGTGGCTGTTCATGAGCTTTTCCAAACGCAAGACTTCTCCTAAGCCAGCCATTGAAGTGGTGGGGAAGGGTTGCTCTGGTGAACCATGGTTTGATGTTTTCCCTAAAGGCCAGTTGCCCTTCCTTGCCATCAGACACAGCAAAATATAATATTTTCTTCTAGGTCAAACTCACCTGGTAAGCATCCAACACCTTCTGGGTCAAACTCACCTGGTAAACATCCAACACCATAAACAATGCAGGCAACAGATGAACAGTGCAGGAACACAAGAGCTGTTGATTCATTCTTCAATGATCTCCACACTTTCACTTGCACCCTTGGTATGGCTGTTAAAAAAGAACCCATATATGCAAAACAAACATCCCATTTTGCAGAAATTAAGATCTTTGGTCAAATCTTTACAAACAGAAAGTAATATTTCAAATTTTGTTTTAAATTTGATTTTGAGGGACACTTTCAAAAGAACCAAATCTTGAATCTTGGGCCTGATTTTATGAAGTTTATTTCTGGAATACCAGAGAAGTTGGAAGGCAAGGAAAAGAAAAGTGAAGTGCCAGTCAAATAGCACCAATAAATAATGTGCCTCAAGATTGATTTCTCAGAGGTTATTTAGGCTTTGCTCGTATATGTCTAACAGAGTAAATTTTACTCTCTTAGTCCAACCCAGCAAAGTCTTGAGCACTGACAACCTTTGTCCTAGAACGGCCTGGCCAAGACAGGTGCTGAACTACTATAATGTTGTTGGCAACCTTCAGTCTCGAAAGACTATGGTATCACGCTCTGAAAGGTGGTTCTGGAACAGCGTCTAGTGTGGCTGGAAAGGCCAATTCGGGAGTGACAATCCCTTCCACACCGGGAGCAAGTGCAGTCTGTCCCTGGTGTGTCTCCCTGGCTATGGGCCTTCCTTCTTTGCCTCTTTGCCTCAGTCTGTTGGCCAAGTGTCTCTTCAAACTGGGAAAGGCCATGCTGCACAGCCTGCTTCCAAACTACTAGGGTAGCAAGATTTAACAGATAATTGGTGGGTGTCATAGGGCTCAGTCTTTGGGATGGCTATAGGGCAGAACCCTATAGGTTACAGTTCAGCAGCCTACAAAATTATGTTACTAATTTCCTCTAAATATGTATCTAAAGAACAGAGAAGATCAGAATAATTTCTGAATCAAAGGGCCTCATGACTAAACCTAGGCTGATGCTGGTTGATATAATTAGGATGCAGTCCTAACTATCAGTTAGGTCAGCGCAAGTCCCTTGGGCTGGCCCAAGAGAGTTGCAAAGGAGCTGTAAATCACATTTGTGCCTCCTCATTTGTCAGCTGGGCCGGCACAGGAATGCACACTGGCCCACAGAGGCTGCATCCACCCTCTGTGCCGACGCGGAGAGAGGAGGCTGCGCTGACCAAGCTCGACCGATGCAAGAGTCTGAGGGTGCAAGAGGGTGGGAAGGAGGTGGGGAGAAGGTGAGAAGGAGGCATTCCAGGGTGGAGGGAGGCAGGCAGGGGGGTTCCAGGGGGCAGGTGGGCAGAGAGCAGGAGATGGGGCTGGGAGCTGAAAATTATGCTGGATCCCAACCCTGTTCTCTGAGCAGTGCAGAGCGGTTCAAAGCCACTCGGTTCTCCTCAGACTTGCGTTACCTCCTGAGTTGGTGCAGGTCCGAGGAGATCCATTAAGGCTGCAGTGGCTTACCCGGGGGTAATAGGAAGAGTTCCCCCCTAACCTCTGGCTGAGTCAATTCTGGCCCCAATCTTGTGCTGGATACAGTGCAGGCCTCTTGGCCTGCCTGTTCCAGCACAAGATAGGATTGCACTGTTAGTCACACAACCAGCATTGGTATAAGGAACCCAGGGGCAGCTGCTCAGACTGCAGGATCTGGGGAGGGAAGAAGCATTGGGATGGGTTGGTCCAAACCAGTAAACCAGTCCAACCATCTCCTTACCATGCAGTGAACATGGGGTGTTTTTGGTTTGTTTTCACCTTTCAGTGAAGCAGCATTGACAGAAGGGCTAGTTATAGCCCAGTTATAGTTTGAATGCCCAGTTATAGTGGGACGAAAGTGATCAGGATGCAAAGAAACCCCTGATGTGAATGTCCACAGATGCCACTGACCAGCATGCATTTGACCAGGTCAAAATCCCCCAGGATACAAATACCCTAATACCTATATAAAATACAGGATATAAAAAGCACACTTTTGATGAATGTGCCCTGCATTAGAGCAACCCCTCTTCATCTCACACTTCCAATTAGCAGCAAATTGTTAATGGCTGTGGCTCTGCAAACTATTTAAGAGATCCTTCTTGGCTGCTCCAAAACATTCAGTGGCCTGCCAGTACTTCACTGGCTGCGGAATAGTTGCACAGAGGCTGTAGAATTGCTGCAGGTGGCTTCAGAATAGCTGCGGATAGCATCAGGATGGCTTCAAAATGGCCACTGTGGATGCAGCACGTAGCTTCAGTACTGATTCAGATAGCTTAGGATAGCCACAGGTGTGATGGATATCCACAGATAGCTAAGAACAGGCAGCAGATGAGCAACGTAGTACTCTTGTTCCCACGGATAAGCGAATTTGCAGTAACTGTGTGTGCAGATCAGGAAAATTGGCTGTATTGTTTACTGTATTGTTTACCAGCAAGGGCTGGTCACAGCAACATATAGAGGTTGTAAATGCTTTTGTTCAGTCCATTACTCCAGTATGGCATTTAGCACATGGTTCCTGGGCTGGTTACCCTTGACTGGAGTTACTCCAGCCACAATGTTCCTTTAGATAGCCATCAGGAAGTGAGAGAGAGAGAGAGAGAGAGAGAGAGAGAGAGAGAGAGAGAGAGAGAGAGAGGAGGAGGAGGAGGAGGAGGAGAAGAAGAAGAAGAAGAAGAAGAAGAAGAAGAAGAAGAAGAAGAAGAAGAAGAAGAAGAAGAAGAGTCTGGGGGATTTCAGTTTTCCATTTTATAGGGAAAAAGTTCATGACTGGCAAAGGTTTACACTCCTTGAGATTGGAAACAACCATTCAATATGACAATGACATGTGAAAGCCATTCATGGAAAGTTTCTTCTAATAGCATATTATTCTATTGAACCAAATGAGATATATGAAATGTAAGGAGGAACAAAGGGGAGCCCTGAATATGTGGAGAGTTCCTCCATTCAATTTGGAACCCTGGCCCACACTGGAACCTGTCCTTTTCATTGAAACACCAAGTACCTGGTCTCCATGGTGCATGATGCTCCTCTTGCCACTCACCTTTTCACTAAACATGTTGGATTTGTGATGTGGAAAGGGCCCATGAGAAAAGCAGGAGGATCCCAGGAGAGACTGTGATTGTCCATCCCTATAAAGGATTATTGAACAAAACATGGAAATTTTTACACTCTGAGACAAGGATTTGATATTAATAAATAGGTAACATGGTCTCACACAGGAAGCAAAGACCATAGAAGAAGAACATGTCAAGTTAATATATAGCACTGTATAGTTTCTTAAATAAAGCTGCATTCATGTTTCAAGGTTGAATTCCCATTCCTGTTTACTTGGGCGTCATAGTAAACCCTGTAAGATTTATTTCTGAGAAGAAAAGATAAATGGTTGGCAACTTTCAGTCTCGAAAGACTATGGTATAAGCCTACAGCACCCAGTATTCCCAGGCGGTCTCCCATCCAAGTACTAACCGGGCCTGACCCTGCTTAGCTTCTGAGATCAGACGAGATTGAGCACATGCAGGATAACAGCATAGTCAGAGAAAAGATAAAAATTGTGAGGTAAATTACTAAGCATTTCTGAGCATGCACTCATCTGCAATATTATTCCTGCCAGATTTGATTATAACCTGTCATTGTTTGTAGAAATATTGCAACTTCTGAGTCCTTCCATGGCTCCCCCCAAGTTTAATTTGACAAGCCAAAACATTTCTAGAACAGTAATGAATTACACAAGGAAATCATAACATTGTGAGCATATTACCATTCAAGAGAAACAATCAAAGTATTCTGCCCACCATAATTTTTTTTTATTTCATCTTTCATACCTATGAAGGAAAATTTTGTTTAACATTTTTGAAACCAGAAATCTTTATTTTGAAAAAGGAAAATTGGAAGGAGTTATGGAGATATCTATTTCATTTTGTCACGAAGCTCCCTGGGTGACTATGAGCCAGTCACTATCGCCTCACGTACTTCACAGCATTGTTGGGAAGACAAAAGGAGGGGAAGAACCATGTGCACCACCCAGAGCTCTTTAGAGGAGGGGTGGTGCAGAAATGTGAAAAATAAAATAAATTGTAAGGGATATATTGCTATTTATGCACAAAATCAGGTTGGAGGTGTTTTTTGGTGGGTCCTTTCCTACCTGAGTGTGTCTCCTCCCCTGACCATGGCAGCAGACATAAGTGTCTTTCATTCTCAGCAGACTTGGAGCAACAAATTCTAGCCAGGTGCTGCTGTCTCCCATGTTTCCCTTCCCCTACTATGCTATACTGTATAATATATTACCGGTTAGGCAGGTGTACCATGGAAGGTGTACAAGTATAAGATTTTGCCCCAAGATCCGCAGCAACCTGGTGTCAACACTGCAAGGAAAACGCAGGATTGGATCCCCATGCTTCTGTGTATTGTGCAGTTCTGCCTTGAGTAATCCTGACTTGTATATTTCTGCACAAGAGGCCTCATGGCTCATACAGAGGTCCTTGATTCTTGCATATGCGGCAATGGTCATATAAGAGCTTTCCTTTCTTAAGTGGCAAATACACTACCAAAAACGTAGGTCACTGTACCAAGGGATTCAAAAATGACCTGGAAGAGTCACACCAAGAACAGTTTGCATAAATGGGAAGAGTTAAAAGCAATGCAGTATACACCATAGTATCTAGGGACTGACAAAAGGGCAACACTAATGAATTTAGCAATTGTGAATTAGACAGTCTTGTCAGGTGTTCCTTGGGATCCTTTACTGGCTTATACTTAATGCAAACTTAGGGAAAACTGTTTGGATGATCCTGTTGCATAAGGAGCCTAGCAGGATTGTGATGCCAGGTTCATCGTAATACACAAGATACAGTGGGCTTCACACATTTTATGTCTCTATAATCTTTGCGTTGGCAGAAACAATGGAACACATAAAGCCTCGGGAGGAATTATGGCTCCATTGAAGTCCATCGGAATGTTGCCATTGGATCGAACAGAGCCAGGGTTTCATCCACAGCGCCTAAGCCTGTCATGGATGAGAGCTAGCTGGCTCACACACAGTTGACAAAACAGAGAGAATTGCAGGTTGTTTGGGAGATGCAGCCAGAAGACTTGGCAGATATTTCACTGGCATCTAACATTACACTGGTTGTTTGTAATTGGTATGTATCTCAGAATGGCTATCCCTGCTGGAGTGTTTCTGAATCGTGGTAATGGCTATTTCCAACAGGACCTGTTCCATACATAGCTTGAAGGCAACATATTTTATTTCCCCCGTATATGTTCCCCCAAATATGTCAAGAAAGTGGGGTGGGGAGGAGGCCATCACTCAAAGGTAGGAAACCTTCCTGGGTCCACGCGAACTTGCACCAGCAAAGTTTCAGGCGCAGGTCTGGTGACGTAGCTAATGATCATGTTTCCTGGTGCCAAGCTCAAAATGATGCCCTGGAAGTGATGTCACAACTGGAAGTGACAACACACCTGGGCTTTTTAAAAAAGTGAAGATTGGGAAAAACCTGTCACTTCTCCCCAGCACCTCACCACCCACTAGCTCTGCTGCCTCCCTCAGCCAATGGCATAGCTAAGGCATCTACCTGCTATCTGGCATGAAAGAAGATTTTGTAGCCCTCCCTCCATGACAAAATAAAATTTAATTAAGTAAATAAATAAAATGTATGCTCCTTATTGTCTAGAAACACTGTGCTGGGGTGAAGAGGGTTATTCTCCCCCTGCTAAATATAAGAGGAGCACTACTTGAAAAAGTGCCTTGTTTTAAGAAAATCCACTGTTTTTCCATAAGGCAATTGTGTTTTCATTTTCTGGTTAATTGGCCATAACTTTTGATAGAATACAGTTATTCTAATGCCGTTTGTTTCATTGCATTCTGCATTAAATTATCTTTCCAACGATATATAACATGATGGTATTATTTGTACATACCAAGATTTTCACAATTTTGGCCACTAGTGTCAAGCTCAGCTTGTTGCCCCCCTAAAGCTTGTTGCTTGGTGCAATTACTACCCCCTTAGCTATGCCACTGCGTGCGTCTGATTAGTGGCTGCATCAGTGGCAGGAGAGGAAGTCAGATAGGATTGGGAAGTTAGATAGGATGTTTGAGAGTGCAATCTTACTGGAGTGCTCCACCAGTACAGTAGCGGCTGCGCCAACCTAGTGTCATAAATGTGCCATAAAGTGCATTTGTAATGACAGTAGAGTAAGCAAGGCAGGTTGAAAGACTTTAGTCAAGCCTCCAACTGCTGGTGGAGGTAATGAAAGTGTGGAGTGCTGCAGGAGCTTGAGGAGGGCGAGTCAGAGGCAAGGAGGGGGCATTTCGAAGAGGGGGAAAGCAGAATGGGATCAGATCAGGCCTGGGACGGGGTGGGATCACTGGAGGAGGTCTCTGCTGTTTCCTATCCTCCCCTCCAGGACTAGCAGCTTTACATGGAGCTGCTCAGCCTTGTGTCAGCAAATTAGCTGGCGATCCAAGTAGCCCTATTGGGCAGGCAAGAGTATCACTTGGGGTAAGGGGAAAAGTAATCCTTACCAGCTGCGCCAGCTCAGGTTAGAATTGGGCTGCCCATCTGCTAATCACCCGGCAGACCCACAACTGCATCCTTCCTGTAAATTTCCTCTTTTTAAAAAAATCTTGTTGTGTGGATTTGTTGCTTCAGATTTTTATGAGCTCATCTGATACAAAGAAGTTTTATAATTCCCCTAGCGGTTTTGGCATCTTTAGATACATACATTGAAATAACCGTCCTATATGTGCTGCTTTTGTTCCTCGTCAAACAAATAAAGGAGTCTATTTTCAGCTATAATTAACCACAGTAAACCAGTGAAACTGCTATTCATTTTAAAAAGTAGACCAAAGTTTTTTTTAACTTTTTACAATAATGCATTTTTTTTGCTTTATTAAAACTCAAGGCACTCAAGAGAATGCAGTTGTATTTCAGCAGTTTCAAACCTATATAGTTTTTTTTTTAACCAACATAAACATGCAGATGGTTTTAAAACGCAGCGTCCTAGTTGCACAATAGACACATGACATTTGAAGGCACTTTCACGATAGTAACCATAAAATGGCTTTGATCAGTTTGTATCATTTCATTCTTAACCTGTCATACATAATTATAGAATTGTTCTGAAACGCCAGGACATTTCAAGAGTCTGTCAATCATCACTTTTCACTTTGAGTTTCAATTGTTGCTATTTAATGAGCAGAATTTAACACCACATTAACAATATGAATGTCTAAATAGTTTGGAAGTCACAATTATGACAATTTTTTTTTTTTTTCAAAATGGGATTTAGGTATGTCTCATTTTCACTGCACTGCTCCTATATACAGGTCACAGTTGTTCATGCGTGAGCCCCATTGAAATGACCTATTACATCAGAACATAACCTCAAAGAGATATTACATCACCCCTAGGACTGAGCTCTGACTCTGTCTAGCCCAGATCACTCTGCAGCTCCTTTTCCAACAATCCCCACTGGAGGTGGTACTGCTACAGGGAGAAAAGGTGGAACATTCCAGGGTCTTTGAGTTAACATCTACCTCCCTTCTGGGCAAAGCCTCAGACGTGAACTTTTCTCCCTACCCCTTGGTTACTGATCCACAAGGAGAAACACTAGAGAAACCTGTTCATATGACAGTGATAAGATTTGTTATTTTTAAATATTCTGATTCAGCATTGATGATAATCCTAACTGATCTCCATAAATTTAAGAAATACGCACACACACAGAGACAGACGTATACATATTTAGGTTAAATTGTTATTAGTGATATAAAATGATTCAAGATGAATCAGTCTATCAAATGAACACAATAAAATTTTATAACAGAAAGGGGTTGCAGCTAATGGTCCCCTCCCTTCCAGAATTATAGATAGCTCTATTCAGCCATTCCTAGTGAATTATAATAGATTTCTTTTAGATAAGTCAAGCTATCAAGTATGATTTCACATGCACCTAAAGGCAGCATAGGGAGAGAAATAATTTAAAAGACATGTGGCTACATAAAGTTATAAATGCTTAGCATTGCTTCAGAACATGCTGATTCTGTGCATTAATTTGCACTTCTGAACCTCCTGACAACTCAAGTACATAGCCCCAGTCACCCAGGTCAGATTTACATGTAGTGTGAAATTTAGCTCATCAGCATAACGCTTGAGTAATTAGACTTCACACAAATGAAAGTCAAGGAGGTTACAAAGGTGAATTTCCAACTTGGTGACAGAGTACAACAGCTGCACAACTCTCTCTCTCTCTCTCTCTCTCTCTCTCTCTCTCTCTCTCTCTCACACACACACACACACACACACACACACACACACTTGGAAGAGAATAACAGGGCTATACATTTTGCTGTTTGTCTGGAGCATTAGGCTGCACAGAAATCTTCCACCTGATGGGATGTCAGTGTCAAATGTGGCTGGTATAATTTGGTAAATAGTGTGGGGAAAAATGGACAGCATTGGAGTCAATTTTTTACAGGGGTCCCCTTATAGATTATTAAGGATCAGAAAACATGGACTTAAAATGAAATAAATTTCCTCCCCATAATAATGGAAATATTACCAGAGATTAGCACTAAGATAGTGCAGCAAATCAAATATCCAGCACACAAAGCCACTCTCCCTGTTACTCCAATTAATGATGACACACAATGCCAAAACACAACAAATGTCAGAATCGACAGCACACATAGGCTGAAATAGCCTCCTGAAACTCCTAAACACACTTAGCTGGGAGTAAACCCCATTGAGTACAATGGAAGTTACTTCTGAGTATACATGCATAGGATTGCACTGCAAGTCCCTAAGATATGCACTAGTTCCGTTCCAGAGGTTTGTTCAGAAGTTGCAACATACATATATCAAGCAACCAGCTCATACCTGCATTAAAGCACCAGAATGGACAGACTGCACCTGCTTAAAAATGCTGACATGACCATCCATAAATAATTCAGATGTTCCTAACTTGCAAACCTGGTGTACTGTATTATAATACTGTAAATAGTCAATAGTGAGATCTCTTGAAAAGCACAGAGGGTAAGAACAGAGGGATCAGACAGTGAGAGCCAGGATAATGTAGTGGTCCAGGAGCTGGACTTAGACTGGAATGATCCAGATTCATATCAGGTTCAGCCATGAAGCTTCCTGGGTGACCTTGGGCCAGTCAGAATCTCTCAGCCTCACCTGCCTCACAGGGTTGTTGTGAGGACAAAAGAAGGGAAGGAACCTCACTACTCTGAGCTCCTTGGAGGGAGGGAGGAAGAGAAGGCAGGAAGGGAAGGAATAGAGAAGGAGCTAGATAAGATTCATTTTCCCCTTTACAGGTTTAGCCAGTGCTGGTACTGCAGAAGAACAGGAGTGGCCACAGTTGTTAGGTTTCCAGGATGATCTTGGAGCCTCCAGGAATCTGCATCAATCTCCTGGTGACTACTGAAAACTATCTTGGAGATTTTAACTGGGCGTCCAGAAATTTCCAACAATGCATCATCTTGAGAGGGAACACAACAACAACAAGAATAGCTGTAGTCAGAGTTGGCAACTCTAGGAGTGGCTTGAGAACACTTCCATCCCTCCCACAAATAGCCTCCAATTTCCACTAAGCCCTCCACTTGAACATGCAAAAGGTTCTTTCACACAGTTCTTCCATTCTCCATTTTGTAAACATGCCTTCACTCAGGACTCTGCACGATAAAGACACTCACATGGTGTGTTCCATTCACATTGGAGATACTTTGTGTGGCGGAGGGGAAGAGCCCCACATAATATAATGACCATTTTATAGCAGCTAAATAGAGGGACCCAGGCTGAGCTACTGCAAGGTACTATTGTTATTAATTAGCAGTAACCTGTATAGGTTCAACTTAAAATGCCACAGACCAAAATCGCCCCCCTCCCAAAGATTTTGGTTAGGATTAGACTAGCAACTCTGCTGAGAGAAAGGAGTTCCATAATGATTGAGGAGCTACTGGGAGATGCTGAGTTCATCCTAATTAATATATATTATACCCCAGAAAAAAAACCCAAATCTTATACACACTCTTGTACATTTGAAGGATTATAGTTAGCTGTATTGACCATTGACCTTGAGCAAACTTGAGGGAGAGGAGAAATCAGTGATGACTCATCCACCAACATGGTGAGGACTAGCTGCACTGCTTTCTTTCTCTTTTTATCAGTATTATCATTACTGCTATTATTATCCCGATTATGTAATGCTCAAAGAGGCTACATACTAAACAAACATGGGTATGCCCCAGTTAAGAACTTTTCAGCCTTCCCCATTGAAGACAAAGGCATTTTAAATTGTCTTTTTAAATTGCCATTGACCTCTCCTGGCATTTTAAGTTGTTTAAAAGGTGGCTGGATCATGCCCCAAACAACTGGTGCGGCAACTCCCCTCTCCTTCTGAGTATCACATTCCCATCATTTTTGGCATTCATTCTGAGGTAAAAGTTTGAGAGGCAATTTAAACGCACATTCTAGGCATGCTTGTCCTTATTTTGAATTCACTTCTGCAAAGTTCACATGCTTTCTTGTGCATTTTATGCAGCGGTTTTGCTACCATACTGCATCCTTCTTCCAATTAAATCTCTTGGCCTGAGGATTCATTAATTAGCCATGTCTTCTTTCCATCAGAGTATTGCTGTCCTTTTCCACTGGTCTGCAGCTAAGGGTTTGGACTTGTGGCCTTGTGTGATCTGTCTCTAAGTAGAGCAGCAAGAACTGTCTCAGGGCACATTTTAGTACTGAAGAGTGCAGTCCTCCAGGAAATCTTACACAGAGCCCCATTTGAAACCCTCAGGCAGAACTAGTAGTTAAATATCATTTCCACTTGACCTCTCCTGACGGTCATCAAAGTTTATTCTGTTACCAAGCAGAATATTTTTTTGTTTGCTTGTTTTTTGAAATGAGATATCTGTGATTCTATTATTCAGATTATTCCTCTTTCTGTTCATAGCTTATTATAGGTGCTTCTGGAGCTGGAATTTTCCTTTCTGCTTCCTTTCTGGAAGATGGTTGAATTTTTTTTCTTTCCACCTCATATGGTGGTGATATTCCTGCTGAGATTTGCTGTTCTGTCAAGCCATGTCCCTCAAGAAGCTGCCTAAATAGCCCGGTTAGTGCTAAATTTCTTAATGCAAAAGCGGAAGTACAAAAAGCCATAACGCAAATCAGGAGATACCATGAGGGTTGGCAATATTCCACTGATGCTGACTCTGCCATTCTCTGCTTACTCAGCTCTGTAGCTGGCACAAGTACAAGAAGAAAGGGACAGGAGGACTTGAAAAAGAGGAGATAAGATCTGGCATGCACCATTGCCATCAGATCCACCCCTTCCATCCAGTCCTGCCCCCTCCCTGCCCCATTTCATCCCGCCTTCACTGTGCCTTACCTGGTCTGGCAGGCACAGCAGCATTCTGTGGCAGAATTAGAACATTGCCACCTGCCATTTTATGAAGCAGAAAACTCTTCCACTATCGTAAAGCCTTGCCCCTTTGTGAAAGGGTTGTCTGCATTTAGTGCCCAATGCAGGCAACATTCAGAAGTCTATTCAGAGTGATATCAAAGTCAAAGCAGAGTGATATCTCCGGTAAGACATCCAAACAGAGATGTGCTTACTCTTTAACCCAGCTGAGATGAAAATATATGGATTTAAACCTGCATGGTCTCTCTGAGCGCAACAGAAAATGAAGTGGCAATCTTGTGCACACTTACCTGACAGTAAGTCCCATTGAATTCAATGGGACTAATGGCTCACTCCTAATAGCATGGGCTACCACTGGAACTAGAGTCCCAATGGCGAAATGCACTTTACAGTGGTCGCAAATGGCCTGCCAGCGGCAAGGTCGGAGTGGCACCACACATAGAACAGGAGACAGAGCACAGGTACAAGGAGAACCATTGCTAGTTAAGGGGGCTTATAGGGAGGTAAGGAGAAAAAAATTTTCTTCCAAGCCTCCCAATCTGCCCCCCCCCCACACACACACAGGATGCAGCACAAGGCTTTTTGGCATGGCTGCATCTACAGTATGGCAGGGGGAAGATAGGAAATTTCTGCATAAACATGCTTAGAATTACATTGCACATGATGTAAAAGCAAAGACTACTTCAGCTTAACTGGGTGGTGGACTGGATTGCAAATGAGGATTACATGCACAATGCTTGCGTCAAACCTCTCCGCTTTTGCAAATCTCTGAACAAAAGTTACTCGCCTCTAGAAGAAGCACTGCAGTATGTGGAAATGAATCTGGATGTTCCCTGACACCACCAGAAGTGTTTATATATTTATTTATTTAGTGCAACTCAAGCCAGAAATGAAAATGTTCCATTTTATTTTCGAAGGGAAACTCTTCCCCTCCCCCCACCCAGTCCAGTTTTATTTATAAACCACTATTTCTGTCCTAGCACTGCCATCAATATTTCAGAAGTGTGCCTTGTGGAACATTCGTTATTTAAATACCTCTGAAGCACAAAAACCCCAGGTTGCCAAGATATGGAGAAGAAAACTTCCAGAGCCCTGAACCTGAGTTTGCACAACAAGAATTCTGCTGACTTCAGTAAAGTGCACCTGATGGACGTTGCCTTTAAATCAGATCAAAAATGTTAGGTCTTACACATGTCTGTGTACCATAGAAGACAAAAGGGCTTTCAAGAGGGAAATATTACACTTTTCTTTAGCAAGGGAATGCTTCACATTCCCCATATACATCTCCCTCCCTAAGGCAGGGCATCACAAAGCCCCAGCCTGAAGGCCCTGGCTTCTGCCCCCTTAAGGGGCGGGGTGGGGGGAAGGCAGCAATGCGATCCCCAGGAAACCGAAGGCTATGTGATCCCCAATTGCAAATCGGAAGCGGAGTGTAATTGCTCCGCTTTCACTTTCTAAGACCTGGGAAGACCTGTGTCGGTAGTGCAGGGCTTCCTGCACCGCACACCCCCAGGAGGCTGCAGCTGGGACTGGTAAGTGCATGGCAGACCCTGCACCATGCTTAATGATGCGTTCTGCCACCTTCCCCAGCTGCCTTCCCCGCTCTCATACAATAACTTACCGCAGTCTTCAATTTCTGAGAGTTTGAGAACTGCAGCCCTAAGGTGTTGCTGTTGGTCAGTCTGCTTATGACACACACACACCCCCCTTTTTAACTGCACTGATGTGTCTTGAAGAGCAGTTTGGCCTGCACACAAACACTTTTTCTGACCTGGACATAAAGGAAGGGCAAAACTTTCCTGGCAATCTTTCATTGTGCCAGGTTGCTGTTAAAGGAAAAGGAACCAAGACAGTGCAAAGAAGATGGCAACTGTGAATCATTTCAAGTATTCCGATTCAAGCTATTATTTCTCTACCCATCTTCTGTTCACTCAACAAGACTCATAAGTTCATTTTGCAATTGAACTACAGGGACTTGGGTTTCCTGTAGCTTAATGTGGTAGTCTTCTTCCTGGCAATTATGAACCCACCCACCCCTTCTATCTCACCCCCACCCCTATTATAATTGATTATGAGGGAAAGGCACAGTTTCTCTTCAACTTATCACAATTTATCAACTAACTTTCGCTGGAACAGGCAGGCCAACTTGCACTGTGCTGTATTCAGTACAAGTTTGGGGCTGACTGCAGACCAGCCTGGCAAAAGGGTAAATACTTCCCCTTACCCCATGTAACACTGCAGCAGTCCCAATGGGGCTACTTGGATCCATGCCACCTAAATCGGTGGCGCAAATCCAAGCAGCTCGGGACAGGCCCAGGCTGCCCAGGAACGGGACTAGGATCCAGCCTAAGTACCAGATCCTGGCCCTGCCTGCCACACCCCACACACCACCCGCCCTTCCCCTGCCCCAAAACATCTCCTCCCCATCCTCCCCACACACACCCCAGACCGCTGTGCTGACCTGGAAAGACCGGCACATACTTACCCATCCACCAACGCAAAGGAGCCCAATTCAGCCTCCGGAGGCCGTCACGTGTCCATGTGCCAGCCTCGCTCCTCATACATCTGCGCAAAAGTGCTTTACAGCCCTCTGGATTGTGCCCTTAGGCCTGTTAATGGGTATTCCAGTGAAGTCTCCATGTGCAGACCCTAATGCTTGACCACAAGGAAAGGTCACTGACACACCCTGTTTGTTTACCCCTAAAGGCGTATAACTGGCCATGGCTGAAAACAGACAGTTGGTCTAGCTTGACTTGTTCTCATCAAGCAAAATAATTATTTTGGTTTCATCTTTTAATTTAGTTCCATTTCATTTGTTCCCAAACCACCTTAGATCTTTTCTTCATCCATTTTGTGAATCTGGAAGGCAGGAAATTCCATCCTGCAACAGAGCAACACTGAAACAGCTTCAAATTGCAAATGCTCAAACCCAATCAGCACTATGCAAGACGGAGTCTGAAGAGATGTATCGACGGTGGATTCACTGAGCACAGCCTGCTACAATTCTTATTACTAGAAAGAGTGCCATGGGGTGGCATTTGCCCCACCCCCATCCTTTTTAAATGGCATCCCCGGTGAGAATTCTATACAGACTTTGAATTATACAAGATCAGAGGCCCATAGTAGACATAAGGCTGTTGGAGTTAGAATGTGAGAAAATGTGGCAATGAAGTTGTGGACATCCAGCAGAACGTGACTGGGACACTGCAGATGCTTAGCAGTGTGGAAAATCAGAGAGTATGAAGATGACTGCAATCAGGAAATGTCCGTGTGTAAAGAGGAATCACAAGGCACAAAGCATTGCTGTTAACTGGCTTCCAAGGAATTTTGATTATCCAGATGCAGGGGTTTAAAAAGCAGCCAAAACCAGGGAGTTACTTGTTGAGTGAGAAGAATCAAAGGGCCAATTTGAAGAATACAGTTGATGTGGCTGTGATCACGCATGATAGGTTCCAGCACACTGTTTCCATTCTCCTGAGAGCACATGTGAACTGCTCCCTCATACATAATCAAAATGCTACTTATAAGAGATTGTTTCAGATGACCCCTCCCCCCACACAATTAAGAGAAGGGAAACGGTGGACAGGGATGGGAAGCAGGCTATGCTTGGGCACACCTCTAATTGTATGTTGGTGAGCCTGGCTTGGACATATTGTCTGAACATAGTATTGCCTGTGGGATCTACGAAAACAATAGGAGAATGTTAGACATAGCCCACCAGCCATTTCATATATGTGTGTGTATATCTACTTAAATTTTAAATAAGAGTGTAGCCCGTATAACTGGGTGCTACACTCCCTGTGGGTGAGTAACAGGTGAAAAGTCTCCTCAGGATAAGGGGACATTTGTCCCCCTGCACCAAACACCAGTCTGCTCAATGGGTCAACTCAGACCCATGCCAGCTATATAGCTGACACAAGTCCACATTGATCCATGTTGGCAGTTTGGGCCTGGCAAGGGGGAAAGGATACGGCACGCACTGACACCATCTATCCCACTCCCCTCCTGGACTCGATCTGCCAGGCCCCGTTGCCGCCATCCCCTGCCCCGTTCATTTCATGTCAAAGCTGATCTTGTTTCATGTCATCAGCGGGGAGTTGCTGGGGCAATTCTTGTTGCTTCCTCTTCCCCCATATTTTACATTTGTACAAGATCTTTATTCACACTGAACAGACTTATTTATCTATCAGTTCTAGTGCTTGTTTTTGTGTTGTGTGTTGGTTCATAGATCATTTAACAGATTTATTTCTTGACAACATTCACTTAATATTTTTTATTGTGAACAAGGAACTAGCAATTTGTGTGCAACAGATTTATTGCACCAACCGAGTTTATTCTTAAATCATATATTTATTTACATGTTTTCATCGACAGCAGAGCAATAGTCATTCTCTAGCTTTAAATCTATATTAATTGAGTCCTCCTATTTATTGTGCCAGTAAATAAAAGTGATAAGAGGATTTCATAATTCATTGAGGGCTTCCTAACTTTTGAAGACCAAACACCATGGTTAGGGAAAACAGGGTTTGTTATTAAAAGCAAATCTTGGGACATGCAATTCTCCCCCTCTAAACTACTGTTCTTTAGGATTGCACTTCATTCTTAGCACAGCTGTATCACAGAAATGTATTTCAGTGATTGGACTTCATTTCCGAACTGAGCTGAATAAATGAGCATGCAGCTACAACAGGGAGAAAATGAAATAAAAGACCTGATGGGTGAAAGGGTTTCAATCGCTTTTTCATGACACAGGGAAAATTTTTGAATTGATTTTCTTTCCCTAGTCAGGGCTCTGTGTGTTCCTCTGAATATCAGAAGCTGAAAAAACCCATATGGAGTAGAAATAGAAAAAACGAAGATAGTGATCAGACAGTTTTTGGAATGGAATGGGTTGGATCCCCCCCCCCCCCGGCAGCAAAGAACAAATTGGTCTGTTTTTAGCTTTTTCAAAATGACTTGGCTTCTTATGTAGACAGGGCTGGCCCCAATGGCGGGATCCAATGTGGGGCATTCCTGTGGGCTCCCATCATCCCTGCAGGCCCCCCCCTCACTGAACAGCTGCAATGAATGTTACCATGGAGAGAAGAGTTTTAGTGATGCCATGCATGAAGTGCGGCACCCAAAAATCGTTGGTAGTGATGTGATGATGTCACCATGAACTGCTTCTGGAGGTCCATTTCAGGTCGTTCTAAGGCAGAGGTGGCAGGCAGACTAAACGTGCAGAGACTCTGCTCGCCCCGTTAGCAGTCCATTTAAGGAGAACTCAGCTGTAGCGTGGTCCCCACAAATTGCGGGTCCCAATTTTGAGATATCCAACATATCAGCTTAAAGCTGACCCTGCATGCAGACAGAAACACACATACAGCTGCACCAGGTGAGCTGTGTTCCACCAAGTCCATTGGGTCTAGAGCAGTTAGCAGCAGAGTACTATGCATGTCTACTCAGAAGTAAGCTCCACTATGTTCAATGGGGCTGACTTGCAGGAACGTGTGTACAGGACTGTAACTTTAGTAATACAAGAGCGTGTATGAAATGGGCCTTAAGTGCAGTTGGTTTTTCTTTCCAAGTTCATGATTCACAAGCGAGTCAGCCAACTACATGTGTAGGAGCTTCCCCTCTCTATGTACAAGGTTACTCCCAGAATGGAAATAAGTAGATGCACCCTTGTGAATCAGCCCATTCTCTTGGGTTATTCATGAAACGAATGGAGTGGCTCTTTGCATGATAAGCTGAATGGTAACAAATTAAGTCCTAGGCATTTTTCAAAGCACAATGATCATTCAATTTTCCCCACTAATATTTAAATGTGTCAAAAGAGCACTTGGGGAATTAATTAATGTTCACCATCACTGGAAGGTATAAAGCATTATAAAAGAGAAACCAATCTAGTGACATATAGACATTTCTTCTTGTTTCTAATTGTATTGTCGTGAGAGTCCTATAAGAATTTTTCTATATATGCCTCTATGAATCAAGACCATTTTACTTCTTGTTATTAGCCATCAGTTTCATTTATCTAGAATTATCCAGTCAGAGAATCTTGTTCTCAAAAACCTTAGGTAAAATATACTATGGGACTGTCTAACTGACAGATCTACCCTCTCTGTGAAACATCTAACTTTATAGGGAAGAAGCTTTTGAGCACTACTTTGGAGTTCACTCATTCCATCCATTTCTACCTGAAAACAATTCACATCATCATTTTAATTATTATTAACATTATTTATGTTACCGGGTTTTACCGGTAACTACTGTTACTGGGTAGATGGGACTCGTTAGCCTGGGAAGGCAGCTCATCTGAGAGAAGGAAAACTCTGATCCCAAACCTCCACTGCCTTGTGGCTACATCCAGTTATGGAAAAGGCTTCAGGAGTCAACCTCGAGGCAAAATCCGGAGCCGGAGTCCCTGAGGCAGTTCATGGCTGAACACAGTCACGTTCTGGCAGCTCCTGCTGGAACCAACCCTATTGGCCCCTGCTTTTTCATTGGACCATTTCAGCAACATGGAGAGGGGAGATTTGCTGCATGGGAAACAGTCTATCCTCCATACCTACTTTACCCAGGTTTCACGCACTGGAGAGGACGCTCTGTTCCAGAACCACCATTCAGAGTGCGATACCATAGTCTACCGAGATTAAAGGATGCCAGCATGGATATTTATATACCACTTTTCAAAAAGAAGTTCACAAAGTGGTTTACAGACAAAGGGCACAATCCTAATCAACTTTCCAGCACTGACTTAACCTCAATGCAGATCCAAGGTAATGTAACTAACATACCTTTACCTTGAGGAGGCCTCATTGACTGCCTCCCCACTGCAGGATGCAGTGCGCGCCACATTGGCACAGCTATATCAGTGCTGAAAAGTTGGTTCGGATTGGGTCCAAAGTCAAATACCTAAATGGCTCCCTGTCCCAAAAGGGCTCACAATCTAAAAAAATGCAGACAAACAGCAGCAAACAACCACTAGAAAAGACACTGTGCTAGGGTTAAGAGAGACAGTTGCTCTTCCCCTACTAAATATATGAGGAACACTACTTGAAAATGTGTCTCTTGCCCAGTTAGCAGGGGCAAATCATACAGCCAGAGTAAGGCACATTTTAATCCCATTGGTTTCAGCAGGAGAGTTATGGCCCAAGTCTATTGAGCCAGTGTACTGGGAGAACCATAAAGCACTTTGCAACAGCACTTCTAGCCAGCAATTGCAACCCAGAAATGGGTCACAATCACATTTTTTTTTCAGTATTCTGAGGCACAGGGAGCTCTGCAGGGGGGGTCTGTGGGGCATCTTGCAACCTCTGGAGGCTGGTGCAGACAGATTTAAGTAAAACCAAAGCCCCTCTGTCCCTGGCAGTGGCACGATCCAGACAATCACTTCACCGTCATCCCCCTACCCTGCCCCTCCTTAAGGGGGCAGAGACCGGGCTTCTTGGGTTGGTGGGTTGTGACCCACCAGTTTGAGGACCACTGGTATAGATCATAAGCAAAGGAATCAAAGCAAAGGCATAAGCAAAGGCAGGAACTGCAGCTCCTGGTGGGAATGAAACCTTTCCCAAAGTGGTTCAAGGATTCATTGCTTTCTTGTGACTTCCAAGTTCACTTCAGGAATTCAAGGAGTTTTTGGGTTTGTTTTTTTTAAAGCCAACTGTCCTCATCCTGCCACTGCTCTGAGCCAACCAGGTGGAGTGTTTTTTGTTTTGTTTTGTTTTGTTTTGTGGTTTTTAAATATATCCCATCCTAAATTGGAGATTTTTCCCTCTGAGATGCTGAAATCTCAGTAAACAAACAAACAAAAACATCCCTTCATCGTATTGTTGCAGGGCTATCCAGATATGAAGGAGTGATTTATTGCTAGATCCTTATATCACATATCAAGGGCAATCGGATCCAGGGAAGGATGAATAAAATGCCACCTTCTAGCTATGGAGTGAATGGCTTCCAGTGATCCTTTCTTTGAGAAAATTCCCTGACATGGAACCTGGACAGTTCTGCTAATCCCTACTTACAACATAGAGATGAAGGTTTAACTATCGGTATTTATGATCTAGTTTAGTTTCTCACAATTATTATTATACCAATATAAAGAATTGGAGAAATAACAAACAAATTAACAAGATAGATGAGCAGACCAAGATATACAATGGATAACTGCACATTGACCTTTTTTCTAACTGTAGGAATGCTATATAAATAAATACAGTGAATTATGAGCAAAAATGCTAGAATGCTTCACTATGATAAACTGCTTCAGTATTTTTCTTTTTAAATAAGCAACCATTATTTTGATCTGCAGTGATGCTTCATCTTCATTAATTGAGTTCTGAATATATATAACTCTCTGGAGATCAGCAAATGTGATTTTTTTAATTCAGGGCATAATTATCACTATTTCGGAATCTTAAACACCATTGTGCTGCACTGAAAATGTAAAGAGGAAAAAAAATATACAGCATTCATGGAATAAATTTTCAAAAAATCACTCATCTGTAATAGTAGTTAAGATACGACGTGGGGGGTGGGGCCAAATCCTATCCCACTTTCCAGAGCCAATGCAGCTGCAATGCAGCCCTAAGTAAGTGAACAAATGTTTGTTTACTTTGAGGAGGCCTCCAAGACTTCCCCCCTAATCTCAGGATTCAGCACACACTTTGTTGGCACAACTGCATCAGCACTGGAAAGTTGGATAGGATTGGACCCTCAATTAAGTACTGTGAATTACAGGAAGTTAGTGGCCACTCACTAGAGCAGGGGTGGGCAAACATTTTGACAGGAGAGCCACATCATCTTTCTAACACTATGTTGGGGGCCGGGGAAAAAAAGAATTAATTTACATTTTAAATTTGAATCAACTTAGATAAATTTACATAAATGAATACATTAGAGATGGGATTTATATGAATGACTGAATTTTACTGAGCTCATTTATGATACACATGAGAACTATAATACAGGCGTGTAGAACTACTTGAGAACTATGAACTGATTGCCACACACCGCTTGCACAGTGAAAACCAACCCAGACCAAGCCAGAAATACATGGAGACATAAGCTGTTCAGAGGCAATGGGGGGGGGGGGGGGAGGAAGGAAGTTAAAATAATGCCCAGGGAAAAAAAGCAAACACATGGAGACCATAAAAGGCCTTGCTCTAACTCAGCCCGCAGCTCACTTCTGGTGGTCGCAATTGGAAGTCCCGGGCCAGTGTGGGCTCCAACAATCTCTAATGCGCCAAAGGCTTATTAGAGACTGGGGGCTCCCTACAGGCTGGATTGGGGGACCCCGAGGGCTGAAAACAGCCTTCGGGCCAGAGTGTTCCCACCCCTGCACTAGAGGATGCCAAATGCTATTACCAATTTCCAATGTTCTGCAAGCTCTCAGCATTATCTTCTGCAAGCAGAGATATGTTTTGCATATTTAATGGAGGTTAAATGCTGAGATTCCTGCTTCTCCGGCATTGAATATGGCATCCATCTCTCCTATAGAGGGTGAAATGTAGAAGGGGGAGACCCACACTTACAGCCAAATCCTAATCAGGGTTAATGGGTGACAGATCCCATGATCTGCTACCATAAGTTTCAGACTGGTGATGCAGAAGTGAAAGACCATGCAAACATGACAGTAACTCCCAGGCACCCTGCTGGAGCAGGTAATTCAGTGGAGGGGGGTGATTTGGGGGGATCATGGATGGTTTGAGATGGGGAGCAGGCAGGACAAAAGAGTTGGCAAAGGTCTGAGCATTGAAGGCCAGGTAACCTCTTACTTAGCAGAGAGGTAAGTTAGAAAAAGTGTTACCTCTTCTGAGTCATCTGGTTGTCATCCCCCAGAACGCACTATATGCTCTGTCACACTGCAGTGCAATGGGCTAACTAGTTCAAATTTTGACATACTAATTCATCTTTGTAATGTTTAAAAAGTACCCACTGCCTTTAAAAAAATAATTATGCACCTTTTATTTAATTAGAACTTGCTTTCATTCAGATTTTTAATATTGTCTCAGATGAATCAGTGGGGAAGACCTCTATAAAAAGACTTCTGAGATCTTATGTCACATGAGATATCATAGCAGCCAAAGGTGAAAGACAAGAGTTTTGAAAGCATTTGTTTGACCCTAATAAAAGAATAAAAACTGACATGGAGACAAGGTGAAACATTTTATCAAGGACAATAAAATCATCAATCTAGCACTACTGTCAAATATTACAGACTATGAAATCATGGTATGGTAGGACAGGTGGTTTTTGTATGGGCAGAGGGCTTGTAAAATACAGTTTATATCTGTGCTCATCCAGTAGAATCTCTTGCAGTGAGGGTCTGGCAGGTTTTGCCCTCAATGCCATAGGGGTAGAGTTTTACTGTTGCCCATAGAAGTGAATGCCAACCAAGGGCAGAGAATCAAAGTATACAGTTTGGAATACTTTTGGAATTAGTTCTAAAACTGCTGTGTGGTAACCCTAGAGAGCCCTCCTTCTACATCTGTTTAGCCCACCTTCTGCAGAGTGGAACAAAATTATGGGAAAGTGGAGTAGAATGACAGGAGCAGACTCTTGTAAATGTAGATGGATGTTTGATGCCCTCAGGAGTTGAATCAGGGGTTGACCAGGCCAGGCACTAGCCATGGGTTAGATGACCATGCCACTAGGGCCCCAATTGTTCAGGCCAACCTCTTAATCCTTAGTGCTTCTGGCTGTGGTAGCACCCAATGTGGGCAGTGGGCAGGCCTCAGGACTGAAAGGGCCCAATGTGGGGTGCTTGTGTGGGCACTGCAGTTATGGCAGACCAGATGCTTGTGGTGCTGAGCACAAAGCATGGCACCTGAAAATAGTTGGCTGTGACATGATAACATCACTGCCAACTACTTCTGGGAGGCCCATTTCAGGTCAAACAGTCCTAAGGGAGGGCAAGCAATCCCATATTCTGCTCGCCACACTGCCCTCCCAGGCTGCCAGATTATGGCTGCAGCAGTGGAAAGTCCGCCCCAGTGCAGGGCCCCCCCCCAGAGAGTGCGGCCCAATGTCGCAGCATAGGCCAAATTGCCTTAAAGGTGGCCCCAGGAGTGGGCACCATGGAATCCCAAGGCAATGGTTTTTCTGAAGGCCTCCAGAAACCGGTCACCAACATCGGGAAGGCCGCTGAGAAACTCCCTCTTTTTCTGAAGTTCTTTACTTCTCTTGACATTCTGAGATGTTGACCAGAGCAGAGGACTCCATATTGTGGCTTTGTGCTTTACCCAACATTCAGGGTCAACTCAACCAATACAGAATCTTAGGGCACAATCTAGCCAAAGTAAAGCAATGTAAAGTCTTGCAAATGTAAAGCAAGTCTTGCAATGTAAAGTTTTGCAAATGAATAGTAAAGCAATGTAAAATCTTAAAAGTTAGTTAAGCTCTGCTCAGATAGAACCCTAGAACAGAGTAAGTTTAGAATCTTTGATTTCCCTAGGTACAGGTACTTGGCTTGCAGAAGATACAGTATATTAAGAGGGATATTGTTTTATTTCTATTTGTTCAAATGCTTACTGCATTTCAAAGAAAAGCCCATTAGATGCCAAATGCCAATCATTATGTAGTAAATTTCCATGAAGAAGGAAGAACAGCATAGAGATTGTTGCACTTTATGATAATACATTTTTTTTTTTTTTGCTTTAATTTTACATATAAATATCTCTGGCAAAAAAGCTCATTTACACCTACATAATGCATGCATTATGCACTTTGGGGAAGAGGCACAGAAAATACTCTTGTTTACTGCTGTGAAGTACATTTATGAAGACAAAGATGAGCAGCTAGAACTTCATTATTTTGTGATTATTAGATTATGTGGTTTTTTTTTACTTCTGATAAAGTGCTGCAAAAATTGAATGTGATGCATGCTAATTTGTTTCTTTATTAGACTTTGTACTTCCCTCGTTGTACATTGTAGAGTTAAGCAGATTAAAATGATCTCCCCACTTGCCGAAAGATCCACTGATTAATGTTCATGTTCAACCTTGTAGTGCCTATCATTACCACATTACTTGAGGAGTTCAGGGCTAGAATACTGACTTAGATTGAGTTTGAAATGATGAAACAAGGCAGACATGGGTGTTTAGTTAAGATCACTGAGCAAAAACATTTTCAATAAGACATCTAATGAATTTTGCTATTTGGGGGGAATTTAAGGCTATTTTAATCATTTTTTGGCAGGATACAACTGATTTACAAGAACTTTTATTTATTTCACTAATGCATTAGTCATATTCACTACTTAAAGGACGTGAAGAGATGTACAATAGATCACGGCAGGGAAGAAAAGGCATTTGATGTTTTTTCCTTGTGCTTTTGACGGTATTACTTTATTATTACTACCAAAGTATTACTATTACTTAGAAAGATGCATCAGGTGCCCAAGGTGCATAATAAAGCATAACAATAATGACATTAAAGAGAAAAGATAAGCATAAACTGTGCTGAGCAATAATCATTATGATCCATCCCCTATGCATCTGTATATGTTAGAGTTAAATAGGTCAACAAATCAAACAGCAGAGAATGCCTCGCTCACAGCCCAATCCTGAGCTGCCTGGGGCATGGGGCTGCAGCAGCGCTGAAAATGGTTGCCGCCATGTTTTGTCAGATTCCCCGTCCAAGCTTCACTCTGAGAACTTATGCCCACTCCCAGCTAATTAGTTCCCCTTTTTTCCCCAACAATGGCCCCACTTCTCCATTGCAGCACTGCTGGACCCCACCACCAGGGTGACTCTCCTGTTCAGCCTGCAGAGTTCCTCCTTCCTGCCAGCAGCTTCTCCACTACAGCAACACCTTGGTCCTCAGCAGGTCTTCAGTGCAGCAGCCACACACCAATCTCCAGTGTCCCCAGCAGTCTCTGTTCCAGGCAGTCTCCAGCAGTCCATTCATCTATCTGTCTACTACTACTGTTAGTCAGCTAGTCCGCTGGTCATTCAACAGGTCCAGTAAACCATCAGCTAGTCTATTCGTTCCACAGTCCATTAATCCATCAGTTCAGTCTCCTTCCTTCCTTCCAGCTTTCCTGCTATACCCCTTTTCCTTCCTGCAGATGTTGCTTCTAACACTGAGGGCTTTTTTTGCCTCCAAGTGGCTGCAGCTGTGCAGTACACTCACTGCAGTCTAAGGCCTGGTGTTAACCCCATGCTTGCCTGCCAGAGAAAAGGGCCACGGTTGACACCACACCCTATCTCCTCAAGGGATCTTGCACATTTCCATTACACCCTGCATCTTGCGCGCCCTAGGCAGCCGCCAGCAACTCCTCAGGAGAAGAGAACTTTTGTCCCCTTCCTCCAGGTAAAAGGAATAGCCCTGCAATGGGCTACTTTCACCGTTCACCAGCAGTCAAAAGGTCAGCACTGAATCAAGTGCCTCCATGCCTTACAGCATGTTTGTGACAGTGCATGCCAGCAGAAATCCAGCACACCGAGCTCAGGATTGGGCTCTCAGTTCCCCAAAAATGGGATCTCAGGATCCTTCTTCGTATCTGGTTGATGTTTAACATCCGGTTCCAAATGCATAATGGTTTTATAAATCAAGCATAATAGCTGCACTTCTGCAAGTCCCTTGACACACATATTCACCACCCACTTACTTACTTACTTACTTACCTGGATTGTCCAAACATTTTGGCAGGAGGGCCACATCATCACTCTGACACTGTGTCGGGACCAGGAAAAAAAAAAAGAACTAATTTACATTTAAAATTTGAATAAATTTACATAAATGAATATATTTGAGATGGAACTTATATGAATGAATTAAGGTCTTGCAGTAGCACAAGGCCTATAAAAGGCATTTCACAAAGCAAGGTGAGCCTTTCCTTTGCTGCCACTGCTGCATCACAGACATGAAACAGCAAGTAGTGGAGGGAGCCCTCGTCCCACAGCTCAGGTGAGAGGTCAAAGAGTCATCCTCACACTGAGAGCAGATGCATTGGGCCAGCATCAACTCAAGCAAGTCTCTGGAGGGCCAGAGGCTTATTGGAGACTGGAGGCTTCCCATGGGCTGGATTGGAAGCTCCCAAGGGCCACAAGTGGCCCTCGGGCTGGGGTTTGGGCACCCTTGTTCTAACCCCTTATATCCTTGTAACCCAGTTGATTGGCCCCACCTGGGACAACTTTTCTTTCTGTGCCTCAGTGTCCTCACTGATTCATTCAGAAAGTATACAGGTTGAGTCTCATTATTCATAAGGGTTCCGTTCCTAGAACTCATGGAATGCGGTGTGTAATGGATGGCAAAAAACACACTACAGCAAATCAGTTTAAAAAACAGTCTCTTTGTTCTGATGATTTAAAAACAGCCTTGCTGACCTTTTGAAATGCACACAGAGGCAATCAGCCTCTCTCCAGGGGCTTAGGCTTCACTAGGAGGCAGCAATCCCTCCCTTCACCAGGAGCCCCAGCAAGGGCGAAAGAATGGAGAAGGTGATAATTGCTGCCATTTAGCCTTCTTTCATGTGCTCAGGGGGAAGGGAGGAGTGAAGCCTGTAGAGAGAATGACTGATGGATTGTCAGCCAGCTGCCCTCTCTGGCATTATTAAACAACAGTTTTCCTTTAATTTAAAGGGCCCTTCTCATCAGCTCTGAGATAGAAAAAATCTGTGGATACTTAGGTTATACCTGTAATCACTTGTATGACTGTCTCTCTGCAATAGTAAAAAGCAGTTTTTTAAACTGTGATTTTAAAGGGGTGCATTTTTTTAAAGGGGTGCATCCAGGGATCAGCACATTCTCATTTGCAGGGGGCCATTCGTGTTGCGTCAAATCCGTGTATAAAAAATCCGTGTATAACAAGGCTGAACAGTACACAACTTATAAGTTTCATAACCATTTATGTTGAGATGACTCCTCTTTATAGAATAAAAAGACCCCATATTGTATGGATCTCATCTTTTGTCTCCTTGCCCCAGGGTAAGCCTAAGCAACTGCTGTGGGGCAACTCGGACCTGAGCCAGCTCAATAACTGGTATAAACCCATGATGATCCATGAAGGTGAATCAGACCCAGAAAGGGGGTTGGGATTCAGCATGTGCTGCAGCTGGTCCCACCCTCTCCCAGGTCTGGTCTGCCCTCCTACCTGCCTCTGTTACTGTCCCATTCCACTCATCCCCTCCCCCATTCGGCACACCCTGCCCAATTCAGTCCTCTCCCTGCCTCCTTCCAACTCCCTGAATAGGCTTACCTGCTCTGGTGGATCTTTGAGGATCCGCTGGGAATGGGAGGCCTCTCTAGCCTCTCCGCCAGTGAGCCTGCAGCACATGCTGGTAGAGGCTGCCTTACAACTGTTGTAAAGCAGCCTCTGTTGGTGCAACACTAGCAGGGAGGAGGACAGGATTCTTCCATATGGGCATTGCTGCAGAAGGATATAGGACTGTCAGGATCCTTGTGAGTTTGCAATGCCATATGGCAAGCACTCACAGCACAGCACTCAATACTTCTGACCAACATGAAGAGCATATTCAAACTTCAGCAGTGGGTTTTGTGGCAACCACACAGCTACAATGTCCAGATGGTAGTTTAGATGGCTCTCCAGCAACGCAATTCTTTATTTTTGTTAAACTGTAATGTGTTTCGGGTTTTGTAGAATCATACTGAAGGAATGGAGAGCTGCCTAGTCTGCCTGTCCCCTGAAATGAACCTGCATGCACATCTGAACCATCTCCAAGAGATTAATAGTCTTTTCATAAAAACAATTAACATTGTGGGCCTGACCACTTCCTTGGGCACCTTATCCTATTTCTTCTTGCATATAGGAAGTTGTTCCTAGCAATTAGCTTAATCTCACCTTCCTGCCACTTCAACCCTCCTTGCGTTTAGTTTTTATTTTCAATAATCTCTATTTATATTATTTATGACAGTCATTTTAAAACATTGGGAAACATATCTTTTCATCTCTGGTGCTGAACATGCCACCCTCTTTAAACCTTGACTTATGTTTCTTATATTTTCAGTTTCATTCAAGATCTCATTAACCCGACCATTGTCTTTAGCTACAAGGAAATTAACAATATAAGATGATTAAGGTTTTCTTTCTCTAACAAGTCAAAGCTTTATGGACAGATAAATAATTATGTAGAAAATACAGTAAACTTTTCGGAGTTTCAGAGAAACATTCCCCCAGATGACTCACAGCCCAATCCTAACCAGTTCTGATGCAATAGGGCTTCCTGGCCCACATTGTATCCAGTGCTGGGATTGAGTGGACTGGGGGTGTCCTCGGGGTAACATTTGTTCCCTTACTCCATGTAGAGCTACAGACTGCTCAATGGGGCTACTTGGATCTGTGCCAGCAAAATCACTAGCACAAGTCCATGAATCTCCATGTTGGACATTCAAGCTTGGGAGGGGGAATAGGATTCGTTGTAAAGCCAACACTTCCAATCCCTCCCCCTTCCAGGCCTGAACTGCCACCACTCTGGCCTCCACCCACCCTGTTATACTCCCTCCCTGACCCCATTCCACCCCTCTCTAAGCCCCTGTGCCACTTAGCAGGAGCTTACCTACTCCTTTGGGTGGTGCTCCTGGATTCAGCCTTGGTGGGATGGTGCAGCTTACTCGTGGGGTGCCAAATATGTAAGGAGTCACATTTTTGTATGGTCTTCTGTATTTGTTTTTTATTTGTTGAGTTTTTATGAGGTTTTTAGAAGCTGCCCCAACTATTCTCCCTAGGAAAGAAAGTCAAAGAACTGTCTGCCATATGGTCAAAGAGCTCCAAGAGCCTCAGTCAAGTGGTGAGCAAGGAAGTTCCCTTGCTTGCAGACTTGCCTCTGCATCATCCAGGTGCTTTAATTGCTTTGACAACGCAGTAGCCACACCATTTTCCAGCCTTCTTCCAAACCTCTGTTCTGGAGAAGGGTAGAAATTGCTACAAATATGAGGACAATCTCCACCCACATCTGCAGGAAGAAGGTTGGGTACATCACTCCAGTGGTGTCACTAGGGTTTGCGTCACCTGGTGCTGGATGCCAGCGCATCACCCCCCCATGCAGTGGGTGGGGCAGCACCCCAGGTGGTGGGCGTGATGATGTACCATCATTCTGCCTCCACTGGTTTTTTGGCTGTACCTTTTGATAGAACAAAGATAGAACACATGCTGCATGAAATTACGTATTGATTGATATATAACATGCTGGTATTATTCTTCCAAACTGTGATTTTAGTGATTTTGATCACTAGTGGTGTCACCCCCCCCCCCAAGGGTGTCAACTTACTAACACCTTATTGCAGCAGTTCTCAAACTTTTAGCACTGGGACCCACTTTTTAGAATGACAATCTGTCCAAGACCCACCAGAAGTGATGTCATGATGGAAGTAATCATCAGGCAAATTAAAATAAATAAGTATAAATAATTAAAGTAAAACAAATAAATAAGCAGAAGCCAGCCCTGTTCCAACAAGTGAATTTCCTCTGTAAGCTACCTGCAATAACACCCCCCCCCCTCCAAAATCAGTAAGGTTTTCAGTCCCACCCAGTGCCCAGTTCAATTTAACAATTTCTATTTAAACCAGATCACTGTCAGGATCCACCTGGCTTTGTAAGTCTCAGAAAAGATCAGCTGAAGCCTCTGTTTGGATCATTTTCAGTATGTGTGTGTGTGTGTGTGGGGGGTGCCTTCTGGAGCACTTGTTTAACTCCAGGTGCATAGGATCAGGATCATTCTGGTAGCCTTGCACTTTCCTTCACCTGATCTTCCACATCAGCCAAGGCATGTTTGCTTACTTGCAAGTAAACATGACCATGAGGCTTAGTTTTGCTTTCCATAGGGTGCAATACATTCATCTGCTTGGAGGGAGGGACTTCCTTCTCAGGTGTTTTTGGGGGCTGCATTCATTGGATCAGGACCATTCTGGTGTCACAGGATTCCTCTCAGCCTGCCTTTTCCGACGCACTAAGGCAGGTTCACCTACCCACGAGTAAACGCGTGATACGGCTCACGTTCACTATCCATAGGGATCCATGCAATTTTTGTTCTCCAGTTTTTTGGCCATAACGTTTGATAGAAAGGAGATATGTCACTCTGGTTTTTTGCATTGCATTCCGCTTGAAATTCCACATCCAATGGTATATAATATGATGAAGTTACTCCTAACTACCGCAATTTTAGTGTATCACCTCCCCCAGTGCGCGTCACCCCTCCTGTGTGCGTCATCTGGTGCGGCCTGCACCCCGCGCACCCCGCTAGCGATGCCACCACATCACTCTCACAATGGCAAGTGCAACAATTGAAAGTGTGGGCACCTGGACTAATGAAAAAAAAAAGAGTAGTAGTACCTACTAATATTGATGGGAGACTAAAGTGATGTTCCTGGATTAAATGCATTTGAATATTTTTCGAAACTGTACCATTTCGAGGTAGTTTATTGGTTTGATCAAGTAAACTACATTCTGTCAGATGTCAAGTTCCAAATAGCCAGTGAATTATAGATTCAATTAGTCTTCACCCATAACCTACCCAAACTTCTCCCATGACTTTCTACATTCTCTCATACTTTACCTATGACTCACCACATTCAGCAGAGTTGGGCCAGGCTACTACTGCACCCAAGGATTTCACCTGGGGCAAGGCCATATGTTAGAAATTAAACTGGCAATCCATCTGGAACATTTATGAATTTCAATATATCTTTATCATAGCACAGACCACGATGCTGCTCCTAGAAGAACTTGGGGCATAAGTGTCTAAAACAACTCAAAGAGCAATACAGAAGAAAGACATAAGTGATGCTTGTTCATCTCTGAGTAATAATTAGGGCATTTTTCTACATCATTTACACATCCTAAATAGAACTGTGAATGGCACTTGGAGACATTAAGGCTATACAAGCAAAACCCCAGCTGTCTACATTTTTAGATTGATATTTCCAGCATTTACTTGCTCCTCAGTATCTCAGTTAGATAACAAGTATACATGTTCACATGCCAGCAAATGATACTATTTTAAATTGGGAATTATGTTACATTTGCTTTTCATCATAATACTCTTGAACTATGGTGTCATGCCAGGCTTAACCCACTTCTTCCTAGGAAGGAAAAATTAAGTTTTGTATTGTTCTTATTTTGGTTAACTAATACGCTGTAGAGTTGGTAAGACAAATGGCATGCACCTCCCCTTCCAATTCCTTTAAGAACTCCTTGACTGGGAAAATCTTGGTAAGCCAAGACCAGCCATGCCACAACAACTGCTGTGTGCATGGAGGTGGGATTTTGTATGCATAGCAGTAGTGTAGCCAAAGGGGGGCACAGAGACACAGCAACACATGGTGTAAGGGGCCCCTACCACTTGCCCTCTAGGAAAGCTCCCATACTTTCTCTACTTAGGCTCATCAATGCAAGTGTCTTTCTTCAGAATCTGGACCTTTTGGTTTAGTATGATTCAATTTGTATTTAATATATGGAACTGATTATCACTATACATTCTTCTGTACTTACTCAGAGATGGTTTGTAAAGAGCTGTCCATTGACATCATCCTATTAGGACAGCCTAAGGAACCACTGAGGGATTAGAACATAAAATTAGATGAAGGAAGTTGTTAAGATCACATTTTATGGTGATGACAATCTCTCATAATGAATAACCCTGAGACATCAGATTAATGTGACTGTTAAATCATTTGAAATATGGCCATAATAGGAATAAATCAGAAGTCCTTTGTGTGTAGGATGTACAGAACCACTCCTGACAGCTGCCTGTTCAAATTTTGTAAAACCAGATGAGTTATCAAAGACATCTTGAGAACCACATAAATATGAGGTCATAGGAAGCCTAATTGTAACCTTTTCGGCCACACACATAGTGGTTGGGCTGTGCAAGTGTTAAGCATCTGTTGATGTCCTTTATAGGATAGTGACTATTCACATTTTTTTGTAAATCTCTGCACAGCACAACTTGTTCGAAGACACAGGTACTAGTTAGACAGTGCAATCTGTGCATGTCTACTCAGAAGGAAGCCTGACTGAGTTCAGTGGGACTTACTGCCTAGTAAGTATGCATAGGATTGCAACATAAAGATGTCAACCAATTAAAATACTTTTAATTGTTGAATAATTTGTATCAACCAATCACTCTAAATCAAGGGTGGCCAACCTGAAACATGCCATGTGCCACATTTTACATACAGAATCTTCAACATGCCACTCCAACTTATTTTAGCCATTCCCAGACCTGCTTGGGTGGTTTCACTGACCCACATGATCTGCCCAGCCTCCTCTCAGCTATCTTCACCCCCCCCCCCGGGCCTTGTCGCTCCCTGTCTGGGCTTCATGCTTGCAGCCGTGAAGTCCTGTGTTGGCTGGCGTGGCTGTGACAAGCAATTTTGCATGTGCCACTCAGGAAGTGACTGTGTGCCACTAGTGACACAGGAAGTAACATGTGCCACAGATAGGCCACCCCTGATCTAAATTATTAATCTGTAACATTTTAGTAGATCTGAGCATCCTCAAAATGTGAATATAGGTTACATTTTGAAATACTGAAGAAAATATGAACAGTTTGTTTTTATTTTAACAAATTATTTAACATTCTATTTTCTATAATCTTAGTACATAAATCCATGCAATCTTGTGGTATTAGGTCTATCTCTGAAAAGTTCAGTGAGCACAACTCCATTCCATCAATGAACGATTTCCGTTATTTTGTCCACATGCATTATTTTGAAAACCTTAACTAGCACTCTCTTCCCCACAGGAGGTAAAGGCTCCTGTGATTTACATCATCATGTCAACACACTTTTTGAAGCCACTAAAAATTGTCTCAATAATGACATATTAGTGCTAGAGACATCATCTTTAAGAACACTGTTAAAAACATTGCATTTCAATTTTTCATTTCTGTTGATTGAAGAATAACCTGAACCACTGAGTGTAGTTCAATCAAATAGAAGTCTTCCTAATTGACATGGTAAATTTTACACTCATTGGGCCACTTCAGACTACACTTCCTGAACCGACTCCTCTACATGCAATGAAGCATGGGATCACACACATCACTCCTCCTTCCAGTGCATCTTTCTCCTCTTTTTTAATTTTGTGGGGTATGTGGTCCTACTCTTTATCAATGAAGAGGGGCTGGTTTGCTCCTCCTCCTGCTGTGACATCCCCTTTTCCTAAGTGCAGGGAGTCCCTGGTTCAGAAGAACTATCTCCTGATGTGATTAGGGAAAGGGGGAAAATGTAATATCTTGCTCCTCACCATATGAAGGAGGACTGGTGAAGCAGGGTAGAGAGGGGGATGGTCCTGAAGCAGATCAGGGGCAGATTTCAGCAGCAGCAGCACCTGCAAGATCCAGAGAACTGGACAAAACATACCCGCTTGGATCTCCCTGATTTACGCATGCAAATTAGTTGGCATAGATCTATGTAGGCCCATTCGGGACTAGGGAGCTCTGGAAGGGATAAGTTAAATATGTCTTTACTTACCTCTCTGCTGCTGCCTGGGTTCACCAAGGATAGGATTAGGCTTTATAGTAAAGAGTAAGAGTAAATATTTTCACTACTCCATCACTTTATGTAAAATCCAATTTAGGAACGCCTCCTTGGCCTTTGCTTTAGTGCATAAATATTTCAGCACCTGTTTGCTGATGCATCCATGCTGTTAGAAAATCACCAATAGAAATAAACAGTGTAATAGCGAACATGCTGAACTTCTTGAACTTGGAGCTGGGAAAATCTATACCCTGTTAAACTAAGCTAAGTTTTTCATGGTGAGGAGACTTTCATATATATTTAAAAGCATGGCCCCACTGCTCTCTCAAGAGTTTTCATAAATTCAGTTCTGACACCTCCATTCCAACTGCCATCATCAATACCAAAGAGACCTTTATTTAGGAGTGTCAAACATTGTTGTAATTTTACTTTTTGATATACAGAGGATATCCCAAAGACTTCTACCAAAAATTGCCTCCTTGTATCTGCTTCCAGGAACTGACAAATCACAAGCTGTACAAATAGAATAGATAAATACAGCTCAAAACAGCACTTTTTAAAAAGAGGCATTGGCAATCTTTTTAAAAAGATGGAGATAATTTCCAAAGCATTGTTCAGTGGGCGCTCTCTCTCTCTCTCTCTCTCTCTCTCTCTCTGTATCTTGCTGCAAAGATATTTCTTCACCAAAGGTGGAGCAGTTAAAATATTGTCGTTATCCAGTTTGCCTTACAGCCATGTAAATTATTCAGTAGCTTCACATTTCATTTGTACACCTGCGAGTTCTATCATATATTCAAATTAATTTCTACATTAGCATATCTGCACAGAGTAAAGTGACTACCTTTGTCAATAGGTAAGATTGTTATTACTTTAAAACAGATGTACAACCCCCCCACCCCCTCCTCCCAAAAATGTTCTGCTACAAATTCTTACTTAATGGCCAGTCACAGATTTTCTCAGAAATTCAGGGGCTCTGATCATTTGTTCTCACTTCCTTCAGCTATCCTTCTTTTAGTTGATATGATGAGCCAAAAATGGGGTAGAAAACGCTCAAGCTATGGTTACACTTCCACACATTGAAGATTCTGATTGAAAACTATAGACCCCACCATGTCTTTTCCTTCCCCAGTCTATATAAATACACAGAAACTTTTGCAGGCAGGATAACAGAATGGGGGGAGGGAGGTCTTTGTATTTCTCCATACCACCTCCATACCACCTTCTCCTTCCAGCCCTCCCTCTTGATCGATGCAAGTGACTACTGCTCCAACTTGTAGGGTTTAGTGAGAAAGCATGGGAGTTGTGCACAAGTCTCCCATCCCCCCAGTCAGTGCACATACTTATGTGTGCCTGTAGGATGAGGAAAGGTGCAAGCTAGTCTCAACAGATCTGCCAGAACTCTCTCGTGTGGACTGTACCCATGGGAAGCTCCCACAGTCTATGTGAACTGTGCCCACAGGAAGCTCCTTACAAAAATGAAAGGAAGCAGAGCACATAATGGGCAAGGGAGAAATAAAAAGGCGTCCTTCAGCTAAGGGAGGGGCCACTGCTTGCTGGTTAAGCATAAGCTTCGCAGGCATAATGACCAGTTTCAGTCCTGGGCATATCTAGTTAAAGGAGCATCAGTATGTGAAAGACCTCTTCCTTGAAATCTTGTGAGTTGCCACCACTCTGAGTAGATTAGTGCTGATGTTTGTTCCATTTTGCTGCCCCATTTACAGAAGGTTATATGTAGCAGTGGCTAGTAACAGTGGCACTCCTTCTGGTGGTAATGGGTTAGCTGCAACCATCTTTTCCCCTGGCATACTACATCATCATGTAGTATGCCATCAGAGTCATGGGGGGGAGGAGGGTTTGTAAAAAAAAAATGGTAGCCACCAGCAGTGTTCCCTCTCATTTTGTGTCACCAAGTGCATGAAGCCAAACTGTAGCTATGCAGGGGCTGCTGTGGAATGTTCATTGATTATATAATTGACATTGTCATGCTCCAGAGCACAAAAGGGGCCAAGCAGCTTACATGGAAGGGTGCCTCACAGTGCTCCAGGGCACTTTCCTCCTTGGCCCTCTGTTAGCTTGTATTCTTGTGGTCTCACAAGAGAAGCTGACAGAGTGTTGAGAAAGACACACCCCTGAGTGCTGAGAGGGAGAGAATCAGGGGGGTGCCACCGACTACAGAATTCAGTCTGGTCAAACCCAAGTACTCAGCAACCCATTTCTGCTGTGCAGACTTTCAGCTGTGCAGGCTTTCCAGCTGCATGGCCATGCAGCTTCCAGGGAAGACTGGCCAATAGTGCATGCCTGTTGGGAAAAATACCACCATTGTTATTGTAGAACATACTGAGATTATGACAAAAAGATGGAGGAGTGGTTTTATCAGATTTGATTTGAAAGCTGTCTGTTGAAAATGTTCAGCTTCTTTGTAAAGTAGACGACACTGGACAAGATGGACCAGTGGTCTGATACCATATTGACTTCACAGATTTTTAACCAATGGGCAACAGAAACCAAACAGTCTTTGCTCTAAAAGAAAAGTGTCATGTGGATGAAATCCCAGCAGGGGGTTATGCAGTTGCTTTACTTATCCTCGATGTAGGTACTGGACTATCGGCTTGCTCTGAATGGGGTTGCACTCCCTCTGAAGGAGCAGGTCCACAGCTTGGGGGTCCACCTGGATTCGCAGGTGGCGGTTATGGCTAGGGGGGCCTTCGCTCAGCTTCGGCTGGTGTGCCAGCTGCGGCCGTACTTGGATCGTGCAGACCTGGCCACGGTGATCCATGCTACGGTGACATCGAGGTTAGATTATTGTAACACGCTTTATGTGGGGCTGCCCCTGAAGACGGTTCGGAAACTGCAATTAGTGCAGAATGCGGTGGCCCGTGTGGTCACTGGAGCTAGGCGGTTTGACTCTGTCAGCCCGCTTCTCTGGGGGCTGCATTGGCTGCCCATTCGTTTCCGGGCTCAATTCAAGGTGCTGGTTTTGACCTTTAAAGCCCTATACTGCTCTGGGCCAGGGTTTCTCAGTGATCGCCTACTTCCGTACAATCCGGCTCGTCCTCTTAGGTCATCAGTGAAGGCCTTTTTACAAGTGCCGCCGCCTAAGGAGGTACGTGGGGTGGCGGCAAGAAATAGGGCCTTCTCAGTAGTGGCACCAACATTATGGAACTCACTTCCCCTTGACTTGAGAATGGCTCCCTCTCTTGAGACTTTTCGGAAAGGCCTGAAGACATTTTTGTTTAAAGAAGCCTTCTGAGTGCATGGCCTTTTTAAACAACTTTTCTGTATCTTTTAGTATTTTTAGAGGCCTAACTCCTCTGATTTGCTATGTTTTGCTCTTTGTATCTGACTTTTTATCTGATTATGGTTTTTATGGGTATATGTTAATGTGTTTTTAATATGTTTTTATTTGTGGTTAAATTATGTTTTTAATCTGTTTTTAATATGTTGTGAGCCGCCCTGGGTCCCTTTGGGGAGAAGGGCGGGATATAAATAAAGTTTATTATTATTATTATTATTATTATTATTATTATTATTATACTGCTGTTAAAGCAAATTGCTTTTGTATGCCCTTGCTCTCACCTTTTAATGGAGATAGTATCTTGGGCTTGATGCTGCAAATTGGCATGGCCTGCCTGACTTTTCCTAGGGGACTCACAACATTGGGGTCTCACATATTTGGACCTAAAGAATCAACTTTTTTTTTTTTTTTTGCAAAAGCAAATGGAAGTATCATTCTTGTAGAGATCCATTTAACTCTGAGCTGCGGAAGGCAGTGAAATATCCAAATCAATGGCAACTTCCTTTACCATGCAGGTAGCATTGCCACATGGATTGAAAGACCAAGGACTTACCAAGGTGTATGAAAGTGACCTGGAAAGATGCAGCCGTTGTGACTGAGCAGGTCAGCACTTCCTCCAGTCTTCTCAGAAGGTAGGCCCTGACCCAGCGGTGGCCATCCCACAAGTTAGACTGCCGCCAAGTGCCATTGTTCAAGCCTCTCACATGCCTTTTTTCCTTTTAGGGGTCAACTTGGGCTCCTCAGAGAGCCATATGAGAGTCAGCATGATGTAGGAGTTAGAGCATTGGACCTGCATTGAAGTCCCCACCCAGCCAAGATGTCACTCATCTTTCCAACTCACAGATTAGTTACACTTTGTTGTTGGCATCCTTCAGTCTTGGAAGACTATGGTATTGCACTCTGAATGGTGGTTTTGGAACAGAGTGTCCTCTCCAGTGCGCAAAGCCTGGGTAAAGTAGATATGGAGGATAGACTGTTTCCCATGCAGCAAATCCCCCCTCTCCACGTTGCTAAAATGGTCCAATGGAAAGGCAGAAGTCAATACGGTTGGTTCCAGCGACGTCGCAGGAGTTGCCAGAACATGACTGTGTTCATCCATGAACTGCCTCAGGGACTCCGGCTCCGGATTTTGCCTCGAGGTTGACTCCTGAAGCCTTTTCCATAACTGGATGTAGCCGCAAGGCAGTGGAGGTTTGGGATCAGAGTTTTCCTTCTCTCAGATGAGCTGCCTTCCCAGGCTAACAAGTCCCATCTAACAAGCCACCCACCAAGAGGTGGCTGTTCAGTCGCCTCTTACGACAAGTACAGCCAAACTGAGGGCCTATTCTTATCCCCAGCCCTCAGGGGAAAGTTACAAGGATAAGAGAAGAGGAAGTTGCCTGAACTTCTTAGAGGAAGTGTGGTATTTAAAATACAGATTTGGTACTGGGGTCGTGTGTTGGAATTCACTAATTTAAGTATCTCCTTTTTCCTTTGCTCACCACTGCACTATACCTATGTGTTTTGGCCTGTTACTATCCATTTCTCCATATGCAGGCATTTATGCTCTAAAGGGTGAAGGAAATCAATAACCAGACACAAGGCTGTATCATGTGGATTTTTTTTTAACTTGATTTGTAGAAAGACCTAAAGAACCATTTTCACCTTTGCGGAAGTCATTTCCAAAGTGAACCATTTTCAGATCCAGAAACATTTGGCTTGTTGTCTGATTAGACAGTGCTTTCCATTTTCACATGCTTATGTGTTTCTTGATCCCAGCCAGGCCAGGAGTTGAAGTGCCAAAATAGCATGAAAATCTGCTCTCACGCTATTTACCAATTCAACAAGGAAGTTAAATAGCAGCTACTTGAAACATCACGTTGGAACATATGGTCCTTTCTGGCATCCAGACCCAGAGGGAAATAACCGATACTAACTTTCTACAAGAAGCAGGCTGTATGTACCTTGTGCATGAACAGTGGCACCCTAAGTTCCTGGCAAGACAAAACTCTTTAAATTTGGCCTACGCTGTAGACCTGCAGGAGTTCTGAAATGGAATGTTTGGCAGTGCTGTATTCCATATGCTTCCCCTGCAAACAGAATGAATATCCCTGAGTTAGCCAGACAAGCAACCATACTCTGCGCTTGCTGAAGGAATGGTAAACATCCAAGGCTTAAGAAACACTATGTAAGTGAAAACACAGGTAAGAAATGTTAGCAACCAGTAACAGCATGGAAAAGAAACAAGGATGTCAGCAATGCTTGCTGATGGTCCAGAGGCATTCAGAAGCATGCAGCAAACATTATCGAATGGGAAAAGAATGAGAAAGAATGAATGTGTATTTATTTGTCATTATAACACAACTCCTTTAGCTATGGGTGAGAAAGTCTATGGGCGGCTTCTTGAGATATTGCACACAATGTTGTGCTTCATAGTAATTTTGAAAAGTAGGTGAAAATAAGTATCGTGTTGATCTGCAAAAGCAAGTGAGAGCTGCTGATAACATTACAAGGGATGGAGTTTGGTTATGGAGATGGAAGGTTTTAGGGGTTTTAGGGGTGTTTTAGGGGTGTCAAACTCATTTCATACCGCGGGCTGAACAGCATTTATGATGCCTGCTGAGGGCCGGAAGTGATGTCTTTAGGCAGAAAGTGATGTCATTAAACAGGTCTTTAGCAGAAATATGCACTTTTTCTCACTTAGGAACACATTAGCTGCAGATGACAGAAGAGAAAATATGCAACTCTTGATCACATTTCAAAATATAGCAGAGCCCAATTATCATGCCAACTGCCATTTCAGCAGTAAAAACCTCAGCACTGCTCAGCAGCTAAGAGCTCAAGGAACAGATAAAAAAACTTCCATAAACTGCATCTGCCCCCCCCCCCCCAGGGCCTTATGTTTGATACCCCTGGTCTATTTGGCTCTCTTGCAAGATAAATGTCACTTGGTCTTTAAGGGTTAGGACTGAACAGGACCCTGCTTCTAGGAAGCTAGGCCCTAATACAGTTGAAATGAGGGCTGGTTCTAACACTATAACTGAGCCTGGCTAGGCAACCCTCTCTCTAGGATTAGGGATGTAATGTGCTTGTCCCAGTTTCCTATCTGGTGCTAGTTTAAATTAATGCTTAAATTGTTTGTGAGGGTGAGGTTTAGGAACCTCCCCCAACATCCACATGATTAGAACACTAGGAGGAGAGGCATGTGGTGGGACGGTAATTTCTACCTTAGTTGAGAAATTAGAGGTGGCATCTTATGTGCATTTAGTTACCAGTTCCATTGCTCAGCCTTACCCTATGCAGGCCTACTCAGAAGTAAGCCCAATGGAAAACAGTGGGGGCTTTGGGATGCAGGGAATTAGGGGGCTCATGGGCATATGGGTTTGAAATGAATTCAGATAATGATTTTATGTGGGATAGTTTATACATCCCACCAAAATTAAGTAATTAAGGGCACGAGCCTAACCAGGTCTACTCAGAAGTAAGTCTTGCTTTGTTCAATGGGGCTTACTCTCAGGAAAGTGTGGTTAGGATTGCAACCTATATTTACCAATTGGGGGGAAAATAGCTCAACTCTTTTCCAAGCCAATATGTTTTGAGGTGAGTGGAGTTTCACCTGTCACTATTCCTTTCTTTTTTTCTTCTCTATTATAATGCAGTTGTATGTGATTTTAGATTGACCACAGGCCCAGAAAGGGCAAAGGTCAAGGGCAGGGCTGGTCTTGCCATGCAGCAACAGGAAGCAGTTGCATGGACTGGCACCCTTGGAGGCCTGGCAAATGGATACACCCCCAGCCCATCAGTCCACTGACCTTTCCAGCCTACTACTCCACTGTGCTCCAGTCAAGTTGGAAGAGGACGACTGCCGCAGCAATACCACTGGAGAGAGGAGGACAGGGAAAAGAAGTTGCTGCAACGCCAAGTCACTTCTCCCAGCCTTGGTGCTCACAAAAGGAGATTTGGAGCTGGCAGCCTTCCCTTTCCCCCTCCTCTCTTCTTCCAAGCATCCCCTGCTCATGCTCATTTCAAAAGAAGCAGCTTGGAGCAGGGAGGCAGCCTGTCTCTTGTAAACCACACTAAAGGGAGCCAGGGACATGCCTGCTAGTTTGCCCATCCACTCTCACCCCACATCCACAGGAGTGGGGGTGTGCCCATTAAAATAACTTGTCTAAGCCCTGCTGATTATTGGTCCCATATTGGAAATGGAAGGCTGAGAGAGAGAGAGAGAGAGCAGCTTTTTCATGGTTACCTACTGAACAGTAGCGGATCTCCCCAGCCCCATTCACTGGGGTAAAGGTCTGTGATGGCACCCCCCCCCCCACTGCAGGATGCTGCTGCCTCTCACATGCAAATCCACCCCCCCCCCACACACACACACTTACCTGGAGCGCACAGAACCTCGCGCAAGTCCAGGACAAGTTGGCAAAGCCTCCTGAAGGTTCTCAGAGAGGCTTTCGCGGGGTTCTAAAGAGGCACGAGGCTCTGCACCTGGGGCATTTGCCCCATCAAGTGAATGGCAGATCTGCCACTGCTACCAAATTTGTAGCAGAGGTCAGGCTTGAACCAGGGCTGTTCTAGTTCATAACCCCAGTTCTTAGCCACTGCGCCACACTAGCCCTTCCTGCTGATGCTGATGTCTGCAAAAAGCAGTTAATGGATTTAATGAATCATACAAGAGCAGCAGGAAATTGACTGAGCAACTCACAGCTGTACTCAGGGAAGGCTGAGCATGAATAGCCAGAAAGTAAAATGTTACACATTTCTTTTTCCACAATGTTCCTCACAAAAAGACAGAAATGCTGTGCTGATCAATGAGGCAACCTGAAATATTTTAACAAACCAAATCATGTCACTGAAAGTCTTGCTAAGCAAGCATATCAATAATGCTTGCATTTGTTAGTCACTGGGTCACAAAATTATTCGATGTCTCTTCTGTAAATGTGTTTTTGCTTGAACATTAATATCCCTATGAGGGGCTTTTAGTACTTGCAGCAGTTTACTAATCAATACTCAAAAATGGCCTTAGTGCACTGGACACAAATGGCACTTTTAGTCTGTTTGCCAACACAGTCGTGACCTTGGCAATTCATTTCTCGTATGTGTTATTGTTATTTTCTGTCAAAACCGGCTGTACCACTATCAAGAAGCGTGACCAGAGAGAGCCATGGTGTTCAGATGACTAATTGTAAAAGAGAAACAGCATGGCCACTCTTCTTTATAGTGCTCTGTCGAATCTATGCTCCATGTTGGACTCAGCCTGACATGGAGGCTCTCAAGTTTTCTCAAGCAAACTAGTTGGCACAGACTGGAGGAGACCCATTGTGGCCCAAGCACCCTTACTCAGGGGAAGGGGACAAAAGACCCCTTTCCCTGAGGAGACCGTTGGTGGCCTTGGCAGTGCCGCTAGATGCAGCAGTAGCCATTTTGGTGCCTCTGGCTTCAGAATGGGGCTGCCCAATTGGATTGGGCTACGAGAAAGAGCTGGCACTAAGGCAGAATTTAGTGATTCAGGCTCTTCACCCCGCAGACTTCCTTTCTTCCAAAAAAGAGGAAGATTCTGTTGCAGATTTTTAAGTTTGTTGAACTCGTCATTAATACTCCATGCATTTTTAATAATTTTAATTTTAATTTAATTTTAATAATTTAATAATTTTAAAAACACCATGCAGGTATAATAAACTGCAGGTTGAGTTATGGTAATCATGTGCTCTTATGGAGAACTTTTGGCTGTTTGTGGACCCTGGCATAGGACCAGGATTGGACCCAACAAACATTTTTCTGCATATCGTAGTGCTCATGTGTTCAAGTGTTTCATATTGGAGTGTTTGGTTTCAAGGCAGTCCTTAACTAACTCTTTGTGACTTGGAAATGTCTTCCCATTGCATTCACATGTAAAATGGAATGTTCAGACACATATTGGCTACATTTGAGAGATAATCTATAGAATCTAGCTTTTGTCTTTGGATCTCTCTTTTTAAGTCACATCATAAGAATAACATGTCTTAAGCAGGATTGTTTTTATCCCAGTCCTATTTCGTATTTAAAATGAGCACTGTAGACCCATAATACTCTGCAGGACTTGTTAATACGATGGCAGCAGGCCAACCCTGCACATTTGCATTTCAGACTAGAACCAAACTTTTGACTTGGCAACAGGTGGGGATCATGTTCTAGTGGGGACAAGTCTAGTGTCCTGAGACAAAGAGGGAGAAAAACTCAGGGAGATTTTAAGAATTTGAAAATAAAAATTAATTTTTTTCTTATAACTCATTTAACCTCTCCAGCTGAAAGTCTTGAAAACCTACTTATTTTCATCTGACATCCCACTTATAACATTTTGATGATCTGCACTAAATTATTCAAAGGATCATTTCATTATTTCAAATAAGATTTTATCTCATATCAATGTATTTCCCCAAAGCATTTATTTTAAAGTCCATTTCATAGCTTGCTTTTTATTTTTTATTTTTACCACCGACATTTATTTAAGTTAGTGTACAAATAGCCTTTGTTTTGAGTTGTTTGACAGATTGGAGTTGCTGGAAATAGCAGCAACTGTGTGTGAGAACTGAGTAGAATAATTTTCTTTTGAAGAGGAAAGTTGTAATGCTTTGCAAGCCAGAATAAATCATTCTTCTGATAATTATATCTTCAGATCTGTTTACTCTAATTAGTACCTTGGATTACCTAAGTTGTACAATCAGCATGCAACTTATCTGATTGAGCTCCAGTTCTAGTCGGTCTTTATTTGATACAATGTGTTAGTGTACGTCTTTGTTTTTCCTCCTATAAAAGGCGGAAATGTAATTTTTTTTAAAGAAAAATCTGTTGATACAGATCACAATTAAGTGTGAAATATGCAACAGATGGCGGGACTTATAATCATTCTATCAGACTAATAGTACACTGTCTGCATTTCAGAATTTGCTTTTCCCCAAAGATGCTCTTGGGTTGAAGCCATATTGACAGCTGGTATGTTCCTAACGTAGTTAGTTTGATATACCTCATCTATTAAATTCTGTACAATTTCCAGAATAACAGATGACAAGTACAATTGACCACCTGGGAAAACGAATCTTCAGTTGAAAGCTTAAATTGATCTTCCTTTTGTTCTGCAACAGTAAAGATGCATACTGCTTTGGGTGACATTACAAACTTTTGGCATACTCTTCTCCTTCCAAAGGATAGAATTTTTCTTTGCAGATAATGACTTTAAAAAATAATAATCTCTGAATACTTAACAGATGCCCCAACTATTGCACGTGTAGAAAACCAATGTGAGCATCAGCACAGCATCTTCTTGTTTAAGATAAAATACTTATAAAATGTGGCGCAGATTCAAAATTATATTCTCAATCTGTTCTAAGTAATATAAAAAAGTCCCAGATAACTATATATATATATAAGTCACAGATAAATATATGTATTCTTAATTTTAGGAGATTTGAATGCCAAAAGAAAAAATTAATTAGTTAATGACCATTCTTCACTCATCACTAAGAAAAAAGCCAGTGTGGTGCAGTGGCTAGATGGAGACCTGGTCAGTCACTGAGAGCCCAATCATATCTTCCTCCAGTCTGTAGCATGCAGCACAAATGAAAGAGCATGAGTTACATGCTGTGGTGTATTTAGCTCTTTTATTTAGCAGGGGGAGAGTAACTGGCCCACCTCACCCCAGCAGTGTCTTTTCTAGTGGCTGTCTGTTGGTGTTGCATCTTTTAGATTGTGAGCCATTAGATATTTGATTTTCTCTGTAAACGGCTTTGTGAACGTTTTGTTGAAAAGCGGTATATAAATACTGTTGTTGGTGGTGGTGGGAAGGGTGACCAGACGGTCCAGTGGTGCCAAGTGAAATCTACCTCTGAAGGCTACCTGGCTTTCAGTGGGTCTCCTCAGACCTATGTCAGCTACTTTGCAGGAATAAGACTGAGTAGATTCTTGGGGGTGGGCCTGAGCTGAGACAGAAGGATAGGATCCAGCATGTGTTGTTGCCACCTTGATCTACCACCTCCCTCTCCTGGCCACTGCCACTGCTTCCCACTGCCTCAGTGGCAGTTACAGTGATGGACAGGGAGTTTTCACACACACACACACACACACACACACACACACACACACATTTAATTGAAATATATATTTAAAATAATGAAATGACAACAAGGCAGAACAAAGTACATAATTTTCTAATTTTTGAAACTTGTAGGGGAAAAAAAACAGATTTAGGCTTTAGTCTAACAATAGTACATAATTTGCTTTTCTCTGAGAGAAGCTTAAATAGGGTAGTAGAGCTAATTCCTAAACTGACAAGAGTAATTACACAGCTGTGTTGTTTTTCTTATTTACATTGTTAAAACGCATCAAAAGTAACCTTAGACCCTAGGTTTTGTCTCTTTTTTTAGACAATAGAAAAACACTGGATACAGCTATGGACTTCCATTCTCTGCTGGATGAATTCCAGGCAGGAATAGAACAAAGCCCAATGCAGCCTAAGAAGGGCTTCAATAACCTCACATTTGTCCTGCCTGCTTGTAACTGGGGGGGAAAAAAGAAATAGAAGGAAATTATTAAGCATTATTAACAAAACAGGGCAGGTGACTGCATTCATCTCTAGGCTGATGATCTTAAGCTCTGGCCTGGCTTAAGGTGTAGTTCTGACCCATCAGTTTCAGCTGGCATTTTGTCACTGGCTTCAGGGAAATGTATTTGGCCAGTATTTCTCAAACTGTAGGTTGGGACCCACTAGGTGGGTCGCGAGCTAATTTCAGGTGTGCCCCCATTCATTTCAATATTTTAGTTTTAATATATTAGACTTGATGCTACCATGGGATGTGACTGCATTTGGAGAAATGTTATAGACCTGTACTTTTAACAGACTACTATGCATATGATTTTAACAGTGGTAGTAAATGGGACTTTGTCCTGGGTAAGTGTGGGTAGGATTACAGCCTAGGATTGTTAAAAATGTTCCTGCTTGATAACGTCACTTCAAGTCATGACATAACTTCCGGTGGGTTCTGACAGATTCTCATTCTAAAAAGTGGATCCTGGTGCTAAAAGTTTGCGAACCACTGTATTAGGCAGCTACTGTCAAGTTCTCCTGTCGTTCTAAATGGGGAGTAATGCAAATGATGTCTTCATTGAAGACATGGGCAGATAGACTAAAAGACCCCTTTCTCCAATTTTGCTTGAGTGCCTTCATCACTTCCTGAAGGGTCTTCCTGAAAAATAAAGATACAGCAAATGTTCAAGATTGCCTGATACAAACCAGCACTCTCTGGGTTCTATCCCTGCTTTCCCCTTCACTTTTCATGCCATATGGACCACAAACTAGCACACTGTTGCTCCTTCTTAATAAAGCAGAAAGCACAAGCCCATTTAATGAACAGCCATGGACCTCTATCACTGCAGCTCTTGACTGAATTGACAACAGCCTCTGACTGCTTCCTTTTACATTTTAAGAGCCAAGCTACACATGGTGCTGAATGTAACAGTGTGCAGTTATAGACTTAAGTTCTTCTACTTCTGTGTAGCAGCTATCCTACACAGATACTGGTGGGACACGCAGGAGAGTCTCTTTGGATGATAGTGGGCAGGCTAATAAGGAGGAGGCAATCTTTTAGGAGACCAGTTGACAATATCTTATGTATAACTTCTAACAAAATTTAGCTATAACACGGCCACAATCCTATTCAGACACTGCTAACATCCCACCGATGGAATGACTGCGATATCATAAGCCCATCAAGGCAACATTAGGCCAACACAGCTGTCCCAGGAATGCCAAGTGTTGGAACCAGCAAGACCTTCCTGGTTACACCCCCAGTGTCAATGGAAACCCCAACATATCTCATCATCCAAGGAGTGGCGTCTAGACATCATTGTGTCATAGGTGTGATATGGGTACATCTTTGATGCAACAGCCAATGAGCCAATCACAGCATCCACTCATCCCCAACCCCAGTACTCGAAGAAGTGCCAGTAGGCTGAACTAAGTAGGGGGTGGAGGCAGACATAGGGCCAAAGAGTTGCCACTGTTGGGAAGATGCTCCCAGCCAGTCCGTAGGTATCAGTATCAAGAACTTGACAACAGCACAGCCGCACCTGTACTCTGACTTTTGATGTATACTTAGTGTATGTGAGGGAGAGTTGTACCATTAGAGTGCACATGCATTTGTGCCCTTTTGGGGGCAAGAGCTCCCTTGGCTCAGAATGTTATCTTTAAATTTCCTGCTGTGGCTTTTCTAATGATGAATAACCACATTGTGGGTTACTGAATACTAGTCCTGATTAACACACACACACACACACACACACACACACACACACACACACACACACCCCTTAAAATCTTATTTGAAAGGATAAATTTTGGGGTTGCCAGCAAAGTTCTTCAATCGGTCTCAAAGAAGAACTGGGGGAGGGGGCTGATTAAAGCCTTTTGATAATAAATAGTGAGTATTTAATAACACCAACTTCTTCAGCATCTATGACCTTAGATGGTTAAGAAATTCTGGCATTCCCCCCCCCCTTTGCTTATCTGCCAAGTGTTGGAATCAGCAAGAGCAGTAGCAAGGAAAGGATGCTTGTCCCCTCCCTCCCTTCTTTCATCTTGATTCTCTGAGTGTTAACATGTTTGGAGTCCTTCAGAGAATAAAGTCTCCCATGGCTCCCCAGACTTTCCACTCAGGTGTGCTGTTACCCAGTGGATCAAGGTAATAGAGAGAGAGGACCAACCACTTGTGCTCCACATCGTTGCTGCTGCTCCTGCATCTTCTGATGCAGTACAAGAAAATAAAGGAGAGGAAGGAAGGGTTTTTCGGATCTAGAGACTAATAAGGATGGCATTTGGGAATGGCAAGGACTGGCAGGGTTGAGGACAGAGAATTTATCCAAGCATCAAATTGGCTCAGAAAAATGATCAGATTTTTTTTTAAGAACTTGAATCAGTTCTGAGTTAATCCAAGGTGAACCTGGGAGATCTCACCTGTCTCCAATAATGTCAAACTATGCAGCACTTTCCGTTCTGTTTTGCTTTACTTCTGTTCATGAGCCCTGGTGTGTGACATGGGTTGAAAGCAAGAACAAATCTCTGAAGAATAATCATATGAAAAGCATATGAGGCAAGATCGTTGCTTTTATTGTTTGCTTTTTGAAATCTGTTTTGACAGAAGAATGAATACAGCAAATGCAAGCAAATAATAAGGAAGACATGATAAGCCTTTGTTCCTGTGACCTGACTAGATTTAGCGCACAAAATTGGAAAACGCTGATTGTTCACAAGCATCCAGGTAAATGGCAAAAGGAGAAAAGTGTAAATGAATGCTGAAGATGAGAGGAATTCAGTAGACGGTATCTGTAAAATCAATGAATTAGTGGGAAAAAAGTAACCCTCTTCCACAATATTTCTATTTTTGAAGCATTGAATCAGCTAAAACTTCCATAATATTTACTTTTTTTTCCCATCCACCTCTGTTTCTGAATAAAGCCACTGAGTTTAGACATAGATATTTTAATGGAAATATGATGTTCACATATTATCATAATTGTTTATTGACTGCAACTTCATACCTTCCTATTTTTGTTGTCATGTACAGGTATGCGCCACTTAACAACGGAGATACATTCTCTGGTCCCCGTGGTTATGCAATTAGGTCATTAAGTGAACATTCAGTCCAATCTATTGCCGTTGTTTTGTAACCAGACACTCCCTGCCAGACACTAGCTGGCTGCACAGGCTGCTGGAGATAGATTGCCTCTTCTTTGCATTAAGAACCTGTCTGTTGTGTAAACAGACACTCTGCTGCAGGCTATGGGAGATGTGATTGCCTCAGTAAGAGCATCTTTATTGTGCTTTGACCACTGTCATATATGTGGTCCATCATTAAGCGAACCATTGTTAAGCAGCAAATGCCTGTATTCTTGATGGTCATTCTTTGTACAGGGTGTACAGGACCTGTTCATGGTATCTCTAGCGAAAGAGATCAGATGGCAAGACTCACTGCCTGAGACATTGGGAGCCACTTCCACTCCGAGTGGTCACGTTAACTGTCATGGAAATAAAGATTAGGCATGATGGGAGTCTGAGTGCAGCAGGAGTTAACATGGTTCTGCAAAGCTGTATTTCCTCAAAGGCATTCAGCAACAGAGGAGCTCTGTGCCCCACTGCAAACCAACATACTTTCCTCGCCACCAGGGCCCTGAAAGTGCCTGTCACTGCTTTCCCCAATTCCTAAAACAAGCCCTTTGTTTGGAGGAAAAGAAAGGGAATGAGGATGCAGCAATGGCGTGCTTTATATTTGAATCTTTGTGAGAGCTCAATATGATTGTTCACAAAAACATACTTCTTTGCAAGGAGTTTTGCGTTTATCTCAATTCTGCTTGCAAGCACTCGAAAAGGAGTGTTTACTTTTTTTTAGCACCTTGATCAGATGTTTGTGGAGTCTCAGGATGTCACCAAAGCTCCTAATTATCTAGTTTGGCATATGAATGTGTCCAGCTTGTGATTTGTCCAGGATGAATTACAAATTGAGTGTCATTTCCCCATAGAATTGTTTTCTCGGCTTGGAATGTAAAAAAAAAAAAAAATGACTTTCTGCACATGTGCAGTCAATGAGTTTTCAGCAGCTCTGGAATGATAGCTCAGGGACAGCCCTGTTCCCTAGAGTCTCCGCAAGCAGTCTTTGGGGGCTTCTGCACAGCACAGATCTATCTGAGTTGTGATTAGTGCCTCTGATTCAGAAGAAAAATGAATTGAAAACACACTGGGAAAATGGAACTGCTTCCTGACAATCCGAAAAGCAAATGCAAAACAAAAAAGAGTACACAAGTCTTACAAGCTGGGAGAGAACTTTTGGACAATAGATTAGCTTTTTCTGAGTGTTCTCCAAGTAAGCTTGTAAGTACCAAAACAATTAAGAATCAAGGCTAGGGGAGTTTCCCATCACTACAAGGGATGTAGCTACATCAGTACTGTCTCAACACTGCTGTCGCAGCTGTGAACATCTTTAGCATGCCATGCATGAATCTCTTACTGCATAGAACCACAGACTCTTGTGGATATCTGCTTACAGTCTGCTTGCTTTCTGGCATGTCACTTCCAATGTTATTAAACTTGCACAACCAGGCTAACAGCTCAGTCCTATTCCCCACCTCTCCATAGCATCCAGCCATGCCAATGGAGCTCATGCTCCATGCTATGGTGCTGGGGCAACCAAAAGGCCAAGGAGTGCTAAGTTAAACCTTTTTCTACTTATCTCTCATTAGATCACCTGGTTGGCAGTGGGTCTCCTCAGGCCCATGTCAGCTATGTAGCTGGCATAAGCCTAAGGAGAGTAAGGGAATGTTTCATGCAGTGAAAGGATATCATCCTGGCGTAAGTTGCTGCCACCAGGATACCTTTTCCCCAAACTGCACCTCTTCCTTCCTCTCCCCACCACAAACTACCCCTGAACAGCCCATGCCACTGACCTACCTGTTTCGACATGGTGCCTGGGCGATTCTGGTGTGCGGGAAACTGTTTTTCCATTTCTGTGACTTCACTGGGAGTGGCAGCAGCACAACATTTGCGCTGCCACTGGGCCACTTTTACAATAGCAAATTGTAAAAATATTGTATAAGCCCCGTAGGACTGAACCATAAGTCTACAATCCTATACACATGTATGTAAGAGTAGCCCCAGTAAATATAGTGCCACTTACTTCTGAGTAAACATGCATATGATTGCACTGTAAACATATTAACATTTTAGGTGCTTCTTTTATTTTTATTAGTTCCATACTTTATAAGCTAGTTATAAATCTCAGATGGATACAAGGTGACAGAATAGTCAACTATAAAATTGTATAATGATCCATGAGTGTATTTACTACTTTCCTTCCGTTTTTAATAATACATGTATCTCCATCCTTTTACAGTATGTTAAGAGCAGAGAAGACCCAAAAGATAATTGGGTCAATAGGGAGTAGCTGCTGCTAAGTGACAGATCACATGATCATAAGAACATAAGAAGAGATATAGGTTTTGTGTTCATTCCCCGGAATCTCCAAATGAAGACCACAACACAGCAAGAAGGGCTTAAAGAAACAAAAAAAGAGCTCTTTCTGAGACCCTGAAATATAATCAGAAGACCACAGCCTTCATCCAGGAAAACTTTGTTATGACTAAGTCACATGACACTAGAATAAGTTAGTAATCAAAGCTATCTTAAAAGGAACATATAAAAGCTGGAATATAGTTACAAGGGTATTTAATGACTAATTAAATTTGTTCTTCACTGCATGCTCTGGGCTGGCCTGGGACACTGCAACTTTGGAGAGGTAAGTAAAGAATTTTTATACTTACCTATTCTGCTGGTCCATTGCATTGTGGCTGCGGGAAAGTTGGATAGGATTGGGCTGCTAGAAAGTACTGGAATGTTGAACAGAATAGTCAACTGTATAATGATCCATGAGCATATTTGTAGCCTGCTGTGGGAAAGAGTGGCAGCCTGGTTTACAATCCTGAAATGCTTTATGAGTGTGGCAAATTAATAATATGAATCAGGTCATTACCAAGTTCAGCAACTTCCATTGCCGTAGAGGTGCTGGAGCACCACAGAAAGGAACTGGGACACTAATCTTATCAAGGGGAGCACTCCAGGCCCTCCTGCTTCCCAACCATCTACCCCACTGCCCTGTCTGGCTTTTGAAAAGTAGAGGCTCATTACAGAGTGGAAGAAGGAACTGGAGTGGGGTGGGGAGGGCAATAGAGATTAGAGTAGTAGGGGGTCCCTCAACTGAGGCAGACCAGTGGTTCATCTCGCTCAGTATTGTCTGCATGGGTGACAGCAGCTGTCCAGGGTTTCAGTTAGATACGGACATTTCCAATCCAGATTTGGGGGTTGGGAGCACTGTGCTTCCTTACAATGAAATGGACGAACACCTTCACTAAAATGGGGAAGAGGAAAGAGTCACAGAACCAGAAACTAAAGCAGCAGTGGCAAAAACCAAACCACCTGTGCCCGTAAATATTTGCCTCAGTGTGCATCATAGTCCTTTAAATTGCATGTCAGTCATTAGCAATCCAACCCAGGCAATAGGACAGGCTCTGTCAATCAGAAGAGAAAGAAGAAGGGATTTAACTTTCAGGAAGTTTGATCTCTCCTTAATTGCAGCTTCCAGTTAAATATGTCATTCTGAAATTTCACTTTGGCTTTGCGATGGGCAAGCATTTCTTGGTTATAGGGGTGTGACTATGGGGATGTTATGAATTTCTTGTGCACTTCAAAATTTACTACCATAGCCCTGGCCACATACTAATATTTACCAAAGTATTTAGAAAAGGACAAGTTATTAACGAAATCCATGCTAAATTTTAAAGAGCCCTAATAATTGTTGTGACTGTGTTCAGAAATTTCCTGAAAGTACTTGTGAACGGGAACTTTCATAGTTTGCTTTTAGCTGAACATGAAAGAATCACAGCCAACCTTTGATATAAAAAAAAAAAAAGGCATCACCATCCCCCACCACTTCCAAGAACATGGAACATTTCAGTCCAGAAGGTATCAGAAATTACGAGTGACTTCATAAAAAAGCTATAAGAGAAACTGGTTTACAGCATCAACTATATTGGTTAATATCAGGTGCCCAATTTAATGGTACTGCTGTTCTAGCAGCAGTATTACCAATAATGGGATTTTATCATCCTTTAGCTGTGATTTTGGAGCTGAACGTACTTTTCAAGGGATAAGGCAACTCCTACGGTTGCAATGTGCAGTAATGTCACTAATTGCCCTGGTTTTTTCAATTTTCAGTCAAGGGAGGTAAATAGGGCATCATCATCCCCATTTTACAGATAAGGAAAATTGTCACATTATATAGATAATTTAAAGTCACCATTCCAAAGTGGGGGAAAAACCCTCAAGAAAATGGGAACAGAGTCTCACTCCGTGCAATAGCCCATTAAAACATTCTTAACATTTTTTTTTCTTTTTCTCTTACCTCTCTTGCCAATAGGAGATGAAGTATTAGTTTTGGAGAGCCAAAACAACTGACTTCATTTTGTGATTGTTCTCAGTAGTGTCACAGAAAGCTATTTTGGCAACTTTAGGCACTCACTGCACTGTTTTTGAACGACTTCCTGGCACCATTCCTCTGCTTTATGTTCACTGTCCTCCCAGCATTTTTTGCCCTCATAATTGTCTGATCTGGTTGGCTATGGTGAATCTACAACACACTGTTGATGAAGTCACAGTGCTTTCTCTGATGTGAAGAAGTTATGGATGCTCATAAACAAAAACATGTGATTCATCATCATAGCTACAGCCTAATCCTATCAAAAAGGAGCACCAGAGCCTTCCCATGCACACTGACAGACACTGGAAAGCCTGACAAAGCAGGTAAGTCTAAGGGGGTTGGAGGGAGGCAGGAAGGGGGTTGAACAGGGTGGGGGTGAGAAAAATGGGGGAGGGCTGGGCAGAATGAGACTGTGATGGGTGTGGAAGAGGGTGGATCAGGCCTGGGATGGGGGCAGATTTGGCAGCAGTGATGCAGCTAAATCCCAACCCCCTTCCCAGGCCTGATCTACCTACATGGATCAATGAGGACTTGTGCCATCAATATCACTGGTGCAGGTCTGAATCAGCCTGTTGTAGCTGCTGAGGCTCATCCCAGGGCAAGGGGATAAATTTGCCCTTTGACATCCGGCAACCAAAAATCCCTCACAGGATGCAGCAGAAGCCGAAGCCTCTGCATTGCTCTGTGGGGATTTAAATAGGATTGGACTACTAATCAGATTAGATGTTGTTACAAGAAAATGACTCATGAGCAATGAGGGCAAAAAAGGAGAAAAAATGGCCCAGAACAGAAGCATCAGGGAAACAAAGGGGCAATCAATCACACTGATGCAACACATATATTTGGTGTGGGTTTTTTCAGTTATGTAGGTGGATACATCAAATGTGCTAGTTTTACAGCAAATCCTGCAATGAGAGAATATCCGGTGCAACCCTAATGTTAGTGGACTTCAGTTCAGAAATATATATATATATATATATATATATATTTATGCCATTGCTAGATAAGAGCATTTGAAAAGCAAAGTTCAAAAGCACTAAATAAGATTGAAATTTTTTGTGATTAAAGGAAATTTGCTCTAGGTCCCAGTACATTTGTATGCATTATTAATATTAGTAGAATTGTCTTGCAGAGAAAGAATGGGATTAGGGATAATGTAGCCCATTCAAACCAAACATCAAAGAAAGTGCAAATGGAATCAGAAGTACTGAGAATTCCTTTTGGCCAATATGAAGTGCTGCAGTCTGGCAGAAATTAACGGCCCAATCTTATCCACACTTTCCTAGGAGAAAGCCCCATTGACTCTAAAGGGGTTTACTTCTGAATAGACATGCATAGGATTGGGCTGTAAACCTTCCCAGTTTGGCAGAGGAACATGGAGAAATACCTTTTTTGGCATCCTTCAGTCTCGGAAGACTATGGTATCGCGCTCTGAATAGTGTTCTGGAACATAGTGTCCTCTCCAGTGCGCAAAGCCTGGGTAAAGTAGATATGGAGGATGGACTGTTTCCCATGCAGCAAATCCCCCCTCTCCACGTTGCTGAAATGGTCCAATGGAAAGGCAGAAGCCAATACGGTTGGTTCCAGCGACGTCGCAGGAGTTGCCAGAACGTGACTGTGTTCAGCCATGAACTGCCTCATGAACGTCCCCTGAGGGCTGGGGATAAGAATGGGCCCTCAGTTTGGCTGTACTTGTCGTAAGAGGCAACTAAACAGCCACTGGGTAGATGGGACTCATCAGCCTGGAAAGGCAGCTCATCTGAGAGAAGGAAAACTCTGATCCCAAACCTCCACTGCCTTGTGGCTACATCCAGTTATGGAAAAGGCTTCAGGAGTCAACCTCAAGGCAAAATCCAGAGCCAGAGTCCCTGGAGAAATAAGAGATACAAAAAAGGGCAAGATTAGTTGTCTTAACTTCTGTAGGTCTTTGGCCACAGTACTTTCAGGTTACACAATATTCAATGAGGTAGGGGGGAAAGGCAATGAAGAGCAAGTTCAAGTGATTGTCTTAGGAAAGAGAACAAATGGACGACTATAAAAGGAGGACAGGGAAAGTTATTGTCATAATTAATTGTAGAAACTTCCAGCAATTGTCAGCTTTCTTGTGAATAAATGTATTTCAAAAGGCATTTTTACATACTTTTTCCTTGTGATTTTACATTTTTTAAACTATACAACAAACAGAAAGAAATATGGCCCTAACAATATGACTGTATGAAAATGGAAGAGCATACTGCAGGAGGCCTACCATGTAGGGCACGCACAAAGTCCATCTGGCCTCTATCAAACCGAAACACATCTCTCACCTGAGACCAGCCTGGCAGCAACTGTCTGTACCAAAGTAGAGATAAAACTATTGGAAGCAATGGGACTATCTGACACAAATGTTGGAAGTAAGGACAATTAAATGAAGCTTCTTGAAAGAAACTAGCAACCCAATCCTGTCATAAAGGTGTGAACACAGAATTCACATTCAGCTGTTATAAATGCTATGGCACTGCCATAATGGTGCACTACTTTCAGCCATGAAGGAGCTGCCAGCAAAGATGACTGGCAGCTCTCCGCACATGCCAATGGCTCACCTAGGAGACCCCAGAGCAGGTAAGGGTGGGTCATGGGTGGGGTGAGAGATTAGAGGAGGTGATTACCCTGCTCAGTGATGTGATCCCCCTGCTTGACCTGAAAAAGTGTTTGCAGGGCACTTGCCAAATGGGACAATCAACTCTGACTGTGTGCGTTTACTTGCTCAGCAATCAGAGCTTTGATCCTGTTCATGGGCTTCTAGATGGGGTGTTGGATATTTTGATCTCACCTTGTTGTATGGCCAGGACAGCCCTAATTGTAACCTACTTAGGTTTTTCCAGATATCTGTGTCATAATGTCATGACATCAGTTTTGAGACAAATCAATGGTATGTCTGTCAGTTCATAACAAGCAAAATATTTGACAAACAAAAACGGCCCCAGAACTGTGCTTGTGTCTTCGGGATCCATGAGACAGGAAACAGCTTTGGTACTAGGCATTAGGCAATGTGATTTGAAAAAACAGTGTGTGTGTGTCATCCCACTTAAAAACAACAACAACAACAAAACTAGGAAGTGAGCTAAATTAGTATGAATGCAAGCTCTCTAGTTTAACAGGTGTGTGGCTTGGAGCTTGAAAGCAAGAACATGAAAAGCAAAGTGGAAAAAGCTACAGCCAGATTCCAAGTTCATGGGAAGTTTGTATGAATTAAATTCAGATTTTGCTCAACTTTTTTTTGTAAGAAACGAAGCCAAAGCTTCTAGAAGGAGATTAACATTTAGGCTGGGTGGAAGTGAGGATTTCAAGCTTTTGCTTATCTTTACAAGGAAACATTCCACTGAACATCTAAAGCACATTGCTGGCGGCATGATATCAGTTTTTATCAAGGCTGTTTATTTCATACATTTTGTGACCAAAAATGTACCAGATTAAAAATCTGGGGGGCAGGGGACAGGCAAAGATTGTTCTGCGCATCATGTGTATCTGTGGCCTCAAGTAATAACAGATGCATTGTTTAATGTAAAATCACAGTATTGGAGTTAATGTAAAAGTATTCTAGGCTGCTGTATAACTCCCAAATGTGGTTATCAAATCCACCAGAAGTGTACTTTGAATGTACATGTGCAAGTGTCATCTCTGGAATAATAGGGGAAATAGTAATCTTTATATAAAAAGAAGTACCGGCTTTAGTTCCTTGAGCAGCTCTTGTATTGATCATGACTCATTTGAAAGCCAGGGCTACTGTTTTCAGCCAGCTGTGTGCATGTATAAGACCAAAGCCAGTGACAGAAGCTATTATTGCTCAAAGCAAGAAAGATAAAATGCTGTTTATGAACTAGGGAGTTATGCAAAGGTTTTGCTGCCGGAACTGCCAACTTCCTCTGTTGCAGTATTAAATACATCTTAAACTGAGGTGGAAAACAGTTTCAATGAAAGGTTTCTGACTCGTTTCTTCACTTGCCCACACTTTCCTTCCACAGAATTACTGGTAGGGGAATGAATTTGAACCCACAGTCAAGACTTCAGATAACACATTTTTACAGCATGTCTGTTAGATGTGATGTGAGAGTTCTATGATTGGAACTACTGTCTTTTTTGTTTTTCTTTTCAAGAAGAGCTGGAATGCATGTGGTGCTGTGGTAATGAAGGGTACAAAGCTGGTGCCTCCCTCCATTACCTAGATTTTTTTTCCCTTGCTAAGACCAAAATCAGTATATTCCCTGCCACGGAGACAAAGCCAGGCAGACACAGGCCATCTTTGGAAGTCTCCTTTTCAGTTACATGGAGAATTATCCCAAACCAAATTCCCCGTCCTCCCTGATAGCCATGTTGTTCAATGATCATGAGACCAATCCTGTTGAATGTCATGGATCTCAATGTTAGATTATGCAGTGCTAAAATACCTTGCGTAGCTATCAGTGGGGATACAAATTCCTTGGTGGAATCCTGATTTTTTTAAATCAATGTTCCAAACAGTTTGGTAAATAGACAAAAATCCAGGTGAATTTCAAAACTTCGTTCACCCTTCGACACTGGTTTAGTGAGGACTCTCTGTTGCATCTGGAATAAATGCACAAGCATGGCTCATGTTGCTTTGCCCTCAAATTTAAATACAGCTTTTTGGTATAATGTGCATCAGCAGAAACTCTCTGACCTCATAATTTGTTTGCAAGAGGAGCATCAGTGTCTGCCATCTGGTTTGTAGCCAGTTTTTTGTTCATCAGCTGCTTGCTGCTCACAGTTTGAAGCACATAGAAGGAATGCAGGCATCCATAGTTTATGGTGCATAAACTGCATAAAGGCAAACCATTAAGATGGCAGCCGAGTTGTAAATGGAGCCCTAAATATGAGAAACAATCATAACGTGATCAGGACCACAATATCCTGCAAGCCTTCCATCTGCCCAGAAATTGTACGCTCGACCAAAGCATGGCCATAATGTTCTGCACAGAACCCCTAAACCACAATGTGATGCAATGACCTTGGTGTCATAATACCTTGGCTCAATAAAGCTGCTTCTCTAAAATCTGGGGAATGACAGTCTGAAGGGAGAATGTCACTGAGGTTCAAAAACCACATGTGAAAGAACCTTGGATCATCTTTAGGAAGAAAAGATCATTGGATCATTGGTCTGACTGCCCTGCATAGCACCCTGCAGCAAATGATCAATTATGGGACTTACAGGCTAATCTTATGGGCGTGCTGTGCTGCCAGAAGTCATGCTCCAGCAGCTCAGTAGGCTTTTCAGGTGTCACAAATGGCAGCACACTATTTTCCACAGCTGGGCTGATTTCGCAAGCAGTGAGTAGCCATGGCTGTGTACCTGTGGCCTTCCCATGAGCCTTGGCACCAGTAAATCACTGGGGGTAGGGCGGGAGGGAGGCAGGGATGGGCAGAGTGAGGCAGGGAGAGGGTGGAATGAGGTGGAGACCAGGGTGGGTAGGAGAGCAGATCAAGGCTCTCCCATTGGTGGCAGTGGCACTGTCAATATCCTACCTGGCTTCAATCCGCCTTCCTGGTTCCACTTGGACTTGCACCAACTAAATGGCTGGCACAGGTCTAAGTAGACCCATTCAGGCAGTGGAGACTTACTCCTGGGCAAGGGAACAAATGTTCCATTACCCAGAGGAGACTTCCAGGACTGTCTCCCCCTCCCCCGGCAGGATGCAGCTCTTGCTCAAGTCACGTGGCTACATCAGCGGGGTGGGGGGTTGATAGGATTTGGCTGTAACTGTTACATTGCTACCACCAAGAGGGCACCATTTGGGTTTTCCACCTCAGCACCCCAAATATTTTAGGTTTCCTCTGGCACAGCCAGCTTCCTGATTTCAAAGTAGAGCACAGGGCACTGTCCATACTGGGGGACATGTTCCATGCTCTTCCTGGGTTCGCAGTTGAGTGTGCTGTGAGCCACCAGGAGAACTGCTCTTAAATGCCTCTTTTGAAAATGGGTCTCTTTAAGTGTTGAGAGATTTCTGAAAAGAAAGCTGATTAACAACAACAACAACAACAACAACAACAACAACAACAACAACAACAACAACAACAACAACAACAGCTTGGTATTTATATACTGCCTTTTCTGGTCATCGGATTACTCCTCTGACTTTATTCAAGGCGGTTTACATAGGCAGGCATTTCTAAATTCCTCAAGAGGATTTTTACAATCATAGAGGCTCTCTCTCTCTCTCTCTCTCTCTCTCTCTCTCTCTCTCTCTCTCTTTTAATATTTTATTTGATTTAAGGCATGGGTACAGGGAAAATCACAGATACATATATTCAGGGTAATACAGAGGGAAAAACACTAGGGAATCACAGAACTGCAGCCAATACTATCTTATTTCTATAATTATCATCTCTTCAATCAATATTTCATAATCGTTTATCTAACCATTCATATAATGGGTTCCACAATCTCTGTATTCTCTCCATCTCGCCATCCCTCAATCTTTCCGTCAACACAACAACGTTTCAGAATGGATCTTCCTGGTTTGGTCTCACTTCTGGCCTCCAGTTCTCCCACGCAGGCTGACAAGCAGCTCCGTCTCTCACATGGAGGGCAGCCAAGATGCTTTTTGCTCACACCGAGAGCAGGTGAAATCACTCAGTTGGGCTTGTCAGCTGCTTCAAGGTCTCACCATTCTCAGCCCTTCAGGGAGCTGCGGGTGTCCTCGAACTGGCGACCTTCTGATGTTATCTTCTGGCTAACAGAGGCTCTACCCTCTAGACCAGACCTCCTGCCAGTGTTAATGTTATCAGTTTTGATTTACCTGCCATATTGCACAGAGACCAGCAAACAAGGTGTTAGTCCTGATCACTCTTGCCTTTGACAGCAGTATGATGGGCAACCTATGCCTAGGAAGCCGCAATAAATGCAAGAGGGCAACTCGGCAGCAGACTGCCTACATGCTTTCACTTACAAGACCAGGGCTCCTTTTTCCAGTCCCAGCAAACCAGTCTCCAAGTAACTCATATTTCATTGTTTCACATAGAAAACCAGTATCTCCAGGTGTTCTGTCTCTTCTACATGTGAATTCATATTTGTTCTTTTATTATGCATGAAAATCACACTGTACCGGAGCAGCTATTTTTAACCACAATTTAACTCTCTTTTCTTTGGCTGCATTCTGTCCCAGGACTTCAATGTTAAAAGAGCATGGGGGTTCTCCTCCCCCCCATCGCCACAAACATAAAAGCATATTCTTTATACTCCAGTGCTCAGAACAATAGTTAATGACATTCTGATTTACTCTTACATTTGAATAAGCTTAATTGTGTTCTTATTTTATTTAAGCTAGTTGCGGTATCAAGGAAACTCATTACGGCTGTACTAGCTTCTTCCTTAGGCAAGGCTCAGGCATATTTTTCCAATTACATTAATCAGCATGACAGAAATACTAAAGATCTACTTCACATGGAGTCATTGTTTTCCTGTAAAATGGGTCACTGAAACTGGAAGCTATTTTCTGGATATTTACCTTCTGTTTGTGAAGGCACAGATTTTTCCATTATAATTAGCAAGTTCAGTGTTTGTGAACAGCTCTGGATTGACAGCTCTGAAAATAGAAATCGTATGCCTGTCCAACAGATGTTCAACACAGGATGCAGTTCCTGAAACCCTGCAACCTGGTGTTGGGTTCGGGGCCTTAGGCTGCCTCAAGAACATGAGTTGGCATGAATTGCTGGGATTGGAGCCCGAGAAAACATCCTGCACCTGACAGGCAGCCAGAGAGCAAGTCCACATTGAGCTAGAAAGTCACAGCCAATGCTGCTTATTACCAGGCAATATCCCACTCTGACTTGGAAGCTTTTGTAGTCCTGCCAGGTCGGGAGAAACTAATGGGCCCCTATGCCCCACTGGATCAGGCCAAAGGCCCATCTAGTCCAGCTTCCTGGGCCATTGTGAGATCCAGGAAGCTGGACTAGATGGGCCTTTGGCCTGATCCTGTGGGGCTCTTCTTATGTTCTTATGTTCTTAATGGGCTGTCTGAGTAGAGGCCCAATTCTATTCAATTTTCCAGCACAGATTCAGCCATGCCAATGGGATATGCACTGCATTATGTGGTAGGGGAACAGTCAAAGAGTCCTCCTCAAGGTGAGGGAACATTTGTTCCCTTACTTCAGGGCTGCATTGCAGCTTCATTGCTGCTGGAAAGTTGTATAGGACCCAAGGAAAAATCACTCTACAACCCAAGATTACAGTATTTCGAAATCCAGGGGATGTTATTTTCTGTCCAGAAGACTCACCGTAGAGCGTAACAGAGCTGCAGTTGGAAGCTACCTTAAGTTTTGTGTAAAGATCCTTAAGCATCATCTCCAATCAGGATTTCATCAGGACAAGATGGGGTGAAACTATTTCATCAAAGCCATTAGTGAAAATGTCACAACACACCTGATCCAACACCAGCCCCTGCGGGATGCTGCTGGATATGTCTATCCATCAGTATCCATCTTTGAATGCCCCTCTTTTAATTAACTCCCTGCCCTTTTTATACTGATATCTTCTGTTTCCAGAAATATCTTAAGGTAGCTACATTATATACAATCGCTTTCTTTAAGTCTAGATTAATTATTTGGAGCATGTTATCTTTATCAAAGAACTTAACAAAGCCACTTGGATAGTACTGCATGAGCTTCTAATTTGATTGTTTTATTGCCAGCCTTAATATGTTCTTGGTATATGAATCAAGCTAACAATTCTGTAATTTTTTGGGTCAGTTTAGTTTTCCTTTTTAAAAAGACTGAGACCATATATTCTCTTTCCTTCTGAAACTGCTTTTGAGACCTCAGATATGACAGTGGTATGTCCAGGTAACTTCTGGTCCTTCAGTGAATGTCATGAGGCCCACCTGACCCATGTCATGAGGCCCACCATTCAATCAGAAACTGCAAGTATTCTTTGGCTTGCTCCTTTGTTGTCCCTGACCTGTGTCCTTTTCCTCTCCTAGCCTCTGTCAACGTTACAATGTAATTCATCTCTGGTTTTCTTCTCCATAAAGGCTGAATCTAAGCAGATAAGGTCTTCTGTTTTCCATAATCAGCTTTTTCTTGAGTTGATCATGGTTTCTTCTGACATACTGGTTAATCCCCTTCTGTTTATTCTAACACAGGCCTATACAATTTGTGACTCATCCAGATGAACGCAGCCACCAGCAATGTATTATTGCTGCTAGGTGCTTTACAATGTCTCTGAGGGCCACCATGATGAATGGCTGGTGGGATGTATTCATTTTGGTGGGTCACAAGTTGTGCAGGCCCGTTCTGACATCTCTTGCTAGCATTCTACTGATTTGTCCTGACACACAAGCACACTCAGGCATAGTGCCCTGTCCCTCCTTTTACTTTCTATTTGAGTTTCAGCTTATTGAAAATATTCCTCCTCCATTTGCTTTTGTGAATACCAGTATCCCTTCCACCAACCCACTATCAGCATTATTGAGCATCTCTTTTTTTTTTTTTGTTCCACACATTTATCCACAAGAATTGTGTTTATTAACTAATGGCCCAATCCTATCCAGGATACCCTTATGGTGGAAGAGCTTACAATCCACCACTGTATGTTCTGGGCTGATGGTGTTAAAATTGAATTGCCATTCTGCGGGCCAGTCAAGTTACTGTAAATGGCAGGAGGCCATGTGCGGGAGCCACCAGCCTGCAAGTCAGAGGTGGTAGTTTGGATTATATGGGCAAATTGGAATGGGGAATGAGCCAGACCAGGTGCAAGATAGAGTGGCAAGAGGTGGATCTCAGTGGCAGTAGTACATGTGGAATGCTATTCCCTCTTCGCAGTCCAGACCCATCCCCAGAGTCTCCTCAGACTTACACCAGCAAAAGAGTTGGCATAGATCTGAGGAAACCGATTGGAAGCCATTTGGCCTTTAGAAAGGCAGGTAAAATGTTCTTTACTTACCTCACTTGGGCTGTCTGGTCTCTTGCGAGCCCATAGTATGCAGCACATGGTGTGTCAGAGATGCTGCATGCTCTGGGCTAGTACAGGACTGGGTTGTTAAATTATCAAAATCTTCCTTTTTAACATATCAGGTTTATAATATGATGCTTTATCTTTACTTTTCTCAGAATCTCAGATGCTACAATTGCATTCAGTCCAATCGTAAGTGTTCTCACCCACCCACCCCAACAAAGCAACAGCACCACAATGGCTTGCGCTGTATCCCACAGTCACAGAGTTCTTTGGGGCAACCTCAGAGTTCTTCTCTGGGTGAACGGATGTTCCCTTACCTGGGCATAAGCCTCCCAGGTTAACATCCCAGGGAGGTTGGCTTCTTGGCCAAATTTGCTGGTGTCGGTCCTCATGGACCCAGGCCCTGGTTTGGATTCAGTGGCCACCGATGAAGCTGACCTCACCCCCTTCCCAGTCCTCAGTGTAGCCACACTGTCAATATGGCTGATAGTGAACACTGAATTTTTTGAATACATCCAAATTTGAGTGTTATAAAGCCATGGAGAAACCGAGTGTAAATAACATTACTGTTTAAGTCACAAAAAGCTTGCAGAGCCTGGCAGCGTTTATTACAGTACGGTGAAAATCGCTTTGTCTTCCTACCGGTTTGCTCTGCTACTGCTGAAGAAAAGCGAGCACCTCTCTGCTCTTTGCACTGTTCCGAACTTAGCGTCCCATTTCTATCAGGCACTGTGGCTAAAAGCATTAACATCTGTAAAAGATCGGGTGAGTCATATATGAAAAGGTCTGCTAGGTTCAGTGTTTCCCTTGATATTTATAGGTGCAGAGAAGGCTTATTAATTTTTTAAAAAACAAATTGTAAACATTGTGACTCATTAGATGATTGTACCAGGCCAGTAGCAGTCTATAGGGCATAAACTCATAAGGAACCCAGTGCCTTTCATTTGAAATAAAAGAAGATACGTTATTTTGCTATGCGGTTGTTTGTGGGTTTTTTTTTGGTGGCCTTTAGATTAACATAGCAGCCGCTATAGTTTATCACAGGAAGGTTCCTTGGGTACAGCATTTGTCAGTGCCGCAAACCCTGTACATGTGGGCTTAGGGGGCAGATCTCCCTGAGATATGGAATGACGACTGCCTGCGGTTCCAGATCACAGGGAGAAAGACTCCCTGGATGCAGTGTTGTCAATGAAGATGAATGCTGTGTGTGCAGCCAGCAGCAGTACAGGGTTTGGGGGCATTGGTGATCCTGGCCTCTGTGTTGCCTGGGGCCAGGACTGCAGAATGCTGCTCCCCCCCAAATTGAATGCCCCCCACTGGGGGCCTTCAGAGGGCTGGAGGAGGCCACACATGGAAGGAGCCTCCCTGGCCTTCAAAAGGCTTTCGAGGGATCTTAAAATACCATTCCAGTTTTCACTTGAAAAGGTCTTATAAGGACACCTCAGAAGACCTTTAGGGGGCAAGGAAGGCAGTGCCACCCCCACAGGTGTGGCGCCTCAGAACATTTGCTTCCCTTGAGCCCCCTTGATATGCCAGCGTTTTGGGGAATACGTCAATGTGGGGACAGGACTTGCAGGCATGCTCTCACACAACCCCCATGTGCATTTGCATGTGATTTGAATGCTGAATAAGGTTACAATTACATGATCTAAAGGGAACTTTCATTTGTGACTTCCCAACAGGTTTTGCAGGGGTGTCAAGCATAGACTATTTCTTTTTCACTCTCTTTCCAGAACAAAACTTCTCAGAAAGGACAATAATTGGAAAGTTTACTGAGGCCTGGAGAAGCAAAGAAGTCTCATCTCTTAAAATTTTCTGCTCACTTTACACCCTACAAAGCATAACAGATGCTGTCAGAGCAAAAACTACGGACCATAAGTGTGATGTTAAAATATCAACAGCAAGAGATTTGATAGGTGAACAGCCTAAGAGCATTATGCTTTATTAATAAAACTAATCTGTAACATAGCATAAATCTGTACAGCCTGTTTCCTATCTTGAAAGCCTAACTGCCAAACAAAACAAAAAGGAGCTTTGGAAGACCTTGTTACAACAATTTATTCCACAAAATTGGTACAATTTACCATCTCAGTGATGTTCCATTTTCAGTAGTTCCAGTCTTCCAAATGAAAATCAGCTTTCTTGTTCCATATATAGTGATTGACATTGTTTTGCACCTGTTAATGAAGCAATAATTATTCCCTAAATATTGCCTTCTTGCATATCAGTCTGCTCATTTGTTAAGTTCATCTTCTGAAGCCCTCCTACTAGGTGGACAACATGTAGTCTCAGCCTTTTTATAGTTGGCAACCTTCAGTCTCGGAAGACTATGGTATCGCGCTCTGAATGGTGGTTCTGGAACAGCGTGTAGTGTGGCTGAATCATAAAAGCCAGGTGTCACTGTCCCCTGGTGGGGATCGCCATGCTGCAGGATGGTCCTCTTCCCTTCCTCCCAGGTAAGGACTGGCCACCGAGCGGGCTCCTGGGTGACACTTTGTTTCACAATTAAAGGGAAAAAAACTCAAACATTGCAAGTTCTGGTTGAGTTACTAGTTTGTTGTCGCTTGTTTTAATTCTAACCCTAGCTAGCTTTTATTCACATTCACAGTAATTAGTATGATAAATGTTTAATATAATTTACTGATAACTTCTATATGAAGCATATAATAAAAGATTCCTGTGTAATCTGTGTCTTTTCTTTTATTCATCCTCTTCCAAACCAGACCAGATGACACGCTATTTTGCCAATTAGTTATGCAGCAAATTTGGTGCTCTGGTGGAAAGCTATATTGTGCTATGAAACCAACTGATTTTCCTCCAGAGAATGTGTTTTGTTGTGCGATCACTTAAATTATGTAAGACTTGATTTGTGACATGTCAAACTAAACTTGGTTGCATTCCAAGTCTTCATGTACATATGGCCTCCCATTGATGACAATGTCATATGGTGTTAGGCAAACAGATGGGGGTGTCATTACTCTTGCACCTCCAAAATGAGCACACCAGACAAAGGCTTGGGATAAAGGGCCACTTTATTAATACAATCAGAAAACCTGCAGCAGGGCATAAACAATCTAAAACACCCCCATGTGCGAGCTACTAATTTAGGGGAAAGAGCGCTAGCCATCTACCTTTGGCTACACAGACATCACATCCTGGCTCCAAGTCATCACCTGAGAGAGCTTATTAGCACCAATGTCAGGGGTTGAGGCAACTGGACGAGCAGATACCCCAGAAGCCACACCAACTGTTGTCCTCTGCCCAGTCCAGCCTGGGGGCTGGCCAGACAGCCTCAGCAACCCGAACAAATTTTGTCTGAGCAATCCTGGCTCACCGCCCCCAACCTTGCTGACCTCAGAATTTATGCTGTACTCTGTACTGCCCTGGCTACCCTGCCTGCATGTCACCTGCCCAAGTGATGAGAGGCAAATAACCCTAAACATATAACACAACACTCTACCACAACAGTTTGAGATAGGTAAAAAAAAACACCAAAATTACCAGCCAAGGCCAATCAGGCTGGTGACCAAAATTTCCTACCCAGTACCCTAACAGAGCGACCAGCTGATCTCAGACTGGGAGAGCGGGTGGCACTTGAAAATTCCAGTGGACTGACTCCAGAAGGCACGCAGCCTTCAGGACATCATCCTGCCCAGCCCCCATTTGTGCAGCAGTCAATGAGATGTTCCCATTTTCCTGTCTTAGCCTGGCTTACCTGGAGTGCCTGGCAAAGGGTGGGGGGCGAAACTCTTATGGAGTTTCACCCTCATTCCTCTCCCACAATTGGCTAGGGGGGGCAGCATTGCTTATATATGGAGCTGGCTCCCCAGCTCTTATTTTTTGGATGTGCTTTTGACCCTAGGTATCAAGTGGAAAATGAAGTGAGATTTCCTTTGCTGGAATCTATGACATATAAATCAATAATATCCTTGCTGCTGGACAGTTTTGAGCTATAGGGTATCACTGTCAATATCCAACATGGTCACATGCCATCATTCCAATGGCTCTATTTATATTTTAATGCATGCATATTTTCCATTCTAAACCAGGTTAGTTTTCTATTTTCGATAGGATACACATAAAAACAAAAAGGACACAATAAAAACACCAAGTCAGACACTCAGTGGATGCAAAGCTGCCTTGTTGATCTATGAGAGTTGGTCTATGCATACTGGTTTCTTTAGTTTCATTAGTGAATGTATATTGATTAGTGGACTTGCATGTCAAGTTCACTGATCATTAGCCTTGTTTAATGAGTCTGCCTCCAGTGGCAGCTGGTCCCCAAAAGGAGCTGTGCTCAAAGCAACATCTGCCCTGGCCCCAGCTCCATGGACCAAAGTTTCTCCATGCTTTTGCTCATATGTATAATGAGCCTATGAGCAATAATGCTTCTTAAGGCCCTCCCAAATTGGAAATAACTGGATTTATTTCTTGAAGAGCTACAAAATCAATATAGACCCTGGATTCTGCCATGTTCATTTTGGGCAATTCATATTTCTTGACCCAGAGAGTAATTAGCCTGTGGCATATCATTGCCACAGGATGTGGTGATGGCATCTGGTCTAGCTGCCTTTATAAGGGGATTGGACCAATTTCTGGAGGAAAAGTCCATCACAGCTTACAAGCCATGATGTGTATGTGCAACTTCCTGATTTAAGAAGTAGGCTACCTCAGAATGCCAGATGCAAGGGAGGGCACCGAGTTGCAGGTCTCTTGTTATCTTGAATGCTCCCTGAGGCATCTGGTGGGTCATTATGAGATACAGGAAGCTGGATTAAATGGGCCTTTGGCCTGATCCAGTGGGGCTTTCTTACATTCTTATGGGACTGTAGGCCCTGGCATGTAATGGTTGCACCATCATTATATGTGATGACGAGACATCAATTTCTGTTGGAGCAGGGGCTTCATTTGTACTGTATATGCTATATCAGGCTTCCAGATGTAGTATGGGGACAGGGCTTGGAATAGGACTGTCTGAAAGGTAGGAGTGGGAGGGCAATCATTCAGATCCTGGCACTTAAGGCCCTCCCCCACAGTTGGCCAGGGTGGTGAATTATTGGGGCACTAAAATCTGACAATAACTGACACCAAACCACTTCTGTCTTCATCTGCCACAAGCCCAAATGAAAAAAACCGTCCCTCCCCCACAGCTGCCATCAAACCACGAATGCCTACCTGCATATTTGTGCTGCTGGCAGCAGTCTATGCATGAGTGTGTGTGGTTAGGAAGGGACCATAAGGAAGCAAAATAATGGCCAGAGTCCTGAAGCATCCTATCTTCCCCCTTCCTCTTTGATCATTTTGTTGCTATCATGCAACCTTTCCAATACTTCATTCATATGTTGCAGTCCCCACTTAGATCCTTAACAGCAGTCTTGCTTTTTAAAAATTCCTTACCAGCATTCTTTTTACTTTTCTCTCCATTTTTATTGGTCCTATATCTAGTTTGTAAGGCTACAATCCTATCCACGCTTTCCTGGAGTAAGTCCCATTGACTATAATGGGATGTGCTTCTGAGTAGACATGCATAGGATTGGGCTCTGAGACTCCCACTTTTTAACCCCCTTTACTTTGTCTTCCCTCTTTCTCTTCCTCCCATCCTATGTTTCCATTTTCTGTTGTTTTATTCCCTTCTCTGCTATCTTCCTCTTTCTATTATTAATTATTTTAATTATTTTTTAAAAAAATATTTAAATATACAGAAAATTGCCTTGCTAGATCAGAGCTCCCATCTATTACAGCAGTAGCTGGTCAGATGCTTCTGAGAGGTCTGTAGGCAGAGAATGAAGAGACAGCCCTTCTTTGCTGTTTGCACTAAGCACTTGATATTCAGAGCTATAGTGCCTCCATACATACAGGCTCTAGTTAGCCAATGGACCTGGCCTCTTCCATTCATTTGTCTAAACTTTCTAAATGCTATCTAAACTATTTGCCAAGATCACCTCTTGTGGCAGCTAATTCTGTGTCTTAATTATGAACTGTGCTTAAGTTCTCGGATTTAATTCCTAAGGGATACTTTGCAATGTTATATATCACACAGGCAAGAGAAAGCTGGTGGTTGTTTACTTTTATTTATTTACTTTTTAAAAAAGCAAATTTTCATTTCCAGAAAGCTTCTGGCAATTTGTGTGGATTTGTCATGTCATCTGCATCTTTGCAATTTGTTTGTCATCTGCAATTTGTTTGTCATCTGCATCTTTCAGCATTCAGGTGGGGTTGGAGATTAATGACCTCTGTCCTGACCCACTGCTGCATTTTATTCTGGCTTAACTATTATTTTGTCTATCACATGACACTTGATTCTGTGAGATTTTGTTTTTCTACAAATGGAAAAACAGGCATTATTATATGTTCAAGAAGCTGAGCGTGAATCCTGAAATCACTGTCTTGCAACCTGTAAGGCTCATCTAATTGAGTCAGTGCAACACCTTTTAAATTCCATCTTAAGATTGTTAAACCACAGACTCTGGTGGCTACAGGGCTAGTCTGGTGAAAAAGTAGGTCAGTGTCTCAGCCCTCCCTTTCTCAGTGATGCCATGGGTGGGGGGGGGGGTATGACTGGAAAATATTCTCACCTCAGACCTCACAGAAGATTGAGACAGCTCAGATGTGCAACACTTCAGTCAGAGGTTGGGTTTCAGAACTTCAGAGAATAATATACAGACCATAAAGAATGCACCAGACAACCAGTTGATTTCTTTAGAGCAGTGGTTCCCAAACATTTTAACACCAGCACCCACTTTTCAATATAACACTCTTAGAGTTTCCTTTATGAACTGTTTGCAGACTCTAAAAAAGGCAAAATCAATTGCTCTGCCTCTATGAAAATAGATTTTAAAAGTTAACAATGTGATGGTGATTATGATAGTGTTGCTGATCCTGCTGAAGGCTGCAATGAATGAGAACACCCACAGCTGGCCATTGTTGCATCATGTTCTCTAGTGTGACTGGTCCTTCCGGCCCCGCCTTGTGAAAGCAAGCACAACCAGGGCTGAACCCAAACAGGTTCACATAGCCCAGAATCAACTTTCTTCTCCTCTTCATTGGCAGCTGGGCATGTGCCAACTGCAGAACCTTGATAGACTCAAACCCCCTGGGCCTAGACACCTCCCTGTATACCTGTCAGGAAATGTCACATATTCAAAAGACATAGCCATTTACAGTATCAACAAATGGATGCATCATGCACCTCTGTATGAACCCTGGTGAGACGCCTATGGCTACTGCCTGGTTTCTACTTGTGTACTATATGTCATATATACCCCAGTTTTGCACATGATTGCCTATGGGTGACAGCCATAGATGCAATGGAACTATTATTCCTAAAGGGGTTTAGAATCATGATAAAGATATTTCTCTATTTAAAATTCTTGAATCTATTCATTGATGGATTTGTTCTGCAAGTCTCTTTTCCATGCTGCGCCTACTCTGCGTTTATGGTGGAGTGGTCGATATTACTTTTGACTTATCCATGAGAGCCTGGTGGATGGACATCCTGCCTCATAATAGGAGGTAAAAGAATGGCCTCTTGATCACTTCTAACTCTATATTGCTAATCTTGCTAAATTCAACAGCTTGCTTAGAATGTGATTATTGCTATTACAGCTCTGCCTGATTTATCCCGGCTTCCAGTCAGACTTGATTAGGAAATGAGAATTTGATTACTGTCTATTTCTTGCAGTTCCAACATGATTGGGAAAGGGCAAGCTATCCTGATCTTTCTCCTCCTTTGTCTATCACCAAAAATTGAATTGGTTGACATTTATGTCAGAAATAAAATGTGCATCTTTACAATCACATCCTGTTTGGCAGAGTAAAATATTTGGCTGCCATAACATTGATCACATTAGCATATTCTGACAAATAGTCAATACTTGCCTGAAACTTTAGGGCCCAAAGGATAATCCTAAATGCCATGACTGGGTGAGAAACCATTTAAAAAAAAATCACACCCATAAAGGGAAAAAAAAAAAAAAGCAGAACTTCATATGTACCATGTATTTTCTATGGTCATGAAAGTATATAATTCATTAATTTAAAGTATTTGAATCCCACCTTTTCCCTCCCACAAGTGAGGCATGCACAACATACTAAAGAATGCAATAGAATAAAGTAAAATTAAATCAATAATAAAATAAAGTCAAAACACACACTATAGAGCGTACTGTACCAGGAAAAAGCAAAAAAAAAAAAAAAAAAAAAAAGCTTACCTAGAAGGAAATAGTACAGATCATCATAAACTTGGCCCCAAAGTCTAACCTCCCTTCAGAATACACTGACATCCCTTAACCTGGATTGCACCTATCTTTTGTGCCCCACTTCCTTTTAGGGCCTTGTTGTTCTACTATTCCAACAAAGTGGCAAAGAACCAACAAAGAAGTGAGCCACATTCATGATTACTCATCACTGGTGAAATCTCAGTTCCCTTTCATGGAATTTTGCTGGTGTACCTAGAGCTCAGGTGCCATTTACCCAGCCACCCTGTATGGGCTTGGGGTAGAGAAAATGGAGGCAGCCCATTCGATTGGGGGCATGGCACAGCTGTTGCTGGGGCTGACAAAGACTCCTCAGCTTCAGCCCATGCCTTTTCAGCAAGCCCCGTCCGCCCGCCCTATGTCCAGTCTGAGAGTAACTGATTGCTCCATGTGGGGGGTGGGTAAGAATTTTTGACTGGTAACCTGATTGACCATGGTAATTGGTATTTTTTTTTGCCTACCCTAGACTGGTGTTTGGGCATGGTGGAGTTATTCAAAGGTTTCCCTAGGTAGCGTACTGGCTGGGTAGCTGGGGGGGATGGGGGATGCCTGGAGCCAGGATGTCACATCCACGGGGTCTGGGGGGGGAAGGTAAACAGCTAGTGCTGTTTTTCCCCCAAGTTCTTAGTGGCCAGCACATTTTGGGGTTTTTACTAGCTTAATTTTTCCCTGCTGAAGGTTATTGTTATTAATTCAAGAAATTACAATCATCCCAAGCCTATATCTCATCAACATCATCAACATCATCATCAGTATTTATATACTGCTTTTCAACAAAAAAAAAAAAGTTCACAAAGTGGTTTACAGACAAAGTCAAATAACTAAATGGCTCCCTGTCCCAAAAGGGCTCACAAACTAAAAGGATGCAGAAGAACTCCAGCAAACAGCCACTAGAAAAGACACTGTGCTGGAGTGAAGGTGGACAGTTACTCTCCCCCTGCTAAACATAAGAGAAACACCGCTTGAAAAAGTGTCTCTTGCCCAGTTAGCAGGGTCCTTCTTGGTGGGTGCCTGGTAAATGATATCATTATAAATATGCTTATGATCCAGTCATTCGATGCACTTCAGTGCAAGGGCTGAACAGCACAGGTGAAATCCGTCAGAGAAACACTACAGGTGGAGGTTTCCTGTCAGCCCAAACACAAAACACCTCAGATACAAGGGAAGCAGATCACACATTCGGCTGTGACTCTTCAAGCAAGCAAGCGATGAAGGATCAAGTGAAGCTTATGCAAGAGAGTTGATATAGCACAGAGCTTAGGATGGCAGTCTTTGAGCCTGGAAGCCATGCATTCACATTTAACCTCACCCACTGACTCACTAGGTGGCCTTAAGCAAGCCACACCCTCTCAACCTAAGGATGCTACCAAAGCCCTCTCCTGCCAAAATTTGTAATAGAATGCATTACCCTGAAGCCCTCTCACTGAATTGGCAGGGCCGTTGATCATCCCTGTACTGTTGATGGGAAACTGATGCTGAGATAGGGATGGGTGGATCCTTTCTTTTCTGCTGTTCCCAGATTTTTTTCCCCACATTAACACATTTTGTACCCAAAGATCAGTATGATAATATATTGGAAAGCATGCCTTTAATATATGATTTTATGCAGCCTGTGGGGGAGATCGCTGCCACCTAGCCACTGGCAGGGAGTATTGCAACCCTGAAGTACCATAGTGGGAGTTCTACACTGCTGAAGAAGGGCACCCCTTCAGGTATGGGCAGTTACGAGGGTGATAAGTTGCTGGGGGGAGGACAAGGTTCTCAGTGCTGGCTGGATACGGAGTTGTTGTAAGGACCAGTTGTGGACCTACCATAAGGTTCGATGGGGCAAAAGCCCCAGGTGCAAGGTGCTAGAACCTCATGGAAGCCACTCTGAGGCTCCCGACGGGGGCGGAAACTGTGCTTCCGGTTTTCCGGAAGCACAGTTTAAAGTGTCAGGGAACCTCACAGAGGTTTCTCTGACGCAGGTGGAGGTTGCACGAGGCTCCATGAGCCTCAGGTGAGCATGGGGATGGATTTCTGTGTGGAGTGGGCAGCAGTAGCCTGCGGTGGTCGCCATTGTGGACCTTTGTCCTGGGCATAGGGCTGGGAAGGTCTGCTGCTGGTAAGGACAGTTGTGAAAATGTCTCTTAAATGCTGTGAGCAACTGAAATATACCATATGACAGCTTTGTGACATAATTCATGAATTTATGATTTATGAGGGCAGGAGGAGTAGTCTGCAGGTTGAACCAGTGCCTTGTTTGAAAAAAGCTAAGCAGGATCTGCTTCAGGTTCGCATTGGATAGGAAACTAGAAGCCACTGGCTAGAGATGAAGGAACATAGACTGGCAAGAAATGGATAATGTTCTGTGAACCAGCTAGAAGCTTGGAAGGTGCAAGAGCTGTGCAGCCAGGATTGCACCATGAAGAGAAACATCTGGAGAAATGGAGGATCCCATGAATTTCTCTCAAAAATTTGTAAAAAATTGAGTTTATGGTCAGCCTGCCTAGGTAAACCACCTTGATTCTGTGTGGCTCAAGTCTAGGAGTCTTTCAGAAAGGCTGCATATAAATAGTAATAAATAAATCATTGTATAAAAAAGGTTGCCAGTACTTTTCCTTATCTGATAGGATTTTGTGCTAATTGCCTCATTTTTTATGCACTGGAGATATTTACTACTATAAACAATGTCATCTCGAGAAGGAGTTGGAGTCAAATCAGAATGAATTTTCTCTTATAATACATATGAATGAGATTGCTTGGCCCAAAGGCTGAACTTTCAATTATTGCAAAGCATCTTGTTCTTATTTTACAAAAATGAACGTTTCCGATTTTAAATATAATAGAAACGGGCTATTCATGTACCTACATGCTTGTTACTGTTTGCCAGATTTATTAAAGATAACTAGCTCAAAAGTTACATACGCCCACTGTTAATTTCTTGCTCCAATGCAAGGCATAGTTGTATTTCTATTAACCTGAGTGTGTGGAGATCAAGCTTGTATATAGTGCACAGTCTAATTGAAGGCTAATTGAATGTGCACATTTTTGAAATAACATGGCCAAACATCCATGATTGTGTGACATCCCTAAGCATGGAAGTTCCATACTTAGCTAGCATGGCTAGTGATTCTACTGCCTGGATAGTCCCAAATATGGTTTTATGGCAATTGTTCTTTTTGGGCGCAGTCCTAACCCCTTATGCCAGTGCTTTCCAGTACTGGCATAGCGGTTCCAATGGGACATGTGCTGCATCCTGCAGTTGGGTGTCACTCACGGAGGCCTCCTCAAAGTAAGGGAATGTTTGTTCCATTACCTCAGTGCTGCATTGCCCTTAGTGCTGAAAACACTGGCATAAGGGGTTAGGATTGCGCCCTTTGTGAGCCACCACCACCACAAAAAAAGCACTACAAATGATTCGTGCATTCCTGATTCCTGGTTTCAGGGGGAAGGATAGGAACAACCTAACTAGCGCTAAAAGATGGCATGAACCTTCAGTCCTGCTATCCGAGACCATAATTCTGGGGCACTGACAGTATGAGAGATTCAATGCAGTTCTGATTGGTCATGGGGTGGTTATGTTCCTGCAAGAGACACTCCTGTGCAGCCTCACAGAGCAAGCCACCTTGATAAGGACAGCTCTGCTGACGCCACCCCGGACGCAGAAGAACTTCCTGCCTTGTGTTAATGTGTGTGCAAGCAATGAACCACCAGAGCAGTGATCAGTCCCTCTCATTCTGGGAATTGTGATGAGCATTTCCCCCTGTGGAAATCAGGCATGCCTCTTATTGTACCCATTCCAAGATGGGTGAGACATACTGTGTGCTAGGACTGCACACCGCCATCTTGGCTGGAGTACAGCTGTGTGTAAATGCAAGGAGGGAGAGTGTAAGTTGGTTTGCAGTAGCAAACTCTAATCTGTACCATTTAAAAATGTTCCTATGGTAAAAAAAATATTGTTGATTTACACATTTTTCAGATATGCACTGCTTTCAAGTACATAACCCCATGTAAAATGAGAGATTCCTGTGTGTGTATATTGAGTTTACAGCCTGATTGCAAGTGACAAAATCATATAAAAAATTGACATGTATCAACTTACTTTGTGGGGGTAATTCTTAATCCTCTGCCACAAACAAAGCTAGGAGAGATCACAATGCCACTAACCACCTCATTCACTTATGTTTCTCCCATCTGTTTAGCAACAAATTGTCTCTGCTCATCCCTCTACTAATACTAAAGGCCCATTCCTAGCCAACATTCCAGTGCTAATGCAACCTAAATGCAGCACTGAGGTAGGAGAGCAAATATTCCCTGACTTTGAGGAGGCCTCTGTGATTGTCCCACCATAACAGGATGCAGTGCATGCCCCGTTGACATGGCTGCATCAGCCTTGGAAGGCTGGATAGAACTGGCCCTGAAGAATAGATAAGGATAAATAAACTGATTGAGAAAAGAAGCCAGCATCTCTATGATTTGCTCCCATCTTTTCCATCTGTATCTGTGGGATCCTTCAGAATTCTTAACAATCAGAACCTGACTTATATATAACCTCTTTCCAGAAGACTGTCATCTGTCTTTGCCATAGTCTTCCCTTAAAAAAATAAAATAAAACGATATGAATAATGCTTAGACCTGTCTACCAAATGCCTCCCCCAATAAAATTGTTCAGTTAAGTAGTATTCATTGTCATGCTTTGGCAGGCACCCAAGAAAAAGGAGTTCCAAAGACAGGAAGGAACTAAGAAGATTTTTTTCCTCTTCACTTTTTAAACAGAAGAAAGAAAGAACCTTCAAGCAATAGTGTAGCTAGAGGGTGTAAAATCATAAGTGCAGGCTCCTGACTGCAAATGTAAGCAGCCCCTCGCACTTGCTCTTGGAGCCATTCAGACAGCAACAGCTGCCCATGCACAGTCTCTTTGAGACTCCAAGTGACTTTTTCCATGAAGATTCCAAATTCAGGCAATTCTCATTGAGGAAAAAAAACAAAAACAAAACTGTCCATACTTACTTCTGCTGCCCAGGTTAGAATCTTTTCATATACCCATACACTGCATGTCTCATAATCTCCAGCACAGCTGGATCCTGTTCAGCTGATTTTGGTGCAATCCTATGCATGTCTATTCAGAAATAAGTTCCATTGTGTTTAATGGGACTTACCCCGAGGAAAGTGTGTATAGGTAGGGGCAGTCTAAAATTGTTTTATTTTTTCATGAATTTTGGTGCTGTCCTTAAAAAAAAAAGAGTTGAAAGTGGTGTCACAGGTTTTTATTCCAAATTAACATGTTACTCAATTTTAAAGCATTTTTATCAAGTGTAATCATTGTCATATAGGTGGTATGTATGTGTTTTACGCCTGTGGCTATCAGCAGACATAGCCAGAGGCATTAAAAATGCATAAAACAACCCCCTCCCCAAAGAACACAAGTCAACTACTTGAATTAAACTTACATGAGCCAGTTAAGACTGTCGTTGAATGAACCTAATGCTGCCAAACACAAAGAAACATTAAAACATTGAGAAGATAGCAACTTAAAGCAACAGAACTGAACATAGTATTGAATTGCTATGGGGGGAACCTGATTTTAAACTGCAGGGGAAAATAATGTCAACAGCCCTACCATGATGCTGGTGTGTGTGTGTGAGGGGGGGGGGCCTTAAGCTTCATGCTCATAGGATGGGGACCATGAGTGCACAATGAGGCTCAGTTTCACTTTCCATAGGGCTCCATGCATTTTCCTTGAAAGCTTTGATGTTGAAATTATTGTGCAGATGCCTGATGCAGATGCTTGGCGCCCTACACAAACAACTTTACCTTACCACTGACCTTTTGGTCGGCAGTAAAGTGAGTAGCCCCATTGCAGGGCTGCTTCCCTTACCCAGGAGAAGGGGACAAAAGTTCCCTTCTCCGGAGGCACTGCCCGTGGTAGGCTGGGGCATGCAGGTGGCAACTGTTCTCGGTGCTGTTGCAACCGCACTTCCCGGGCAGTAGGATTGGGCTGTTAATATATAAATTTGGTGCTATTTCATTGACTGGGCAGGATATCACATTTTATTGTTTTATAAGCCCAATTTTGGTGTTATTTCACTGTATTTCATTTTTACCATTTTAGACTGCCCCTACGTACTGGATTACAGCCTTAATTGACATAATTGTAGTTTGCCCTATGTAAATCCCAAAGGAGGTTGTTTGTTTGCAACGTGCCTTATGCTACCTGAAAATTGACCTAGAATAGAAAGGTTTTTGTCTATTTCCCTAGTAATGAGGGACATTATTCAAACGCTAATAAAATTTCACTGTGAATGACCTGCTGGTTGCATCTCTCTGACCAAAGTGCTCAAAGAGAAATTGGTATATAGGTTACGTTAAATAGAAATTAGCCCTGGCTTAGATGAACACCAAGGCTGCAATTCTGCACACAGTTTTCTTACATTTCATTGAAGTCTATGGGATTTAAGCAGTTTGTGTGCAATCTAAGGGGGAAAAGTGCAAATGCATCCTATGTTAAAAACAAAAAAACCCATGTTATCTGTAGGAGAACTTTGCTTTCAAGATTTCAAGGACTATCATCTGCTTCTACAGAAATATGTTTGAGCTGGAGAAAAGAGAGATAATTTATAAAATAGATCAGAGAGCTAAATTGTGTATAGTGGCAATTATTTAGAATTTCCAGCTAGTCTTCGGCCATTCAGTGACAATTGTGAGTTTAACTCTAAATGCATACAATCCTTTGGCTATATTGGAGTTAATGAGCATTTAATAATCCTATATTTATTTAAAAACATGTGTATCTTGTTCCTACAGTGCTTAGAGCAGATAATACAAGACACATCTCAAAGCAACATTAAAATCTAAAAAGGTTATGGAGCACATTGTACTGTATACCATAACATTGGTCTATATGTGGATATCACAAGATGTGTTCTTTATGTAATGGCAGCCATCTAAAGGACCTCATCACGGTTATGACCCACAGATGAGAGAGCAACACAATGGATATTCTTCAGCTCCAGAGAGTTATGAATTGAATAAAACCACCCATCACATGTACTAAAAGTGAGCTCAGGTGCACAAGAACAAAAAATGATAAGCCACTCCAAAGTAACACAGTAGTTTCAGAGCAAAAAAAAAAAAAAAGTTTCTTTTCATTTTCTTTTTCCATTTATTTCCTTTCATTTTCCATCAATTTGCAATTTTTTTTGTTCTGCTGTTGCTTTTATTTGGTTTCATTTGCCCCATTTGTTTTCATTTTTGAAGGAAAAACAGGACATTCTTACCTGAATTATAGTGCCCTCTGTAGGAGCATCCAAGCCACAGCAACCTCATTGGAAAAGTAGCTGCCTGCTATCTGACAGGAAAATATTAGCTTTACATTAAGTACTAACAGAAGTGTGATTGCACACTACAAAGCCTTGGGCAAGGCTGGCCTTAGGGCAAAGTGGCCTATGTCATGACATTGGGTCCTGCACTCTGGGGGCCCCACACTGGAGCGACAGGCAGATCTACTACTGATGCAGCTAGCGTCAAGCAGCCTGGGAAGGCACTTCCCTGGGAAGCCTGGGAAGTGTGGGCTTGCTTGCCTCCCAGAAGTAGTTAGTGGTGATGTTATGTCACAACCAACTATTTCTGGGATCCAGGCTTTGCATGCAGCCCCACATTTTTCATCTTGCCATACACTATCAAGGCACTAAAATGGACAAGGCACACCATCAACTTTTTGATAATTGACAAGGCACACTCTGCTGTCAATGGAGGCTCACATTCCCTAATGGTCCTATTGATAAATGACCCTCTCCCAAATTCCCACGGCACACCTGGTAACCATTCATGGCACACCAATGTGCCAAGGGATAGTGGTTGAAAATGTCTGCTGTAGATGAAAACAACCACACATTAAGATTGTGTTTCAAAGATGAGAAAAACAGTAGACACTGTAGGGCTGAGGTATTCAATCTGTGTGCCGGGCTTCCATAGGGTGGCTAGCTCCCAGGGGAGTTGTGAGGCATCTGGGGGAGAGAGGTGGCCCTGGCTGCTCAGCTCAGCTGCACATGCTGCCTCCCAACTTGTTGCTTTTCTGCAGCTGTGAACGAGGTGGGTGGGGCAGTGTGAGGTGGGGAGGGCATGTGAAACATGGTGGAGGGAGGGAGAGAAGGCTGGCTGGGAGGTGCACAGCAGAGAGAAGGCTGGCTGGGACACTGACTGGGAAGTGTGGAGAGAAAGCTGACTGGGAGAAGCTGGGAGGTTTGCAGTGCTTTCCTCCACTTGGAAAGGAGGGAGCCCAACCTGTTCTTAGTGGGGGGGAAGTCCAAATGCCCCAGCCTGCATTCTTCTGTCTTGCCTGGGGGGCATAGGGGTGGCATCTGCATGTTAGGGTGTATGTGTGTGAGCAGCCCCCCTGCTACTTTGGGGTGAGTTGTAAGCTTGCTCTGTGTGGCTGCAGTCCTTTCCACACTTTCCTGGGAGTAAGCCCCATTGACTCAAATGGGACTTACTTCTGAGTAAACCTACACAGACTTGGGGTCTGTGTCAGCTTAACCAAGGATCTTTCACCCTTCAAAAAAGAAAATAAAAGCTGCTCTTGATCAGTCAAGGTTTGTCTCCAAAAATTGATTAAAAATAAAAATCCCCATTCCTTTTCAGCCATCCCCCTTTTTCCTCCTGCCTCCTTTTGGGGGGGGGGGGGGAGTGTTACTCTGTTGGCTGCTATTGTAAGACAGCAGGCACAATCCTAGCTAGGTCTACTCAGAAGTAAGTCCTATTGTGTTCAATGGGACGTACTCCCAGGAAAGTGAGGTTAGGATTACAGCCAAATAGTCTCTGGGTCTCAGTTTGCATCAGTTTGCAATTAGCAGATACACACAAAACAAAGTCTTCCCCTCCTGCAAATTCATCACTTCCCCCCTCCCTTTCCAAAACCCGCCAGGTGTGCTGCTAACAAACTCAGGGCACAATCCTAACCAGGTCTACTCAGAAGTAAGTCCTATTTTGTTCAATGGGGCTTACTCTCAGGTAAGTGTGGTTAGGATTGCAGCCTCAGAGTGCTGGCAGCCTAGTTTCTAGTGTATAATTATAACACCTTCATCCCCATTTTGGGGGTAACCGAGGTGAGGTGTTGTAATGGGGAGCCGTAGCCAATGGCCACAAGGATCAGGGGAGCCGTGGGCCAGAAAAGTTTGAGAACCACTGCTGTAGGAACTTTACACAGCTCAGTCTACTGAAAAGAGGGAAGTTTAGCAGATGCTACTATCTGGGAAGATAGCAAATATGATGTTCAAAATTTAATTCAGAGCACATTCTAAAAAATTGATAGTTGAATTTGTGTACAATTTATCAGAGAGACGTTTGAGAGAGAAGCAGTGCAGTCACCACTTTCCCAAAATGCATTTGGAATCGTACTGGCTCATGTTCCTGACTGTTGCCAGCCTCAACACATTCAATTGAAAAGCAACCTTTCTTATGTAATGAAAGCTGAGGGTTTGCTTGATTATCCCCTCTGAGTACTGAAGTGAAGGAAAAAGCTCTGACCTTCACATTTGTTGTGCATGTTGTCAGCTTGCCTACCGTGGAGGTTTAAACTGGATATTTACCATTGAAGAAAACACTGATGAAGGCCATTTATCCTTGAGAGCATGTTACATCTCTTGTGGTGGATGCACACAGTGATCAAGAAAAGAAGACAAAGTTCTAAAAGGCAAAGATGAGCAGAGTGCAGAAATCGGCATGAACAACTTTTTAAACTTACAGCTCAATCCTTATAGGGGCCTTGTGCTGCTGGAACTAGTTGTGTCACAAAACGCAACTTGCCATTTTGCACAGCTGGGTTGCTGCTACCAGCGGCCGTGCGCTGGTATCCTTGGAATGACCCCCAGTGCTGGTAAGTCAGCATGGGGGGAAGGGAGTGGGTGAAACAGATTGGAGCAGAGGAATGAGGTGGAGATAGCATGGGGAGGACATAGATTGGGGCCAGGAAGGGGGTGGCAGTGGTGCTGACTTATCAGAAGAATTGGAGTACTGGCTAGGAGTGCTAATACAGTGGGAAATACACTCATCAGCCAAAGTTAATGAATTGGTGTCTCATTGGTATCTGGGGTGAGGCCATATAGAGAGCCTACTCCATGTTTTAAAACCTGTTCCTTTGTTACTGCAAGTCACAACTATATTTCCACACCAAGTTCCTACTTTCTCTGCACTAGTGGCTCAATACTATTGGGCGCTTATGACGACAGAACTACCAGTCTGTCACCGTAAGTGTTGCAACAGCATTGAAAAACCCATCACAGATAAAGTTGATCAGAACCAGCATGACTTGGGCTCCACGATAGGAATATCTAGTGATGGCCCTTCGGCACCTATTCTGTCATTTGAGGTTCTTCTTCACTTTTCTTTCTTCTTCTTCTTCTTTCTTCCTCTCAGACTTGCGCCAGCTAAAGAGCTAAAATTCGGAGGCACCAGTCGGAAGAGACCCATTGCAGAGCAGGAAACTTGTGATGGGATAAAGGGAAATAATTCCCTGTTCTCCTCCCAAGGCTCTCTGTATGGCCTCACCCCAGACTGGCTACAGCACATTCCTTTTTGGTGCAACTGCATCAGCTAGGGGGAGGATAAGACTGGGCTTCAAGTGTGGTAATGGGGGAGGGAGATTGCAATTGCACAGCTGGGAGATGCCACTGAAAAGGCCCTCTTTCATCTCCCCGGCAACCAAAGCAGCTGAGAAAAGGAACATGAAGCAGGGCCTATGACAGTGAGTGCAGCACAGCAGACTGATGTGGAAGGAGGCCATCCTTCAGGTCCTAGACCAGCCATTTTCAACCACTGTGCCGTGGTACACTGGTGTGCCGTGAATGGTCCCCAGGTGTGCCACGGGAATTTGGGAGGGGGTCATTTATCAATAAGACCATTGGGGGGATGTGAGCCCCCATTGACAGCATAGTGTGCCTTGTCAATTATCAAAAAGCTGATGGTGTGCCTTGACCATTTTAGTGCCTTGCCAGTGTGCTGCGAGATGAAAAAGGTTGAAAATCACTGTCCTAGACACACAGCATTGCATTCTGAACATACACACCAACTTTCAATCAACCCTAATGATGTGGCTAACGGAGATGCTAGATGTAGGGGAAGACACTAGGATGCAGGTTGTGTCTCTTCTTGTGTACTCCCTGAAGCCCTTGGTGGGCCACTGTGAGATACAGGAAGCTGGTCTAGATGGGCCTTTGGCCTGAACCAGTGGGGTTCTTCTTAGATTTCAAAGCTGAGCTATAATATATGCTTAGGGACACAAAACTTCATTAATATAGACCTGTATGTATACCTGCTTTCTACAGAGTCAGGAAATGCAAGGTTTTGCCAATCTTAATATACAGAGGCACCCATAAACCTGGTAAATATTCTTAATACAGTCCTTTTTTTCAAATGTGAGCACACACACCTATTTAAAGCATACTATCAGCTTGAAATGTTACAGAAATCACAGGAGTGTTGGCTGGGTGGGCAGAATGTGGGAAATCGGATTTCTCATGCCCAGCACCATCCATCTATCTTGAGTGTTCATATGCTGCTGATTCCTATTTGCAAGCATCATTCCTTTGCTATGCATTGAAGGGCTCTTCAATTTATTACAGGGCTCTGCTTATGATCTCCACATATGTGGCCTCTCTCCATTTCTCCCCTTTCATATTTATCTTGATAGTTAATGACAGGGAGGGATGTTGACAGACCACTGTATATTTAAAATCCGCAACGTTCATTTGGAATGCCTTTATCCTGAAAGAGAGTCACAAAGAAAAATGGGGAACGAATTTCCCATTGTCTTGGCTTGACAAGAAGGCTGAAATTGCACTGTACCATTAAAATAGAGTGCATGATAGGTTTTCGTGGCTGCAATCCTATCCACACTTACAGTACCTGGAAGTAAACCCCACTGACTATAATGGGACTTACTTCTATGTAGACCTGCATAGGATTGGGCTCACAGACTTTATATAACTCTGCCATCTATACTGTTAACACCAAAGATGATTGGCCACTTTCCAATTCCAGACTTAATTCAAAGTGCTTGTATTAAGGACTCCTTTATGGCCCAAGCCTAACACGCCTCTGCTCTAGCAGAGTATGCACTCTACCGGAGCAGCTATCACAAATGTGCCATAAAGCATGTTGTGACAGCACACCACACAGGCCTGCTGGCAGGAAGGCCAAAGCCTTCCCATGTGTGCTGGCAGCAGTGGTGACCACTGAGATGGTAAGATTTGCACTGAGCAGCCCTGGGAATGAAACAAGGCAGGACAGGGTGGCAACGGGGTGGGGGTGGCCTGATCAAGCCCAGAGGCACATAGTATCCTGTCCCCCTTCCTGAGCCTGATTCACCAACACAGATCAATGTGGATTTGCACCAGCAATATTGCTAGGGCGGGTTTGAGTTGACCCATAGCGGCAGCTGGGGCTTCCCCAGTGCAAGGTTACAAATGTCCCCTTACCCCCAGGAGACTTTCCACATGCTAAATTCCCCCATGGGATGTAGCACAAGTTGTGCCAGCACCACTTCACTGCCAGAGAGCCTAGCTAGGATAGGGCTGCCTATGCGTTCTACCAGAGCCCCAGGAAACAAAGTCTTCACAAACCTGTGATCTGCCATGAACCCATTTTTGCCCAGCCAATAGGTGTGCTCATTTGATTCCTGTTGTGCATATGCAACATTGGGCAAATATGGCTTAAATGAACTGCATTTGGTGGATGATGTGAACAGGACTTTCTCAGTGATGATCAGGGCTGAACTGAGACTTCCGGATCCCCTTACCAAAGGTGAACCCCTAACCCTAACCCTAACCCTTACCTAGTGACATGCCAGCTTCTACTCCTTCATCACTCTGTCCCACCACTCTCTTCCCACACTTCTGCTCTCATCCTCTCTTTCTCTTCCAATCCAGGCAATGGGATGAGGAGAAGGATCAGTGGATAGAAGTGGGTGCCCCCAGACAATCCACTGCCAACTTCAGTTGGCCTTATGGATGAGGCTGGCCCTGGTGGCGATGCCACAGTTGTGGCATTCCCTTCACAAGGTTTTCCATTAAGCCTGCTCTTTGCCAACTTTTAGGCACTGGCTGTAGACTACTGTTTTGCAAGGCCATTGGTGAAGACCTTTCATGCTGCCAGCTGTAGGTGGCTTTATCATAACACTGTGCTCCATTGCTCTGAATGTGATTGTATTTTTACTCTGGCTGTTTTTATTGTGATTTTACAAGCTGGTTGCTACCTCAGGAATATGTGACTTTAAAGGCAGGATAAAACATACAACATAAATTGAAAAAAAAAATAATTTCCAAAGATACCTTTCAACATAAAGGAGTTACTGGATGCTGCCCCCCCCCCCCCCCGGCAGCTAATCTTCACTTGCAGTTGGGAGTGAAAAGAGCCAGGAAAATTAGCTGCCCTTCCCTCCTTCCTTCAGTGCATCACTTAAATAGATCCTCTTTCTGCTTGTCCCGATTGTTACTTTGACCATTTTCTTTTTAACTTCTGTACAGTTGGAATGTGTATAATGTCCAGTGGCGTCACTAGGATTTGCGTCACCCAGTGCAGGAGGCCTGCGCGTGACCCCATGCAGTGGGCGGGGCAATGGCCCAGGTGGTGGGAGTGGTGATGTACCATCGCCTCGCCCCCACTGGTTTTTTGGCAGTACCTTTTGTTATAACACAGATATTTCAATGTGGTTTGTTTCATTGCATTCAGCATGAAATTATGCATTGATTGATATATAACATGATGGTCTTATTCCTCCAAATTCAGATTAACCCCTGCTAACTGGGTAAGAGGCACTTTTTCAAGTGGGTGGTCCTCTTTTATTTAGCAGGGGGAGAGTAATTGGCCCACCTCACCCCAGCACTGTCTGTTCTAGTGGCTGTCTGCTGGTATTCCTTTGCATCTTTTCAGATTGTGAGCCCTTTTGGGACAGGGAGCCATTAGATATTTGATTTTCTCTGAAAACCGCTTTGTGAACTTTTTGTTGAAAAGCGGTATATAAATACTGTTGTTGTTGTTGTTATTTTAGTGATTTTGAAAATTTATAGAGTCTCTCTCTCTCACACACACACCCGTGTCAACTTACTAACACCTTATTGCAGCAGTTCTCAAACTTTTAGCACTGGGACCCACTTTTTACAATGACAATCTGTCCAGGACCCATTGGAAGTGATGTCATGGCCAGAAGTGACATCATCAAGCAAATTAAAATAAATAATTATAAATAATTAAATTAAAATAAAAGAAATAATTAAATAAGGGGGAGCCAGTCCTGTTCCACCACGTGAATCTACTCTGAAGTAAGTCCTATTGTAGTCAATGGGGCTTACTCTCAGGAAAGTGTGGGTAGGATTGCAGCCTGTGAGCCCAATCCTGTGCATGTGTACTCTGAAGTAAGTCCCATAGTGGTCAATGGAGCTTACTCTGTAGTCTGTCTGCAATAACCCCCCCCCCCAAAAAAAAAAAAAAAAAAAAAAGAATCAGTGAGATTTCCAGCCCTCCCAGTGCCCAGTTTAAAGTTCTTCTATTTCAGGCATATCCAGATAAAGACCCACCTGGCTTTTCAAGTGCAAAATAGAAAACTTCCCCTTACCAGTTGAAGCCTCTTTTTGGTCCTTTTTAGTGGGGGAGGAGGCTGCCTTCTGGAGCATCTGTTGCACTTCAGCTCCATTGGATCAGGACCATTCTGGTGTCCTCTCATTTCCCTTTGCCTGGCCTGACCACCAGCCAAGGTTCACCTGCCTACTCGTGAGTAAACGCAACCGTGAGATTGCTTTGCTTTCCATAGGGCTCAATAGGGCAGCTGGGAGGCAAGGACCTCCTTCTTGGATGTTTTTGGGGGCTGCATTCATTGGATCAGGACCATTCTGGTGTTGTTGGATTCCTCTCAGTGTGCCCTTTCTGACGGACTATGGCAAGTATGCCTACTCATGAGTAAACGCATGTTACGGCTCACTATCACTTTCCATAGGGCTCCATGGACATTCCGCATCCAACAGTATATGGCATAACTGGGTAGCTCCTGAAGCCGCGATGTTAGCGTGTCACCCCCAGGGCGCATCAACCCCCTGGCGCGTCACCCGGTGTGGCCCACACCCCCCGCACCCCCTAGCAATACCACTGATTATGTCTACTTAAGTGTCATTTCAGTATAGTGAAGCTGAGCATTCACAGCCAATAGCGATAGACAAGTGGTTCCCAAACTTTTTTAGCATCGGGACCCACTTTTTAAAGATAACACTCGATTGGGACCCACCTAGGTTTACCAGACTTTAAAAAAAAAATCTAGAAAGAAATATTTTATTTTTTTATAAGTAATAGTAACCAGAAAAAAAGACCCTCAACATTTATGTCCCTATATTTACACGTGCTTACAAACTGCAGGAGCTGAGCTCTTTGCAGCGTAATTAGCATCTGATTTTTATCTGATCTTTTCATCACCCTTTGACAACCCACCAAAAAGCAGGTTGGGACCCACCGGTGGGTCCCGACCCGCAGTCTGGGAACCGCTGTAGACGATGTGTGTACCTCCAGTTTTTACTTGCTTCCCTCACAGAATTGCTCTTTTTCTGCATGGGTGTCAGTGCTCTTTGCTTTAATTTGATACCTCTCTAGCACTATAGGTCACTCAAACACGACAGTGGCCTAACCATTTGACTCTGCAAATAAATAAATTGATACCCTGCTACAACACTAGAATTCAGTAAAGTGAACCCAGAGTGATGGGACCTAACAGGTTGCAATTTACTAGACAGTCAGAAAAGCTGGGATACATTCACTCTACATGTCATTACTTAATATTGCACACTACTTTGTCATGCTTTATTACAAATGCAAATTTCTTTCTCTTTGATGAAGAATCTTTTGACTAATGTTTCTGAAGTCATTCAACATTATAACAGTGTTTATGCAATGACTTTCCCCATGAAACAGAAACAAAAGGAGCGGGTTATGAAATGCAGCATGCGCTGTGTGAAAATTGTGGCATGAATATTTAGCTGCTCACGACAACTGAGAGATATAATTAAGCATTATTTTTGGTTTTGGCATTTGTTATTTTCTCTGTCACAACAGTTGGAATTTGCAATGATTCTCTCGCATCTGAGGTGTTAAGCTAAGACAGGAGACTTGACAGCAGAGGCAATCCTCTGGATTATTTCAGTGACAGCCTCTGAGTTGTGCAATGGCACCCAGTCCAGCGAGGGAACAAATTTTAGAAACCTCTGCTTATTCTCTGCTTTGTTTAATCTGGTCACTTCATAAAGATATACATATTTTGGCAACTGTATTTAGCAGTGAGAAAATTACACACAACGATCCTAATTTCCTTTGAGCCACCCTGTGCCGGCAACGAGTGTTGCAAACATGCCATAAGGCACATTTGAGACTACTCAAGAGCCAGCAACACCGGCCCAAAGGTGTGCACTGGCCTGTTGGCACCACTTCTCATTCCAATGCTAGCCAGAACAGGTAACTTCCACTTGATTCCAAGAGACAGTCAAAGTTCTGGACCGCTGTCTGGAGGCTGTTGGGAGCTGGATGTGGGCAAACAAGCTGAAATTGAATCCTGATAAGACAGGTTCTCCTGGTCCAGAAGTCCAAGACTCGGGTATAAGACTATCGTCCTGCCCTGAATGGGGTTGCACTCCCTCTGAAGGAGCCGTTCTGCAGCTTGGGGGTGATCCTGGATCCGCAGCTCCTCCTGGATTCCCAGGAGCCTTTGCTCAGCTTCAGCTGATTCGCTCAGACCTGGCCACGGTGACCCATGCCCGATTAGACATCCAGATTAGATTACTGTAACGTGCTCTATGTGGGGCTGCCTCTGCAGACGGTCCAGAAACTGCAACTAGTGCAGAACGCGGCAGCCTGTATGGTTGATGGGGCTCGTTGGTTTGACTCAGTCGGGCTGCTGCTTCAGCAGCTACACTGGCTGCCTGTTCGTTTCTGGGCTGAATTCAAAGTGCTAGTTTTGACTTCTAAAGCCCTACACAGCTCGAGTCCAGGGTATTTGAGGGATTGCCTCCTTCCATATAATCCAACCCGTCCTCTCAGGTCAGAGGGGGCCTTTCTGACTGTGCCGCCACCAGTGGAGGTGAGGAGGATGGCAGCAAGAAAGAGGGCCTGCTCGGTGGTGGCTCCCCGTTTGTGGAACTCCCTCCCCCTGGAAATGAGAACAGATCCCTCTTTAGAGTCCTTTCGGCAGGGGCTTAAGACCTTTATATTTAGGGAGGCCTTTTATGCTGACATTAGGGGGCAAGGCACTTTTTGAATGGATTTTAATTTGGAATCCAGGTTTTTATTGTGTTGTTTTTAATGTTTTTATATGTATATTATGTTTTTAATGTTTTTAATTGTGAGCCGACTTGAGTGTCCTCATTAACATAAGAACAGCCCCACTGGATCAGGCCATAGGCCCACATGGGATAGAAAGGTGGGGTATAAATCTCTTAATTAGTATTAGTATTGGCAACCTTCAGTCTCGAAAGACTATGGTATCGCGCTCTGAAAGGTGGTTCTGGCACAGCGTCTAGTGTGGCTGAAAAGGCCAATCCGGAAGTGACAATCCTTCCACACTGGGAGCAAGTGCAGTCTGTCCCTGGTCTGTCTCCCTGGCTATGGGCCTTCCTTCTTTGCCTCTTAGCCTCAGACTGTTGGCAAAGTGTCTCTTCAAACTGGGAAAGGCCATGCTGCACAGCTTGCCTCCAAGCAGGCCGCTCAGAGGCCAGGGTTTCCCACTTGTTGAGGTCCATCCCTAAGGCCTTCAGATCCCTCTTGCAGATGTCCTTGTATCGCAGCTGTGGTCTACCTGTAGGGCGCTTTCCTTGCACGAGTTCTCCATAGACGAGATCCTTTGGGATCCGGCCATCATCCATTCTCACAACATGACCGAGCCAACGCAGGCGTCTCTGTTTCAGCAGTGCATACATGCTAGGGATTCCAGCACATTCCAGGACTGTGTTGTTTGGAACTTTGTCCTGCCAGGTGATGCCGAAGATGTGTCGGAGGCAGCGCATGTGGAAAGCGCTCAGTTTCTTCTCCTGTTGTGAGCGAAGAGTCCATGACTCACTGCAGTACAGAAGTGTACTCAGGACGCAAGCTCTGTAGACCTGGATCTTGGTATGTTCCGTCAGCTTCTTGTTGGACCAGACTCTCTTTGTGAGTCTGGAAAACGTGGTAGCTGCTCTACCGATGCGCTTATTTAGCTTGGTATCGAGAGAAAGAGTGTCGGAGATCGTTGAGCCAAGGTACACAAAGTCATGGACAACCTCCAGTTCATGCGCAGAGATTGTAATGCAGGGAGGTGAGTCCACATCCTGAACCATGACCTGTGTTTTCTTCAGGCTGATTGTCAGTCCAAAATCTTGGCAGGCCTTGCTAAAACGATCCATGAGCTGCTGGAGATCTTTGGCAGAGTGGGTAGTGACAGCTGCATCGTCGGCAAAGAGGAAGTCACGCAGACATTTCATCTGGACTTTGGACTTTGCTCTCAGTCTGGAGAGGTTGAAGAGCTTTCCGTCTGATCTGGTCCGGAAATAGATGCCTTCTATTGCAGTTCCAAAGGCATGCTTCAGCAGGACAGCGAAAAAAATCCCAAACAAGGTTGGTGCAAGAACACAGCCCTGCTTCACACCGCTTCGGGTGTCAAAGGGGTCTGATGTGGAGCCATCGAAGACAACAGTGCCCTTCATGTCCTTGTGGAAGGATCTGATGATGCTGAGGAGCCTGGGTGGACATCTGATCTTGGGGAGAATCTTGAAGAGGCCGTCCCTGCTGACCAGGTCGAAAGCCTTTGTGAGATCTATGAAGGCTATAAAGAGTGGCTGTCGCTGTTCCCTGCATTTCTCCTGCAGTTGTCTAAGGGAGAATACCCTATCAGTGGTGGACCTGTTGGCTCGGAATCCACACTGCGATTCTGGATAGACGCTCTCTGCAAGTACCTGGAGCCTCTTTAGTGCAACTCAGGCAAACAACATTCCTACAACGCTAAGGAGAGAGATGTCACGGTAGTTGTTGCAGTCACCCCTGTCACCTTTGTTCTTGTACAGTGTGATGATGTTTGCATCCCTCATGTCTTGAGGTACTCCACTTTCTCTCCAGCAGAGACAGAGGATTTCATGCAGGTCAGTGACGATGATCTCTTTGCAGCACTTTAGGACTTCAGCAGGTATGCTGTCTTTTCCTGGTGCCTTGCCAAATGCAAGGGAGTCCAGGGCCACATGAAGTTCTTCTGGGGTTGGTTCACTGTCAAGCTCCTCCAACACAGGCAGGCACTCAATGTTGTTCAGCGCTTCTTCGGTGACTACATTTTCTCTGGAATATAGCTCAGAGTAGTGCTGCACCCAGCGTTCCATCTGCTGTGCCCGACCCTGGATGACCTCGCCTGCTGCAGACTTCAGAGGGGCAATTTTCTTCTGTGTTGGTCCTAGGGCCTGCTTGATACCATCATACATCCCCTTGATGTTGCCCGTGTCAGCTGCTATCTGTATCTCGGAACAGAGCTGGAGCCAGTAGTCGTTAGCACATCTCCTGGCAGTCTGCTGGACTTTGCTGCGAGCACCTCGGAGGACCTGCAGGTTGCGCTCACTGGGACAGGCCTTGTATGCTGCTTGAGCTCTCCTCTTTTCCTCAATGACTGGTGTCAACTCCTCAGAGTGGGCTACAAACCAGTCTGCCATCTTGTTGGTCTTCTTGCCAAATATGGACAAGGCGGTGTTGTAAACGGTATTCTTGAAATGTTCCCATCTGTTGGATGCATTTGCGTCGGCCGGGCCTGGAAGAGATTCCTCAAGTGCTCGTGCAAATTCCTCCACTTTCCTCTGATCCCGGATCTTGCTGGTATCAAAGCGAGGTCTTCCTTCCTTTTTCGTGTGATACAGTCGCTTTGCTTGCAGTTTCACTCTGCTGCACACCAGGGAGTTGTCAGTGTCGCAGGCAGCACCGTGATAACTGCGTGTGATCTTGATGCTGGGAAGGCTGGCGCGTCTGGTGAGGATCAGGTTGAGCTGGTGCCAGTGCTTTGATCTCGGGTGTCTCCAAGAGACTCTATGTTGGGGCTTCGTGTTGAAGAACGTGTTGCTGACACAGAGACTGTGATGACGGCAAAACTCTAGCAGGCGTTGGCCACTTTCGTTCATCTTCCCAGTGCCAAACTGACCTAAGCAAGTGGGCCATGAACTGTTATCAGCACCAACCCTAGCATTGAAATCGCCGAGGATGAACAATAGCTCTTTTACAGGGATCTTCTTGATAGTGGTGGCCAGGTCATCGTAGAATTTGTCTTTTGCTTCTGCTGGAGACAACAGAGTTGGTGCATAAGCACTGATGAGTGTGACAGGTCCTGCTGATGACTGGAGCTGCAGGGACAAAATTCTTTCACTTCCCACAGTAGGTGGGATGATGGATTCCAGCAGGGTAATTCTGACCGCAAAGCCAACGCCATGTTCCCTGGTTTTGTTTGGTGGTTTTCCCTGCCAGAAAAAAGAAATTTCTCTCCTTGACAGATCCGGAATCTGGCAGCCTTGTCTCTTGAAGGGCGACAATGTCCATCTGCAGTCTGCTCAGCTCCATGTCAATGACAGCTGTTTTGCGTGCACCGTCTATTTCTTGCAGGTCATCAGAGAAGCCAGGTGTCATTGTCCTTACGTTCCAGGTGCCCAGTTTTAGGACAGGAGTTTTCTGTTTTCTGTTGCATGGTGCAGAGTTGTCAATCCACTTGTCGGTTGGACCATTGGACCATTCCTGCGATGTGGAGAGGGGGGATTTGCTGCAAATCTCTTAATAAAATAAATGAAATATGTTCATGCTGGGCAGCATAGGGGGTGGGTGAGGATGGCAGGAGGGGGCATTTTTGGGCAGAAGGAGAGTGGAATGGGAGGTGAATTTGGCCCACCATATCCTAATCCCCTCCTGGACCACATAGCATTACACTAGGCCAGTGTTTCTCAAACTGTGGGTCAGGACCCACTAGGTGGGTTGCGAGCCAATTTCAGGTGGGTCCCCATTCATTTCAATATTTTATTTTTAATATATTGGACTTGATGCTACCATGGGTTGTGACTACATTTGGGGAATTGTTACACATCTGTACTTTTAACAGGCTACTATGTGTATTCTTTTAACAAAGATAGTAAACGTGACTCACTCCTAGGCAAGTGTGGGTAGGATTGCAGCTAGGATTGTTAAAAAAAAATGTCTTGATGATGTCGCTTCCAGTCATGACATCACTTCTGGTGGGTCTTGACAGATTCTCATTCTAAGAAGTGGGTCTTGGTGCTAAGTATGTGAGAACCACTGCACTAGGCTATACAGTTGGCGTTGACTCAAGAAGGCCCACAGGGGTTGCTGGAGTTTTAGCCGGGGGTAAAGGAAAAATTATTCCCTTTTCCCAAGGAAACCCCCAGTCACTTCCTAAGCTGTATTGGATGCAGCGCAGGCACCAGCACAGTTTAGAATTGGGCCGTAATTTACTTAGCACCATCAGTGTGCCGGGCACACTGTAGTAGTAGATGAGAAGTCGCGTCCCTGCCCTGAGTGGCTCACAAACTAACAGACACAAAGGGCACAAAGAGGAAGGGGAGGGGACTGACACCAAGGAAGAGTAAAGATTATTTCATATACATATATTTAGGCAGTAAGGTAGCAGAACCAGAGAATAATGATAAAATAATTTATATTATAATTAGAGGTGTTTGTTTCCGTAAGTAAGATAGGATGACACCCTTACAGCCCAATCCTATGCATGTCTCCTCAGAAGTAAGTCACATTATAGTCAATGGGGCTTACTCCCAGGTAAGTGTGGAAAGGATTGGGCTGTAGGTCTTACTAAACACAATGGGCTTATTTCTGAGTAAAATAATAACATGGTTTTCAAACACTTCTTATAATTTGTTTTAAGATTATAACATATATTTCTTTATAAATAACAATAATAATAATAATTGTGTATCTATTCCAAAGTTCCACTAAATTATACGGCTTCTCCCTTCACCAGGGCTGGCTTGAGACGGTGCACCAAACGCCACCTTATTCATCCAGTCCGCAACTCTCTTATCGTTCACACGTCCTCCTCTGTTACATTCCCCTCTTCCTTTCTGAATCCAGGGAGGGAGGATAGGTAGGCAAATGGGGAAGGGTGTCCCCTGTGAATCTGCTACCTGAGGTAACTGCCTATGTCAGTATCATGCCTCTGATGTCATTATCATACAACTGCCTGAGGGCCCAATCCTATCCAATTTTCCAGTGCCGGTGGTGCTTGGTTCGGCAGCACATATACTAAAATTGGAACTGAACAGTGCCGGTGCTGCTGTGCCAATGGGGTGTGCACTGCATCCAGTGGTGGGGAGGCAGTCACAGAGGTCTCCTCAAGGTATGGGAATATCTTGGAGCTGCATTGCAGCTGCACCAGTGTTGGAAAGTGGGATAGGATTGGGCCCTCAGTCAGTTCTGACTTTCAAGAGTGTGTACGATTACAGATAGGCAGCCCAATCTTAACTAAATGCCTAAATGTTGATGCAGTGGTGCTGGTGTGGGCTACACTGCATCTCATGTGGGAATTTTGGCTGCTGGAGGTCTCCTTGCAGTCAAGGGACATTTTTTTCATTGGGGGCAAAGGCACAATTTCCCCCCTTTCCCCAGGGCAAGCCCCAGTAGTCACAACGGGTCAATTTGGAACTGGCACAAGTCCACGTTGATGCATGTAGGTATTCAGGCCTGGGAAGGGGGTGCGGATATGGCGCTTGCTGAAAAATAATTTTTACTTACCTCCTGTTTGCCCTCAGCTTGTCCCACCACCACTGGTTGTGGTGCACACCTTTTTAGCATGACTGCATCTGTGCGACTGGCAGGAGATAGGATTGGGCCCTTTGTCTTGCTTTCTATAAGCATGCTACATTTATCAAACTGGCGGTCCTGTATTAATGAATTCCATTAACACTGTCGGCTAGGCTCCAGAACTAAAGCAACTATTTCTTAATTAATTAAACATCTGAGCATTTGCATTCTACATTCAAGAAAATGATGTTTCCCCAAAGAATCCCTACATGCTGAATATATTCCTGAGAAAGAGAATATATCAAAAATAATGTAATATGTAAACACTGGCTGCAGTTCTGCCACTTGTTTGCCTATTTTATCCCTTTCCCTTCATCTGAAAGCTTCAGTCCATCCCCCAAACCAGTCCCTGCACTCCCAGATCACACAAACACCCCACTGTTCCCTTCCTGCCCATGATATGCTCTCACCAGCAACATACTGGGAGCAGCAGAAACTCCAGGAGCCGTTGCCGCCTGTCTGTGGAAATGCTCAGAAATGTGCAATGGTTTCCTGACTTTCACACCAAAATAAAGAGCCTTGCGCTGCCCAAACACAAGTTCTGTCAGTGTAAAACCCCATTAGGATTGGACTATCTGTCTCATTTTTGAGAGTTCCTGGCACTCTATTACATTCTTCTCCATTCCAGATTATTCTCATTGACCACCATCAGACTTGCGCTCTCTCTCTCTCTCTCTCTCTCTCTCTCTCCAGATAGTGTATTGGACCAGAACAAGGAGGTACTTGAAGTTTTCAACTCATTGACCTTTCCTGCAAAAACAGCCACTTTTATGTTTGTGTGTATGTATGCCCTGGGCCTCTGTATTGGGGTGGGGTGTGCATCACAGCCAAAACCAGAGCAGCTCAGTGTTAGCAATCCAGCATGGCTTCTCTGATGTATGAAAACACTAAACAAAAGGAAAGACAATGATCTGCTGCTCTCTTGCTGGGAAAACTCTGAGCCCTTTACAGGGAACACAACACTTGAGCATCTACTAAAGCTCCACAAAACGAAATGAGCTCTTGTGTGGTGGTCAACATAGGAAAGCAAATCTTGATGAATTCAAAGAACTCTGAGGTCTTAGAGAGGACCAAACTGTCTGGGGGATCAAGTACTTTCATATAGCCCTAACCACACCCAGAGCACCTATGGTCAAGCTAACTCAGGTTGCCGCCTGTCATTTCCATGGGAGCAGGAGAGGTATTTTCATCACACCCTTCCTCACCCTCCATACATCATTCTGTGCTTGCCTGCCAGCAGTGATTGACCTTGGTTGTTTCTTGTCAAACAGAGTTAATTTTATCCCAGTCCTATTGCTCTAACTTCTGGGGCACAACCCAGGGGAAGAAAAAAAAAATCATGCATCATTTGCTAGCCCAGAATTCAGCCTCCACCATTCACTACTTTGCTATCCATATTGCTGATGGATTATTAAATTGCACAGGTAGCAATTTGCAGAAACCTCTGCTTGATCTCCAGTATTAATTTTGGATTTTTAACAGCATCTCGTTTTCCCATGGCCATTATGTTTTCTAAGAAAGTGCTCTATCATTCGTTTCAAACAATCTCTCAAGCACAGATAATTTTCTGTTTTGTTTTAAAACATATCCAGAAAGCTCACCATGAAAGCCATTAATGACAACTGATACTTTAACCTCATTAAAAAAAAAAAAAAAAAGCATGTCTGTTTGATGCAATTATTTTGTTCTGATACTTATCATTCTCAGCAGGCAATCTGACACTCATAACACATTGGATCACATTGGAAAGCATCCTTGAAGGGCCCTCCTCCTCCGAACGACAAGTCATAGACTCCAGTGTCTTGGCAGTTTGAGAAAGACTGCAATAAGTAACACTTGCGGCAAAAAATATTTTTCAAAGGTTGTTTGAATAGGAATAAAGGTAAGGCACACACATCAAATATACCTCACCTTGTCTCATTAAACAGAAACCCTAAAATATTAAGTTAATTAAACCACTGCAAAAGAAATATAATTTGTTAACAAGGATACAGGAAGGAAAAATAATTGAGGGCCTTATCTATCTCTTGGTGAAAAGCTGGTTTTGTCTAACAAAAGAATTCAGGAATTATTTAATAGCTCTAATTACACTGCGTTCTCTCTCTCTCTCTCTCTCTCTCTCTCTCTCTCTCTCTCTCTCTCTCTCTCTCTCTCTGGCGCTCAGATGCTTCCTGTAGCACTGTAATGCCTTATTGCAAGGGTGTCCAAACATTTTGGCAGGAGGGCCACATAATCTTTCTGACACTGTGTCGGGGGTCAAGAAGAAAAAGAATTAAATTACATTTAAAATTTGAATAAATTTACACAAATGAATATATTAGAGATGCAACTTGTATGAATGAATGAAGGTTTTGCAATAGCTTGAGGCCTATAAAAGGCCTTGCACAAAGCAAGGCCGGCCTTTCCTTTGCTGCCACTGCTGCATCACAGACGTGAAATAGCAAGTAGTCGCGGGAGCCCTCGTCCCACAGCTCAGGTGAGAGGTTGAACAGTCATCCTCACACTGAGAGCAGTTGCATCGGCCAGCATGGGCTCCAGTAAGTCTCTGGAGGGCCAGAGGCTCATTGGAGCCTGAGGGCTCCCTGCGGGCCGGATTGGGAGCTCATGAGGGCTGCAAGTGGCCTCCGGGCTGGGGTTTGGGCACCCCTGCCTTATTGGGAGCACATGGAGGCCCCTTCCGGATCTGCCTCACCAATTCCAATCACTTTTGGCAGAGGGTGCTTGCATTGCATCTCACGTGCCCCAAACAAGCAACTGGCAAAGCATTCCCAACTCCAACACAGCTCTTCATCTGATGTGTGGCATATATGTGATACAGAAGCAGTACGCATGATGAACATCAGGGTGCATTATGCAAAAGGGGAATTTTGTTATGGTTGGCACAGGCATTGGGGGAAAAAACTGTGAAATTGGCAGCAAATCTCCAGGTTTTCCCCAAGGTAAAATATCTGAGAATGTTCATGGGTAGCCATATGAGTTTTACAAGACACATGAAATGCCTCATGGGATTTCAGCTTTCTGTACAGCCCTTGTCACTGTTTTCTTCCCTTCCTGGAGCATCTTTTGGTCCATATGAGCCATATCCATAAGGATGATGCTCAGGCAGACCTGAGTGGTAGACCTCCCTTTATTTTCGATGGGGCAAATGCCTGAGACACGAGCCTTTAGGACCCTGCGGAAACCTTTCTGAGGCTCCCAACGGGGTCGAAAACTGTGCTTCTGGTTTTCTGGAAGCACAGTTCATAGCATCGGGGAAGCCTCAGGAAGCTTCTCTGACACAGCCATGGCCCATGGTCATGTGAGCCTCCCTGAGCCTAAGATGGGGGGGTGGATTTGTGCGGGGGGGGCGGTGACAGCCCACGGGGGCAGCAGCTTGGATCTTTGCCTTTGGACTCCTGACTGGGGATATCGACCACTACTCGGGCTGAAGCCTACTTCTAAATAGTAGGCTCTTGCTAGATCAGGGTGATGATTTACAGAAGTAGAACACATATTAAAAATTCCATTCTCTGTGAAACTAAAAATAATTGCTTTTATCAGTTTTTTTAAATAGATAGATGTTTTTTTAAATAGATAGATGCTTTATCTTTCCTCATAAACACAGTAGCAGCCCAAGCCTTCAAGTACCCTTCCTCTGTTTTGGGCAGGACATTGCACTTTAAGTTCCTCATATGACTGGTTCCAACAGTTGTCCATCATTCATTTCAGCGGAGGAGCCTGGCCACATTCATGCCCATTGAGTCATTCCACTAAATGGGGAATCTCTTGTATGTGAATTTACTGGAGTCACTACACCTATAAATGAGTAGGGTGGTGTCCTGGGAAGAGATTCACCAATTGAGGGACAAGGGTCTGCATTTCTCTCTCCCAATCTCAAACCAAGGAAGGGGGAGAAAAGAAATGCAAATGAGGATGGATGCTGACAAAATCCATTCTTGTGAAGATGTTAACCAGTACAGTCTGGGGCAACGATTTGGCATAGAAAAATTCTGCCTAAAAATGCAAGCGGCTATGTGAACATCAACTTTTTTTGATGTGAGTATGTTTTTTTAAACCAGATTTCTCTCCCGCCCCCACGCCCCATCGTGCTTAAACACAGAAAGTGCTTCACATAATAATTGAATTTTTCATCTGCTGGAACATAAAAGCTTCTAGGTAAACACAAACAGAAGACACCATGATGCATACATTAGGAGAAGTTGCCTGTTCTGTATTAGGCAAGGGAAATCACAGGCTCCCTGCTGTCCACTGATAGGTCAGGTGAGCTCAACCCCCTGCGGTGCTCCATCTGCATGCGGAGAAAGCATTCCTCAGGCTCCACGGAGTGCGTTTCCAAACATGCCTTGGTGCTCACCAGATAAATGGCATTTTATATGAAATTGCAAAATGTGCCTTAAACGGCATAATGGCTTTAAAGCATTTTAATTAGCTATTTGGCAAATCCACAGATGTAGACTATCATTGAGCATGCATAATTTATCTACTAACAATGGTGTCAGTACTTTTTAAGAGCTCGTAACGTGCCTCTGTACTGATGCTTTAATATAAACATCTATTGTGTTCCTAACTTGATTAGAGATGGCTTCCAAAGTGCCAAACTTTCAAAACCATGAATATTGTAAAGGAAGCACCTCCCATTGTTCTTCCTTAATCTACATCTCTGAGGATTACAATGAAATCTATACGTATTTTTTTTTTAAAACCCCACTTGGCTCACTGTGTAAGCCACACTATTTATGTGTATGTGGTGATTGTGAATGTGATGTGGGGTGGTTGTGGTTATGTTTACAAGTGTTTATGTTTATATGTGTACTCAAATCCCATTGCATTTTTAATGGAATAATAGGGAAGTACAATGCAAGCTTTTTAAAACATTGAGATAAGCAAATGGAAAGTTCTTTTAGGATAGACATGATTACCAGCTCAGTTTTATCTTTCACCCCCCTCCCCTGCTGGTGCAGCTGTGCCAAAAAAGAGTGTGTGGTATCCAGCAAGAGGGGGGCGCAGACTGGGACGTTTTGGAGGGGAAAGGGGAATTTAATTCCCTTACATCTCCGTAAGCCTCTGACTTCACAATGGGTTTCATCTGGCACAAGTCTGAGGAGAAAAAGGGGGCAGGGAGGCTATGGAGGGGATAAAATCCAGTGCGTGCCATTACCGCTGGATCCATCCTGTGTTCAGCCTCCCTGCCCAGTTTCATCCCTCTTCACCCCCATTCTTCCCTTCCCCACTCCATTCTGCCCCACCATCTTACCTGCCTTGGATGGTTCTCTAGGACCTTCCTGGTGGTGCTCTTCCAGCATGCTACGCTGCACACTGGTGGAGCACCTTTTAAGGCAGCTCTACAGCAGTCTCCACCAGTTGATGCAACCAGTTGGCAGCTGAACCCAACAGGATTGAAATGTCCATCACAGGTCCAGACACAACAATACATCAAAGGGAACCGCAACAGAAGGCACTGCAGATGTTAAGGAGAGTGTGTCATAAATGGCAAAGGTCTGATTTCCACATATGTAGGACTGTCACTAAAAAGTGTCCAGAAACTTTGAGTTTTACCCTTGCATCCCTCACACCCGCCGCATAACTGAAGACACCAGACAGAGGCTTGGAGTGAAACTAGGCTACTTTATTGAAAATAACAGGAACTGCAGCAGGGCAGCACAATCAATCCCAAGTGAGGCAGGGGAAAGGCACTCGCTGTTTACCTCCCTGGGTGTTAACAGCCATACCATCTGACTCAAGGCTATGCGCAGTCAACAATTGAGCATGCCTAACATAACCAACCCCAAAGGGTCAAGGCAGCTGAACTGCAAAGACTCCAGGTCAAGCCTTGTTACAGCCTTGGCCAAATCCTGACAGGAGACTTGTCAGCCAGCCTTGTTGAGCTGCGAAGGCATCATGGGAATGGTCTCAGCTCACCCCCCAACCTTGCTTGCCTCAGATTGGACACCAAGATCTGACATCCTACCTGCCCATCCTTCACGATACCAGCCAAAGTGATCTGAAAAGTGAAAACCCTAACCACAAGCAACCATACCACCTAGCTTCAGTCGGGGTAAGTGAAAAAACTGTCGATTAGGTTGGTAGCAAAAAATTCCTTTCCAGCCCCCACTGAGCAACCAGCTACTCTCTGATTGAATATAGGGCAGTTGGGCGGAGTCGCTGTCCGGCAAAGAACTGTGCAGTTGGGAACTTGGACTCCTGAAGCACATGCTCATCTCACCTCATCTTCGCAGCCAAGCCAATCCTTCTGAAGCCTCTGTGTTGGCTGCATGAGGCGGGGTGGGGCAAACATGGATGTGCATGATTGTGTGCAACCATCCTTATGAGAAAAGTTATATACAGTAAATAAGCAAGTTTATAGGAACTACAGTATAAATAGGTAAAAGCAATCCATCGAGGGAGTCCAGGATATTGTGAGTGAAATGTTTAGGATTCACTGCATTTTTCACGCACTGACCTCGGGGTTCCCTACACCATAACAACAACAATTACAATGAACTCAGAGATGATTTCCAAATATTTACATGAAAGCAGTCACAGATTAAGTCTAGAGATGCCAATGTGGTCTATAAATAATGTACTTGTAATTCAAATATTCATTGCACGGAAGTCTTGTGATGTTGATGATGATGATGACTTGACTACCCTTGAACACACCATTCAGAGAGTGAAAGTTTTATTTTTAAGAACAACCTGCAGTTTCACAATATATGCAACTTTGAGGAAATGCAGTTATCTAACTACTATAGAACAAATCAGGATATCAAATCTCGGTTTGTTCTAACCATAGTTATAGCCATGGTTCCCTGAGTACCTACAATGCAGAATTGTGGTTTGTTCTTAAAGTGAAAGCAAGGAACTTTCACTAACCTTGTGTGTGATGGGAGAGAAGAAATACATGAGGCCACAACTCCCTTAGGCCCATCCACACAGCACATTGCATTATATCTGAACTGGCTCTATTTGAAATGTATAGAACACTTTTTATTTTCTACTGCATTCTGTGTTTTTTTTTCCCTGTTGGACTTCATGCTTTCACTATGTATTTCACTGTGAATTTGAACTGACAAAGCCCTGAAAGATCTGCAAGAACATATTGAATAATTCCAACATTACACTAATATTCAGTTTTAAAAAGGAATACAGGAAGTGGCCCTTGCAGGTTAAAGATCTCATGTGTAAGAGGAAGAAGTTCATGTGATGTTTGGTAACATCAGAATTTTGGAATGACTTGATTCCTTGGAAGAAGGCCTGTAGGGTCATAGGCCAAGAGCTTAAACTATTTATGACAAATGCATCATAACTGAGTTACAAGGTCTGGGTGAAAAAAAAAAAGTTCCATTGTGGGAGGGAGCTAAAAGGGCAAAAGGCTAAAAGGGCAGTGTTAGATTTTTCAATCTGAAAAGCAAACTGTGTGTGTGGGGGGGGGGGAGGGGACGGATTTTACTGAAAGATACAAATTTAGGCACAATCCTAACCAGGTCTACTCAGAAGTAAGTCCTATTTTGTTCAGTGGGGCTTACTCTCAAGAAAGTGTGGTTAGGATTGCAGCCTTTTTTCCAGTACCTACTGATAAATTAATTACTTTCCCAAATTTAAGAAAGATGGGCAAAAACATGGATTGAAAATATTGGTATATATTATTTCTTGATAGTTATATGCATCCTTTGCTGGAGACTTTAGTCACAATCCAGCCAAAGGTAAACACATTTGATTTCAATGGGGAAAAAAATGCATGACTAGCTGTCTCCTGTTGAAACTACTGGGACTGAAAAGTAAATTACCTGATTTGGCCAGAGCATGTCCTTAGACTTCTTGGTGTCAACTCTCAATACAGTTCTTGCTCATGTAACTCTTAACCCAGAGTTTAGGCATTCTCAGTCAGTACCAGTGTGCCCACAGTGAACCATTCGGTGGCATGACCAATGTGGCTCAAACTGAGTGGCAGTTCTGTGGGGTGAACAGACTCCAGGTGCATTTCACACCAAGTCTGCTGCTATCTCTCTCCACTGTGGATGCAGCCACTCCAGTTGGCTTTCTGCTTTCTGCACAGGAAGCTGACTGCAAGGTGACAATCCCACTTGCTACCACTTCACATTGCTTCTTCTTCACAAGTTCCAGCATGCTCCACACTTCCTGATTTGTTTAAAGGGAACACAAGAAGAGAAAAGCACCATGAGGATCTAGGGGGCTGGATTCTTGACTTCCACATGGTTTCTGGGGGCACAGTAGCAGATCAGGGCTGGCACTAGCAGGTTCTTTGGGATGAGAGCCGACCTCCTTGGGTCATTCCTGAGTGCACCTAATGCAATTTAAATTATTGACTTATATTAATATTCTCCATCCATTTCTTTCACTCATCTTTGTCAAAGCTCAGAATATGCCCTACAAATTCCACGGTTACTACTAGACGGTGCCAAGAATACTCTAGAGTAAGTTGTTCATAAAATGCACTCTATGTGAAAAAAGTGTGTGAAATGTCTGTAGAGTTGTGAAGATCTGACACTTTTCTTAAAAAGCTAAGTATGCTTCCTCTTGAAATAATAATCTTAAAAGCTTTGCAGGATCTGTCAGTGTGTCAGACAAAAATACTGCTTTCATTTTATTTTTTTTATCCTGCAGCCAAAGCCAGTAATCCCCCAACTACCTTTATATTTAAGGTTCTGTGAAAATACATTTTTCAGAAAAATTCAAAGTAATGCGTTTTGGTTGGTGACACCAACTCCTTGTACATTTGCAGCAAGCAGAAAGGATTTTTGGTCTTATTATGTAAAACAGGGTTGTAGAAGTTGTGACCCACAAATTGAATGCAGACTAACAATATGTATGGGGCTCATTAATCCTTTGTGCATGCGTGTTCACTCCCTGGGGCTGCAAGAAAAGGGCTCCACAAAATCCGTACGCTTGTTTGCCTATCTGCTCCCCTTCTTTTCTAGTTGAAGTACTCTGAGGGAAATGACAAAGAAAATATATAGAAGCATAGGTCTTTGAGATCATGCTGCAAAACTTTTCTTCTCGTGTACAAGCTTTTCTTCTCTTCTTCCTCTGGTCTTCATAAACTTGCTGAAAATTACTGTCTCATTAGTCATAAGCAGAAGCTTCCAGTTTGCCTCTCACTGCAACCTGTGTATTAAGAGGTTGCATACCAAAATGCAGCTTCTGCTTGGTGAAGATTTATCAGTAACCCATTGCTTTGGATTACAGAGAGAAGAAAGCAACAAACATGGAAGTGGGAGGAAATAGGGTCTCAGGACTATCACATTGGGGGAGGGGGTTCCGCCCTCCCTCCATTCCATTTTCCAATTAAACCACCTCAGTTCCTGCTTGAACCATGGGAGTAGCCATATAGGCATCCATGTCTTCTATTCAATTAAAAACAAATAAGCAAGAAGTCATGGGATACCCTGATCTGATTGTGCTCTAAGTCCTGACAGAATATAAACTTTACATGGCACTAGAGTCTCAGAGAGACCCCCAAGCCCAGGTTATACCCTCAATTTCAAGACATTAAATCAAAAGGAACAATGGATGGGGATCCATTAGTTAGAGAACTGATTGCAGTAAGGAATTGCATAGTTAATATGCTTGTTTATACTTGTATATATACCTTAGTGCAGTGTTTCCCAAACTGTGGGTCATGACTCCATGAGCGGTAGGCCATAACCCCATTTGTGCTGGGCCATGGCACAATGCTTCCTGTAGCACTGCAATGCCTTATGGGGAGCACATGGAGGCCACTTCTGGATTGTGCTAGGCTGGCGATTAACAGGCCCCAGAATGCCCCATGACCAAAAGTGACTTCCAGTTTGCTTCCACTAAAAAGTTTGGGAACCACTGCTATATTGTATACACTATAATCAGGAGATAGTGTGGGGCTTGAGAGAATGAGCTGGGAGCTAGGCAATCTACAATTTAAATTGAACCTTACTCACAGACTCATTAGTTAACCTGAGGTAAGACACTGTTACTTAGTCTGAAAAGCTTAACCCCCTCTGCCCCAGTTTTGCCACCCTGTTGCAGGCTGCAATGTTGGGGAACATTTCAGCAAGTTTTGTATGCAAGTTTGGGTGGTGCAAAGAGAGATACAATTGGAGGGAAACTTATCCAGTAGTGGTAATTGCATGATGGTGCCAATCGCCACGGCTATGATTGGTCCATTTTACTTCAATGAATGCATTCAACTCAGAGTGAGGGCAGGAAGCATTGCCCCTGGCTCCATAATGATAGTATGTGGCATCACCATGAAGTCAAATCAGAGTGAGGGCAGGAGCAGGAAATGGTGCTTCCTTTCCTCATTCTGGTTTATTTGGGAAGCAGTAAACTGAACATTGACTAAACGAAAAGAAGTGCCCACCAACAATGGGGAGTGTGATCATTGCCATGGCCATCGAAACAGGTGGTAGTGGCTGCCAAAAAGGGGGGGGGATGGGGGCACAGATTTTAACAGCCTGTTTTACTTCTTTACATAAAACTGCATTTTGGTCCAAAAAGGTCTGAAAGATTCCCTTCCGCATCAGTCCTTTATCATCAAGATGGAAGTAAGACTGGCTTACCTTACAGGGCTGTAAGGATTACTAACATAAAGTGCTCTTAAGACTCGAATTGAAATGCCAAGGAGAAGTATTACTTAAGTTTATGTAGTCACGGGACTCCTATTTTATTCATTAGCTCGTATGAAAATCATAAGCATGAAGACTTAAAAAAAGTTATTTCCTCAAATAAGATTTTAAAGGTGTTGCAGAGTGATCAGAGCAATGAAAATACTGAGTGATAAATCCTACACTCTAAAGTGTTTTACTACATTTTAAACCATTATGACTGCACTTAATTATTTATTGAACATAGATAGTGGCGTGTGCTGGTGGACGCAGACACATTCTTTTCATAGAATACTTTTCGCATCAGTATGCTTTAGTTTGAAATCTTCATCTTTTATGAATTGGAATTCCTATATCTTGTTTATGAAATATTCAAACCTGCTTTCCTGTAAGACACTTACCAATGCAAATGAATTCCTGTGCCTTTGACTTTCCCCGCAGTAAAACATAAGGCATAATAAAAATTAAAAATATATCATTTGTGTATAAGTGCACTCAGATGTCTCCTGCTCAGGAATAAAGCACTGACAGCTGGATCACAGAAGTTAAATCACTTTGGAATAGGTAGGGAATGATGAGGTTGTGCTTTTAAAAAAAGAAAAAAAATATCTGGGTATGGGAGTTTCTGGTGAAACTAAAACAGTTCAGTTGTAAGAGAACTCTTAGATCCATTACACATATTTAGATAAACCATGTGGGTCATTTATCATTTCAGCCTGCAGGGAGGCAGGGTTTCTCTTCATCAAAATCTCCTTGACTATGGAAAATGGTATGAAAGGAAGAGGGCTCTAGCCAAGCCTAGCCTAACTTGACATGCTTCTTTCCCCATGCACAGGGAGATGTTTAGTTCAATGTGGAAGGAGTATTTGAACATTTTTAAGGAGGAGAACTGAGGAAGGAGAGATGGTCAGAGCAGAGGAACTAGCTCTGGACACTGAGCCATACTTTAATTCTAGTCTAAAGCCAGGACCTGAACCCATCAGACAAGAGCCCTTGAACCTGAGATCTCAGCCAAGGAGACACCAGCCAAGGAGACACACCCTGAGACAGAACCAGAGCTCTATGGGGAACCAGCCTCATGAGTGCTCAAAACCTCATGCTCTCACACTGGCGTTGCTAAAGGGGTGAGGGCCGCACCAGGTGACGCGCCAGGGAGGAGTGATGCGCCCTGGGGGAGGACATGTGAACATTGCGGGGTTAAGGGCTACCATGACTTGCCATATACCATTGGATTCAGAATGGCCAGTGAGTGCAGTGCAAAAAACATAATTGAAATTGCTCCTTTTGTTCAAAAGATATGTCCAAAAAACCGGAAGGAAAAAATGTATGGCGCCCTGTGGAAAGTGAAAGCGAGCCATATCACACGTTTACTTGTGAGTAGACGTACTTGGCATAGTCTGTTGGAAAGGGCAGGCTGAGAGGAGTCCAATGACACCACAATGGTCCTGATCCAATGAATGCAGCCCCCCAAAAACACCTGAGAATCACCCCCTCCCAACTGCGAGTCTGAGCCTGAAACGAAGCCACGTGACTGTGTTTACTCACGAGTAGGCAGACTTGCCTTAGTCAAGGCAGGCTGAGAGGCTCCAAGGATGTTAGAATGGTCCTCATCCAATGAGTGCAGCCCCCAAAAACACCAGAGAAAGAGGTTCCTCCCTCCCAGCTGCCTCCCTCCCAGTCTATGGAGCCCTATGGAAAGCAAAGCAGCCTCATAGTCATGTTTACTCATGAGTAGGCAGACGTGCCTTGGCTGGTGGTCAGGCCAGGCAAAGGGGAATGTGAAGACACCAGAAGGGTCCTGATCCAATGGAGCTGCTCCAGAAGGTAGCTTTCCCCTAAAAAAAGAACAAAAAAGAGGCTTGAATGGTAAGGGGAAGTTTTCTATTTTGCACTTGCAAAGCCAGGAGGGTCTTTATCTTGATCTGCTTGGAATAGAAGAACTTTAAACTGGGCACTGGAAGGGCTGAAAATTGTTATTGCGGGCAGACTACAGAGTAAGCCCCATTGTTCACTTACTTCAGAGTAGACGTGCATAGGCTTGGGCTCACAGGCTGCAATCCTACCCACACTTTCCTGAGAGTAAGCCCCATTGACCACAATAGGACTTACTTCAGAGTAGATTCACTTGGTGAAACAAGACTGGCTCCCCCTTATTTAATTATTTCTTTTATTTTAATTTAATTATTTATAATTATTTATTTTAATTTGCTTGATGATATCACTTCTTTCCATGACATCACTTCCAGTGGGTACTGGACAGATTGTCATTCTAAAAAGTGGGTCCCAGTGCTAAAAGTTTGAGAACTGCTGCAATAAGGTGTTAGTAAGTTGACATGGGGTGTGTGTGTGTGAGACTCTATAAGTTTTCAAAATCACTAAAATCAGAGTTTGGAGGAATAATACCATCATGTTATATATCAATCAATGCGTAATTTCATGCAGAATGCAATGAGACAAACCACATTGAAATATTTGTGTTCTAACAAAAGGTCCAGCCAATAAATCAGTGGGGGCGGGGCGATGGTACATCACCATGCCCACCACCTGGGCCATTGCCCCGCCCATTGCATGGGGTGACGCGCAGGCCTCCTGCACCGGGTGACGCAAATCCTGTGCTCTCACGAGCCTGAACCCCAATGCTGGCAGTGGGCCAGCAGGCGTGTAATGGAGCAAAGGAGGAGTATAAAACTCCAGACCAGAGAGCTGCTCCACTCACCGCTTTCTAGGCAGAGGGTGTTGCCTGGGAGGTGTAGTCTGAGCTTGGAAATCTTTAAGACCCCTGCTGTATCCTAATCCCCATCATTGAGCAAGCTGGGGCTTTATACAGGATATGTTCTCTTATCCCAAAGAGGTCTGCCACCTGCACAAATCCAGACCTGGATACAGCGTGGGTCCAGCTGCTCCACTACACCAGCATTGAATAGGATTGGGCTGACAGTGATATCCCTATAATTCTTCTCTTTTATTCTTACTCAGACAATTTCAACTGGGGTACATATTCATTACATATAACACAACTATCCCTCCTTCCTGTTGGGTTTTTTCCTTTTGAACAAGTATATCTTTCCAGTACTATTCAACTCATAAGTCTCATCCCTGCAAGTTTCTATACCTGTCAGATGGTATCATTCCTTTATTAGGATTTCAAGTTCATCCTGTTTACCTCCCATGCTCTGTGCGTTAGTACTGAGTGATCGAGTACACAGACATTGGAGATCATCGGTCTCACCTTCTACTGATTTCCCTGCTGTAGTTTCTTATGAGTCTCTGATCACTACTTTAAAACTTGTTCCTTCCTTTGTCTCTTGCATTCTTGTCTCTGTATTCTTGGTTCTGAGGCTTTCTTTTGTTTGTTTTCCACATTTTTATACCGCCCTTCCTCCAAAGAGCTCAGGGCAGTGTACACAGCTGCCCTCCTTTAGCCCTCACAACAACCCTGTGAGGAAAGTGAGGCTGAGAGAAAATGAGTGGCCCTAGCTCACCCAGGAAGCTTAGTGGCTGAGGGGGGATTTGAACCTGAGGGCCCTGGCCTCTGCGCTCTTTAGGGGCAGAACAGGGGGGAAGGCAGCAACGCGATCCCCAGGATCTCGTAACCAACAGGGCTGCAGGGACTGGGATGTACTCACCAGTCCCTGCAGCAGCCTTCCAAAGCTGCAGGGCTCCCCAGCTGGTTTGAAGTGAAAATAGAGCGATCTCTCTATTTTCACACCCCCACACCCCCAGGACGATGCTGCAGGGACTGGTGAATGCATCCCAGTCCCTGCAGCCCCCCTGAGCGGCACGATCTTGAGGATTGCGTCACTGCCTCCCCCCGCCCCCCCAAGGACTTACTGTGTTTTTCAAACTCCTGGAGAGTTTGAAAACCGCAGTGTTCAGGAATGCTTCATCCTCCCTAATGAGTTGCAGCTTAGAAAGATCTTTTTCACCTTCTCTTCTAGCAGGGAGACTAGTTTGCACTAGAAACAGGTGTAGTTCATATCCTCGGGATAGAAAAACAAACATGGCATGCCCTGCATGTTACCATTACACTTCTCTCATTGTCCATGTTGCTTAAAGGTACAGATATATCCGCAGCATGCTCTGGGCTCCTCCTGACACTTCCCACTCCAAATGCCAGACTCCTTTGTTCCTGTTAGATGTCCCATCAAGGCAATTTTAGTAAATTTCTTCTAAATACAATGAATGATGGAATACATTGTTTTTTAAAGTAGTGTATTTATATCTGCACGCTCTCTCTCTCTCTCTCTCTGCAAAATAACTTAAAAAGTAATTCATGGAAGATGTATGAAATTCTTATGTTGTATAGCTTGGATGATAACATTGCTGCGAAGAGAGATCCTGTGCTCCTATAGTGCCAGTATTTGTGTGTGTGTTACTTTTTTGGGCTAATATCCCTAAAGTACAGGGGCTGACAACATTGTTCTGGATGAAGAACTTCATGAGCAAGCAGGATACATGCTTCCCTGTGGTTTGTCCAGCCATTCAGTCCCCACCTCTGCCACTGCTCCCTTTTCCTAACAATCACCTGATTGGTGTGATTGCCAGGGCTACATATGTGCACAGCTGGATTGAGGCCAGAAAGTCCTGCAGTGTCAGTTTCAACCTTCCGAAGAGACAGAGATAAGGGATCCGAGCAGCATAAATACAATAAAGACACTTATGGGAGCAAAGAGTTAAGAACAGGAATACCATATAATTTTTACAATTTGAAATAATTAGATAAATAAGCAGCAGGTGCTGTCTATTTTCACTGAACTGATCAACAAGATGTTTTTCTGAAATAAATAATGCCTAAGTAATATTTAATCATGCTGCATTACTAGAAATTATTCATGCACCCTGAAATTTAAAGGATTTTCCAAGCCCTGCATTTATCTGCGTAGTCTAAAGCTGCCCAAGCCCATTGTGTTGTTATCTGTGTTGTTAAGTCAATAGCAGGCAGAGGAGCTATAATACAGCTTTCCACTCAAGCACTCTGTGACATCAGAGCAGATCAGCCAATTACTGCTGGATGCTACATCTATGATTTGTGAACAGAGGTATTATGTATATTACGTTTTCATAAACTCATGTTTAAAGATGCATATAATTTATCATGTGGAAATTCTCCAGATCTATACATTCTCAGATGGAGGTTCACTGCCAGTTAATTTATTATCCCACAAGAAGAAGGTATTTGTTAACTGCTCTTGCTAGAACTTATCAGCACAGCCCAATCCTACCTAACATCCCCCGTGTCAATGCAGCCATGCCAATTGGGGCATGCACTGCATTCCACAGGGGAATTTCTGGTCCCGTAGGCTGCCATGAGGTAAGAGAACATTTGTTCCCTTGCCCTGGGACAAGCTGCCATTGCCCCAATGGGTCTACTTGAATCTGCACAAAACCGAGTAGATCTGGGTTGGAGAATCAAGGTCAGAACAGGGGATTAGAAATTCGGCAGAACTGCTGCCACTAAAATTGCCCCTTCCTGGGCGGCAACACCCCCTCCTTGGTCCCCACTTTTCTCCCCCCCTCCCTGTTCTGCTCACCCACCTCTGTCCACATGCCACACTGACTTACTGGCATTGGGGCTTCACTGGTGGCTGTGACGCATGGGTGTGGTTGCTTGTCACTTCCTGTTGTGGCCAGACTGTACTCTATGGCATGTCACATTTTGCTGTGGTTGTAAAGTGTGCTGCGTCACCAGAATGTGCATTCTGATGATGCAGAGGCCTAATAGGATTGAGCTGTTAAGGATTCTTCATAGAATCTTTGTCTAGGTCAGGGTCTCCAAACATTTTGGCCAGAGGGCTGCATCAAATATCTGGCATGGTGCTGAGGGCCGGAAAAAATCTTTAAATATAAAATTTATATAAATAAATTAGAGATGGAACATAGATGAGTGAATAAATGAATGAATGGGCTCATTCATTCAAACTCTCTGGGCCTTAGAACACTCTCCAGATGCAACCAGAGCACAGTTCCAGTCATGTTTGGCCAAGTGGGCCAGGGGCTTTCAGGGGACAAGAGGCTGGCCGTGGTCTGGATTGAGGCTGGCCGCAGGCTGCATCTGGCCCCAGGGGTAGGGTTTGGAGACCGATGGTCTAGGACAAACAGGAAACAAACAAAAGGTAGAGGAACCTATTTTCAAAATTAAGAAAGAAACTAAATTGTTGGGAGGTAAATATTCATAATCATGGCTGCACTCTGAACTTTCCATGACCAGAAGTCATCACAAGTCATGTGGTTCCTGTTTCAGCTGACCTAGGTTATATCTCAGTTATGTAGATGCCAGGAATAATGTTGTCTCCAAATGAAGCATAAGCAAATATCATCCCAAATCATGGGAATGTAACAGCACAAGAGGCTGTGTTTATATAACTTGCTTACAGGTTTGTCTGTATTGCATAGCAAGACAGGCTCAGACAGAAGCTTGTCAGGATGCCTTGTGAAAGAATCTTTGGTGAGATTAGGGAAAAAAAAAAAAAGACCTTGATGTGCTTTCTCAGCATGGTGTTGAGGAACACCTGGAGTGGTTTCATGCTGGCCCTTCACTCTGGGATTCCCATCCTTTGGTCTCTCAGTTCTTAACAACCCACTTGTTAGCAGAGTGGTGGGAATCAATCAATCAGTCCCACACACAGCAAAGGTGAGTTTTGTTGAGAACTTTACTCCAGCAAGGAAGGAAGTGCAGCCATTGCTGTAAAGACAGGACAAAGACAGGACAAAGAAGCTAAACAGAGGTCTAGTACAGCAGCAGAGAGCAACCCACAATATAGCCTTTAACTAACAAGCCTTTAACTAAAATATATACAATACAATCGTGTATTCAATTGTACAATACAATATAGCCTTTAACTACAGCACACCCTCCTGCTGGAGGCCAACATTTATACCCTTTCGAACCATATCCTGGATGACTTTGCTCACATGTTGTTGCTCTTTCAATACAAAAGATGTTGTCAGTAAATTATTGCCATCAAGTTTTACTCTCTTTCCCCTTCCCCTTCCTTCTTTTTGAGAGCTTATTGACTTCAAATTTGGGGGGGGGGAGAAACCAAAAGAGGAGCAAACCCTAATAGTTGTAGAGCACTCCCTTTACAGCCAGCATATTTTCATTGTTTCATGACTGAGGTGAGATGGGACTTCATCACACCTGACAAAGTTCTCCTGTCTTTACCTCACCACAGGCTTAGAGAAAGACAAGAGTGTTTGTGTGCACATGCATCTTTTTGGCTTGCAGTGGTGGTGAAGTGAGGTGGCTCATAATTTTGCAGAGTTCTCTCCAGCTCCATTTGAGATGCTTCTCCATTTTCTGCAGAATCCAGAGGGATGGAGAAGAGTTTTGGAACTGAAGCCCAAGAGAAGGGGAAGACAAGGAACTTGGAGGCTTGGAGGCAGCGGAGGGGAAGAAGTGGTTGTTTCCTCCGTGCTCCTGATGAAGCAAGTGGGGGAGGAATTTATCTGGCAAGGAAGTTAATCTGGAAGGGGGATGGAGTGCGTTAGTGGTGCTAGCTGTTTGATAGCAACTATGACAGGGCCTCTCCCAAGAAACCTTTCTCCCTCATCCTCTCTTTCTCAGTGGCCTCCTCTTTCTCAGCCTCTAGTTGCCCCATCCTATGCCAACCTCTGCTTTCATTACATTTGCAGTTGATTCCAGAAAAGCGACACTTCAGATGCATTAGAAAGCTTTCATGTGGAAGCAGTCCTAGAATTTGAATCACTTCCAAGCACTATCAAAGATAAAGAAGGTTATACAACAGCATCAAAATAGACTATGCTTCTGTTGTGATCTTAAGATGCTATGGTCTGCCTCTTTGCAGTGAAAGGGGTGTCTTTGCTCTCCCTACACTGGCGATATCAAGAACAGATATTTAGTATATGACCTGTAGATTCATACTTTCAGGTTTTTTGAAATCTCAGGTTGGGTGATGAAGTGAATCTGGTAGCAATTAAATGAGATGAGAAGTAGTGATGCCAGCATTCATTGTTTTATATTTGGAAAAATATATATATAATAATACCAACAACTTACTCAGTTGCAAGTGGCTTTTTAATTTCCCAGGCTACTGAAAATAAATAGGTCTGCTGTCAGTTGTCATATTCCCAATAAACAAACCTTCTATTCAGGTTCTTTAGTCATGATACCAAAATCTAAAATAGCTCAGCAACAGTCACCTTGAGAATTTAAATTGTATATCTTAACAGAGAGAGAAAGAGAGAGAGAGAGGTATGTTCCTCTTGTTTCATTAGGCTCATGCATACCCACACATACTTTTTTTATATATTTATCCTGCCTTTTGATCCAGATTTTGCAGGGTCTTCTGTATACCTCCCCTGCCATCGACCAAGCATTTCTCCAAACATGGTGCAACACAGCCCTTTATATAAGCATACTGAAAAAAGAATTATTATAACTAAAAGTCATGTAGCCATTTGCCTGCATGTGGGAAACACCAGTTGCAATTCTTCAATTAGCTGCTCCCAGAACACCCTTCCTTCCTTCCTTCCACTGATGGTTGTCTCCTTAAGAACATAAGAACATAAGAACAACCCCACTGGATCAGGCCATAGGCCCATCTAGTCCAGCTTCCTGTATCTCAGAGCGGCCCACCAAATGCCCCAGGGAGCACACCAGGTAACAAGAGACCTGTCCTGGTGCCCTCTCTTGCATCTGGCATCTGGCATTCTGACATAGCCCATTTCTAAAATCAGGAGGTTGCACATATTATTATTATTATTATTATTATTATTATTATTATTATTATTATTATTATTATTATTATTATTATTATTATCAACAATAACAACAACAACAACAACAACAACAGTATTTATATACCGCTTTTCAACTAAAAGTTCACAAAGCGGTTTACAGAGAAAAATCAAATAACTAAATGGCTCCCTGTCCCAAAAGGGCTCACAATCTAAAAAGATGCAAATGAATACCAGCAGACAGCCACCAGAACAGACAGTGCTGGGGTGAAGTGGGCCAGTTACTCTCCCCCTGCTAAAAAAAGGAGCACCCACTTGAAAAAGTGCCTCTTACCCAATTAGCAGGAGTTGGCTTGTAACCTATAATGGATTTTTCCTCCAGAAACTTGTCCAATCCCCTTTTAAAGGCGTCCAGGCCAGATGCCACCACCACACCCTGTGGCAAGGAGTTCCACAGACCGACCACACGCTGAGTAAAGAAATATTTTCTTTTGTCTGTCCTAACCCGCCCAACACTCAATTTTAGTGGATGTCCCCTGATTCTGGTGTTATGTGAGAGTGTAAAGAGCATCTCTCTATCCACTTTATCCTTGCCATGCATAATTTTGTATGTTTCAATCATGTCCCCCCTCAGGCGTCTCTTTTCTAGGATGAAGAGGCACAAACGCCATAGCCTTTCCTCATAAGGAAGGTGCCCTAGCCCAGTAATTATCTTAGTTGCTCTCTTTTGCACCTTTTCCACTTCCACTATGTCCTTTTTGAGATGTGGTGAGCAGAACTGGACACAATACTCCAGGTGTGGCCTTACCATAGATTTGTACAACGGCATTATAATATTAGCTGTTTTGTTCTCAATGCCTTTTCTAATGATCCCAAGCATAGAATTGGGCTTCTTTACTGCCGCCACGCATTGGGTCGACACTTTCATCAACCTGTCCACCACCACCCCATGATCTCTCCTGATGTGTCACAGACAGCTCAGAACCCATTAGCCTATATGTGAAGTTTTGATTTTTTGCCCCAATGTGCATGACTTTACACTTACTGACATTGAAACGCATCAGCCATTTTGCTGCCCATTCTGCCAGTTTGGAGAGATCCTTCTGGAGCTCCTCACAATCACGTCTCGTCTTCACCACTTGGAAAAGTTTGGTGTCATCTGCAAACGTAGCCACCACACTGCTCACCCCATCTCCAAGTCATTTATGAAGAGGTTGAAGAGCACAGCTCCCAGGACAGATCCTTGGGGCACACCGCTTTTCACCTCTCTCCATTGTGAAAATTGCCCATTGACACCCACTCTCTGTTTTCTGGTCTTCAACCAGTTCTCAATCTATGAGAGGACCTGCCCTCTAATTCCTTTGCTGTGGAGTTTTCTCAGCAGCCTTTGGTGAGGGACTGTGTCAAACGCCTTCTGAAAGTCCAGATATATAATTTCCACCAAGGAACACAAGCCAGCATCCATGGGGTTACACAAAGTTCTATGAGGTGAGCTAGTCTGAGAAATACAGGTTGGGCATCCCTTATCCAAACTGCTTGGGACCAGAGGTATTTTGGATATTGGATCTTTTGGATATCAGATGTTGTTGCTCAAAAAAGTTCGGTATTTCGGAATTCCAGAGAAGGGGTGCACAACCTGTATTGGGTTGTTTTCCAAGTTACACTTCCACTTGAAGAAGGGAGATTGTGTAAGTGGAAGTAATAGCATGAGGATCTAATGCAAAGAATCCCAAATGGAATACTGAGATGGCTTTGTGTTTAATCAGCATGTTGCGCAACACATCACACAAGGTGCCACATATAAAATTGTCAGTATATCACCTTTGTGCAGCTTCTTTGGCACATGCTTGTGCAAACACATGCAAAAATTGCAAAATGCCACCTTATTTCCACATGTGCTTCTTATGATGCAACCCATTGACTTGTTCAAGGCTTCCCAGTAAGCTTCATGATACTGCTGAAATCTGAGCCCAGGTCCCAGCCCAATGCTATATTTACTATACCACATTGAATTTAATTTATTTTTCCTTAGATTATTTGAATGTAACTGCTCCCAGAGCAGCTGACATAAACTCAAACTTTGAGACATTATTATTAGCATAATATTTGCTGGGGGGGGGGCAAAATCATAACGGTTCCCCTTGTGGAGCTTCCATTCTGGTTGTGGCTAATGGACAGCTTTTTCCCCTCTTTTTCAATGCTCACTAGGCCACATTGCATGTTTAAATTAATGTATAACTATGCCTTTACACAACTTATACAACCTCTGTGTACATAACACTTCCATGTTACATTTATCTATTTATCTATTTATTTATACATGCCCTGCTAAGGGCACTCAAGGTGCTCAAGAGCACTCAAGACATACTATTTGTAGTACATAGTAGCAGCAGCAGCAGCAGCAGCAGTAGTAGTAGTATATTTTATAGCAGTAAGGGAGAGTTAAAAATCATTCTACCTTTAAAGATTGATAAGCTGAACATAGTATCTAATATCAAAGCATGTGTTTCTTAAGGATGCTTGTCAGTCTGTGTGTCACAGCTGTTTGCCTTTGAATGCTATTAACACAATGTTGGACTACCCTAGGTGCTGTCATTAAAATATTCCAGAAAAAAAAAGATAGCTTCCTTTTGTTCAAAGAGAAATTACTGTGGTAATGTGATTCAGATCTTGCTTGAAATCTGTCTAATAATGGCTTCACACTGACTTCAGAGAGGTGACATGGAGTGAAAGTCAACAGAACATTGGCTTATGTACCCAAGGAATGCAAAAAGAAATCCAACTCCCCTCAATGTGGAGTGTTCACATGTTCAGTTTTTTTCACCATTACAATACAATCAAAGAAAAGTACAATTGCAACCCTCGGATATTTGAAGTGGAGAACAGAAAGCCGAATCCCAGTGCTTGCTGTGTTCATTCTGTTCTGCGATGGAAGATAAGTATTTCAGGAAACAGGTTCATTTAATTAAGACAGGCTTCTCAAACTTTGTCACAGTGAGCATTTGTAAGCTTTTCTTTTTTTAAAGAACTTTTTAAAGCTTCCCGAAATACAGTCAAGGGTAAAACAAAGACAGATGGTCTGGCAGCACTCACTTTCATCCTCAACATGGGAAGAAAGAGATCAAAAGGAAAGAGAAAGGGACTTGGCCATATGGGCTCAGGAAGGAGTTTGCCTTAAGGTCTCCGTGGAGTGACCTTAAGCAGAAGACTGCCAGAAAGATGGTGCTGCCCATTGGGCCTCAGAACTGATAGTCAATGCGAAGAGTGGATCTTCTCCCTTGTTCTATTGCATTGACTGGAAAGGGATGACATATGTTGGCACTTTACATTCTGGTGCAGTAGAGACACTGACAAAGCCAGATGAAGTTCAGCTTCCTGGACTGTTCCTGCGCTTCTCTACTGAGGACCCTCTTACTCTCAGCGAACAAGCTATAATTCAGTTCAGTGGAGGGATAACATCTGGATACGTGTAGTTCAGCAAATGTGAGGATCTGATCCCTTCCTAGAAGTTTTCACTGTGTGCATTAACATCTGGCAGTTCCAATTCACACAAACAGCTTCAGGCCTGCTGGGACTGCCCTGCTGTCTTCTATAAGACGAGGAGCTCGCTTTGTAGTATATGCAATAAGACATCCAAATTATAGGGTGTGACAAAATAGTTACAGTTGTGGTTATTGAGGAGGATTTCCCCTCCAGTTTCTGAGGTGCTTCAGGCTCAAAGGGGAGACAGCCAGAGGCATTGGTAGCTCCTGGTCCCCTGAGCTCAGGTTAGGCCAAGTGGGATCCAGGCTCTCAGCCTAGTCCAGCAGGGACTGCATGTGTGAGGCTTCCCAGCACCATTCAGGGGTTTCTCAGTTATCCGTGAGAAACCAAGCGTGTTTACATTGTTATTGTTGTTGTTTTTGCTTCTGTTAATAAAACCTTTTGGCTTAAAACCTCTGCCGTGTGCTGGGATCAGTGAACTTCTCCTCTTCCCCGCTCTCCAGGTATCACAGTCAACACAGGCATTTTAAGAACCCAAAATAGCATTCTGGGGGAGGAGCTTTGCCCACAGAACCCCTCTGGGAACCAGATCTCTTGGGCTGGTGGTGGCGGACTAGCAAGTTTTGCTGCATGTCCAAACTGATTGGAAGAGTGGGGGATGGAAAGGGAGTCAGTGCTTGGCACTAGGTATCACTGCCCTGATCTACAGGTGGTCGCTAGAAGTCCCCATCCTCTTGCATGACAGAGGGGGAAAAAACTATCCATACATAGAAAGGGTCACAGCATTCCACATGGCTCAATCCCTGGGTCTGAGGACACATGATACAGTCCCTTGCAGAACAGAAGGAGGTCTTGATCTGGTCGGTCCATGAATGGGTGACTGACTGCCAGGGAATCCACTTTGGGTCCCACAATAGAAGAAATATAAATGAATAAATACATGCATCTCGTGCAACTGAGTCATGACCAGTTTAGGCTGCAATCCTATAACACTTACCTGGGAGTAAGTCCCACTGAAATCAGTGCAACTTATTTCTGACTAGATATGCATAGGATTATACTGTAAGTGTCCAATCGTAATCTCCCCCACACTATTGCATGCAGGCGTGACAAAACAGACAGTGCTGTATGCTATGAAGAGAGGGGATTGGGAGGTTTGGGAAAGATATAGGAAAATATTTTTCCTTACCCATCCACAAACCCCTCAATTGCCTATGGGCCTCCTCAGACATGTGCCAGCTATATTACTGATGCAAATCTGAGAAAGGGGGCATGTTGGGAGGCCCCAGAGGGGACAGTATCACAGATCAGACCTTGGAGTGGTGGTGGACAGGTCGATGAAAGTGTTGACCCAATGTAAGTGACCCAGTAAAGAAAGGCCAATTCTGTGCTTGGGATCATTAGAAAAGGCATTGAGAACAAAACGGCTAATGTTATAATGCCATTGTAAAATTGATGGTAAGCCCACACCTGGAGTATTGTGTCCAGTTCTGCTCACCACATCTCAAAAAGGACATAGTGGAAATGGAAAAGGTGCAAAAGAGAGCGACTAAGATGATTACTGGGCTGGGGCACCTTCCTTATGAGGAAAGGCTATGGCGTTTGGGCCTCTTCATTCTAGAAAAGAGACGCCTGAGTGGGGACATGATTGAGACATACAAAATTATGCAAGGGAAGGATAAAGTGGATAGAGAGATGCTCTTTACACTCTCACATAACACCAGAACCAGGGGACATCCACTAAAATTGAGTGTTGGGAGGGTTAGGACAGACAAAAAAAAATATTTCTTTACTCAGCATGTGGTCAGTCTGTGGAACTCCTTGCAGCAGGATGTGGTGACGGCATCTGGCCTGGATGCCTTTAAAAGGGGATTGGACAAGTTTCTGGAGGAAGATTCCATTACGGGTTACAAGCCATGATGTGTATGTGCAACCTCCTGATTTTAGGAATGGGTTAAGTCAGAATGCCAGATGCAAGGGAGGGCACCAGAATGAGGTCTCTTGTTATCTGGTGTGCTCCCTGGGGCATTTGGTGGGTCACTGTGAAATACAGGAAGCTGGACTAGATGGGCCTATGGCCTGATCCAGTGAGGCTGTTCTTATGAAAGTTGCTTGTGCTAGGATACACCCTTCTCTCTTCCATGTCTCGTTTTCTCTCCCCATTCCAACCAGGAACACACCTTCCCCACCCAAGGAATGCCCTCCATCATTGTTGTTATCTTGGCGGGGTCCAGGCACTCCATTGGTGAATACCAGGAGCAGCCGGCAGCATGCCTTTTGTGGCATCACTGTTGCAGTTACTACAGTGGAAGGGAACATCCACGGTCATAACAGGCCCACAGGACTGAGCCAAAAGTCATTTCGGGAGCAATCCTAACAAACTTTCCAGCACTGATCTAGCTGCAATGCAGTCCCAAGGTAAGGTGACAAACATGGCCTTACCTTGAGGAGGCCTCCTTGACTGCATCTCCACTGCAGGATGCAGTGCCGCCCCACTGGCACAGCTATGTCAGTGCTGGAAAATGGGTTAGGATTATGCCCTTCTATGTAAAATAAGTATTACCACCTGGTTTGGCCCAATTTTTAATGCTGAAGCTGCAGCTCCACTGATGATTGAATAAAGTGATTGTGTTATCATTCTAATATTTCCACTCATCATAACAGAAAACAGAAAAAGCAAGTCGGTTGCAAAACACCCTGGAAATTACATAACCTCGGGTTAGCCTGCTGAAGTATGTTTCTGTCACAGATGCTTCTATTGCATGATTTGTGTTATTACTGTGGACAACTATGACATTTTTAAATGTTTCTTTTTTTTTTTTTTTAAGAGGTTCTCTTTGCAGCAAGGTGGACCTAGCCCAGGGGTCGGCATCCTTAAACACTCGAAGAGCCATTTGGACCCATTTTCCAGAGGAAAAAAACCTCAGGAGCCACAACACCCTTTTGACGTCTAAAATGAAGATAATACTGCATATATAGTTGTTTTTTTTCACCTTTATGCTCTTATAGGTCCCATTTTTATAATGTAGCCCCCTCTTGTAGCTTTTAGTTAGTTTTGTCATACATTCTTGTCCTGTGTTTTCAGACGCCTGGTCCTCTATGTTGTTTTGCCTGATTCCAAGGCCAGTCTCTGCCTGGAGAATTAGGCCCACTTTAAGCAAATTAGCTCCCCTTCTTTCCCCCAACAAAAGACCCTGGTTCTGCCCTGCACTCCTGCTGGACCACACCTCCAGGGTAGCTCGCCTGTTCAACCTGCAGAGGTCCTCTCTCTTGCCAGCAGCCTCCCACCACTACAGCAGACCCTGGGTCCTCAGCAGGTCTTGGGCACAGCAGCCACACACCAAACTCCAGTGTCTCCAGCAGTCCATTAGTCACAAAGTCAGTCAGAGTATCCAGGGCAGAATCCAAAGTCAATAAGTCCAAAGTCCAAGATCAGATTCCAAAGTAAGTCAGTCAAATCAGTCAGAGTATCCAAGTCAAAATCAATAAGCCCAGTCAGTCTCCTCTCCAACCTGCACTCCTTCTACAACCCACACCCCCTTCCTCAGGTGTTCCTGAGGGCCCTATTGCCTTCAAGTGGCTGCAGCTGTGCAGCACACTCTGCTGGATGCCCAGGCCTTACCCTTAAAGGGCCACTGCTGACACCACATCTAGCTCCTCACCAGATCTTCCAGGATTCCAATACATATGGCAGTTATGACATCTGCTTATCTTACATGGATACTAAAGAACTCCCCCCACCTTCCAGAGGCACCCTGCTGGAAGGAAAAAAGGACACAGACTCTAGAGTTGGGGAAGAGAAGAAGGGGGGGGCAGCCACAGGCCAGCTTCTGCCCTGCCTGCCTGCCCTCCCTCACTCAGGTTGCAACCCTCTCAACACTATCCTGGGAGTAAGCCCCATTGACTACAATGGGACTTCTGAGCAGACAAGTTGGTTTGAGCTCTCAGGCTGCAGTCCTCTTCACACTTTCCTGGGAGGAAGCCTAACTGACTACTTGTGAGTAGACCTGCATAGGAGGGGGCTGAGGCTGCAGCCATGTGCTTCCTGGGAGGAAGCCCACTGACTACAGCGGGGCTTACTTGTGAGTAGACCTGCACAGGACGAGGCTGAGGATACAGCCCTCCACACCTTCCTGGGAGTAGCCCAGGGACTACATCAGGGCTTACTCTGGAACAGACCTGGAACAGACAGGCTCCCACTCACCCGTCCTTGTGCTTGGCCTTGAGCAGGCTTCAAGGCTGCCATCCCAGGTGCCCTTTCCTGGGAGTAAGCTTCATCCTGTGTAATGGGGCTTACAACGGAGTAGACATGCGTAGGAGCAGGTGCCAAGGCTGCCATCCCAGGCACCCTTTCCTGGGAGTAAGCTTCATCCAATGTAATGGGGCTTACAACTGAGTAGACATGCATAGTAGCAGGCTCCATGGCTGCAATCCCAGGCACCCTTTCCTGGGAGCAAGCTTCATCCACTGTAATGGGGCTTACTACTGAGTAGACACACAGGATGTCTCCTCTGCTGTGGAGGAAAAGCCTCTCCTTGCACTGAGTGGGGACCTGCTCAGGGAAAGTCCGGCTGCAAGGGCTTGCAATGGCTGAGGAGGAGGGCAGCTCAGGATTGGCTGGTGGTCAGCCAGTGAAGGACCCTGAGCCATTCCAACAGAAAAAGCCAGGAGCCTACTGGATGCTGATTGGCTGAGCCTGCTGGAGAGTTGGGGAAGGGAAAAACAGGGACCTTAAGCCTGCAGAGCGGCAAAATTGAAAAGGGAAACCAATGCGGGGCAGGTGGAGGTGAAGGGAGAGGAGGGCAGTGAGCTCAGGGGGCAGAGGGAAGCAGCCCGCCCTCCCAACACAGGTGCCTCCTGTCACAGTCTTTGCCACTTTCACCTGGAGGAGCCGCAGCAGACAGCTGAAAGAGCCGCATGCAGCTCTAGAAACGCAGGTTGCCGACCCCTGACCTAGCCTATTCTACATTGCGCCTGCGTTTTGGAAACTAAACTTCAGGAGGCCCATGGGTCTTATATTTATTCAGACAAGCACCAGCTTGGATGTTCTCTTCTTCTCTCCCTGTGTCTAACTTCACAACAGGCTGTGGAGAATGTCAGAGATGCCTTGCAAAAACCAGTGGTTAGCACAAGAGAAGCAAACCTAGAAAATGATGAAAAAGGGGTAATCTTTGGAAGCAAGCTATAGAAGATTTCCCCCATGCTATGAAATTATAGGAAGGGAGACTGTACCTTCAAGAGCACAGAGCTGGTTTCAAGGGAGACTCCTGTAGTTGGCCAAAGACTTTATTTTTTTTTTTAAGGAATAAAAATTGGCAGGTAGGATTTTTTTTTTCTTCCCACCTGCACTGTTGTAAAGATCAGGGGGTCTGTCCAAAACCAGCTGCATGTAGAGAAATGAATACATTCATAGAATGAAAAGAGCACTTTGGGTCGCTGACTATGTCTCTTGAATATGGTTTCCAAATTGTTGAGACTGGAGGAGCAGATGTCATATAAAAAAAAGAAAAGGCTTGGGAAACTCTAGGGCTTATTTTTTAATGGTTGTATTAACAAGTCCAGGACGCCATGATATATGACAATAAATTGTGGGCTCCAGCTCTTATTTCAGGAAGAAGTACAGACACTAAAATACAATTTACATTCAATCATTTCTGTTACGTCTACAGGCAAGATAGATCTTGATCAAGAAATATAGGTGGCAATAAAATCGCTCCGCTCTTACTTCCTCCGCCTTTTCTTGTTTCTGCCTGCATGCAACTCGGTGTAGCTTTGTAATAGAGTGTTTGATGAATACATATGTCCTCTAGAAGAGCAATATCATGAGCCTGTTGAACACCTGCCACCCTATCTCCTTCAGTCCTGCATCTTGCCTGAGCCTGACGCTGGGATATCATAAACCATTGGAAAGTCAATGATAGAAAAAAGGAACCATGTAGAAAGCTGGTCACAAGGCCGAGATTTTTAGATAAAGTTACGATTTCTTTTTCTCAAGTAATGGTTGATTCTTAAGAGAAAAATTACTATTAGACGATTATTACATCATCCACGCTGTTGTAAATAAGGTTTTTTTCTTCTGCAATACATGTGATAATGTCAGTTGATGCCATTTAGTCTAAATTTACAGCAGGTCTATCCAAAATGGCTACCACTGTATCCAGCGACCCCAGAGAAATCACTGGAGGTCTTTTGTCCCCTTATTCCAAGGAAAGCTCCAGGCACCCCATTGGGGCTTTTCAAGTCTGCACCAGCTATTTTGCCAGCACAGACTTTAGAAGCTCTGTGTTGGGCATTGCAGCCCAGCATTTAGGATAGGTTCCGGTGGAGGAGGCTTCCACTGTTCCCACCCCCCTCTTGGACTGATCCCTCCCCTGTCCCACCCTCTCCCACCCTCCCCCATCCCAGAGTGCCTCCCCCGACGCCGAAAAGCCACTCTGCCACCCGGCTGTGTTACTCACCCCCGAAAGTCATGTGTAGTCCTTCCACTGGCCCAGCACTGGTGCTCCCTACTCTCCCAGTGTCATAAACATGCTTTACGGCACATTTATGACACCTAACACTGGTGCAGGGCTCCAGTACTGGTGCTACTGGCCCATAGGATTGAGTCCTTAGCAAGCAGTGTCTCAACACCATCAAACTATCACCCAGTTCAACACAAGATGCCACTCAAAGGAACAGCAAAAATGAAGGTGTTGATTATCTTGAGAAATTTGTGGCATCTTAGATAGCATTGTTGAATCCTAGTGGGCTTTGTTTAGAAATGTAACATGGAGTAAATATATTGTGTCCAACTTTGGCTACGTTGGGCCTGGTTGCTCATTCTTCATGATGCTGGCAACTTTGCAATGACATACATAGGTGAGTGAGGTATCATGACATAAACACGACAGAGAAATAAAAGAAAGACTTGTTGAATCAATGGGGCTGACTCCCAGAAAGGTGGATAGGATTGGGCTGTAAAGGAGCATACCTTCCAGACAGTGGCGACCTAGATACTTCTGGAATATCCTCCAAAGAGGGCATGTAAGTACTAATTTCTGAGTACTCAAATGAGTACTCATGTAAGTGCTCATTTCTGTCATGACTATATTTTGTAGTGGGCTTTTGCATAATCTGAAAAGCTCATCTTTCCTAAGGAAGACGTTCACTCTCTTGATCACAATTTTGATACCCCTTTTCTGCTCTACTACATGGTTTCTGAGATGCAGCAACCAGAACTGCATTCCAAATGCAACTATCCCATAAATGTACATAAAGGTACATTTAGGTATTATAATAATAAAGGTATTATAATATTGGCTGCCTGCTTTTCAATTCCTTTTCTAACAGCCCAATCCACCCTAAATCCCTATGTTGCTATGCAGTAGTGCTGCTTTGGCTTTTTTCCACACCATGCGGGATTTTCAGCTGCTGGAGGTATCCTTGGGGTAAGGAGACATTTGACCCCTTGCCCTAGGGTAAGCCACAACAGATGCTATGGGGCAACTCAGACCTGTGTCACTGATATAGCTGGCACAAGTTTGCATTGCTTCTTGCAGGTGGATCAGGTCCAGAAAGGGGGTATGGATTCAGCACGCACTACCACTGTTGAAACCGCCCCCTCCCGTGCCCAATCCACCCATTCCCCACTCCATCTTTCCCCCCATTCCACCCTTGCCCTGCCCCATTCCATTCCCTGCACTGGACTTACCTGCTCCAGTGCTCCTCCCAATGTCCATCGGCAGGTGTGGGAAGGCTCTGGCCTTTTCATTAGCACACTGGCTGCTAGCGCTGCTGTAAAGCACTTTATGGCTACTTTGCGGCAGCCTGCACCTGCAGCACATGTGTTCTGCTGGAGCTCACGTTAGTGAGAATTGGGCCGTAAGGCTGCAATCTTATCTGCACTTTCTTGAGAGCAACACCAACGCAATGAGATGTACTTCTAAGTAGAGGTGCTTAGGATTCTACTGTAATTATACCTAACATGGAAATTGCCTTTTTCACTACCATCATATACCATCATATATATATGAGTTTATGTTGTCCATAAACTGAAAACAATAACCCCAATAACTCTTTCCCAGTTCGTCACTGCCAGGTCAGGCCCCAACAGTAGATATATGGTTAGTATTATTATTATTTTTTTGCCTCCTCATGCATCATTTTACAGTTACTTACCTTGATTTTCATTTGCCATTTTCTTGTCCATTTACTTCAGGATATTGGAGCTCTACACAGAGTGCTTGGAATTTCACAGTCCTTGATAAATGTTGGCTACAAATCTGGCAACCTCACCAATAGCCCCTGAGTTCAGACCTTTAATGAATAAATTAAGTTATTTCAGTACTGATCCTTGAGGGATCTCTACTTGAGGGACCTACAGATCCTTGAAGGACATGAATGAGACATACAGAATTATGGATCGGATGGATAGAGGGATATTCTTTTCCCTCTCTCACAACACCATAACCAGCGGACAGACACTAAAATTGAGTGTTGGGAGAGTTAGAACAGACAAAAGAAAATATTTCTTTACTCAGCGTGTGGTCAGTCTGTGGAACTCCTTGCCACAGGATGTGGTGACAGTGTCTGGCTTACATGCCTTTAAAAGGGGATTGGACAGGTTTCTAGAAGTCCATCACATGTTACAAACCATGATGGATATGTGCAACCTCGGTTTTAGAAGTAGGCTACCTCAGAATGTCAGGTGCAAGGGAGTGGCAACATGATGCAGGTCTCTTGTTGTCTTGTGTGATCGCTGAGGTGGGCCACTGTGAGAAACAGGAAGCTGGACTATATGGGCCTTTGGACTGATCCAGCAGGGCTTTTCTTGTGTTCTTATGCTTTACACTATGACAACAAGCTGAGTTATCCAATCATTTGTTTTCTGTTCTTTAACAGAAGAACAGGAAGAAGAAGAGTTGATAAGAGGACCCATCGTTCTCTTATCCAATGATTACTAAGTTTACTTAGGCATCTTTGATGAGGGACTGTGGCAAGAGCATATGGACACAATTCATGTATCTGTGCCTTCAACAGGCAGATGCATGCCTGTATAGCGAATTATTCATTTGAACCAATCCAGCTACCCAGATGCCTCTAGGATGCTCTATGAAATTCCTGTCCAATTTTCTTGCATGCTATCTAACCAACAAAGGGAGCATCAACAGTTTCTCCATGTTTCCCCCCTTTGTGCCTTTCTTTAATGAGTGCTGTAATGGCTTCTGAATTGGTGACTTTTTCCCTTAACAAGTAGAAAGCATGAACAAAAAGCCTGAAGATAGAACAACGAAAAAAAGTGCTTCACCTTAACAAAATATTTCTGGACTGCTGACATACGATGCTTTTGGCCTTGTTGATCAGCTCCGGAGAAACCTCAATTTCTAGGGATTGTGGTGGTGTCATTTGATGCTTTGTTCAGAAGTATAAATTACAGCCTCCAGTTAAATACTTAAAAGTGACGCGGCGTGGATAATAAACGGGCCATAAATTTAAAGCGCAGCATGAATAATTCACTTTTGTTCACCTGCCAAAAGTTTTGGATCCGACGGGCTGTCCACAGCAGTAGAACCTCTCCAAGTGTTTTATGTAATGTGCCTGACATACATTATGACACCACATTATATTCCATTAATTTGGCAGAGGTGGTAACGTGAAGTGACATGGCATGCTCAGATAATGGTTCATGATGATCATGCCTCCAATCAATTACGCAGTAAATATGCAGCCCTACACACAAGTAGTGGACAGAAGTGCAGGGTAATTGCAAGCGACTGCCATGCTCATGTGATTTAATTGTGTGGCTCGCCAACAATTGGAATTTGTTTTGGCTGCTTGGCAAAGCTTCCCCCCCCCTTCAGCTAATGAATACAATTTCCTGCGTAATTCCAAAATGCAGAAAATTGTCCTGTAAGTGGCTGATGCTGTCAGTGACACACTGGGCTGGATTCTGATAACCAGGATCTGACATTTAGCAGAGCAGCAAATCTGGAACTGCATCAGCTCAGCTGAAAAATGAACATGATGCCCAGCTGAAGGTTCTTGTCATCTTTAGAAAGGAAAGTTGGCAGAAACAGTGGTCAGGAGACACGCTGATATCACAACATTAGTCGGGGAGGTAGGCTTGCCTGACAGGCTGAATAGATTGTAATCAATCCTATTACAGAAAAGTCACAGCCACCTAGAATACCATACTGCGTGTGGCTCCACAGTGTCAGTGGATGTGAAAAAAAACCTGCTGTATTCTCTGTGTGTACTGTGCTTTTTCAACAGTTTTGGCTGTGTACCATTGGCATGGTTTAGACCAATAATGGCTTCAATGAGAACACCTCTGCTGTGTGTGAGGTGGGGGTGGGGGTCACTGCAAGTCTTCCAGCCCAGCAGCAAATGCATAAACACATTGTTTGTGTGAACTAGACTCTATAATTTGGAGAGAGAGTCATGTGGGTGTTGTGATTGGGACCATTTAGCAACAAAGCAAAATATATTGGGCATATGCAGATCATTCCAATAAACCTGGTGTTCTTCTTGAGGCCTTGCTCCCCCTTTTTGATCAGATGTAGAGGAAGACAAGGTTTCCCATGCCTATAATAGCTGTAAGCTAGAGAGCGTTCCCCTCTCCCCTCCCCCAGGTTCGGCTTGTCATTCTAATCTAAGAAAGACTGCACCTGCGGAAATCCCCTCTTGTACACAAGACTACAGGTACATTTGGTCACATATGTTGCTCCTCCATTATATAAAAAGAACAATGATCTAACTGCAGATATCTATGAGATAAATATAGATATCTCAACACTTGCTGAAGTGTTTTTCCTGTCTTTACCAAGTGTTCAGGTACTAATCGATGTCTGCTGCTGTATCATAGTGGTGGGGAGAAATTTTCATTTTGATGCAGCCTCTGAACTGGCATCTGTCTCATTAATACCAGAAAGGCCTCAAACACCTGGCAGATCTTTCATATCACATCTGCGTTGACCACATCTGGATGCAACAGCCCCATTGCATTAATATTAAACCTATTTGAATATAGCAGGAGAAGGAAATCACAACAGTGATTTAGTTCTAGGGTGGAATGTCTTTGGTTAGGGTATCGAAAAGGACATTTGTCTGAAAGACCTTGAATGTTTATGCCTGTGGGCTTAGGAATGTTAGCAAACTTTTAAGAAAATACACAGAATTTGGGAGATAATTAATGTAGGTTCGTCCGTAACTAAGGGCTATTGCTTATACCTTTATCATGTGTTTTTTTTTTCTCCCTGTTTCAGTGTTCAGTGTTTAAGACTATGTGAACACCAAATCAGCTCTTATCTCTGTTATTAAGTGATCTCTTTAGTCATTCAGTGGGCCAAGTGTGATGAATGGCACTAGCCCTTTTCTTAATATCTGTGTCACAATGTAAAGACCACTTTATACAGTATATTCCCCAAACCATTTTTTTCGCAAAATAGTTATGCCCTTACAAATAGCTGTACATAAAGGTTAAATGGCATAATTGGACAGTTATTCGTTTCATTCTATTCATCCTCTTCTATTTTTTTTAAACCTAACCCACCACTGTTAAACATAATAGTGTGCTAGGAAAACATTATAACTCTATTATACTAAAGAGACTGACAATTTGCCCTCACCTCTCATAAACATAAATGCAAAAGAAATAGAAAATGAAGAGAAAGAATTGCTCTCATTTGTCTGACGGCTATATGAGGATCACGAAAAGAAAATTTCCTTTACTACTGAAGACCCAGAAGAAAAAAAAAAGCAGTAAGAGACAAGTGCAGGATAAGACATGGTAGCCAAATAGCACTTTGTTAGCTATTCCTCCCCCCCACGCCGGGCTTCTGTATGCCTAATAGGGCACGGCTCTCTTTTGGGGTTTTGAATGTCATGCAACTCTCAGGCTCCAATTCATTTTGGAACTCTCTCAAATTTTGAAAGCACTTTCAGGCACTAATAGATTTGTCTCTTTGTTTCGGCTCCACTCTTGTGCCTTGAACAGCAGGTTTCACTCACATAAATGTACGAGGCAAACTTTTCATTCATTTGTTTTCTTAGCATGGGGCTCAGGAAAAACTTCACCTGCTTCTTTTTCATGCTGAGCTGCTGAAATGCTGATCCTTCCCCCCAGCTTTGTGCACACGTGGAGACATGTGTTGCATCTGGCCTCAGGCAGCCCCAGGACTGGTGGTGGTGGTTATATACCTTCCACTGATCCCCTTTTCCAGCATCTTGGTATTTGCCCACCAACCCAGGTGTCAGTGTAGAATTAGCTAGGCAACACCACCAGGGGCTGAGCAGTAGTGTTTGCCTTCACCCAGATTGTTGTGGAGGTTTTTCACCTAATCTATGCTGTGGTGGTGGTTTTTGGTTCATGATACACAGTGGTGGTTCCTGTGCCTATGAATAAGTCCCATAGACAATGGGACTTACTCCCAGATTGTGGACAGGACTACAGCCTTAATATAGCTTCTTGGTCACAACAGCAGGTGAGTGTGGATAGAGATAGGGTTATCAGCAGGTGCAGCTCAACATGGAAGGGTTTAAAAAACTGCACCTGCCAAAATTCCCTCTTCTATACAATGCACTCTGTCTCCCTTTGTATCTGGTAACTGTAGGTAGAAGGGGATTAACATAGAACATCTATTGGAGGTTGATGCAAGTAAGAACTCCTTTTATACAGCTAGTTTGCAGTGGAAGAAGTGGGAAGTATCTAGTGCTCCTAACTTTAGAGCATAGTTTGCTGTGGTGGAAGAGAAGCAAGCATGGATACCACGGGCAAAGCAACAAAACAGGTGCAATGTCTAATGGTTAGTGACAGCCCTTCTACCCCTTTCCCCTATTAACCAGTTGATTTGGGGGATTTTGATAGTCTCCGCTAACACCAGCAAAGTGGGGCAAGTCAGACAGAGGGAGGTTACCTTGGAAACCTCCCTCCCTGCTTCATAAAATGGTTCCAAAAATCAGGAGGCTCCCCACTTGCTCAAAACAAACAATAGTAAGGGCCAAGCAGTCTGGGAAAGTGTGACAATCCACAGTTTGAGGAATGGAGACCAAGCAGGTAACAAAAAGCAGTAAAAAGGTGTTTATTAAGAAGCGGTAGCAGACCTGTTCTTGAAGCGCCTCGGGGCAAAGGTCTATGATGGCGCCCCCCTCGCACGCAAAGCCACCCCCTCCACTCACCTGCAGCACAACAGAGCCTTGCACACCTTCAGGACCAACAGAAGAAGCCATCTGAGGCTTTCCTGCCGTCTTAAACTGTACTTCCGTCAGTTTATGAGCGTGTTGGGAGCCTCCGAATGCTTCCTGCATGGTCTTAGAGATGCGCACCCAGGGCATTTGCCCCATTCACTTAATGGTGGGTCTGCTGCTGTTAAGAAGTTGGACAAACAAGGTAAATAAAAGAAATGAGAACGTGACAACAGACACAACTGAAAAGAAAGCAGGGATGTCCTGAAACAGGGCTTGGCAAAGACAGCACAGAGTTTAAAAGACTAGCAGAAAACAAAATCACATCCCAGAATGCAAATGGCAAGATGTTTTCCTATCTTTAGGTACTTACACTATCAAAAGAAGGAATGAGGGTCCTGGTCATGCACCTTTTAAATCGTCCTTTCAAGCAAATTAGGAAATGTGGGAAACAAATTAGGTCGCTCCCAACATGTCCCACGCTTCTTTTGTTTAAAGGAACTGTGCAATGAAGGAGCAATGTGAAGAAGTAAGAGGCTGGATTGCCGACATCTGATCCACTCCCTGCTTGCTTTTAGTGAGCGAAGGCTCCATCCATGAGATGGCAGCAGACTTTGCTTGAAAGGCACCCAAGTCTGTTCACCACACAGGTTGCATCACGCATGGGTCAGCCATGGAGGCAAAACACCAAGAGCTACTCTGTATGTGCCCTTAGAATACCTGGGCTTGTTGATTTTATAGGCTTAGCCAATCACAGGAGTAAGGGTCACTTATGGCCCACCATCCCACCCCTTCACTGAGTCAGGTGGGCTTGGTTATCCAGACTATATGCACATGCCAGGCAACATCCATTGTCTCTGGAGAATCCCAGATATGAAGGCAACAAAGCTACATGCATGTTTAGGATGCCATGTGGCCCTTCCATAATGGCACTGGACTTAAAGAAAAGAAGATAGATCTTACTGTAGGAAGACGTCTCCTTCTTAGCTGGTTTTAGGATATTGGGCCATCACTGAAGCTGCTGGGGGATTAGAAAGGTCCAAAATGGGAGGAAATGCATGGAAAGTAGAGGGGAAATTGGAATTTTTATCACAGTTGATCCTAAGGAAGCAGACACTACCTTACCCTAAGGGCTGTATCTGCACTATAACCAATTTATATTATATATTGTGTATCTGTGTTACATCAGTTAATAAAGTTAAGGCCCAAACCTAAGCCAATTCATATTGCCTTGTCTCTTATTTCATGGTGTGGTTGCAAAAAGCACAAGAGCAGAACCAGCAAAAAAAAGTGGCAACTTTCGATACTGGGCATCCAGAACTAGTTGCATTGCTTTGTTGTTGTTGCTACTGTTGTTGTTTTAATTGCAGTGATGGTGGTCGTAGTTTGGCATGACTCATATCCCTCCCAGCCTGAGACTTAACTATCAGGAGCAAGAAAGGACAGGAAAAGAATATGGTAAAATCATTTGACTGCTCTCTTGAGGTTCAAAAGTAGCTTGTCATCTAAGCGGTGGGGCTGCACTTAAGAAGACGAAGAGGAAGAAGAAACGGACTTGAATGAAAGTCTGCTGAGTGTATTCAGTTCTCTGGAGGGCCTCATCAGATCTGTCTCCTCTACACCTTGTTAATCTCTCCTTCTCCCACAAGAAAATGCTGGTTAAAGCACCTGAAAGCTGCAACTGGAATTTTTTTATCCAGTCTGGGCAAGGGCAAGTGCATAATTTCTGTGAAGGCAGATGTGTCCCTTCTCTGAAGGATAGCTCTATAAGAGAAAGAACTATTTTATCCTGAAAGAAATGTCTTGTCAATAACAGCACACAGTAAAGCTATAGTCCTGGGGTAAATATGAGTGAGGGTCATTCCAGACATAGTAGGGACAGTAGATAATACTATGTTTTGTGAACACCATGTTCTTTCCATTGTTGGCATGGGGGTGGATGTCAGGTTGCTAGATCAGATCCTAGAGATTCTTTTTGCCCTTAGAGCTACTGAGGAGGCCAGTGAGGCATGAGACCAGAGACAGAACTTGGCTCAGCAGGTCAGAAATAGCCAAATAGTGTGTGTGTGTGTGGGGGGGGGGGAGCCTTATGATTATAGTGTGTGTGTGAAGCAGGGCAGCACCAGAGGTTGATTCTGTCAAGAGCAGAAGTACACCGCAAAGCCCTCTTATTTTAGTCCACAGTAGTCAACCAGAGCTTAATCAAGAGAGAGAGAGAGAGAGAGAGAGAGAGAGAGAGAGAGAGAGGTGTTAACACTGAAGAACTTTAGCACATATTTTTCTAAGTAGCCAGCTTTTGCCATCTGGTCTACTATACACTAGCCATGCATGCATGAATACCATTCAAGATTCCAAGGCAGAGAAGACCTTACTGATAGAGGTGTTTTTTTCTGATGAGTAATATAAGATTATAGCCTCTTACTGAACACAATGGGCTTACATCTGAGTAAAATAAATAACACTGTGTTCAAATACTACTTACATAGCTCCTGGAGTTCTAAGCCTAATGAGATAGTCAGGTTTGTATACTCACCTGGAGAACTACATTTTCAGCAACCTCACTAGGCCTCAATCACAAACAGGTGGTCCCTTTCACCTTTTAATTCAAGCAACAAGTAATTCTTTCTAATGGCTTTTATGGTGCTGTTTTGTGGAAACTTTGGGCCTGCACTGTTTTGACTATACACTTGTTTAAACTCTGTCATTGCTTCTCATTTTCCAGAATTAAATCACATCATTGCAGAATGACAATAAAGTAAATACTACAATACCCCCCAAATATATTGACCAGCTGCTCATAGTACTATGTTCATCTATGTTATTAATGACACTTGCTTATTACAGCTTGACCTTATGCCTATTTACTTGGAAGTAAGTGCCAGTGCTTTCACTGGGGCTTCTTTCCAAGGAGATGTGCTTATTTGGTCAATAGGTCACAATTCAATAACTTTTCAATGTGCTTAGCTGTTTGATCCTTAGCTGTTTTCAGTGGGCTTAGCCACATCTAACTCTGCATAGGATTGGGTCATAAATACATGTCTGGGATTCATTCCTGGTACAGGGGAATTTTTTTCACTGCCTAAATATGCATCCAAGGTGAAGGGAAGGGGTGAGAGCAAGACCAGCCATTCAGCTCTGGTATCTTTCAGCCACTATGCTGGTTGCAGCAATTTGCTGGTCAGGAGTGATGGGCAGCAGCTTTGCTGCCATGGTGATGGGGATGTTGCAGTCTCCACCAGAGGCCAAGGGAAGCTCGTGAGAGAGTATACATTACTATACCAAGTGAGATATAGGATTCTGAATTATGTAGATAGGGAGGGAAACCTTCACATTTTCAAAGAAAATGATTCCCGTTGTTCTAGAATACACTTCAGGGGAAAATGATGCAATTGTACTAGCAGCAAAGTTGGTGCTTGGCTCCAGAAACAGTAGGACCTCTATCCAGAAAAGATTAGTTGCATTAGGGATGAATTCTCAAATGTTATTTTGCATTTGTTTACGAATTTTGTACAAAGCACTGTGTGCATAATGCAGCACAGCTACAGTTGTGCCAAGGATCACGGGATGTTGTGGAGAGGCATTTTACTGATATGCACTTTAGTACATTGATAAAACATAGTCAAAAAAGCAAACTTGATGTGGCTGTATAGCATGATTCAGGATCAAGATGCTTTTGTGTGGTATTTTAGTTTGAGATGTTCTCCTGATTACACTGAAATTCAGGAGGAGTTGAATGCCAGGCAGAACAAACCTAAGAAATAGTAAAGAAATGGGATGAAAAAAAACCTTTCCATTTCTACAAGACATTCCCTTTTTCTCCCATGTTTTGATGGCAGGCTGGAGGAGGAGCAGCCTTAGGAGGAAGCAAGTGCATTAGGCAGGACAGTTCCTTCTGAATATTCATGCATTTATTATTGATTATTTATTTGACTCCTATCCTGGAAGACACTGAGGAAATAAAGATATGACTGTGACAAAAACTTAAGAAAAAAATGCATCTGATCTATCTACCCTTCACAAAAATGCTTGATTTATGTCAGGATTGTTTGGCCCAACATACCTGAAAATTTGCTGTCTGAATAGGGCAAGGCCTTGATATCTGAGCCTGTGTATGCAAGCCCATGTAAATGTGTATGTAAACCAGTATGCAACTCTCTGTATCCCATGTGACTCTGACCTGACCAATGAAATGTATGTAAAAGTGCTGAGTCATGATGACTATGCAGCTACAATACGAGTGAATGTAACCAGTGCACCATGGGAGCTGATGCAATCAGTCACAAGAGGATGAGGTAATGGGATGAGGTCATCTGAAATGTGATTGGTGCACTGGGGTATAAAAGGGAGGCAGGCACAGCCTACCTTTGTGGGTCGTTGTGTGGAGTCGGAAAGAGCAGGAATCTGTGTCGGAGAGTTGGAGATTTGTTGCTGCAAATATGTATGCTGTTTTACTGTCAGAGAGACTAATCTATATATATATATATAGTAAATGCAGCTGGGTGGTGGACATCTACCTTGTGTCTTCCTGGGACTTACTTGGAGCCAGCAATCCACTGCACTCTGTGAGGAGCTGGCACAACACTATCTACACATTCCTCAATGATTTAGCTGTTTATTCCTTCAGTTCTAACTGGTCATAGCTAAGCCCATCAGCCAGAAGGTTGGACTGCAGTTTCCCTCCCTACTGTAAGCAACACAGGGTTGCTTGACCCCCTGTCCCCAATACCTTCAAGTATATTAAAGAATCTTCAACTATTCAATTTTCCAGTTCCTGTCTAGCCACAATGCAGCCCCGTGGCAGGGGAACACGTTTCCATATCTTGAGAAGACCCCAGTGACTGCCTCTCCACCACAGGATGCATCACCCACCCCACTAGCACAACTGATCAGCACTGAAAAGTTGGATAGGACTGGGCCCTTAAAAACATCTCAGAGTATTTGAAATCTTTAAAGACTTACATTTTTAAGAAAAACCATGTGGTGTAATCAGTGGTGGGATTCAGCCGGTTCTCACTGGTTCTGTAGGACCCCTACCAAATGTAGCAAGGGTTCTGCGAAACGTTTGCTAAGCCGCTCACAGGACAAACTTCACGGCCATGCCCCACAGGGTGTCCATTGGCTGCAGAGGTCCCCACCGGGAAGCCTGCTCCTACAGTATGTTGTGTGGGGCTGCACCTGCGCCTCAGAGAGTTGCAGCACCTGGGCTTTGTTGGGCGAGGGCGCAACGGAGCCTCGGAGGTGCCCGTGGGGAGGAGATGCAAGCGCAGGAGCAGAGTCTCACTGGCCAGAGCCACCACTGCTGAGCGCTTTCCTGGCGGCAGCAGCCTGGTGGTTCCACAGCTGCGGACCCTGAAGCCAGGCTCTTCGAAGCCGCACGGGCCACCCCTTGGAGGAGCATCATCATCAAGGTAGCGCCTCATTCATTCCCTCTGGACGTGAGTGAGTGTGCGTGTGTGTGTGTGTGTGTGAGTGAATGTGGGGTGAATGAGTGAGTGAGTGTGGGGTGTGTGTGTGTGAGAGGGTGGGGGTGGGTAAGTGTGGGGTGTGTGTGTGTGAGAGGGTGGGGGTGGGTAAGTGTGACTGTGTGTGAGTGGGTGTGGGGGAGTGTGTGGGGTGTGTGTGTGAGAGAGCGAGTGGTGGGGGTGTGAGATTGTGAGTGTGGGTTGTGTGTGTGAGAGGGTGGGGGTGGGGGTGGGTAAGTATGACTGTGTGTGAGTGAGTGTGGGGGAGTGTGTGGGTTGTGTGTGTGTGAGAGCGAGCGGTGGGTGTGGGGGTGTGGGATTGTGAGTGTGGGTTGTGTGTGTGAGAGGGTGGGTAAGTGACTGTGTGAGTGAGTGTGGGGGAGTGTGTGGGGTGTGTGTGAGTGAGTGAGCGGTGGGTGTGGGTTGTGTAAGAGTGTGACTGTGGGGTGTGTGTGTGAAAGGGTGGGTGTGGGTAAGTCTGAGTGTGTGTGAGTGAGTGTGGGGTGTGTGTGTGTGCCGCCTCTTTCCCGCCTGGTGTGAGGATGGTACCATTCACACGTGACGTTTGCCCTGCATGGTGTTCCTGCAAAGGAAACAATGACTGCACACCCCACCCTGTGTGCCTCTTGGCTCTCCAGGGCTTTGCTGCTGCCTCTCACTCAAGCAGTGCCTGCTTGGGCACACTTCGTGCAAACGCGCATCCAGGAGCTTCTTCGGTTTACCAGCAACTTCTTGGGGAGGCCTTCTGCGCAAAAAGGAAAACCAGCTCCGGGAAGGAGCACTGGAGGGGAGCGGGCGCCTGATCCACGGCTTAGAATGACTGCAGGTTTACCTGTTATGGTAGCAAGCAATGGGCACAAAGAGGGATGATGCATTGAGGGCTGAGCCCAATCTTAGGTATGTCTACTCAGGAGTAAGTCCCCTTATAGTCAATAGGGCTTACTCGCAGGTAGGTGTGGAGAGAAGTGCCATCTTGTAGCCGAATCCTATGCTTGTCTACTCAGAATTAAGTCCCATTATAGTCAGTGGAGCTTACTTCCAGGAAAGTGTGGCTAGGATTGCAGCCTTGTTTCACAGCACAGTGACAACAAGTGAGCAAGATTTAAAACCAGTTTCTGCCTGGCCCACAGGTGTACACTTTTGGTCCCTATTGTGTATATGCAACATTGGGCAGAAACGGCTTAATTAAACTACTTCTGATTAATTTTTTTTTTCTAAAAAAAGTTTTGAGATTCAGCTGCAGGTCGAAGATGCTCTGTGGCAGAAGAGGAGCCGCAATAGTTAATGCTACTCTTACATCAGAAGAGTTTTAGAGCCCAATCCTGTCAGCTTTCCAGCACTGATGCAGCCCTGAAGTAAGAGACCAAACATTCCCTTACCTTCTGGAGGCCTCCGTGACTGCCCTCCCCACCACAGAATGCAGCACCCACCCCTTTGGCACAGCTGCATCAGTGCTGGAAAACTGGATAGAACTGGGCCCTCAATCTGGGGATGATCAGAAGTGATGCCCACCTTCTCTTCTGTTGGCCAATGAGGGGGTGGCTGACCACATGGTCCATACTGGGGAGGGGCCCCAGTATTCCCATCAATTATCCAGACACCCATGGCCCCCTGTACCCCCTTTGCAGCCTTGCCTGCTTTCACTAACTTACCTTCAAAGTCCCGCTGCCTTTCATATGTCTTAAAATGGTCATTAGAAACTGCTGTTAATTTATTTGAATCCCACCACTGGGTGTAATGATCAGAGTGTCAGATCAGGTCTGGGCTTCAATACACTATTCAGCTATTAAGCTTCTTGGGTTACCTTGAGCCAATTACTATCTCAGTTTAACATACCTTACAGGGTTATTGTGAAGATAAAAGGGAGGAAGAATAATGTGTGCTGCCCTGAAGCTGCAGAAGGAGAGAATATCAGTCACATATTAAGAAAAAATTTCTTAATAATAAGAGTGGTTCAAGAAGGGATGGATTACCAAGGGAAGTAGTGGGATCTCCATCACTGGAAGGTTTCAAGCAGGCAGGCCTGACAAGTAGGTCTTGGAGAGGATCTAGGCAGTTTTGCTACTTCGAGTAGGGGATTGGAATAGATGGTCTTGAAAGCCCCTTCCAACTCTATAGTTCTATGAACTCCTTGAGGAAAGGCAGGACCCAAATTGTAACAGAAAAATAAATTTAGGACCACCATGTGGAGGCAGGTAAAATACAAAGCAGTCAGCATTTTGATGGCTTTTGATTCCAATCAAAACACCAACAACTTTTCCACAAAAAAGTTGCCTGTTTCTGAGGCATGAGAATCATTCACCACAGGGAACAGAAGCTGTTTTGACCAGCATAATTGTTATCCAGACTTGAATGGTACAGATGCGGGAAAACTATTCTCTGCTCCTGCATTTTGTTGCACCTAAGAAGGAGGTTGGATTCAAGTTGGAATAAGCCTTCCCTGCCTGCTTTCTGTCTGAGCTTAGAGCCCCAGATAAAAAGGGGTAAGAAAAATAATATAGAGCAGCATGTTCATCTGCGACAGTGTGCATAGCAATGAAGTGAGAAGCTTGTAACTGAAAAAGATTTCTTAATCCTGGCAAAACCATCAATATTTCAGAGCCTGTGATGAAGTTTATGAAGTGAATCCATTAATACACCTACATAAATTCTGTTCAGAAACCTCTATAATATTGTTTGATCCTACTGTTCTTATTCATGCAAAACTCCCACTGAGGCAGTATGACTAAAGAATCACAGGCTTAATAAACACATTTAAAAAGGAATCTCAGCCATGGGTGGAATCTACCAATGAATACGTTTGAAATGCAATCTTCCATATACATCCCACAATGCTGAACAAATTCTAATTGAGAACAAAGGTGTGTAACTTATCATAAATCACTGTTCAGCTCTGAGCGCAATATTCCATGCACCGTGGACAAAAGAAGAGACTGACCTGCTAACACCTCCCAGTGACAAAATTAAAAGTAGTTCCAGAAACTTTTAGCGAACAAATTCATTCAACATATTTGACATTCAAAATTCAAAGTTCAAGTCATAACCTGCGGCTCCTGAATTCATTGTCACACAGTCCTTGAAATCGATGCTTAATCATACACACCTTAGTTATGGCTATAAATGTACTATTTAATTTTCACAACAGAACTGTCCTTTCAGATCCCAATTCGGCAACAAGCATGCACATAATTCCGGGCAAAGTTTTAGGTAACGGCCCACTACTATGGTAACTACTGCTGGCAGGACACGTGTTCTGCCAGTACAGGCTGCTGCAAAGCAGCTGCAAAGCACTTTGTGACAGCACAAGCAGCTGGTATGGCATGGAGGGAACAATGGAGCCCTCCCACATGCACCAGGGACATTGGGAGGCCCACTGGAGCAGATAAGCTGAGCTCAGGCGGTGAAATGGGCAGAATGGGGAGGAACTGGGGAATGGGATGGGGAAATCAGGCCTGGGAGGGGGGTGGGTTTGATGGTGGCAGCTCCAGTCGAATCCAAACTCCCTTCCCAGGCCTCTTCTGCCTGCATGGAGCAATGCAGACTTGCTCCAGTGATTGAGCTGGTGCAGGTTCAAGTTGCCCCATAGCAGTTGTTGGGGCTCACCCTAGGGCGAGGGGACAAATGTTCCCTTACCCCGGGAGACCTCCAGCAGCCATAAATGCCCTGCAGGATGCAGCAGAAGGTGTGCCGATACCACTGCATCATCGTGCGGGGATTTAGCTAGGACTGGGCTCTCAGTCCTGTTGAAATGAATAGCATTTAAGCATACTCAGTGGGACATTGGCCTTGGCCCTAAGCCAGTGCTTAACAGGCACACTGATGCATAAAGGTACTGTATGCAAGTGAAGTGGGAAGTGGGTTGTGATGGTTATTTTGAGTGTCTCCGCATGTTGGGGAGCCTTGCGGAAGCTGGCATGGGGCTCTCTGAACCCCCAGGAAGCTGCAGCAGGCTGTGGTAAGTCCAGTCAAGCCCCTGCGCCCCTCCAGGGCAATGTGATCCTGGCGATCACGTAGCTTCCTCCCCCCTCCCCACCCCTTAAGGGGGAAGAGGCCAGGGCTCTCTGGCTGGGGCATCGCAGCACCCCAGTTTGAGAACCACTGGACTAAGGGGTGGTCTCTGGAAAAGGCAGGTTCATATTCTCTTCCAGCAGTTAAATCAGCAACAATGTTTGAATAGATTCTGTTAACTGACTTCAGCGGTCAGAGATGGACAAGAATCACTGACACTTGTGATTGTCAGAAGTGGACAGTCAGAAACTATGACTGGACACACTGGTTCATTCATCCTAACTGGCTGAGTGTGAAATTCTCTTTCACTCCAAACTTTTCACAACATCCAAGATAGGAAAAAGTCTGTTTTTGTAAGCCCTGAAATGCTTTCTTCTCACCTGTCACTTGTGCAGGAAAGTTTTGAGATTAACTGGCATTTCTCATCAGGATGGCAGCTTGTAAGGAATGGAATTGACTTCAGTTTAAAACTTTCAAGTGAGCCAGTACAAATGGATTGTCCTGGAGTGTCGGAAAAATCAGTGTTAATAAATTAATGGATGATATCCAGAGTTCAGCAGTAGCTTCTCTCTCTCACAATAGACACTGTGCAGGACTATGATACTGCAAAAGAACATGGAATCAATCCAGACCTGCAATAGGCTTCTGTTGTTTCAATTGCACCAGAAGTAGCCAATATCACTAGAAGAGGATGACTCGGTACATGAATTTAGACTATGGGGTGTAATCTCTAGGATTCAATAGAATACTTTTTGTTCCTTGGGGCTTGGCATTGTGTGGCTCTGGAGGAGAAGCATGATATGGAATTAAGAGTCAACTGTAGACATGATGTCTCATGAAGTTCTACCAGGGAGGGGAGGGACACCAGTGCTGGATGTAGCCAGGCCCACTTCCAACAAAGGGTATTTGGAGAAGTTCAGCATCTGCCTACTTGCCCAGGACAGCAGTGCAGGTTGAAAAGGCTGCTTACAGGCAAAGTAGTAATTTTGTTCCTTTAACCCTGAATGGCATTAGGAGACAGACCTTTTTGCATGTTCCATACTCTTATCCAGGGGTACCCAAAACCCAGCTCTGGGGCCACTTGCAGCCCTCAAGGACTTCCAATGCGGCCCTCAGGGAGATCCTAGTCTCCAATGAGCGTCTGCCCCCCCCCCCGGAAACTTGCTGGAGCCCACACTGGCCCAACACAACTGCTCTCAGCATGAGGGCAACTGTTTGACCTCTGGCATTATCTGTAGGATGAGGGTTCCCTCCACTGCTTGCTGTTTCATCTGTGATGCAGCAGTGGCAGCAAAGGAAAGGCTGGCCTTGCTTTGTTCAAGGCCTTTTATAGGCCTTGAGCTATTGCAAGACCTTCATTCATTCATATAAGTTCCACCTCTAGTGTATTAATTTATGTAAATTTATTCAAATTTTAAATGTAAATTAATTCTTTTTTCCCCTGGCCTCCGACACATTGTCAGAGAGATGATGTGGCCCTCCTGCCAAAAACTTTGGACACCCCTGCTCTTATCTGAAAGTGGTACTTAATTGCAGGGGCGGTGCCCATGAATAGAAGATTATTTGATCACAGTGGCAGGATAGCACAGAGAAAGGCAAATATGAGTTTCTTCAGACACTGTAAAGGTGAAGGGAGAGTCTCTAGACCAGCTCCTCACAGCTTTGGGGTGCGGACAGATAGAACTTCTTTGGTGCATCGCTGACTCACCGCCAAAAGTTTAGGGATTGGGTGGCAAGTGACAGGACAGTGATGAGGAAGCAGCAGCAGCAAAGTAACTGCTCACAGGGTCAGAACCATGGTAGACATGGCAGGAGGTCTGGTCTAGAGGGTAGAGCCTCCGTTTGCCTGAAGGTAACAGCTGAAGGTTGCCAGTTCAAGGCCACCGGCACCGTGAACGGCGAGACCTTGAAGCAGCTGACAAGCCAAGCCAAGTTTTTCCAAGTTTGGCTGCCCTTCAAGTGAGATATGAAGGATTGTCAGCTTGCGTGGGAGGAAACTGGAGGCCAGAATGTGATACCAGATCATAAAAGGATCCGTCTGAAATGTTGTAGTTCTTGAAAGACAGAACCTTCTTCAATTGCAAAAATCCCTATAGGGATTTAGTATAGCCTGCCTGTGTTAACCGCCTTGAAATAAAGTCTGAGGAGAAATCTGACAACCATGAAAGGCGGTATATAAATACCTGTATTATTATTATTATTATTTATTATTATTATTATTATTAGACCTCACCCTGGTGTGTGGCAGCCTGGTATGTGGCAATATGTGTTGTTGCTGCCTGAGCCCAAGGATTATACACTCTGGAGCTTGGCTGTTGTCTTCAAGGGTAGCCCCACATAGAGCGCATTGCAATAGTCTAATCTTGATGTCACCATAGCATGGACCACCGTGGTCAGCTCCGACTAAGGCAGGTACAGCCGCAGCTGGCATACCAACCGAAGCTGGGCAAAAGCGCTCCTGGCCACAGCTGACACCTGGGCATCCAGGAGCAGCTGTGAGTCCAGGATAACCCCCAAGCTATGTAAGCCATGTGCAGACAAAGGGACACTGACTGCCTAGAGGTTCCCTCTGCAGGGTTATGATGGCTACATGCCAGTCAGCTGGTGTTCAGATACACAATGATCCAGCCATATCATGCTTCCCAAACTACTACGATATTCCTGCCTCCAAGAGAATGGAGACTGATTCCCTTTTTGTTACCATTCAGTTGTAATAGCCACATACTTACCTGCCACACCACCTCACTGCTTATCCTGCTGTACTTCACAATTTCTACTTGCTCCTCTTTTTCTCAATTCATCCTATGTCAATGGAAAACAAAGTGAGCCTTTGTGAAGAACTGGCTGTCTTTCACAATACAGAACGGTTAGAAAATACATCACTTCTGCACTGTCCAAACACTGAGTATATAAGTATTTTGTCATTATGACCAAGACAGACCAAGATATTTGTGTCAGGTTAGTATCTGATATCTGAAATCCACTCTGGCTTATATCTTGCACACATGTCTCTAAAACCAGCTCTATGAAAGTGTTCTTATGCAAACTTCCAAATTGTTAAAATGAATAATGAAAATGTGGGGTTTAATATAATTTAACAATACCTCAGTTGTGTTCAAATTCACTCCCATGTTCCTAATGATGTCCAGAACCATTTTCTGGCCCAGATTTTTTTTCCCCTCCAATGTGGTTAGTTTTTCAAATGTGTATACTAGAACAAACGTAAAACACTGAGAACATAAAAGGCCAACATGAATACTAGTTCCTTTCTTCAGGGATCTTTATTGAGTTGTTTACCTGGCCATATTTGAGCTGCAGTTTTTCTGCAGCTTTGAATCTTCAAAATATTAACCCAGGACCAGAGCTCTGTTGGTTGATGGTGTAGGAATAAACGGTATTATAAACAAACAGCTGAGTTTGCTGGCCATCTGAGTGAAATGTCAGAAAAATAAGAGGTAAGTACAAGACTATACAATGACAAGGCTCTCTACAAATGATCAGTCTGTAGGTTAGCCTCACTCACCATCCTCAGCTGTGTGACTGTTATTTCTAATGCAGGACTGATGCTGTAGTTTGGGTTTCCTGATGCTTGCAGAGACCAAGGGGACAAAGAACTGAGTCGGCTTCTAGTCTGTTGTTACTCGCAGAAGTGGGGAAAAATTATAGGTGCTGAAGAAAATGGAGAAAATGACCGTGAGCAACTCCAAATGTAGCTGCTCTGTGAATGATTTGTTTGCTCTTCATTGTTCCATGTTAGTACCTATTCAAGGCTGCATTTGTCACCAATAGCATCTCAAAAACAACACTTACAGGTGATGGGGTTGGGCAGGGTCATGTTTTTCTTGACAATCATAGTGCGTTTCTTAAGACTCTATATTTTTGTACAAATTTATTGTTTGGTATGAACAGCCATAATGCAGAAATAAAATAGACGAATGCTTGCTTTTGGTAACAATTTTGAAAGTGCATAAATGTGCCTGTAAAATAAATCTGTATTGCTGTCAACAAATGGAAGAGAGTCTGTGTGATGTTGTGGATCCAGCAGGGTTGGGGAGTAAACTGCCTGGGCTCTGCCAGATCCTTTCCTCCATGTCGAACTGCAAAGCCAAGGAGACCTCCAGCAGCCCAACTGGGTCACCATTTTGGCACCACTGCACCCAGCAGCGCCACTGGAGGTAGGATTGGGCTGCCCTTTACCATCATAAAATACACATCTAGGGTTCTTCTTCTTGATTATCCAGAACATATTCTCTGGTTCATGACAGCATATCTAAATAAGCAAGTGATGTTTCTATTTATTCATCTCTAGCAGCACAGCTTTCAATGTCACAGACTGATGAATATTTACATAAAACTACTTATTAGTTACTTGATTAGAACTGTCTTCAGAAACTAATTCAAACAACTCTGCAACATTTTTCTTCATTTTTCAGTTCTCTCCCTTACTGTCTTATTTTATTTTCCTTCTCCTTGGCCTCAGGAATACCTTCATTGTGGATGCCTGTTGGAAAAGATATCCCATGGGCATATACAACATCTGCTGACAATGCACAAAGTCTTTTCTGTGCTTCAATTAAAAAGTATGTCATCTTCATGGCATTGCCCTGTCTAAACAAAATGTTTGCAATTCCATAAACAAAAAGAAATTTCTGCCTAACGTTGCACATATGCACAGGGATCACCTGTGGGCTGGGCAGAAATGGGTTAACGGCCCAATCCTCTGAGCCTTTATGTGACAGCAGAACTAGTGTCCCTGTTACCAAAAGGGCTGTTTTGTCTAGGGGAATTATTACACTACCCTTATTGGAACCTCGGGATCGCAGGCTGGATAACAAGACGGAGTAATGCAGAGAAATTCCCTTTAGCTTAAAGAGGAGACTGAGAGAAAGATAACTTTTAATAAAAGATTATTGTTTTATTATAAAAGCACAAAGGTAAACATAATGCACATGGAAAAATGATAAGTATATGTTTCTTGGTCCTAGTACTTGAATCTAGTGTACCTAGCTTTTATGGTGGTTGTATGTAAAGAGTATTTGGTGCATCCGAGGAAATTAGAAAAGGAAAAGGTTGTAGGGAAGGATTTTAGGGGTCCCTGATCTGCCAAACCCAGTTGCTAACTAAAGATGGGGAGAGAAGGGGAGAAAAAAGGGGGGAAAGAAGGGAAAGGTGCGAGATAGTTACCTGTCCTGTAGAGCAGTTGGATGGGGGGGGGAGTCCTGTGTGGAGGACCCTCTGACACAACACAGATGTGTTGGTCCTTGGGTAGAGAGCTGGCCAGCATGTGGGAGGAAGCCCTCTCTTAAAAAGGGGTTCTGACTGTCTGAGCTGGATTGTAGCTTGCTTACTATCACACAGGCGGGTACTTGGGAGTAAGTAAAACATTGAAAGGATCAGTTATCAGCAAAATCAATGGGGTCTATGGCTGGCTTCCTAGAAACAAGAAGGCAGTTCAAGTTTGCATAAACAGTGATTGGATTAAAACAATACAATGAATACAGTAATGTAGGAGACACTTAAGCAATGATTTAAGATGCCAGACTTCCTCCCATAATGTGTGACCACAGGGAGGTGGAGGTTGTGTCTGCTTGTGACTTGACCTGATTGTTGAATGTAGGAGTTTAACCTGCATGATATTTTAGTCCACAGTACATAACCAGATAGAGAGAAAATCACAACTAAAAGGCAAAAAGGGGATTTTCACGTAACATCCCACTGGTGTAAAAGACTCTGCAATGGTGTTAAGATTGCATCGTTGCCCAGCTATTTGAGGCTGCTACCACAAAGTGGATGGCGCAACAGATTCCCCCGCCACTGCAGACAGCGCCATGCGAGATAGATTGGTGCAGGGAGTGGTTCATCGGTGGGGAGAGGGAGAGAACCAGGCAGAGAAAGGGACAGATTGGAGGCATGCTGAGGACAGGAGAAAGTGGAAAGTGGCAGTAACTTTCTCTGGATCCTATCCCCGTTTTTGAATCCTTCCCAGCCCCCGGCTCTCCTCAGCCTTATGCCAGCAAAATGGCTGACATAGGTCTAAGGAGACCCATAGACAAATGGGCAGTCTCCAGGCGGTAAGTAAAAAATACTTTTATTTCCCTCCTGCAGGCTGTCAGATCACCACCACCAACATAACATGCAGCATACACACTGTTGGCACGGCTACATGCTACAATGTGGTGTGGGAAAGGATTGGGCTTTAAATGTTATTTCATGACCCTTTTCTATCCAAATCCTGTTGGCACCTTAAAAAAATCCCAGCTATGTTGGACCAAAGAAGGAAAAGGAGTAACTATCAAGCAATGTTTTTCGGATGACTAAAAGCTTCCAGTTTAAATCAATATCACACACTTGAAGAAAGTTCTGCAAACTTCCCCACCCCACTTGTTTAAAAATGTAAGTTGTGAGACGAAAAAGAATTAGTAACTCTATTTCTTGGAGTTCTTAACTATTCAGGTGTAGCTTCAACACTGACTACCTTTTCAAAAGGTGCTCTAAAATTCTAATCCTTTCCCTTTTTTGGTGTGAAGAAAAGAGTCACCTGTCATAATCTGCTCAGATCTCACTAATATGGAAAAACAAAATTGCTACATGTCTGTCGTATCTTACAAGCAGCACCTTCTAGTATGAAAGCCCAATGACTGATCTAACAGAATATGTAAAGACTGCTTCAGACTGGGAGGAAGGAGGGTGCTCATCACTCACTCAAATTCAAACTTCTTTAGGTCCCTGATCCAAAGTCCTGAATGACAAGCAGCTTTCAACAGAAAAACTTTGAAACTTTAGTTTAAAAGTTGCATTTTTCATTTCTTTCCTTTTTTCATTCCCATGGAGAATTTTTCATTTGACGAAGGCTTATGGATTTCACAAAGACCTGGTTCTGGCTGTTAATGTTCTGAGCTAGTAGTCACACTATTCAAAACACTGGAAGTCAATACATAATTTCTAAGTCAAAAATATATGCAAACTATTGCTTCTGCTTAAACTTACTTAGGGCACCATCCTAAACATCACTTGGGCCTACACAAGTCCATTGCACCTGCAAACTGTCAGGTAGGCATATGTTTCAACCCCTTTCTCTCCTTTAATTTGCTATACATAGTTGGAGCACAGTAAAGAGGTTCCAGTGTCATTGTACCTGCACCAATCTGATACCAGAGTCTACAACTGAGTAGATCTCATGGATGGGCCGGCCCTGACTACTGGAAATCTCTAGTACACAATTGTGTGCTCCAAGTTTTTTCTCACTTTACCTTTTTCTTGAGAGATCAGAGGTAGGTACATCTGAGGAAGCTTACAAAAAGAGTAAGCTGCGTCCCTCAAAAGAAATAAATCATAAAATTATTTCCTAATCATCATCGTTTATGGTAATAGGTAATAGACGTGACAATCAAATTCTATTTTTAACCATATTTAATATTAGCTCACAAAATTACTTTGACCTGAAACTATCAAAATATAATCTGAAGGCAAATGAACCTATATCAGAGCTTATGAATTAATGATAGGTTATTTTTAAATTAGCATGATTTGATTTTGTGGTATGGAAGTGTCTACTTTGTTAATGTTAGCGATACTGCCCTTCCTGTTGTTTGTTTTTATCTATTTAATTTACAGAAATCTTGCTTCTCACCCTTTCCAAGTACATTCACACATCATCCTCTTCCTACTACACGCATCACCCTCTTTCCACTATACACCTCCATGGAAATCATATTATCTTATAATATATTATAGATTTTATAATAGATATTATATTATAGATACCTTATATTATAGATATATTATATACCGACTTTCTCTTTTCCTAGCAAACTATTGGGGGTGAGGGTGCATGGATTGGGTAGAAACTGGCCTGTTTTTGCTTCACATTAAGCAAAAAAGTCAGAAAATCTCCAAACTGATGGAAGAAAAGGATAAAGGAACTCACCCAACAACTGCTCAAACGTTAATCAGTATCACTTATCAATTATTGAACTATAAGATATGTAGAAAGTTTGTCCTAGTAATAGTTAACACACGCTCCATTGGCAGTGTTGCATGCTATAGGCTTGCAGGGGATAGGATTTGGTTGCCAAAATACTGTCTTATGAATTGGACAAAAAAACTCTTCATCCTATGTTCATGGAACATTGCACATATTGGTCAGATATTGGTCAGATATTGTACCCTATTTGTGATGTCTGCAAGCAGAAACCAGTTCTGTTTGCATGAGGGAGAGGTGATTTTTTGTAAATCTCCCTTTCTCTTCTGCAGAGGGAAGGGGATAGTGGAACAAAGAATCACTTCTTCCTAATGTAAACAGAAATGCGTTCTATTCACAGGCTGACTTAGGCTGCATCCTGCAGGTTACTTCTGCTTCTTACTCGCATTATAGTATTTAGGGTAACAATGTCCGAATTTGCGTCAGACTCAGATCTGTTAAGCAATTGTGGAGTAAGTCTACGCTTAAGGATCTGTGGTTGCATTGTGTTAAAAGTAAAAATAATAGGTCCCTAGATAACCAAGGAACATGGTCTTATTTCTGTTGCCACTGATATAATAATCCAAAGTTTCCTGAGTTAATGAAACACACACACATTTCACATTAAGCACCAACAGTGGTGACTCAAGGTAATAAAAAAGGTAACACTATAATAAACCATGAAATTTACTGTAAGTGCAAAAACCACACCTGAGGTAAGATTGCCCAGTCAGAGCTGCTCTAGTAGCCACATCTTGAGTTTACATCTATATAGTACTTGTCCAGAGCCTTCTGGTATCCATCTGTGTTGGTGTAAGCCGGTTGCACTGAAGGGCTGCAACTGACTTGCAACATAACTTACAGCCCTGCTATGAAACAGGCAGGCTGGCTGGTGGCTATGGCACAACTTGGGACAAGGGGATACTTTTCCCCTTACTCCGAGCACTGCCACAGACACCACAATGGGGCTACTTGGATCTGTGCCAGCTAACTAGCTGGCACAGATCCAAGCAGCCCATAGTTAGGTAGGCTGCTCAGGAGGGGTGTTAGGATCTGGCCTAAGTGCTGAAGGCTGGTCCCACTCCCCTCCTGGGCCTGGCCTGCCCACTGGTCTGCCCTCCTCCCACCCTTTGCTCACCCCAAAATGCCCCTGAAATGCCCTCCCCCAAACCCCCACACCGGCCTTCCCAGGCCAGTGCAAACCTACCTTGTTCCAGTGCAGTGGTGGTGAATATACTAATACTTGGAAAATGTAGTGATTCCTAAAATATTTCATTTCCAATGTATAATACGTAATCTTCTTAAAACTATTTGATCACTGGCATGAGGAGCATAATGAACAACAATTCATAGTTTAAATTGAAAAGTACTGCCAAAGGGTTAAAATAAGTGTGAAAAAAATAACCAAACTCATTAATGTATGTTCAGAGTTCAAATGAGTGGGAAGATGCAGACATTGCAATATTCCTAGACAGTAAGATTGCTTTACCGGGGCAGTTTTACACCCTCTTGGTACAATACAGGCTTGTAAAAAAATTATCTGAGGAACACAAAAATAGTGTATAAAATACATGGATTGTGACTGAGCCGCCTTAAACCCTCCCCTGCTGATAAAGCATCAGTACCTTGGACCACTGAGTCCCATAAAAATGAGGATGGAGGTTTGAAAGACCTCCATCATAAACCCCTCAGATTATGACGAAAATTAATGGACAATATTATGACTATTTTTCCAATAAAGCTTTCGTTTTATAAATAAAGCAGCTATAGTACTCAAAAGTTTCCTCACGGTAAATAAGCCATTTCATTCTTTTTGCAGTATTTTGCAGGTTGTTCCTGGTTCCTTCCTCCATCTCAAAAGGTTGTCGCCTTAAACCTCTCCACTGAAAAAAGTGGGACAGAGATGCTTAAGTCTGAATGTAGGATCATGTCCAGACAGTATTGCTTTTCTCTAAACACATCGGTACACTGCTAACATTCACCGCGCATATCAGAAATTGTGTTGGGCTGAGTTTTTGTGGCATTCCACTTTCACTACAAAAGTTACCATTTGGAGGAACATAAAAATGTTCACAACTGATCCGTCTATCCTCCCTTCATGCGTGCATTTCTCTTCATACCTGTTGAGAACTATTGTTGCATCACTGTGCGCCTAAATCAGGAAAGGTGATGAAATCTAACCCCATTGTCCAGGCAACCAAATCTCTGCTTTTCATATCTCGACATGCTGGCCTGCTAACTTTATGGCACAGCAAGACACATTCCATTCGATCCACCCCACTCCTGATCCAGCTCTAAGAACATACAGGAGTCCTCTTTGTTATCTGTGCCCCAAGGAAGAGTCAGTGACCTGTGATGCACTGGGCTCAATCAAGTATTTCTTCAGTGCACCCTTTCAGGTTCTCTTTCTCATTGTTTCTACCCCCACCATTGCCCAAAATGAAGAACCCCATCCATGCACTGAGTATTGTATGCACGTTGAAATGCCCAGACTGTATTTATAAAAAGAAGTCAAGGGCAGACTGAAAATTCATTTAATAAAGGGATAATGGAAGGCTATGGAATTAGAAAGGGGAGTTTTAGATTGAGTGAACTGAACTGGAGGAGGAAAGAAAGAAAAATGTTACAGCTTTTGTACTTCAAAAAGATGAATGCTGCTGGTTATAAAGTCAAATAGGTTAAATACTTAGAGCAAATGTCTTGTCCTTGCTAGCTATTTTGTGAAGAAAATATATGAACCTTACAGTGCTCACTAAAGCGAAATTGTTTTAGGCTAAAGCTTCGTGTGTGTGTGTGCGCGCGCGAGCGCAAAAGATCATATCTTTTCTTCTTGGTGGAACCGCCTGTAATGAAAGACCAGTTTTCCTGTCCAACACACTTGAATGAGCCAAGACTTGTGGAGGAGAGTTTACAGTGGCACTCAAAAAATAAAGTCTCATAGGTGTGGAACTTCCTCCTGCACTGTAACAATCCTTGGGATGCGGAGGGGGGCATTTGGAGTGGCAGCTGATTGTGTATTTATGCTAGCAGAATGCAAGCCATGCTGACAGCTCATTTTAAACATGCAGCTCTCCTTTGCTTTATCAGGCAGGGGCTCTGTTTGCCCAGTCCTGCACTCCACGAGGCAAGGCAGGAAAAAAAGAGGCACCTGACTGCTCTGGGTCTGCCAGGGAGAAGGCTAAGGTGATGCTTGCTGAGTATAGCATTCCAATTAGCTCACCCACCCTTGGGATAGTCTAAGACTAGCTGGACAGTGAGACCTTTTCGGATCTGGGTAGGAAGTTTTGCTTTCTGCTTGACTGGCTGTTGGCGGGACCAAAATAGTAGGTATTATGCATTAGAAATGCTTATAGTAGCATTTTGGATCCCAGTCTATATAAATTTGAATCAGCTATTTATATATGATCAAATCTGCTGATGGTCTTCTTCGTTCTAGCAATTTTCCCGCATTTGGCACGGTCCAGGGCATCTTCTGGGGCGATGTCAAGTGCCTGCATGTCTTCTTTCAACCGGTTGAGCCACCGCTTCTTTGGTCTTCCTCGTGGAGTCCAGTTGGAGATAGCCAGTTGGAGACAGGCAATATGCCGTCTTTGCCACACTCGCCTCTTCGCTCTGAATAACATGACTGTAGCAACAGAGTCTTGCCTCGCACATCTTGTCGGCAATCGGCACAACTCCCATTCGTTGTCGTACATCCTCGTTCATGACTCGGTCCCACCTTGTGAGACCAAGGGAGCATCTTCATTTCCAAATCTGCTGATGGTATACTGTCATTATTGATATGTGAGATCAGAAGCATACACCTGACTTCTTGTATTAACTGAAACATGTATCACAACTCACTGGGAAGACCAATCATCTCAGATTCTTTTTTTGACTACTTTATAAGAGGACTGAATTTTCTAGTCCTCCTGGCTTAGAACTCTCCAGGCCCCTAATGAGAACATATAAGTCAACCAATCACACAGGTGTTTGTGCCAAAACAGAAACTGTTTCCTCAGTTCTCTTACAAGGCCTTTGTATCCTGAGGCCTACTGGCCTTGCCTCTTAGTAAGGCACTACACAACAACCAAAATGTCTTATTTTCTCTTTTACTGCTTAATCCCATATAGTGCATAGAATAGAAATGCAGTTATGGAGGGGGAATAAAAACCTTATTAAGGAGATAGGCTTATACACAACCCACAAAGCTTACCTTCAAAAGTAAGGGCTTCTTGCCTCATCAAGGGTTTTAAAATAATCCTGCCTAGTGGGGATGTTTTAGGTAGATTTACTCATTCTCCCTATAACTAATATTTCCTTGAATCCCTGCTAATCTCGTGGCCCCAATTGTGACAATGAGCGCAAAGGCTAATTATGCATTGTGTAAAGTACTGTTTCTGTTTATCTGGCTTTAATGTGTTACCTCTTACTCGGAAATGCTACAAAGATTAAGCTCTGGTGAAATCTTTCCCTCAGAAAATTCCCCAGTAATTATTCCACAATTGCCAAGGAACAACTGAGATCATCAGGCATAGATGGTTGCAACGGCAGGACTTGAGGAGACAAATGTGTTCTGCTTCTCTTGCTCCCCCCCGGCCTCCATATACTGTGCATAGTAATTGCATTGACCTTTACGGCTGCAGTGAGTGACATATTGCAAGCTCATATTTAATAGAGGTGGTTGCCAAAATTATCCAAATCCCATCAGCAGCTCATCAATATTGTGGAAAATTCTGATTTAAAAGACATAGTGACATTCATTTTAACGGAGCCACATCAATTTTAGTTGCTTTCTGTTCTTATTGATAGAAAAGCCATAGAGGTTACTCCCTAGAAATGCTCACTCAGCTGCATCCTAGGTTCAAGCAACATAGTGACATGTGCTGTCTATGGTGCATAACACTGTGGGGCTTACTACTGATTCACAGCCCAATCCTGAGCTGCCTGGAGTACCCAGGCTTGGCGGCACCAAAAAGGGCTGCCACCGAATCCTATGCCTCCTGAACTACCGCGGGAGGCTCCTCGGGAGAAGGGGATATTTGTCCCCTTCCCCTGAGTAAGGTAAGCAGTCCCACAATGGGGCTACTCGCTTTACCGCCAACCAAAAGGTCAGTGGTAAGGAAAAGGTGCTCGTGTAGGGCGCACAGCCCTACACGAGCGCCCTGGATTCTGCGGAGTTCAGCTCTGCAAATCCTCCTCCTGCCTGCCCCTTGGCACGCCACCCGCCTGCCCCTCGGCACTCCTCCTCCCTACCCCCGCTGGCCTCCCCCTCCCTGGAACGCCTCCTCTCCACCCCTGTCCACACCCCCGCCTCCCATTCCGCAGCTCAGTGGTCCAGGAGACCGCTGAGCCACGGAACTTGGGCAACCGCTGCACGCTAGCCCAGCACTGGCCAACGCTGGGCTAGCACCGGCAGGAGCCCGGCAGTGAGCCTCACAAACATGCCTTATGGCACATTTACAACTGTAGTCAGCAGCACGGAGCTGTGCTGCCATCCACAGGATTGGGTTCTCAGATACCCTGGGAAGGCAATGTTACCCATGGAACCTAAGACAAGTGATTCCCAAACTATGGGTCATGACACACTGGTGGGTCATGACTCAATTTTTGGTGGGACACACAAGGCAGAGCAGAGCCTCCAATGGAAAAAAAAATGATGATGGAAAGATCAGATAACTAATAGCACAATCCTATGCATGTCTACTCAGAGGTAAGTCTCACTGATTTCAATGGGACTTACTCTCTGGTAAGTGTGTATAGGATTGCAGCCTAATTGCCTCAAGCCCTGAGCCTATTCAAATATCAGAAAGCTGCTCATCGCCCTGCAAAGAGCTCAGCTCTTGCAGTTTGCAAGATAGCTGCTAATTGCCCTGCAAAGAGCTCACTCCCTAAATAAAGAAATAAAAATAGTATTATTTGCAGATGAATTTTAAAAAATTATTTTACTCTAGATCTTTTTTTTTAAAGTCATGTACACCTAGGTAGGTCCCGATAAAGTGCTGTTTTGAAAAGTGGGTCCTGGTGCCAAAAAGTTTGGGAGCCCCTACCCTAACAAATAGGACACTGTTTGTGGAAGCAGTGATTAGGGACTGGTCTGGAGAAGAAATCCCCCCCCCCCCAAAAAAAAAGAAAGCATTATGAATAGAAATTAAAACTTCAGCACCACCACTAGTCTGAACCAGGTTCAAGCTGCACAAAATTCCATCCTACTTTCTAGTCATATGGCTTGAGTTGCTTTTGCTACAGTAGATGCCAATATTGTTTGATTACTAATTTGTAATCCTTGTCTCAGAGCTTCAGAATGCTTGGGTTTTGTCCAGGACACTCTGAGGAATGGAGGAGAAACTAGAATCTCAGCTTCCTCCTGTACGTCGTCTCCTCCTCCTCCTTTGGCAACACTTACTGCACCTTTGGAGAAGCACAGTGACCACATGTTGCAGTGATGCTCCCTTATTACATCAGACAGCTGCACCCTCATTCACGTTCACCATTTCTCAAAGATAATCTAGTTTAAAAGGGTAAAGGTTCTCCTCCTCTCTGTTCCTGTAATAAATTCCATCTTTTCCATTCTGTTCTATTTCCCCAGCAATACTACAAGTATTGATACTACATACTAGAGAAGCAAAATGCAACTACACGTACAGCCTGATCCTATCCAAATCCCACTGCATCTTGCAAGGGAAGCAGACCCAGAAGTCTCCTTCAGGTAAAGGAACATTTGTTCCCTTGCCCAGGAGTAAGCTTCCTCTCCCCTGATTGGTCTACTTGGACCAGCACCAGTGATTTGCACAAGTTAATGTGTACCCAGTGCTGTAGGGACCCAGGTAGGTGGATTGAGAATGGAAAGGGGATAGGATATCAGCAGAGCTGCCGCGGCCAATATCACCACTTTCCTGGCCTCAACACACTCCCCTCTCCGCCCCTTCTCCATTGCCCATTCCACAATCACCCGGCTGACCACATGTACTGAACTTACTGAAGCTGGGGTTTCTCTGGAAGCTGCTGGTGTGCAGCTGTGGCTGTTGGCTGCTTGCAGAATAGCAAGTCATGTTTTGCAACCACCATTTGGGGCTCAGTGCCAAGGGAATGCACATTCCAGTGGAGTAGTGGCTCAATAGGATTGGCCCCATAATCCTGAACACGCCTAGTCAGAAGGCCCATTGAGTTAAATGGAATTTACCCCCAAGTAAATGTGTACAGGGTTGTAATTTGAATTGGGAAGGAAGAAAGAAGGAAATAAGCCTTCTTTTCCCTACTCTGTTGCTAAACAGGCAGGGACCAGGGATATGTAGCTCTCCACTGCACTGCAAACTACTCCTCCTTGGAGCCATAACAGCCCCAGTGCAGAGAAAACCTACCCTCTTTCCAGGCATCTACATCCTTGCTGAAGACCTGCAGCCTGTACTATGAACTGCTATTCTGTGGCCTGCTTTAGTGCTACTCTGAACAACGCTGAATTACAATATATTTGCATATGAGAGGTCAAAAGATCTTGTACATCAAATTGAGACCTTTAATTCACATCCACATATGAGAATTCTTATACACTTGCCAATGTTACTGGAGGGCTCTTGGAATTTGGCCTTAAAGCAGCAGTACCATATACTATACTGCAGGAAGACTGTCAGGGGGGTCCTAGAAGCAAAATGTGATACGCAATAAAACTATGTATACAAAAGAACATAAATATTACATTATATGATATTATTATTATTATTATTATTATTATTATTCTAATTTTCTCCCACACCAAAGGGGACTCAAGGCATCTAACAATAAAATCAATATATAAAACAATAAAATATTATAAGTAATTAAAACATTAAAAAAATTAAAACTTTAAGGGTGCAATCCTAACCTTGGGTTATGCTGGCACAAGTCCCTTGCACGGCCCAGGTGGGTTGGAAACGCACCGTAAAGCACAGGGATGTGCCCTGGCCCACAGAGGCTGGATACAGCCTCTGCAATGACTTGGGGAGGGAGGATTGCATTGGCCGAGCTCAACAATGCAGGGGTCTGGGGAGGGCAGGGAGGAGATGGGGAAGAAGTGGGAGGGAGGCATTCTGGGGCAGGGGAGGGCAGGCAGAGGGTGGTCCTGGGGTGGGCGGGTAGGTGAGGAGCAGAAGGCCAGGCTGGGACCCAGCTGTTAGGCAGGATCCCAGCCCTGTTCCCTGAGCAGAGCTGAGCAGATTGAAGCCTTTTCGTTCTCCTTGGACTTGTGCCACCTCCTAGGGTAAGGGGAAGAGTTTTCCCTGGCCTCTTACTGAACCACTCCTGGCCCCAATCTTGTACTGGATACAGTGCAGGCCTGGCACAAGATAGGACTGTGCTGCACAACACCCAGTATCACAACAATTGTGGTCATTAAAGATCACAACAAAGATCACAACAAAGATCATTAAAAAGTGCCAGCCCCCAGTGTCAGTTTAAAGCCATCATAAATAAGATACGTATGTAAGGCTCACTATCGTCTTCTTTTACTGTTTGCACCTCATGTTCAGTTTGTCACCAATCATGATGCTTTTTCCATCACAACATTGCAGGAATCTGGCTTTTCCTTTCTGCCTCTTTGGTCAAAACTATAGTTCATGTTCTGGACAACTCTTGACTGTTAGTGTAACAAGCATCACCCCTGGGGTAGGGAAGGACCAAGGGAGACCCCCAAACCAGTCAGGACTCAACCCTCCTCCGCCTACACCACCTTCCACAACCCCCAAGAGCAATGCTTATTTATTTTTGCTCACTCCAAGCCCCAGGTCCCATCATACATGTCCCTGGTCAATCACTGCACCCAATGTTTTATATAAAAGATTTTTATTAAGCTTAAGGAAGCTTCAATTGCTCCAAAAAGACATAACTACATGCATCACAATAGCTTTAAAAACAAGAAAGATCTTACCTAAATAGAGGCTAAAACTACCATCTTACAGGTCTCAGTATTACTTCCAATATAAAAGCTGTTAGCACCCTTCCTCCTGCTCTCAGTTTTCAGGCACCCAAGCCCAGGTTTTATTCTTTAAGTTATTAATACCCTTCACCTGGTTAACCAACACCCAGCCTAAACCATCTTAAAGGGAAAGGGACTTGCCCCACCCCGTGACAGTTAGGACATCTTTCCCGCTGGTTTTTCAACGGATCCTCTGAAGTCCCATCCCAACACCTTGTTGAGGCTTGTCACACTGAGCACATTGTATCCCTTCTCGCATCCCTTCACTGGATTCCAATCTCCTCCCGGATCCAGGAAAACTCCTTGTTCTCCCCTTTGAAACCCACCACGGCCTTTCTTCTCCTTATCCATCATCACTCATGTCCCATTATACTTTTGGGACACACTTCATTCTTCTGAACCTTCTGAAGGTCTCCTGTTCCCTCAAATGTGTGCTGTATCCTGCAGTGGGGTGGCAGTCACAAATGCCTTCTCAAGGTATGGGAGCTTTTCTTTCCTTACTTTGCAGGAAACCTCCATTCCCCCAACAGGTCTCTTTGGATCTACACTAGCTATTTTGCTGGCATAAGTCCAGAAAGACTAAGGGCGCAATCCTAAATGCACCTTATACCAGCCCATGTCCCTTGGCATAGGCATAAAGCACGTTTGCGCCTCCGTGGCTGGGAGCCGTGTCGGCAGGATGAAGCCTCCATGACGGCTCCCACACCAACGCATGCAGCAAAGGTAGGCATGGGGGGGCATGGGGAGGGGGCGGGAGGGGGCGTTTCTGGGCAAGGGGAGGGCTGGCAACGGGCGGCCCCGGGAGCAGGCATGCGGGGAGCTGGGGATGGGGCTGGGACCCAGTGGTTATGCCGGATCCCAACCCCTGTCCCTGGAGACAACAGAATGACTTCCAGCCGCTCCGTTCTCCTTGGACTTGCGCCATCTCCAGAGGTGGTGCAGGTCCAAGGAGACCCATAGCGGTGCACAGCCCTTTCCAGGGGTAAGGGGAAGAGCTTCCCTGTGCCCACAGCTGACCCGCTGCACTCAACAAACCTGCGTTGGATACAGTGCAAGCCTCCTGACTTGCCTGCTCCAGCGCAGGTTTGGATTGCACCCTTAGGCTGCAATCCTAACCACACTTTCCTGAGAGTAAGCCCCATTGAACAAAATAGTACTTACTTCTGAGTAGACTTGGTTAGAATTGTGCCCTAAGGAAGAGGGAAGGTGAGAAGGGATGGGAATAGGAATCCAGTGTAAATTCCTGCCCCTGAGATTCATCCCCTCCCTCCTCCAATCCATCTCCCACCCAAACTCCCTCCCTGCACAGATGTTTTCCCATTCCTCCCCCTCCATGCCAAGTTCCTCCTACTGCCCAGACCCCACGCTGGCTTACCTGCATTCCTGCAGTGAGCTGCCAACATACCACCATTTGTGGCATCAGCGCCAAAACAGCCACTGGTGGCATGCTGTGTGGGAGGCCATATAGTCATTTGCAACACCTGTATTTCACTGTCATAAATCTTAGACAGGATTGGACTGTCAGTTGAATAACTGGAAGGTGGTTCTAGACCTTGGAGGTCTCATGAAAAATATACTCCAGCAACTTGGCAGGGAGCAATAACTTCAGCAGCCAGCTTCTTTTTTTTAGGATGGCTAAACAAATCTGCATCAGGTAGTTGCTTCGAACAGCACATTTCTCCTGCCACAGATCACTCTTTCATTCCTTTTAAAACTCTTCTTGTTTTAGAGATAGACACATATATACACATGTTCCAGAGATATACATATACTCCTCCTTATATTGAGAGATATAAGGAGACAGAGATGTCTCCTTAAAGCTTTCTTTCTCCTTGCAATTGCTATTTTCTTCTCTGTGGCTACAGTCCACAAAGAATTTATCCCTTTTCTGTACTCTCTCACAACAGTACTTGTTCCTTTTCATTTTCTCTCTTGGGGTCAGGCTGACTGCGCAGGCCAACCAAGTGCTTGCTTAGTACAGCGACAAGCAATGGACTAGCAGAGCTCCCAGAATCGTTTGCACCATTGATGGTGCTATAAGCATAAATAAACTAAGGGCTAGGGAAAGGACACTATAAAGCAGACCAACAAATATCTCTCTGGGTGACAAACACACTGAAGAGAAACAGTCACAGTGGACTAACACTGATTCTTTTTTGTAAGAATATCAATTAAGATCAGAAATGCAAGGGCTCAATTTTAAGATGTTATTACATCTTGATGTTATTCAAAGGTTCAGAATAAATTTACATCTTTTTTTTTTTTTAAAGGTTGAAACTCCAAAAACAATACCAGTGTGGATATATGACTCAAATGAGGGCAGAATGTTAAAAAAGACACATTGCCTATGCTTAATCGGAAAGTGTTATAAGGCAGACTAAGAAATATGTTGTGAGGTCATTAGTAAAAGGCAAAACTGAAACCAAGAATGTTTTAAAAATACATTAAAAGCCTACCAGAGAAACAAGCTGGCCACGGCTTGACCCAGATGCAAGAGAGCAGATAAGGGAGAGACAGAAAAACTTGGCAGATAGTTAAATGGAAGAAAGAAATTAACATCACTTCATGAAGTTTGGTATTAGAGTGAAAACCATATCTAGAAGAGGTCCCTGCACAGATTCGCCACAGGGCTTATTGGCTGAGAGGTCAGCTGCCTTAGATGTGCTAGTTATTGTACTTGGCTGCTTTTCTTCCAGATGCAGCAGTGATGTAGTCTTGGGGTACCAGAGAAAGAATTTTGAAACTAATCTTCATGAAATGGCACTTCGTTAAATTAGGAGACTTTCAAGAGGCATTTCTCTGGCATAATGACAGTATATGGGAATTTAGACAAACCAGTTATGTTTTATTGACCATGGTTGAACTGGGAGAGAGGCAAGGAAAGATGGCTCATTCTTAAGACCTTCAGTTAGGGTGACCTTCAGCAGAGAGAGCAGGACCATAGGTCAGTAGTAGAATGTGCATTCTGCATGCAGACGTTTTCAGGTTCATTTCCTTGCATCTCCAAAGAGGACTGGGAAAGACGCCTCTCAGGGTACTCAGGTTACAGTCAGAAATGACAATACTGAACAAGATGAACCAATGGCCATACCATACAATTTCAAATATCCAGGCTATAAGAAATCAAGCTGTTGCAGTGATTGCAAAAGCCATAGACACAGCTGTGCAAGTGACTGAAACAAAAAAAAGTGGTTCAGTCAGAGAAGACGGGTGAATTCACATTCCAACTTTTAGCCTGCTGTTTTAATTTCTCAAAAGGGGGGCATGGTATGGTGTTTTTTTTTTTGGGGGGGGGGCGGAGGTTTGGCAGACATTCTAGCAGGCAAGATGCATGCTTAGAACCTCCAGAAGAGGAAAACCTAATAAGTATTCATGGGGATTTCAACTGCAAAGAGGATACCTATAAAAATGATCTCCTTGTGGAAAGTGACCTCCAAACTTTTTGACTCCATCAGCAGGGCAAAAACATGGGGATTTGTAATGCAATGGTAATTTTTCAGATGATCAGTAATTGCCATGCTATCATTGATGGTAAAGAATGTACTGTGTCCTTTCTTACTATAACAATTATGTAAAGCTTTATTTGAAACAACCATCAGAGCTGGGCTCCTCCAATATTCAGTTGGCTTTTATGGAGTTGGAAAGGATTTTTTTTCCCTCTCACATATGAACTTGTAATTTTCTTTCTCTTTCCCTTGAGGAACGAGAAACTTCCAGTACAAGAATCATAATGCTGCAAATGTGGGATTTTCCATTTTTGAAGAAAAAAAAAAATCACATACTTGATCTTATGGACAAATGTCCTGAAGAGGAAGCAAACTGATGGGTGTTATTGTTCAATAATCCCCCCATAAGAAGATAGCTTAAGTGTACTGCCTCTTTCTCACTTTTAATCCAGTTTTGTGTGCAGTCACAGCAATGACTCAGAACAGCATTAATTGATATTGCTGTTTGTCCTTGTGCATGGGGAACATGGACACAGTTGTGCATAATAATCTATTAGTACTGTGCACACGTGCAAAGGAGGAAGAGGGCTGGTGGCTGGTGTCCTAAGAACCCTCTGAGTCCTGCCAGCTCCCATCCCTCCTCCAATCCCCACACCAGGGAGGAGACTCTCATGTTCCAGGCTGGGCCAAACAAACCCCGATCATGCTGCTTGCATTGCGCGATCGGCAGCATGTGCTGTGCAACCATGGTTTGGATCTATTTTGTAAAAATTTGCTTTTGCAGACAAGTGCCCCAAATATGCATTTGGGAATCTCAGAAAATAAAGGAATGGGTTTTGCACACTCTTGAACAAGATTGTTGAGTTGGATGGAAATGCGTCCATTTTTCCCTGGATGAATATTGAGGGAAGCTTTTGTGAGCTGCCATTTGCCATCAGGAAGCCACTGAGTCCATCTGCTACATTTTCCCTCTGGAGGGAAGAGTCTGGAACCTGGGCTATGACATCAACTGCCAGGGATCAGAAGGCTTTGCAGGCCAATGGGAGGGCTATTTCTGTGAACTGCTAATTGTCTCTTGGCCGCTAATACAGCCTTGAATCCGCCCACAACTCCTTTTTTCTCCATCTCAAAGGAAGAGCCTGCAATTTGGCCTATGTCATCTACTGCCAGGGACCAAAAGACTATCATGCATCTTTCCATATATTCCTACTACAATTATACCTTTCTAGGTTTTCAAATTATAAGCTACTTTGGGATCCAATTTGGACTGAAAAGCTGAGTATAAAGATATGAAATCAATTGACAGAACATGAAAAGAAATAGCAATTTGTCAAGTGTCTCATCCCTAATAAACACAGCCATGAAGAATAGAGAAGCACCTACATAAGTTGCATGTATCTTTTTACATTTCATCCGCTCCTGACTTTTGCATTTTTTGAAAGGTAAGGCATGTCACGGCACATGCCATAAAGAGTCTCAACAATGTGATATATCTAGCTGACAATCTCTGGCTCCACATTGAGTATTTATGCAGCTCGATCAGCTGGGATGTCACTGGTGCTCCAACCTTAACTGCTGAACCAGATATCCAAAATGTATCAGAATGCATGCTCTCTGTAGGTAGCTCTCCCCCCATCCCACCAGCAGTGACACAGCCAAGACAGAACAAGCATGCTTGAAAAAATGACTTGGATGTTGGAAGTGCCCCTGTGCTGATCTGAGCAAAAATAGAAGCAGGCAAACTTAAATACAAAATAATTCCCTAGTAGGTTTAGCTCACTAGTCCCTATCTGTAGTTAGGAATTAAGCTTTCTGGACACTATTATCTTCTGTGATTCTGAGTGAGGTGGGTAGAACTGGCTTCACTCTGCAAGAGTCAGAACACACATGAGCATCCTTGGCCTTGATATTAAGCAACCTTGGTTCAATGAGGCTATAGATCCATCCAATTGGATGGTTTATGAAGTCCTGAGTATTTGTACCTGCCCTCTAGCCTAGTCAGGTGGGCTTTAATGCTCAAAATGTTGGTGCATCTCAAGTGGTGGGTTGGCTGGGGGCTGTTGTCCTTGAAAGACAATGAAGACAAACAGTCTAGACAAACAGTCTACAAACGACCTGTCATCTTGGCTCTGTAGTGGAAAGTACTGGCTTCAAAGTGTCTCAGGGAAGATTCTTTCCTGTTGAATTTCACACTGTGGCATTCCTTAAGGGAATCCCAATCGCCCAATTACAGCAGGGAGATCGGAGTTTGTATGGCCTGGCCAGAACACACGAGACCCTTCCCCTGAGGGGACTGGCAGAGGCTATGGCTAGGGGGAGCATAGGTAATTTAAGGACACAGTCCCCCTTCTTTCTTTGCTTGTGGGTTGGCCCCCTTTTCATCCCCACTGAAGGCGGGCGGCCGCCTAGCCAGGCTTCACCCCCCCCACCCTGATGAGCTGCAAGGTGGGTGGGCTGCAGGGGGCGGCTGGAGTGGCCTGGTGCATGCGGCACCCCACCTCCTTTGCGGGGCTGGGGGATGGCTGTGGGGTCCTGGGTGTGCTTGGCCCGGGGGCGGGGCCTAGGGCTGGCGGCAGGGACTTGTGGCTCTGGCTGCAATCCTTGGCCACGCTTTCCTGGGAGTAAGCGCCATGGTCTATACGGGGTCTTACTTCTGAGTAGCCATGCAGAGCCTGGACCCTGGCTGCAATCCTAAGCCACGCTTTCCTGGGAGTAAGCCTCATAGACTGTAGGGAGCTTTGCTTCTGAGTAGGAATGCACAGCCTGGACCCTGGCTGCAGTTCTAAGCTACACTTTCCTGGGAGTAAGCGCCATAGACTCTAATGCGCCTGGCTTCTGAGTAGGCAGGCAGAGCCTTGGACTCTGGCCCCAATCCTAGACACACTTCTTGGGAGTAAGCCCCATAGTCTGTAATGGGCCTTGCTTCTGAGTAGGCAAGCAGAGCCTTGGCCCCTGGCCACAATCCTTGACACACTTTCCTGAGAGTAAACCCCATAGTCAATAATGGGCCTTGCTTCTGAGTAGGCGAGCAGAGCCTGGACTCTGGGTGCAATCCTAGACACACTTTCCTGAGAGTAAGCCCCATAGTTTATAAGGGGCCTTGCTTTGGAGCAGGCATGCAGAACCTTGGACTTTGGCCGCAATCCTAGCCACGCTTTCCTGGGAGTAAGCCACATGGACTATAAGGGGCCTTGCTTCTGAATGGGCATGCAGGCCTGGATCATAGGGCTGCAGTCCTCGCCCCACTTTCCAAGGAGTAAGCCCCTTGGGCTAAAAGGGGGCTTGCTTCTGAATAGGTACACGGAGGCTTGGTCATAGGGCTGCAGTCCTCACCCACTTTCCAGGAAGTAAGCCCCATGGGGGCTATAATGGGGCTTGCTTCTGAGAGGGCGTACAGAGGCTTGGAACATGGGGCTCCAGTCCTTGCCCCACTAGCCAGGGCGTAAGCCCCATAGGGGCTACGATGGGGCTTGCCGCTAAGTCGGCATGCAGAGGCTTGGAACATAGGGCTCAGATCCTTGGTCCAACTTCCAAGGAATAAGTCCCACCGAGTATAAGAGATCTTGTTTATAAGGTATAAGGGGTATAAGGGGTATAAGGTATAAGGGGTATAAGGAGTATAGACATAACTGGACTTCAGGCTACAGTCCTGTCCACACTTTCCTGGGAGTGTGTTTCATCGATTTTAACAGGACTTACTGATGAGTATACAGGCATAAGATGAGTTCCTGTGAGTGCAAGCCAGCACAGATCCAGTAGCTCCTAAAGGGGCACATGGGGATGCAAGGAACTGCAGCTTCCCATCTTGCACCGGCCTGTAGGAGGGCACTACCCCAGCACTACCCCCAGGTGGCCTAAAAGGGAGCACCTTAAGGCTTGCGCGGGTGGCTGTGGCTACTGCCCCCCCCCCCCCAGAAACCGAGGCAACTTGGACTGTGCGTCTGACAAGGAGCAGCCTGGGGTCTGGTGGTCGGGATGGTAGAGAAACTCCAAGTATCCCAGTATTGGTGATCCACCAGTGTGAAAATGATCTGTGTGGGATGTCTGGGCTGCCGCTCAGGCCCAGAGCAGGCAAGGAGCTCTCCACCCTTCAGGGTTGGCTGCCCGGCATCACAGTGGTCTGGCTGGACTTCCTACAGCAGCAGGTGTGGCATGGTGCCAGCCACTGTGCTAAGGTGGAGAGGATAAGGAAAGTTGCCAAAGAGATTGGCCAGTTTGTGGCATGGACTGGTGGACGGATCATTGTGCATCCAGCCATTGCCTTCTTGATGCCTGCTCTCTACAGAGGAGATGGGGGCATTTGTCTGAGCAGGGGGTGGACATCTTTCTGAGGGACCTGCAGGATGGCCTTAAGTCACTTCTCCTCCTGTTTGGGAGCGGGGGGGGGGTCAAGTGCTAGGCCGACCCCTCCTTGTGGCAGGTGGTGCGGTAGAGGCATGCTTGGGACCATGGAGTGCACCTTCAGACAGCATAGGCAGGGTAGAACCCAACAGCAGTCCTCAGTGGCTCAGTGGCACGAGGACATTGACTGGGGCCCTGGCTGGGACCACAGGGGTCCTTCTCAGAGGCTCAGCAGCTCGAGGCGGCACAGCCTGCGGTCCGGCTGCCTTCTCCTTATGGGACAGACCTGGATGAGCTGCGTCGCCCATGAATGGGGCACAGCTTGGAGTCGGGTGCACATCCTGCCTGGGGGACAGAGTTGGTTCTGGGGCTGCCCAGTGGTCCCGCCTCCGCACCACACAGGGGTTTCGCTGCCCCTGCAACTGCAGGTCTCAGCCTCCTTTTCTGTATTAAAATCCTAATAAAGTGGCCCTTTCTCCCACGTGTGTTGTCTCGAGTGTTCATTGGACAGTGCCCAGACAATCTAGGAGTATAAAAAAGGGAGGAAAGAGAGCTTGATCAGTACACTGCCTTAAAAACACACAGTGCAGAAGGGAGGAGAGGTGCAGTTCCTAGTGGGGGGGGGGGAAGGTATTTATTTTATCTTAATTCCTGAAGACTCCAACTACATATTTCTGTTTTATTGTTGGGATGTGAAAAAGAGTGACTGTACAATGTTACATGTTACACATTTCCTACATGGACACCACTTCTGCGTGACAATGACAAATCGTATGTACTGCAAAGCCAAATGGAGATATGGATGTGTGATCACTGATCTGAGTGTTGCATCAAACCTCGTGAATGATCTGTCCACTGTTCCCTTAAATACAACTCAGACTCCAGAGTCTCCCTTCCCTCTTTTCATTTGGACTAGGAGGAGCCCTGCCAGAGGGTCGTATATAATCCTATTTCATAGCCCTGCTATGTTTCTAACACCTGTGCGGAAAACAGATTGGTAGGCAAAGTTCAACAGACAACACGATCTACACATAAAGCTACGTTCGACTTCAACCCATCAGTCTTTGGTATGTTGGACACTAGGGAGCTGCCACTACAACGGCCTACAAAGGGTTAATTAGCTTCTGATTTCATTTCTGACCTAGGCCTCTTTGAGAGCAGTCAGCCTCAATAACATTTTCCTATTAATAATACATGGCATATTTTAGCAAAATATAGCCAAAGGGATTATTATAAGAACATGCAAAGCAGCAAACAAACAAGCATTTCTTTCAGGGCTCTGGATTTGAGAATTGAAATAATGAAAAGCAGTTATGCAAGTAAAAATCTGCACAACAGTGGTAGATACAATTGGCAGTGCAACTTTACACTAATTTATCACAAAGTTTTAGATCATGGCGGAGAAGGGACAGGCAGCCCAATCCTGAGCTGCCTATTGCACCAGGACTGCTGCGGGGCCAAAACGGCTGCCATGGTATCCTGTGTGCAATAGGGCAGCTGCCAACAGCTCCATGAAGGAAGGGAAGAAGCCCCGCTATGGGGCTACTTGATTCTGTGGCAGCCCTTGGGCTGACATCAAGATCCTTTGTTTTGGGCCTCGTGGCCCGACATGGATGCTCTGGATGTGGCGGAGCAGAGCTCCCCCATCCCACCTCCCTTCTGCCCCACTCCCTCCCCCCAGCACGCCTCCTCCTCGCTCTCTTCCCGCCCTCCCCCGCCTCCCCCACCCCAAAACACCTCTTCCTCGCTTCCCCTCATGCCCCCACCCACCTCTCCGCTACCCGGCGGTTCACATGACTGCCAAGCAGTGGAGCACCAGCAATCCACCAGTGGCAGCCCAGTGCGGGCTGGCACTGAGCTATTTCCAGTGCTGGTGTTGAGGGCTATGAACATGCTTTACAGCATGTTTGCGACACCGTACAAACTCAGGATTGGGCTCTGAGTCCCTGAACCCACCACGCAATCTCTTTTCCCAAAACAAACATATTGGCAGTATCATCAATAACTTACAATGAGAAGAGCTGCATCTAGCTTATTAAGTCTGAGAATGCAGATTTGTTAGCATCCTGGGAGTACAGGAGCCCTGAGAATTGTTCCCTCCCCCCAAGTTCCCTAGCAAGAACTCAGAGCCACTGGCAAATTTATGGTGAGATAGGACAAGGTTGACTGTTCCAGTGGCAATTGCTGTGTGCTGGGGTTGAGCCTATTACGTAAAACCTAGACACAAACGCCAGAGAATCAACTTCACTTGTTGAGACCTCAGAAATTCCAAACTGGACAGGGGGTGTAATTGTCTCCCCCAGTTACTATAGTCAGTACAATTAGTAATTCAAATCTGTGATGCCTCATCAGAAGCGGTCTGTATAGGTGATAAAAATATAAAGGCACAGTTAAAAACAATGTAGGAGAAATAATTTCAGTTGATAACTCTTTTCGGACCTCTGCATCACAAAGTGCAACTGCTGAAACTCTCTTTACTACCTAACTTTTAAAGATATAGGAGCTCCACCTTCCTCTTTGCATTTCAACATTTACTCCTCCTACTACTACAAGGTATTTTATTTGTGTGTTATTTCCAATTCGCTTTCACTACAAATTTTAAAAATGGGTCTTTCTTATTTCCTTTTTTACAGAGGTAGAAATGAAGAGTAATTTCACACATTGCCTAGTCACATATCTTTACCACCAAGCATATACTTGATAGAGCACTGTAGCCAATCTTAACTCTCTAATTAATGCAGCTCTCTGATAAATGCAGATTTATGAATCTCCTGTAGTTTTCATTTTTCATTACACATTGTGAACAGAGCTGCTTATATTGTTCACAATGACTTGCAGGAAGACTGGGCCTTTCCCAGACCAAACTGGAGATTGGTAGGGATTTGACCTTACACCTGTAGGAATTTTACCACTAAGCTGTGGCCACTTCCCTCAGTACATACTACTAGTTTACAAGCATGTATTTGTCTAATTAATATCTTACATTTTAAGTGTACACTTGAGAACATAATGTATTATGAATTTATCTGCTGAGTCTAGGCATGGTAAGAATGAGATTTGAACCCATTCCCCTAAATTCATGATAAAGAGCATGAAATAGCAATTCATCATAGATTTTTAATGTATGCAGTCATCTTCCAACATGCATTCCTTTCATTATTCTATGATAATTATTGAGGTCCTAGATCAGAACTCCCACACAGCTGAGATTTCTCTGAACACAAAGAGATATGCACATCTAGACCATTTATATACTGCTATTAAAGTTTGTGAGTTGGGGAAAAAAAAAAAAAAAAGACTTACTGGATAATTTATTGTGGCGTGACAGAGACTGGAAGAGGCAATAAGCAAAGTGAATGATTCATTTGCAAGTTTACAATAAAGCATCTACTTTGCAGCTGCTGTGCTGTTCAGAACTGATAGTGACTTAATGTATTATCAATACTGAACGCTGAGATATAGGGATCAGTCATCTGAAACAGAAAAGATCTGTTGTGATCAATGGGAATGCCATTGATCATTGTAAACAGGGGGATGTATTATGCTTAGTGCCGGGCCATTCTAAATGAGAGTTACTCTGGCACTCAACCATACCTCATCATTAGAAGACAGATTAGCTTAATAGAAAATATATTAACCATTCTGCAGAGAGGCCTTATTCAACTCCCTTGGAACTGTAAGCAGCTAAAGTAAAATAAGAGAGTGAAGGAATGAGAGAGAGAGAGAGAGAGAGAGAGAGAGAGAGAGAGAGAGAGAGAGAGAGAGAGAGAGAGACTTGGGTTATATTTGCTCTATGAGTTATAGAAGGATATGTATAACCTTGAAATGTCTTCCATGGAAGATATATATGTGTATTACTGTAGCGCATGACATTTATTGCGGTGCCTATTTTTCAGTTAATGATTTCTTTCTCTGGGTGCTGCATTTTTTACAAAATTAAAACGCATGCAATGATTGACTCTCTAACAGAGAGTCACCCGCCATCAAATAGCTTAATGGTCACTTGGGCCCAATAATACATTAAGCCACACGTCCACACGTTTTCCTTGTCAATGCACTCGCAGATTCTATAAATAACATTATGTGGTTCACTCTTGTACACTTAAGCACTCTATCCAAAACAAACCAAAAAAAAAATCAGCTTAAGACGAATGAGGTTTCGTAAAAAGATGATTGCCTGCATTGGGAATTTATAGCAGTACACTGTCTGGCTGTGTTAAACATTGCATCTCTCAGTCCTTCAAACAAAAACTCATTGAGCTCTTGAAATTAATCAGCCTGAAAACCAAATGAATCCTCCGGTTCAGATTCCTCCCATGTCAGAGATCCTCAAGTTGGTTCAAGTCAGATTTTCATTTAATAGTTTGAACAAATGAAAGAAAGAGGTGCTTCAGACAATGGAAATCAGTCATTTCTTTGACAAATTTAATTCCTGGATTGAATGAAGGGCTTTGACTCAGAAGCTTTAAGAACCTGCTTGTATTTGGACTTTATATAGGCACCCAGAGGCTGAACAATAGGATCTCATTGTTATTATCTTTTTTTTTTTTAAGAGACAGGCTTACTAAAAAGACAAGATTTTTTTTACCATGGCCTCTGTTGCTCTACTATTCCTATTTTCTTCTGCTGTGACATTCTGGGTTAATTCCATAAAGGCTTGCACTGGAATTATTATTTTCATTCGTGCTTATTACTCAAGCACCAGGATTCAAGATGTGTATCAAACAAACAAAAACATGAACCAGCAGGGCATAATTTCTCTTCTTGAATTATTTTCTCATTTTGTAAAATGTTGACGTGCCTTCCAGAAAAGTCCAACCATTCTGTTCTCATGGCTGGCAGGATCATTTCCCTGAAACAGCCTACAAAGAGCATGCAGGTGCTCATGACATCCTGTTTTGGAAGTAAATAAATGAGCGTTGTCTGTTTGGTAGGTCAGCATCTGGAAGGCAGATGCTTGCCCCATATGTCTGATAGCACTGAGCTTTAAAGATGCCATCCAGAATGTCAGAAGATCCTGTTCTCCTTTCTCATCTCATGTATGGATATATTGCTATTTGTTTCTTCTGTTCAACTCTAACGACCCTTTCAATATGCACACAAATAATTGAATTCAGGAGCTTTTGCCATACATAGGATCTGCAATATAGACATGCCGCTTGCCCCAACTTTTCCCTCCCTTGATCTCCCTCCATGCACAAAGCCTGTCGAAACCCTAAAAACTCTTGTGGTTTCCCCTTTTCCTTCCTTTTTCTCTCAGTATACGGAGTGCTCTGAGCCCCCTACCCCACCTCTGCTATGCCTCCTGTCTTCTCCCTGCTTCCTGTTCTTCCTTCTCCTTCCCTTGCTTTCTTTTCTCCTTTTTTCACTTTTTCAGCAGGTGCTTTTGGCTCCAGTCCCTGGGTGGTGGTTGCTCTTCCACCAATGCTGAGCTCCTCCTCATTCCCATGCCTGCTCCCAGCCACCTACACTGGAAAGGCAGAGGGCAGGAATGGGGATGAAACAAGGGGGGAATCGAGACATGGTCAGCTCCAGCAACTATCCTGGCCCCTATCCTTGTTCTGATTCCATCCTTTGCCTTTTCAGCAAAGACAAAAGGGAGCCACAGCCACTTGGTAAGAGTCACTCTGGCCACCACCACCTGACAGATGTAGGTGGCAGAGACATGAATAAATTAACGGATGGACATAGTGGGTGGCACAGGACACTTCCTCCATCAGTTAATTAATACAGCCAGTTCATTCTAATATCATTAGGAGGCCAGCCCTTCTGTGATGCCTTCTGTGGTATCAAATTGTAAAGGGAGGCTGCCTAATGCCTGGACAGAGGGAGGGGTGGAGTTTCTCTGCCCACGCCATCCCTGGGTAACTGGTTCCTGGCTCACTGAGAAATCTCCAGCCAGATGAGCAAAGCCTTCTGCCCTCGAACCAGATGGGTAGATACAGGTATGACAGCCCAGGACCCATCACTGCCTCAGTGCAAAACAAAAAGTGAGGGGGTTTCAGTAATACCCTCCTCCGGTGCAGGGCAGCCTTCTTGGGCCTCAAGTTTCTCCCAAGCCTAGGCAGAGGCAACAGCTTCACCTCCTGCTCTCTCTCTCTCTCTCATCACTAGCATCACATCACTGATCTAATTCATCCTGAGCTTTCTCAGTCTGTGTGGCTCCATCCCCTCTCTGCTGTCTTAGGCTGCAATCCTATCCACACTTTCCTATTGAACTCAATGGAACTTACTTCCGAGTAGACATGCATAGGATTGGGCTGTAAGTCTGCCACTCCTGTTATCCTGGCAATCCAGAGAAGTGCTTAGAGGCCTCTACAGAAGCAAGATCTAGCTTGTCCCTTAAAGGCACCTCTCATGATAATGGGCTTGGAAACAGCAATCTCAGGGGCTTGCACTTGAGCTGTGAAGGCGTTCAGGAAGGCCACTACCAGACAGAGGCTTTCTCAAATCAACTTTCTCAATCAATCAACTGCCTCAAGAGGTCCTAAAGGAAGAAGTCCCCTGGGGCTTCTTTGACTGCAAGGTTCACTGGTGAGGGGTTGATTGTGCTAGCAGGGCCTTCTCAGCTACTCCTGTCAACTGAGTGGGCAGTGCAGAACACAGACCAGTTACAATAATGTGCTAATGAGCTTGGATGGGATAGCTGACAAAACATTAGCAGTAGATGGTGCCATTTCCTAGCTCTCTCTTTGGAAGCATGCATGTGCTTTATTCAGTTAATGAATAAAGCTGTGGATCACAGTTCAACCCATTTTCCATGTCTCACCTCTTCATTCCAGGAGTGTGAAGACAATTGTGTATTCAGCTCTTCTGTCAAACTACATTTGGTTTTTGCCTTCTGCATCAGTCCATCCAGAACCCTCAGAATGTTATAAACTTGTCACCTAAGTTAGCAGCCCATCCTAGGGCAGGTCATCAGAACCTCTGATTGGCAGATTTTTCCCTTAGTTAGCCAAGTCATTAATAAATTAAAGACTATCAAACAAGTGTGAAACTAAAAATTACCATTGCAGAATGCCACATGCTTTGCCTTTCCAATTTGACAAGGATCTATTAATAATCACTGAATGTAGCATTTCAGCTAATTGTATGCTCACCTTAAGAGTGGTCACATCCGACCCATATATTTCTAGCTGAATTAAAAGAATATGGAAATACGAATGACAGCAGAAGAAAAAGTTAATGACCTTTGGTAATTTTTGCTGGCTTTGCAAAACCAGAACTTCCAGAATTCGCCAGGATTTCAGAGTTGTCCTTCCATTAATCAGGACAGCATTACGTGTGCTGTGGAGTTCTTAGATTAGAAATAATGGGCGCACAGCTAAGGACAAATTCATACTTGACTATGCTGCCCCACCACTGAGAGCACCTCAAATTGTATCCGTAAGTAGGCACCATTTCAGTGAACCAACACTGCCACATGCAGACTTTAGATGTTGCTATTATGTTTTGTGCAATTGTGGGTTACTTGAAAACAAATACACATGCAGTCACTACATATACAGCCCTCTGATGAAAACAGTGCTTTGCAAAATGGTGGGCCTGTGTGAACTAGATTATGACCCTGTGTTCTTTCAAGGAGGTTGCTTGTGGGCTGATGTCGAGTCATCCTCATGTCTAGCTCTTTAGCAGGCATATGTCCAAGGAGTCTCCTGGGGGCAGTTTCAGACCAGGAGAGGGGAATAAGATTTCAGCGTGTGCAACTGCTACTGCCAAGTTCCTCCCCCTCCTAATCTGGTTTAGCATGCCAGCAACTATCTATCTCAATCCTCCCCTGTTTGCTCCTGCTGCTAACTTAACAGCAATAACAGGGGTGGAAGAGGTTCAATGATGAAATTACCACTAGTCATAATCAGTGGTATGTTCCTTACTATTAACAGCATGTGCATACTTTTGATCATAGAATAGCTCTCTCATGCAATACAATGGCTACAACCATTGTTAAGGCTCCTTATTCCAATTTGATTTCCAGCTGCCAAAAATCCCTCATGGGATGCAGTGTAACCTATGCTGGTGCTGCTGCATTGCCGCATGGGAATTTATGATGGATTGTGCTGCCCATCTTCCCTACATACAGTCCAATTTCACATTGTGATAGAACACTGGCTTTTTGAGCAAAAGCTGTATCAATTCTTTACACCACATTGCACCTAAAGTACTATGTGAAGTTCCACTGAAGCCAGTGCTTGGGCCTATGTTTAAAGTAGATACCTAAGTGGTTTCCTTGAACAAGGGTGGATTGCTGAAGGCTCATTTATACAATTCAGGCCTTATGTGATTTGGGTACTTAACATTAGATTACATAATATATTGTGTGTTATATAACTGTTCAGGCAGTTCATTTTAATTCATTTTGAATAGACTGAAGTTGATTCTGTGGTAGTCATTGGTAATAATTATATTACAATACTGTATCTGTAATGAGAGGAGTGACCAAGCCATAATGGTCTTTAAAATGGTGACAGATTTTACATAGTCTTTGAAAGTTCTACTTAGGAAGTGAATGGTGGATGGGACATCACGATGGCGGTAAAAACGTTACTTCAGATTACTTCTGCTTTCTTGAATGCCCATAGGAAAGAAGAGAGAGAAGATTTCTAACAGTCCTTAAAAGTTCTTTTAAGATTCTTTTTTTCTTTTGCCAAAAGTTGTATTGATGTTTTCTGACTATTTTGGAACAAGCAGTATAGTAAAATATAAAGCATGTTGTAGCAATGACTGTAAAATGGTGTCCGTATTTTTTTCCTGAGGGCAGAGGCTTTCATTTCATACAATGCGTATGACTTGTTTCAGTGATTCCACAATGTCAGTACAAATCTTTTACACGCACACACACCTACCCACACACCAGATGTGCCTGTGGGTTGTTCTCAAATGGCAAATTATCTGAAATCATAGCTGAATCTGGACATTTAAACCTTCCTTCACTGTAACTATCAAAACCAAGGGCAAAGCCTTTTGGAGGGTATGTTCCTCTGTTAAAAAATTAGCCTGGCCCTTAAAGATTTGTATATAGGTGTCAGAAGAGTTTCAAAGAACAAAAAAGGGTTTTTTAAAAAAAAAATCCTGCTTTTTCATTTGAATTGAATTATATGAAAGTAGGAAGTAATACTGAGAACTATTAAGTTTCCCTGTGAGTATGTAATTGAAGAATTACTACATAATCATCACGTTTCAAAAACAAGATCAGGATGAATGCTGAGAGCTTGCAGTTTGCCTTCTTCAAATAAGAAAGAATCATTGACCTACTAGTTCTTACACCTGTTTTTAAGTCTGCATTTGAAACTCAGGAACATTTTTATTTAAAAGGTACCAACCTAGACTTAGGGCCTAATCCTATCCAATTTTCCAGTGCCAGTGCTGCTGTGCCAATGGGTCATGCACTGCATCTTGTGGTGGGGCAGTAGTCACAGAGGCCCCCTTCAGGTATGGAAACATTTGTTCCTTGGGGCTGCATTGCAGCTACACTGGTGCTGGAAAATTGGATAGGATTGGGTCCTTAGGGCCCAATCTTATCCTTGGCTGCCATGCCACAATACAACGGTGCTGAAAGGGTCACTGCTATATTCTGTATGGCCAAGAATGCAGCCAGAAGTTCCCTTAGGGAACAAAAGTTTATGGAACCAAATTTCTCTTACCCCATGTAGAGCCCTGGCAGCCCCTATATGTCTCCTCAGAGCTGCACTAGCTAGTTAGCTGGGGCAGAACCAAGTAGATCCATGTTGGGCTCTGAGGTTGGGAAGGGGGGATTGGATTCAGTGGCAGCATATACCACCATCCCTGCCCCCCCCTTCTGGGCCTAAACCGCCCTCTATTCTGCCCACCCCCACCTCCACTACACTGAAACACCTTCCTGCCACTCGGCAGAAGACTTACAGCCCATTTGCTCCTTGTTGTCTTCCTGCTGGCTCGGAGGCCCAGCATCAACTGGTACTGGCCTCTCCATTGCTGCAGCTTCTTGTTGAGCCACTGCAATGTGCCTTATGGCACATTTGCTGCCTCCACTGTCAGGGCAGTGCATGGCTGTCGGCGCTGCCCTAGCATTGGATCAGGCTGCCTGAGACATCGCCAAAGTTTGTAATTATATCATACAAAATATGAATTTGCCCAGCTCATAAATGCACAGATGAACTGCAAACTGCACTTCCCCCACAAGTTCTCCTCTGGAGTGGAAAATAAGACAAGACTTTCTGAATGTGTGGCCAGTGTTCAGATACCTAGTAGGCACACATGCAATTTTGTTGTTAGTCCCTTCCTCTTGACAAAACTCTTCTTGAAACTCTGATTAAAGTGTGTAAGAAGAAGGGGGGCAGTCTACACCAGGATCAGTAGCTGTCAGGCCCCATGGTCTTGCCTCCTGTGTCACCAGCACCAAATCTGGCTCAGCTTCAAAGCACTAAGAGCTTACTTGAGCCTCAGGGCTTCTTTTTGTATGACAGGCCCTATAAAGTCCTGGGCTTGCTCTTCAGTCTAAAGTGACTCATCTCTAGTTTGAGGACTTTCTTTGGCTCCTGCTCTCTTTTGCTGTTTGCTATTCTAGAACATGTCCACAAAGTCACCCCGCCATATCTTCTCCTTGACTAACATGGCGAGGTGAGAGCCCAGAGGGATGGCAATGATGCCATACGACACCGTAGGCTTCTTCCTCTCCACCACCAATCCAAATGACTCATCCCCCCAGTCCACATCCTGCTGGTCCAACTCTGTGTCGGCCGTGGCAGGATAATGACCACACTGGGGGGGTGCCCTGCTGGACCTGGGACCAGATTTGGGACAGGGATATGTCCAACCCAGGGCCCAGGGGTACTGTGGGTAATTGGGCCCCTGCCAAAAGGAAGGAGGCCCTCAAGGAGACCAGGGCTGATCCGGTGCAGCCTGGCTAGGTGCCCAAGGAATGCCCTCCTTGTCTTCCCACACAGACTCTGCATTGTGAGCAAAGCCCGCCCACAGCTCACCTTGCCCACCGCAGCCACTATAAGCCTGTGGCCGGGGCCTTTTAACAGGACGGACCACCTCCTCCTCCTCTTCTAGGGTGTTGACGTCCTGCGCCTCGCCCTCCTCGACAGTAACGTGCTTATCCTCCAGAACATGAACCTGCCGGGGAGGGAGAGAGGCCCCTTTACTCATCCTACCTGATCTGCGAGGTACAGGGACTGCCCTGGAGCTGGAGCCTCCATCACCCTGCCCCGCCTTGCGAAGGGCCTTCTCTTTTTTTCGCGCGTCATAGCGAGCCATTACAGCCCGCAACTCAGCCATTTGATCTTCCTCATCTGATGATGAGGAAGGGGAGGGGAGAGGCCAAGCTGGAACTGCCTTTTTGGCGGCCTTGCCACCCGACTTCTGGGCTTTCTTCCCCATGTCCAACCCCCAAGTGAAGGAATATGCCAAGTGGGGCCCACCGCCCCCTGTGTTCTAATTTTTTAACTGAATACAATACGAGAAACGGGGAGGACTGCGATCCCAGCAGTGCCGCTGCAGCAGCACTGTTTCTTGTCCCTCGAAGTCCCCCAACTCTGAAAATGAGAGACTGCCGCAGTGACGGGAGCCTGCAAGCGCAGATCCCCGCGCCTCAAGCCCCGTCATGGGGCAGCCTCTCTCTGCTCCCAGAAAAGCGACCTGCCCGGTCGCTTCCAGGAATGGAACTGAGCCGGGTCTAGCACCTGCGCGCTAGATCAGGCTCAGTTGTCCCGCCCCGCAAGGCCAGCCAGCCAATCAGCTGGCAGCAAAGCCCTGCTGCCGGCTGATAGGGGGAGCAGCCTGGCAATCATTGCTAGCGTGCCTATACAGGCACGCTAGCTGCCTTTCTGATCCTTGTTTGCAGCCTTGTTTGCAGCCTAGGAATTTTGTCACTGTTCTGACCATATACACACTTCTGATTCAGTTGGATACACACTAGGTCCCTATCTTGAGGCAGTCTAAAATGGTTTTATTTGGGGGAGGGGGAGGGATGTCAGTTTTATCCAAAAATAAAAATAAGTGAAAGCATAAGTGTTATGGACTTTTATTCCAAACTGACATTTTAAACAATTTTAAAGTATTTTTATCATGTGTAATCACTGTCATATAGGTGGTATATTTGTGTTTTATTTTGCTTTTAACGTTTTAGACTGTCCCTACATAACTGAGGTCTCAATCCTGTGCACACTTTCTTGGGAGTAAGCCCCACTGAATTCAATGGGACTTACTTCCAAGTAGACATGTATAGGATTGGACTGTGAATAAATACAAAGTCAACTGCTTTCTAGGTGTGTATGCAGACGTTCTTTAATATAATTCTCTTAAAATCTGATTAATTTCTGTAAACTATGTGACCAGACCACCCAAACAAACAGCCACTCATTTACTGTTTTCTACTTGGGTCAGTTTCCTCATTTGTTTCTTGCAAATGTTTTATGTGTTGTGGCCCCATATCCAGGTCACACCTAATCTCAGGTGTGGTTGATTTTTTTTTTTTGTTGTGTGTGTGGCTTGTTACTACCAAAACAATCTGTGTAGTGGTATCGACCAGTAGTCACCAAACTCACAACTGCTGTCCAACAGAAAAGCGGTCCCTGTTTGGACCAGAGCTTACTGTTTTGCCTCCACGCTGCGAATATTCTGAATAGATCTGGGCACTGGGAAACTCTGGGCAGTCAAGTCTGTTGCCTGGTGTCCCAGAAGGCTGTGTAATAGGACATCTGGGCAGACACAACTGCCCAGAGTGTCCTGGTGCCCAGATCTACTTGGAATACAACCAGCGCAGAAGCAGAACAGTAAGCTTCGCTCACAGAGAGGAGGGCTTTCCCCAAACCCCGGATATGACCCCTGGGCTAGAATTTGGAAGAGCCTGGTATAGACAGGCACAGAGAACCCCTAAGTGCAAATAGTTTCTCGGTTGGTTGGGGTAATCCAAATATTAAAATTCCATTTAAAATGAGAGTTAGGTTGTTTACAATTTTCTCTCATGCTCCATATAGCATGGAAATTGCTAGTTAAGCCATTTCTGTCCAACACTGCATATATGCAACGAGGATCAAATGTGTACATCTGTGGGCTGGGCTGAAATGGGTTAAGGTGGTCACCTTAACAACAGGTAAAAATACCACATGTCTTCTTTACACTAAATGAGTATCATTTTCAGATGAAGGGGGCAAAAATGTGCCATGGGAGGAGGAAGTCAGCCCTGCAGGTCTCTGGATTAACCATCCCATCACTTGATTTTTACCCTAGCAGGGGCTGATAATAGCTTTTAATTACAACATAACAGGCATAAGTATGCCAGTACAATTGGACATTGAAAACAATGTGAATTTAAAGGTTAATTACTTTAATATGACTTGGCAGATTTGCTTCAAAACTATAAAAGAAAGTGCCTTTAATCAAACTTGAATTTTTAAAAACAATTTCAAGGACAATGTAAAGATATTTCAAGGGAAATGAGTTCTTCCAAACCAAGAAAAATGGCAAGGGGGAAGGTCTTCCAGGTCAGCTGTTAAACATCTCCTATCTCCTTCATTTCTCAATGGAGTTCACCACATTTGGAGTGCTGGCGAAGACTGTGACCTAGGGCGCAATTCTATCCTGTGCTGGAACAGGCAAGCCAAGAGGCTTGCGCTGTATGCCACGCAGGATAGGGACCTAAAGTGGCTCAGCCAGAGGTAAGCAGAAACCTTTCCCCTTACCCCTGGGTAAGGCACCCTGGCCCTTATGGGTCTCCTTGGACTTGTGCCACCTTCTGAGGTGGCACAATCCGAGGAGAGCGGAAAGACTTCAAGCCACTCCGAACTCCCCAGGAATGGGGGTTGGGATCTGGCATAACTACCAGACCTCAGCCCCACCTCCTGCTGTCCACTCACCCACTCCCAACGCTGCCCACTGTCCGCCCTTTCCCCTCCCTGGAATGCCTCCCTCCCACCTTCTCCCTGCCCACCTCAGAGCCTTGTGTTGGCCCAGTACAAGGCTCGGTACCTCTGTTGGTGCAGAGGCTTGTGTCAGCCTCAGCAGGCTGGTGCGCCTCTGTGCGCTGGCCTTGCCGACTCCAGAGGAGGGACTTGCGCCAGCCCAAGGGTGCCTCTGGATTGCACCCCTAATTACTGTGTGCCAGATTTCAGGATGATTTATTGGAAGGTTCAGATATAGGACTTGTGCACTGAAATGAGGGTACTACAGTGCCATAAGTACTATTGTATAAAGCTGTGTCATATAATCCATATTGTCAGTGATGAGGCTAGGTGTGGGGAGACCCTCGGGTATAAGCCACACTTTAACATGTTCACACTAGCCAGCTCTCCACACCCCCATCTGATAAAAAAGTGAGCTAACAGAGGGAGGAGACTTTTCTTTCATGCCACTGCTGACCAGAGCCCAATCTGGCTGATTTCTGATGCCATCCCTACATTAGTGTAAAAATCCACACACACCTACTTTTTTAATTGTGGTGCTCTACTCCCTGCAACTCTGTCTTTGCGCTCAAGCTTTAAACCTGGACCATCAGAAGCTCTCATGAGGACATAGTCTAGGGCTCCTCAGTGATAAGATGTTTGTTGGATAGAAGCTCATTAAAGTAAGGCTGTCATTAGTCTTTCAATAAGGCGAGTATCATTGGAACACACTAGAGGGCAGAATTAATTGGAAAGGTGGGTTGAAAACGCAATTAAATTAATTGAAATGTAGTTAAAAATTAAAGACATAATCATATTTTGTTGCCATCCCAGCAGTAGGAAAAAAAATACAAATGTATAAAGGGCACAAGAAAAAAATATTTTGGCATAAGCAAACTGAAAAAGGCTGTGCATTTTAGTGTACATAGCAGTACTTGAACCAAACACAGGCCAATTGCAGATGCAAAACACAGAGTCAGAGTAGTTGGTCAAAAAAACAGGAGCAGGCATCACAATCAGTAAGGTTAGCAAATACCCTTAACCAGACCCTTGAATGATCAGTTCCCTGCCTGCTTTCCTACATCTCTCATGTGATCTTCTAAGGCATGGATAATCAGACTGTTTTCCTCCCCTGAGAGCCTGAACTGTGAGTGTTTTCTGACCCATAAATCCACCCTTGCCTAAACTGTCTTTGGACATTACATTTTTAAAATCATGGGAACTGGACACTGACAAAAATGTTCTTAGGCATGGCTAAAGTGTACACACATCTTAATATATATTCCTCAGATGACCTGAGCATACAGATCCTACCTGTCTCTGTTATCAACAAAACAATTTCTTGAACAAGACAAGTGCACATAGGGATGAGATTTTACTTACCAAAGGAAGCTGGGGAATTTCGTGGCTAAAGCTACAACCCTATACACCCTTACTTGCAAGTAGACCCCATTGTGCTTAATGGAGCTTACTTCTGAATAAACACACATAGGATCGCACTGTAAGTACTTCAGGGGTTACGTGAGAATTTAGGCATAATCTTTAGCGTGTCTCTGTGGAGTTCTTTTGGGGGATTACAGCCGCTGCAGTGTATTTTGTTAGATTTTCCCTTTATTTAGCAGCAGCCTCATGGAGTATTGCCCATCCCCCATGGAATTGGGGGTGGAGCCTTCATTTCACCCCTGTGGACAGGGTAAAGTGAGAACATGGGGCATCCTGGTTAGAGGATGCACTGAGGAAGAGGTGCATAGGAAACTGTTAGATCTGTTCCTTCCACTTGGTGCCTCAATTCACTACAGGGGCAAGTGCCTGCACCTGTCATAAGAACATAAGAACAGCCGCACTGGATCAGGCCATAGACCCAACTAGTCCAGCTTCCTGTATCTCACAGCGGCCCACCAAATGCCCCAGGGAGCACACCAGATGTCAGAGGCCAGCACCCGCTGGAATAGGTAGGCATTCTGCTGGGCGCCAGGGGGAGGGGAAGGGTGGATCAGGCCTGGGAGGAGGTGGGTACAGCAGAGGAGGCCACCACATCCTATTTCACCTTCCTGAGCCTGAAAGCCTGACATGGAGTGGCCCAACTTTGCACCATATAGAGCTGGCACAGATCCGAATTGTCTCATAAAGGCTGCTGGGGCTTTACCCAGGATAAGGGGACAAAGGTACCCTTACTTTGAGGAGACCTCTAGCAGCTGTAATTCCCACACTGGATGTGGCAGAGGTTGCGCTGGCCCCACTGCACTGCAGCATGGTAATTTAGTTAGGATTGGACTGTAAGCTCCCCAATAAAACCCTAATGCTACGCTGTTCATTTTACATTTTCATGTGCTTCTTGTATGTTCTCTATTTCATTGTATTCTTTACCTTCTAAGGATATTGCAAGAGGCTGACAGTCAATAGCAAAGTTCAGTCCCATCATGTCAAATATAATGAAAAAAAATAAAACAGTAAAAGAGAACGTTGGCACCAGATATTCTTCAGGGTCTCACTTGGACTGCGTCTATAGGTGCCTTCTGCTGTTTCAAGGAATCCTGACTTTGTAACATTTTTTTTTTATTTATCAGCAGTGTTCCATCCTTGCCTGGCATCACTGGAGTACCATCCATCAAAAATGTATTGCCTGAAAATCATTGTGCTACCAGGGCAAGATGACTCACCTAAGGAAGATGCTCGTATTACTGCATATCAGGTAAATTCCACAATCGCTTCTTATCATTTTTTTTCCTCTACCATAAGAGAAAAGAAAGACCTTCAGACCACTTAGTTTGCCTGAGTCCCCTACAGTAGTAATGAGCATTCCACCAGATAATTTGAAGATTTGCCTGCAAGGCCATGAATTAAGCTATCGAGATGATTGCGAGCAACAATATTTTTCTATATTATTTTGTCTTTTACATTTCCTATGGGCAGCTGCTTAAAAGCAAAACAAGCCAAGTTCTTGTTTCATTTCAATTTAAAATGTCACTTCATTTTGTAAACAACTAGTATTTAACATTTATTGCTTCTCCACATCTCTTCACCATTTTGCTTTTTAAAAAAATGCAATTTATTAATGCGATTTTGTTATATATTTTTGTATTAATTCCATACAGAGTGCCTCAAGCTCGAATCATGAGAGATATTAGACTCTCTATTACAGTTATTCTCAGCCAATCCTGATACTTTACCTAATGGGCTGATTTTTTTTTTTTCTCCCAAGCTCATCAGTTTAATGTTAATTCAGAAAACTCCTGGCACAGTGGCAGATGTGTAGCATATTCAGTTTTTGTGCAGCTGTGATTGTTTGGATTTGTAGTAGCTGCAGTGGCAGCAGTAGCATTGTCAGTAAAGTGAAATTCACAACTAAGGCCAGTGCCAGATTAACCCAGTAGCAAAAGTAACATATGCTACGGGCCCCCATTTTTGAGGGTCCAGCACTAAATGCTTGCAAGCTGGCTCTGGTGAAATTGGCATTAAACAATTGGGCAACCACCTGTGAGCCTAGAGGTGGCCAATGCATATAGAAAGATACTGCCATTGCCTCCACCACCCCTTGTCACTCCCTGTTCCCACTGTCACACCTCTCTTAGCCACCATCTTTCTACATCCAGGAGCCACATTGCCTTTGGTGCCCTACCCAGCCCAACACTGCACCAGCACCCAGCAAGTGGCACATGAGGCCCGTACTGCAGCAGAGCCTGACTGTGCCACAAGATAGTGTGCTTCGCTGACTGGACCCCTTCTGGACCCCTTCTCCAGGGGACGGGCCCGTATCTGAATGCACTCAGGGTACTCCTCGGTGGGAGGGGGGTCGGGGGCTTCTTGTAGTGGGGATTTGATTATTTGAAACATAGAGAGGGGGGATTGCAACGGATGTGAGGACCGCATGGCGACTTGCCTGCCTGGTGTGAAGGTTGCGGATATCACTTCTCGTCTAGACAGGCTGGTAGACAGTGCTGGGGAGGAGGTAGCGGTTGTGGTGCATGTCGGCACCAACGATGTGGGCAAGTGTAGCCGAGAGGTCCTGGAGGCTAAATTTAGGCTTTTAGGTAGGAAGCTGAAAGCCAGGACCTCAAAGGTAGCGTTCTCTGAAGTGCTGCCTGTTTCACGCGCAGGGCCAGGTAGGCAGGCGGAGATCAGGGGTCTCAATGCATGGATGAGACGGTGGTGTAGGGAGGAGGGGTTTAGATTCATTAGGCACTGGGGAACGTTTTGGGACAAGCGGGGCCTGTACAAGAGGGACGGGCTTCACTTGAACCAGAATGGAACCAGACTGCTGGCACATAACATTAAAAAGGTGGCAGAGCAGGTTTTAAACTGATCCCTGGGGGAAGGCCGACAGGAGCCGAGGGGCATCCGGTTCGGGACTCCTCATCCCTATGGGACGAGGATGGGGAGGTTAAAGAACAACAAGACAAAGGCAGAGTAGGAGAAGAAATTGGGAATGGTAGCGTGATGGGATGTGATAGACGGTTTCCCACAATGAGAGGATTCAGGGATAAAGGAGCTAATAAGCAGCCCATCCTGGGGCATTCCATGTACAAATGCTTCTATGCAAATACCCGAAGTCTCTGAGCAAAGATAGGAGAACTGGAATGTCTGGTGACAAGGGAAAACATTGACATAGTGGGCATAACGGAAACCTGGTGGAATGCAGAGAATCAGTGGGATACCGCAATCCTGGGCTATAAACTCTACAGGAGGGACAAGGAGGGGCGTGTTGGAGGTGGGGTGGCCATTTATGTTAAGGAAGGGATAGAATCCAGCAAAGTAGAGATTGAAGGTGGGTCTGACTCCATAGAATCTCTATGGGTAAAATTACCAGGCCTGAGGAGTGATGTAATACTGGGGGCGTACTATTGTCCTCCAGACCAGAAACCGGAAGGGGACCTTGAAATGAGGAAACAGATCAGGGAGGTGACAAGGAAGGATAGGGTTGTAATCATGGGGGACATCAATTATCCTCATATTGACTAGCTGAATTTGTGTTCTGGTCACAAAAAGGAGACCGGATTCCTTGACATGCTAATTGACTGTGCCTTAGAGCAGCTAGTCATGGAGCCCACCAGAGGACAGGTGACTCTGGATTTAATATTGTGTGGTACTCAGGACCTGGTTAGAGATGTCAATGTTACTGAGCCATTGGGGAACAGTGATCATGCTGCGATCCGTTTCGACATGCACGTCAGGGGAAGAATACCGGGCAAATTTCTCACAAAAACCCTTGACTTCTGATGAGCAGACTTCCCTCAAATGAGGAGGCTGGTTAGAAGGAGGTTGAAAGGGAAGGTAAAAAGAGTCCGGTCAGATAGAGGTTAAAAGAGAAAAAGTTTCAGACCTCATTGATAAATTAAAGATCAGTAAGTCACCAGGCCCTGATGGCATCCACCCAAGAGTTATTAAGGAATTGAAGAATGAAGTTGCTGATCTCTTGACTAAAATATGCAACTTGTCCCTCAAAACGGCCACGGTGCCAGAGGATTGGAGGATAGCAAATGTCACACCAATGTTTAAAAAGGTAAAGAGGGGGGACCCGGGAAACTATTGGCTGGTCAGCCTAACATCTATACCGGGTAAGATGGTGGAATGCCTCATCAAAGATAGAATCTCAAAACACATAGACGAATAAGCCTTGCTGAGAGAGAATCAGCATGGCTTCTGTAAGGGTAAGTCTTGCCTCACAAACCTTTTAGAATTCTTTGAAAAGGTCAACAGTCATGTGGATGTGGGAGAACCCGTGGACATTATATATCTGGACTTTCAGAAGGTGTTCGACACAGTCCCTCACCAAAGGCTACTGAAAAACTCCACAGTCAGGGAATTAGAGGGCAGGTCCTCTCCTGGATTGAGACCTAGCTGAAGACCAGGAAACAGAGAGTGGTTGTCAATGGGCCATTTTCACAATGGAGAGAGGTGAAAAGCAGTGTGCCCCAAGGATCTGTCCTGGAACCTGTGCTCTTCAACCTCTTCATAAATGATCTAGAGACAGGGTTGGGCAGTGAGGTGGCTAAGTTTGCAGATGACACCAAACTTTTCCGAGTGGTGAAGACCAGAAGTGATTGTGAGGAGCTCCAAAAGGATCTCTCCAGACTTGCAGAATGGGCAGCAAAATGGCAGATGCGCTTCAATGTCAGTAAGTGTAAGGTCATGCACGTTGGGGCAAAAAATCAAAACCTCTCATATAGGCTAATGAGTTCTGAGCTGTCTGTGACAGATCAGGAGAGAGATCTTGGGGTGGTGGTGGACAAGTTGATGAAAGTGTCAACCCAATGCGTGGCGGCAGTGAAGAAGGGCTTAATCTAGCCCTGAGCCTGGCTCAGTCCTAACTAAACCCCTGTCCGCCAATGCAGTCACCCCAATGCAGCATGCACTGAATCTTGACAGGGGGGGGGGGAGGAAGGCACAGAGGTCTCTTCACAGTAATTTTTGTTCACTTACCCTGAGGCAAGCCTCCGCTGCCCGAATGGGTCTCCTCGGATCTGCACCAGCTATTTTGCCAGCATTTTAACAGCTTATCTACCTCAGTGCAGGTCGCCATCTGTGGCACCATGGCAGAACCACTGCTGCCATTTGAGGTGGCACCCCAAAAATTGTCGCCAATGTCATGCTGTTGTACATACTTTTACAGAATCGCAGAGGCTAGTTAGGACAATTAATGGTGTAATTCCATGGATATGTTCACATAATCAAAGGCAGGCACTGGATTTCAGTGAAATGTATGCCAGTGCGTACTCATTAGATCCTTGGTTCTGTTTCAGCTCCAATGCCCTGAGCCCTGCTAGTTTTGAATAAGTGGATGAATTCTCACCAAAGTTGATTCCTTATATTTGTGTATTATGACTGTTGAAATATAACCTTTTCGCTTTAAAAGTAAGCAGAAAAGACCACTCTTATTTTGAACATTCTTCTCTAAGGGAAGATGATGCTTTCATAATGGAAAAGAACATGCCTTCTCATTTGGGTGTGATAAAACCAGAATATAAGAACATAAGAACAGCCCCACTGGATCAGGCCATAGGCCCATCTAGTCCAGCTTCCTGTATCTCCCTGCGGCCCACCAAATGCCCCAGGGAGCACACCAGATAACAAGAAACCTCATCCTGGTGCCCTCCCTTGCATCTGGCATTCTGACAAAACCCGTTTCTTAAATCAGGAGATTGCACATACACATCGTGGCTTGTACCCCATAATGGATTTTTCCTCCAGAAACTTGTCCAGTCCCCTTTTAAAGGTGTCTAGGCTAGACGCCAGCACCGCATCCTGTGGCAAGGAGTTCCACAGACCGACCACACGCTGAGTAAAGAAATATTTTCTTTTGTCTGTCCTAACCCGCCCAACACTCAATTTTAGTGGATGTCCCCTAAACCAGAACAGAATGCCAGGCACAAGATAGGGAACCAGGATGCAGGTCTCTTGTTGTCTTGTGTGCTCCCTGAGGCATTTGGTGGGCAAATGAGACACAGGAAGCTGCACTAGAGGGGCCTATTGCATGATCCAGTGGGGCTCTTCTTATGTTCTTATGTTAAGAGTGACAAGAGGTATGTCACTTATTCATGCCATACTTTTTTGTAACCAGGGTTCATCTCAAGAAGAACTTTCCTCCCTTATCATAAATTCTTCCCAACACCCTTCATGAATAGAAACAAGGAGTCCACCAAATTAATTAGCACAATCATACAATCATGCAGGGCCTCCCAAATCACTCAGAAACAATTGCTTGCTTTTCTATTTCCAGTTTACTGGGTCGCAAAATGTACACTTGTGAGACTAATTCTTGTTTGCATACAAAAAAACACACACACGAGATATAAGATCAGGTTCAAATTTGGCAACAACTTTACTTAAAAGACTTGCTGTTAATCATACATCAAAAACCTGTGTCTCAACTCACCTCAGCTATATGCTCATCCTATTTGCCATTTCACTGGTTTCTGTAATGTTGACATCTTTTTCAACTGTTTCTCCTTGGATGCGTTGAGATTGGGCTATTTAGTGACGCTTCATTCCTTATGTTTTTCTCTGAAGAGGAGTGCTCACACAAATCACTTCTATGAATAAAATTGTAAAATGGAAAGGATTTATACCCGGCATTCTGATGGAAAGATGCTGAGCTGTGCCCTGATTCTTGACAAAAACCATCTTTGAATATGTATAATTCTTGCCAACCATCACAATTCAACTCATTGGAGTGACAAACCATTCTGAGGAAATAGTAAGGAATAGATCTAAGTGTCTAAGCATCATTTCAAGGGCTCATAACTCTTCCAAGGATGGGAGGGGGAAAAATACTTGCCAACTATGAAGGTTGCTCCAGTTGTGGCTCAATAGCAAGAGTTTGGTTTCCAGAACTTTCCAGAAAACTTTAATAAAATAATAAATAAATAAGAGTAAATCACTCCTGATGCCAAAAGGTATGGCCTAAGAAACTATTTTAAAACGCACATGTCTAGGTTTTTTCAGTGCATAACTCCTACTAGTCCATATGGTGTCACCTTCTGGCTCCTCACTCAATACATCTGAATGCAGACTGACAAACTTCTTTGGGCTTCACTTGTTATAGTAGAAGAAGGCATCCACATTAAATATTGAGCATGTAAGTGCCCATGTAATAGGAGGTGGCTATCTATTCTCTTTCACTACCTGAACACCGTAGAAGCGTGCTGCCTCTACAATGTACACTCAATGGAAAAAAAAATAGGCACATAGCTGTCTCACGTGATATGTAGTAGAAGTACACAAAATAATTCACGTTTGCAATAATGTGTGAAGCAGCCCTTGCTAGTTATCTTCCATCCATTATTATTCACTGCATCAAGCATGGAGAAACTTCTCCAAACCAGAATGTGTCCTGTTGCAGTATTGAACTCATTAGCTAGCAAGACTGGGAGTACCTCCTACCAGGTGTCACTTAAAGTAAGTAGTCATTTCTATAAGAGCAGACCTTCAAGCAATATTTGGTAAACATGTAACTTCATTTTTTTTTACCAATGTTCATTTGCTATGTATAATAATTAATGGTAAATAAATTTGATGAATATATATGAACTTGCTGCCCTCTCTCCCCATCTCAGTACAAAGAAATCCAGCCTGGTCATAGCGTTGGATTCAGTCATGAGTCATCTAGTTTGAAGTTTGGTCACAAACAAGTTACTAGCTCCACTTCAGTTTCAAAACTTGTAAAATGGACATCAAGTTGTGAGGACAAATTATTTTTCATTGATTTATGTCTTTTATTTTTCATTTATTTATTTATGGGTTTTTTTTAAACAAACTTCAATCCTGTTCCTTTTCATAAGAAACCATCTGCTTTTCATGGGGAAGGGTGTTCCAGAGAGTCAAAAGCACCATTTAAAAGACCCTACTCTTAATGGATGGCCTCCACACTTCACTCAACAGTGATAACCAGAGGAAGCTATGATGCATACAGCATACAGGATAGTACATATTGGATAAGAAACATTTTGTGGCCACCCTCAACCATATGGACAGAACGGCTATACATTTTAATAAAATTTGTTACTGTCCAAGGGATGGACTTACATGGCACTGCAGTGAACTCCCAATTCTTGCCCCACCCAGGCTGAGGTAAGCCTAGCTTGGTAGCACAGACAGGTGGATGTGGCTGTGGGTCTGCCCATGTGACTTCTGGGTAAGTTCTACTCCTTCCATCCTCAGGTCCAACAAAACTCCCTGCAGGTCTCTGCCCCAAAGATACCCCAGTGAAGTCCTGCCAGGTGGGGCCTTTGAAATGTATCCCACTCTGCCCAGGTACTACAGTGAGGGAATTTTTGTCTACAGTTTGTTTCTAATGTGTGTCAATGGACAATATATCTTCTATTAGTTCTGCATAGTAAGGAAGGAAACAATGAGTAACCAAAATAATGTCTGTTGTGATAGTGTTGGTGAGAAGGACATGGCATTTGGCTTTTTACCATTTGCCTCATATTTAGTAAATTTTTTTTTCCAGATAGCAACTGAAAGTATTTGATGCAGATTTGTCAAAGCTCCTCGTTCTATCCAAATCATGTTCACATTAAAACTGCTTTTTCAGCAGGACGCATTCTGCTTCGTTGACTACTAGTCCATGAATTATTCTGTCAAACCAGACATTTGAAGCAACTGGAATTATTATTAATGTTATTATAAGTCATTATGAGTTGCATCGTGTCCTAAATGAGATGAGTGTGGGCAGGAATTTTAAAAGCACTCCACCACAAATGTATGCTGTGCTGGCTCTAGAAAATTGTTAGGTTAACTTTAGCCGTTTGAAAGGCATGCCTCGTATGTAGATCAGAGTGCCGTTACCACAGCGATCTCTCAAAATGAGACATGGAGAGTAGGCACGTGTTTCTTTTTCCATCAGCCAAGCAAGGAAAAATAGGACAGAAAAGTGACATGAAAAAGTATCGTGCAAAAGCACAGGAATTGCAGGATGGAACGTCACTCTCAAAATGCAGCTCACCACACGTGCCTCCCTCCCCCTGGCTTCCAGAGAGTGATGGAAATGAGACTGAACTAAATTTTAAAAATACCAGGATTCTACCTGGCTAATTCTGAAGGAGGCTTGTTTTGCTTTTGCTTCCTGGAAAACTCAAAGAATGCCCTCATCTTGTTAGAACAGCCAATTTGAACTTGTGAACAAAACCAGATCCTGGGAGCTTTTTGTTTGGAGTCAGCTAACAGCCCAATCCTAATTAACAGCCTAATCCTAAACTCCCTGGTGCCCCCAAGTGGAGCAGCACCAACATGCACCACCATTGCATCCAGTGGGGCCAGGGAGGCCACCAGAGCTCCTTGGGGGAAGAGGACTTCCCTTCCCCCAAGGAAAGCCCCAGGCCCCACAATGGGGTTACTTGTGCCTACTATTTTGCCAGCACAGACAAGTGAAGCCCTGTGATGGGCTTTGCAGACTGATGCATGGGATAGGATCTGGCAGAGGAGGCCTCCTCCAATCTCTCTCCCCTCCTGGGCCACTCCCTCCTTCATTCCACCCTGCCCCACCTGGAAATTCCTCTCCCCACCCCGAAAAGCCACAGTGCTGCCTGGCGGTGCTACTTACCACTGGCGGCTCATCGTCGTCATCCTTTCAGCACTGAGGCCCAGCGCCAACTGGTGCTGGATCAGTGCTGGTGCTCCCTCCTCTCCAGGTGCCATGAATATGTTTATGTCACATTTGTGACACCCAGCACCGGCATTACGAGTGTACCACCGGCGCTAGAGCCTTTAGGATTGGGCTCTAATCACTCTCCCAGTAATTCACCCCAGCAAAAATGTCTCAGATTCAGAGTGGACATTCAGGAGAGTTGGGCAGCTGCCACAAACCAAAATAACTAAATCCTCAGAAGGCAGGAACAACACAGGTGACACAAGTATTGTCCTTGCCTCACATCCAAACTTGATGGCAAGCCATAGATATGCCCATAACCATGTGGAAAAGGGCTGCAAGTCATGGCCATATGGATTTCCCATGGGAGCAGCAAATAGACTGCGGGGGTGGGCAGTATTGAAACTTATGCTATGCAGGCTTGCTGAGGAGAAACACTTAACAATGACAACAGTTGTCTAAGAGAACATGCAAATCGTGAGATTTTTTTTGCTTTTCTCGTTTTGTGCAGCTTCCTCTCATATATTCAAAGTAGAGATGCCACGTTGCACAGTAATCTGTGAGAGTCCTTAGAGCAATTTAGAAGTTTTCTCCATGGCAACAACATCTCTGAGATGATGAGACCAATCCTGTAGAGAGGCCGCCTCAGGGCATTTCCATTTTAAGATGATAGCATGCTTAGTACTTATTAGCAGATGGGAACATGTTCCTTGTGTTGTCTGACTTGAGCTGGATTTGGGAAATGGCCCAGGAGCCCAGCTAGCAAGGTCTAAGGGGAAATTCATCGTAATAAAAGGAGAAATGTATTTTCTTTTAAACAAGCTAGAACTTCAGGCAATAGCCATCAGGACAAGAACTACGTCCCTCATCTACCATTCTCTGAAAGATAGCTATCTAGCTTAAACATATTATATTAGAATGGGGTATAGTTCATTTATAGATAGGATACCATAATAACTAACATCTGCAAGAGGGATCTGAAGGCCTTAGGAGTGGACCTCAACAAGTGGGAAGCCCTGGCCTCTGAGCGGCCCGCTTGGAGGCAGGCTGTGCAGCATGGCCTTTCCCAGTTTGAAGACATACTTGGCCAACAGTCTGAGGCAAAGAGGCAAAGAAGGAAGGCCCATAGCCAGGGAGACAGGCCAGGACAGACTGCACTTGCTCCCAGTGTGGAAGGGATTGTCACTCCCGAATCGGCCTTTTCAGCCATACTAGACGCTGTTCCAGAACCACCATTCAGAGCACAATACCATAGTCTTTCGAGACTGAAGGTTGCCAACAAACATAATAACGATATAGCATGTGGATAGGAGTGGAAAATTGGCAGTACAATACTATTCATGCCTACTTAGAAGTAAGCCCCATTAAGTTAAATAGACCTTACTCTCAGGTAAATGTATATAGAATTGCAGCTTTGGAATAAGGTATTTTTACGGCACCAAAATCTTAGGTTCACAGAATGGAGCATAGATGATAATGCATGCCCCTCCCCCCCCCCAAAAAAAGCAGCCAGCCCTTCAATTCTTATTAATGTGAAGCTTTGAATTTGATTTTTTAAAAAATAATTCAGGTAAAAATGCACTTCAGAAAAGTAAATCAATGTGAAACTGAAGCAGTCTGTCTCGTAAGACTTCATCATTTCTTGTTTACCTTATAATCACTATTATCAGATTTATCCATCTAGAATAAAATTCCTAAGCAAATACCACATCTGTGAACCCCTTCCCTGCCATTGCTCTGAGGCCCAAGGGAAGAAGAAGACAAGCCAGGTGGGCAAGGCCTAGGAAGCCCTTGATCAGTTACTGAGCCTATACTGGTGGGACCTCCAGCAGTAGGCAAGGGCCCAAGAGCCCCCCTTCTCAGGGCCCCTGACAATCTCAATTATGTCCTCCCTTATTTGCCTTTTTGAAAATTTAAAAAGCCCCAAACATGGTATCCTGTCCTTGGAAGGAAGCGCTCCAGTCATCTAATCATTTTGGTTGCCCTCTTTTGTACTTTGTACTTTGGGCAGGAGGTCTGGTCTAGAGGGTAGAGCCTCCATTTGCCTGAAGATAACATCCACAAGGTCGCCAGTTCGAGGCCACCGGCACCATAAATGATGAGACCTTGAAGCAGCTGACAAGCTGAGCCGAGTTATTCCATCTGCTCTGCGCGTGGGAGGATGGAGGCCAGAATGTGAAACCAGATCAGAAAGAAACATCTGAAATGTTGTGGTTCTTGAAAGAAACCTTCTTTCAATTGTAAAAATCCCTACGGGGATTTAAATAGCCTGCCTATGTAAACCCCGCCTTGAATAAAGTCTTGAATAAAGACCAAGAAAGGCGGTATATAAATACCTGTATTATTATTATTATTATTATTATTATTATTATTATTATTATTATTATTATTATTATTATTACTTTTCCCAGTTCTACAGTGTCCTTCCTGTGGTGCAGCAACCAGAACTGTATACGTGTGTATGGTAGTCTGCACCATATGTTTGTATAAGAGCAATACAATATTAGAAGCCTCTATCCCTTTCCTAATGACCGCTAGCAAGCAATTTGCCTTCTTTACCACTGCCACCTACACACATCTTTATTACCACAACTCAAATATCTCTTTCCTGGTCATCACCAACAGCGAAGATTCCCCTAAGCGTATATATGAAATTGGGATTTTTGGCCCCAATGTGCATCATGTTGTAGTTATTGGCACTGAGCTGCATTTGCTGTTTGGCTGCCCATCCACCCAATTTGGAGAGGTCCTTTCACAATTTGCTTTGGGTTTTATCACCTTGAACAGGCATGCAAACTTGGCCACCTTGCTGTTTATGCCAACTCCATATCATTTATGAACAAGGAAAATGTACTTTGGTTCAACTTTAGGTTCCTTCAGTTCATTTGCATCCTTTACTACTCAAGTGTACGTGCACACTGATGAACCATGGCCCTGTCCAAAAAAGCAATTGTGTGATTGACTACTAATTGTGTATGACTGCAGCAAGATGATCCTTTTCTTAGTGGTGTTTTACCAATGTGCAATTGCATACTGATAAAACTGCAAAAAAAAAGGAATTGTGATATGTTTGTATATGTTGTTGTAGGGAAAGCTACAAGTCAAAGGCTTCCAGTAACCAGTAAATAAGGCACAGGAGGTGTGGTGGTGCTGGTGGACAAGATAACTTGGTGATGGGAAGGCTAGCAGGGACAGGAGAGAGAAGCTGCAAATTATTCTCTGGCTCAGATTTAAATCCGTGCTGGATTCAGGCTTTGAAAAGCTTGCCTCTCCTTTGAGGCCAGCTTTTACAAGTCACAGACAAAAGAGGATCTCGGCTGCTGCAAATCAGGACACAATGAAAAAGCTGCTGCCCAAAGTGGTATATTCCTTCAATAGCCTTTTGAATCATCTTTGTGGAGGGAATAAAGTGATTGCAATTTTTGCACAGCAACCTATCCAATCTGGGTTGCCATCCGTTTCTGTCTTCATGTGTGACTATTGGGATGTTCTTATCTGTGTCTTCTTCAGCCAGAATCACGATCGCCCCCTTTAAGGAGGTGATCGGAGTTTGTTTCGCCTGACCAGGACACGAGAGTCCCTCCCCAAAGGGGAGGTGTAGGGGGCTGGGTCGGGCAGCTACGGTGGTCCTTTAAAAGGGGGCAAGACCCAGCCCTCTTCCTCCTTGTGCACGTGGGCACCGTGGGAACACCCACCCGCCCGCCCTAGAGACAGTCTGAGTTTAACTGGTCGCCGTTTGGGGCCGGGTAGGAATTTTTTGCTGCCTGCCAAGATTGGTCAAAGGGCAGGCAGTTTTTTCGCCTACCCCAGACTGTTATGGGCCAAGGGGTTACACTCCCCCTGTTTGCAAGCTGCCATCGGTCACTTTAAGAGGGCAGGTGGTGCGGGTTGAGAGGTGTGAATGGGACTCTGGCATGCACCTTCAGGCAGCATAGGCAGGGCAGAACCCTATTTCAGTCCTCAGGGGCTTGGCGGCACGAGGACTTAGACGGGGCCCTGGCCGGGATCGCAGGGCCCACCTCAGAGGCTCAGCGGCTCGAGGTGACGCAGTCTGCAGTCCAGCTGCCTTCCCCTTAAGGGATAGACATGGAGGAGACGCACCGTCCCAGCAGCGGGGCGCGACTCGGAGTCGGGTGCATGCCCGCCTGGGGGCAGAGGTTTCTGGTACCGCCCAGAGGTCCCTCCCCGCACCACAGGGGCTTTCGCTGCCTCGGATGCTGCAGGTCTCAGCCTCTGCTCCTCTTGTTTAATGTACAATAAAATGGCCCTTTCTTCCATAACTGTTGTCTCGAGTGTTCATTGGACAGTGCTGAAACAATGAGGGGTAGCTGGTTTAGAAATAGGGGTGGCATCAGAGGTTGGTGTGATGTGACATTGCCTGAAGGCCCATATACATCAGAGAACCCACCTGTCTAGGCTGATCCTGAACCTTCAGTGCTTTAGTGAACACTCAAAGTGCCAACAGGGGACAGTCACAAAGGATTCTCAGTGTAGGGCTTTGCACCAGTCTTGCAGCAACCTGGCATCAGCACTGTTCAGGTGATATTCTTCTTATATATGACCTGTGAAAACTTAGAAGTGATATATAGCTCAATCCTATCCTTGGCCAGCCCACAGGATGCAACAGCATTGATGCAGCCTATGCTGTGTCCTGGTGCCCTGCTGTGCCATTATCAATGGATGGCACCAGTCCAAGTGGTATCAAGGGGGCATGCTGAGGCTGGATGGGTGGGTGGCATAGGATGTTGGTGGTGCCATGACTGCTGCTATCCACCCCTTGCCTGCTTGACACACTCCAGGTGGCTCTGATTCACACTCTGATCCTTCCCTTCTCCTCCCTGATCTTCCATCTCCCTACCCACATTCTTTCTCCCAAACAATCTCCTCCAGCAATGGCTGGGTGCTCTGCTGGCACATGCATACAGTCTTTCACACAGGTGGCCTCTCCATGTGTGTTGTCACTGCAGCCACAGCACTGATGAAGTGAGCCTTCTGCTGATGGTATGCTTTCCATCAGCAGAAGGCACCAATAGGATTGGACCATTAATTGGTTTAAAGTCTACATACTGAACTGTCCCATATCAGTATAAGTATCTCCTTTTATACTAAATAATGGGAATTGCAGCTATTTTCTTCTTCTTCTTCTTCTTCTTCTTCTTCTTCTTCTTCTTCTACTACTACTACTACTACTACTACTACTACTACTTCATGACTGCATTTCTGTAAATACATTATACAGCAATAATAGTCAAGATTAAAGGAAGTTAAATGAGAAATGAGAAAGAAAAGATACCTCTTCACAAGTTGTAATTCAGCCAACTGCTTTGGTGTTGTCATGGTCTTGAATTCTCAGTTTAACTCTATAAATCAGTTCACTGCCTGTATAAATTCATTTACAGCATGTGCTTCGTTGAACTTACCCGAACAACTTATCATTCACATCTATTATGTATACTTTGTTTGAATTCCTGATTTCATCTGGATCATGAGATAACACCATGGGTGAGAACATTAGAAAAAATATGGCATATGGAAAGGGACTTGGAAGACACATGCACTCCCTTTTCCCATGCTATTTTAGAAATAGGCTTGAGCTGAAGGTTTCTGAGTTTTGGTGAATTGAGCTAACATTTTAGCATTATTTGGAGGGAAGAATCTTCATGAAACTGCATGAAAACTGAAATTGTTCCTTTGTTTTCATCCAGGTTTTGGGCACTAATTTCAAGTCAACCCAGAGCTGGGCAAGAGTACCCAAGTCCAATTTTTTTAAAATCTGAGAAATAAGCTGTGCCTAAGATTGTCCAAAGAACCCAGTTCAGGATAGCTCCTATGGTTTGGGTGTAAGAGATCTGTGCAGAGCTGAATGAAGTCCCTAGTAAGGATTCATGAACTTTGGAACCTCCATTGCCCAGATATGCACTGTAGTTGAAATAAGACAAGGTCAACCTTAGTATGAATTGGGCCACTTTAATTACAATTAAAAATGCAACATATCCTGCAGTGAATTTTAACCCAATACAATTACTCTCCCGTTTAGTGTGGACACTACTCTGGAGGAGATAGATGCTACTGTTGCTTCCCCCTTAGGATGATACCATCCTGGTTCCAATCCACCATCACCTTCAATGAACCCATTGATCCATTTTCTGTCTATACTCAATCCCTCAACCTCTTCTCAGAGTGTAACTCCAAAGCATAGGAAGTGGGGATTGGTATATCGGACTCCATTATGCCCCCCCCCCCAGAATACACCACACAGTCAAGAACTGCAAGGAACTGAGATTTATTGCAAGTGGTAAGTATAGCTGGGTCTCATTTGCCAAGACTCTTTGCCCTTTTTTGCCCCCTAGTTAACTGCATTGGGGCCCACCACTGGGATTTCTCTCACACTGAATTCCCAGGAGGTCAGGGGTATTTGATTGCTTGGGAAGAAAGGGGGAACCCACACGGCACCTCCTGCAGGGTGGAGGTAAAAGGCTTGCCTGGGTGAGGAGCCAAGCAGTCCACCTTCCACTCTCCCCTCACCAGGGGAATCTCCAGCCTGGGGCATAAAGGGAGTTCACTCCCCCAAGTCATCTCTCTCTTCCTGTCTCCTCTGTCCTGGATTCCCTTCCTTCTTTGTGGCCCAGCTGCCCACCTCTTCTGGTCCACCTATCTGGTGCTTCCTTTCCCCAAACTCCATGGCTCTTCTTCTTCTTCCCCTGGTTTCCCTTGCCTCCAAGGTACTTCTCTCCAACTGAATGTACTCTTCCTTGTTACTCTGTGCTACTTCCCCTTTCCCCTCTCATCCATGTAGGCCCTCCTCTCAGGTCTCTGTTGCTCCTTTGCCTGCCTTCCTGCTGGCACCTGCCCTCTTCTCACTCCACTCCCAATCAGCCTCAGCCAACTGGCTCTGTCTGTGGCTGATTCCAAGATGCCTGGGTATGACATTATCTCTGGGCATCCTGGACCCTCCTAGATGGCTGGGACATGCTCACATGAGCCATGCAGCTTTGCCAGCACAAGCAGGGCTCCCATGAGCATCAATCATGTGGACAGCACACAGGGTTTGTTCTCGTTTCCACACTTTATGACATTTGAGATAGCGGTTCTCATCGTCATTATTGTCATTATTGGTAATGCTCAGTTTCTAAAAGATATTTTGTTTCTTCAATGATTGCACAGGACAAAAGAGAACAACTTGCAAAAAAGATAAAAGGTTAGTATAATCATCTCCAAACAGCTGCCCTTTAACACTCTGGGGAAGAAATAAGTTAGCAAGACAGCTTTTTATATTTTACACCTCATGAGATGAAAATTCTGATTCCTTTGAAACCTTAACTATATGTGGATAGAAACAGTTTGAGTCTATCCGGGACAGTCTGAAACATTTTCTGATCTGCCACCACATGATCTATATTCCCTGTAAAGGGTCTGTGCTAGTAAGCATCTTATCCTTGTGCTGCTTGGTGTCATGATTGTGTCATAACACCATCTCTGCATACTCAGTCATAATGTCACATGTCATCACCAACTTCCAGGTTGCCAAGCTCTATGTTGCGTTGAGCTATGTGGCCATACAGCCATGCAGCTTAGCGGGAACCCTGATGACAAAGACTGAAGTGTGCTGGGAGTGTGCATATACATCCCAACCCCCCCCCCCCGCCATTCCATTATTTAATCATATGACAGGGTCATCCAAACTGCCTCCCATGATTAACAAATGGAGTCCTGGCAAATCAGGTGGGGGTGGGATGTGTATGCTTAACTTGCTCTCCCGCCATTTTAGTATGGACAGGAGCTGGTAGGACAAGTATCCGCTGAACCAGGTCTCTGTGAATAAGAAGAGCCCTGCTGGATCAGGCCCATATAGTCCAGCTTCCTCCATCTCACGGTGGCCCACCAGATGCCTCAGGGAGCACACAAGACAACAAGAGACCTGCCTTCCCAGTGCCTTCCCTTGCACCCTCCCTTGTGACTCCACCATGATGACTGTCTCCAGATCCACTCTGTCTGTGTGGTGGGGAATAAGAGTAGGGCTGCAGTCCTGTACACACTTATGCGGGATAGCTCCATTGAACACAGTGGGACTTACTTATGAGTAAACATGTCTTGAATCACATTAAAAGTCAATCTCTTTGGAAGTTTTCAAGCAGAGGCTGAATGGCCATCTGTCATGGATGCTGAACCATCCCCATAAACCCATAAACCTGCTGCTAGCAATGGCTTTCCAGTGTTTAACCAGTGTTCTTTCCCAGACTAACTTGGAGATGACAGAGATTGAACATGGAACTTTCAGCATGCAAACCAGGTGATCTACCACTGAATTCAGTCTATCACTTCAAATTGGAGTTTGTATTTTTGGATGCTATATGCAAAATAAACATGCGCACCACAGAGACCAAAATGCTAAACATTTCTCCCTTGTGTGCTAGTTTACTATATGCAAGGAGGCTTGTTTTTGTTTTATTTAATATGGGGGAGCATTCAAATCTATGACTCTCAGATGCTGTCCAAGTGTTCTAGAAGGACATGACTCCATCTTCCAGCAGCATCTTTCATAGGAACCTGTAATTAATCTTGGGTCTTTTACATTGTTAGACTCCTGGGCAAAATGAACATTTTCTTATCATAAGGAGCTTGGCCTCATATGTGTGTTTGGAAGAAGCTGAAGGGTTATTTTCTTTCTCCTCCACTATGCATTTCAGAAACAGCAAGTACTCGGTTTATACTCCAAGAGACTATGATAATTTTCTATCTACGTCTTTTGGTGGGGAAAATAATTTGTTCTGCATTTCATCATCCCTTCAGCACAAAGTTGTTCTTATACAACTTGTTCTCAAGTTGTTCCCAAAAGGTTTTATAAAACCACAAACATTCCAGTTTGTTACAAAAGTTCATGTCTTTGTCAAAAATGCCTAAACCTGTTAATCCTGTCAGGAGGATGGTTGCTGTTCTGTCACTTTGAAGGAAAGGCAGATTCCCAACCACAGCTTCCTCCCCTCCTGACCTACAGCCCACTCCTGACATCATCAGCAGGGAGATTAGCATTGGGGTGGTAGAAACATAGGCTGAGAATTGTTATGCAAGTCATGATTTTGTCATCACCATGTATGTGCTATTTCAGAAAGGTCTATCTTAAACTTACAGTGTTTCTAACTATCAGGTAAATGGATAATGGTCCCAGTGGGGCTGTTGGAAAATGATATTGCTTCTCAACCTATGTGTGGGGACTGAAATATACATTCAGAGGGTCGCTCTTGCATTATACTATTTATGCCTTTTCTCCCCCACTATGAGTAGCAATTGCTCACAGACTTGCACAGTCCTGCGGTGGGCTTGATAATTAAAAATAGCTAAGCAATTGTTTAGAAAAATGAACACTAAAATTTAATTATCTTGCCATTCTTTGATTTGTTTGCGGCTTGTTGACAATCTTATCCTGTCCTGACCCCCCACAACTTTAAGACTGGCTCAGTTTACTACTAAATATTTCACTTCTAAATGTTTTGACACCTAAGCTTCAACAGTTCCTGTTTCATCATTCTCACCCCTTGATTCACACATGCTGACTTTGTTTTTCAATACATTGTCACAATGAATGCACTTTTAAAATCTGAATTCTTGTTTAACCGGCTTGAATATCCAAGATAGGAAGGCAGGGGAAAAATGTTGGGTGGCCATCTATCAGTCGAATCTCATCTAGCCATCTCAAGTAAATGAGTCCAGTGACATTTGAAAAGTGAAGACAGAAGAGCAGACAACCCCAAGAGATGCAAACACTGCCAACCAAAATGAGACAATGGGTAGCGCTCAAAGCTTACCTTCTTCCAGAGCAAGAACATTTCCCAAGGAGGGAACCAGTGAATGCAACCCATTGTGTTGGACGGTGGTCATGATGACAATTCCTTTCAGAGACCATCTCCAAAAGAAAATGGTTTTGGTTCTCTGCCCTGAAAACACTACTTTACATGCCATCTGTAGGCAGAGCGCACCCAGAGGGAGCTCAGATGCTGGGCAAAGTACACATAATACATGTGAAGAATAAGTTGTCAGGTAAGACCAGTGAAGCACATACTATCAATCAATATAATAGGCAGAAACATGCTTTGTAGTACTAAATCAGGAATTACAGACAGTGACAAAGTCAAAAAAGCTGTATGAAAACTTATGAAGATTACCTACTTCAACATGAGAACACAACAGTAGTGTTGTGCACAATGACCTACAGTCATCTCATTTCTGTCTGATTAAGAGCTTTGTCAAAACAAGACTGACAGCCCAATCCAAAGTTTCCCAGCATTACAGTGGCACCAAAATGGCCACCACTGTATCCTTTGGGGTCAAGGAAGCTGCCAGGAGTCTCTTTGGGGTAAGGGAACATCAGCTTCCTTACCATGTGTAGAACGCAGCTGGCTCTGATGGGTCTACTCGGATATGCACCAGTGCTTGCAGTCATGTAGAGCTCCTTGGCTCAGGAGGCGGTGTACGATCCAGCAGCAGACTCTGCCATCACCTCCACTTCCTCCCAGGCCTGTTCAGCCTTCCAGCTTTCCCTCCCTGTTCTGCCCTCTCCCTGCCCTGAGAAGCCATCCTGCCACCCAGCAGGGATACTTACCACCTGATTGTCCTCCTGGGTGTCCTGCCATCACTGAAGACCAGCACCAACTGGCGCTGGCCTCTCTGCCTGTGCTGGGTGTCTCCCTCTGGTGAGAATGTGCCTTATGGCACTTTTGTGACACCCAGCATCAACACTGTGAACGTAATACTGTCACCAGGCAGCATAGGATTGGGCTGTTAAATATGTATACTTTAAGGCATCCAAGTTGGCTGTGACAAACTCACTATCCTCTTACTTGCTTCATCTTTGATAAAAGAGGTAGCTCTTTTGAAAGTATTCAGGGCACTAAATTGCAAATAATCACTCTGAAGATTGATGGATAATTTGAAATGACTGTACCTAGGCTGCAGGTGAATAATAATAATAACAATAACAGTATTTATATACCGCTTTTCAACTAAATGTTCACAAAGCGGTTTACAGAGAAAAATCAAATAACTAAATGGCTCCCTGTTCCAAAAGGGCTCACAATCTAAAAAGATGCAAAAAGAATACCAGCAGACAGCCACTAAAACAGACAGTGCTGGGGTGAGGTGGGCCAGTTACTCTCCCCCTGCTAAAAAAAGGAGTACCCACTTGAAAAAGTGCCTCTTACCCAATTAGCAGGGGTTACCCAATTAGCAGGTGAAAATGCTGTAATATGACCCTTCAAAATCTATGCTGAGTGAATTTTTTTCTGCACCTTTACACATTTAGTTGGGCTTGTGTGATAGAATATTAAGTCCCTTGGGGCAGGGACTTGTTTTTTTTTTTTTTCACAGAGTAAAGCACCATGTGAATTGATGATGCAATAATAATACTAACAGCCCAAGCCAATCCACTGGCAGAAGTACCTGGTTCCTGGTTCACATATCATGATGCTGTCATGTTTGCCAAGGCCACTGGCGATTGCAACAAAGAAGCCAGTGTAGTTGCTGACACCCACACACGTTTGCTAGTAATGAAGACATCATCGTTCACTAGTGCTAAGTGAGTTGGCAGTGGTGGTAGAGGTGGGAGGGGTGAGGAAGAGAGTGGGAGGAACAAGGGTGTTCCTGGATGGGGATGGGGAGGAACCAGGGTGGGAAGGAGGTGAGAGGGAGGAGAGCCGTTTGGAGGTAATGGCTCATGCCAGAGCTTATCAGCTCTTTGAAGAACTTCCCTACTTCTTTCCTTTCCTTGGACATACATCACCAAAATAGGCAACACATGTCCGAGGACACCCATCGGTGTCTGGTAGGCTACCAAGTGTAAGTACAGGTAGGCCCCCGTATCTGCAGATCCAGTATCCGCAGATTCAGTTATCAACCGATCGGGGGGGGGGGCTTGCCCCCTGTGCACCCATTAACATTATTTACATGCTTACCCTAACAAAAATGTTCTTTTTTACAGGGTTGCTATAAGCATACAAGCTTAGAGCAATGCACAGGCTACTTTCTGGTAGCTTGGATGCTTGAAAAGACTAGACCAAAGTTAACTGGAAGTGGTTAACTTCTGCTTCCTGTTAAACACAATTAAGTCTTTTCAAGCATTCAGGCTGCTGAGAGGCAGCCTGCCTGTCGTTATAAGCTTGTATGCTTATAGTGACCCTGTAAGTAAAGAACATTTTTGCTGGGGTAAGCATTTAAATAATGGTAATTGGCACAAGGGGGTGCAGGGGCCACGGAGACCGGGTTCCCCATATATGTGGTTTCCATATCTATGGGGGTCCCTGGAACAGATCCCTTGCAGATACAGGGGCATGCTTGTACAAAATATTTTTACTTATATCTAAATATTCCATTTAGTATAGATGTGTATCTAAAAAAACATTTTTATATGCAGCTCAGAGCTCGGCTACCCAGAAGCCAGTGCTGACATGTGATCATCACTAAATATTTGGAGGCCCCATCCCACCAATGTGTAGCCATGAAAGGGTTCTGTGCCGGTGGCAGAAATTATTATATAGAGCATTGGATGCAGAACCACTTATGCCCAAAGTATTTCTCTCTTAAGATTCTTCCATTCTTATATGGAGTGATGTGGGACCTACTGAAGTACCTTCTTCTTGTACCACTTGTTGACATCAGATGTGTCAGGCCAAGTGAGGAAACTCCATGCCAGACTAGTATGAGTTTCTCTTTAGACTAGCACCACTGCTGCCAGGAACTGGAGCAATGCTGAATGGGATGGAATGGGCCAGGATTTGAGCTCCTTATTTCCAATCTGAAGTTAACCAATGAAGTGGCAATGAGCCACACAGCAGCAATTAAAAAGGAACTCCATTCAAATCTGCCCCTTCAAATTAGCAAAGTGGTTTTCAAAGTGATTACAGACTTTTTCAGTGTTTGGTTTGTCATAGATCAACTTCCTTTCATTAAGGGAAAGATTACAACATAGTAAAAGGAGAACATAATCCAGCGTTTTAAATAAAATTGAACACTAAATTTAGGAATTATAGCCAGGGACAGCACATTGTTCCTTTTCCCTATTCATTCCTGCTGTCCTTAGTCATCATGAAAGTCCTTCAGATTTGTTCTGGACAAACCATATCTTAAAGAAATGACAGTAGTTCACCCTCCATGGCTCATTTAGTATCTGGCCTCTCTGATGACTCTCCAACAAGGGTATAAAAGCTATAATGTGGAGAACAGCATAGCAAGAATCGGAAATTCTAGGCAATTCCATGTGGGCCAATGAAGCAATTTCAATACAGGCCAGAAACTAGATAATGTTTTAAACTCATTGCTTCTGGGAAGCCAGCGCCACAAACCAATTAAGCTGGCATATTTAGATATAAGCCAGTTGAAGCCTGCTCAAAGTGAGTGCTCAATCGTAGACGAAGGACATGTGGCTTTCTCAAGATCTTTGAAACAGTACTTTTGCCAAGTGGTGGAAGTTTGCTTATTCATGCCTAGCAGCTGCAACAGTAAACAGTTTGTGGCAAACCTGTCTGGGTCTGCCCATTTCCAAGAAAAACTTTGCCCTTGTTTTTCCTACTTTTTAGAGATGCATTTTGGTGTTGTACATGTCATAGGGTGGGCCCTCCAGTACCTTATATGGCAGCACTATGCTGCGTCGGCAACAACTTCGGTACCAAAGGTCGATATGTTGGCACTGGGATTTGGACACAGGAATGTGCAGGTACAGTAGCATTTGAATATTTTATTTGATGTGAACCAAGTAACTCTGGACAAGCCTTGGAAAGGAGACCAAAGCTAACAAGCTGTTGTGAGAGGGTGGCACCAGGAGGAGTCAGTGGGGACACAGGAGTGACCCCACTGTGGGAGGGTGAAGGACTCAAAGAGATAAGCTGCTGTAAGAATGCATACAAGTGTGGAGGTCAGCTTCCAAAAATGATTAACAGCCTGACTGATTTGCAGCGGCTCTTGCCGGAAGCTCAGAAGGCATATCCACCAGAAAAGAAATGATGACCACCCCATGAAGGAATATACCTGGAAATGAAGGGTTCTATGAGTTTCTCATAGAATAATTTTTTTTAAAAAACCTCATTTGTTAAAAAAATGAGTTTAGTGATAGCCTGTCTATGTGAACCTCCTTGGGGTCTGTAGGATCCTCACTCATTGTGTCAGTGAGAAAGGTGGTATATAAATACAGGTGTGTGCCATTTTAAAATGGGAATATGTAACCTCCTATCCTTGTTGTTATGTGATTAGGTCATTAAGTGAACATTCAGCCCAATCTATTGCTTTTGTGGTGTAAACAGACACTCCCTGCCACACACTTGCTGGCTTCACAGGCTACTGGAGATTCGTTGCCTCTTTGCATTAGGCACCTCTTTGTTGTGTAAACAGACTCTCTGCTGCAGGCTATGGGAGTCCTGACTGCCTCATTACGAACTTCTTTGTTGTGTTTTGACCACCATCATATATGTTGTCCATTGTTAAGCGGAAGGAGGTTGTTAAGCGGCACACGCCTATACTGTATAACAACAATACTGATGATTGATTTGACAATGTGGTTGACTTTTTGTACTGCTGTCCCCTTTCTTTGGGGACTGAGCAATGTCTGCATACCATCAGTTCCTCTATACATGACCTTGGTGTTGTTGTGGGGTTGTGGTTTTATAGGAGCAGTGTAAGATGGGGTGTAAGAACTGGCCGAAAGTTCCAGATGTTCAAGGGTTAATATTTCCCCAATGTTCCGAAACTATGCATAGAAGCATAGAGTCCACTTTGGTGGTATGCATTTACGAAGAGGCAGAGCTGGAATTCAAATGTAGACAGTTATAGATAACAACCATGATCCAGACTGGATTGCAAATCTCTGCCTAGCATTAAAAATGTATATGACTTTAAAGTACATTATCCAGTTTATGCTCTCCAGCTGGAGAACTCAAAATAAACAAACAGCTTCCAATATGGGAGGTGAACTCAGAACATGCTGCCTGACACAAATGGACCTTTTTTTTTTCTTGGGGACATTGGCTAATAGAGAAGGAGTGAGAAGGGGCGAAGATTAATACAGCATGCATTGCAGAGGTACCTTGTTAGTACTTTAAATCTTGTAAAGATAAAAGGTGAACACCATCCATTTGGCCACCTAGCACTTCACTTGGCAAAGGCAGAGCTATTTTTTATGGGGAAAAACAGAGAGTACCTCCTTGAATGGACACACTACACTTCAGAATGGCCTCCAAAGAGTCTCCTTTGTGTTCTTAAAGCAAATTATGTCAGACCACATTAACTATGAATCAATTCTTTCCTACCTTGTTAGAGAAGCTTCTGTAGGAAGTGCAAGGTTAATGGTCATTTTGGAACCTTTTCCCTTGAAACCATGGTAGTATTTTTCCCCCTTTACCAGAAAGGCAAATTTTTATTACCTTACTGCAGTGAAACAAGAACAAAAAGTAAAAATCTTCTCTTAGCAGCACCCAATGAAAGCATCCCCTTTTCACTTGTAGAACATGTATACGATCCATGTTTTCATATCCTTTGCCTGTGTGAACAAAAGGACGTGACCTTGCAAGCAAGTACATGTTAGACTTTTAATCATTATACAGTTTCTCTAATATTTGGCTATAATTCCTGTTGAAAAGAGAGGTTTTTGTCCCTGCAGCTTGTTCTTGAAAGGAACTAATTCCACAGCTTTGTGCTGCATTTTACGACAGCTGTGTTACACAGTCAATATTTTATTTCTGCATAAATAATGGAGAGCAGGAATACTGGAACATCTGCACTTGTCGCTAGGCACCCACCTAGGAAGGGCCAGACCAGTTCATGACTATTAGAAGGACTGTTGGCAAGAGGCCACAGATTCTCAGGCCAGGAGGGCCACATTTCCAATCTTATATTGGAACCATATAATTCCAGGTCTTGGACCAGATCCTGCATCAGATCCTACATTTTTGGGTCTCTAAGACAGTTGTGCTAGTACTATATATAGACAAGAATCCAAACCCAGGATGTCTATCTTGCAAAGAAACACTGTTCTGAGGTAGGAGGTCTCTTGAACAGATACACCAGTGGTTCCCAAACTGTGAGCCGTGACTCCCTGGGGAGCCACGGAAACCAGCCAGGGGAGCCACAGAATCCTCGTAAAAAACCTGCCTCTGTATATAATGTATAGGATTGTATCCCTAATGGGGAGCTGCAGCCAATGGCCCAGTAGGTCAAGGAAGCTGTCTATCGAAAAAATTGGGAACCACTGAGGCTGCAATCCTAACCACACTTTCCTGAAAGTAAGCCCCATTGAACAAAATAGGACTTACTTCTGAGTAGACCTGGTTAGGCTTGTGTCCTGAGATGCACAATCCTTACACACCTTTGGAAAATGCCTTGGTCCCTGGTCAAATATTTCTGAAGGTCATGTACTGCGACAGCCACTTTAAACAAAATGCAGCATGCTGTTTTATTTTTTTCTTATTGGCAAACAAGCTAACCATCTTATTGACTGACTTTTGGATTTTAAGCAAGCCCATCACCTTGGTGTCTGTTTTAAGATGTTAATGGATTAATTATAATTCCCTGTCATAGCTTGTTCTATGACAGATTTCTGTACTTCCATCTTGCTGGTAAAAGGACATTTTTAACTTTTTCCTCCTTTCTTCAAGGGCAGAGCACTTGCACATGAGGCCTGCCCCCCCCCCTTCACTTTGGTCAATATTTGGATCTTCACTGGATTCTGTACCTCAGAGGCTTTCAGTTATGCTCATCCCTTCCCAGCTCATAATCCACCAAGATAATATTCTAATTGAATTGGACTTATAAGTGACAGTAGAAGATCCATTATCTTCCCTTACCCCTTCTCTCAATGTTTAACATTTGTTGCCAATGTATTTATTGTTCTTGAACTGTTGAACTGAGCTTAGCCATATGTAAATTCTTTTTGAGACGAAATTGCTGCCGGACGGGAACACTGTTGGAAACTTTGGACTAGTGATAAAACCCATTAGTGTTCCAATGCAATGCACACTTACCTGAGAGTAAGCACCACTGAATATAGTACTGTTTACTGCTGAGTAAACATGGCTAGGATTGCTGGACATGGCTGTAACCTTAATGTGCACCGTCACCAGGATGCAAGTGCTGAGTGGGACTTATGACTCCATGCATCTCTTCTGGATTCATTCTCATATGCCTAGATGGGAGACTGTCAAGAACCCCTCTTGAATTCCAGCAGGGAAGAAATTAGGTTGTGAGGAGGACTCTCTCTCTCCCTGTTTTCAAGCAGTGAACCTTTTCATCAACATGCCCCTAGAAAAGAAGTGCAGAACAAAGAGCTAGGAAACAGCAGAATATGTCAGTACTGGGCACTCAATTCCACTTCTTCAGAATGTCAGCTTCCCCCCCCCCCACCTTCTGGTTGCAAAGATATGGCTAAAAATGTGTGTGGGTGATACTTGCTGAAATGTCAAATTTGACTGGCCTCTATAGGGAATGAGCCTTTTTTTCCACGAATTTCCAGAGGAGTATATTTAGCAACATGAAGTTTTATAAGAAAGGGAGAAGAAGGAGGTACATAATGCTACAGAAAGGACTGGGCATAGAGCCCTACAGAAAATTTATTCCCTATCAGCTGACAGGCCACCCCAATTTCAAGAAGTCAGGTGTACCAGCAGTACACAACTGAAATACATTTCCTTTCTTTCAAGGTCATATCAGGCATGGTAACAAGCGCTAGGTGTGGAATGCAAGCTGGAAGTTATCAATATCAAATGTACTTTTTCTCATTCCAAGGTATTAGAGATGATAATGGTACCGTGAGCTCCAGCAGCCCAACTGAACCCAACAAGGAGCTTCCGCAATTGACAGCTTCCTCCCTTGGTGCTCGCTGATGATGCCATCACTGGGTGCCAGGGATCTGTGTGATGCCGACAGCTTTGCAGCTGACAGCAATCACGGGGATAGAGCTTGGCTCATGGTATCAGTCCTTTAAAAGGGCTGCCAGCTAAGAGCTGGAAGGGGGGAGAGGAGAAGGAGAGCTGAAGAGAGGAACAGAGGGAGAAGGACAGAAAAAGAGAGCCAGAAGGAGAGAGAGGGAAAGAAGAAACCCAAGAGGAGAAGGAAAGGAAAACTCAGTCAGAGGGATGAGGACAGGGAGGAAGAGGAGGAGTAGGAAACGCAGAAGGAAAAAGAGAAGGAGAGAATCAATAGGAGCCAGGAGGAAAGTAGGGTGAATGAGGAAGAAAATAGAGAAATGGAACAGGAAAGCAAACCTGCCCAGAGAGGGGAATTAGACATGGAAGTGGACCTCCTTTTATTCTTGGTCCCTCCAGGGGTTAAGAAGATCCATCTAAGAATGTTTGGCAGCTTTGGCTAAACAGGAAGGCCACTGGAACCCTGTCTGCCTGAGAGAAACTGGGGATTCTGAATGTCTACATGAAAGAAAACCAATACCCAAGTGAAGCAACTATGAGATCATTACAAAAGATTGGACTGATGAGAAAGCAACCCCATTTCTGTTAGCTCCTCACCCTGTGTTGTCCTCTGATCTCTGTCAATAAACCTCTCTTACATCAAATTCTGCATCTTCCTTGTCTGGCTCTTCTCTCACAGCATCCTAGCTGGCAGAATTTGATGTAGACATTCCCCACCCCAGATGAGATGGAGGACAGTGTGATGCCCACTTGTCGTGAGGAGGGTGAATTGTTCTTAGATTGGAAGCCAAATGTTCAGAGGATGGGATGATATGAAGAGTTGCCACCTGATTTTGCTTACAGTGACATTTCCAGGTGAATTGGAAGTTCCTGCTGGAAACACCAGTTGGGATTTCAAAGGCAGTTAAAAGAACTTCAGAAAGGACAGCAACACTATTCACTGGTTTTATGGCTCCCAAGGGCCACAAAGGGATAGCCAAGGACCTGGATCAATTGTTTATGCTGTTTCTGTTTGCCATCAGGACAACTGGCATACCTGCCGTACTTGCCAACATGCAAACTGGCATACTTGCAGCCAACATGATTGCCAACATGTGTATCTGCTCCTAACTACTGCTCACAGGCAAGTAGCTGGCAGCCTCAGTTCTCCCATTGGCAATGTTGGATTAATAATATTGGCCTTCTTTCAGAGTCATTTTGAGGATGTTTGAAATAATATATATGGAGCACTTGAAAACATACTTGAAATGCACAATATAAATGTGAAGTATTCTACGTTGGTTATTACAAAACAGACTTTCATATTCGGAAAGAATTTCAATCTCATTGTGAAGTTGAATGTTTTGGGCCATGCCTGTGCTACAGGTTTTCTTGTTTATTGTGGAATTTTGATTTATATTTGTGCTTTCTCGCCAGCTCCCTCCCATATCTCACATGCAATTAGTGCAAGACTTCTATCTGCACACAATGTGTTGGGCTGTAAATTGTGACAATAAAATTTAATGCCTCTTCAACCCAAGACCATTTTTTTTTTTGCATGAGAACTGAGGAGCTATACCAGTTCTTAACACAGAGACCAGAAACTATACAGAAGATGGATTTTAAATGTATGTTAGCATTAATGTATGGTAAACCGTCTCCTCCCCTCCTATCACCAGTGCAAAATTAATGACTTTATGATTGTTGTGAAGGGCAGGTACAGAAAGAGGCAGATAAGAGGCAGATAAGAATTCAAACAGGATACAACATTTTGAAAGGAACCGGGTAATTATATAGCAACAACCTACAACTATTGTGGAGGTTACAGATCTAATAACCAGCAAAGTCTCTCAGGAAGCCTGGCATGACTGGGCTATCTACATTATCTCTCTAGCACCTCAGTGCTCAAGCACGAGCATTCCAAATGGGCAGCAAAGTATCTCTCTTGCAGAGAAAAGCAAATGTGCCATCTAATGTCAGCCACCTAATGTTCTGCTGAGTGTAGCCTACCTTCACTGACCCAGGCGAAAGCTCTACTCTGGAATCATCAAGCCCTGTGAGTACTTGGCTACCCCTTCATTTCTCTTAAGATGAATATCCTGGGCACCTTTCCAGTCTCTCCCCTTGGCAGCATTCTTCACACCCACACACACTGAACTGCCAGAGTTGTGACAAGGAGAAAAAAAAAGAAAAAGAAACAGCAGAAACAGTAGCTTCAACCACCTCCACCAATCAGAATCCACATCAGTGGGGATAAAAAGACTCAGTACCAAGCCAAACAATTGAAGCTACATGAAAAATTCCTCCTTGATCCCCATGAAGAGTGACCAACCTCAGCCCTGATTAGCTCTCTGTCCTAGGGGATGTTTTGCCTCTTTCATTTGACTCTGATTTAAGATAGGAATGGGCCTTATCTAGCCCCAGATCCCACCTCTCACCCAAAATCTTGTGAGGCTTTTGGACCCAATCCCAGTCTTTGCATGACTACACATCAAAGTATGTCCTATAGCAGTGGTTCTCAATTTTTTTACTTCTAGGGCCCACTTCTTCAAATGACAATTTGATAGGACCTACAGGAAATGATGTAATTAACCTGGAAATGATGTCATGGCTGGAAGTTACATCATCAAGCAGGAAAATTTTTTAAAACATCCCATATGACAAAATCAAATCAGATTAAGTAAGCAAGTTAAAAGTTTGCAATAAGTATAAGTATAAAAATTAATTTAATATGAAGAAGACTCCTAACCCTCCCAAGCACTTGCTGATCTGTTTAAAAAAAATTCCCCAAACACTCCAAAGGCTACAATCCTATCCATACTAACCTGGAGTAATCCCCACTGACTATCATTGTTAAAAGCATATACAAAATAGCCTGTTAAAAGTACAGGTCTGTAGCATTTCCCCAAACACAGTCACATACAATGGTAGCATCAAGCAACATATTAAAAATAAAATGCACATTGAAATGAATGTGGACCAACCTAGTGGGTTTTGCAACACTGTCCTATAGAATTGCTATGTGTGTAACCAAAGTACACTCTCTCTTCCCTGGTCCCCATAACTACACTCCACGCAGAGAGCTTCACCAATTAAGAGAGCAGAACCCCTTCTGACTGATGTTGTCTCCTGAAAGTGTGAATTGTTTCAGTCTTAGTATAGCACACATTAATGCTGCATTATATCAATATAGGACACAACCCTAACCAACTTTCCAGCACCAAAGTAAGGGCAATACAACTCCAAGGTAAGGGAACAAAGATTGCCTTACCTTGAGGAGGCCTCTGTGACTGCCCCCCAACTGCAGGATGCAACACATGCCCTACTGGCACAACTATGCCAGTGCTGGAAACTTGGTTAGGATTCTGCCCGTAATGCAGTGGTGTAGCTAATGATCACCGGAGGTGCCAAGTTCAAAATGTTGCCCCAGAAGTGATGTCACAACAGGAAGTGATGTCACGCCTGGGCTTTTAAAAAGTAAAAATTGGGAGGAACAAACTTCCTACCCCCAGCAGCTCGCCATCCACTTGTTCTGCTGCCTCCCCCCAGTCAGTGGCATAGCTAAGGCAACTATCTGCTACCTGGGGTCAAAGAAGATTTGTAGCCGCCCCCCCAGACAAAATCAAATTTAATTAAATAAGTAAATAAAAAGTGTGTCCCTGATCAGTGCGAGACACTGTGTTGGGGTGAAGAGGGATGGTTATTCTCCCCCTGCTAAATGTTTTTGTTCCATAAGGCAGTTGCGTTTTCATTTTCTGATTAATTGGTCATAACTTTTGATAGAATACAAATATTCCAATGCAGTTTGTTTCATTTCATTCTGCATTAAATTATCTTTCCAATGATATATAACATGATAGTATTATTCATACATACCAAGATTTTCACAATTTTGGTCACTAGTGTCAAGCTCAGCTTGTTGCCTCCCTAAAACTTGATGCCTGGTGAACCTGCTACCCCCTGCACCCCCTTAGCTATGCCACTGCCATAATGTATTATGTGACAATGACTCTGGTCATATAATCCTCTTCTAATAATGTTCCAAATTAAGGGGTGTGAAAACCTGCCATGAGAAATATTTTATTGAAATACTTTGGGCTTTCATCAAAGTTCATCACCACAGTAAGAAATGCCACATTCATGGATAGCCAAAACCTAAGCTTCAGTGCCGCCGCAAGGTACAGCAGTGCCAAAATGGTCACTGTTGTTTATTCCACAGGTCCAGAGGAGCCTCTGGAGTCTACTTGGGATAAGGGAACATTTGTTCCCTTACCCCGGGTAGAACCCTGCTGGAGCCAATGAGTCTCTTCAAGTTGCATCTACTATTTAGCAGGCACAGAACTGGAGAGGCTTGTGTTGGGCAGCTTTGCTTGGGAGGCGGCATATGATTCAGCAGCAGCCTCTGCCACCATCCCATGCCCCTAGACCAATCAATCCAGCTCACCTGCCCTTCACCCAGTTCTACCCTCTCCCTGCCTTCCCCCATCCTCCCCTGCCCTGAAAAGCCTCCCCGCCAGCTGGCAGGGATACTCACCACTTGGTGCTCCAGTCCCATATTGTCCTGGCCTTGAGGCTCAGTGCCAAGTGGCACTGGCCTCTCTGCCAGCACTGAGTTTCTCCCACCAGCAGGAAAGTGCTCTACGGCACTTTTGTGACACCCAGTGCTGGTGCTGCGAGTGCCAGCACTGGATAGGATTGGATAGGATAGGGAATAGGATTGAGCCCTTAAAATTTCACTTTGGACATCTTTGTAGTTGCAATTGGTTGCACTCAGTATGTGCACTGTCTGTGAGTGTGTAAATTAGAGAGAGAGGGAGAGAGAGGATTAGAGGAAAAAGAAGGGAGAAAAAGAACTCTGCGGTATTTCTCCCCCCCCCCTAGTTCTGGGGAGTATTCCATTTGGCAACTGCTTCTTCTCTAAATAGCCCCTTTTTATCAAGTTCGGCATCTTTGCCACACCACTGTCATGGCCAAAAAAGAGGATTATTAGATCCCAAGACAGGTTCAAATCAAAAATTAAAATAAGCCTTCATCCAAAATTCATTCAGAAGCTGGCAGCATCACTCTGTATTTATACTAATGTACCAGGCATTTCCTTGTCCTTCCAATTTTTATTGAGGGATCCATTTTCTACAGTCCCATCTTTATCCAAAACATCAGCAAGAGACCTTTAACAACTCCTGAGCAAATTTAGCAATGCTGATAGTGTTTCATTGTAACATATCCAGATGGGTATTTTGAAATGGAACTTTGCTCTCTATAAAAGAAATTTTATTCTTTTAAGTACAAGTCTGCCAAATTTCACTCTTGTAGGAGTGACAGCAGCTAGCTACATGCCATATTTCTCAAGTGGAATACAGGTCGTATTACAGGTCGTAATACAGGTTGAGTGGAATACAGGTCGTGATCCACTGATTTGGTATCCACTGATTTGACTCACCACTGATACCGAGGATCACTTTTAAAAGCCTTGTAATGGGTGAATTCTTCCATTGCCAACTACGCCAATTTTGTCCCGTCCAAATATCTCAACTCACTTCTAATGCCCGCTTTTGGGCTAATTAACACCCTCTTTATCTCTAGAACAACCACCGTGGTGTGCAAAGGAATGAACACAGAACTCCTTATCTATAGCAACTACCCAAATTTATTGCTATGAACACAGACACTCCCTGCAAATCCCCTTTTCCAGAGGCTTTCCCTCCCCAAAACTCCACTTAACTCAGTGGGTAAAGGTCTGAAGCCTCCAATTCAAGTCCAATCTGGTCTCCAAAGCACAGTCCAGTCTTCCCAGTCTTCTGTGTCCTCCAGCAGAGTCCTGGCAGTCCCCTTCTCCTGTAGGTCTGGGTCAGGTAGCCCTCTTGGTCTGGTTTCCTCCAGGTCAGGTAGTGTCTCCCTCTGGGCCAGGTTCCGGGTTTCCCTCTGGGTCAGCGTCCCACTTCCGGCTTTCCCTCTGGGTCAGCGTACAGCTCCTGGCTGGGTCAGCATCCTGCTTCTGGCTCCTTTGGTCCTTCTGAAGCTGCTTTTTATCCTTTGTGTCCCATTAAGTGCAAATGCAGCTCAGCTGTGAGCTACCTACTTAGCTCATTCAAAGTCCCATCAAGGTCAAATGAAGCTCAGGTGTCCAACCAGGTCTCCATTGGCCTTGATTGATTACAGCTGTGGAGCCAGCCCTGCCCTTCCCAGAGCTATCAAACAGCTGTCAAAACATGGGATCACTGTCAACACCACATCATCCACCTGATGATCTTCTGATCTTCCATTACACTCCTCCCCGCCTCCTCCCCACCTACCCCAGAGCCTTGCATCGGCCCTGCTGGGCCAATGCATGACTCAGAGCCTCCGTCAGCGTGGAAGCTTATTCCAGCCTCCGAAAGCCAGCGTGCCTCTGCGCACCGGCCTTCCCGACTCCTGAGGAGGCGCAAATGTGCCTTACGGCACGTTTGTGACCCTCTTGGGCCAGTGCAAGGGATTTGTGCCAGCCCATGTGCAGCTCAGGATTGCGCTGCATGGCTGCAATTGTATACATACTTTCCTGGGAGTCCCACTGAACACAATAAGACTTATTTCTGAGTAGGCATGCATACACCTGTGGTCTAAGAGAGAGTGATGCTTCCAGTGTTTGCTGGATCAGAGACCTTCAGTCATAAGATGTGACACCTGAAAGGTCTCAGATCCAGAGAAGAGAAGGCAAAAAAGTGTGCCGTTTCACCATGCTGGAGGGAAACTGGGATGCAGGGCAGAGAAGGGTCCTCTTATCATTGAACTCCATAGTCCACGTCTACATTTCAGCAAGGAGGAGTTTGTTTTTTAAGTGCTGGATTGGATGCAAGGGTGTCTAGCCCAACTAAGGGGAAACAGACAGTGAACCTCAATGTGTCTGTCAGAAATCATGAAGAAAAAGCAACAGGTGAAACATTTGATGCTTAAATCATTCATTGTAAAAGTGAACCAGGACTGAGACATATGGAATTCATCTGGAATGGTTAAGGGATGTGGAAATCTGCAAGTCAGACACTCTTCTTTGTTTGTTGCAGCATTTTGCTGCCTGAGGTGCATTTAATGTAAAGTCATGCACATTGGGGCAAAAAATCAAAACTTTAGATATAGGCTGATGGGTTCTGAGCTGTCTGTGATAGATCAGGAGAGAGATCTTGGGGTGGTGGTGGACAGGTCGATGAAACTGTCGACCCAATGTGCGGCAGCAGTGAAGAAGGCCAATTCTATGCTTGGGATCATTAGGAAGGGTATTGAGAACAAAACGGCTAATATTATAATGCCGTTGTACAAATCGATGGTAAGGCCACACCTGGAGTATTGTGTCCAGTTCTTGTCACCGCATCTCAAAAAAGACATAGTGGAAATGGAAAAGGTGCAAAAGAGAGCGACTAAGATGATTACTGGGCTGGGGCACCTTCCTTATGAGGAAAGGCTGCGGTGTTTGGGCCTCTTCAGCCTAGAAAAGAGACGCTTGAGGGGGGACATGATTGAGACATACAAAATTATGCAGGGGATGGACAGAGTGGATAGGGAGATGCTCTTTACACTCTCACATAATACCAGAATCAGGGGACATCCACTAAAATTGAGTGTTGGGCGGGTTAGGACAGACAAAAGAAAATATTTCTTTACTCAGCGTGTGGTCGGTCTGTGAAACTCCTTGCCACAGGATGTGGTGATGGCGTCTAGCCTAGACGCCTTTAAAAGGGGATTGGACAAGTTTCTGGAGGAAAAATCCATTATGGGGTACAAGCCATGATGTATATGCGCAACCTCCTGATTTTAGAAATGGGTTATGTCAGAATGCCAGATGCAAGGGAGGGCACCAGGATGAGGTCTCTTGTTATCTGGTGTGCTCCCTGGGGCATTTGGTGGGCCGCTGTGAGATACAGGAAGCTGGACTAGATGGGCCTATGGCCTGATCCAGTGGGGCTGTTCTTATGTTCTTAATGAGCACTGTGGATAGTTCTTTTCTCAGAGAGTTCTGTGCCTTTCACATGTCAACTAGGAATTACAGTAGGCGGAATTTTTTTCTAGCACTGAATCTGCATGCTGGGAAAATCTTCCCCTGATGAATATCTGCTTTTTGCTCAATTGTTAAAGCTGCACAATCACAAAGAAGTTACTTTAAGTTAAAATGAAGTCAGAACTAAAGGTGAAGGTCGACTTTCGTATTATATTTGCCTTTGCCGTCGCTGATGTCCCCGTTTGCTGGAGCAGGTAAGATGACAGGAGGGGTGGCTGTGCTGTGCTGTATCCAGTGCAAGGTTTGAGGTAGGTCCCATGCAACCTAGAGTAAAGGGATTTATCCCCTTACCCCATGTCATGCGGCAGCCACCTCAAGGTGGTATGCAGATCTGCACCAGCAAATTGGGTGACACAAATCTGAGCAGCCTGGTGTAATGCTGGGGTGCTTGGGTGGGGGGTTAGGATCCAGTCTAAGTGCTGGAGACTGATTCCACCTCCCTCCCAAGCCTGGTTCGCCCACTGGCCCACCTGTCACCCTCCCTCTCCCTGCCCAGAAATGCTCAGTTCTGCCCTCCTTAAACTCTTGCACTGGCCTTCCCAGGCCAGCACAAACTCACTATTCTGGGGTGCTACGGAGGCTGCATGCAGCCCCCATGAGCCAGCCTGTTCCTCGCACCGACGTCACATAAGGGACTTGTGCTGGCCCATTCAAAGGTCAGGATTGTGTTCTTTGTGTTTTAACTCATTAATTTAACCTGACAAACCTTTGCAGTAGGGGTTATAATTTCACTGGTACATGGCATGATGGATATTAGAATTAGGATATTAGAACAGCCTAACTTTTATTTGACTTTTTTGGAATTTAGCAACAGTAGTCACAATGGCCAGCTTTGGGGGGGACGGACAAGAATTTAAGGATGACACAGTGTGCTTCTAGTGTAATAACAGAGCAGTGGTCTTGTTATCAACCTAGTAGTTATGCAACGAGGCTTTTGTGATGAGATGCCTGTGTGATTGTACTTCATTTATTGCCAGACATGTTCTGGGGCTGCAGAATGGCATAGCTGATGCCCTAGCTTGTTGTATGAGAACTACTCCCTTAGTGGATCTGTAATAAGATCCTATGCCCCTATGGCTGTGGGGCCTGGGGTCAACAGCACACAGTCACCATAACTAAATTGGTGCCAAAGTTTGGGCATGCTGTGAGTGTGATGTCACAGAATTTTGGAGTTTTGGGGTGAAGTATAGGAAGAGGAACATTTGACATTACCTTGGTAGCAGGGCCACCGTGTCCCTTTTCTGGTTTTTTATCTAAAGAGTTGCCAAGTTCTAGGAAGCCAACAGGCCAGTAGAAATTTTTCTCTCAGGATTGGGTCTTGGGGCTTGTCATGTCATGATCTATCATGTACAGCTTAGGGTGGGGAGGGGCAGGTCTTCTGCAAAGGCTAAGTGTTAAGGAAGAGAAAGGTCACTCAAAGACAACTGACTGAGGGCACTACAGGTTAGTGTGCTCACTCCCTTTCTGCTCCCCTCTCTGTCCTGTTTGGACACAACTAAATGGGGGAAAGCCTTGGTAGAATATATGCTCTGCCACCAGCCCAGGCAATTAGACCAGGCAAAGGGGGGGGGGCATCTGAGCAACCCCCTCCTCCCAGTAAACCTCAGGGGTTCCTATCAATACCAGCCCAGGCAATTAGACCAGGCAAAGGGGGGGGGGCATCTGAGCAACCCCCTCCTCCCAGTAAACCTCAGGGGTTCCTATCAATACCACAGCAGTGCCTGCAGAGTGAGGAGACAAGACAATCCACTGTACTTCCCATACCAGGAACCAGGCAGGCCCAGGGTTAAAATATAATGAGTTTTATTTAAAAGACTAAACCAAGAGGATTAAACAAAATAGCAAAAGAACAAGGGGAGCTTAAAAAAGGTGGAATGCAAAGTATTACTGGATAGATGCTACATGGTGAACTTCTAGCTAGACAAAGGTTTTGTTCAAATCAGCTTTCTCATACAAAGTTCTGACCAGTTTGAAAGTTCTCCATTAATTGAAATAAATATGGCCATTCCAGCCTCTCAAAAGCTTTCTCAGTGTCCAACTTGTATAATGTTACAAGTTCCTCTGAAGTATGCCTAGTATTACTGATTTTCTAGGTATTAGTAGATAATCTATTACAGTGATCTTCAGCGTTTTCTGTACCCCAAATCAATCAATCAATCAATCAATCAAGTATGAGGCTGGGGATCTCAGCCAATTCCATCTCCTGGGACCCAATCCACCCTGTTACCACCCAACTTCACCCACCCCATTTCTCCCTGCTTCTTTGTCTTCACAACAACCCTGTAAAGTAGCAACCTCAGCAGGGTCAGCCTTAGCAGCTGTGGAGCAGGACACTGAGAAGAAACTGTGCAGGAGTATATCAAGAACTATTGTTATAAGGCAGTACCATCGTTGGATTAGATCCCAGCCCTCTCTTGCACAGGCTTTGAAAGGTTTCCCCAACCCCCCAAACGAGGCTTCACAACCCCATTGTGGTCCTGACTCACAGGTCGAAGAACACTGATCCATTATATTTTATGAATCCTATCTGATCTGTATGTATATACTAGCCCATTATTTCATTTAGCCTTGTGGCAAGGATATTTGACCCTGTCTTGAAGTCCTGTTTAAACAAAGCAATTGGTCTGTAAGACATAGTGGCTGCAATCTTATACACACTTTCCTGGGAGTAAGCTCCTTTGAACACAGTGGTACTTACTTCTGAGTAGACATGCCTAGGTATGTGCTGTCAACTCTTCCCAGATTTTGCCTTGTTTGCATAGCACAATTAGCTTCATGCCAAGTGAATGATAAAACGCACAGCTGCATTTCATAATGCACAATTGCTGTTCATAACATTTATCAGTGGTGAAAATATTTTTTTTAAGTATTTATAATCAGAGGCATTGCTAGAGGGGGGGCGGTCACTAAGTTTTGCAGAGAGCCCCCCTGCAGCGTGCAAGCGGCTTCTCCCCCTCCCCTTTAGAGCCATGTGGGCGGGGGTGGGGGAAACAGAGGGGAATGGCTCCCGAGGGGAGGGGGAGGAGCCACTTGCATGCTGCAGGGGGGCTCTCTGCAAAACTTAGTGCAATGCCCCCTCTAGTGACGCCTCTGTTTATAATACTCTCCCGTAAAGCCATCAAACCCAAGAAATGTGTTATTTTTTTTCAGATTAACACTGTTTTTAGTTCTCCAGCTGAAATCAATTGTTGCAAGTCATTTATTTTCTCTTGACTTAATTTTGAACTGTTCAGATTCTTTAAAAACTGCAATATAATCAGATTATCAGGGGAGTCTGAAGTGTAAAGCTGAATATAATGTTCTGTGTATTTATTTGCTATCTCCTGTGTTGATGGTAGCCTTTTCTCAGTTATCACTCAAAATATGTGTGTGTTTATCTAAAAATTCTTTCTTCATAACTTGGAAAACAATTCTGTAATATTCCATTGTTTTAATAAATAGGCTGGGAAAGCCTCAGTAAATAAGTCTCTGCAATAAGAATTGGTTCTCTGATACAATGCCAAAGAACAAAGCAATTTACAGCTTATAAAAAAAAAAAACTTTTCAAGAAAAGTTCAAAATTACAATACATTTTGCATCTTTCATTTACAGACTTCAATTCTGACAAAACAATCATTCTTTGATCACAAAAATCCATTAACCATTTCCAAATGAGCTAGGTAGGTATTGGGCCCAGAATGTCATCTTTCCTTATTAAGAAATGATCTTCCTTCAATAGGCATTTGGACATAAATGGTTTTACTATTACAAAAAAATAAAATAATGCATTTATTAAAATAAAATAAATAATACTAATACTAATAATGCATTTAACAGTGTACTCCTATCTTTTCTTTGAGCTGGTGCAGCAAAAATGTTGCAAAGGTGCGACAAGGTAAGATAAGGTTGCTCCAGGTGGCATGGATGTGTGGGGAGGGTGTCAGGGGAGCAGGGAGGGGCTTTTGGGGCAGAGGGAAGGCAGAATGGGAAGCTGAGCCCAGGAGGGGGATGGGATCAGCGGAGAAGGCCTCTGCCATATCCTGACTCCCTCTCAGCTGGCCTAGAGTTACACTGGGCTTCCCAGATAGCCTATATAGCCTATGCCTATAGCCTATATAGCTGGCATGGATCTGAGAAGGCTCATAGGGGTGGCTGTGGCTTTACTGGGATAAGCGGAAATAATAATAACTATAATAATAATAACTAGGTATTTATATACAGCCTTTCTGGTCATCAGATTACTCCTCTGACTTTATTCAAGGCGGTTTACATAGGCAGGCGTTTCTAAATCCCTCAAGGGGATTTTTACAATCATAAAGGTTCTCTCTTTCAAGAACCAACAACATTTCAGAATGGATCTTCCTGGTTTGGTCTCACTTCTGGCCTCCAGTTCTCCCACGCAGGCTGACAAGCAGCTCCAGCTCACGTGGAAGGCAGCCAAGACGCTTCTTGCTCACACCAAGAGCAGGTGGAATCACTCAGCTGGGCTTGTCAGCTGCTTCAAGGTCTCGCCATTCTCAGCCGTTCAGGGAACTGCCAATGTCCTTGAACTGGCGACCTTCTAATGTTATCTTCGGGCTAACGGAGGCTCTACCCTCTAGACCAGGGGTGCCCAAACCCTGGCCCTGGGACCACTTGCGGCCCTCCAGGACTCTCAATGCAGCCCTCAGGGAGCCCCCAGTCTCCAATCAGCCTCTGGCCCTCTGGAGATTTGTTGGAGCCCGCACTGGCCTGACGCAACTGCTCTCAGTGTGAGGGCTACTGTTTGACCTCTCACATGAGCTGGGGATTGAGGGCTCTCTCTACTGCTTGCTGTTTCACGTCTGTGATGCAGTAGTGGCAGCAAAGGAAAGGCCAGCCTTGCTTTGTGCAAGGCCTTTTATAGGTCTTGTGCTATTGCAAGACCTTCATTCATTCATTTTAATTCATCTGTAATATATTCATTTTTGTAAACTTATGTAAATTTATTCAAATTTTAAATGTAAATTAATTCTTTTTTTCACCTGGCCCCCAACACAGTGTCAGAGAGATGATGTGGCCCTCCTGCCAAAAACTTTGGATACCCCTGCTCTAGACCAGACCTACTGCCCTACTTATATCCTGTAAATATATCCCATTACCCAAGGAGACCTCCAGCCTGCTCCTAAGCTGCATAGGATACAGTGCAGGCCATGTGGCTTCGCTGCGCCAGCACAGATTAGGTCTGCCCATGAACTATAATCCCTCTTGGACAATGACACTTCTCCCTCACAGACTTGGGTGGCAGGCCTGTCCTTGCTTAGAGACAGCCCACCTACCCTCTCTATCTTAAATAACTACATACCAATAAGAACAGACCAAGCAACAGACAGAATGCGCTGCAACAAACCCAAATACCAATCCTATCCATACTTTCCATCTGAAAATATTATTTCAGTACCACATAAAATCAGGAGCTCATTCCCATTCACCTATTCATTTCCAAATGTGATATGCAGTTTTATCTGCCAATAGTGTCATGAAAATGACACTTGCAACATATATGTTAAAGGCTAACTTGTGAGATGGAATGAAAAATGCACCTTCTTTTCACTGGAGTTCAACTGTAACAACAGTTTTCTCACACCATGTAGTCACAAACAATTATCTTAAAATAGCATTTCACTGAAAACATCCCAATAAGCACTTTTGACACCACGAACTTCTTCTGCCAGCAGAAGATCCCTTCATGAACAGAAGAAATATTCTGCTTGCACAAGTAGCCCTTGTGGGAGTGGAATGCTCCTTCTATTCATACAAGGAGTGTCCAATGGCAGAAGCACTAGGTGGGATGCAATCCCCTTTTTAAAGAGTAGTTTTCCCTCTAGGAATGGGTCTTGTAGATTATAAATGGCACCTCTGCTAACTCTGAAGACAAAAAATTCCTCCAAAGCTAGACAATAATTTCTTATGTGAATAGGAAATGAAAGGATTTTTTTTTTTAGTAGTAGTAGTAGTAGTAGTAGCCATTTGTATTCTGCAGGGGAAAAAAAAAACACCTTCCCAAAATGATCTTTAAAAAATGAAAGGAAGGTTTTCTGGAATTTTTCCTTCAAGAGAGATAATCCATTCCTGTCAAAGCATCTACAGCCCAAACCTTAGCTGCCCAGTGCCCAGGACTGTAGCAACAGCAAAATGGCTTCCACTACATCCTGCGGGTGCTAGGCAGCCACTGGCTGCTCCCAACATCTCCTTGGGGGAAGGTGACATTTGTCCTCTTCCCCTGAGTAAGGTAAGAAGCTCCACAATGAGGCTACTCGACTTTCCAGAGTAAAGCAGCTATAGGTCAGAAGGCCCGACACAGGGTTATGGATCCAGCTGAGCTGTGTTCCACCAGTCACACCCCCTTCTGACCTGCTCCCTCCCTCACCACACCTCACCACACCTTCCCCCACCCTCCCCCTGCCCAACACTGACCTGGAGATTTGGGCAACGGTCCTCTGTCTGCCAGCTGTGCTGGCTCAGCCCGAATTTGCACTGAGCCTATTCCAGCACTGGTCCGGCAGCAACTGTTGCAAGCATGCCTTAGAACACCCTTACAGCAGTGTGTGCCACACTGGGCTGGTGTTCATGGCTCAGAATCGGGTCCTTAGTCACACAGGTGCAATTATTTTATACAACTACTGCTAATATTATCATAGATTGGTTAATATTGCATACTAAGGCTTGTTGAGCATGCATCAAAATGTATCACAACATATGAAAAACCCTATTAACTAATTGCTCTTGTTTGACTTGATCTTGTGACAAGTTTGCCAACATGTAACCGACGCTTCTGGTACATGAAATGTATCTTTTCTTCTCTTTAAATATCAAAACCTTAGGATAGGTTTCAAGTGCTAAATGATCCCATGGGCATGTCACTCTCATTAACTTTTAACCTAAATTGGATCTTTGGAGACATTTTTGTACCTTTGAAAATGCCCAAATTGATATAGGAATGTTTCAATTATACTTTGTACAGGGGTTACGCATTGATGCCATGCAGGAATGTCCCAATGCTTCAGTGAGATGGAACTTTTAGATGAAAGGAAGCCATTCTTCTCGATAGAATTTTGTTCTTTAAAAATGTTGTTGTAGGGAAAAAAAAAAAACTGGATCATTACAGCTCATAGACATATTCAAAACTCGATGTGTTTTCTCACTTACTTTCTCCAAGACAGAAGAATAAAAGACCATTTGAATGAAATACAACAAAACATTTTCTTTGTGATAATCGTATAACTGCAGTTCTATTCGTGGAAAAAAAAAATCTGCGTTTTTTGATAGACACTGTAAAAACTTACATTACTCTGTTCCAAATGGAATCGCTTAGGGAACATGTTACTGCGAGATCACACCAGTTTTCAGTAAAAATTTGAGCCTTGAATATTTCTGGGTACTATTATTGAAGACAATAAAATGTACAATTGTAAGTTCAGTGAAGGTTGAGATGGCGATATTCTCATAAGCTAAAGAAGACAATCAGTATGATAATTAGAGCATGTTAATTACTCTCTACTTGCAACAAAAATGCAAATGATATACAGCAGGAAATTAACAGCAGTTACTGCTCAATATTGCATGACTTTTCCATTAAGCATGATATAAGAAGTTGTTAAATTATAAGAAAATGAAGCAAGAATATCAAAGAGACTTTGGTTTCAGATCAGGCAGTGGATGGAATCATTAAGAAGGCTCCCGAGGATACGTTGAGTTCGGAACCCTCATGCTATACAGGTGGGAAATCTGTACATATGCTTTTGTTTTTACAGGGTAGAACAAGGCTTCTGTTGTCTGGCTCAGCTAGAAGGGATAGTTCTGCAGCCTTGTTTGAATAATGCATCTGAAGTAGGAAGGGAAAAACAGCTGATATTTCATCCTGTTCCTTCAAAAACAAAGGCAGACGATACAAGTGATCTTCATGATGTCTTCAGAATTTGAAAGAAAATTTTAAAAGGAAGTAGACAGAAGTTTCAACCAGAAATGGGTCGCTCAGTATGATTTCTTACACAGAATTTAGTAACCAGGACCCTGAAAACCAGGGTTCAAAGCAGGACTGGCCCCCAGAGTGGTGCAGCCCAATGTGGGGCATTCCCGCAGGGCTCCTCCACCCTCCTTGCAGCCCCCTCACTCATCATACAGGTGTGGCGACTGCCACCACAGTGAGAAAAGCCTGCAAAGTGGTGCCTGCAAAGTGCAGCACCTGGAAATATTTGGCAGTGATGTGATATCATTACCAACTGCTTCCAGGAGGCCCATTTCAAAAGCAAGGGTTTGCGGGCAGGCCCAATCCACACATACTCTGCTCACCCCACCAGCCTTCCAACATGCCAAGATCTTAGCTGTGGTAGGAGAAAATCTGCTCGCCATAGCGCAGGGCCCAATTTGATGAAATTGGGCAAATTGGCTTAAGGCTGACCCTGGTTCAAAATAGGGTGGCCTTTGGCATCATTCAGTTTCACAACCTAAACTGTTCTCAAAGGGTTATAGTGAAGATAGGAGGGGATAGATTGACCCAGGTACACTTCCTTGAACTCGGTAGTAGAAAAGAGGACTAACAACAAAACAGAAAAATGAATAAAAGCAACAGTATGTTACATTGTCCTCGTCTGTAGTCTGGGAAACAGTGACTGCAGCCAGTGCTAGTTAGGATGTTTTTATACTGGTCTTACCTATTATTACACCACTCTGATCCTAATGTGGACTGAGACAATATTTTTAAGTTATGCACAGAGATAAAGAGACCAGAGACAGGAAATTGGGATCCTTTTTGTAATCTGTGACTTGAAGTTGGGCATTGCCTCATGGTAAAGCTGACATATACAGGGAGAGGGATTATGCAGCCAGTGGTCCCTGTTGGTATATGAAAATGACAGGCTGCTATGTACTGTGAAGTCTGTGTGGCTGGCTTCCCACACTGTGTCCAGAAGTTTCCCAAGAGCAAAAAAGAAGTGCTGTAAGCACTGAACCAGAACATGTCACTGAAAGCTGGAGCTGGCCATGTCCCTATAGCCTAACAGGACAAAACCTAATTAATTCATTAAACTAATTAAACAAAATGGAAGGCCTTCTTCAGGTTGGAAGACATTCTGTAGTTTAATGCAAGAACATGCTAGGCAGCATAAATGCATAACGGCAAACCTGCAATTCAGTTGCAGCCATGACCACTGCAAGGTGAATCACAATCAGGGAATGATGTAAATGCGCTCCTCAGTTGTCACAGGACAAAGTTTTATTGCAGAGACACGTCAGCCTTCATCTGTGCACTGTAACCCTTGAGTGCAGCACAACTGGGGCAATGAAGATCAGTATATCCCAGTTGTGCACAAGGAGAAACTTAAACTGTTCAATGTAGTGTTAAAAGAATAGAGATGTTTTTTAAAAGGAAAACAACTTTGTCATTTCGACTGCACAGCGTTCTGCAGGCCTGTCAATAGATACTCACCCATTCTTGAGTGGTAACTCCGGGTGACTCAGCAAATAAGCTTTACTGCTTGCTGATGAAGATGGGTATGTTTAGGCAGCTGGGCTATACTTGTTTTGAGCGCTTGCCATTTTTGTGGGCTGATTTGCGAGATCCGTACCACACAAACATTTTAGAAGTCGAATGTGTCAAAGGTTAAATATAGCCGCTGTTATTAAATTAGGCAAGATGATAATGCACGGTGCTGTGAATTATTCTTTTCCTGGCTTCATTTTTTGGAAAATTAATATTTGTTCAATTCAGGAACAGACAGGCATGATTATACTACCTGTTATGTAGCAAACGACTCCCGATTACAGTGCAGCTTTGGTGCTTTCTACAGATGCCTCAGGTGTACATTGGCAAATTGATAATTATTTTTTCTCTTTTCCAGTTTCTAGACTGAGGTAGTTTTGGACAGAGCTCTGTCAAGAGGCTGTAGAATTGCTCTGCGGTACCACAGTTTAATGCAACTGGCATGTCTGACTCTTCCTACTCCTCCTCCTCTTCCTCCCCCTTTACTCCCCTGACATCTTCTATAGGCTTTCTAAAATAGAATAGAGCAGAGCAGAAATGCAATGTGTCCACGCTAATAATATACAATAAAAATATTCCATTGTGAAATTACTGACACATATCAAAACACTCTCCATGCAGTGCAAGCTGCTCCTAGCTACATAATAGAAATCATGCTGGCATGTTATGTAACACTCCAGGTAGGGAATGCACTCATTTGGAAGAGACGATGAACGAATTCTGTCTCCTACCTCATGGCCAGGGCTGGGTTCAGACCTTTGTTTCCCAAGCCTATGCTTGTCTACTCAGAAGTATGTCCCATTGTGTTCAATGGGGTTTACTCCTAGGAAAGTGTGCATAGGGTTGCAGCCTTAGAGGCCCTAAGCGCTGAAAATGATGCCCCCATATATATATGTTGTTCAAAATAAAAACAGTACTAAACTGTAAAACGAAATTTTATCTTTCGAAATGAAACAAAACCAATTTAGCGCACAATTATAAAGATTGAATAATATGTTTAATTTTAAAAAGTCAGAAAAATTTGAATTAAAAATTTGAATTAAAAAAATCAAATAAAATTAAAATCAGATCAAATTTAAAAAAAAAAAAACACCCTGTGTTTTATTTTTTTTAAGGCTTCTGTGTATTGTGAGGCCCTAAGCTGTAACTTGTTTAGTATATACCTAAATCTGGCACTGCTTATCCCTAAAAATAGTGCAAAGGGCACAGCAAAACTACAGGGGGCAGGGATTGGGGAGCAGTAGTAGTAATAGTAGTAGAACCTTTATTAGCATAAAACAGTCCAGATTAGGGAGCTTTAATACTTTACCCTGTACCATGGTTGAGATTAAGACTGCTACTGTTTCTGGAAGAAGAAAAATAATAGGTCTACTGAAGGAGTGCTTTTCTGTCTTCAGTGGACTCACATGCTGACAGGCAAACAGATGCTTCAGATGTTTAATTGCATTTGATCAGGGCAGGACCTTTCAGTGCAAGATACTCTGGTCTTTATCACCCCTCCGCATCCAAGTCTTATGGCACTAATAGAGGCTACTACCGAACTAGCACAGACTGCATAGTCTGCATAGGTGCCTTTCTGTTTTCAGTGCAATTCGGATGAGTATACCTCCTTCCCTTAAACTTCACAGATGGAGAAAAAGGTACAGTCCTTGACTTTTTCCCTGCCGTACACCATAGAGCACCACATTGGCAATGTACTAAGCTGAACCGTTCCTGAAGAGTTTTCTGTTTCTAAATATAGTTCTGGCAAAATGGCTAGATTGAGAGGGTGCAGGAAGGTTAACTAGCCAGTCTGCTCCACACTCTGTGTACTCACTTGCAAGTCGGCCCCATCAGTTGAGGCTACACAAACAGCAGGTCTCACTGTAAAAACATTTCTGGACTGTACCACTTCCGACTGCAGATGGGGTACCGATGTTGAATGATGCAAGCATCCTGCATTTCATGGGGTCCCACATCAAATGAATGTGGAATATGTTCATAAGGTGTATGTATGGGGCAGGAGGGTGTTTTTGCACACATCATTGATATCCTACCAAAAAAACCCAGTGCAAAGAAAATATCATGTCAGATGGAAAGCTAAACTGAACTCATGAGCTTTCTTTGAATTGTAGGGGGAAATCCTTCTATCCTTAGATTCCCTCACCTGCAGTTTGACATTATACAGTCCAGGAACAACTTGATGGAGTGATCTGCTGTTCAGGACTGCCTGTCAGTTAACATGGAGTATTTGGATTTAAGAGACTCTGAGCCCACTGAAGTCACCGAGGCTTCAGCAACTCCTCTGACCCCACCAGGCTGTTTTGATCAGGCTGTCTGTGATCAGCCCTAAAGAAAGATGTCTGTATTACGTTGGTTGAAGTGTGCTGCAGAGCTCAGTAATTATACGAGCCTTGTTTTCTCCTTTTGTTTTCCTGTAAACTGGAGTTCATGATGTGATTCACAATCATGGTCTAATAGGCAATGAACACAGCAATCAGTTCTAAATAAATTGTTTTTTTTCTCTTCTCCTTCACACTTCATTCCTTCCCATACATTCAATTTAATAATTCAGAGCCCAACTTTTTAAGCGGCAGATTACATGCGACAACATGGTTTATGAATTTGGCATCTTTGGCCTACTTTCTGATCCCTGCTCATTTCCCATCCATGATGCTATTTAAATCAAAGTGGTTTGGGACAAGTAATTAGTATTACAGTTAATTAGGATTACACTTGGACTTTGACAAGTGTCTGGCAAGAAAGGAATTAGATCAACTGTTATGGGTAGTGGGCACAATCAAGAATGCAGTACATGGTACACCCTCAATCATCTGAATTGGCCCATGGAATATTGATGATGCCATCAAAACCTTCGCAAGTGTGAATAAAGGGATGTTTTACTAAGCATAAGGTTATGGGTAGTGTTTGTTTCTGGTGAGTAAAATAGGATTACAGCCCAAGTCTTACTGAACACAGTGGGCTTACTTCTGAGTAAAGTAAATAACACTGTTTTCAAACACCTGTAGTTATGGGAAGGGCGTTTGAATAACTAGCTCTCCACCTTGTTTGTTTGCTCTTATCTGCCTTCCCTATGTGATATTGGCTGATCCAATGGTTGTCTGTTCCAGCATTGTTACATGGTCCATATTTATTTCTGTTAACTCAGGACATGCAGATAAAACAGATCTAAATACACATTCTAGGTGCCTGCCTAGAGAGAAAAGGTCCATCTATTTACTGAACTGATGGCAAAAGGCCACAGACTCACAGATCAGGAAGGGCACACTTTTCAATGAACCTTGTAGTTACCCCCTTTAATTGATCTTTTGAGACCATAGCCCAATCCTGTTGGAGGGAAGCACCAGCAGAAAGTGTCTTCTGCTGGTGCTGGCTGTCACAAAAGTGACATAAAGTGCTTTGTGGCAGCATAGGGAATAACTGTAACCAGCGGCGTAGCTAGGTTCTTTGACATCTGCAGCCCATAAATTTTTGCCACCCCTCATATGACGAAATTAATTTGTCAGCAGGTAAGGGTGCCCACCAGGATGGGGAGTGAAATTGGGCGCCAGTCAGAATGGGAGTCCAGGTCTACTCATCAGGTAGATCTGGGCTCCAAGTCCAGACAGGAGCCCAGGTCTACCTGCCTAGAAGTAGCTCCAGTGGACAGTGGGATTGGGAGCCCAGATCTACCAGGTAGATCTGGGCTCCAAGACCAGGCAGATGGGAGCACAGGTCTGCCTGCCTAGAAGAGGTGGCTCCAGAGGACAGTTGGAATGCGAGCCATTGGGGAACAGTGATCATGCTGCATCCGTTTTGATGTGCACGTTGGGGAAAGAATACCAGGCAAATCTCTAACAAAAACCCTTGACTTCCGACGGGCGGACTTCCCTCAAATGAGGAGGCTAGTTAGAAGGAGGTTGAAAGGGAGGGTAAAAAGAGTCCGATCTCTCCAGAGTGCATGGAGGCTGCTTAAAACAACAGTAATAGAGGCCCAGCAGTGGTGTATACCGCAAAGAAAGAAGGGTCCCACTAAATCCAGGAGGGTGCCCGCTTGGCTAACCAGCCAAGTTAGAGAGGCTGTGAAGGGCAAGGAAGCTTCCTTCTGTAAATGGAAGTCTTGCCCTAATGAGGAGAATAAAAAGGAACATAAACTGTGGCAAAAGAAATGTAAGAAGGTGATACTGGAGGCCAAGCGAGACTATGAGGAACGCATGGCCAGCAACATTAAGGGGAATAATAAAAGCTTCTTCAAATATGTTAGAAGCAGGAAACCCGCCAGAGAAGCGGTTGGCCCTCTGGATGGTGAGGGAGGGAAAGGGGAGATAAAAGGAGACTTAGAGATAGCAGAGAAATTAAATGAGTTCTTTGTATCTGTCTTCACGGCAGAAGACCTCGGGCAGATACCGCTGCCCGAACGGCCCCTCCTGACCAAGGAGTTAAGTCAGATAGAGGTTAAAAGAGAAGATGTTTCAGACCTCATTGATAAATTAAAGATCAATAAGTCACCGGGCCCTGATGGCATCCACCCAAGAGTTATTAAGGAATTGAAGAATGAAGTTGCAGACCTCTTGACTAAGGTATGCAACTTGTCCCTCAAAACGGCCATGGTGCGAGAAGATTGGAGGATAGCAAATGTCACGCCTATTTTTAAAAAGGGAAAGAGGGGGGACCCGGGAAACTATAGGCCGGTCAGCCTAACATCCATACTGGGTAAGATGGTGGAATGCCTCATCAAAGATAGGATCTCAAAACACATAGACGAACAGGCCTTGCTGAGGGAGAGTCAGCATGGCTTCTGTAAGGGTAAGTCTTGCCTCACGAACCTTATAGAATTCTTTGAAAAGGTCAACAGGCATGTGGATGCGGGAGAACCCGTGGACATTATATATCTGGACTTACAGAAGGCGTTTGACACGGTCCCTCACCAAAGACTACTGAAAAAACTCCACAGTCAGGGAATTAGAGGACAGGTCCTCTCGTGGATTGAGAACTGGTTGGAGGCCAGGAAGCAGAGAGTGGGTGTCAATGGGCAATTTTCACAATGGAGAGAGGTGAAAAGCGGTGTGCCCCAAGGATCTGTCCTGGGACCGGTGCTTTTCAACCTCTTCATAAATGACCTGGAGACAGGGTTGAGCAGTGAAGTGGCTAAGTTTGCAGACGACACCAAACTTTTCCGAGTGGTGAAGACCAGAAGTGAGTGTGAGGAGCTCCAGAAGGATCTCTCCAGACTGGCAGAATGGGCAGCAAAATGGCAGATGCGCTTCAATGTCAGTAAGTGTAAAGTCATGCACATTGGGGCAAAAAATCAAAACTTTAGATATAGGCTGATGGGTTCTGAGCTGTCTGTGACAGATCAGGAGAGAGATCTTGGGGTGGTGGTGGTCGATGAAAGTGTCGACCCAATGTGCGGCGGCAGTGAAGAAGGCCAATTTTATGCTTGGGATCATTAGGAAGGGTATTGAGAACAAAACGGCTAGTATTATAATGCTGTTGTACAAATCTATGGTAAGGCCACACCTGGAGTATTGTGTCCAGTTCTGGTCGCCGCATCTCAAAAAAGACATAGTGGAAATGGAAAAGGTGCAAAAGAGAGCGACTAAGCTGATTACGGGGCTGGGGCACCTTCCTTATGAGGAAAGGCTGCGGTGTTTGGGCCTCTTCAGCCTAGAAAAGAGACGCCTGAGGGGGGACATGATTGAGACATACAAAATTATGCAGGGAATGGACAGAGTGGATAGGGAGATGCTCTTTACACTCTCACATAATACCAGAACCAGGGGACATCCACTAAAATTGAGTGTTGGGCGGGTTAGGACAGACAAAAGAAAATATTTCTTTACTCAGCGTGTGGTCGGTCTGTGGAACTCCTTGCCACAGGATGGGGTGATGGCGTCTAGCCTAGATGCCTTTAAAAGGGGATTGGACAAGTTTCTGGAGGAAAAATCCATTATGGGGTACAAGCCATGATGTATATGCGCAACCTCCTGATTTTAGAAATGGGTTATGTCAGAATGCCAGATGCAAGGGAGGACACCAGGATGAGGTCTCTTGTTATCTGGTGTGCTCCCTGGGGCATTTGGTGGGCCGCTGTGAGATACAGGAAGCTGGACTAGATGGGCCTATGGCCTGATCCAGTGGGGCTGTTCTTATGTTCTTATGAGCCCATGTCTACCAGGCAAGAGCCCAGGTCTACCTGCCCTGCAAATCTTGGCCACAGAGGCCAAAGTTCAACCAGGAGGCCAGGTCTACCAGTCTGATTGACTTGGGTTCTGTTGTTAAGGTGCTCAAGCGCCCACCAGACATGAACACTGGATCCACTTCTGGTGCCATCACCCAGGGTGTCACTTTGCTAACACCTTATTGGTTCCATGCTATGTCATAATAACAACTCAGTGGCTCTTTGAACAGTCAGTCTGATTCTTCTGTTTTGAGTTAAGGAAAGTTTACTTTGTGTTACATTTTTGTTTTCTGTTTTTTTGGTCATATAACATGATGGTATTATTCCTAACAACTGCAGTTTTGGTCACTAGTAGTGTCACCCCCCCAAGGGTGGCATCTGGAGCGTACCGCCACCACCCCTACTAGCTGCGTCACTGACTGGAACCAGGTGTTGCCATTCATCAGTCTGTATTCTTGAGCAGCGCTTCCCAAACATTTTAGCACCGGGATCCATTTTTTAAAATGACAATCTATTGCAACCACGAGACAAAAAAGAGATCTAGAAAGAAGTAATCTTTTATTTATTTAATAATACTTAATAAATTATTAACTAATAATAATTGAGACCCTGTGCTCCTGAGGCTGCTAGAAACCTTACAACATGCGTGTGAAGATGTTTGTTAGACTCTTCCTAGGAATGAAATTCAAGACTGTTTCCTCCAAACCTTTACAGTCATTCCAGAGTACCCAGCAGGCTGAATTGGAGAGCAAGATGAGCAATTAAGGACTGCCAGGACAGACAAAAGGGTGAAAGTGGGTTCACATGTGATCTATGGCATGCCAATTACTAGAGAAAATTTTTTTTAAGGTGACATTTTAATTTGGAAGTATGAAGATTACCTCATTCCATTGGTTAGAATTCCAGCTAACATTTTTCTTCTGCGAACCAGGCAAGGGTGTTTGCAAAGGTTTCTTTCTTTTTATTTTTTGTTTTAGTATTTCAGAAACTTTTCGCAACCCACCAAACATCAACTTGCAACCCGCTGGTGGGTTTTGACCCACAGTTTGGGAACCACTGGTCTAGAGATTGCAATGGAGTTCTTATGCTATATCACATTTTTATTAAAAAATTGTCTGCCACTTTTCAGTTAAAAAAAAAAAAAAGCATTCACAAAGTGGTTTACATAGCAAAAGAAATGAAAGCAAAACAAAAATGGCTTTTTGTCCCTATGAGATTCTCAGTCTCAAAAAAAGATGTGACAGAGACAGCAGCAGTCACATCCAACCCCCCGCCCCATACTGCTTTGATATGTGGGATTTCAAGATGAATGTTTGGTACATACAGGAGGCATTTTTTTCCTTTCTATTTTTCTTTATATCCTTTCAACTAGTGTTTGAATAGAAAGGCAGACAGTATGGGAGTTGTAGTTTTTCAAGGGCCTTAACCTCTTATAAGCGCTGTCTGATTTTATGACTAAATTTTTTCCCCTTCCTTTAGCTGCAAATTTTTGGCATTTTGTTCTCAGTGCTGATTAATCTGCTTTTAAAGTAGTTTGAATGTTTCCTGTTGTTAAGTTTCTATATTGTACCGTATTTTTCGCTCCATAAGACGCACCTGACCATAAGACGCACCTAGTTTTTAGAGGAGGAAAACAGGAAAAAAAATATTCTGAACCAAATAGTGTAATAAAATATTTAATAAACTATAACAGAATAACATTTGAACCATGTAAAGTGAACAGCAGTCAACAGTGGCATTAAGAACCATTATCACTGTCATTCACAAATGGAGAGACTTAAAGGTTTGAGTACTCTAGTTTTCTGGAAACCCCAAGAAATCATCATCGCTAGAGTCAGAATTTATGAAGCTCACAAAAGCAGGTGCACACAAATAGGGGATCACATTATCTTTCTGCTACAATGATGTTCTGCGAAATCCCAATCCACTGGGCCTCATGCCCGCTTAAGGCTGATCAGTCCCCCTTGTGCAACTCACCAGTGCAGCAAGCAAAAGTGAGTCCAGTTTGAGTCCACAAATGCCAAGTATATCAGTCCCATCAATCAGAGTTGCCAAATCAGAGTCCAGAACCAATAAGCCAAATTACAGTCCAAGGTCAGTCAAATCCATTAGGGTATCCAAGTCCAGTCACAATCCAGTCAGATTCCAAATTCAATAAACCCAGTCAGTCTCCTCTCCTACCTCCAACCCGCACTCCTTCAAAACCCACAAACCTTTTCTGCCTCAGGTGCTCCTTATATCCCTGAGGGCCCTATTGCCTTCAAGTGGCTGCAGCTGTGCAGCACACTCTGCTGAATGCCCAGGCCTTACCCTTAAAGGGGCCACTGCTGACACCACATCTACCTCCTCGCCAGTTCTTCCGTGATTCCAATACAAATGAACAAGTGGAAAGTCCAACCACAACTTGAATTCTCAAGACACAACAAACCTCTGGATTTATGGTGAGAACCGAGCCTTACTTGGGGCTTGTGCAATAAGCAAACACTGGCATTCTGACCAAGGAGACAGTTTTTTCTTTGTGATGGGGGGGGGGCTTACATTCAGATGCTGGATGAGGTGAGTGAAAGCATCCCTCCCCTACTGTGTGAGTGTGTGTGTGTGGGGGGGCAGAGCATCTGTGTGTGTAAGAGAAGGGGGCAGCCTGTGTGTGTGAGAGAGGGGGGAAAGTGTTTGTGTTGCAGAGAAGTTGTGATGCTCCAGGCTTGAGGTGGGGGGGGGAAGAGAGGCTGTGATGCTCCAGGCTTGGGGGGGAGAGAGAGGCTTTCCTGGGAGTAAGCCCCCCTGACTCTAATGGGACTTACTTCAGAGTAGGCATGCACAGGATTGGGCAGTGAGACTGCCACCCCACCCACGCTTTCCTGGGAGTGAGCCCCAGTGACTCTGAGACTTACTTCTGAGTAGCCTCTGACTGGGAAGCAGAGCAGAGCAGAGCGAGCGGGCAGGGGGCGGGGCCAGGGGTGGGGCGGATTTTGTTTTTTTTTTTGCAGTATTCGCTCCATAAGACGCACATCTTATACTCCATAAGACTTCGCATCTTATGGAGTGAAAAATACGGTAAGTTGTATATTGTGTATTATAAGCTCTGAATCTAATGAACACAATAGGATATACGTCTTTAAATACATACATGCATCAATATTTTACCCAAAGGACAAAAAGTAGTTTGGGGGAAGGAAATCTGAATTGGAAAAATGATGCAAGGTGATGTGGAAACACCGCTGCCCAGCGCAACAGTTCCAATCTGAATGACCTTGCCACACAACTGTATGTGGTATAAATACAGTTGCATTCATATAAGTACAGTCAAATACATATAAACTGTATTTGCATTCATACTTTTAAAAATAAAAAAATATGGGATTTCTTATTCATAGATCTCCCACTTCACATCTTGCATGACCCTTAAGAATTAATAATAATCTTATAGCAAATGTAAGACAAGTTTGCTAGTATGCTAAACATTTGCTAGTAAGCGAAACCCAATAGAACATAAAATCTCATTATGTGCAATGGGGCTCACTCCCCAGCAAATGTGCATAGGGTTGGAAAGCAAGGGGAAAGAGGGAGACTTGTCAGCCTTGAGTGCAGAGGCTAAGAATCCTCTAATCCGATCATGTTTCCAAAGCTTCATTTTTCATGTTGTTTTGTTACCCTACAGGCAACTCCAGAGACCCAGTATGGGGAAAAATTGGCTTGGCATGCCTAATGAGACCTCACATAACACTATTGCAGCATATATCGCAAGCAGTTTGAGCTTGCATGTCTTGGAATAACAAGAGACTACAAAACAAGAACACCTTCTGCTCTGCAGGTTCAAATTTGCTCTGTATTAATGATACATCTGGCCTTGGGGCTACGATATGGTGTGATCTTCGTGTGGCCAAAATCTAAGCAAAATAGGCCTTATGCTTCACTGCTGATAACAGTGCCCATCTTTTCCAAACAGGGGGCAAGAAAGCACTTTTGGAACTTGTAGATCCCTTGCTGCACAGGCGGTCTCCCAATCCCATTTTTGATTTGTTGTAAACTTCTTTTGGCAGAGAAATCAGTGGGATTTGTTTTTTGCAAGACTTGGCTTCCTGCGGTCTGCAAATCTCTCGACTCCTGGCACTTTTCATCAAAGGAAACCACAAAAAGCGGGTTTGATATGGCTTGCCCTATGATAAGAAAACATTTGCCTCAAAAGCAGTCAGATCAAATACACCATTAATTCTGATGGCGGCAGTCTTGATTGCATCAATTCCTTTCCCTACTGGCAGGGGACCAGATGGCTGTGGGAAGAGCCTTCTTTGGCCCTGAAGTGAGCCTTAGCATTGCCACAACAGCTGCAAGTCAAACACTTCAACAGTTCTGTAAATCACAGTAATTTAGCAGGACAAAGCTGCACTCACGATACCTTCAATACCAGTTACATCTCTCCATGGCACTCAAGCCATGACATGTCAAGTAGGTTTGGGGAAGACAAGCCATGGTTAGACACACAAACTCCAGTTTTCTGCATACACTCTTTGCTTCTTCTGTTTCTTGTACTAGAAAAAAGTCTGGGAGATTTTCAGCATATTCCAACAATTACTGATCTGCAAAACTGTGATTGCTTAGCGTAGACTCACATGACTGTATTGGTCTCTTAACAAGGCAGAGGATGGGTATCCACCTTTCAATGCTGCCAACTTTAATTTCTAAAATGAGAGGGACCAAGGCATAAACCCAGAGAGAGCTGGGATAAAGGCTTAGTGAGCTCTAGTTAACCTTAATATCTGGATTCTGACCATCAGTTGATACCCCATTATAGCTACTAATTTATGTGTCACATTGAATCCTACCCTAATCTCTGCCTTACAATGCATTGTGAGTTACACCCGGTAATATTTGAAGGGACTGGTGCTTGTACGAGGACTATTCCGAAAGTAACCTCTTCTTGGTTTTTTAAAAAGCGATAATGAAGGAAAACAATTTAATACTGATATTAAGAAGAATTTAGAATTTATTTTACCTCAGGATGCCAGATGCAAGGAAAGGTACCAGGGTGCAGGTCTCTTTTTGTCTAGTGTGCTCCCAGGGACATCTGGTGGGCCACCATGAGATACAGGAAGCTGGACTAGATGGTCCCATGGCCTGATCCAGCTGTTCTTATGTACTGCTCAGAAGATACACACCATGCCAGCACTTCACTTCCACATAATCTCCACCTGAATTGAGGTAATTGTTGTATCCTGGGACAAGCGTTTGTATCCCCGCGTCAAGAAAGTTGCCCCTGCCTGAGCATGTGTGTGGTCATGGAGAAGTATCACACCTCTGTTTTCACAAATGCAAGTTGGCTGAGCTTCCTGTCGCAATTTTCTTGACGAGGGGAGTCAAAAGCTTGACCCAGGATACAACAATTGCCTCAATTTAGGTGGAAGTGAAACTGAAGTGCTGGCATGGTAAGTAACTTTTGAGCAGTGTTAAACTGTTTTCCTTCATTCTTGCTTTCTCAAAAGCCAAGCAGAGGTTACTTTCTAAATAGCCCTTGTATATTTATGTCCATAAATTCATGGTGGACATTTGGTGGAACTGCAATGGTAAAACCTCAGGTTTATTACGTTTGCATTCATGCATTGGTCTGTATTTAAATCCACAATCATGGAATTATAGAAGTGATTGAGATAGAGATTGACAGCCCAATTCTATTGTGCAGCAATGCAATGATTTATTTTTCACATTTTTATACCGCCCTTCCTCAAAGAGCTCAGGGTGGTGTACACAGCAGCTCCCTTCCATTTGTCCTCACAACAACCCTGTGAGGTAGGTGAGGCTGAGAGAAAGTGACTGGCCCAAGCTCACCCAGGAAACTTCGTGGCTGACGGGGGATTCAGACCTGGAACTTCCAGGTCTAAGTCCACCACCCAAACCACTACACCACTCTAGCTCTCTGCTGCAGCTCTCTGATGCTGCAGCTTCTACTGCACACCAAAGAGGATTTGCAGCTGCTCCTGGTCTCCTTGAGGTAAGGGGACATTTGCCCCCTTGCTCCAGGGTAAGCCCCAGAAACCACTATGGGACCACTCAGACCGGTGCTAGTTGAATCATTGGCACAAGTCCGTGTTGCTTTGTCTAGATCAGACCCAGGAAAGAATTTGGGATTCTGCATGCACTGCTAATCCCACACGCCTCCTGGGCCTGATCCACCCTACTTCCTGCTGCCATCACTGTCTTATTCCACCCACCTCCACCCACATTCCACCCATCCTGCCTCATTCTACCCCCTCTCTGCCTCCCTCCAAACCCCTGCATGGCTTACCTGCTTCAGCAGGTGTCTCTGAGCCCACCAGCATGCATGAGGACAGTGCAGCCTCTTCACTGGTGGGCCTGTTGCAGTAGTTGTCAGAGACTGCTTTACGATATCCATAAAGCAGCCTTTGCCTGTTCAACGCTAGTTACATCAGCAGGGAAGGCGGATGGAATTGGGCCATGAGTTTTGTTACAAGTCTAAAAACTTTGTTTAGGGATAATGGAAACTGAGTGCTCAAAGAGCGAGTGCCAAGTACAAAGGCCTCTAAGTATTCCAGAAATATGACCATTGCACAATGATTTTAGAGCAGCTATTTTCAACTAGTGTGCCATAGGAGTTTGGGGGAGGGTCATTTATTAGTAGGGCCATTGGGGGATGGAAGCCCCCCACCAACAGCATGGTGTGCCTTGTCAATTGTCCAAAAACTGATGGTGTGCCTTGACAATTTTAGTACCTTGTCAGTGTGTCATGAGACAAAAAAAGTTGAAAATAACTGCTTTAAAGGCTTGGAGAGACAGATGTATTTGTGTTGTAGCCCCCACCTGCCCTGTAGTTGTCAGAAAACATCTGAGAATTAGTCAGAATTGTTCCTAGCAGCAACAGGGTCTGAGAAGCCATGAATTTACCTGCATGTTGTGGAGGGAGATGCTGGAAGTGTTATAACACCTTTGTATTTGTTGAGGGTCAAAACACAAAGCTGAATTAAATATTGGCCAAAATGGAAGAGGACTGTATGGCCCCTTCAAATCGTTTGGAAATCCCAATTTTTTTTAACATGCATGCAAAAAGTTTTTAAAGAACAGCATATCAAAGAACAGACGCAACTCAACCAGGCTTGTCAATCTGGAGAACCTGCAGAGTTCCCAGTTAGAGATGGACAGCCCAAACCTGAGCTGCCCGAAGCTCCCGGACCTGGTGGCTCCACAGAGGGCTGCTGCCGGACCGTTTGTCTCCCACGCTACCGCGGGAGGCTCCTCGGGACAAGGGGATATTCGTCCCCTTCCCTCAAGTAAGGAAAGCAACCCCACAATGGGGTTACTCACTTAGCAGTGACCAAAAGGTCACTGGTAAAGTAAAGGCACTCATGTAGGGCAAGCAGTCCTGCATGAGCACCTAGGACCCTGTGGAGCTCGGCTCCCCTGATCCACCTCTACCCCGCCCCCCAACATGCCTCCCCCATGCCCCCAGCCATGCCTCCCCCTCCCCAGAATGCCTCCCCCATGGCCTGAACCATGCCCCTGCCTCCTGTTATGCAGCCCGGCGATGCAGGGGACCACAGAGTTGCAGAACCCGGGTGACCGCCGGGCGCTAGCCCAGCGCCAGCTGGTGCTGGGCTAGCTCTGGCAGGAGCCCAGTGGTAAGCCCTGCAAACGTGCCTTACGGCACGTTTGCGACTCAGGTCCATTGCGCAGAGCCATGTCGCAGACCTCAGGATTGGGCTTGGAATTAGTTACAGGCTTATAGCTAATGTTACAAGAGAGGCTGCTGCAGGAAGGAGGCAATCCACAGAAAGATGCTCCTGAATCAGCAGGACAACAGTGAAATTTCCAGCCCAAGCATTAAATATACCCATAAGTATGGTCTATGCATTAAGAAGGACAGAAAATAGCCAAAATAGGAAGGAAAACAGCCAAGAGCCAGTATTAAAGTTTTATGCTTCAGGTAGCCTATCAAAATTTCAACTGATACATCACAGTCTGGGTTAGGAGCAGTAATTCTTCAGAAAGATGATGACTGCTGGCAACCAGTGGCATGTGCATCTAAGTCCATGATTGATATAGGAACAAGTTATTCACAAAACAGAAAAGAGTTGTTGAGAACCTTGTTTGCTTGTGGACACTTTCAACAGTGTATGGATGACCAGTACCTTCAGAATTTAAACAGCTGTGATTCAAAGTATGATTTGATTGTCACCTACACATCAGGTAAATATATGTGCAAATGCTCTTTCCAGAGATATCACTCCTACTTTGAAAGCAGAAATAACCTCTGACATTGAAGTGAAGGCCTAGGTAGACTTAAGGCACAATCCTAGCCATGTCTACCCCAGAAGTAATTCACATTGCATTAAGGAGGACTTACTCCTAGGAAAGCATGCATAGGATTGCAGCCTCACCTAACAAAATTACTCCCCATGGCGGACTGGTGCAAATCAGAATAGAAACATAGATGACTTATTGAGAATTCTAAAAAAGCGAATGTTCAAGGATCACCAGGAGACAAAGGCACATGTGATCTGTGCAATGGTTTTTATTTAAATCCACAAACATTACACGAATGAAAGGAAATGAAAAGAAAGGAAGTGTCATTTTCTGGGGAGAGGAGGAGATACATCACTTGAAACTCCTTGGCATAGCAAATTGTTCTGCCAAGCTCCCTGGTCTGAGCTTTGCCTAGGGATCCTATGCCCACTTTAAAGTTAATTAGTTCCCTCAGCTTAACCACTGATAGATCCCACAGAAGAACTACTTGTGCCCCAGCACCAGCAGGAAGGAGACCAGTAGGTGGCTTGCCTCTAAGTCTACAGGGTCCCAGCTCTCCAAGCAGCAGTCCTTCCAGGTAGGGCAGCAGCACCTCAGCTTTCCACCATTCAGCAGTCTGTTTGAGTAGTCTATTAGTTAGTGAGCAATATAATCAGTCCAAAAGCCCAGCCCATCATTAGCTGGTCCATTGGTTTGTTGGCAGAGTCATGGGTCAGTCCATGAGTCAATAGTCAGTTAGCCAGAAGTTCAGTCCAAAACACAGAGCCATAAGTCAGTCCGTGAGTTAGCAGTCCAGTAGGTCAATTAGCCACAAAGTCTCCTTTCCCTCCTCCACTCTCTCTCTCCACTACAACCCACCAACCCTTCCTGCCTCAGGTGCTCCGTATATCATTAGGGACTTCATTGCCTCTAGTGGCTGCAGCTGTGCAGCACACCCTTTGCTGAAAGCCCAGGCCTTAACCCTTAAAAAGGCCTCTGCAGGCACTGCATCCTATCTCCTCGCCAGATCTTCTGCAATTCCAATGCACAAATCATTCCTGGTTAGGACGGTGAGAACAGTTTAGCTAGTCTTTCCACTCTGGCTTGAGACTGGACACATAATGAACAGTGATTTTGCGCCAACACTGAGCAACCCTGAATTCTCTTGTGTTTCTACACAAGTGGGGGGGGGAGACACAACTTGTACAAGGACACTTGAGCTTTCTGCATGCATGAAGATGTTCACTGATCTGGAAGCAATTCTCGTGTGGTTACTGAAACTTCACAGAATAAGAACAATGTACAAAGCAGAAACCTTCCCTAGAGGATGCTTGTATAAGGGAAGAAGAAACAGAAACTGAAGGCCAAATGGTGGTCTGAAGAAAAAGATGCACCATCCTCTTGCACCAGTAGAAGACGTCTAGTATATGTGGTGAAGAAGGTGAAAGATGCATTGGAGAAGTCTACCAGGTACAAACAGTGCATCTATCTTTAGACTGCTCAACTGCTCAACCCTATCATCTGTCTGCATTGCCAGAACTCTCATTCTGGCAGCGCAGTGCGGTCTGCAGCATTGCAAAATGTGATGCATGGTCACATGCTACCAGCCTGCTGCCACAAATGTCAAGTGACATTGGCCATGTGGGAGCAGCTCATCTTACTTCCCTGGCCCTGGTAAGTTAGAGCAGGGGGATGGGCAGGAAGGGAGAGTAAAAGGTTGGCGACAGGAAGAATCAGGGCTGATATCGGGTCTGCCAGGAGGCATGTCAGGGTGGGCAATGGCTGGATATCGGTAGCAAAGGTGCTTTGCTTTCTGCCCAGCCATGACATACCCCCTTGGGTCCACTTGGACTTGCACCAGCCAAAGAAACGGTACAGATTCAAATAGGACAATGGATCTGGAGGTAATGGAACAAAGTAAAGTTCCTTTACTTTGAGGAAGTCTCCTCACTGCTCCCCCATAGGATGTAGCAGGTGCCTCCATGGTGCAGCTGCATCTGTGCAAGTGGCTGGGGATAGGATTGGGGCAAAACTGTGGTACTGTTACTTTCCATAGAGGATTTTCTTGACCTTCAAATGATAGAGGGGAATACATTCCAATCAGATGTTTTCTACCTTGCAGTCCCAGTTCTTGTCTTTACCGCGCCTCCCACCATATATACGATGACCAATCAGGTCAGTCAGTTGACCATTCAGGGAAAACCTGTTTCAGGCACCTTAAGCCTTAACATGGAAAAACAAACTGTCCATTATCTCTATAGACTTGTCTGGCAACCTCATGTTTCAGCATCAGCTTTTATGTGGCTGCTCAAAATATCAAGGACCACAATTTCTCTCTGTAGCAGGCAAGATGAAACAGCATTTTTATTCACTATATCATTTATACGATGTTATTAAGCTTCTCAGATTATCGGTTTACATCTTCAAATGCATGTAAAGAAAAGGCAAGTACCTTTTCACTGCTCTGTAGCAAATCAAGATAGCATCAGTGCAGAGTACTGGAAAGAACTATCTATCTTTTTCCAGCTTGTGCATTCATCATATTTTTCCCCCTTTCCAGAATTTACTGAATCCACAGATAAACATGAAAATAATGTTTAGATTGGAACAATTATACTGAAAAGGAAAGAAGTCCATGAAAGCTTGCAGGTGGGCTGCTTCTGTTAGGACAATTCAGGCTATAAACTGTCATTGTGATCATAATGTTTTCATCATGTGAAACGAAGAAAAGGGTTTTTAAGTGTCTTTTTTTAAAAAAAAAATCTTTTTTTTAAAGAACTGTGCCCTATCAGACAAGCATTCTTCAGAATATGAACATCAGAAGCTGCCTTTTACCAAGTCAGATCATTGGTCCATCTAGGTTGCCTCCATGCAAAGTGCTGACTGTGGCTGCGGGCAACCTGCTTCCTGCCACAGTGCTTCACCCCCCCCCCATAAGCGGGGCCCAATTATTCCGAATTGGTGCAATCAGGATAAAGTCAGCCCTCACTGACAGTGGCTTTCCAGGATGTCCCAGTGACTGAAGTGTTCCTCAGCCCTACCGGAAGATGCTGCCGGGGATTGAACCTGGGATCTTTTGCATGCAAGTCATGGGCTTGACCAATGAGCTATAGCCATTCCCCAAGTATAGTGTAAGCCATTTTCTTAAAACCAAACAGTTCTGTAGAATGCTGTAGAATTTCTTCCTTGAGTTGTGCGTCACCTGTGATGGAGCAAGCAGATTTACAGTTTACATGGAAAAGATGTACATACTCTCAACTGTAATCTGTCCTCATGCACTGTGTGTTGTGCAACAAATCTTTTTCTTTGCAAGCTAATTGGTGAGTGCAAACCATTTCATGTTACTGTTTCCAGCGTGAAAGACTTGCCATAAGGCAGCACGACATTTTCACGACAAGACAGTCCTTTTTCTATCATTATGAAGTACGTAGGGGAAAAGCTTCCAAATGAATGGAACAGCTTACATGTAGGTCAGGGACTCATTTGTTTTGCATGGAAATGGAGGAGTTGACAGTAGTGTGACTGCAGCAGTGGGTTCTAATTCCCCCTTCCCCCTCCCCCTACATCAAGTACTGCTTCACTCCAAGGCACAGTAGGGAACAAATAGCCACTGCCACCAAAGACATGGTGCCCCCTCTTGTTGCAGGTATTTACCCCAAAATGTCCTGGAAAACTGCAGTGTTTTTTGTTTTTTTTTTTTGGGGGGGGGGAGGGATTGGCCACTGTTAAAGGCGGCCCTGCAAAGTTGCCCAGCTTTATCCTTTCAACTTTAAAAGATAAAAAAAAGAGGGAAAAGATTTACTTTCTGTCACATGGTAGGGTAAGCCCCCTGTTATGAAAACTAATAGATGATGAAAATGTCTGCCACAAATTTATATATCCTGCCTTGGAAATCAAACCATTTATAGGACGCTATAACAACATATTCCATCACATCAGAGTGCTTTCTCGGGATGACTCTGTCATGGAGAAAACATGGTGACTTCTCCATATCAAAAACAATTGTGTGAATTAGGTCAGTGCCAAGAATAATTCTGGAACACAGAAGCCAGCAAGGAATACTTCTTTGATCATTTTCCCCCCTAATCGTAGCTGAACAAAATGTACTTGAATAGCCCAATCCTATCTTGAATTTATGGAGGCATATTGCAAGATTCACTGTGGTAAGTCTTGATGTAGTATCACAAAACGTGTGCTTCTGTTATGGACTGTGGGACTGCTGGTGCAAATTGCTGGGGGCGGGGAGGCTTGCATGAACCAATAGCTTACCCAGGCTGCATCTGGAGCAGGTAAGGTGGCAGAGGGGTAGGTCATGGGTAGTTTGTAGGAGGATCAGAATGGAGAGTGAAACAGGCAGGGGGTAGTTTGAGGAAAGGACGGGGTAGATCTTGGCAGTGCCAAGCATACCCGGATCCTATCTCCCTTTTCCCATGCCTGACATGCTCCCTGAGTCTCGTCAGACTTACTCTAAGTAGCTGGTGATGGTCTAAGGAGATCCACTGGAGACTTAAAGCCCAATCCTGAGCTCAGCACTCCGGCTTTCCGCCGGAGTGCATTGTCTCAAACGTGCCCTAAGGCACATCTGCGAGGCTTACTGCTGGACCAGCACCCGTGCTAGCCCAGCGCTGGCTGGCGCTGGGCTACCGCCAGGCAGGAACCTGTCCTCCGCTGCTTGGCAGTCTCATGGACCGCCGAGCTGTGGCACGGTAAGCAGGAGCAGGGAGGGGGCAGGGAGGAGGCATTCCGTGGAGGGGGAAGGCTGGTGGAGGGCAGACAGAGGGCAGTGAGGAGGTGTGACAGGGAGGCGGGGAAAGGGCAGGCAGGAGGTGTGGCAGGGGAGATAGAGAGGCCATTGGAGCTCTGCTCCACCAGATCCTGTCTGTTCATGTAGGGCTCAGCACCCTACACAAACTCCTTTACCCCAGTGAGTAACCCCATTGTGAGTAACCCCATTGTGGGGCTGCTTCCCTTACCCAGGAGAAGGGGACAAATGTCCCCTTCTCCTGAGGTGCCACCCGCTGCAGCCCAAGTCACACAGGATGCAGCAGCAGCCATTTTCGGTGCCGCCGAAGCTGGGTGCCCTGGGCAGCTCAGGATTGGTTGTTAGTGGCCTACAGAGAGGTAAGTAAAGCATATTTTAACTCACCTCTCCTAGGCTGTCTGGTCTCTCCTAGGCTGTCTGGTCATACACATAGGATTCAGTGTGTGCTCAGTCAGCACTGCTGCATCACATCAGCTGGTAGTTGATAGAATTGGAGCATAAGCCTTTCCCATAACAACGAGGAAGATTTAGTAATAGCTCTGGAAATATTTGCCAGTAATGGAGGGGGGCCTCCAACTCTGTCTCATGAGGGTGTATATAAATAGTATTGTCAGTACCTTAATCGAGTTGTTATAATTTTCTGCGCATGATGCTAAATGGCTCGGTATTGGTGATTATGTGGCTTATCAGCAAAATCAATATTGGCAGGCGATGTTCGCAAGTTCTGTGAAAGGTTCCTTCTCACTTCTAAGGAGGCTTTCATCTCTTCCCTGTTTGCATGCTGAAACGTAATTATGAGACAAACAGCTTTACGCAGATGCTACAGGAGAAACAAACCCAAGGGAAACCATCAGATCTGTTGAGAATCACACATCAGAGAGACAGACTTAATAAGCAGTTGGTCTCCAGGGCCCATCAGCTATAAACTGCTGTAAATCCCACGGCTCTCAGTACTGCTACACCAATTCACTAGAGGCACGGATCTGGCCCATAATTAGATCGCAGATCTGTGATACAAAAGTCAGAAGGCTAAAGGTGCTCTCTGTGGCTGAGCTCATTTATGATATGGCTAACAGAAGCGGCAAGAAAGAAGATGATAAGGGCTGCATACAGCTAAGCATGAAGGTTGTGGAAAAGGATAGCCGAAAGAGCAAAAGTGTCATTGCTCCAGAAAGCAAGTTCTTTAATGCTCTGATAAAGTAGAAAAGCAGTTAGGGAAGCTACAATTTGCATTGCCAGTAGGGGATAAAGAAAATGATGCCTGAAATAAGAATCTTCCAAATTTTTTAAAAGACCAAGTCAGAGGACATTGTAGTGACATCATGGAAGATATCACCGAGGAGATAGGGTGTGGTGTCCACAGTGCCCCTTGCTCTAAATAAATGCAGGGTTAAAGCCCAGGTGGTAGCTGGAGGTGTGCTGCACAGCTGCAGCCACTAGAGGATAAAGTGAACCTGGGAACATATAAACAGCACCTGGAGGAACTAAAGACTGTGGGTTGCAGAAGGAGTGTAGGTTGGAGGAGACCCGACCCATTTCACCAAAATAGCTGTCGGTGCTGTTTTTATTCTTTTTCAACAGTCCACAAGCACATGGCTGGAAGAAACCAGAAATGATCTAGTCAAGAGTAACCTCATGGTTTCTTTATCCATCACTTTCCATCTTGGATTGTTGGTAGTCCATGCCGCGTGTGTGGGAGAGTGGTGAGTTTTCTCCTTGCCTTCACAGGAAGTCATCTACTGGATTCCATGGCAATTGTGCATGTGGACCTTCTTCCCAATGTGGTTATTTACATTAGGATCATATAGGATGCTGCCCATCTGTAGTCTCCTCAGCAGTTTCTGCAGCTACTGAAATGAATGATCTTGTAGAGACCATAATATTATTAAGGGCCAACATGGATGGGCCAAATTTCCAGCATGGATGCAACTGCAATGCAGCCCCAAGGTAAGGGGACAACTGTTCCCTTACTTTGAGAAGGCATCCATGACTGCCCCCACCACAGAATGCAGTGCATGCCCCATTGGCGTGGCTGCATCAGCCCTGGGAAATTGGATAGAATTGGATCTCAAGACATTATATCACAATGACTTTGGTTGGAAAAGGGCTGATTGGAAATGACTAAAGCCCCAATCCTTTGTGCCACTGCCAGCACCAATGCAGCTGTGCCAAAAGATGCATGCTGATTGCCAATGGCTCCCCTTAGACATTCAACACCTATTTTGTTTGCATATGTCTGAGGAGAGGAAAGGTGCAGGGGATATTACAAAGAGGGGATAAGATCTAGCATGCATCATTGCTGCTGGATCCATCCTCTCCTGCCTCCTCCCTACCAGGAATGCCCCCTTCTGTTCCTCTTCCTCCACTGTCGCTCTCACTGCCCACTTCCACCCCCAACTCCCCTGGCATTGGTGGATGTTTTCTTTGCTGCTGGAGCATGCATGCAACTGCCAGCAACTGCGCTGGTGGCCATGTTGCTGGTGGCATTGGCCAGTGTAACAACATTGTGTGATGTGTACCAGTATCCAGGTGCTTTTGCCTGGATGCTAGTGTTCCACTGGCAGATGTAGGTTGTAAGGCTAGTTGTCTCTTTATCAATTTCAGCTACCGAGCTAGCTTGTGTTAATTTTGTGTCTTGAAGCATTTTGGTGAAATGTAAGTTCCACCATCCACATTATTAATTATTATTTATATACAATATTCCAACAAAAAGTTCACAAAGCTGTTTACATAGCAAAAGAAAACGTATTTCTTTATGAAAAGGACTCCTTTGGCCTGAAAAAGACACAGGAAGCCACTAGGAATGACTCCAACTAGGTCGAACAGGGACAGCTGCTCTCTCCCTGCTAAATATAAAAGAACCTCCAATTGAAAACAATGGTGCTCAGATAGTAAGGATCATAGTTCATAAATTCATAATCCATAAAGCACCCTTCCTAGAGAATTATTTGATTTATTCCAGAAGGCTCCCCTTACCTTCATCTGCTAGGGGGTAAGCCTCCTTGAACCCCACTGAACTACAGCTGGATCCACAGCAGAAGATGGCAATGAGAAGATCCAGCGTTGAGCAGCAGAGTGGTTTGTACTACTTCAAGAGAGGCAAGGAGAGAGACTCCTTTTGAGTGAAGTTCTCTGGCTCCTGCCTCTCTGCCTCCCATTCCTGTGTAGCATCCTAACCTGCAGTCAGAGTCCTATTTTTGATTCAGGAGTTGGGGAAAGAACTGGGGTGAGATAAGCCAGTCTTGCTGTCTGTTCAGAAGTGAGATGTGGGAGGATGAAAACAGCCAGGACTGGACAGGTGGCCTTTTGGTTAGTAAGTTTCTGGCCTCTGTGTTGCAGTATGTTTGCAGGCAGATCTTAAGAGACAAAAGCCATGAGTGTAGGCTTGCAGGTAGTGGGGACGGTGATAGATGTTCCTTTCCCTGTATTTTTTTATTTTAACTTCTCTAACAGAGAAACTGCTGAATTGATTTTGTTACCAGTCACAGCTGCTACCTACCACTAACCTCAAATAACACAAGGTATTGGATCCCTTGTCTCTGACACAGATAACTTTTTTTCACTCAGTGCTATGATTGTTTGGGGGTCAGAATGGGGTAGGCACAGGGAGGGAATTTCTTCTTTTTGTATCCCAGTTGCCTCCTCAAAATCATTCTCATTTAGTATCCAGACTGAATTAACTGTATGTTGTCTCAGGTGCTATAGTCAATTGAGATGACTGTATAAGGGATTGTCACTCCCGAATTGGCCTTTTCAGCCACACTAGACGCTGTTCCAGAACCACCTTTCAGAGCGCGATACCATAGTCTTTCGAGACCGAAGGTTGCCAACAACCATATTATTGCCCTTAAGTTTAGATGTTATTACCCATATGTTTGGATCATCAGCAATTAGTGACATGTCAATTTGACAGATATTAGACAAACAGCCTGGAAAAGAAAAACTGTATTATTTTGTCCAAGAACATGGAAAACATTTGTATCATTTCAGTCTTTCTCAGTCAAGCCATATCTTTTCTGCTCTCTTACAGCCCAATCCTATCCACCCTTCCTGGCAGTAAGCCCCATTGACTCTAATGGGACATACTTTGGAGTAGATATGCGTAAGATTGGTCTCTTAGGGCACAATTGTAACCAGGTCTACTCCAGAAGTAAGTTCTATTGTGTTCAATGGGACTTACTCCCAGGAAAGTGAGGTTAGTATTTCAGACAAAGGGTACAATCCTAACCCCTTCTGTCAGTACTTTCCAGCACTGGCATAGTGGTGGCAATGGGACGTGTGCTGCATCCTACAGTTGGGTGTCACTCATGGAGGCCTCCTCAAAGTAAGGGAATATTTGTTCCCTTACCTCAGAGCTGCATTGCCCTTGTGTCAGTGCTGGAAAGCACTGACAGAAGGGGTTAGGATTGCGCCCGTAATCTCTCATTCCTTCCTAGCTGTTTCCCACTAGAAAATTCCTTTTGCAATTGTCTTTTTTCCCCCAACTCACCCTGAAATATTTCCCATCTCCAAAATAATTTTCAGTTTGTTTTTTCTCGTTCATATCCATACTACAGGAGTTAGTCATGTATGTGGGGGGAGAGGCAGTGCTATCTGATAGTTTTAAGTATTTCTTCAGCCTCTGCTTTTTCTTCTGGAGCCTTCAAGATGGGAACTGTGGGAAAATACAACATACTTGAGGAAGGGAAGAACACAGTCATATGTGGCAAACTCAAGTAGGACATCTATCAAGGGGTAATAATTATGTTAGCTAAATGAAACTTCAAAATATATACTAAATTTATACCATTGGCACAAATGGGAGCTTTTGTCCTGGGGCAAAGCACAGCTATGGGAGAACAGAGATCCATATTGGGACCACAGTGGAAGCAAAGATTTAATGTCTCCTCTTTCCTTGTTGGGTTCCTGATCCGGATCCCCCACCCACCCACCAATGGCTTGCATTTATTTATTTATTTAAGAGCTTTATATCCCACCTTTCTATCCCATGAGGACACTCAAGGCAGCTCACAATTAAAAACATGATATACATATTAAAACATTAAAAACAATAAAACACAATAAAAGCCTGGATCCCAAATTAAAATCCATTCAAAAAGTGCCTTGCCCCCTAGTGTCAGCATAAAAGGCCTCCCTAAATAAAATGGTCTTAAGCTCCCGCCGATAGGACTCTAAAGAGGGAGCAGTTCTCAGTTCTAGGGGGAGGGAATTCCACAGATGGGGAGCCACCACCGAGAAGGCCCTCTTTCTTGCTGCCATCCCCCTCACCTCCACTGGTGGTGGCACCCAGGATCACTGGAGCTGCGGACCCAGGATCACCCCCAAGCTGTGGACCTGCTCCTTCAGAGGGAGTGCAACCCCATTCAGGGCAGGATGATAGTCCAATACCCGAGTCTTGGACTTGTGGACCAGGGGAACCTCTGTCTTATCAGGATTCAATTTCAGCTTGTTTGCCCACATCCAGGTCCCAACAGCCTCCAGACAGCGGTTCAGAACTTTGACTACCTCCTTGGAATCATGTGGAAAGGACAGAAAGAGCTGGGTGTCATCAGCATATTGATGGCACCCTACCCCAAACCTCCAGATGACCTCTCCCAGCAGCTTCATGTAGATGTTGAACAACATGGGGGACAGAATGGAACCCTGCGGCACCCCACACCTAGGAGGCCAGTATGCCGAACAAGCATCCCCCAGCACCACCTTTTGGGATTTGTCAGCCAGGAAGAAGCGGAACCACTGCAGGACAGTGCCTCCAAGCCCCAACTCAGCCAACCAACCCAGGAGGACACCATGGTCAATGATGTCGAAGGTCCAGCAGGGCTAACAGGGACGTACTCCCCCTGTCCATTCCCCCGTGTAGGTCATCTACGAAGGCGACCGAGGCAGTCTCTGTCCCAAACCCCGGCCTGAAGTCAGACTGAAAAGGATCCAGATAATCAACTTCATCCAGGACCCTCTGGAGCTGGGATGCCACCACCCGCTCAATCACCTTGCCCAGAAATGGAATATTTGAGACTGGCCGGAAGTTGTTCAAATTAGTAGGATCCAGGGAGGGTTTCTTCAGGAGAGAGTGAACCACCGCCTGCTTCAAGGTCAGCTGCAGTACCCCCTCCCTTCAAAAGAAGAGTTCACCACCCTCCCTGTCCACTCGGCCAGCCCCCTTCGGGTGGATCTAATTAGTGACACTGGGCAAGGGTCGAGCGAGCAAAAAGATGGCCTCACACTCCAGAGAATCCTGTTCACATCCTCAGGTTCTACAAGCTGGAAAGATATTCTATCCCACAAGATAGAATAGACAGATGCCCCAGGGATATCATTTAGGAAACAAAGGGCCTAATTCTATCCAAATTTTGGACTTTGACGCCACTGTGCCAATGGGCATTTGCTGCATCCTGCGGTGGGGGGGGCAGTCACAGGTGCCTCCTCAAGGTAAGAGAACATTTTTTTCCCCTTACCTCAGGGCTGCATCAGTGCTGGATAGCACTGTTGGATAGGATTGGACCCAACCCATATTAATTCTAATGATGCACTTGATATCATGTGTAGTTTGACCGTATACTATGTGCCTGTTTATATTACATTGTTACTGAGATATAGGCTTTTTTTTTTTAAATCTTGGAATTTCAGAACATGGAATATTGTTCTAGTCTTAGTGAAACTCTTCTGGCCTTGCTTAAAATGACATAGTCATTTCCCCTAAACAGGAACCTAGTCCTCAATTTGCTTTGTATGTCAGTCTAGGTGAAATTTCTGGACTCACTCCACCTGTGCCTTTCAAGCAAGCAAGATTCTTTGTAGAGCTTCCTCCATGTAAATAAGGTATTTTACCTGTTTGTAGGACTGTACACAAACCTAAATGTCAACTGGCAAGTCTCCAGGAAGCTCGAAATCAAGGATCAATAGTGGGGACAAATGGACGTTGGGAAGAGAAGCAGAAGGGCACGTAAACAGATGGCCAGAACTCCCTAATGTTGTCTATAATGTAAATGTCTATTGCCCTTTTGACTTTGAAACAGTAATAGTATGCAAATGCACTCCACTTTCTTTCTTTTATTAATTGTTTTGGAAACGGAATTTAAATGGGAGCCTCATTTAAATGGGCTGTGCTTGCCTAAAAGTGGAGACATGGTAAATAAAATCTGGTGGATACCTCCATCCTCCTTCCCAAGGGGAGAAAAAAACAGCAGCTTCATTATACTGAGTCAGACCTTTGGTCAGTTTACTATCAACACTGATGGGGCAGCAGGTCTCCAGGGTTTGCAGAAGAATATTTTTTTCTCCTCTCCGTGGAGACGTCAGGGATTGAATTTGGGGCCTCCTGCCTGCAGAGCCTGTGCTGTACCACTGAGTGACGGCACCACTCTGTTGGCTTGCCTATGATCATTCGAGTCAGCCTGCATTCAGACTGAAGTTGTGTTATCACCTTTCCAGATTTTTGGGCAGTTGTGTACCCGGGGGGGGGGGGGCTCCATAGGATCACGTAACCCTGGGCAGCATACCTGGGAGGCACCATCCACCCAGCCATGCCACTCCCAACCCCTCGCCCACTGCCTCCCATCCTGATGACTTCAGAGAGCTGGAGAGGCTGCGCATGACCTTCAGTGGGCCAAAAAATATCACTTTCAGTTTCTCCAAGGAAACCAGAAGTGACATTTTTATGTCCTTAGTAGTCTTTCTGAGTGCTGGGGATGTTTTTCAGTCCTCTAAGGCCACAGGATGGGAGGCAATGGGTATGACCAGTGGGAGAGGCTGTGTTTGTGGCCCTGGGTGGCACTGGGACCAGGATCACCACTGTTAGTGAGTGACTGTTTCTGTAATCTTTTCACCATACACAGAACCTGTTCGTTTCTTGAGCTTGTATCCAGAATTCAGTGATCCCTAATCATAGCTTTTGAAGGAGAAGGAAGTGATCCAAGGATAAAAGGGAACCGAAATAGCCATTCATTGACAATGGCTGACCAAAAGAACAAGGCAACCCATGCATGACAGAACTTCCTGAAAAACTGAAATGCACTAGGTCTGGCTACCCTACATTGTATGCTTGTGTGCTCTTTTGTTGTTGTTGTTGTTTTTGTTTGTTTGTTTTTTTGGATAGGCTTCAATTGACAAAGTAATGACTGGGGGCCCAATCCTATCCAATTTTCCAATGCTGGTGCATTCATGCCAGTGGGGCGTGCACTGCATCCTGTGGTGGTTAGGAAGTCAAAGAGGCCTCCTGTTACCCTGCACATTCCTGATCTTGTCTGATCTTGGAAGCTAAGCAGGCTCAGGCCTGGTTAGTACTTGGATGGGAGACCGCTTGGGAATACCGGGTGCTGTAGGCTTATACCATAGTCTTTCGAGACTGAAGGTTGCCAACCATCAAGGTATGGAAACATTTGTTCCCTTACTTCAGGGCTGCCTTGTGGCTGCACTGGTGCTGGAAAGTTGGATAGGATTGGGCCCTGGGTAAGCTAACATAATTAATACCCTGCCTTTTGTAATCAAAATAAAGCTTACAGAATAGTAACGCTTCTGTCTTGAAATTCAGTCTGCATCAGTGACCAAGTCCCTCTCAGAAGAAGATTCCTAGGGTGAGCTGGGCTAGAGCCTAACCAGCCACAGGCATCCCACTATGATGATACAGTTGACAGCACGACAGGGTCTTTTCTGTGGTGGCTACCAGCTTAAAGAACTTGTCTTGAGATTAGATCAGATCTGTTGGTGTTGGCCAAAATGGCCGCAGGTAAAGGGTGCGTCTTCTGCTGTTGTAATCCCCCGCTTCCAACTGCCTAGTCCTGAATAGTTTTGGGCTGAAACTCTGGTATGTATTCTGGAGGGAGATGTTCAAAAAGAAAAACAGAACCTAGAGACTTGCCAAATGCAGAAACTTGACATCCAGTTTTGCTACATCCTTAGTAAGTATTTTGGGTTATTTTTATGGCCACAAAAGTACTCAACAGAAATTACCGGAGGGGAGGAAGCTGATCTAACCGAGTGAAATGCTTCACTAACATGCACCCAGTTTGTAATGCTGTAGGATTTAAACAGAATTGTCTTTGTGATATACTGGAATAACCTTGAATCCTCCATTGCTGTGATACATAGCCATGCAATCTATTTTTGAATGATCTCTCCATGTATAAAAGTGCTTGAGGAATAGCAAAAATGGAGCTGGAAGTCGAGAGACAGCTGAGAGTTAAGCTCAAACTCTTTATTGCATAACCATGATATATCCATTACTGTTGACGGAGTTCAAATTGCTCAGCACATTGTATCTCATTATATTTTGCCTATTTTTAGTGAAGGTGAAGCTGCCATTTCAATTAACTGGACCCACTGCCAACAGCGCAATTTGACTTGAAAGCTAATAGTTTATGTGACTTTGCACTCAGGTAACCACAGAAGACCATGACATAGCTGACAGTCTGAAGAGGGTGACATGAATGGAGAAAAACTTGTACCAGTTCCCATTTACGTTGCAGGCTTTGACACAGAAATGGATTAATGTTGTGCTATTTTCTGTCCTCATTAAGTTCTTTGTCTAAAAATGAGGCATCAGAATTTTAATGCCTTGCCATTTTTAATGCTTAATGGGCTCTGTACTTTCGAGTGAAGCATTGCTCCACTTTAGCTTTTCCCAGGATCCTGCAATTTTACTGCCTGTTTGATTTTTCCAAAGGCAACCTATTGAATCTATATGTTGGAGGTCCTCTCTGATGAGTGGTTGGTGGACTACTGACATAAGACAGTCATGTTTAAAAGGCTGATTTTATTGACATACTACATTTGTACCCCACAGTTCCTCCAAAAATCTTGGCATAGTATACAGGTGGTGGTGGATACCCTTTTATCTGCACAGCAACCCTGTAAGGTAGGCTAAACCACCACACATCCTTCTGCCAGGAGAAATATCAGGGTTAGAAGAATCATCAGTAATATCTCTGCTACCCACTAGCCTCATATGAGAAGAATAGGTTAGACCAGTGTTCTTCAACCTTGGGGTTGTGACCCCAGTGGAGTCATGAAGCCACATTTGTAGTGTTAAAGCAAGTTAGGGGAATCAAAATGGCTGCCAATTTGGCCAATTCATACTGTTGAGATGGCATGGTGCAGTATGGGTGACAGCGGGTTGCATACGGGCCAACATTCCAAATGTGGAAGTATTGACACACTGCTTACATACAAAAGATTATTGCTGAGCCTTGCTCCACTATTAGACTTTGCTGTCTGCTTTACTCTGCAGTAACATGTCCAGCACTATATAAAAACCAAGGAGATATATTATCCTTCCTCAGTGCAGCCAGTCAGGGCCGGGAATGGGTGGCGATGGGGGAGAGGTAGGCGGATTGGGCCCCTAGAGTAGGGACGGGATCAATGGCGGACCCCCCAGCCTCATTATTTATTGGGGTCATGGTACAAAAAAGGTTGAAACAACTGGATTAGATGGTCAATGTGACAAGATCTGTCTTAGATTACAATGTTGCCCTGGGTGCATGCTTACAGTGGTGCACTGAGAGTGAAAACCTTTTGGGAAGCATATATATATATATATATATATATATATATATATATATATATATGGGAGATGCTTCACCTACAAAATGCCTCACTGTGAGTCAGCTTTCAAAGGCTTAAGGCCTTTGCTAGGAAAAATGAGGTGGTTTGGATGATATGCAAGGAGGGGGTACCAAGAAGCACGCCCGATGACACTTTCTCATCCCTCTGCTTTCCATCCCGTGGAAAGCTGTGCAAACTTTTATCCCCACATATGGGATCCATCTAACTGAGCTGTTTCATGGAAGGAACAAGGCGGCATCCAGTGATGAAGCCAGGGAGAAATCACATGGATTACCTCATCTGAATCCCTGTTCTAGATAACGTTGCGCCACAGCCTTCTGCAGCATTTGTACTTTCTCGGATCAGCATGTGTCTGTTTATGCAAGCAAACTTTAAATTGGTTTTTCGCTGATCTCATTAGCTCCTGGCTTCCACTTTTCAAAGCAAACTCTCTGCTCTCTATAGCCCCCTTTTCACATTGTCGTTGGCTTTTTTTCAAAATGCATTTATGCTGACTCTCCAGCATTGGGGTATTAAATATTCGCTGCACTTTTCGACTTTGATCTTTTCCATTTCCTTCTAAACGGAATTCTCGCTTGGCTGTGCTTCCCTTTTCTGAAGGCTACTGTGTCCGATTGTGGCGTTGCAAATCTGACATAACTAGACATTGTAACAGAGGTGTGCAAGAAATATATTTTTACTTCCATTTTGTTACTCCAGTTGCTTTTGCTATTAAAATGCCATTGGTTTCGTTATTGATTGGTGAAAATCACATTAGTTTCATCACAATTTTCATTCCCGTTTGTTATTTCCCTTTGTTTTCCATTCGCTTTGTGTTCAATAGGAGCCCCAATCACTGTTAAGGTTTTGCACGCAGGGAAATGGCTGGTGGAAACAGAAAGCAAACTGTGGCTAAAGACATGCAGAGCAAGAGCATCTTCAGTGCTGGATTTGTGTTTTGTTCCTACAAGCTGTTTCCTTGCAAGTACTCCCTTGAAGTTTCTCGATGGTAATGGAAGGAGATATTGTGGTTCCATGTATTTAAAGGGGCAGAATTAAAGAGAGTTCACCCTTTTACCCCAAAGTTCTGCAGGGATGGATTGCTCTGTGACCCCATGAGCCACGTTTCACATGCAGTGTTTTAAAAGCAGCTTTGTCTCCCATTGAAAACAAGGGGGGGGGGGAATGTCTGGGAATGACAAAAGGAAGGCACCCAAAAATTAAGTACTTTATTACTCATTCATTTCAATTGTCATTTGTCTCATAATGAATGAAAAAATGAAACAAAAAGAGCTTCATTCATTTCATGTTTTTATTCATTGCAAAATGAGTGCACACCTCTGCACTGTAATGCAATTAGTCTTGGCAATTTAAGTTTTTAAAATAAATACTTAGCAGTTTGAGGGCATCGGAATGACAGCAAAGAAACTGAGCTGGAAAAGAGAGGTTTTAAAACATGGTTCACAAAATGAGTTTCTCTCTCACTCACTTGTGTACGCGCGCGTGCACACACACACACACACACACACACACACCATGTCCTTATTGCTGCTTAGGCTCTTCTAATGAGTTTTATTCTAGTGTGATGGAACATTAGCACAATTCTGACTAAATGCATTCTGTGTACAACCCAAATCACATCTTTGAGCAGTGAAATGCCACCTTCTATAACCTAGTGTCAAAAAGAACCATTGGACCTTGCCATTCTAGAGTACATAATAGGAAGGCAGAGAGATGCATCCTCAGGAGTACAAGCGCATAATAGCACTTGTGCAGTGGTGATCCTGGGAAGGGTTGGGGGCGGGGCAAAAGCCCCAGGCATCGCCACTGCCTCTCCCCGCCACACTATTGCTGCCTCTTTTGCCTGCCCCCTGGAGCAATTCCTTGGGCAGACCAAGCCCCACGCTGCATTCACAGGTACTCCAAGAATCTTCTGAGGCCTCTGGTGCACCCTTAAACTGTACTTCAGTTTTCTGTTGAAAAACCGAAGGTACAGCTTAACAGTGCTCCGGAGGCCTCAGAAGCTTTTGGAGCACATAGGAACATCACGCAAGGCGCTGTAATCTGGGTAAGTATCCCCTGGGAGGCAATGTGTTGTGGGGGAGCAGAATGTTGTGGCCCTGTGCCCTGGGGCAAAACAGGGGCCAGGTCCACAACTGCACTTGTGTAAGAGATCTTCTCCACTCTCTTGTCAGGAAGCCCCTCAAAAGTTACTCCTGGGGTTAGGGGGCCCTCAGGAATAGCATGAGATGCAGCACAGGAGCTATGGGGGGAATTCTCAAATACAGGGCACAAGTAATTTATTCAAATCACTGCCATGAGTGCTGTTGCATACAAGCCACCAATAACAAGAAGATACTCTGACACAACAATATCATCTCAAGAAATCTTTGCTGATTACCTTAAGATTATGTTCAGATTTATTTTCTTTTTAATGTCTTTCAACAGCTGCTTTGAGCCCTGGTTGGGGGGGGGGGAGCATCCTGTGAGTATTCTAGACACAATACCATGTAATGAATAAACATGCCACCTCAAGTTGCCAACTTTTGGACTGGTCCTCTTGAAGGTGTCAGTGTTTCTCTCCATTGTCTGAAAAAAGCATCGCCTGCTATTTGCTGTACACCTTTTAAAAATGTGAGAAATGGCCAGGTGGTTTGATTTTTTTGTTTTGTTTTTATGCTATATTACAGCCCAATCCTAATGGGCAGCCCAATTCTGAGCTGCCCGGGGTGCCCCTGCTCTGCAGCACCAGGAGGGCTGCCGCCGAATCTAGCGCTTCCCGCACTTCCCGCGCTTCCGAAAGGGCGCCACTAAAGTAAAGGCGCTTGTGTAAGGCACGCAAGCGGAGCTCCACAGATCCTCCTCTTGCCCACCCCCGGGCACACCTCTGGCACGCCTCCCCTCCCCATGTCACACTGGCCTCCCGCCCCCTGGAACGCCCCCATCCCCGCTTCATTCCCCATTCCACAGCCCAGCAGTCGCAGGCACCGCCGAGCTGTGGAATGCAGGTGCCCGCCGGGCGGTGGCTCAGTGCCCGCCAGAACCAAGTCACCTCCGGTGGGAGCCCCGTGGTGAGCCCCACAAACATGCCTTATGGCACGTTTGCAACTGTGGTCTGTGCCGCAGAGGCGCAGCGCGGACCACAGGACTGGGCTCTTAGTTGGCAACCTTAATCGCATAAGGGCAAAATAAGTTGAATGACCTGTTGGCAACCTTCAGTCTCGAAAGACTATGGTATCGCACTCTGAAAGGTGGTTCTGGCACAGCGTCTTGTGTGGCTGAAAAGGCCAATTCAGGAGTGACAATCCCTTCCACACTGGGAGTAAGTGCAGTCTGTCCCTGGTCTGTCTCCCTGGCTATGGGCCTTCCTTCTTTGCCTCTTTGCCTCAGTCTGTTGGCCAAGTGTCTCTTCAAACTGGGAAAGGCCATGCTGCACAGCCTGCCTCCAAGCGGGCCGCTCAGAGGCCAAGGTTTCCCACCTGTTGAGGTCCACTCCTAAGGCCTTCAGATCCCTCTTACAGATGTCCTTGTATCGCAGCTGTGGTCTACCTGTAGGGCTCTTTCCTTGCACGAGTTCTCCATAGAGGAGATCCTTTGGGATCCAGCCATCATCCATTCTCACGACATGACCGAGCCAACGCAGGCATCTCTGTTTCAGCAGTGCATACATGCTAGGGATTCCAGCACATTCCAGGACTGTGTTGTTTGGAACTTTGTCCTGCCAGGTGATGCCGAGAATGCATCAGAGGCAGCGCATGTGGAAAGCGTTCAGTTTCCTCTCCTGTTGTGAGTGAAGAAATGCAAATAAAAAAGGAATGCCATATTCCATTCAAACGGCTCAGAAGCAGTATAGCATGCTTAGTCAATGATTTTTAGGTGTCCCTGAGTATGCCAGATGTTTATTAGTGGTTCTCAAACTTTTAGCACCAGGATCCACTTTTTAGAATGACAATCTGTCTGGAACCCACCAGAGATGGAAGTGATGTCATGGCTGGAAGTTACATCATCAAGCAGTGTTTTCCTGAGAATGCAGCAAGCACTGAAATTGCCCATGCCAAGCAATGAAATTGTGCCATTTTCCTTAGAAAGGAAGGCTATAAATAATTAAGGGCGAAATCCTAACTGCGGCCTAGGCCAGTGCAAGTCCCTTGCACCAATACAAGAGGATCGCAAATATGCAATAAAGCACAATTGCGCATCCTCAGGAGTCAGCTGGGCCGGCGCAGGGAGGGTTTTGTCAGCCATGCTTGACCAATGCAGGGCTCTGGGGAGGGCAGGGAGAGGTGGGGCTGAGGCAGGAGGAAGGCATTCCAAGGCAGGGGGAGAGTCAGCGGAGGGTGTCCCAGGGAGCAGTTGGGTGGGGAGCGGGAGGCAGGGCTGGAACCTGGCAGTTATGCTGGATCCCAGCCCCATTGCTCGAGCAGCGTGGAGTGGCTCAAAGCCACTCCATTCTCCTCAGACTTGTGCTGCCTTTGCAGGGGGTGCAAGTCTGAGGAGACCCATTGGGGCGGTGGTGGTTTACCCGGGGGTAAGAGGAAGAGTTTTCTCTTGGCTCCAGCTGAGCCAGTTCTGGCCACAGTCTTGTGCCGGATACAGTGCAGGTCTCATAGCTTGCCTGTTCCAGCACAAGATAGGATTGTGCTGCACATAAATTAAAATGAATAATTAGAAATGATTAAAGCAAAACAAATAATTAAGTAACGGGAGATGATCTGGGGAAGCCAGCCCTGTTCCACCAAGTGAATTCTCTTTGTAGCCTGCCTGCAAAAGCCTCAAACCGACCCCACTCCCCCAAAAAGAATCATAAGATTTTCAGCCCTACTCAATGCCCAGTTCAATTTAAGTTCTTACATTTAAGCCAGTTCAGTGTGATCTGGGACAAAATCAATTTTAAATCCAACTTATATTTTGTTTCGGCTGGATTGAGACTAAGGCTGCAATCCTAACCACACTTTCCTATGAGTAAGCCCCATTGAACAAAATAGGACTTACTTCTGAGTAGACCTGGTTAGGATTGTGCCCATAAAGCTTCCATCTAAACAGCATTAAAAACACAGAGTGATGAGGAGAGGAATGAGACTCCACTGTGGGGCGGGGAATCTGTAAAAGACCACAACCCTTTCCAATCAAGCAATGGTTCCAGACCCATTGGCACTGGAACCCATCTTATAAAATTACACACCATCAGGACCCACCTAGCTTTGCAAGACTAAAAAAGAAAAAAAAGTCTTACCAGCTCAAGACTTTTTTTTTTTTTTTTTTTTTTTTACTGTACTATGGTAGGGGAGCTGTCTTCTGGAGCACTTCTTGAGTTCCATGTGCATAGGGACGGGACCATTCTGGTCACCTTGCTTGACCTTTGACTCCCCTTCCCCTGACCTTCCACATGAGCCAAGGCACGTTTGCTTACTTGTGAGTTAATGTGAACGTGTAGCTTAGTTTCACTTTCCATAGGACTCAATAAATTAGTCAGCTTGGAGGGAGAGACTTCCTTCTTGGTGTTTTTGGGATGCTGCATTCATCGGATCAGGACCATTCCAGTGGCGTTGGATTCCTCTTGGCCTGCTCTTCGCAAAAGACCAAGGCACGTTTGTCTGCTTGCAAGTAAACGTGCAGTATGGCTGTTTCACTTTCCACAGGGTTTAATACATTTTGCCCATCTGCTTGCTTGTCAATTGCAGCTTTGCAACCCACCCACATTCTGGTCATGACCCACCAAGTTGGTCACAACCCACAGTTTGAGAAACGCTGGTTTATATCACTGACTTTACAATATGTCTAATAAATACTGAAATGAAGCTCTTTGTGCTTCACATGGGGATGATGTTGATGAGGCGTGTTTAAAAAAACAGTTTCATATCCTTCCTTTAAGATTCTAGCTTGAGGATTAAAAATATTCCTTCACTGTTCTTTTCTTCAACAAATATTTGCATGTGCAGATTTAGTCCGTTTATGTATATTGCCCTTTTCAGTCTTCTTCGGATTACTGTTTTCAATTTATTTGGATTAATTAGGTTATTTTTTGTAAAAACATTAAATGAACTATTTTATTTTATTTAAAGCCTTGCATGTGTTTGTATCCTTGCACAGAAAGCATCTGCCTATGAAGAAACATGAGTTGGCTGATGCGCTTCCCAGCAAATTAATTCTAATTATTTTGCCCAGAATTCATGTACCCTTTGTACATAGGATGCCTCCTCCTGTGTGGTTTGTCGAAAAATATAATCCTAGCATGGAGCCACTGTGCTCAGCTAGCTAGTATTTCATTTTGCCCTTTTATTGGTAGATGTCATGTTCCAAAAGGGAGAAGATTTGAGATTTTATAACTGGAGGTAAAAAGCAAATGTTGCCAAGGCAATAAAAATAAAATAAATCTTAATAAGTATTTGCCAAGTGTTGTGTAATGGATCATTTTTTCAATACGAGAAAAGAACAAGGGAACCGTTAGACCCAAGAATGACAAATAAAATTCACCTTAACAAATGCAGATTTGCTTTAATGTTGTGTGTGAGGATAATAAAGATGGCTTATAAAATATTAAAGAGGCATGGCGTATCTTGGGTGGATGATGGCATTCCAAAACTTGTATTTCATTACATCAGCCAAGTCTCTTAACTTTGCCACCATTTCTTTTTTATTCAGTGTAATAAAAGCTGGAGCTGAAAGAACAACAGAATTTAGATAATATTTTCTCTTTTATGGATGGATCTTAATTATGATAGATCTCATTAAGAGGGGGCCACTGAATAACAAAGTCATTAGTGTTATTATCATTTTTATAGCTATAAGGACCCTTTGGAGGAAAATTCTAGAATTGCATCTTGTTGCCTTGCAACCACCAAGGGAGAAAAATGGCCGTACCGTTTATTCCTTCTTCATGATATAGGGGGATTCGCTAAGGTTTATTTAATACTGACTCTTGTGTGGATTTTCTTTTGTATAAATTTATTTGTTAATTTAAGGGAAGGTTTATGGGAAAGGGCCCCTGGAAATGCACATTGACATTAAGGAATGTATGGTGAGATTTGCCCAAAAATTAGAATTCAGCTTTTCTTTTCTTTTTGACTTGTTTTATTGCATTAGGTGGACCTCTGCTCTGTTCTTTGGAATTATAGTCATATAACATTACTGTGAGGTTGCAGGCCCCAGACATAGTACTGAAATGAATAATTCAAACTTGTCTTAAAGGACAATACTGATGTTTATGTGTACTCTGCCAAAAAAAAAAAAAAGTTTTTAAACGTTGCAAAAAAAAATTTTTGGCACCCCCATGACAAAATTATTTTCAGTAATAGTCATGATATGAAATAAATAAATAAATAATAATGACCAGAGAAGAAGTACAGACAGTGAATATTTTCTTTTATTGAACTTATATATATTAGGTTTCACATATGTAGTAAACATTAGAAATTACAACCCAAAACAAAACAGGGTAGGAATGCCCATCAAGATAATATGCAGGGGGTTTGTGATCTCAGGCAGTGCAATCCTAACTTGCGCTGGAACAGGCAGGCCAGTGGGCAATCCAAGCAGAATGGAGCAGCCATACTGCCCGGGAGTGGGGGCTAGGATCCGGCATAACTGCTGGGTCCTGGTCCCACCTCCCACTCCCTGTCCGCCCATCCATGGACCCGCCTGAGAGGGAGAGAGAAGGTGGAATCACAATGAGTGTGTGACCACAAAGGATGTATGATGTATTTTATACACTCCATATTAAACATGGTTTTGATGGTTCTTAGCTGGGAGTTCTCAGGGCAGCAACATGAGGAGAATAGTCAATGTGTTTAAGACTCAACACTTCCCTCAAAAACAAGCAGGAGGCCAGCTTTAGAAAGAATAAGAAAACAAAGTTCATTGTCTTCCTGGAAGAAGGGATAGCTGCCTTATCTGGTTTCAGCATTGTAGCTTCTTCCTGGGTACAAACAGCTGTGACTTGAGTAGTTGCAATCCACATGTTGAAGTGAGTTAGGTGCTATCAGTTCAGAGAGTGTATTTCATTGGTTTTAGTTTTGCTCATTACAGAGAACTATTTCATTGACAGCCTCTCCCCCTGGAGGCAGCTGTGCCACCAGAATGCGTGCTTCATATTGCGAGGGGGGGGGTAGACCCAGAAGCCTCCTCTGGGTAGGAGAATATTTGTTTCTTGCCTGGGGGTAAACCTCTACTGTCTTAATGGTTTTCCTTAGACCAGTACCAATTTTAGCTGGCACAATTCCAACTGGACCACAGAAAGATCAAGGATGGGAAAGAGATAGGGTATCTCCGGCCCAAGACATGACCTCTGACAACTGTGAATCTCCCTAACTCCAGTTTCCACACAGATCCAACAGAGCTAATACACTTACACTTCTGCTGAACATCGACATCTAACTTTCTCTAAAATTAAACTAAACTCCTCTTTTAAAGTCCTGCTCTTTACCTCCTTCTCAGCACAGAACTTCAAGTACAGCTCTCTGATTGGCCAGATGAAAGGGGATGGTTTAACCAATGGTCTTCAATCAATCCCATCTCCATTTGGAAAGGGATTTGTTTAAACATTCTAGACAGGCAGGCTATTGCACTAAAACTAGAGCAACAGACTTGCATTTGATCAGTTAGACTAATGGGATCAAACACAGGATGCCTCTTTGTTATAGAGATCAAAAAGTGTAACACACATTAACGATAATTTAATTCTTTTCTTTAAAAAAATGTTAATTTGCTCTTTTTATCACCTTGAAATTAGTCCACTATCCCTGTTCTGTTGTACCAAGGAAGGTGACTCTGCAATGTTGATTCAGATGTGCTCTCCTGCCGTCACTCAGTTTGAAGATATGATATATTTAGCATGCTAACTTATTAAAGAGTCCAGATTCTGCGTTGAGTTCTGATGGGGTTGAAGAGAAGGGAAGCAGTTAGCAGCTGCATCTGTGAGGGTACAAAGAAATCCATAAACCAAGAAATTACAAGTGCAAAGCTCAACAGCTTAGTAAGAAAAAGAAAAACCCACCCAGCGATATAAATAAATAAAAATAACTCTGAGGCACCTAAGCAGCTGATTCAGCAGCAAATCAGCTGCCCTTGGAATTCCTTTTCCTTCACTTTTTAAAATGCTGCTCAATCAGTTTTCAAAAGCAAATAAGGAAAAAAGTGACCTGGCCGACTGCCATAGGGGAACCTTCCCCTTTTGCTCGAGGGCTCACTGCTCTTGAATCTCCTTTTTCCACTCTCTTTTTTTTTGGCTCATTTGACCCATATATAACATTAAACGACTCCCTGGCTGACAGACAAGGCCATCACATCATATGGTAAATGGTAATACACTCCATTACACAGTAACTTTAAAATCACAGCACCACTGAGGAGGCTGCGCACCAAACTTAACAGCTCTCCTGGCAGGCATCAGCCAGAAGCGATGGATACTAGCAGGGGAGGGCCCACCTACCGCAGCAAGGATGTCCTGGGGGCATAGCTTGTACATGCTCCATGGAATATTCTCATTAGCTAAGTCTTAAATAACCTTGCTGAGTTCCTAGAGATGGAATCCGCTTTCCTCACTCATTTCTTTGTCTCCTATTCTACAGACAATAATTTATTCCAGAACTGGAATGTATGTGGGTCTCTCAGAAACCTCAAAAGATGCATCTTGTATGCATAAGAAAAAAAACACATTATGGAAATGCAAAGCATTTCTTTCTAACTTGCTAGGCATGTTCATAATTGTTGAAGAGGTGGGAGGAACCCCAAACATCAGACTCTCTCCCACTGATTTAGGGCCCAATCCTATCCAACTTTCCCATATGGATGCAAGCCCAAAGCAAGAGAACAAAGATTTCCTAATCTTGAGGAGGTGCATTCCTTTATCCCCCACTGCAGGATGCAGCACATGCCCTGCTGGCCCAGTTGAATTTGCTCTGGAAAGTTGGATAGGATTGGGTCTTCAAAAACTTAAAATAACATTTAATAATGCACTCAATGTGTAAACAAATAACTTTTCTAAAAATTCTGTTCCTGACATTTTAACATTCACATTCATGTACTCTCCCACTCCTGCAGCTTCTCCACTTCCTGTTCTCTGCCTGCTGCGTTTCAACCCCTGCCCCTGTTCCACCCTCCCCCAACATCTTCCACCTCTCTTGCTGGCTTACCTGCTCCAGTGGATGGCCAGCATTTCCCTGACGCAAGTGGGAAGGCTCTGGTCTTACCACTGGCACTCAGGCAGCATGCTACTCAGCGCAATGCCAAAGTGCACTTTACGGCTGCTTTATAGCAGTCACTGCCAGTGGAATGCACATTCTGCTGGCGGCAGGAATTCAATCTGCTGTTTTGTATCAGTGTTCCTACCTTTCCTACCTACTGTTTACAGAATAAAGGAAGTGCAGATGTGCAAAGACATCCAGGGTTGATTTAGCCAACCCCGATACACCAAAACAAACTGCACATTCCAAGTACTAACATAAGAACATAAGAACAGCCCCACTGGATCAGGCCATAGGCCCATCTAGTCCAGCTTCCTGTATCTCACAGCGGCCCACCAAATGCCCCAGGGAGCACACCAGATAACAAGAGACCTCATCCTGGTGCCCTCCCCTACATCTGGCATTCTGACTTAACCCATTCCTAAAATCAGGAGGTTGCGCATACACATCATGGCTTGTACCCCATAATGGATTTTTCCTCCAGAAACTTGTCCAATCCCCTTTTAAAGGCATCTAGGCTAGACGCCAGCACCACATCCTGTGGCAAGGAGTTCCACAGACCGACCACGCGCTGAGTAAAGAAATATTTTCTTTTGCCTGTCCTAACTCTCCCAGCACTCAATTTTAGTGGATGTCCCCTGGTTCTGGTATTATGTGAGAGTGTAAAGAGCATCTCCCTATCCACTCTGTCCATCCCCTGCATAATTTTGTATGTCTCAATCATGTCCCCCCTCAAGCGTCTCTTTTCTAGGCTGAAGAGGCCCAAACGCCGTAGCCTTTCCTCATAAGGAAGGTGCCCCAGCCCCGTAATCATCTTAGTCGCTCTCTTTTGCACCTTTTCCATTTCCACTATGTCTTTTTTGAGATGCGGCGACCAGAACTGCACACAATACTCCAGGTGTGGCCTTACCATCGATTTGTACAACAGCATTATAATACTAGCCGTTTTGTTCTCAATACCCTTCCTAATGATCCCAAGCATAGAATTGGCCTTCTTCACTGCCGCCGCACATTGGGTCGACACTTTCATCGACCTGTCCACCACCACCCCAAGATCTCTCTCCTGATCTGTCACAGACAGCTCAGAACCCATCAGCCTATATCTAAAGTTTTGATTTTTTGCCCCAATGTGCATGACTTTACACTTACTGACATTGAAGCGCATCTGCCATTTTGCTGCCCATTCTGCCAGTCTGGAGAGATCCTTCTGGAGCTCCTCACAATCACTTCTGGTCTTTAACACTCGGAAAAGTCTGGTGTCGTCTGCAAACTTAGCCACTTCACTGCTCAACCCTGTCTCCAGGTCATTTATGAAGAGGTTGAAAAGCACCGGTCCCAGGACAGATCCTTGGGGCACACCGCTTTTCACCTCTCTCCATTGTGAAAATTGCCCATTGACACCCACTCTCTGCTTCCTGGCCTCCAACCAGTTCTCAATCCACGAGAGGACCTGTCCTCTAATTCCCTGACTGTGGAATTACTGTGTTTTTTCAGTAGCCTTTGGTGAGGGACCGTGTCAAACGCCTTCTGAAAGTCCAGATATATAATGTCCATGGGTTCTCCCGCATCCACATGCCTGTTGACCTTTTCAAAGAATTCTATAAGGTTCGTGAGGCAAGACTTACCCTTACAGAAGCCATGTTGACTCTCTCTCAGCAAGGCCTGTTCATCTATGTGTTTTGAGATCCTATCTTTGATGAGGCATTCCACCATCTTACCCGGTATGGATGTTAGGCTGACCGGCCTATAGTTTCCCGGGTCCCCCCTCTTTCCCTTTTTAAAAATAGGCGTGACATTTGCTATCCTCCAATCTTCTGGCACCGTGGCCGTTTTGAGGGACAAGTTGCATACCTTAGTCAAGAGATCTGCAATTTCATTCTTCAATTCCTTAATAACCCTTGGGTGGATGCCATCAGGGCCCGGTGACTTATTGATCTTTAATTTATCAATGAGGTCTGAAACATCTTCTCTTTTAACCTCTATCTGACTTAACTCCTCGGTTAGGAGGGGCCGTTCGGGCAGCGGTATCTGCCCGAGGTCTTCTGCCGTGAAGACAGATGCAAAGAACTCATTTAATTTCTCTGCCATCTCTAAGTCTCCTTTTATCTCCCCTTTCCCTCCCTCACCATCCAGAGGGCCAACCGCTTCTCTGGCGGGTTTCCTGCTTCTAACATATTTAAAGAAGCTTTTATTATTCCCCTTAATGTTGCTGGCCATGCGTTCCTCATAGTCTCGCTTGGCCTCCCGTATCACCTTCTTACATTTCTTTTGCCACAGTTTATGTTCCTTTTTATTCTCTTCATTAGGGCAAGACTTCCATTTACGGAAGGAAGCTTCCTTGCCCTTCACAGCCTCTCTAACTTGGCTGGTTAGCCATGCGGGCACCCTCCTGGATTTAGTGGAACCCTTCTTTCTTTGCGGTATACACCTCTGCTGGGCCTCTATTACTGTTGTTTTAAGCAGCCTCCATGCACTCTGGAGAGATTGGACTCTTTTTACCCTCCCTTTCAACCTCCTTCTAACCAGCCTCCTCATTTGAGGGAAGTCCACCCGTCGGAAGTCAAGGGTTTTTGTTAGAGATTTGCCTGGTATTCTTCCCCCAGCGTGCACGTCAAAACGGATCGCAGCATGATCACTGTTCCCCAATGGCTCAGTAACGTTTACATCTCTAACCAGGTCCTGCGTACCGCACAAAATTAAATCCAGAGTCACCTGTCCTCTGGTGGGCTCCGTGACTAGCTGATCTAAGCCACAGTCATTTAGCACGTCAAGAAATCCGGTTTCCTTATCGTGACCAGAACACAAATTGACCCAGTCAATATGAGGATAATTGAAGTCCCCCATGATTACAACCCTGTCCCTCCTTGTCACCTCCCTGATCTGTTTCCTCATTTCAAGGTCCCCATCCGATTTCTGGTCTGGAGGACGATAGCACGCCCCCAGTATTACATCGCTGCACAAGCCTGGTAATTTAACCCACAGAGATTCTACGGTGGAGTCGGACCCTGCATGAGAGCCAAGAAGTGTCTATGCTCTTTCTGGTCTGCTCAACTTCTTTCAGTTTTGAAAGGTTGAAGCTGCAACCCTAGGCACTGTTTCCTGGGAGTGTGTCCCATTAAACACAATGAGAGTTACCTCTGCGTTGAGATGTATAGAATTGCGCTGCAAGCCGTATTTGTGGTTCTAAAAGACCACATGCAATTCATTTAGCCTGAAATGAAATCAAACTCTAACCCCATATGAAGGCTACAGTGGTGCCACTAACATGTACTTCTTCCTTCCAGTACTGAAGGAGACCATCTACTTCCTCTCTCTCACTTTCTTTCATGTCCATGAATGATGCACAGTTAAAAGAAAAGAGGTATATTGGAGTTTACTACTTGACAAGTTTCCTTGGAAAATTGCTGTAGATTTCACTCCTTTTGATAGCTAAAAAGCATCACATTTGCAGAGTAAATTTATTCACAGTTTATACCCCTTTGCTCATTTCTGTGAGTTGTTTTTTTTTAAGCTGCTATAGTCATTCTCTACCTTTCATGTTGACTCTTCTAATGTATTCATAAAACACAATCATGGCTGCTTTCAACTTCTGTTTGGCAGAGTTGTGCAGGATGAACTCTTAAATCTCATCTCTTAATGTAATTCCCATTTTCAGATCATCCTCATATTCTCTCCATTGCAGGTGTTGAATGTCATCTTTTAAAAAAAAAAAAAATGTGGGTAGCATGCTCTGTTCCTTATGTTCTCTTATAAAAAGAATTCCCTCCTGTCTTTATATGCTTCCATGAAAAAAAATTTTTTTGATCGCCTCCCCACCCCAACAGATAGCACAAGATGCCATCTTCCTAATCCCACTAGAATAATTCTCATCAAGCATTCACTATCCTACAGGGATTTTGTGACTGCAGCTAAATTCACACCTCCCGGCAACCCAGAAGCAATAAAACATAATATTCTGGTTAAACCAAATAGCAACATGTTAGATCTATAGTTATACAACCTTGACTACATTGTTCCATGAAAACTGAGGCTCTTGTTTATTATCTTAAAAGAAAACAATATCTGTAAGAGCAAGGCAGGCACAACTTAGGCTACCTCAAGGTAAAATAGGTGCATCCAATCAGAGACAGAAAAATCTTACTCAAGTTACTGGAGCTCTTCATGTCAATCTTAAATGTTTCTGGGCAATTTAGGAAAGGATTAAGTGAAAGAAGATAGGTTATAGCCCAATCCTATTCATGTCTACTCAGAAGTAAGTCCCATTGAGTTCAGTGAACCTGCTCCCAGGTAAGTGTGCATAGGATTGAAGACTTAAGGCCCAATCCTATCCAACTTTCCAGCACTAATGCAGCCATGCCAACAGGGCATGTGCTGCATCCCAGTGGCATAGCTAATGAACATGTAGCCTGGTGTAGAGCTCAAAATGATGCCCTGGAAGTGATGTCACAACCGGAAGTGACATCATACCCAGGCTTTTTAGAAAGTGCAAATTGGGGAAAACCTGCCTCCTCCCCCCAGCAGTTCACCACCCACTTGATCTGCCACCTCTCCCCAGCCAGTGGCATAGGTAAGGAATCTATATGCTACCTGGGATCAAAGAAGATTTTGTAGCCCCCCCACAACAAAATCAAATTTGATTAAGTAAATAAATAAAAAGTGCACCCCTTATTGGTTAGAGAGACTGTGCTGGGGTGAAGAGGGATGATTATTCTCCCCCTGCTAAATATAAGAGGAGCGAACTGGAGGAGGAGTCAACAGTGGACAAACAGACATGTCCCCAGGAGCTCCTGGGAGACAGTTTGTTTTCCCCCAAATACTGCAGGTCTGAAGAGGACCTGAAGATCTTTGTTAGGAGAGACAAGATCTTCATCGGTGCAGATATCTGGGAAACTGAAAACTGAAAACTGGGGGGCTTTCTTCTCAAAGGAATCAAACCATTTGTGACAGTATTTGAGGAGGTGCAGTGATCTGCAATCAAGCTGCTGGCTCTGTGCTGAAGTGCCATATGGAGGGGGGGAAAAGTGTGAAGTGTAAAGTTTAAGCTGAAAATTTAAGATAAGCAAGTGTTAATATTGTCCCCGGCTCTGATTTGGCTAAAAGCCCTGGATATATTGGAGGCGTTAACAAGAGACTTTTTAAGGAGGTTGAAAGTGCTCTTTTTCTCTGTCGTGGAATAAATTGGTGGTGGATTATAATTACAACTATAACTTGGGTGTGAACTAAAATCCAGAATTATTCTTGGACATAATTGGATATAAATATAATTCTCATTAGATTGGAAAGAGCTTTGTTTTCTCTGCACCAGAGACGGTGAGACTGTTTTCTTTTATTTTGTTTTTCTCTCCGTTAACCGCACTGGACTGTTATCTGCAAGAGGTATGTAAGGAATGCGGATGGCAGAGTAGTAATGACGTGGTGGAAGTGAGGAGAATAATATGTTGTGGACATCTAGTGGACTAGAGAGAAATTGCAAAATGGACTCTGTTCCAGAAATGTGGATATAGAAAATCTTGATTAATACAGAGAGATTGCTTGTTATGGAGCAACAACAGCTGAATTGGTCCTCGCAGATTCAGGCCATTCTGGAGACTCTTTCCCAACAGATAGATGTCTGTAAGGAAAAATTGGAAGATGTGAAGAAACAAGCAGAAGATAAACAAGGGAGTGAAAAAGCAGACAAGGATGAAAATCAACTGGATGATCAACAGGACAAAGAAGAGGCTCTGATGGAGATTAAGAAAGATAAGATGGACAGAGTAACAGGAGTGCACAAATCACAAAATTTGTTGGAACAAGAAGGAGAAAATATATCCCAGTTAACTGGAAGAATGAACACACCCTATATAAGAAAGTGTGGATTTATCAGATTTTGTTATAGAGATAAATTATTAAAGATATTACAGGAGAAAAATGGAAAAAGAAAAACAACCCTGAGGGGTAACCTGAGGGTTAAAGAAAATTGGAGGGTTTATTCAGCTAATAACAATTGTCCAAATTTATTTGAAGGGGAAAAAAAAAGAATACGTATGAAATTGATAAATATGAATTAGAATGTATTAAAAAAATATAGCTGGAAATGTAAACGTGTGGAAGAATTGTTTTATATGTGGTTATTATGTCAAAGAAAAAACGTGTAATTAGATTGGAGTTGAAATAGCTGAGGTGATAATTCTGGTAATTAGATTATTTTGTTTTAATATTAATGAGCGAATGAAGTTAGTTTACACTTGGTAGAAAGTGAATATTTAGAAAATATAGTATAGGACATTAGGAAAAATTTATTGTATATTATAAAAATAAATGGATAACTCAATAAGAGGTAGAAATAGATGAGTAAGTAGATTAGGAGATATAGTATGATTAATTAGTAATGGTATATGGTATTTAGCACTCCTAAATGTATGTTATATGTGTGTATGTTTGTGTGTGTTAATTAAAAAAATAAATAAATAAACTAAATATAAGAGGACCACCACTTGAAAAAGTACTTTTTTTACCAGTTAGTAGGAGTAGCTGTGATACATGGAAATGAGAGCTGACTCATAATTAACATCTTATTGGTTCCATGCTGTATGATAGCATCTCATTGGCTCTCAGAACAATCAGTTTCATGGGTAAGTTTTGAGTTAAGAAAATCCACTTTTTGTTCTATAAGGCAGTTACGTTTTTGTTTTCTGGTTAATTGGCCATAACTCTTGATAGAATGCAGATATTCCAATGATGTTTGTTTCATTGCATTCTGCATTAAATTACGATTCAATTAAATCATACCTTCCAACGATATGTAACATGGTGTCATTATTGGTACATACCAATTTTTTTTCACAATTTTGGCCACTAGTGTCAAGCTCAGTTTGTTGCCCCCCTTAAGCTTGTTGCCCGGTGCAACTGCTACCCCCTGCACCCCCTTAGCTACCCCACTGCTGCATCCTGCAGTTGGGGGGCAGTCACAGAGGCCTCTTCAAGGTATGAAAACATTTGTTCCCTTACTGTGGGGCTTCACTGTGGCTGCATCAGTGTTGGAAAATTGGTTAGAATTGGGCCCTTAGTTGTGTAAGTGTACATTCTAGTTGAAAACCATGAAAAATGCCAGACAATGTCCTGAAAGAAGGGAGCACTGCTGATCAGCAGGTCATCATGACACCCATCAAGGGTCAATTCTGTTTTTTTTATTTCATTGTGGTACAGTTACCCATAGGCACATGTGTCTTGTCAAGTCTAAGAGTACAAATTTGCTTACCACATCCTGGAATGAAGACTTAAGACAGTGATGGATTAACAAAGGGCTGGTTCTAAAACAAGTGAAACATTTTGTTAATATAATTAACACCCAATCATAACTAAATCCCCCCACTGATGCAGCTGCACCAACAGATCATGCACTTCATCCTGAAGAAGATAGTCCCGGAGGCCTCCTCAAAATTTCCTTTGCCTTCATTGCCTAAATGGTCTCCTCTGATTTACGCCAGTCATTTTGATCACACATTTTGATGGTGCAGGAGAATGAGAAGGAATGGGGGGACGGAATGGGGTTAGGAACCTGCTGCATGCCTGTGCCAATGAGATCCACCCCCTCTCTCCTCTGTTCTGCCTCCACCTTCCTTCCCTCCCTGCTCAGACACTTGTCTGTCCCTACTTCTCTATCGCTCCCACCACCTGTCACCACTGCCAATTTACCACTGGTGGCAGTGGGAGGCCTCTCTGCCGACCTGAGCATATGTCCACCAGCAATGTACTCTGGTGGTCTCATCATGAGTGCTCCCCAGTGGCACTCATGTTGGTGGAATGCTCATTTTGCCAGTGGACAGCCCAGTTAGGATTGGGCTGTAAGTCTTACAGAGCAGGCTACCTACAGCTTAAGGGAAGAGCTGGAAGACATACCTCCTGCTTCAACCTTACATGGGAAACTCCATTTTGGCTTCAAAGCACAAGCTTGGAATTCCAATTTATTCATACTTCTGTCAACTCACATTAACAGTATACCAAGGAGAACCTAGATGTTCTCATTGCACCCTAGTTGTAAGCCTTGAGATTGTCAGGGCCAAAGAGTAGCCTCCTTCCAATCTCTCTCCAGCTGGTCGGTTTTGGTAAGCGAAGCAATATTTCACTATGATGAAATATTGGTGATCAGCAGCATGCCCGAGCCTGAATCTGTACTTAACCTCCCAGTGGGGGATCAATGAGATTACAAAACCAAATTAAATTGAATTAAAATACAACACACCTAGCAGTAGATAGGAAAGAGATTGAAATGATTTTTGCAAATAAAAAAAAAAATGAGTGCAATCCAATTCATATATACTATGGGGTAGATCCCAGCAAGTTCAATGAGGCTTATTCCCATGTAAATGTGCACAGGATTGCAGCAAAGTTGCCTTAGTAGGATTGAGTAGTGCCCCCTTGAATGGCAAAAATGTCATGGTTTTCAAAAAAAGCTAGCAGAGCTTTGTTCCTCTAGACCAGGGGTGTCCAAACATTTTGGCAGGATGGCCACATCATCTCTCTGACACTGTGTTGGGGGCTGGGGGAAAAAGAATTAATTTATTCAAATTTAAAATTTGAATAAATTTACATAAATGAATGTATTAGAGATGGAACTTGTATGAATGAATGAAGGTCTTGCAGTAGCTCAAGGCCTATAAAAGGCCTTGCACAAAGCAAGACCAGCCTTTCCTTCACTGCCAGTACTGCATCACAGATGTGAAACAGCAAGTAGTGGAGGGAGCCCTTGTCTCACAGCTCAGGTGAGAGGTTGAAGAGTTGTCCTCATGCTGAGAGCAGTTGTATTGGGCCAGCATGGGCTCCAGTAAGTCTCTGGAGGGCCAGAGGCTCATTGGAGACTGGGGGCTCCCTGAGGGCCTGATTGGGAGCCCCTGAGGGCCACATGGCCCCGGGCCAGGGTTTGGGCACCCCTGCCCTAGACTGCAGGGTCTGGTTATGCTGTATATGGGTTCCTGGATAGGATACAGGATCATAAAGAGAATAAACAGCTGTCTTAAAAGAGGCTATACAAATGAGATGATTGGTTAGCAAATTAAGCTAGGAAAGCTTTTCTTCCCTCATGGTCATGCTTTTACTAATTAACCTTGTTGCAAAGTGTCTCTGTATTAGAGACAAAATGCAACCAATAACATAAAAAAGTGAAAGCTGCTTTTAGTTAATTTAATTTCCTTAAGTTAATGACATTGGCCTGTTGTAGTCACACTATGGAAACTTAAACTTTTAAGGCTTCTTGTTAAAATTTATCTGAATTGTTTAATGGGCCAGTGTAGTGATTACTAGTAGAACGGCTTAGCTCTGATTCGGTCACATCCATTCCCCCCCCCGCCGCTTCTTATTTAAGCCATTTCTGCCCAATGTTGCCTATACACAACAGAGATCAAATGTGTACATCTGTGGGGTGGGCAGAAATGGGTTAAAATGGTATCTGAAGTTCATGTGGTTGGAAATTTGTACTTTTGTCACGTTTACACACTGTCCTTCCTACAAGATGTTCAGAATCTTTGAATACTAATGTTGGGGGAGTTCTTGGAGGCCGTCAAATCCAGCTCCCTAGTTCAGTGCAGGTGCCTAAAGTATCCCTGACACATGGCCATCCATCCATCCAGCTCTTAGGAAATTCTTCTTCATGTCTACCCTAAATCTAATTCTCTCTAGTTTCAACTCATTGGCTCTATTCCTGTCACAGATTAAGTACAGAATGAGACACCGAAAGTAAGTCCTCCCTTCTTCTGTGTAACACCCCATCAGATACTTGAAGACAACAATTATATCTGTCCTTAGTCTTTTCTTCTCCAGGCTAACCATACCAATAACTTTTAACTGTTCCTCATAGGACTTGGTTTCCAGACACCTCACTATCTCATGGTGCAAGTCTATATTTATCTGCTCAGAAGTACAACCCATTCAGTGCAATGGAACTTACTCTCAGGTTAGAATGGATAGGATTGTAGCCCTAGTTGCCCTTCCCTGAACCTGCTCTAGCTTACCAATGTCTTCTTAAAGTTCTAATTTGGTCTTCCTTCGGTGTTGGCTATCCCCCCAAATTTTTGGGATCTGCAAATTTGATAAGCACCCCCTCTACCCCATCATCCAGATCATTTATAAAATTGTTGAACTGTACAGGGCCCAGAACAAGGCCCTGTGGCACTCCACTTGACACCTCCCTCTTAGTTGATGTACAGCTACTTAATAGAACCCGTTGGGAACAGTTGTTCAAGCAGTTTTGAATCCACTTAACTGTAGTACCTTCTGCCTTACTCAAACTTCTTGCTAGGTAACTCCATAATTGTGTGTGCAGCACATGAACATGACAATGAAATTGTCTGATAAATTGTGCTGCATTCTGTAGCTTTGGAGCACTGCTAACATTCAGAGATGGGAAAGGAACCCAAAGAAGATTTAAAAAAGAGATTTCTCCAAAGAGAGGAAGCAGGCTGACAAAGCAAAACAACATCATGTAAAGGAGTTGATTGTTAGCTTTTTTGCCTGTAGCTAGAGGTGTTTATCTCTGGTGGGTAAGATAGGATAACAGCTGAAAAGCCCAGTCCTATGCCTCCCCCCTGGGATGGGGAGAGGGTGTTTTTGGGGTGAGAAAGAGTGGAGAGGAGAGTGGTTCAAACCAGTGATGAGTCAGGGAGAGTGGAGGGGGCCTCCACTGCATCCAAACCCCGTCCTGAGCCTGAAGAACTACACAGGGCTACTCATTTCTGTGTCAGTATTTCAGCTGGTCCAGATCTGAGTACCCCCATTGGGCAGGCTGGGGCTCAACACGAGGCAAGGGAACAAATGCTCCGGTTGCCTCCCTGTTCCTGTTTCATTGCAGGTGACCAGTGGGATGGTGCCCCAGCTAGAATTGGACTAAGTCCTACTGAACACAATGGGCTTACTTCTAATTAATCACACCATTTTCAAACATCTCTGCCCACAGCATTCCCACCTATAAACTACTGGGATGCCCAAATGAAAGAATTGTCCCAATCCAGGCATTGATATATGAACCCTCTTTCGCAGCTCTGTGTGGCTGGCAGAGCTGCTCTGCTCACAAGAAATCACTGAGTTGGGGTGCTGGATGGAGCAAACACTTGTTTGCTTTGGTTTGCTTTCATTTTACTTCAGGTCATATCCATCTCTATCATCTTTGGCTCATTGTTGCCATCATAGGAGAACCTGTGAAGCCTGCCCCCTCAGTGATATATCAGCCCTCCCTCTGAATTTTCAGCTCTTTTTTTTTAAGGAAGTGTAGTAAATTTCCAAGCACTCCAGTATAAACAACTGTGGCCACTTTATTACAACCAGAACAAGACCTCGCTAGGCTCTTGCCCAGATATAACTAACAACAACACTATATACAGAATGGAAAGTGAAACAAATGTAGAGAAACTACTTTGCCCCTAAGGGGCTGTGTCAAAATAACTATACATTTCAGTAAGGGAATGCCAGTAAATTCACAATTGCCTACTGCGGATATTTCCCATGATGTAGCAGTAAGTCTCTGGACCGTTTACTCATGGAGACAGAAGGAAAACTATGCAGACCTTATTCTCCCCAACTGCATGCTTACTAAGGAGCAATATGATTAAATAATGTTACACATAATGGGCTACCTGCATTTAGGTTCTGACTAGGTATCTCTTTCTTTACTCTCCCTCAAGGTAAAATGCCTGGCTTACTGGCTGTTCTAATAACACCAGTACTTGGGAGGGAATTGGAAGGTCCCATGCATTGATTGTCAAACTATACATCATCTAGCACTAATGTGTGATACAGGCCTCAAGGGGAGGCTTGCAGGTGTTGCTTGGGTCCCTTTAATCAGTATCTCCTACAATCTCTTTGATGTTGAGTAAGTGGACAGCACATGAGCTAGATCTGTACATTAAGAGTGGGTGTGGATATGTATGTGTTCCCACCAATAGGGATTCTCCTCACCAATACGGAGAATTGTTACCCATTCAGTTGATAGTTGGTAAGGCACGTTGGTTGCTCTCTCCTATTTTGATTAGACTTCTCATTAACTTCTTTTTTCTGTCTTGTTGCTTATGTCCCAAGAGGCCATGACTAGTTTCTTCTCTTACTCTTATGGTGCAGTTGGTCCATAAAGCGCTTTATATGCCTTGGCAACTCTGTTCTGAATGAACTGTGTTTTTCCACAGTTCAGCTAACAACTGGAAGATTATTTCCCATTTGTGACTATGGGAGCACTGCTCTGGCTGTTTCTCTGTGCATCAACTAGACTCTGAGTAATGCCATTTTAAGTCATGTGTTAGTGGGAAGATGCTTCTCTGGCCAGGGCTCTGGCTCTCTGGTTCTCTTGCCTGGATTAGGATTTGTCCCAACATTCATTCCACCAGGTCTGGAATTTGGTCAGATACTCTCCTGTGGATAACAATAGAGTGAATTTGGGTGTATCTCCATATCTGGTCAGGACTCCTTTTAAACTTAAGAATGGTTCCATCTCACCATTGGTGCACCTCATCATTTTCATAAGCACTCCTGGATCAGGCCAACAGCCCATTTAATCCAGCTTCCTGTATCTCACTGTGATCCAGCAGAAGCCTCTGGGAGCATACAAGAAAAGATACCTGTATCTTATTCATTTCTGATGGACAGGAGGAGAAGAAAGCACTGCACCTCTCTTGAAAAAATATTCCTTTCCAACAGGTGCCTGTTGTGTAACACCATGAAGACTTTCAGGATCAATATACATTGGTACCCTCTTCTGTATGAGGATGACCAAGATAACAAATGGAAGCCAAAAAAGCAGTAGCATTGATATTAGCTAATTTTTTTCCACTTCTTCCCCCACTAAAAATTCTACTTTATGGCTTAACTATATCACTTGGGCATAGCAGCGCCTTGATATCTTGGCCTGTGTCATGAAACTAATGAGAAACCTCTAACCAGTCTTTTGTGATAACTGATATGGAGCTAGCCCTAGTGTTTGCAAAAATGGATGGGCAGATGGTCCAAGCTAGTACTTTACAATGAGTTCAATTAAATTTCACTTGGATCATTCCAGTGGACATTGCATTTGTCACTGATTTATACAGGAGCAGTCAGGATTTTGCTTTGCCATAAGCCCTTTCAAATATCTTTTTGCAATTTATACGGAAACCTGCTTGAGAATGGTGTAAAATATAGATGAGCAGCAGCACATCACTTCAAAAATCCATCTCTCATACCTTCGCAGTAATCTTATGTACGGCTGACATGCATATTCGGCAACAAATCCTCTGCTTACAAACACCCAGACAGCACATTTGTTATATAAAACATTAGCCTGCAAAACTCAGGACAGGTATTCCTTAGAGGAGAAATACTTTGCTTCCCCTATCACATGAATTTCTCCTTTTTTTCTCATTAATCTTAAAAATAAGATGTTCATATGAAACGATTTCTGCCATGTCAACATACAAATCTTTAAAAGTAGGACACAGTCAGAGTTTTTTCCATCTTCCGAGGATCAATCTCTCCCCACAACTAGGGCAAATGTAATTCATTCACTAAAAGACTGTGTAGCCATCTGGATTGTGCAGGGAGTGGTGGGGGGGATGTAACAGCAAAAATAGTTCTGACTCATCTGGAAATACATCCTATTATATTTCAACTAACAGAGAGCAGTGTCGGACAATATGCTGATTGCCATGCCTCAGCAAAGGTATCATTTGTCAGCCAAATTCCAACAAGTGCTGGGGAGCTTGATATGTGTGCTTTTAAATTATAACTGTGTTTTGGGGTTGCTAATAAATCCATGGTGTGTTAAGTGTATGTCTTGTCAATCACATCATTAGCTGTCACTCTTGCGGCTTCAGTAAACTAATCTGTCAAGGGAGAACCCCAGATTAGATTATAAATCACTGAGCAAAAATATCAGGAAGACCTCAGGGGTAAAAGGCTTACTGCTCCCTATTCCCATTACTCACTTGCTGAGAAAGTGGCCAGATCAGATGCATCCCAAATACATATTTCTGAAATTCTGAAATGGGTGATGTCATCACATTGCCAACCTGTTAAAACATGGAGGAAAAGATTGGTACCGGCATGGGGACCCAGTGGTACAGTAACGGAGTCTTGGAGTGACTCAGAAGTAGCCTGAGATTAACCTTTGATGCCCCTTCACCAAAGAAGAATACAAGAAGCTGGAGAAATGGTCGTTTTGAATAAATTGGTTATTGTACTTGCTGTTGAAAGCTCCAGACTAGCATTAGAAAGAGAGGAACTCTAAATAAACCTGGAGTGCACAAACTGCACAAACTTTCTTGACATTTTCCTGCTAGATCTGAAGAGGCTGTCGAGTGCGTGCCCACAGGATGCAGTGGTGCTGGTATGGGCTCCACCATCTCCTATGGGCAAGTAGGGACCATATTGAGGCAGAGAGATAAGTAAAACTTTATTTTACTTACCTTACTCCACTGTGCCATGGTCCCCTATGTCTGGCACAAGTCCAAGTAAAGCCAAGGGTGGCATGCCCAGTCTGGGTGGGAGTGGAGGATACCAGTGGAGCCGTTGCCACCTATGCCTGCCCTCTGCCTACCCCTGCCACTCCGCATAGAGGCTCCATCAATCCCTGGCTTGTTCTGCTCAGCTCTCCGCCCCATTCTATCCACCCCTGCCTCTGCTGTTGGCTAACATTTAATGGCAGAGGTAACTGGGTCAGGCCAAGCGTGGGTTTCTGGTTCTAAAATGAGTCTCAGTTCTGAAATGACACACAAATGTCACACATGTGTTGGATCTGGTATAAAAAAAATTATAATGCTTTTTTTTTATCATGTTTGGAAGCTGCTTCGAATGCTGCATGGGGGATAAAGTGGAGTAGATATTAGTTAGTTAGTTAGTTAGTTAGTTAGTTAGTTAGTTAGTTAGTTAGTTAGTTAGTTAGTTAGTTAGTTAGTTAGTTAAATGGCCACCTGTGGTCATTTTACAATAGCAGAACCATGATTTAGATTGCTCTTTATCTCTATTTATGGTGTTGTCCAATCCTTACTGTGGAAGAAACTCAGGGTGCAATCCAGAGTCGCCCTTGGGCTGGCACAAGTCCCTAGCAAGTCTAGAGTTGGCTGGGCTCATGCAGGGACATGCACCGGCCCACGGAGGCTGAATTCAGCCTCTGTACAACTTGGGGATAGATGGAGCCTTGTGTCGACCAAGGTCGGCCGATGCAAGACTCTGGGGTGGGCGGGAAGGAGATGGGGAGGAGGCAGGAGGCAGGGCTGGGACCTGGTTCTTATGCCAGATCTGAGCCCCCATTCTTAAGCAGCATGGAGCAGCTTCAAGCCACTCTCCTCTCCTCAGATGTATGCCGCCTCTGGAGGTGGTGCAAGTCCAAGGGGACCTATTGGGGCTGCAGTGGCTTACCTGGGGGTAAGGGGAAGAGTTTCCACTTACCTCCAGCTGAGCCACTTTGGGGTCCTATCTTGCGCTAGATACAGCACAGGCCTCCCAGTCTGCCTGTTCCAGCACAAAATAGGATTGCACTGTCATGGGTAAAAGCATCTTTGTCGATCGGTTTGTCATGTGAAATTTGCACCTACGCATATGCACCCGCACATTTAAATTGCTTGTTCATTAATAAAAATATCTCCAAGGACATTAGAGAACCTCCCATATGGTGTTTCTGCCCTGGGGAGTGCCTACTGGGAACAGCAATTTCCTCCATGGACTGAAGGAGCATTCCGCTCTCACTAGGGTCTGGACCCCTTGCACGAGTGGAACTGTCCTTCTGTTCACAGAAGAAACTTCCATGGCTGGAGGGAGCCCTGGATGGCAGAAGTGCTCGTTGAGATGCTACCCAATGTTAAGTCTAGCTTCTGCAATTAAAAAAAAAAAAGTATAGAACAATTAAGAACACATGTAAAATGTAAGGCATGACTGAAGACCTGGCAACCACTATTAAGCTGGGAATAATTAGCTTGATAGTATTTCTAGCCTGAGCTCTTTAATATCATGTACTGCCGTTCGTCAATGACTGTACAATGCATAAGAAACTGGCAGCTCATTATCAGCTCATTAGGAAAACTGAAAACTGAATGAAAGAGAAACATTTACTCCTAGAGTCTCAACCTGTGTGAGTTATACTGGGAAAGTATTCAGATTCAATATTTTTAATTTAGGAGATCTACGTGAGCTCCTCCAACCTTAACTACGTTAAACCTGCAGTTAAATCCAGTGGAATTTGGTGAGGCTTACTGAACAATAGGTGTATTTAGGATCACAAAGTAATGCTAAATGCTAAACGTTGTAGTGTGGGGAAACAAAGAAATACATGTGAGTTGTGTCTTTCTCACATTCTTCTTCCAGCATGCAGGCATAGGTATAATTCTTTAATCTCTTTAGTTCCATGAATAAGGACCAATTTCAGGTCAATATTTTTAAAGTCTGGATAAGGTGACGTTCCCTTCATGTTTGGTTGGCAACCTTCAGTCTCGAAAGACTATGGTATAAGCCTACAGCAGCTGGTATTCCCAAGCAGTCTCCCATCCAAGTACTAACCAGGCCTGACCCTGCTTAGCTTCTGAGATCAGACAAGATCAGGCATGTGCAGGGTAACAGCAACTGTTAACACAGATGTAACAAAGCTTTCCCTGTCATACAGAAAGAAATCTGTCTTCCCTATGACATTTTCAAATATTTCTTCTTGGTAGGAATCCTGAAATTCACTTGACTTTCACTTTTTTGAAATTTGAAATTTTGTCTTCAACAGTGAAATCGAAAATAAGCACAGCCTTCATACTGCTTGCTTTCAATGGATTTTCAGGCAGTAGCAAATTACCTTTTTACTACACCTTTGATATTTTTTTTCCCTCAACATCTTTTCACCAAGGGAAAGCTAAGCTGCAAAAACAAAAAATCCTCATAGTGAATTTTGAAGAACTGTCCTTGTCTCCATCCCTTGCTTATCACTGTTAATAACAATTGTATACTTCCAAATAATTTTAGGTTCATCTCTACCGACTTTGTTTCTCCATTCTGTATTTTTCTGATAAGTACTATTTTGGTTTCCGGCTATTTCTGACTCATCTTTGAAATAGGTTACTTCCTATTCCCTTTTCCAAACGGCTTCATTTTCAGAATCCTCCAACATAGTGATTTTTGTCACAGCCTATTATTTCAATTTATCTCCACCTTTAAGTCAGAGATATATCCAAATTTATTTTAAGTACGTATGGTCAGTATTCTATACATCAGCTATTTTCAACCAGTCTGCTGCGGCTGCAGTGTGCCGCGAGCGATCCAAAGGTGCACCGAGGAGTTTGGGGGAGGGACATTTATTAGTAGGACCAATGGGGGATGTGAGCCCCTCACCTGCAGTGTGGTGTGCCCTGTCAATTGTCAAAAAAACCGATGGTGTGGCTTGACAGTTTTAGGGCCTTGTCAGTGAGCCATGAGATGAAAACAGTTGAAAATCGTGCTATACATGATACTGTTGATTTTCTTTTTCCCTGGACACAGCGACTTGACATTTTTTTCTTTATTACTCATGTGACTAGAACAGCCACAGGTGAAATTTTCCTTATAGATTGAGACTCACTTTAGAATATTCTATAATATTGTTTATTTGAGAGCTGTTCGATTATTTGAGAGCTGTTAGCTAATGGAAGACATCTTATGGTCAGGCAATATGTTACCCTGAATGTGTAATGTAATCTTATGGGGTTTTTGTTTCTTTTCATAAATAGTACTTTGGGTGTACCACAAACTGGTGAACTTACAGTGGAGGGGCGAAAGAGGGTTTTAGAACTTTGCTCCAGCTGTGGCTCTCATCCTACCCACCTCCGCTGCTGCGTACTACTTTTACTTGGAAAAATCTTCCACTGATCAATGAAATTTTTTCACAGTAAAAATAGCAAACCAGGTTCAGCAAGGTATTCATATACAGATGCCAGTATTCACAGTGGCAGGCAGTGGCAGATGAGGTTCATGGAGGAAGTGCTACTGCCCTTCCCCACACTTTAGTCAGAGTGGAGCCACAAACAAGGTTAAGTCCAGTGACAGAATGGAAGGCTACTGCCACCGTGGCCAGTGGAAAAGTAAAACAGATCTTCATCAGCATCAGAGAGGAGACACACAGGAGGAGATTGCCCCCCAGCCCCAGCAATGGTGCCCCCTGCATGTAGTGGAGTCATGAGCTAGGACATTAACCCCATGGGCCTGGTGTCAGTGCAGGGATATTCATAATAGCCGGTGGATCAGTGCCCCCCCCCCACACGTGCAGAAGGAGTTCTAGACCTGGCAGCAATGGGTCAGGTGCCCCATCCCCCCACACAAGAATCAATGTCTGAGGAGAGTCATGGCGGAGAATCCGCCCCCCCCCCCAAATCAGGTCCCACACTGGAATAATATTTAGTTCTGAATAGACATGTGTAGGATTGTGCTGCAAGTCACCTGAGGCAAGTCACTCAACCCCAGCTGTAATATAAAGATAGTTATAGATTGGTTATTAGGCAACATTTCACCTGTCTAGTAATGAAAGGAGGTCAATATGTTGACCTGCTCCCCAAGCTGTGTAATCTATTGCTGTTTATGATCTGCCTGGTACAAAAAAGGGGTCCCGATTTAACCCATCTCTGCCCAGCCCATAAGTGTGCACATATGGTCCCTGTTGCATATATGCAATGTTGGGCAGAAACGGCTTAAAGACTCTGTAAACCAATCCACATATTGAGATTCAGCTGAACGAAGCATGAAGTTAAGAAAACCCTGTATCAGGCTGCAATAGTTATGAAACTCCTCCGCTATATAAAATCTGCAGGGCAGTTAAATTCAGGGATGCCAATTGCTGACTGCTTTCACAGTTGTATTTAAATGTGGATACGAGTACTCATTTCAACTTGAGTCTTAGCTTATGAATTATATAGTAAGACCACAATTCAGCAGAGAGCCAGGTTGCTAAAACCAACTGAAATCAGTGTGCATCCTTGTGTATGCACATGCATACGTGTGTATGAGGTGGTGCTCCTACAGAAAAGAGACAGCATGTTTGATTCACCTTCACATTTGATGGAATATGAACCTGAGTCAGCCAACACAACACAGTATATAGCTGCCGATCCCTGACTGACTTTCTTCCATTAGTTTCTGCTACCAAATAAGCTGAAGTTTAAATTACCATCTTAAAAGTTTAATTTATTTTTGTGAGCCAAGCAGTTGGCTATATTTATGAAACCCACCCTCTAGCTGAGAGGGGGGAAAATTGCTGAGAGAGACACCAAATAGAGAAAAGGGTAGAAAAGAGATTGAAATTACATTGAACTAATGGATGGAAGGCGGTTTTAAAGAGGGTTGAAATAACTTTGATGCACCATTAATTGCCTGTGAGTTTTTTCTGTAGACAAATGAATCCCCTTAAAACTTAAAACCAGTTAGGATGCAGTTTGGGGGAATGTGTGTATTAATTTGTGTTTTAACACACGAAACTAGTGTTGTGGGGAAGCACATGTACAATGCTCCCTTTAATGGAAGAGAAGGAGGGAACGTCTATTGTCATGGAGTCTTAGATGATGGCTATTTTGTGTCCAAATGACTTAAAAGGACATTGCATACTGGAATTCTGGACATTTCAGTCAATAAATTCTGGAAAGTTTACATATTTTGGAATATATCATTGTTTGATTCCATTTCTTCCTTTGAATTTGGAGAAGGGGAGGGCAGAAGCTCTAAATAAATGTTTCTAGCAATGAAGTTTAAAAGGAACTTGGATATTACAATTTTATATTCCTGTTTGTATGATCTAGCTATCTTTGGATTCATATGACTGTCAGATTTAAAGGTTTACTGAATTTTCTTTATTCATTCCATGCTTATTTATTAAAATGTGCACTTGTGTGAGAAAAAAGGTCTCTGTAGAGTCTATTATCTTCTGCTTTGTTCTACATCTGAAGATGAAATTTGATTATTTAAAAGGCAATTTGTTGGGTTATTGTGAACACTATGATGAGGTCATAAACAAAACATTATGATTTCAGGCTGGAAATAAACTGTTGTAGCAGATGGACTCTTCAGAAGGAAAAATTCTTTTTTCCATGCAAATGTTCTTAGTAATAAAGAGCAACAGAAGAGAATGTACAGGAAAATGCAGAATATATAAACATAATATCTTACAAATGGAGGGTTTTTTCAGTGTCAGTTGTTGTATAAGCCAGCTGAAATAAAATGGTTTTGGAGAGACGACAGGACTCAATGTAATTACTGATCAACTAAGCATAATCTGAATGTGTAAATTAAATTAATTCAGTGTGCTCAGTATAGAGTTACTTGCCTTCAGGAAAAAGTTGAGACAGTTCTTTTTTGTTTGTCTGAACAGCTATGGTTGCAATCCAGACAGAAACAAATCTAACAAGGGGTTGATTGATCTAGGATTGCAAGTTTTATAGGAATGTACATTCACATCCCTATTTGCATATGATCTGTGTGAATGGTTCTCATGTCAACTAGGCTAACCCACATGCAGAAGTCTGCTTCTATGCTATCATCTCCTTTGCTTATTGAGTTAGATGTCTTCAGAAGAATTCTTCATAATTGGTAAGTATTTACCCATCATTTAAAACTCTGACAAGCTCATGTCACAAACTCTCAGCTTCTCATTTTGTGGATCCAACACAACCAAAGTTTTGTGGGAATACTGAGATGCTGCACAACATCCAGCACCTTCCAAAAACCGAGAATTCCCATGTAAATGAGAGAGTCAAGAAAAAGAACAAGAGGTGCAGAAATAAAATGTGGTTCAGTAAAGCAGAAGGTATCACCTACAGAGTAAGCCACTTCTTTTCTCCAACTTGTGATATACGATGCAGGCGAAACTCCTTTAGAAAAGAACTCTATTACTTTTATACTTTTCTCTCCATTTGCCTATAGCAGGGCCTCTGAGAGGAATTCTATCAGGGGGTACAAAGTTGGTTCCCTTCCCAAAGGGGGAGGAGGCAATGGGGGCAGGCAGAATGGAAGGCAAAATAGGGCAGGGGGAGGGTGCTGATAGCCAGAATAATCTTCGGAGCCCAGGTGTACCAGGCTTCTGGATCCGGAGCCCAGGTCTACCCAACCATGTGGCCTTGGCAGCTAGATAAAGTAATATTGTTGCAAGGTGCAAAAACCAAGATGTTACAAGGGATCCTAGATGTTACAAGAGATCTCAGATGTTGCACTGTAATCTCAGGTACCAAAGCAAACAGTAGACAACAGTGATCAAATCCAGGCTTTTATTGTAAATCCATCAGCAAAAGATTGTAAATCCATCCACATCTCCAAAGGAGACTGTGTGCATCAGAAATGGGGAGAAGAAAAACCCCAAAGGAGACTGCTTGCACCAGAAGTGGGAAGAAGAGAAGCCTCAAAGGAGACTGCTTGCATAGGAAGTGTGAAGAAGAGAAACCTGTAACGCCTCCTTTAGCTGACTTTTATTACAATCTGGGGTTCCCTCCTTGAAACACATTTGGAGACAATTCATTGGAGGGTTCAAAACATCCGTTGTTTTATAATAGGCCATCTCATACATCTATCATATGTAATATACCCCCAGCAGTTAGCCAATGGCACTGCACACAAACCTGACGTCATCCATAACCATCGGATGATGTTCTGTGGCCTTCGTAAGGCAACCTGTGAAATGCAACATACTTGCTATTGACGTCATGGTGTGTGTGTTCATCTAAAAACTGCTGTGAAATGATTTTCTGTGGGAATCTGACCTTTGCAATTTGTTAATCTGGAAGTGCTTTGATATCATGTCTCTTTAAACTCTAGAATGCAGTTAATCCACTAAAACTCAGTTAAAATATTACTATTTGTTAGTCACACTTATGTGTACCCCAAAACTGATTTCAAAATGAAAAACAAGAAAATATAAGAAAGCTAAGCTTACTAGTGTTCTTCTATGAGAGCTGGTGTGAATATTTGCTTTCTAGCATGTGTGTGCACAGCTTAGTGCTCTAAAAGTCTTCAAACTGGACGTTAAAGCAATGTTAAAACTTCAAGCCGAATTCAAACTGTTAGATTTTTTTTCTGTGCTCTGAAGACAAAGACTTCATTCAAATGTATCAACATTGTTCTAAGAGAACATCTTATGGCAGGCTGCCCAGTTCCAGCCAAATGCTTGTGAGACTCAAGTTGAACTTGCTTGGACATTCAGAGAGAGAGATCAAAAACCATGCTATTTACATTTCAGGTAAGCATTCTATACCATAACTAACAGTCCTTGATACCTTCCAACAATATGAAAACGAAACACACTCCTAAGTCTTTTTAAAATCTTTGCAATTTAGGAAATCATTGCTGAAAATTACCATCAATGTATTTAGGCTCACACTGTAGCCTTGCAGCTGTGCCCCTGAGCCCCTATACACTCCTTCATGGTTATCAGATCCACAAGCCAAAGAGCTACTATAGCAGGCCCGTTTACTCCCAGATTTGACACTGTGTTAAGGAGGGTCATGGATGCATTTCTGGGTCCAGTGTGTATGACTTGCAGCCGTAGTTGCCACTGCATGCCCAGGATTATGCCCACAACTTCATGCATATGCAGTGAGTTTGGGTTAGATCAGAAAATGTAAGATCCCAGGAACTTTCTGGGCCCCCTTCTTTGACCCCTGGGCCCCCTTTCTGACCCTGGGCCCGGATACAAATTACCCCCTTTACCTCCCTCTCCTAGGTCCTGGTCTGTGGGGCTTTTTCACTTTAGGCCAGAGGTTCTCAAATTGGAGTGTCGCAATGCCCCAGCTTCAGAAGGCCTGCCTCTGACCCTTTAAGTGGTGAGAAAGGGAGGAAGGCAGCAATGCGATCCCGAGGATCATGTTGCTGCCAGGGACAAGGGGAATTTTTTTTCCTCCTTACCTACAGCCAGCTTCAGCATCCTGGGGGATCCGGAAAGCCTGGGGATCCCTCTGCAATGCTCGCCATGTCTCCAAACTTTGGTAAAAATTTTAAAAAATAAAACACTTCTGGTTTTGCAACAAAAACATGACTTTTTAAAACATGTTTTTGTTTGTTTGTTTTACTTTTTACAGAGGTTTGGAGGCTTGGCAAGCACTGCAGAAGGGTCTGGAGGTCCCTAGGGCCCCCCAGGAAGTTGGAGCTGACTGCAGGTAAGTATAAAAAAAAACCCTTGTCCCTGGCAACAGCCCTATCCTGGGGATCACATTGCTGCCTTTCCTCCCTATCGGCTGCACACAGTATTGGTTAACCCACCCACCCCCAGCATCTTCACAGATCCCTGAGAACTCTTCATCAGTTACATTTCACCGCCCTCTTTCCTCCAATCTACATCTTGAGCCAGGGCTAGCCTAACAATGGGGCCATGTGTGTGTGTGTGTGTGTGTGTGTGTGTGTGTGTGTGTGTGTGTGTTCATTTCTCTGAAAGTCAGTATAGTGTGGTGCTTGGAGCGTCAGACTAGAACCTGGCAGACCTGCATTCAAATCCCTGCTGAGCCATGGAACCTACTGGGAGTCCTTGGGCCACTTACCATATCTCAGCCGAAATCACATCACAGTGTTGTGCTGTATTATTCCAAGAGCCTTGAAGAAAGAGCAGCATCTAAGTACAAGAAATAAATGTGGATAAAAGATGGATGCAAAGCAGGTGGCATTTCAACAGCTTTTGATTCCAATCAAAATGTCAACAGAAAGAGATGGCTGTTTCTGAGGCATAAGAATAACAGTGCAATTCTATGCAGGTTTGTGCAGAAGGAAGCCCTGTTGATTTCAGTAGGATGTACTCTCAGGTAAGTCTGTGTAGGTTTACAGCCTTGGTCAGGGAAATGATTGAAAGCAGTTGTGGCCATTACTACAAAATGTAGTAGCAAGAGACAATATTCACTTCCTCCATCTTTGAATGCCTATGAACTGTGGGATCAGATGGTTTTGCACCTTTTTGAAATATGCTTGACCCCCTGCAGATGCTGGATGCAATTTCCAGCCAGAAAGATTGAAGCCCCCTTAATCGGAGAATCCCAGTGGGGGGGGGGAGAGAGAGAGAGAGAGAGACAAAATCATAGCTAAAGAAAGCCCCCTATAACATATGCAGCTAAATCATGGCTATACAGTTGCTTACAGATCTAGGACAGCAAGTCCCCATAAGACCACAGCCTGTGAACTTTTGAAATATACAGTCAAAAGAAGCATGAATGTATTCCAGGCGCCTGCCTTATACAGCAAGCTGAACTGTGCATCTCGCTTAAGTAATGATAGGAACTTCATTCCCCAGATGAGTTGTTGGTAGAAAAGAGGCTTATGCTATTACTCGGCAAGACTTTCCCTATAATTGCAATTCTATACAATTTTGTTACTTCCTTGCAAAACTCTTTTATTCCCACAAGCCTTTATTGATTGCCTCTCAATCAATTGACCGCGGCCTTATACAAAGACGCAGATAGTTGACATGCTAATGAGAATTCCTGACCCCTTTTGAATTGAATACTTGACCATGTCAATGTGAACATTCAACACATCTACATCTTCATCACTAGCAGTAATTACAATCAATAAAGCAGACTATTTCTTAATGCACTTTGAAGGACTAAGACAAGAGAGATTGCTTAGGAAACTAGGATTGGGAGGGGCAAGTGCACACTGAGTAAGAGGCAGACAGATCCGGCTGGTAGGACTGGTATTGCATGGTGACTGATAAAATGTTACAACTAAACTTTATCATGCAACCCATTTTATTTTATTTAAACCCATTTTTGCACTGCCTGCAGGTGTACACATTTGGTCCCTCTTGCACATACACAACATTGGGCAGAAATGGCTTAACCATAACCTGGCTGTAATTCAGGGGTTTTTCAAGGATCTTTCCATCCATCAGAATAACAATCTCTAAAAACACTGCCAAGAAACAACCAAAGCATCTGTCAAGCAATTAAGACAACAGGTAAAGCTCAAAAGTAGCATCAAGTTAAAAACTGAGTGCTCAGGAAAATAAAAGTTGCTGCCTCATTGTTCTGAGCTCTGGGGAAGCTGCTTTGGTGAGGGCCATCACTGAAAATATTGACTACTCTAACCCTTTTGACATTTAACCTCTGACAGCAAGGGTACCTAGCAGTGATCATCACACAGTGCAATCTGAAGCACATCAACTTAGAGGGAAGTCCCACTGAATCCAGTGGAATTTACTCCCAGGTAAGTATGAAAAAGATTGCAAATTCATGGCCCAGTCCTCTCCCCCACCAGTTTACATTATTCAGCTGTGCTGCTAGAGCACACATTGTATGCAGTGGTGGGTGGTGTCCAGGTGACCCAGGAGAAGTAAACATATTTTTTACTTCCCTCTCTGGCCTGGCATCATTAGGTCTCCTTGAACTTACCCCAGCTCTTTTGCTGACATAAGCAAGGGAATTCAGGCAGCAGGTCTGGCCCAGTAAGGAAGCATAGGATGTCATAAAGCACTAAGATCCAACCTCTCCCTTTCCCTGCCTGGCCTGATCCCCACCCCTATCCTCCTCTGAACTGCCCTTGCTACCACTGTACCTGCTCCAGTGACTGTCAAGATCCACTCGCTGGTTCGTGCACAAAGCCTCCTGCTGTTTGTGTTGGCAGCTTTGGAGCTCATGATGACAGCATACCTTTTGTGTCGCCATGACAGGACTTATGGCAGAAGATTGTGGAATCTGCTGACATTGGCCCTGCATTGGATTGGCCCATTAGTCTTTCTCTCTAAATCATGCGGATTTCTCTAAAAGTGAAAATGCTGATAAAATATACCTTTTACTCTTTTCTCTTACCTGATAGATTTGTCCTCCCTTTTCCCCCATCTGGAATGGATGAATGCCTGCATAACCCAGCTCTGAAGGTGAGGAACTTTCAACACGTCCCTTGATCAGTCATATAATGAGTGTGGGAATGTTTGTAACATATGGAGCATAGAGACAATCTTTCCTTCACAAATTCTCTTTATTCTTTCCTCACTAGATATTTTAATCACTCAATGAATAAATATTATATGTGTTCTCCTACCAGATGTTTAATAAGGGGCTAAATCATTAAATCCGAGATCAAATCATGGAGGAAAGAATCAGAAATAACTTTTTTGAAGAGGACGGAAGTAAATGATCAGTCGATGTATATATTCCACACACAGTATATAGGCTTATTATTATTTTCTCTCTCTAACTCCCAGACAGAAGCATGAATAAATTCAGAATCAGAGTCTTCTCTAGGGAGGATTTATAGTCAAATAATGGCACAAACAATATTCTTCATAAATATATGCCGTATCTTTTTCAAGACCTTTTAGCAAACATGAAACTTCTCAAGCAAAGGGAAAGTGTTTCTGTAAAAGAGACGTGAAGATTCTTTTCTATATTCGATCAAAGCTGTGTCAGCATTCTATTCTTTGCCCCAGTTTCTTTCTTTCGGCCTGCCTCTGTGTCTGTCAAATAATTTACATATTCATGGTCCACTTTTCCGCCTGATAACAGACCTCCAAGGTGACTGATGAGAGGGGAAATTAACACAATAAGCCTAATTAATTGCTGTTGTTTAAAAGCAATGGTATCTGGTGAAGGCACTGATGGAAAAATGATATAAAGTGTTCTTTCCTCAGTCTTTAAATACGAGGGTTATTTGGAAAGTAACCCCTGGTAAGCTGTTTAAAAAAAAAAAGAATGAAAGAAAATCATTTTATTATGCACAAAAGTTACTTACTATACAACACTACTCCTTGACGTAATCACCACCTGAATAGAGGCACTTGTAGCATGGTACAAGCATGGCACCACCTCATCAAAGAACATCAGCACGGACCCCAGTGGCTGCTTTTTTGTGAATGTCCATGCGGTTTGGGGGCACCCACCTTGCACAGAACTTGTGATAACCTAGTTTCGTAGTTACAGTTTCATACAGAACAGTTGCCTATGCTCCCTACATTATTTCTGAACTTTCCATCAAATTCCCTCAAATTTCACAGACAATGGAAAGTTCTGAAATCAGGCCTGCTTGCCTCTGTACTGTATACAGTTGAAGGGGGCAGGCCTTGGACTGCTAAATAAGCACTGCATAGCCAATGTGTGTCTAGGTCACTGGCCCTGCTGGCTGCTCTCATGACATGGAGCCTGCACTGCACATCTTGTATGCTGTCAGTCTGCCCCCTCCAGGGTTTGGAACTCGACTTGGATGACTCAAACTCGAGTCGCAAAAATGCGTGTTTTTTGCTGTCTCGTTGACTTGTGAGTCGTGCATGTGGGAGACTCAGAAAATCACTCAAGTCAGGGACCCCCTGATTTGGCACTTGTTCCCATGCATGCAGACTCAAGTCCGCCTGTGCTTGCTTACTGTTTTTGCGATGTGAAAAACCTCAAGGCGCCATTATTCCAACTGGGCAAGCAGCAGGGAGGTTCCAGCCAGGAGGCAGAGAAGGGTTAATGTTTGCATTTGCATCCAAGCAGGAGGGGGGACGCAGGAGCGGACTCTCTGATAGGAAGGAACAGACGATCATTGGACACAGGATGGAAGGTATGGTATTTTCTTTGGCTGAGGGAGGGCAGAAGGAGGAGCCCAAAGGGGTTCTTGCCTTATGATTGGCTACAGAAACCCAGGGAAGGGGAAGAAGCAAGGGGAGGGGAGGCAGTTCATAGCAATCACGCTCCCCCACCCCTGCATGGCTCTGTGGAAGAAGCTTCATTGAATGACCAGCTGCAGTGGGATTACTTCTGCATAGAGCTACAAAGGATCAGGTCATCCTAGTAAGCCTTGCAGCTGCTGCGCATGACCCTCCTCCCTCTTGATGCTTCTCTCCCAACTCTCTCGCAGTTCCTCCCACCCCCTCCTGCCCTGTTTACAGATGGGCAGGTGCATCAGGGGAGTGTTCAAAGAGAACTCTGACACACACTCACAGCCTGGCAGCAGCCCTGTTTTTTTCCACAGCGGACTTTTAAAAGGGAGAGGACTCGAATCCTTTAGAGTCATGAAAAGACAGCTCAGAGACTCAGAAAGTGCCCCCTTTATTTTTTTTTCAAGTTGAGTCACAGGGAGGGTCAGTGACTCTAGACTCAACTCGAGTCAAGCCACACTGGGTTTTCCCATCCCTGGCCTTCTACATGCTACATTCCTGGAAAGGTGATGGGCCACATCTTACCAGGTTTTTTCCACCCCCCAGGGGACAAGGCATCTCCCCATGCAGGATCATTCCCGAAGTACTGCTCCTCATTGAGCTTCATTAAGCTCAACACCCTAATATGTACCACCATTTAGACCTAGTAGTTTTGAGTCTCTTAGCTGTAACAGTTGATTATGTCAATGCCATTAAAGCAATAACTTGGATATTGCAGATACATCCAGTTGTTCTGACATAAATGCCCCCACAATAGGCATTGGGTTGTTAAGATGGTCATCAGTTTTGGACATTCTCAGCTGCGGTCTTGATTCATCATGTCCCTTCCAGTGTTCTTCAATGTTTGCCCTGCATAAGGGCAATTCGCACTGAGCATGTGTCTACTGGATGTGCAGAAAGCGTTAGTGACAGACATTCCCACACTTTAAAGATGCCTCGGGATAAAGAGGAACCTAACAGCAAATGACAGCCCTATTTCTCTCAGGATTGATAACGAAATTACTCAAAGACTGCAGGATATTTGTTTTAAAACAAAATAATGCTGTATGGAATCTCCCAGGTCCCATTCTTTCTTAAATACATAAAGCTCTCATTTGGGACAGAGTTTTGTTGAAAAACATTATTCCTTCTTAGAGAAGCAATTTCAAGATAGCATTTTGCACAAATGAAATCTTTTTTCTTCTTCTCCTCAACAGGGGAAATTGTTTAAAGAAATATATAGCAGTTGCAGAAGGTTTTGGGGGGTATGGGTGTTTTGGATCTGCTGCCTGATCCTGTGCAACTTTTCTCAGAAGTCTCAGTGGGGCTAACTCATAGGTAAGTGTACATAGGGCCTAACTAGGAGAGATGTCAAAGAACCATGATCAGATTTCCCAGCTCTTTAAATTTCTAGAGGCAAAGCAGACACTGGGAAACCCAGTTTAAATTGGGTAGCAGAGCTGTGAAGAGGGAAGTTAAGAGCACAAGCCTATGCTTGTCTACTCAGAAGTAAGTTCCATTGCCTTCAGTGGGTCTTACTCTCAAGAAGTTGTGCATATGTATGTAACCGAAGCCATATTGGTTCCTCAATAAAAATGACCCCTCCGCCCCAAGTTTCCTGTAATAGAACATATGGGGGGGGGGTGTAATTGACCCTGAGTTACAAATTTAATTGAAAGACACAGAGGACATAATCACAGCTAGCCATCATCTCTCACCCAGTTTGTAGATCTAGCACGGAGGGAAGGAATGACTTCATTCTCAAATCACACATTCATAAATGTTTTCAACAAGAAAAAGAATAGACTGTTTTAAATTTGCTCTTCAGGTAGAAAACCCAGGAAAAGAAATTCAGTTTATTTCACCTAGGTTATCTCCAATTGTATTATTCTGCATGCTTATATCCACCTTTCATCACATTTCCAATAATTATTTTGAGAGGCAAATCCCCCTCATAAACTGAACTTCACTATTCTTGCCCTTGTTTCTTTGTCTTCTTCTTGGATTGCTGAATTCTAATGTTTGGTTTCCTCAGGATAGTGCTTATCTATTAAACTTTTGAGGTTTCCTCTAGTTCAGTCCCACAATCAGTTCCTGATCAGTTTCTCCCTACTGTAACTCAGACAGTCAAATATAGTATCACAGGCTCTGAAGTTGCTGTGAGGTCTTTATATAGGTCAGCCATTACAACGTACATATTCAAGTTGCATATTATCTAATGCTTCTTTCTTTTATGTACACACACACAGATGCTTGTCTTTCGGCTTACCAAATTCAGGTTTTATCAGAAGCCTGAACTCTTGTGATGGGATTTATTATTTCTTCTTTAAGCTTTTAATCTTGGTCATATCTGCATTATATAGTGGATGTTATGAGCAGCAGAGTTTACATTTTGTGCAGTAAATCACATGGGAGAATAAACTAGGGACTTCAGAGCATGCAGCCACTCACTTCAACCCACTGTACAACTCAATATATTCATGTCTTGTGCAGTGCATATTTACTCCGATGACTCCCAGGAAAGTGTGCAGAGGATTGTGGCCTGAAGCTCTTTGAAAATGCCTCTAGTGCTTTACGTTGCTCACTAACAAAGAATGTTGAAGTTGCTCCACACTTCATATTTCCTGAGACTATTCTGATATTTTGTTTTGTTGCCCAACATGTTTTGTTGCCAACATTTATTTGCAAGCGCATGGTTCTGGGAGTATCTGAAGAGAGTATGTGACTGTCTTCCCAGGGGGTGACGGTTCTTGTTTGGATGGGGGGGGGGATGAACATGCCAGTGGGTGAAGAAGGACTTCTATTTATTAAAGCAAGATAGGAATCACATTTATCTCTGCGAGTTGGCATTATAATATAAACAGGATGAGCAAAGCTTATGTCTCTCTGTGTTGCCCAGGGAAAACCCTCTGTGTGTTTTCAGATACTTCTCCAGCAACAGACATACTCCAAGCCAATAGGGCAAGTACAGCCTGTCCTGCAGCTTTAACTTACACCAAGGTATCCATCAAATAAGGGTCATAGGCAGTTCAAGAGCACAAGCCTAGTCATATCTAGGGCAGGAGGTCTGGCTCAGTTGGTAGAGCTGCTGCCTTATATGCCTGAAGATCTGAGGCTGCCAGTTCGAAACAACTGGAAGTACCCGAGAACTGACGACATGCTGATATACTGATGAGCTGACCCTCGGTGGCAGAGAGGAGTTGCCGTCAAGTGGAGCGTGGGAGGCGAAGGGCCAGAGAGAGGCCAGGCCAGGAAGGAATCCAGCTGGAAGGAGGAGTTCTATGAAAGACTAGAACTATTCAATTGTAAAAATCCCTACGGGGGTTTGGAACAGCCTGCCTATGTAAACCGCCTTGGATTAAAGTCTGAGGAGAAATCTGACGACCAAAGAAAGGCAGTATATAAATACCTGTATAAATAAATAAATATCTACTCAGAAGTAAGTCTCATTATAATCATTGAGGCTTACTCCCAGGTAAATGTAGATAGGATTGCAGCTTAAATAACGCATGTACCTGTTCCTAATTGGGTGGCCCCAATTACAGCCATTGGGAGCAGTACGTTCTGTCCAAGTAGCATCAGTTGTCTTCAATGGCATCTCCTATAGTGCTGTTCTGACTTTTCAGGAACAGATCCCTGCTTTTAATGGAAATATTACTGTACACACTTACCTGAGAGCAAGTCCTCAATTGAACTCAATGGGCCTTACTTCTGAGTAGACATGTGCGGTATTGTACTGTCAAGCACACAACTGCTTTTGGGCCTTTAAATGGAAGTGAGGATGAAACTTTTATCAAGACTAAGATTCTGAATTGATATGACACTGGGAAAAATGATTCACAGTCCCAGACAGACCAAGTGGTCTCAAACTAGATGCATTCTTAATGTATGTTATCTACTATTGGCCATTTCAGATGACTCACTAAAAGGTCAAACAACCCCATAGGCAAGTTTCCCAAACCACTGGGTTATATTGAGAATGCCTAATTAAAAAGTCCAGGGCTAAAATGTTTTCAAGTGAAGTACATAGAGATTAAAAGTAAAATAGGTACATTGTAAAGCTTCAAGTATGAGAGAAGGCAAGCTGCATACAAAAACTTAAATTAAGAAATGACTAAGGTGTGTGTTGGAGGGAGAATCACATTTAATCTTCAGTCTCATTGCGGTCAGAGTCCTGGGTTCTCCACAATGACCTCCAGGGAAGACTTTGCCCTGCATCCAAAGGCTTATGGAGGCACATTCTTGTTCAAAACATGAGCTAAACAAACACAGCTGTATTGCTTTGTATAGGATTTCCCTTTGGAGGGTCCTTGAGCAATTTGAAAAAAATCTCATCCCTAGATCCCTATTCAGTCAAACACATCTGACGGGAAAGGTCAAGCTTTGTTCTCATTTCTAAAGATCTCCTAATACATAGTGATTAATTTTTATTTTCATTTTGCTGATTCATATGTGTTGGGTACAAAGTTTCCTGGCTTCCAGCTGCTGAATCAAGGGCTTTTCTCCCCGCTTTTCATTTCTTGACTATGGCTGAATGAACTTATTTTGCTAAATAAGATCTGTCCTGAGTTGACCTTCTCCTTTTCCATCAAAAGGAAAGGTTTGCAGATCAGTCCGAAGCTTCTTTGGGAACACAGAACAGCTGAAATGTATTTTCATATTCTCTCTCTCTCTCTCTCTCTCTCTCTCTCTCTCTCTCTCTCTCCATCCCCTCCTCTCTCTCTCTATAGGATCTATTTTGGTAAACAAATTTTGGTTGTTCTAAATTCCAGCTCCCACAAAAGAGACACTTTGAGCTCCCAGAACTTGGTTTCTGAACCACAGCTTGAAGAATCTCAGTCCTGCCTCACTAGCCTTTCCCAACACCCTTCAACCTCCCCCCCCCCAACCTGTACTTATCCCAGAGGCAGGAGAGAGCTCTTTTTGCCCCCCCCCTTGTTGATAGAGGCAGTAGTGTGTTTAAACTGCTGCATTCTCTTCTTCAAACAGGAAAAAAGAAAGCTGAAGGGGGTTATGGAAGTTGTTGTCTTTGCAAAGGCTACTTCCATTGCAGTTACTTTCACATAGACTACAATCGCACTAGTTCCTTTGTCCTTTCTTTCTGTTTGGAGGAAGAAAACAAATGATATGTACTGCACAGGCTAAACTTGAGCAGGGTGGAAAAGGGTAGGACTGTTGGAGCTCAGCTCCACTGGATCCAAAGCCCTGCTGGCCCAACACAGAGCTAATTTACTCTGCACCAGCTAAATAGCCTGCACAAAGTTGAGTAGCCCCATTGCGGGGCTTCTTCCCTTACCCATGGGAAGGAGAAAAATGTCCCCTTTCCCCAAGTAGACGTAGGGAGCTGCCTGACATCCATTGGATGCAGCTGCAGCCATTTTGGTGCCATTGCAGCCTTGGGCACTGGGCAGCTCAGGATTGGGCTGCCCAGCTGTAATTCTATACTTACATGCCCAGAAGTGTCCCACTGAAGTTACTTACTACTGAGTAGACATGGATAGGATTATGCTGTGAAGAAATCTGTAAGTGCTTTCATGCTTCTCTTAACTAGAAAGTTGTTTTTTTTTTTTTCCCCAGTTCCAGGATTTATTTTAACAGTTAAGTCCAAATAGGATTGCAACCTAACAGTGCAAGCTTATCCATGTCTACTCAGAAGTAAGTCCCATTGTGTTCAATGAAGCTTACTCCTAGGGAAGTGGGTATAGGACTGCAACCTGAGTCAATGCAGTAAACAGATCTAGAGCAAAGCAACATGCATAATGTCCTGTTTGCTCCATTAAAATGAATATGGTACGTTTTATGAGTTCTCTGTCTGTTTTTGTACCAGGGCTATTCATTACTTTCTTATTTCTCTTGTTTTTGTAAAATTTATCCCAGGATGTATATGTGACCTTCAACTTACCCAGTGCATGCTGACAGCAAACAAACATTCAGCTTCTCAACAATAACAACCAAGTCCTGTCATTCAAGTGTGTTTTTCAGAAGCACACTTGACACCTCTTTTATATACAATATTTTCATCTCATGTAATTTTTCCTTGAGCAGCTCTGAAATATTCAATGCTTTGCTTTTGCATTTTTGATACATCACCATCATGCTAAATAATAGTCTTTGTTCTGGCCCTAGCAAAAGCCAAGCCTGGAGACACCTTTGCTGATCAAGGAAAGTAGAACAACACAGTGTGCACAATCATTGTTGCACTCACAACTACTCACAACAAAACTAAGCCAGAGGGAACCAAAAGGGTAAGGTACGGGGCTCATGCAGAACCTTTTGCTAATTGGGCCTCCTCCTTGCACTACTACAAAAGATCTGTAAGTGAAGTCCCTTTCCCTAGGTGTGTAACCGCCACTCCTATAGCAATAGGAGTTATAAACATAAGTTATGTACCTGGTACTTGGGAAACTAGAGATCTGTTTAGTGTTTCATAAAGTCCTGAAGCTGCTCTTGCCCTTCAGTGTATTTTCTAGCTGACTAGATCACACTACATAACACAGTTATGAATATCAAACGGGTAAAACAAGCCCGTTCAAGTGTCCCCTCACACACCAAATTCACAATGAAGGCACACAATCCATTGAAATTAATGGGACTTGAAACAGCTCGTCTATGTCTGGATGGTGCTCAAAGTCTTCGTCTTGAAAATGGTGATATATTAACTGCTGCAAGTCAGATGACAAACTGCACATTTCTGTAGGTTCAGATGCCTTTTCTGCTACAATATCACCATTCCGATAATCAGGGAAAGAACCTCCCAGTGAGGAAGGAGTCTAAGCAATCCCAAGCTAATTACGCTTGGGCATAAAGTATAATTGAAAGAAATTGAACTTACTTCCACATAATCACCCTGATCCAGCAATATGCTCATTACAAATTTAATAATATTTAATTTCTATCCTTTTAACTTTAAATGTAAGTATAATATAAGAGGTACTGCAGGTTTATTTGTTTATTGATGCACAAAATAGACCTCCCAGTGCTAGTGTGCATTTCACTGCCCTTGAGAAACTTTGAACAACTTCCTCAGCATGGACGATCTCCATGAATGAGAGAAGCATAAAATCTATTGGCCAAGTAGTTCCAAAACTACAGGCATAACCTAATTATCCATGGATTTTTCACCCACAGTTTAGTCTCAACACAATGAGAAGGGCCCTTTAAATTAATGAAAAAAATCCCTTTACTCAGCCTCACTTACCATTGTAATGCAGGTGAGCAGCATTCGATGACAGGGGCTTAGAGCAGCTTAGTTTTAGTTCACTCTGAGGCAAGCGACCCCTCTCTTCCCCCTGGAGCCTTCGACAGAATGCAAAGCGGAAGTGATTCTTTAACATGCTTCAGAAGGTGGGGAAGGGTTGCTTGCTTCAGAGTGAACTGAAAATAAGCTGTTGATTGATTGATTGATTGATTGATTGATTGATTGCCTGCCTGCCTGCCTGCCTGCTGCGGCTCTCCTGCATTACAATGGTAAGTGAGGCTATTTTTAAACCGCTGACTAAAGGGAGATTTTTAAAAAAAAAAAATGATTTCATTTAATGTGATTTTTGGCATTTGAGGGAGTTCTGGGAACAGGCGGAACCCCTGAGGATGCCAAGACACAACCTGTATTGAACACACATTATAATACATGAGGCGCTTCCATTTGCACAAGGGGAAGGGGTGATTTTCCCCAAGTTTTGTCTTCTGGAGTTTACACATTGCAGTGCATGCCATGTTCCTGAGTCCAACATGTGTCATGTTCCTGAGTCCAGTGTCAGTAGGAGAAGTCATGAACAATTGATGTATGAACAACTGATCATGAACAATTGATCGGTGTTTCTGGTTTTAGTACCACACCAGGTGATGCCTTCATCTCCTCCTTTAGTATTGCTCATGGCACCATGGCATGCATGCACAGGTAAGGAGGCCAGCAAAACCCAGTGAGTGGCACTGTGGCAGAGACCCAAGCAGCAATGCCCTTGGCAATGATTTAAGAGCATTATTTTTGACTGCTGTGATACTCCTACCTATCTATTGCTAATATTAAATAGCTACCTAGTACTAAGAGCATACAGAACAGAAGAATGATGCAGCCCATCGTGAATGAGTTTACAGTTCCATTCTTGGGAATAGCAATGCTGCAAGGTGCATCTTCACCAAACATGAAGATGTCCAGGCAAGCCTGGTTGTAGACATAATATGCAGTCTGCATCTCAGTCCCATGTTTGCTGCATATAGGAGCAGCAGAAGCAGCAACCACAATGGTAATCTAGTGTCTAAAGATTTCCTCAAGCATGGGTTTGATGATATGGTTAGTAACCATGGAAGCTAGTGGTTCCCAAATCTTTTCAGCTGGCAGCTCCCTTGACCTACTGGGTCATTGTCCGCGGTTCCCTGTTAAGGCTACAATCCTATACATTGTATAGGTGGCTGGTTTTTCATGGGAATTCCATGGCTTCCCTGGCTGGTTTTCCAGGGAGACATGGCTCACAGTTTGGGAACCACTGATGCAGACAATGGAGCATGCCATAACCATGTCATCAAAACAACCAATGTAGGCCATAGCCTTTAGAGGTTTCATTACCGGTGTGCAGTGTGCCAAAGCAGTGACAACACTGATAACAGAATGTTAAAAGGGGGCTTTTGGAATGAACCATGCTGACATGAATTTATATGGACATCCTAACAAGAAACGGTAATTTTACTAGAAATGTATGTTTTGCCCAGTGTTTTACCTGAAATCGAGATACGTTTTTGCACATGATCCGAGCAAAAGTTCACACAAGCTCAACCCTTTGCAAGCCATCAGTCTGATCTCTCACAAAAGAGAGGCTTCCAAAAGGTTGACCCTTCACTGTTTTGCTTGAAACAGCAACCCTGACTGAATGCTTGTTATGCCTCTAAATTTAACTATGGATGATAAATCACATGCAACAGAATAACATTCCCTGATAGTTATATACCTTGCCTCTGTATACATAAGAATAAGTCTTTCAAATGTATGTTCTCCCTTCTATACAAATCTACCAATCTTCATTCTCAAATAAATCTTCTGCCTCTTGTACGGTGCATGCCTGCTTGTCACTTCAAAACAATCTAAATCCTTTAATGTTAAGCCAGAGGTTATTTCCATTCCCTGGTCCAGTTTTGATAATGTTTCCCAAATCAATCTTTTTTCCCCATTTCTAATTTTAAATATCACTTATCAACTGTGCTATTCCGTTTTCCATTATGTTGGACATGCTGTGGAGTGCTGCTGAATGGCCATAATGTGCTGATTTTGGACTGCTGCAGCTTGCCTCCCTTGGTTACTTGGCCAGCTGAGGGAGGCAGGCAGAACTGTTTCCATTATACTTCTATGGAGGCTTTGTATAGGGGTAGGTGAATAATTTCAGGGCCATTAAAGCACTTCTTCTCTGCCACTGTGGTGGCTCTTAATGATTCAGTTTTTAAAAAAATGACTAGTTTAAACCATGGATTGCCAAATAAAGTTAGATCAAGGACAGAAAATTCCAAAACAACCATAGTGGCACTAAAATAAGTAATTAACTGGGTGAAAAAATAATGGGATTAATTTCCCATCTATCACATCATTATAATATATTATATGTAAGATATTGCAAGGTTTCCTAACAAATGTCCATATGTTTCACTGAGTTTTAATTCATATATACGTCTTTGTAGAAAAGCTGAAACACTTGAATGTCTAAGGAAGGGCTTTCCAAACCCTAGCCCATGGGACAGATCTGGGGTTTCAGAAAAGCCCTCAGCTCTGTGGGCGGAGCTTACAGTTTTGCCTCCTTGCCATGTGTATTCTCAGTAGATCTGGGCACTGGGACGCTCTGGGCAGTCACGTCTGCCTAGACATTTTGTTGCACAGCCTTCTGGGGCGCCGGGCAGACACAACCCCCCAGTGCCCCAGATGTTCTGAGAATGCACACAGCTTGGAGGTGGAACGGTAAGCTCCGGTCCAAACAGGGAACACTTTTTTGACACACAGTGGTCATGAGTTTGGCGACTGCTGGTCTAAGGGGTCTATAATCCCAGTGATATTCTGAACATATATACAATTCTTTTTTTGCAAAAAAAAAAAACCCCAAAACCCAAAACAAAACAAAACAAAAAACCCTCAATAACTTTCTCACCAAGACTCAAAGTGAATTTTACTTTCTGTTTCCCCAACTACTCTTTATTTTTGGCATGTTGACATTGCTCAGAGATAATCTTTGTTATTAGCTGATGATAGCTTTTTGTTAAAATCAGTAACGCCTTGGCAGACAGAAGGATGGACTATATCTTCTCAGAACAATGGCAGAGTAACCTATTTCCCACATGGTATATCAGCTGGCTGGCCAAAGGATCTCCTCTATGGAGAACTCGTGCAAGGAAAGCGCCCTACAGGTAGACCACAGCTGCGATACAAGGACATCTGCAAGAGGGATCTGAAGGCCTTAGGAGTGGACCTCAACAGGTGGGAAACCCTGGCCTCTGAGCGGCCTGCTTGGAGGCAGGCTGTGCAACATGGCCTTTCCCAGTTTGAAGAGACACTTGGCCAACAGACTGAGGCAAAGAGGCAAAGAAGGAAGGCCCATAGCCAGGGAGACAGACCAGGGACAGACTGCACTTGCTCCCGGTGTGGAAGGGATTGTCACTCCCGAATCGGCCTTTTCAGCCACACTAGACGCTGTTCCAGAACCACCATTCAGAGCGCGATACCATAGTCTTTCGAGACTGAAGGTTGCCAACATGATATCAGCTGAAATTTCAGGATTTTTTTTAGCCAGTTATAGTCTCCTGCTCTCATGCCAGACACTTGTGCTCAGTGTAGCAAGAAGCAGTTGATAGTAAAGGAGGCCGTGTTTCTTCATCTCCCTTCCCTCCATCAAGATAAGGTGTGCTGTTTCAAAATCTCAATTCAACTGTACTCTAAAACCTTGATTTTTTTTTTTCTAGTGCTGAATAGAAATGTTCCTCAGCTATATGTCTCAGACTGAAGGAGCTATTGGTTTTTTGTTTTTTTTAAGGAAACACTCATTTTCAATTTAAAAAAATTGGAGTGCAAACACAAAAGGGGGTTTACCAGGGTAGAAGTGACATGGCTCTCTCCCTGCCCCAAATGCTTTGTTGCCATTGAGGCAGTTGTCTTTTTGATGGCAGCTTCTGGCTGCACGGTGTTTTGTTCTTTCCCCCTGGGGGAAGTTTTACTTTCCAGGAACAAGGCAATGTAACTCAGTGGCAGAGTATACACTTTGCCTGCAGAAGGTCTTATGTTCATTCCCTCCCATTGCCAGGGAGAGTTGAGAAAAACCCCTGTTTCAAACCCTGGAGAGCCATTCAGTGGCATTGTTAGTGCTTTTGACATCTGGGTGAGTGTATGACAAAACTGTTTAACACCCACCCCTCTATATGATACCCTTCCCGCAGATGGGGGAGGCAGAATCAGGCTGCTATTGTATCTGTATATCTTACTGTACATTTTACAGGACTGCTCATATTACTTGCCTGTTGGTCTTTCCTTCATGAATTCCTGCAATGAATTCCTTCAATGAAGGAGAGACCAACAAGCAAGCAACATGGACAGCCCTGCATATTTTGTGGTGTATGAATAGATTCTAGCAGCCAGCAAGGGGGGAGAGGGGCTGTAGATGTTAGAACCCCCTTATGACTGGTACATGGAGTGGACTGCCCCTCCCCATTGCTTCATGACTTGAACTCATTGCCAGTCTGTATAGGTAATACTGACATAGAAGGATCAAGGTCCTGACCTCATGAAAGCAGCTTCATGTAAGCACAAGAAAAATGCATAGGGCTGCTGAAACAGTGGGTGCCATCACACAAATTATTATTTGGTGACCAAGTGGGTAAGGTGGATGTCTGAGTGTTTTATTTGTACCATGCACTATTGCTCCACCAACTTGAACATTCAATAGGCCTCACTGGAATGAAACTAGGCCCCACAGGGAAAGTCCCTAAAACTTTCTTCTGATAGCTTTCTGGATATTTACTGATACCTTTTGCACAGCTGGTCTGCTATTCTGTTTTGCTAGCACAGTTCGCTTGGGGTTGTCATCATTCTAGCAAGCATCTCAAAGAATCTTGCTTAATCTGACTTTATGGATGCTAAGCTATAATTAAAAAAAGAGTTAAACTTTGCTGAAACAGCCAGTTCCTCCCCCCTCAAAAAAAAATGTGTTGACAGGGTGACATTCCAAGCAAGCAGCTGCAGCTTTATTTTGATACAAGTACAAGTTGACTTTGGTTGCAAGAAGATTTCGGCAATATTTTGTTTTTCTAAGCAAATTACCTCAGTTCTGATCATCCTTCATCAGAGCATATTGAACATCTGAAAGGTAATGCACTGTGATAATTGTTTTCATTTTAAAATGTGTACCCTGCCTGATCTTTAAAAAAAAAAACAAATTCAAAACAGCTTATAAGAAAAAAAGCACTTGCTGGAATTAAGCAAACACACACACACACAGAGAGAGAGAGAGAGAGAGAGAGAGAGAGAGAGCGCACTAGTTTTTGGCTTCCTCTTTTACTTCAAATTATTTTTGCTGGACTGAACAAGTGCCTCTCTGCTGGCTATTGTATGGCCAAAAAAAAGAAAAAAAAAAAAAAAACCACCAAAAACTCCAGCTGACACCAAGAACCAAGTTGCTAAAGCAATTGGCTGTTGCTGAAAAACATGGAAAATGTGCAGAAATTGAAACATTTGTAAGCAACCTAACAGAGCTCAAGTTAAGAAGAGCCCTGCTGAATAAGGCCCAGGGCCCATCTAGTCCAACTGCCGGTATCTCACAGCAGCCCACCAGATGCCTCAAGGAGCACACAAGACACTTGCATCTCACTGCCACTCCCCTACATCTGGCATTCTATTTGCCCAAAGGCACAGATTGCACCTGTGTTTAATTTGGACTACTTTGTTATATGGCCATAATGTTATTATCTAGGTCATCAGTGTAATTGGAATCTGCTTGGAGGAGCAAAAGCTGTGTCTATGGAGACCTGTGTTCATATGAATAACTCACCCCCTTGGTCTTTTTCTTAAGTCTCATCTCTTGAGAACATCAGAACATAGTAAGAAGAGGGTTGCCTGTGTAAAGCAGCCCCCCCCCCTTTGCCTTCAAAGCCTGCTGTAGAGCCTGTTGACTGGCTCTGAAGGTAAGGGAGAAGGGTCGCTCTACACAGGTGTCCTTGTGCCTGAAAAAACTTAGCATTCCCCCCTTCCAGGAACGCCACTGGAAAAGGCCCTTTCTAGGTGAAGATGAACGATTGATAGTAATGTGCAAAGAGCAATGGGTATAAAAATACAGGGGCTAGCCTGCATTTGATTTGGCCAGTAAAAGACTCATAGGAAACAGTTCTATGTACCAGGCTGTTTGAGTCAAAAGATAACACCTGCTTAAATCAGGTCATTTCTGTGGGATCTCCCTCCTTCCGAACAATTGCACTATTACAATTACTTCCGAATCGATGTCCTGAGGACTACTGAAGGGTGTGCTGAGCAGATATAAGCCAACCATCTCACCCACCCGCCCCTGTCTCCTGTATTATGGTTTGTTGTGGTTCTGATAGGGCTGTAACTTTTTGTTAAAAGCATTTTCATCAGTGGAAGTGGCAAGGTCTTGACATCTACCCTAAAAGACCACAAACAATTCCAAACAGAGTTACTGCCTCCTTGCCCCCACAATGCCAATAAAAAAAACTGACTTAGGCTGCAATCCTAACCACACTTTCCCGAGCGTAAGTCCCATTGAACAAAATAAGACTTACGTCTGAGTAGACCTGGTTAGGCTTGTGCCCTTAGTGTGACCATGCAAGCCCATATATCATCATAAATTCTCCAGTAATATGAAGAAAAATGGTATTGGAATGAAGGAGACATTAATTAAAATGCCATCTCTTAATTGAACTTTCTTTGAATGCATGAGAGAGAGAGAGAGAGAGAGAGAGAGAGAGATATTTCCTGAGGACAGCAGGATTGTATTTACAATTCAGCTATGGACAGGTGCCCAGATTTTAGCTTATCTATCATTTGCTACATGCTGGGTTTGTTGCCTACAAGCTGCCATCACTAATGGTTTGGGAGGGTGCCATATATTTCAAATAGATTAGATCTCAGGTCAGGGTCCAATCTAGTTATGGTGCCATATGAAATTCATCCACCAGTCAGCTGTTTAATATAAGCTCCTCCAAACAAACGGAGATGCAATATAATAATATTTTCCACTGTGCATTTTAAGTGTATAACAGTTCAGTTCTCCAGCACCAAAGCACATGCCTTAGTTGAAAATATTTTCATTCCGGTGTCATATGCCTCTGAAAAACCAAAGACTGGCTTCCCGACAGGCCAGTTCACAAGTAACGCAGGGCTTTGATGTCATTTCGATTTGTCATGGTTTCAATTAGGCAGCTCAGACATTCAGCTGTCAAACATAAAGCTCAGTATCATCAACCATATAGGAAGCACATGCTGGACATGTAGGCATAAACTTCTGAGGTGAGTCACGCTGAACAATTTGAACAATAAAGTGGTATATACATTTTAAAAATTAGGCCCCAAAGAGTTCTTACTCTTGTTTTGGTAAGTCTCAGCCATCACTATGGGGGATGCATATTCCAAAGAATGTCTACTATCCAGAAATGTTGACTATCCTTCTTATCAGTGATGGTTCTGTCTAGTGTGTTGCATGGCAGATGCTTGTTGGTTTGTATTCTACAATCCCAGAGCACTTTGATATCTTCATTCTCTACTACTTTTTCAATTTTCTGGTTCTACCAGTTGTTACTTGCAGGCTGTTTATACTTTTTATGCGTTTCAGTGAACTATTGTTGCAACTTTGTTGTGCCTTCCTTTGATATTTGTGCGACAGTCTTCTTGCAGCAGCTGACCAGGTTGTCCACTTTTCATCAGCATCTTTACACAGGTGTCATTTGCTGTCCATAGATGTTTTCTCAATTTTGGCTCTATATATACACTCGTTCTTAATGACTGGTCTTGGGCAGCCAAAATTAATCCCTCTGTCTCCTTCAATCTACCTGTTCTTAACCAGCGCCAGGTTTTGTTGTTGTCAGCATTTCCCACAATGTCTTTTGTGTACTTGGTCATGGAGTGCTTTGTTTTGCCATTTTTCTTTCCTGATATTCATTTGATCTTTTTTATAAGCCAGCTTTGTTCTTATTGTATCACCAAATTTGTTCACTATCCATAATTCTAGCCAATACATTTACTATTGTAGTAATGTATCATCACAATATGTGGCATGTTCCCAGTAGTGTGACTTTTTGCAGCTGTCTGGTTGTCATCCTATCTATGCTAGCATTGCACAGATGTTTCTTTCGGGCCCATGGAGCTGCATCTAATGTTCTGATGGCTACTGGGATTGTTGTTGCTTTCTTTCCCCCTGAGATGCTGAACTTCGATTTCAAAATCTTTGTATTTTGTAATCTTTTCCAGTTATTTTTCTTCAATTTTGCTGTCTCCAGGGACTACCACATCAATAAATTTCATTCTTTTCCCCTCCCAAACACTGTTATGTCTAGCATAATATGCTCTATCTTCTTATCTGTTTGAATTTTTAACTCCCACAGCATCTTTACTGCTTTTTTTCAACAATTTTTTTTCTGGCTTGTGTTGCTGCCATTTTCTGTAGACAGTTATGTGTACATTTGGCATAAATTCCAGTGTAATACTGCAGTGATTTTGTCATATCATTTCTTGTAATCCAATTGTGCAACCTTACTGCAACCACAAATAGGATAGTCAACACTCTCTCCTTTTTCTTTACATAGCCTGCATTTCCTATCATCAATTCTTTGCTACATTTGCTATTATCATTTCAACACTTGCCTTCATTGCACTCATTTGTAATGCCTGGTCTTGTGCGGCAATTGTAAGTGCTCTTGTTTTTTCTTTTCAGTGTCCCATTTTGTAACCACTTCCAGTCATTACCAGGTAAAGGATTTACATCCTGCCTTTCCTTCCAAATGAGCACTCTCCATCATTGCAATTCTTGTGAGATCTCACAAGATTTCACGAGATCCAAGATGGTGGCACCTGGAAGAGGCCAAGAAGAGGCTGTTGGGGTGGAATCATCATCACGAGTGTGCAGCCATATCCTATTCCACTTCTGTTTCTTTTCCCATTCCCTCACTCTTCTTGGTTCTGCGCCAGCAAAATAGCTAGCACAGAACCAAGGCGACTTATAGGCAGAGTAGAGGCTTTCCTCAGGGTAAGAAATCAAAAGTTTTCATACCATGATGAGTCTTCTGTAATTGCCCTCCCCCCCACCATAGCATACAGGATATGTGCATTGGTGTGGGGGGTGCTGGGGGGTGTATAGGATTGGATTGAATTAGGCTGTTTTATGAGAGACATCTTATGAGAGACTTCTTATTCCACATGGATATACCCATGCACTATAATTCTCAAAGGCCTTGCTTCATATCCTGCATCCTAAGAGATTATGGCAAGTAAGGATGAGTAGCAGGGTCTTTTCAGTTGTCAGATACAGGAGGTCCTGTATGGAGATTTCCCCAGGAGGTCCAAATGGCCCAGTTGTTAGATAGTTTAAAGAAATTGGTTAAGGCTTACAGTATTTGTCCCAACTGGCTTTCTGTAAAGAAAGTTTTATCATTGACTCTGATTCCTTGTTGATATTTTTATATGAGGGTTTTTATTAAAATTTTGTTTTTAATGTTTTGATTCATTGTCTTGTGAGAAATGTAAGTCAACCTGGTGGTCTTTATAGGGTGGAGGTGTGGAGTATGACATTTTTTAAGATAAACCAGACTTCAACAATACGTTTACCATTGGATAAACCAGTCTCTGTATCTTTAAAACAAATGTGGTATGATGATAAGAACACAAGAACAGCCCTGCTGGATCAGGCCAAAGGCCCATCTAGTCCAGCTTCCTGTATCTCACAGTGGCCCACCAAATGCCTCAGGAAGCACACAAAACAACAAGAGACCTGCATCCTGGCGCCCTCCCTTGCATCCGGCATTCTGACATAGTCAGAATCCATTCCTAAAATGAGGAGGTTGCACAAACACATTATCGCTTGTAACCTGTGATGGATTTTTCCTGCAGAAATTTGTCCAATTCCTTTTAAAGGTATCTAGACCTGATACTATGACCACATCCTGTGAAAAGAAGTTCCACAGACTAGCGACACGCTGAGTAAATAAATATTTTCTTTTGTCTGTACTAACCCTCCCAACACTCAATTTTAGTGGATGTCCCCTGGTTCTGGTGTTGTGTGAGAGTGTAAAGATCATCTCTATCCACTCTATCCTTCCTGTGCATAATTTTGTACGTCTCAATCATGTCCCCCCTCAGGCACTTCTTTTCTAGACTGAAGAGGCCCAAACGCCGTAGCCTTTCCTCATAAGAAAGGTGCCCTAGCCTAGTAATCATGTTAGGGCGCAATCCTAACCCCTTATGTCAGTGCTTGCCAGCACTGACATAAGGGTAATGCAGCTCTGAGGTAAGGGAACAAACATTCCTTTACTTTGAGGAGGCCTCCATGAGTGACACTCAACTGCAGGATGCAGCACATGTCCCATTGGCGCTGCTATGCCAGTGCTGGAGAGCACTGACATAAGGGGTTACAATTGCGCTCTTAGTAGCTCTCTTTTTCACCTTTTCCATTTCCACTATGTTCTTTTTGAGATGTGGCAACCAGAACTGGACACAATACTCCATATGTGGCCTTACCATTGATTTGTACAACGGCATTATATTAGCCGTTTTGTTCTCAATACCTTTTCTAATGATCCCAAGCATAGAATTGACCTTCTTTACTGCCGCTGCACATTGGGTTGACACTTTCATCGACCTGTCCACCACCACCCCAAGATCTCTCTCCTGATCTGTCACAGACTGCTCAGAAATCATTAGCCTATATGAGAAGTTTTGATTTCTTGCCCCAATGTGCATTCCTTTACACTTACTGACATTGAAACACATCTGCCATTTTTCAGCCCATTCTGCCAGTTTGGAGAGATCCTTCTGGAGCTCCTCACAATTGCTTCTGGTCTTCACCACTCAGAAAAGCTTGGTGTCGTCTGCAGACGTAGCCACCTCGTTGCTCAACCCTGTCTCCAGGTCATTTATGAAGAGGTTGAAAAGCACCGGTCCCAGGACAGATCCTTGGGGCATACTGCTTTTCACCTCTCTCAATTGTGACAATTGCCCATTGACACCCACTCTCTGTTTCCTGGTCTTCAACCAGTTCCCAATCCATGAGAGAAACCTGCCCTCTAATTCTCTGACTGTGGAGTTTTCTCAGTAGCCTTTGGTGAGGGACCATGTTGAATGCCTTCTGAAATGATGCACTGGGTATCATTTACAATAAACTGCAAAGATATGCTTCCTTCTGTGTTATAGGTTATCAGCTGGTGTGTGTGTAGTGTGCATTCTTTCCCCCTCTTTGCAATGAGTTTTTAAGCAAATACATTTGACTTGACTTCAACACAAAATATAACCTTATAAGCTACAAACAAAACAAATCTGTTTCATATGTTCAGTACATAATCTTCTAAAACACAAATTAATTATAGCACATCTAATCTGGGTCTAACCACCTATACTGCAAAAAAGCACATCAACAAAGCTGCCAGGGTTATTGGATGCCCTAATAAGTGTGTTTTGCCACAGAAAAAAAAATTCCATTTGAATTTAAAATACAGTGAACTACCAACTTGTCTCGCAAGGGGAAATTAGCATTATAGAGGTAGCCATTTCAGTCAGGAGAGATGGAATTTAGATATTTTTCATGTGCAAAACTGACGCATGGCAGGGGGAAGATCTCCCAGAGCTATAGGAATATATTGGAGAAGTGTTTATTTCATCTGTGCATTTTTTTTCCATATTATAAAGCAGTATTTCAGAATAGCAGGATTACTTTAGATTTGGATGTTTCTGATTTAGAAGCTGATAGGAAGAAGCATTACGCTTTAGAAGAGATTCAAGCAATTTTGATTATAGTTTCTTAACATTTATTTAAAGATGTGTTTGCATTACTCCAACAAATTCAAAGGAGCAAATAATTCCAACACAAATGTTCAGGCAGAAACTATAGAAATCTGTAATAAAGCAAAAATATATAAAGCAGAATTAATGTCCCCCCCCACACACACACACATACACCCCAAACATGCTTCACCTTTAAGGTTTACCAGTGGTAACATGAAATGTGTGTGTGTGTGTGTGTGTGTGTGTGTGTGTGTGTGTAGCCAGTGCAAATCTAATTATAGCATGTGCAACACTTTAACAAGTTGTCTCCATCAAACGTCTGTCTTTCCTAAAAAGAATTTTATGCCCCATCTCAATTTCAGTTGAAATGTACTCTAAAATATCAGACGCCATTTCCATTTCCTTCCCAGAGTCAAAAAGCAGCCTACAGATCCATTACTTATCTTTACGTCTGCCAGATGCTATAAACATGTGTAGACTGGGATTATTGTGCCATTATGTATCTATCTATTGATCCATCTCTTTGATTTGTGCTTTCTTTATGAGAGAGGCAGCATTGCTTGCTTTAACAGTAACTTTGCCCATGGATGGGCAGGGAGATTGAGATGGATTTAAAATGTTATGAAAATTCTGAATTGGAATATGAACATGCCACACATAACGTTGTCACCAAAATATCACTTACAGCAACTTTCAAAGTTAATTTGGGGGTTTGCTCCTTAAACAAAGCATCCAAGGAATGTCAAGTGAAGCCAATACAGTTTTAACAGGACTAGTGAAATCTCAGAGGAGTTGGTAGCCCTAATGGGCAGGACATGTCCTAGGTTCTCACCTCCTTTCTTGTGTTGTCACTCCTCCTGTTTTGTTTTTTTAAAGAACTTCTTCTTCTCGTCTTCCTCCTCCACCTCCTCCCTGCACGCATAGCAACTGCTTGTGTTTGGAGTATAGTATATGAATGGCAAGGAAATACTGAATTCCTTTTAATTTCTGTTTGCATCTGTAAAGTTTGGTTGTTGCACCTTCACTCTCACCTCCCTTCTTCTCTGCCAAACCACGGAACCATTTGCCACTTCACATGGTCCCAGCCCACAAAATAGACATCATTCATGTGTGCATGTTAACATTTGTTCTGAAATGCACACCCAGCAACATCGGCTTTTCGAAGTGCATTTGGAAGACCTCCTTCAGGCACAAGACCTGAGGAATTTCAAATCAAGACCAAAACACATGAAGAGATGGCACCATTCTGCAGGGCAGAGGGGTGTAAGCCTTTGTGTGTGTGCAAGGGCATAATTCTGTTCTAATTTTATGTGGGCAATACCTTGGTTTGGAAAAGGTCCCTTAGCCATAGTGTCCAAAAAGTATTTTTCTAGCAATCCTTCCTATCAAAAATAGACATGATGGTAGCATGACAGCACCTGGATCATTCCAAATACCTACAAAGTGCAGGAGATTTAAAATATAGCTTGGGTGGTGGGATGGAGGCAGACATTGAACCCTTGTCCCCAGACTCTCTCTCTCTCTCTCTCTCTCTCTCTCTCTCTCTCTCTCTCTCTCTCTCTCTCTCTCTCTCTCTCTCTCTCTCTCTTTCTCTCTATCTATCTTTGTGGATTTAACTTCCAGTCTCATAGTCCTGTCACTCAGCAAAAAAAACAACAGTTGGTATAAAAGATTTCAAGGGGGAAAGCAAAGGTGTTAGAGGAAGTCTTTAGCTCCTGCATGCTCACACCAGCTGTGCTTTAAAGTTCATATCCAATCCCACCCTGCTTTGTAACATGGATTCAGTGGGAAGCCAATCATGCCAGATAGGTCACATCCAGTTAAGCCCTTAGACAGCACCTGATTCTTTGGCTACACTGCACTTTTGATACCATCACATTCTGTCTAATTAACACGAACAAATAGTAGTCAGGAACAAGCTATCTCAGGATAAAGGCAGCTGGAGCCCTTATTATAGAGGAGCCTTGCTACCAAGCCATAGATCTGATTAGTCTGATGTGTGTGATATCCGCATACTACCATTTGACAGCTAGTATTTAAAATGAGAGACAAGAACCTCAAACTTCTGGAGAATCCAGAATGAAACATGTCAAAATGAAGGACACGATGAAGGATCGCCGGGCTTTCTGTTAAAGCAATTCAGTCAGCACACTTGAAAGAACATGGTAAACCTCTGGACTGCCTTAGAAGGACTTGTTGATTATAAGATTTCAAATTCTGGTCCCACCGAGCTTTATTAAACCAGGCCTGGCTGTTCTATGTTTGTAAGAATGTTCTTACAAATAAGGCACAAAGTTGTGATTTACAAACAAATGAACAAGCAGGGGTTCAAGCAATTAGGGATAATTGAAAAGTTTAGCTGGTATATTCAATTAAGGGACACCCTTTTGCAAATTTGTGATGCAGATATTTGCTTTGTACTGAACCGAACAATGACTGTCCAGATTAAAGTGGCAGGCAAGCTTCCAGGGATGTGCTCAAGTCCATGAGCCTGAGTCATGAGTCAAGGCCCGATTCAACGAACCTGTGACTCGACTCGCAAGTCATAACACACAGCCCTCACCACCTGTCTCATGAAAAATTTTGCGTCTTTCAAGTTGACTCACAGGTCATTTCAAGAAACAAGTCTCATTTACAGGAAAAGGAAAAAAAAAAAACAGCTTAGGCCTTCCTCCTCCCTTCACCCCCCTAGTCCCTGCCTCCTAGAACCAATCTACCCTGCTGCCGCCATCCTTCTGAATGCCGGCTTCTGGGTCACCCAGAAGGTCTTTTGGTGTGATGCAGAAACAGCAAAAAAAGCAAGTGTAAGCATAAACACACACACACACACACTCAAGATAGGGCCTTGAGTCATTTCGAGTCCCAACTCATATTTAGAGTCACTGGCCCCAAGTCATGAGTCAAGTGGGGTTAGTGACATCCATGACTGCAACATTTATGATACGAGTTGTTCAAAAACATGTTCTTGGGTGACTCAAGTTGAGTCACCATGAGTTGAGTGCCCATCCCTACAAGTCTCTTTTGTGTTCTGCTTCTAAACTTTGTATTTTATTCTCTCTTTTTACACAATCCCATCTTTAACTCATTTAGGGCACAATCCTAACAGTACTTTCCAGCACTGACATAAGGGCAATGCAGCTCTGATGTAAGAGAACAAACATTCCCTTACTTTGAGGAGGCGTCCGTGAGTGACACCCAACTGCAGGATGCAGCACACGTCCCATTGGCACCGCTATGCCAGTGCTGGAAAGCACTGACGTAAGGGGTTAGGATTGCGCCCTTATTGATATATGATCCTTGTTGTTTTGGTGTTTTCATTTTGCTAAAATTCTATTTTGTTTTTGCCTAATATATTTTATTGCATGGTTAAATTGTTTTAAACCTTTCTGTAGATAGGTAGAAATGTAGGTGGGTTTGAGTAAAATTCAGCTACAGCAACCGATAAACCTCTTCCTGGCCGTCACAACATAAAACTATTAAGTTGTCATTACTTACAGATCATGCTTCCAAAATGTAAGATCGTCGCTGAGATCATACTCAAGGGAAACTAAATCAGCTCCATCAGCAGCCGCTCCTTTTTCATCTCCATGCTCAGCTGCTGTCAGAACAATCCTTACGTAAGATAGGATTTTCCAGCCAGCTGGCCACCAGAAAAAGTTGGTCTCCCAGGCCCTCTAAAATCAGTACCTAGAGCATCCAATTAAGACAGTATTTCAAAATGCTTTGCTGCTTTTTGTGTCTATCTTGTTGGCATCCTTCAGTCTCGGAAGACTATGGTATCGCGCTCTGAAAAGTGTTCTGGAACAGAGTGTCCTCTCCAGTGCACAAAGCCTGGGTAAGGTAGATATGGAGGATAGGCTGTTACCCATGCAGGAAATCTCCCCTCTCCACGTCACTGAAATGGTCCAATGGAAAGGCAGAAGCCAATACGGTTGGTTCCAGCGGCGTCGCAGGAGTTGCCAGAACGTGACTGTGTTCATCCATGAACTGCCTCAGGGACTCCGGCTCCGGATTTTGCCTCGAGGTTGACTCCTGAAGCCTTTTCCATAACTGGATGTAGCCACAAGGCAGTGGAGGTTTGGGATCAGAGTTTTCCTTCTCTCAGATGAGCTGCCTTCCCAGGCTGACGAGTCCCATCTACCCGGTGGCTGTTTAGTCGTCTCTTACGACAAGTACAGCCAAACTGAGGGCCTATTCTTATCCCCAGCCCCCAGGGGACTTTGTGTCTAAATCATATCTATATTATATCACCCCTGTTAATTGGGTAAGAGGCACTTTTTCAAGTGGGTGCTCCTCTTTTTAGCAGGGGGAGAATAACTGACCCACCTCACCCCAGCAGTGTCTGTTCTAGTGGCTGTCTGCTGGTGTTCTTTTTGCATCTTTTTAGATTGTGAGCCCTTTTGGGACAGGGAGCCATTAGTTATTTGATTTTTCTCTGTAAACCGCTTTGTGAACTTTTAGTTGAAAAGCGATATATAAATACTGTTAATAATAATAATAATAATAATAATAATAATAATAATAATAATAATAATAATAATAATATTTCTGCCGCATAGATTGCTCATAGCAAGACTTAGGATTCAGGGCAAGTCCTCAAATTCATGGCCATGGTCACAACACAATTATGACTGCATGTGCGTAACACATCACCGCCAGAAATGTTGTCACCAGATATCATGTCAAACACACTTTTTCTCATTGAAAGCAGTTCATACGTCAAGCACCATATGAGAGACAGTGAGAGGTGTGCCACCAATGTTAAAGCACCTGCCCTATGGGTCAAACCTATCTCGTCAACTTTATACAAGTAAGTAGGCAGCATCTTTAGTACTTCAAAGGTATTGGCTTTGTAAAGATGGCACAGTCCACAGATATGCCTTTACAACTATGTTGGGGGAGAATGGCTTGCAAACAAGACCTGCAACTTCTCAGAGATGCAGAGGCCAATTTGTCCTACACTGAAAATGAACTAAGCATTGAGTTTCAGAGCACAGCAAAGCATTTGTGTGATTGCTTCACTGCAAACCAATGTCCTGACTTTTTTCAGTGTAGGCTGAGAGTGTACTGTGAGGTGTGATCAGATCAGATTCCAGTGACTCTCCAAAGATTTGTTGAGAGTAAAAACGAAAAACTGATATACTTCAAGCATAAGCTCTTTTTTCAGAGGAAAGGGCTTATGAGAATAACCATTGCAAAAGGTTTCAGAATCAATATGTTCTGTAAGAACTTTGGCCAGTCTTGTCCATTTGAATTAAAAAAAAAAAATCCTTCTGCCCAAAACACATTGGAAAGTTCCATTTTTAAAAAATAAAACTTTGAGGACCCACTGGAATTTGAAACCTTTGTTGGATTTGGGGATATTTTCCCCTTACTGTGGAATTTGAGTGACTGTGCCACCATATTCAGCTGCATTGGAATATACCCCAGAACAATGTATTCAAGTGCTTTCAGTCCACATTTCAGTCCATGTTCAGATTGCAGACCCTCAAACGTAGTTTGACCTGTATAAAGCAAACCATCCAAGATGAACCATGCCAAAAAGCCTCAAAGCTTCAAAGGCCTCTTTACTTGCAAACAAAAATGGAGTAATTATATGTTATTTTCATTACTGTAAGAAAGAGGTGACAATGGAAGCAACCCAATGCAATAAGGCTGGGAGGAAGTTGCATGCCAAAGGTCACTCATGCTGCAATTCTATCCACACTTGCATGGAAGTATGCCCCACTGACTATAATGGAACTTACTTCTGAGTAGACACACTTAGGATTGGGCTCTTGGTGAGTCAATGGTAGAGGTAAGATTCAAATCAGGAAAGCCCTAGTTCACAGCTCACTTCTTTAACCATTACACTACATAAGCTGTCAGTATAGTCCCTGCTTGTGTTGTTTTGCCATACAAATACCAATTGTGCAAACTTAGTTTTAGTTTGGAATATTTTTAAATATTTATAAGATTTGCTGGTGTGTGTGTGTGTGTGTGGGGTTATTATGTCAACATACTTATATGTTCTGTGCTCATATTTCACTGCTTCTCCTCCTCCTTCCTAGCTTAGAAAGGAAGAGGGGCAGAGAGGAAGAAATAAAGTAAAATATTATGTAACATCACCAAAGTAGTGCAGATCCACACAGATGTCTAAAAGGCAGTCAATAAAATCACATTTTAAAAATGTACCCCCCCCCCAAAAAAAAAAACAAACTTATTTCAACGTTAATATGTCTCTCCATTTTATTTGAGGGGGTCCCAAATAGGCAAACCTTTATTTTATTTGCTCAGGTCCAGCACTTCACATCTGTTTGTTTTCTTGAGTCACATTTTATTCAAATAAAATGGAAGGTTCCTCCCCCCCCATTCTCACTAGAATGTATGTTACAGTCATTTAATTTGCCTATATGGCCTCATTCATTCAGCTGCCACCTAACTGCCCACATCCAATTTAAAACAGAAATAAAACCATAGTCCAGCAATGTGTGCAGTTTGGTAAATAACTTGTTTCCTCTGAAACAGTTTGTCCTGCATGGGAAAAATTACGTAGTGGATTTGAAATATCAGGCAGTATAAGAAAGTAATCTTCTATATAAATACATTTAGATTCAGGCCTGCAGGCATTGTGTCAGTCTTTCATGTGCGTAAATGGTAGTGTGGTTGGGTCTCTCTCTCTCTCTCTCTCTCTCTCTCTGTGTACACACACACACACACATGGATATATAGTATATAAAGGGGTCGAACAGTGTGTTTTATTTATTCAACCCAATTAAGTCAATCAACAAACCCGCATTCCCCAAATCATAGTTCTTGCCCACACAGTCTACAGTTGTTTGCATTAGCTGTACCTCTGACTGATGTAAAATAACATGTGAGGAAGATAAAGTTGCAGCTAGTCAAATTCACTTTATCAGACTGACTGGCTTGAAGCAGCTTTTTACCATCACATCTATTAAATCAACCTGTCTCACTGCAAAACCGGATCCATTTGTACTTAAGGGTCGAAAAGACAGATGGAAAGGAAAGGGCTCTGCTGCAAAACTGGGAAGCTACTTGTCTTGTTTGTAAGACAGACAAACGGTGGCTCCAAAAGCCTTGCGTTTGCTCTTGCTTGACGTCCTGCTGAAGCTTGAAACAATCAGAGAACAGGTAGCAAAGGCATGAGACATTGGTGCCAAAAATTAGTTGAATTAAATGCAGACGTCTGAAACGGAAAGTGTCTGGAGAGTTTCCTTTTCGTGAGATGGTTTTTCCATCTTAAGCTGTAAAAAATATCATGGGAGAAGTCACAAATATTCTTATTCACACCATGGATTGTTATTCTGCATATCAAGAGCTGGGCTAAACTGTATGCTTAGTGGTCCCACTGGGGCTGGAGAAAAGGACAGGGGCCAGAGTCCTTGCAAAATCAAAATATCTGTGGTTAGATATATTAAAGATTTACTTGCAGAAGAGATGTGTATTTGAAGAATGTCAGCATGGGTCACTTTTATACCCCTTATAAGCCAAGAACTAGTCACTTGGAAATGCTTTTTTGCTTTGCTTTTCTTTTGCAGCGTTTAAACTAGTTCCTTTAAATTTGCATTGCATTTGAGTAAAGCACTCAGTCAAAGCTGGAACAATGCCTTACTGCATTTTCTAGTATCAGTTTGTCAAATGCTCCCAGAGAGAAAGAAAAGTAGGACTGAGAGGATAACAGCTCAGATGCCTTGAATGATTGTCAGCTTCATGATTATACTCAGAAGATCCAAATAGGAGCTAGCAGCAAACACACCTACTGCCATTTGGGCCAGAAAGACAGGATCGGCAGTCCACAAGGGGTTAAAGCATAGTTGTGTATTATCCAGTGGTTTCTCTAGGGTTTGCAACACCTGGTGCAGGAGGCCAGTGTGTCACCCCTATGATGGACCACCTCCATGCAGTGGTTGGCAACCTTCAGTCTCGAAAGACTATGGTATAAGCCTACAGCACCTGGTATTCCCAGGCAGTCTCCCATCCAAGTACTAACCAGGCTTGACCCTGCTTAGCTTCCACGATCAGACAAGGTCATGCACGTGCAGGGTAACAGTGGCAGTGGGTGGGGCAGATTCCCAAGCGGTGGGCATGGTGATGGACCATCACCCACACTTGCTGGTTTTTTTGCCTGTAACTTTTGATAGTATAGAGATATTTCAACATGGTTTGTTTCTTTGTATTCTGCATGAAATTATACATCAAATGATATATAACTTGATGATGTTATTAGAAAATACCAAGATTTTAAAAATTTTGGCCAGTAGTGGTGTGACCCCCCCTTGTGTGTGTCACCCGGTAAGACATGCACCCCCCCCTGCATCCATCTAGTGATGCTACCTTAATTTTACTAAAGACCTATTTAAAAACTCAAGATGATCTCTTGAAAAAGTGTCCCCTCCCATAGATATTGAAGCTACTAGAGCCCATTTTTAAAAGGCATGCAGATCATTCCTCAAGCAGTTTTGCTTGCCAAGTCTTGAAGCAATGATTCCACATGAAGTTCATGTAACTTGTGAGCCATGCAACCCAACAATCCACCAGCCATGTATTTTTGGCCTGCCATGTGCCTGACAACTTCCCTGTTTTTATAGTGCCAGCGAAGCAGACTGCCTCTGATCCCCTGGTGGAAGACAACTCATGGCATCCTGCTGATTGGGGAGGGGGTCATCGCTCAGTTTATTCCATGCAGAAAGTGGAGGAGAGAAGAATGCTGAGCTTCAAATAGGTGCTCACAACACAATTCACACCTGAATCAATAAGACATCCCTGGGCAGTACTTTAACTCTGCCTCTCAGCCCAAGCTTTGATGCTCCAGTAATTTTGTTCAACTGCAAAGTCATTTTCCCTATTTCTGTTTCTTAGATTTGGCAAAATGACCAGACAAGCTGCCACAAGTACCTATGAAGTCAGGAGGCACGTGACAGGTTTATTGATAGTCTTATAGGAGTGGTACATGAGACACACATTGAGTCAGGTTCCAGTCAAGGGGAAACAGTACAGCTTATCCCTGTTGGTGTGCTTCCCCTGCCACTGCACTCATTTGGATTACACACCTCCACCTTCTTCTCTTCCTCTGCTTCAGCAGTGGCAACAGTGACAGTGGTAAGACTCTAACGTCCTGCTCCACCACTTTTTTTAAAAAAAGCAGGTTGGACAAAGCAAAGGGGAAGGGGCATTTTGCTCTTTGTAACTTCAGGTCCACTCCATGAAAGTTGTTATCCAGCTGCTTCTTCAAACACCAAGTGTGGGAGGAACCTGCTGGGAGCAGAAGAGAGCGTCCTGCCTATATATTTCGAGAAACGGCATGGTGGATAGCAGAGAAGGAAGCAGCAGGTGGCAGAGCTTAAGGTAAGAGGAGTGGAGAGGTCATTTGTCCTCCTGAGGAAAGAAGGTGGCAAGGAAGGAAACAGAGAAGGATCTCTGCATCTCCTTTACAGCGCTACCCCTGCAATTGTTTGCTGCAGAGGTGCCGGAGGAAGAAGTGGGCTTCTGATCCTCCGCTCATTCATTTCAGCAAGTGAGGAGAAGATTGGAACATAGGAGTAAAGGAGCTAGGTAGGTGCCAGGCCAGTGAGAGGCTGCCACCTCCAACCTGCTATTCAAAATGGCTGTGTCAGTTCTCCTCATGGCTGGGCTGGCCTGGCCTGGCCTGGCATTGAGTTTAGATCAGTGAGTTCCTGCTTTGAATCCTGTCTCATTTGGATTCCAGTTTTGTTTTTTTAAAATAGCATGCAGGGCCTTTCTGTTATGGCCTCATACTCTGTAATACTTTCTGTAGAGAGGGTTGTATGACTCTGTTTTTCGCTGTCTTGACAAAGGGGACTTTGATTTGACTGGCTCTTTAATGTTGTTTTTTGTTCTCTATACCAGTGATTTGTCTTTTTTCACCTTATCTGTTTTAAACTTTTTGTATGCCTGTTATGAAATGTGATACAGACAATTGTAACTCATGTTTTCCTGAGCCACAGGGATACACATTTGGCAGAAATGGCTTAATAAATTAAATGTACCTGATTAGTGAGTGGAACTCTCAGATCTCAGCTCTGATTCCATCACCTTCACTCTCTCTCTCTCTCTCTCTCTCCCATTTTTTCATGGATGTGTCTATGCACTGAGATGATATCTGGCTGCAATGACAAAAATAAATTTTAAAACCAAAATAAACTCATTTGAACTTATCAGCTACATAAGTTATAGCTTAATTTCTCATCTTCAATGCCACTCCTCCCCCCTTTTCAAATGACAGAGGGGAACAAGTGCTGAACATGATCTGCTTGCACGCATGCCATCTCCGCCTCTGTTTGAGCTCACTTCCTGATTTGCATGTGCAATTTCAGCATTCTGCACAGAAAACCAGACTTTTATTCTTGCCAGTCAGGTGTGCCCAAACTAATAACAGGAGACATCCAGCATTTCCTTCAGTATTCACTTGACTGACTTCACTTTAAATGCTCCAAGTAATTCACTCACCCCTCCCCCTTTTCTATTTTAAATTCTCCATCCTTTTTTGGTTATTTTTAGCCACCAGATTGCCAAGCTTTTCCCATGAGATGTTGATCATATCTCTATAACTAGGGGAAGGAAGTATCCCATCTCTTAAACGGTCTGGGTGGCCAGCGGTCCTGACATCTTCATTTTGTTCTCTCCCTTGGGGATGAGGGGGGTGTCACATTCTTATGCATTCACATCCAAGAGATTTAAGATCATGAAATGAAAAAGCACTCCTACCAAGAGAGTTAAGAAGAGTAAGAGGATTTTCATTTATAGCCCTGAGCGATGAGGGTTTCTTTTATATTTTCCCTGAGATTGACTCCAAGAATGCAATACAATTTTCAAAGTAATAAGCAGTGATATGTAGAAGGATCTCTGGTGGGGAATTAAAGGAAAACAACAGCAAGAATACCCTCTAAATTGATAAACAATGGCACATAAAATATATAGCTCAAAAAGAATTATAATGGTGCATTAACATAACAATGAAGTCCCAACTACAAAGTCAAGTGTAGTAAAACAGCATCACTGATCCAAAGTGAAATGTAATAAAACAAAGCCACCGAAAGGCACCTGCTCAATAATAAGATACAGTATGGAGAGAGAGAGAGAGAAAGAGAGGTTAATTCCTACAGTCCACAAATAGCAATTCAGTAGATCAACTGTAATTAACTGCCTGGTCCAGTCAGCTGACCTATTTCATAGAAAGTCAGGAGCATGATGAATGCTTCAGAAAACGCTGATGTATAAAGCAGAAGGAGTTGATTTCCCTGCTAGGTTGTTGATCTCTGTGCTTGTGACCTTTTAAAAGCACTAGAAACGTTCCATATTTTGTACACTGCAAAGTATTAAGGGCTCTCAAGAAGCCAGAGCTGTAGTGCTGAAATGCTATACAACAAAAGTGAGTTCGAGGGAGATCTTTCCAAGGTTTAGGGTTTGGTTTCATTCAAGATGCTAAGTTCAGAGGAGCCACCTAATTTCCAACCTGAAAATGTACCCCTCACATAAGATGCGGGTTGACTATATTATCTGGGTGATTTTGGAGTATCGGTCTATCAACTGATGCCAACCCACCTGATTCCTTTGAACTGATGCCAGTTGAAGCCTATGAACAGGGCCAACCAATCACCAAATTTTGGTGTAGGTAGTTTCTGGAAGATGTGAAAAAAGCAGCACTTTCCCCCTGGGAGACTGACTGCAGGAAAGACTAGGTAGACAGGCCCAGGATACAGACCATCGTTCCTTTCCCTTTTAATGGAACTGACTTTGTGGATGCATCTGAACTAAGCTAAAATCTTTGCGAAATGACACAATTTAGAGTGAACCGGTCCTTACCTCACCTCCTCTCCAAACACTTTTCCTCTAGGATAACTGCAGGAATCTAAGGCCTGACAGGAATGGCTAAAACTAAATCAATAATCAGTTTGCCCAGCAGAGTTTGTCTGCAAGAGGGGAAAAAAGGAAAGAAAAAGGAAAAAAAACTGTAGGCAGGATCTTGAATCTGGATTTGAGGTTGTGCACTTGGCCAAGACGGAGCTCCGGAGCAGCTGAGTTTGAAATTTCAGGGTTCTGATATGGCTTTGGGATGAATATTGTCAGCCAGGTGTGTGTTGATTTCTATGTCCCCATGATACCTGCTCAGTTGTCCATTGGTAAATAAATACATTTATCACAAACATACCAGAGGTCTCCAGTGCTCTCTTCTTCAAAGAAGCTTACTGTGTAAACACCGACTCAGTGATCTTGGTCATTTTCTGTAATGATGGAATCTCTCTCTGCAATTACTGGCAGCTAGGGAATCTCTCTCTCTCTCTCTCTCTCTCTCTCTCTCTCTCTCTCTCTCTCCTCCCCTGCCCCAGGCCAGCACAGAATTTCAATAAAGAAAATCTATAGGGGTACTTCTCTTTTGACTTGCAGGGGGGGGATATATTTACATATTCATTGTCTGGAAGAATCACACCAATTCTTACTCTCATGAACATACATTGTTTTTACAAAAACAAAACACATTATTGTCAATTCATCCTCACGCACTACCTTTGAAGCAAGGCTTACCTAACCATTTATCTTAAAAATAGAACTGTATATTGGAGGAAAGTTGCAACACATATGCTCAATACCCTGTCCCTAGCTGGAGTCAAAGTGTTCATGCAGTTTACGAAAAGAATAGCTAAAATAAGCTCTTTTGGGCTTTCTGTTGAGTTCCTACACTGGTTGATTGGGATTGACTTAATCTGTTCCCAACTTTCATTCATGCTATGGCTTTATCCAGAACTGGTATCAGGGATGAGCATCATTGGACACCTGTCAGGCAATCTTAGAAGGATGCACTATTGATTCCTGAGATCACCTCTTTGCCTAGGGTTGGTTCCATATGGGGCATTCAGATGCATGAACGCTAAGGACCCCTGCAGACGCCTTGCCTTGGTGGGGACAGGTGGAGAAACAGCTGGTGAACAGCTGTTGGGAACAGCTGGTGGTTTGGACTGTGGCAGTAGCTCCAGCTTCTCCTCAGGTTACCACTTTATGAGTGGGAAGAGGATATGGCAGTGGTTGGTGCCCTCTAGGCTGCTACTGCCACCACCACATCCACATCCCCTTCTCATCCACTGTGGAGAGTCAGAAAGAGCCACTCATCCACACCACCACCACATCCCCTTCTCATCCACTGTGGAGAGTCAGAAAGAGCCACCACTACTTGACTTTACAGAGGTGGCTCCTCTTTCTTCCCTCTCCCAATCAGTCAGTGTGCTGCTTCCCAAAGAGCCATGAAAGAAAGTCCAATGTCCAACTGCAAGGGGAGGAGAAAATGGCTGCAGTGGCATGAGATGCTCAGCCAAAAGGACCATGTTTTGTGCTATCTCTATTGCCTTTAGCTTGTGCCCTCCATATGGAGTCTGAGGCTTCTTGGCCATGGACTTTCCAATAGCCTTGGATCTCTGGGCCAGTGCCAGATCTGACCCACTCCTGGAACCTGCCCTGCCTATGGCCATAGTTGTCATGAGATGGTTGCAAAGCAATTCACTTGGGCATAAGAGTCTCCCCACCATCACCTTATTTCTCCTATCCCATCCTTCAAAGTAAACTTCATTACAAGATTGGGGGAGGCACCCAGGCAGGAGCAGCACAATGGAGGACTGTTTAACCCTGAAACTTGGAACCAGCTCTGTCATAGCCATTTGGGTGTGATCACTGCTGGTGTTGCTCTAGTTGGAGGGTGCCAGCCTGTGGTCACAGAGCATCTCCCCCACTGCCCCTCCTGGGGAGGGGACATTCATGTCATAGGGGTATAGGAATTCTAAATAGATGACTGGGAGACAGTCTGAGACACAGGCAGATACTACAAGGAAGGGAACGTTAACGGACCATCTAATAAACAGATGCTTCAAGTCTGAATAGCAGGAGATCATCTGACATGGATGATTCAGGTCTTGAGGTTGGGTCTTCTTGGCCATGCCTCACACTGATCCCTGCCTGGGACTGGTAGCTCAGGAGTGAGTGTCCCTCCTGCCTAAGTGACTCCTCCAGCCTTACAGAATTGTGGACCAAGTGATGGCTATTTTTCTAGCGTCCACCCACCTCCCTCTGCATTTCATTGCTTCCTTTCTGTGGCTCCTGCCCAGCCCTTGCTGACCCAGTCATCAAGACACAGGACAGCTGTGTTGCTGACCAGCTTTCACAATACCTCACTGCCAGGTAAAAATGGTTGGCAACCTTCAGTCTTGAAAGACTATGGTATAAGCCTACAGCACCCAGTATTCCCAGGCGATCTCCCATCCACGTACTAACCAGGCCTGACCCTGCTTAGCTTCCGGGATCAGACAAGATTGGGCATGTGCAGGGTAACAGACATCACCACTGAGTGAGATACACAGAATTCACTTCCTGACCACTGTTGCTTGTGGAATTTGGTGGGCCAGAGCCCCACAGCCACTGAGGTCCCAGGCAGGCACTGTGATACCTCTGAAACCAATTCATCCATGTGTTCTTCTGTCTCACTTATGCAGCGTTTTTCTTTATTTGAGTACACAGAGTACGAGGACTTTGTTCACCTTTGTCTTTGCTGCCTTAGTACAGCATCAGCCATAAAACTAAATTTAATTCAAATCAAATTGCCCTCAATTACAGCAAATGGAGAGGTAAACGATGCCACCGTGGATTGAAATTTCCATTACACTGGAAAAAAAATTGTTGATGACCTTCTTTCTGCCATCGCCTGGTGTAATTGCCAAAGTGGCAGAAAGAATTAGATTTTTTCCCCCACTTGGTGCTTGATATTGCAAATCTGTCTGTGGTATCATAACGAAATTGGCATAGATGCTCTGTTTAGTAAAAATGAACACCTTCCTTCCACCCTTCCCATCATAAGCAATGACATTTATTAATTTTTCTTCGGTATAAGTAAAATTAAAAAAAAAAATCAAAGACAGTACATCCAGACTTAATTTGTGGTAACGCTCACCCCAAAAACCTATTTACAAGAGTACAGCAATGATATAATAATGAACTTCTGAGCTTGTATGGAGTGAATTCCACGCATTACTCTGTAACCAGTCTCCACTCGCCTACTTAAGGTTGCAAGCCTAAAAACACTTACTGAGTGGTAACCCCATTGAATACAGTGGGACTTTTGTTTGTTTGTTTGTTTGTTTGTTTGTTTGTTTGTTTGTTTGTTTGTTTGTTTGTTTGTTTGTTTGTTTGTTTGTTAGCAAAAACACACAAAATTGGACTGAACATTCCCAAATCAGAAAATGCCATTTCCAGACAGAACTGAATTCAGCCTCCCTGTTTTTAAGCAGCCATAAGAATATAAGAATTATCCAACGCATCCTGTCATGGTGAGGGTGTTGTGTTGGGACTCGGGAGACCCAGTCCCCAAACCCTACAGCTATGGTGCTTCCTGAGTGATTTCTTAACCAACTTCCATCTTACCTTCCTCAAAGGCTTGCTGTGAAGATTATTTGGGGGGGGGGGAAGGATCATTTGTGCTGCCTTAAGATCCTTGAGGGAAGGTGGAATAAAATAAAGTCTTCTAGTTTACCACATTGCATCTAACAGTGGCCAGCTGGATAGCCCTGGGAAATGTACCAACAGGATGTGAGGGAGATCACTTTCCCCCTTAGCACCATAATTGGAGGTTTACTGCAACCAGAGTCCATTCATAGGTTCTGTGCCAAATACTCATTGACAGACTTTTGTATTCATCATGGATAGGCAATCATGCACCTTTATAACTGCTGAACATGATTTGGGTGGTTTGTGGCAGCATTCTTTGTATACTGTCATAATAATATTCCCACAACTGGTCCCACCACTCCTCCATGCCAGCTCGACCTGGAGAGGACTTGACTTGATGACAAGAAATGCTAGGTTGTTCTGCAAGTCACCTCCATGGATGGGCTCACAGAATGTGCTTGGGCATTGATGTGCTTGTTCCTGAAGCAGATGTGGACAAAGGGAGGGCTAGAAAGTCTTCCTTCTCACTTTATCTTAGCTTCTTCTGATTGATGATGCATCATGGATTTGTTCTCTTGGTAGACTGCCTTGTACATTTGCATCTGCACCCAATGATAAATACAAATGCAAATTGCAGATTAGATTCACCACTGGCTCCTCTTTTTGGTCTTTTACCTGCATCTGGTAGGTAAAAGAAAATGCAGAACATGTGCACCTGGGTGGCTGTTCTGGACTGTAAATCTTAAGTGCATCATTGCTGGTTTATTGGTACTGTCTGCAGTTAACACTAGAAACCTTCCTTTTCTTAACCTATAGTTATGTATGCTTACATTGGTCATGATATTTTTTTTTAGCCATCTTCACTGTGGAGATAGAAACAAAAGTGATCAAATTAGAATATGAGAGATCCTTTAGTGCAATGAGTACAAGGTTTTCTGCCATACGTCTCCTCCTCAGAATCAATTGCTACTGTCAACTTCCCCCCCCCCTTCAAAACATAATACAAAAAGCCACTTCAGATGCCAGCAGTGAGGTAAGGGAGGAAAAGGAATTCAGATTATTGCTTTTTCCTCTTGTCACCTTCCCTTTGTGTTTAATGAAAGAAATTCAATCCATCAGTAACGGCAAGCACATAGTGTTTATTGCTAATAGGTGCTGATGCTTTTATATGTCAAACATCCCAGCCATGTTTGTCTTTTACAATGCCAAGGACAGCTCTTCCAATTTGAACATAAGGGGTAAGTAACAGTTTGAAAGCACATAACAAGGGGGGAAAAAAGAGGTTTAAAATGTCATTTGCCTTCCCAGTGAAATATACAATGGGGCAGATAATCAATATCCTTCCAGCGTTAAATGCTTTCCCAGACAGGCCTCGCCAAAACGGTTTCCAACGTAATAAAAAAGTGTTATTTCCATATGGATTAATCAGATTAAAGTGTAAAAAAAATTGCACCGTACTTAATTTAATACTGAATTCCAGGGAAGGCAGCGCTGGCATGGGGAGACAAACAAGATAGGGAAACTGGTTATGGAAAGTAGAGGTGGGCATGCTCTCCCATATTAACTTGGAAATGAAATAAGTCTGCCCCCCCCCCCAAAAAAAAAAAATAAGAAATTAAAAAAAAAACCTGGAAAGATTATTTCCCTACTTCTCGGAAAATGATCTTCCTATCAGCTTTACCTGCCAGCCCTCCCTGTCTGCAAAACATCTTTGCTAGCCCCACCCCATCTACAAACACCCTCCACACACTCTTCCCTTTACTCTGGTTTCCAAACTGACCACTGTCATGGCTCTCTTCTTCCATGGCATTCTCTTCCTGGGTGCTGCCATCTTGGATCGCATGAGATCTTGCGCTATTCTCCAGAGATCTCATGAGAATAGTGTGAGAGCTCAAATGATCTCATGCGATCCAAGATGGTGGTGCGCAGGAAGAGGACCCCAAGTACATCTTGTGACTCCCCTGTGAGTACCCAATGGCACCCTTTGGACCTGCAGCTCACAGTTGAAACCACAGCATTTATCTGGCAAGTGGAGGGAGCAGCAGTGACAGTACTTGGGTGGGGGAGGGGTGAAAGAGGTTTATTCCTTCCTATCTTATGCTGTCCTTGAAGTAGCCCTTGGAAAGATTATGAGGCTCAAGGGATTCCACTCCTTTCCCTTGCTGCACTACAGACTACAGAGCATCAGTACATTGGAGAGACAAGAGGGAAAGGAAACCAACTCACACCCCTCTATTTCCCCTCTTCTGCTCCATCACTTCTCCTGCTGCTACTCCAATATGTTTGGGGTGGGGGCAAAATTGGAGTTGTTAGATGTTTGTTTAACACCTGATATGATACATATTTTAGATAGGATATAGTTTTTCAGATCTGACTAAATTCTGTTTCATTATTTTATATGATGATAATAATTCCATTGTCTGATTTGAAATATTTGTTGTAAGCTGCCCATGTGGCCCCTAAGGGGGTGGAAGTGGGTGAAAGAAATTGTTCAAATAAATAGATACAGTGATGCTTTGCTCAGAGGAATGACTGAGGAGTCATGGGGAAGTGAAACATTAGGAGTGATGTCTGGTCAGCTAGGTTGGGCAGGAGACAAGGACTGACATCCATCAGAGGGCCCACCTGGCTGAGCTGATCCTGAACCTTCAGTACTAATAACGATGGTAGCACTCAATGCAACATTTGGTGGTGGAGGTGGGGTATCATGGGAGACCCAATGTTCTAGGGCAGCGTTTCTCAAACAGTGGGTCAGGACCCACTAGGTGGGTCACAAGCCAATTTCAGGTGGGTCCCCATTCATTTCAATATTTTATTTTTAATATATTAGACTTGATGCTACCCTGGTATGTGATTTCATTTGGGGAAATGTTACAGATCTGTACTTTTAACAAGCTACTATGTATATTCTTTTAACAATGATAGTCAATGGGACGTACTCCTAGGTAAGTGTGGGTAGCATTGCAGCCTAGGATTGTTAAAAATGTTCCTGCTTGTTGATGTCACTTCCAGTCATTGCATCACTTCTGGTGGGTCCTGACTGATTCTCATTCTAAAAAGTGGGTCCCGATGCTAAATGTGTGAGAATCACTGTTCTAGGGGCCTCTAGCAGCCTGGTGCCAACATTCCTAATCATTATACCCAAAAGAGAAAAGTGCCTTGGGACAGAGCAATTGGGAGCAGAGGATGAAGGAAAGCTTTATCTCATGCTTCCAGTTGTTTCTCTGTTCCAAATCAGAGTTCCTAAGATGAGTAGGTAAGGAAAGAGTTAAGTAATCTCTTTCCCTGATAGTTCTTCATTTCACTTCTCTCCTTCCTGGAGCAGCTTTTTAATATTTTTTTTAAATAATCATTAGGATTTTGCTGGGTACATTTGCATGTTGCATTTCTTTAGACCCATCAAAGGCAAAGTGCAAAGAAACATGTGTAACATTCCTCCCCCACAGGCACCTACATCACCAAATGACAGGAGTGTAAGGCATTTTGTATATTCCTATGTGTCCTTGTTAAGACTCCACACCAGATAAGCAAAAACAAAACACTGATTGCTCTGGCAAAGCTGAAGATTAATTTACAAAGTGCACCATGCAGATGCCACAATCCAACACAAATTTAAACACACTTAAGCTTGTTGAAACTCTAAATTGGACTGTTGCCTGGGAGTCAAATTAGGTGTTATAGCTCAGTATGCTGAGTAATTTGTATCTTAGTCTTCTGGGTTTTGGACTCATCCATTCAGAGAATATCAGTCAGGGTGTTGCAGTCAACACATGGCTCTCTCTGCTGATTTTGAGATGTGATGTAACTAAATGTGGGGCTACTAATAGTCCTGTCTCCTATAACTGCCAGGAGTAAATTTTAATTGTAGGAGAGCCACAGGTAGAATTCTCAGACATTACAAAAGAAGACCCCCATGTGTGAATAGCACCATCTTGCTCAAATAAGTGGTACCTGGGGTAAAATATTTCTTCAGCAATGCTTTGTAAGTATCCCTGATGTAAAGAAAAATGTTTACCAAAAAAAAAAAAAAAAAAAATCCATGAATACACCTCTGGAGAAAAGGCTTGCAGCACTTTGTAAATTTATTTTTCGAAGAGTTTATCCTGATGTAAAAGAGCAAACTGTCAGGATGAAACCAATCAGTGGAGGTGCTCCAAATATTTTATCACTAAATGACTGTATTTTTCACTCACGCTATTAATAGATGTCACCCAAAGCACATTTAATGGTACAAAAAAGGGGGGTAGCCTTGTATGTCTTCAGGAAATTAATCATTATCTCATTAACCACTGCTAACGGGAAACATTCGTGCATTTTGTCGTGGATCTGATTCATGGGAAAAGACTTGAAGATTTTTTTTTTGAAGAAAAACCAGCCTTTATTGTCATTTCTTGTGACTGCAAATATATCAGTGTTGCTTTTATCCTACACTGGCAGTTGGGGCTGCTTCTGGAGCAGAAGGCAGTGCATTCCAGGGCCCATCAACAACAGGGCCCCATTCATCTACGAGGTCTCCAGAGACAAAATCACTACCTTACTTGGGACTGGGCAATGAAGCAGCAGCAATGGCCACCTCCACTTCCACTGCTGTGGTCCTTGATAGCACTGCTAGAGGATGAGGAGGGAAGCCATGCTTCCATCATCCTCTCATAACATTTTCCAGGGAAAGTGTAAGAGAAGGCATGTGCTCCCCATGAAGGGGCAAGGCAGGTGGCAGTTTGAGGAAAGTGGTGGTTGGGCATGGAGTGCAGGACACACCCACCGCTTTTCCCATTCCCCCTGCAGCCATTTCAGTCAGCCTTATGGATGAGTTGCCTCTGGCCAGGATGAACCATAGAAAGAGCTTCCTCCTTTCCTTTTAGTATAGAGTGCACTGCTTATTTCCAGTGGCTTCTTAGCAGAGACCAGTGTCTTACATGATCTAGTACAAGAACCTAAACAGCAAGACCTGCCCAGCTATCAGGAGAGAATCACCTTGCTGGACTGTTCAGTGTGCTTCAGCTTAAGGTGGGGACCAAGACCTGTCCTGTTTTGCCCTACTGTCAGTGTCTATGCCACTCAGCCTGTACATATGTGAAATAACTTGAGCCATCTTTGATGCAGTTTCATTGCTCTAACGCAGGGGTGCCCAAACCCCGGCCCGGGGGCCACTTGCGGCCCTCGAGGTCTCTTAATGCGGCCCTCAGGGAGCCCCCAGTCTCCAATGAGCCTCTGGCCCTCCAGAGATTTGTTGAAGCCCGCACTGGCCCAACACAACTTCTCTCAGCATGACGGCGACTATTTGACCTCTCATGTGACCTATGGGATGAGGGCTCCCTCCACTGCTTGCTCTTTCACATCTGTGATGCAGCAGCGGCAGCAAAGGAAAGGCCAGTCTTGCTTTGTGCAATGCCTTTTATAGGCATTGAGCTATTGCAAGACCTTCATTCGTTCTTATAAGTTCATCTTTAATATATTCATTTATGTAAACTTATGTAAATTTATTCAAATTTTAAATGTAAATTAATTCTCTTTTCCTCCCGGCCCCCGACACAGTGTCAGAGAGCTGATGTGGCCCTCCTGCCAAAAACTTTGGACACCCCTGCTCTAACGCACTGGTTCCCAACTCATATTCCATGGACCACAGGTGGTCCATGAGTCCCTGAGAAGTGGTCCATAAGGAGTCAGGGAAAAAATTATTGTCTTGATCACTTCTAGCAACTTACCAAGCAAGCACTCCCCCACACAGACCACAGGGCAGAGAACAGACTGTCTGCAGCTGCAGCCAGCTGCAACTGTGGGCAGTGTATTCTCTACCCTCTCAGGTAGCCCATGGGGAGTGCTCCCTCAAGAGATGCTTCCCCATGGACTTCCAGAGAGGATGGAGAATGGACTGCAAGCAGTGACAGCTGGCAACAAAAGCAGCAACCCAAAAATCTTCTCTATAAATCTAATAAATCTTCTCTATAGATTTATCTATAAATCTAATAAATAAGTCGAATAAATCACTAATTATTACAAACTTAATTGTATTTTTTGTGTGCAGGGGGGTGGGTTGGGGGTTGCATGTGGTCCACGAGGATTCCGATTTTTGCCTTAGCTGTCCACAGACTCGTAAAGATTGGGAACCACAGCTCTAAGGTGATGAGGCCAGTGGTAGAACACAACTTCGCATGGAAAAATCTCACTGATAGCTTCTCCTGTCTGAAATGTTGGAGAACCACAGCCAGTCCAAGCGGAACATTCTGGACTATATGAATGTTCTGATTAATTATATGGCAACTTTAAATGCTCAAATTTGTGTGGAATCAGGTTTATGGCCCACAAATTAGCATCTTATATCCTTGTCTGCATCTTTGTTTAGGGCAACATGTCAGCATCTATTCTTATAGATAGGGAACCTCAGATTCTTCATGTGTAAACTGAAGCATGGCTACATAAGCCAAAGTATTGTAGTGGCAGAGGTTGATGACCTGGAGTGCCACCCAAAGCTGACACCATGGCTGCTGTCTCTGCTGCAGCACAGTAGAAAAGAAAAACTCCTGACCATGCTTCTTGCACAGTTTTTTCACATCTGGAAGTGCAAGGTTTCCAGTTTTATTTAAATGGATAGAATGCACTGTCCCTGTAACAGGGGTGGATCCGGGGTGGGGGGGGAATGGGTGCATGGTCCCTCGAACCGACGCCAGAGGGAAAGGACACCTACCGGAACGAGAAACAGCCCAAGCACAGCCGGGAACCCAGATCTACCCACCTAGAAGAGGTGGAATGGGAGCCCAGGTCTACCAGGCAGGTAGATCTGGGCTCCAAATCCAGGCAGGAGCCCAGGTTTTCCCACCCAGCAAACCTCAGCCATGGAAGACATTAAGTTCAACCCAGAGTCCAGGTCTACCTGCCTGGTTGACCTGGGCTCTGGAGTTGGTAGTGCTCATGCCCCTCCCCCCAACACAAACACTGGATCCGCCCCTGCCCTGTAAATCAAGCTGGAAGTTCTGCACTTCTGGCTTTAAGGAAAATGCCCAAGGAGTAAGGCAAGGAGGGGCATGGGTGAGTAGCATATCATTGCAGCTTGCAACCTTGGAGGAGGAAGCAGCAGACTCAGGGTGAAGCAAACCCTGAATCTACTGCCCCTTGAACCTCTCGCAATCCATCACTGATGCCGTCTGCTTCACCTTGCCTCACAGTTGGGTTAGTATTCTGTAGTGCTTGGAGTATTGTGTATCATGGAGTACTAGTATTATGTTGTACTATGCTAGGCCTGGGAGGCCTGGGTTCAAATCCCCACTCCGATGTGAAGCTTCTGGGTCAGTTACTATAACTTCCTAAACAAGATGTTGTATGGAGATGGGAAGGGAAGAAGAAGGACGTATTATACCATCATGAGTTCCTCGGAGGACGGGCAAAATGAAAATGTAGTACTACTGTGAAATCTGCAGTGTTTGGTTGGCTGCCTTTTGGAATGACTGTCAACATATAACAACTCACTGTTGTCTGATCCCATCCTTTTTTTCCTTAGGATATCTATGGAGGTCTGATAAAGGAAGAAGGTTCAAGGAAATTTAACATGTTCCTCAGCTTGATATACCATCTGCCACAGTTGCCAATTATGAGCTTGTTGGCATTTTCTGTGTTGGGGAATATCATATTATCATTCAGATTTATAATAACTCCTTACATTGTAAACTGAAATTCTGTTGTCAGACACTATTTTTTTTTCTTCATGCAAGCAATTACATTCAGTAGAAGGCCTGACATTTGAATGTCTATAACAATACCATTTTTTCGCTATGCAGGCAATTAATTTTATTAAGAGTTCATATGTCACTCTGAAAATTAGACCACAGGAAGCAATTTGTGGAACAAAACATAGTGTCCATATATGGAAAAGTACTTACTCCTACAAAGATACAAGAAGGTTCAATCATGTTGTTGCATGCAAAGTGGTGTGTGACCATATTCGACAGACTATATAAATTTACAGCTTCTGAGGAGAGGTTCACACACATGGCTGGTCCATTACTTGATGACTGCAACTTTCACCGATAATTTGTACGTCTTCGTGGATCTGACAGTATGCATGGAACTTTCATACCCGTTCCAATGCAATGCAGTTTAAATGGAGACAATTTAACACACTCAGCTGCCATTCATCAAGTGTACAATAACAAAGTGGGGTCATAACTCAGTGGGAGAGCGCATGCTTTGCATGTAGAAGGAGAATGGCATCTCCCATTAAAACAATTGGGTAGCAGGTGGTGAGGAAGACCCTTCTATGTCCGAAAGCATGGAGAGCTGCTACCAATTATAGAAGAAATTACTAGGCTAGGTGACCCAATTCAGAATGAGGGAGCTTCATATGTTTGTAAATGGAGAGAGATCAAGTGATCTACATGCATATGTGAACTCCAGTTAACACTTAAACCCGCAGTTCCCAAACAGGGCTCGAAAGTGCCCTGGGGTGCCACAGCAAACTCACAGGGGCACCGCTGGATATATTACATTTTAATTGAATTTTAAATGAAAACACATTTAATGAAACTGTTAGGTAGGCTTAGGGGTGCTGTGAAAAAATGACAGGGGCACCATGGGAACATCCGCCTTAAACTGAAACATTGGTTCCTGCCTTTGCCTTGAAAGACAAAGGAGAAATGTTAGTGGTGTGCACTTCTTTGAACCATAACACTGTTTATGCACATCTTGTAGAGGGGAAGTTTGATTAAAAGGGAAGGGTTGATGTGCTAAGGAATGAGAGCTAATAAGCATGCTATTCAAAGTTGCCCAGCTCAGGAAACTTCTGTAGTTTGTCTATAATTCTTCGAGGCTTGGTCTTCCTTACTCTCATATATATAGGAGATTTCCTGCTATAGGGTAGATATGAGACTGAAAGCCCAATCCTAACTTGTGCTGGAGCAGGCAGGCCAATGAGCCTGTGCTGCATCCAGTAGAAGTTTGGGGCCAAAAGCGGTGCAACCTGAGGCAAGGGGAAACCTTTCCCCCTTACCCCGTGTCATGCTGCAGTGACCCCAATGGTTCTACTTGGATCTGCGCCACCTGATGAGGTGGTGAAGATCCGAGTACAACGGAGCAACCAGGGGCCGCTCTGCACCACCCCATTGGGGAATGGGATCAGAATCTGGCATAACTGCCGAATCCTGGCCCAACCTCCTGCCCTGCCCACCTGCTCCTGGGAACATTTGCCGCCACCCTCCCCCTGCCCCTAAATGCCTCCCTCATTAATATGAGAAGAGGACAGTACCCTTTAGAAATAGTATCTGCTCCTCCTGTCTGATCTACGAAAGAACAATATTCAGAGATGATCCAGTCAATTCCAATCACCTTTTTTTTGCTCCCCCTTTTTATCACCAAGCCTGCTCCCCTGGATTCCTTTTTACCTCATGCTGATTGTGCTGGAGCCTTTGAAACAATCCTTTGAAACTGTTTCCTTAGCACATTCAGGGGAGTTGCGACTGATTCTGTAAATTGCCTTTCAGTGGAAGTTAATGATGCAGGGTCATCCTGAGATACGTATTTGAATGTACTGGCATTTAAACAAAATTATACGGGAAATGGGGTTGTTTCAGCCAGTCAGCATGCAGGATGTTCTAAGTTACTGATGTATAACTAAATATTTCCTCCTTCATGCAATTCCTTGCACTTTCATAGGTTGTGTGCATTTAATTAGCATAATCACCAGAAGGTTATTCTACTCCCGATTCCCCCACTTCCCTCTTCAGAGGCCAGCGAGTTTCTCATCTTCATGGCAGCCAGAGTACGTTCTCCATCATTTTGGCAAAAGACATACGTTTTAAGAAGAAAAGTTCAATATGCAGGAATTGAAATGCATTCTTCCGGTGTTTGCTTTTCAAATGGAAATGCACAACTTTTTTCCTAAATTGAGCATGTTTTGAGCATCAAAAAAAAAACAAAAAACAAAAAAACAAAAACCCAGAACACTTGAGGAGTGGGGGAAGATTCTTTTCAGGTTAATGAAACATCAGAAAAAAGCACCTTAATGAAATATGCACTGTCACGGCTTTTGCCGGTTCAAAAGTGGAAAGCAAGGGATATGTTTATTTCTCACAATGAAAGATGCTGTTCCATTTGTTGATGAATTCATTATGCATCCATGGAGAGAGATTTCTTTATTGCACAAAAGAGCAGCTATGCTTGTTCACCGGAAGAGATCAGAAATAGACCTCTGGACTCTAATCGCAGTGAGTGAGCTGCTCACTCTCACAAAGGCCAAGATATAGATAAAATAAATCAAACCAGGTAATCAACACTTATTTAAATTGCAACCCAACATTATAAAATGCAACATGTTCAGCATTTTTTGCTGTTTTAGCTCTCTGTCAAAGAAAGACAACCAATATAGAAGAACTTGTAATCACCTCATGAGAAAGATGGAACTCGGATGATTTCATATAGTGAGCCCACAGTACCACACTACAACAGAATATCAAACAACACCAAAAACGCACAAAAACATTTTTTTTTTTAATTTAAAAACAAAATTTAAATTTAAAAACAGAATGCATAACATAGAGTGCAATTCAGGGTGCTCTCTCTGCTGGCGCAATACTTATGCCCGCTGAAGAGTATCATGGAAAGCATAAAGCACTTTCGGGCTACTCTTGGGGGAGATAGGTTGGCACATGGATCTGCCCACTTGAGCCCCAGAGCCCAGTAAGTTTGTGTTGACCAGCACAGGGGTTGTGGAGAAGGTGGGAAGGAGATGGAAGGGAGGCGTTTGAGGGCAAGGGGAGGGTGGGTGACGAGCATTCCCAGGGAGCGGGAGGTGGGGCCAGGATCCAGAACAAATGTTGGATTCTAGCCCTGTTCCCAGGAGGCCTGGGGCAGTCCCAGGTTGCTCGGATTTATGCCACCAATTTAGGTGGTGCAGATCTGAGTAGCTCCACTGGGGTTGCTGCAGCTCTCCTCAGGGTATGGGGAGAAGTTTCCCCTTACCTCAGGTCAAGCCTCAGACAGTCCCAAACTTGTGCTGGATACAGCACAGGCCTACCGGCCTGCCTATTCCAAAACAAGTTAGGATTGGGCTGTTAGTTTTTCATAACCCTGGCTGCCACTTCTTTTACCCACACTGTCCTGAGACAAAGCTGAGACACTTGGCTATTGTGCAGTCTATCCTAACTCCATTCTGGTTTCTAGTCTCATTTGAGGCACTCTAAGGGACTTGTGCTGGCCCAAGCACACCTCTATATTGCGCCCTAAATCAACTTATTGATAATAATGATGAGTTTTACACATTTGTACACTTATGACAGAAATATGAACTATCCAAATCAGCTGAATGGCAGTATAGACAAGTACATTACCTATTAGCTTCTCAATATGGCCCCACAGCTGTGTTCACCTCACAATCTCCTCCTCTTTTGGAGATATTTTTAGGATCATATACAAAGAAGAAGCCAGTTATATTTATCTCTAAATATTTGATGTCACTAAATATGATACACAGGTGCTTAGAGATAAGTAGAATGAAGAATTAGATTGTCCTTTTCAGTATGAACAGTGAAGGATGGTGGTGGAAAATATTAAAGCCCTACCTATGAACTTCCCTTAACCCAACAAAAAATTGTTTTCAGGGTGTATTGGACATCTCAGAGGTTGTATAATAAAGGACTTATTAAGGAGCCTAGATGTTGGAGCTATGGATCAGCTGAAGCAACCTTTGTGCACATGCTATGGTCATGTTCTGTAATTGTGGGTTTTTGGTTTGAAGTATGTAATGAGATACATACTTTGTTACAACAACCACTGAAATTCATGGATACATTTGTGATATTAAATTATATACCTGCAGTCTGGAAGGTGAACAAATGGAAATGGAAATGGACTCTATATGCCCTTACGACAGCTAAAAGATTGAGATTACAACACTGGAAGGATAAATGCTCACCCACGATAAATCAACGGAGAGAAAATGTATTGAACATATTGTCTTTTGAGCACATGGCCTATTGACGGCAATCATTATTAGATGTATTTGAAAATATTTTGCAGCCATTCATTAATATTTGGCAATAAGTAATACCTCTCTCTCTCTCTCTCTCTCTCTCTCTCTCTCTCTCTCTCTCTCTCTCTCTCTCTCGGAGGGGGAGTTGAGTAGTTCTGTTTGGTGTCTTGGTACACATTTCTGTGTTAGTTTATTGATGTACATTCTAGGAGATTTTGGTTATATTTTTGTTGGAAAAAGTGAGAAATAAAGTTAAAAAAAAAAAGGAGACACCTTCAGGAGGAGAAGCAAACTAACTGCAAAAATGTCTCTACCTGTGTTAAGTCTGTCAATATAATCTTATTCCCCAAATAATTCTGGTATTTTGTTTTTAAGTTGTTGGGTCGGTATGCAAGTTGTTGCGACAATTGTAAAGTATAAGTCTTAATTGTGTTGTGTTGATATGCCAATAAAGGTTTCAGACAGAGAGAGACAGAGAAATCTTATTCTCCTTGAAGGAATCTCTATTCTGCTAACAAGTCTCCAGATACTGAGGATATTTTCTGAAGAAGTGTCTCATAAGGATATATACAGCGTGGCTGAAATCTCTTTATTAATGATTCAACAAGGGGAATATAATCTAAATAATGTACCTTGCAGTTCTCCATAATAACCAGAAACTGGGAATCTATAGCATACACAAGATGAAAATTCCACCATTTGTTATAATTATGTGGAACTTGTAAAGGCAAAGACTGGGATTTCTAAGTCCTACAAGCATGAATATTCCCAAAACAAATAGTGTTACTTATTAGACTGACTTCCAATAGCCATTCTGGGCAAAATGGAAAAGGCTGGTTTTGTGAATACTGAAAGGTCCAACAGTGGCTGCTAGCATGAGCAGGTTGACAATACGGGTAATGATTAAAGCCCTGTGATCCATGAATCGCTTGAAATTCCCCTTCAGAAACAGCTTTGGTTCACATTGGGCAAATCACCAGCTAGTATAGTTTAAACTGGAATCTTTCTATGTGGCGATTGTCAATAAAAGGATATTATGTTTGCAGGCAGGTGGTTGAACAATTCCAGCTCTTCCAGTTCTGTGAATCCACCGCCTGAGCAACAAGTACATTTACATCCCTTGATTTCTTTGTTTTCACTCAGGGTTTATAGCTCAGTGGTAGAGCACACACTTTTCAATTCCACATGCCTCTGGTGGTGTCTGAAATCAATACTGAACTAGATTGACCAATGGTCTGGTACAGCATTTCTCAACCAGAAATACTTGTGCTACCAGTGGGTCATGAGGTGGTATATGGTGGTACGTGTGGGACTCCCACTACCTACAGCAATGCAACATGACAAGCAGCAGTAGGAGGTTCGGCTTGGCAGGCTTGTCTACTGAGTCCATTCCTATAGTCAGCCAACAGCCCTTAAGTGCAGAAAAATCACATAATGTTCCCTTGATGAAAGGCAGCTGGATTTGTGGACAAACAGCCCAACCCTATGGGGGCCTTGCACTGCCAGAACACTAGTTCCCACAGAACAAGTTCCTTTACAGCTACTGAAAAAGCCAACATGTTGTTTTTACCCAGTTAAGCTCCCATCTTTATGAGGCGAATGGCCTCAATGTGCCATTGACTTCACTATGATCCTGAGTCAAGGCATGTCAGTGCAGGGGGCAAGACAGAGGCAGAGTGTGGGCAGAATGGGGTGAGAATGGGGAGGTACAGGGCAGAGACTGGGGCAGGCAGGAGGGCAGATTGAGACCAGGAAGGGACTCCACCAATAATCCACCTCCTTTCTTGGCCTAGATCAGAGGTGTCAAACTCATGTCATACAGAGAGCCGAATAGCATTCATGATGCTGAGGGCTGGAGGTGATGTCATTACACAGGAAGTGATATCATTAAACAGGTCAAAACCAGAAATAAGCACTCTGTTCTCCTGTAGGAACTCATTAGCTGCAAATGACAGAAGAGAAAATACACAAATCTTGATCATATCTCAAGATATGGGAAAGCCCAATTATCATGCGGGCCACCCTTTCAGCAGTGTCACCTCAGCATTGCTCAGCAGTTGAGAGTTTGCGGGCCAAATAAAAAGCTACTGCGGGCTGCATCCGGTCCCCGGGCCTTATGTTTGACCCCCCTGGCCTAGATCCTCTTTCCTGATTTCACTTGGACTTATGCTACCTAAATGGATAGTGCAGGTCTGAGTAGATCTAGCCTGGCAGCATGGACTTATCCCCTTCCAAGGGAACAAATGTTCCCTTACCTGAAGGAGACTTCCAGGACTGCCCCCCTCTGTAGGATGAACTCACACTCGAGTCACACTGGCCTCAATCACCTCAATCAAGTAATTAATATATATGTGTGGATCTGCCTTAATGGTCTTCTTTTCCATATTAGGCTGAGGAACACAGCTGAATACTGACAGAGTAGAACCAATTAGATTTAAAGCAAAAAATAGTACAAGATCATCACATACAGAGGAGATGTGAGGGTGAAAAAGCTACCAAAGAATTCTAACTACCTCATGTCATCCAAACATTCCTCCCCAGTTCTTGAACAATATGATTTAATTAGCAGGAGATCTGTCACTTGCCAGCTTCACTTGCCATTTGCCATTTTCTTATGCAAGTACTTTTATAGTCAAAAAATGTTTCCTTGTCCACTCATATTATCCAGGGTTCCTTTTTTCCAAAATCCTTATTCTTTATTCTTGCTGCATCTCTTGCTCCCTCAACACATACTAACAGTGCACTTCTGCTCATAATTAAATCATATTGTGTTTAGTAGGATTGACTTCCAGGAAAGCGTTACAGAAAATTGTAGCCAGTATTTTTTTCCTAGTGGATCTTGCTGTTTGGTAGATAGTCACCTGCAGAGTTTTCCAATATCATGCATTACTGCTGCTGATAATGTACATAGTAATATTTTTCATACAACTGGCCAGCTTCATTGTTTTCATCATCTCCTCTATTCACATAGTCAGAGCAAATCACATTTTCTGGATTTTGACCTTGATCCTGCACCATACATATGCTATTAATTTTGAAGATTGTTGTACTCTGTCTTCAGATGATCCTCAAGGCAGCTGACAATAGATTGGAATAATCTAACTCCCCCCTCCAGCCAATAAACAGATCACAGGGCTACTGTGGAGCCAAAACATCTGCTGCGGCAGCCAACCTGCAACCAGGCAGACTGCGGCAGCTCCTCAAGAGAAGGGAACTTTCATTCCTTTCCCCCGAATAAGGGAAGTAGCCTTGCAATGGATCTACTCTACTCTGCATTGGCTCTTGAACTCAATGAGTTCCATGTCGGACCATGCAGCCCAACATAAGGCTCCGGATCCACTGGTCCCACCCTCCTCCTGTCCTGCTCCCTCTCCCACCACACCTCCCTCCCACCCTCCACCTACCCTTCCCCACCTCCCCCACCCCAGAACACCTGCTCCCCACCTCCCTCCACATCCTCTATCACCTCTGTGCTGCCTGGCGGTCCAGGCAATTGCCAGGCAGTGCAACGTGGGCCCAGCACTGGAGCTGGGCCAGCACAGGCTCGCGCTGGGCTAGCTCCAGCACTGGGCCTACAGTAAGGGCTCGCAAACGTGCCTTATGGCATGTTTACGACAGTGCATGCCAGCAGTAAGCAGGCGTGCGCTGTTCAGGATAGCGCCCTCTGACAGAGGCCAGAACATGCTTCCTTTCACATCTGCCACCAGTGGGCAATGGGTTTTTTTTCTTTTAGGGTGGGGGCAAAGCTGTTTCCCTGCAGCTGCTTCTTCTCTGCTTGACAGATGGGACCAGGATGGTCTTTTTCTTGCTGTTATGTTCCTGTTGGGAGACATGGGGTGCAGCTTTGCATACACTCCTGAGACCGTGGCAGAAGCCAGAATGGTCTTCCTTTCAGCTTTTCAGGTCCTGGGCTCAACATGATTAGCCACATCAAAGCTTTACGGATACACACCAAACATTTTCTGTCCTTATGCAACAAGACGGAAACCGTAGCTATCTGTTTGGTTCCCCTCACAGGATTGTAGCCTTAATCTGTAAATTTGAGAGTCTATTCAGAGGTAAATTGAAGCATAAGCAAGTCAAATGGTTCCCAGGAGTACCAGCATTCACACATTACCGTAATCTCGGTTGTTACCAATTACTGACTGTATGTGCGCAATCACTCCGGTGCTGACTTTGCACAGTTCTCTAGCAGGTGCCTAATCCTAAATAGGGAATAAGTAATCCTATTGAAATAAATGGTGCTACTTATGTGCCACTTAAGCTTAGGCACCTGCATTCAAGTCACTGAGAGTATTTAAATGTTTGGAATCAGACACCCGATGAGGTAGCTACATTGGTGCAACGGCTCTGGCTGCTGGTTGGGAAATCCAGAAAATGCAGTGGTGGGGCCTTAGTTCAGAGTCCTCTGGCAGTACAGTTCTCCATACAGATTTAGGAAAGTTGCGGGATTTCATCACAAGAATGCATTTTTCTTCTGCTCAATTCTATATGCAAAGACAAGCCAAGTGAATTCATTCCTCTACTTTGTGATTCTTCAGTGTTCTCTGCTTTATTACATTTCCTGTGTCTCTGGTCCAGTTCAGACTCTTGACAAGCCCATGAATTTACCTGCATTTTTGTACCAAGTTCACAAATAGGCCCGTGGAGTGCATCCCACACATGCACCAATTGCTTAAACATGGCATTTGAGGGGGTCATCTGGTGGGATCTCATTCCATGGTCACTCCTCTCATGATCTGGGGTAGGCTTACTTGAGCAGCCATGGTAACGGTGGATCATTTTTCCTCCTCTTGGTGGCCACAGTTTGGCAGCAGTTATTTTTCTTCCCAATGCCCCTTACATTACTGTTGGACCTAGGCATTATGGGGAAAATGGTAGCTACCATTGTCAGTCTCCCCTCCTACTCTCCAGATGCTTTGGAACAGGGGTGCTCAAACTTTCAACTTTAGGGATGCTGGACCTTTAACAAGTGTATAGAAGAGAGAAATTCAGCAGGTGCAACTTGTCATCCCACAGATGACAAGCTGCACCTGCTGAAATTCTCTCTTCTATACACTTGTTAAAGGTCCAGGATCCCTAAAGTTGAAAGTTTGAGCACCCCTGCTTTGGAATGATACCATGTTATGGGCAAAAAAAACTGGGGAAAAATGGCCGCAGCTGGCAACATGGCAGCTAGACCCAATTCTCACCAACGGGCCTGAGGGCAAGTATCACCAATGGGCCATGCTGAGGTTGTTGCCTGAGGATAAAAGACAGGTCAATGCTAGGCCTGATTCTGTGATGCAAAATTCAGCAGATTCCCCCCCCCCCCAATGCTGTGTTTATACCTTGTCCAATGATGACTTTCAAGGAGGCTGGAAAATATAAATCTTGCTCAAGCACTGAACAGAAAAACCAGATACTATCCCCACAAACAACACAAATATATTGTTGATATTACATCATATATGGAGCCCTTGTTAATGGACAAATTGGTGACAAACCATTCCTTCACTGCACACTCCCCTTGTGCACTCCCCTTGTTTGATTTTCCAAATCAAAATAGGGATGCTGTGGTATACTGTAAATCCCCTCACAGCAAGAATCACTGCCCAACTGTTGTCTTCCGCTCTTATACATATCAAACTCTTCTTTAAGCTGTATTTATCTACTCTGCAAGAAATTCTTCATTTGCTACTGAAGCTGATGGGTTAATAAACTGATCATAAGCATTTCATTAATTAAAACTTAAGAATATTCAATTTCACAGTGGATTTGGTTGTCTCTATTAAGATTAGCTTTCATTCAAATACGTTTAACAACATTTAGTGTCTTGATAGGCAGTTCTGGGGAAGCAGAAACAAGGAAAGCTAACACACTCTAGAATTTGTTTACATTACCAACATTCTTACCAAGGGATCTCTCTCCCTAATATCCCCAAACGGCAAAACAAGGAACACAAATGGACAAATTTCCCAGAGTCAGGTACCAGAAAACAAGACTGTTCCTAAATTGGGGACATGTGGTAATGTCCCTCCATCCTTCTCCTCCATCCAAACTCACTTAACTAATCATTAAACATGGCTGTGTTTTGAGACCCTAATGATATTTTTTTTTTTTTACATTTGACATGGGATGACTCAGCTAAAATAATTTCTTCAGCTAAAATGATGCAGTAGGTAGAATGGGGCTTCAACAAGGAATACCCAGGTTCAAACTATGGATGGCACTAAAGAATGTAATTGGCCATCCTATAATAAGAACATAAGAACATAAGAACAGCCCCACTGGATCAGGCCATAGGCCCATCTAGTCCAGCTTCCTGTATCTCACAGCGGCCCACCAAATGCCCCAGGGAGCACACCAGATAACAAGAGACCTCATCCTGGTGCCCTCCCCTACATCTGGCATTCTGACTTAACCCATTTCTAAAATCAGGAGGTTGCGCATACACATCATGGCTTGTACCCCATAATGGATTTTTCCTCCAGAAACTCGTCCAATCCCCTTTTAAAGGCATCTAGGCTAGACGCCAGCACCACATCCTGTGGCAAGGAGTTCCACAGACCGACCACGCGCTGAGTAAAGAAATATTTTCTTTTGTCTGTCCTAACCCGCCCAACACTCAATTTTAGTGGATGTCCCCTGGTTCTGGTATTATGTGAGAGTGTAAAGAGCATCTCCCTATCCACTCTGTCCATCCCCTGCATAATTTTGTATGTCTCAATCATGTCCCCCCTCAAGCGTCTCTTTTCTAGGCTGAAGAGGCCCAAACGCCGTAGCCTTTCCTCATAAGGAAGGTGCCCCAGCCCCGTAATCATCTTAGTCGCTCTCTTTTGCACCTTTTCCATTCCACTATGTCTTTTTTGAGATGCGGCGACCAGAACTGGACACAATACTCCAGGTGTGGCCTTACCATAGATTTGTATGCATTATAATACTAACCGTTTTGTTCTCAATACCCTTCCTAATGATCCCAAGCATAGAATTGGCCTTCTTCACTGCCGCTGCACATTGGGTCGACACTTTCATCGACCTGTCCACCACCACCCCAAGATCTCTCTCCTGATCTGTCACAGACAGCTCAGAACCCATCAGCCTATATCTAAAGTTTTGATTTTTTGCCCCAATGTGCATGACTCATAATGCTCAGTCATATTAAGAATGTACACCAGAAGTTCCTCTTCTGCTCAGAATCAATTAAGATTCTGTGAATAGACATCAGTGTCAAGAGGACCAGGTGCTCTTTGTAGTTGCATGCAGGGAACTTGGATTAAAGTCTCATTGTTGCAAAATTAAAACTTGTTCATGTGAGTGAATGTGGACTGTGTGGGGAGCTTTACATGACTTTGTCATACTAGCCCATTGTCATACTGTCAATTATGTGTGTTTAGCCCTAATCCCATGATGTGTTCATCATTTACAACCAACATGTGCTGAATGAAGGTAGCGCTACTCACCAGTGTGGGCAGTGCTAGGACAGTGCATTCATGGGAAGTCATGAGATCTGGAATATGGGGAATTAGGTTGACTTTGAAATTTTTCAAAATACATTTTTAAGAAGCTTAATGTTAAAGCCTACCTTGGGTCTCCAGCCACATTTCTTAGAGTTTGAATGTTTGTCTTCTCCTACCAGGGTCTATATGTTCATGTCTCCATTTTGGAGGAGGCTATATGAGATGGCAGAATATATCTGCCCAAGAAGTATTTTTTAGAAAAACTTAAGGCAGCTGGACACAACAATGCCACGATCTGATGCTGATAGATCCTCTGTCCCCAAAGGAACTGGTTTTCCAGTGGTCTAAATTTAGTGCTCATGAATGATCAATGCTAATACAGATATAGATTTGCAGTTTTCTAGATGGTATCTTTTTTTTTTTTTAAAAAGACCACACCAGGCCCCTACATTTATTGCGGAACTGAGCTAAACCTTTTTGTTGGGTGCTTGTATTGGCTGGGCTCCTCCTGGTTACTGTCAGTTGCCATTTCCCCCCCTAGAATAAAAGTGATGCAACAGCCACACTAGTTCTGGTGGCAGATCACGAGTATAGGATTCGGCCCAAAACAATTGAATATAATGGTCATTAATAATCCAGGTTATTTCTTTCACAGCCAACTTGGATGCAAATGAGCATTTTCATCCACACTATGTTGTTCATCAGAACTTATCACTCTCCAGTTCAGAGATGTCAAACATAAGGCCCACAGGCTGCATGGGGCCCCGGAAGCAATGTATCTGGTCTTCATTATAATTGGGCTCTCCCAGCTTGATAATTGGGCTATCTCATTTCTTGAAAATATGAACAAGATTTGCACATTTCCTCTTCTTTCATTTGCAGCTCATTAGTTCTATGTGAGAACAAAGTGCTTATTTCTGGTCATTATCTGCTTAATGACATCACTTCCTGCTTCATGGTGTCACTTCTGGCCCTCAGCAGGCACCATGAAAGCAATTCAGTCCACTATATGAAACGGGTTTGACACAACACCCGCGCTCTAGTTGGTTGATGCAAATGGGAGTTCACTTCCTCCTCCAAGGCCATGATTTTGTCTCAGGCAAAGGTTAATCATGTTCTGCTTGAACTAGTTTGGAACATTGTATTGAAGGATGCAGAAGCTGATATCAATAGGTAGTAGAATTTGAGCTTATAATAATGGATTGAAATACTTTTGCAAGGTCTTTGCATTCATTCTAAAAAAAGGTACTTGAATGAAAAAAAAAATTAAAGGATATGAGAGAGCCATGTTCACAAATGGAAAGCATTCAGAGCTGAATATTTTGGATATAGTACAACATCAATGAAAAAAGACTTTGACTTACCCTGAAATCCTGTCTTTTTCCATGCAGTCTTTGAAATATCTTCTTTCATATTCTCTGAGTCATAATTTTCCAAGGGCAAATATATTCCTCGAAAGTCTACATATCATTTTGACTTGAAAAGTCTTCTTGCTTCTAAGATCTTGCAACAATACATGGAAAAAAAAGTGAGGCTATTGTTCTTGGTAATACACCAAAATATCATCAAGTGTTTCATGAGCTCAGCCTTCAGATTGCTCATAGAAAGGATGTGAAAAATTGATATGCCATATTATATCAGTGGCTCTTGCAAACTGACATTCTTTTGCTGGGAAACCTAAAATCCTCTCTGCTTACAGCACTGATGAGATAACTGAGGATGGATCCTTCTTCAACTGGTGTGATATATAATTATATGTAGGAAATTCAGGGCAGTGATCAGCAATAATTTATAAATATAGTACCTCTGAATATGTGCAGCGATTCTTTTGATCATGATCAGAAATGGGTGAATTGGTCTTTCCTGCTTCATATTAACTTGGACGTGAAAGAGACTCTTCCTTTAAAAAATGGTTAGGAAATTGTTTTAGCTTCTGCACCAATATGAAAGTCGGAAAAGTTGAACACTCCCATTACCCAAGCATACCCCCACAACACATGAGACAAGCAAATATTTGGTATAAATCAGGGCTACTTTATTAATTCCAGGATTCAATAGGCTTAAATCCTGCAGTGGATCCAGTCTACCAAGCTGCTCCCCCTTTACTGTGGGCACCTACCCTGAGGGAGACTGGCACAACTTCACTTCTCCTTTGGATTATCCTGATTCCAACCAGAGCTTCCCTCACCCCAAAAATCCAGTCAGGATTGAAGGCCCACTGCCAATCTGCTAAGAAAATCTTGTTGCCCTCATCAGCAAGTGAATGTCATCACTTCTGCACTACAAGGCCTATGATGAAGTGCAGACTGACTGCTCCTCTATCGCCATCACAAACTATCCCAGATCCAAGTTGACTTTTCTCCATGCTCTGTCTTTCCCTAGATAACTTGCCCCACCAGCCCTAGGCCACCATTGATCCAATCAGAGCAAAAGGGCTCTGGGAATCCATCCCTGAATAGAGGTGAGATCCTTACATGCCCTATACCTCAATGACAGGCTTCATTCCCACGTAATTGAATAAGGAGAACCTGGAGAGAAGGGTCATGCTGAATACATTCCCAAACTGCCCCATTGGTCAGTTGTCCACCCAGCTGATGATGGCCATCTCACCCAGCTCCAGCTGGATGCTGATACTGCTGGAAACCGCTCTCTTGTGCACCCAATTGTGTGTCCAGATCAGCTGTTTCAGTGATGCCATTTCACTAGCACAAGTGAACCCTGGAAGTGGATCCAGGCCTGGAAGAGGGGTAGTATATGCTGCCACCAGCAATACCACCCCGTTACACCCCCTTACCACCTCCTTGTTCTGCTCCAACTCCTTCCTGCTCCATCCCCTCCCAACCTTTTTCCTGCCTCCTGCATTGACTTAGCAGTACTGGCGAACATGGAGACTCTGCTAGTGTGACCGCTTGCTGCTTGCAGTGGTGGCTGTGGCCCAACTCCACAATACCACTTTTTGCCTTTTGCAACAGCCATAAAGGACCTTATACCACTGGAACGCTAGTTCTGGCCGCATAAGGCCCCCATAGGATTGGGCTGTAACTCTTTAGAGTCACATTTGTTTCAGATGGGGGCAAACTCCTACACTTCTTTATTTAATCCAGCAGAGCTACACTTTAACACACCCTGATCATCAATTTTTCCAAATGGAATATTAAAAAAGTAAAGTTCCCTCCGTCTTTCGGCTTCTGCGTGTGATAATTATTCTAATATGTGTTTAAACTTTGAGGACAGAACCAAAGGATGGTATTTACCACAGATTAATTAATCAGTCCAGTGAAACAGGCTGTGATCCTGGGAACGTCCCCACAGAGACGGCTGTTTATAGAAACTGTTGAATGTTCATGTGCATTATGGTGAATAATTTATATGTTTTGGAAAGCTGTATTTGCTATTCTATAAGCAGAGCCGTACCATCGTTGAGGGCTTCACGCCGTTCAAATTAAAGGTTTGATTTTGCTTTATGCATATTTTTGCAAAGAAATAAGACCTGTGAATTGGATGCAGTAGTCAGGCACTTCCCTATAATTGCTTATCCAATGAATGCTTCCATGGAAGGAAAAAAATAGTGTTTAAAATGATTGCGGGGGGGGGGGGGTGATGTGTTTGGTTTTACATAAAGCTATGTCAAAATGACTTTTTCATTTTTCCAGAATGCTTTTGTCTGTTTAAAAAATTGCCATGGGCTCTTTTTACTCTTCATTTTAGAATAGTCAAGGTGCTGTGGCTGCTTTGGAAATGGTTACCACAGCACTTTCATGTAATGATACAACCTCACCTCTTAACGGTAATTGACCAATACGGGGCACCTGGCAATGTGCAAAGAAGTGGGAGCCAAGGAGCAAACAGAAACAGCAGTGATGATGCTGGCAGCCACTGCAGAAGCAGCAGATACAACAAACACTGGATTCTTGCAGTGAAAAGGAAAGGATCAGGCTCGTGTAGAGAATGGGAAGCAGGTCATGACGGGAATCACGATTTAGAACAAACAATGAGAGTCCAATCCGATCCTCATTCCCCTCTCACCCACAGATGCAGCCACACCAAAAACGAGCACACAGTATCTGGGGGCATGGTGGTTTGGGAGACTTTGGAGGGGAAAGGAGAACTACACTTACCCCTCCATAATCCTCCTGCTATGCAGTGGGTCTCCTTGGACGTGTGTCAGTTCTGCAGCTGGTGCAAATCCAGAAAGACAAACGTGACGGAGAGGTTTGCAAAATGGGGGATAGGACCTGGTGCATGCTATTGCTGCCAGATCCAGCCCCTTCTGTAGCCTCCCACACCAGTTCCTCCCTGCTTCCCACACAGTTTTGCTCCTCCACACTTACCCCCATCGCTGCCTTACCTTATTTGATGGACAAGGTTGGGTCTTACGGTGGTGTTGCCTGTTGTGGCAGTCATTTTATGACAGTGGAAGTCTCTTTTGCTGTTGTAGGAGTCTCCCCATGACAGCCCAATCCTCTATAGAAAAGGGGCTTTAGTAGAAAGACAGTTAATTTGCATGAATAGGTTAAGAACATAAGCAGTGCTAAGACCAAAGGCTCACTGAGTCCAGCATCCACTTCCCATAGAGGCCAATGAGATGTCACTAGAAAGTCCACAAGTCAGAGAGAAAGATACACCCCATGAAGTATGCTCCTCTGTATACTTCAGGCTGGTATTCTGAGGCACAGTGGTGGTTCCATGTAGCCATCACAGATGCTAGAAGCTATTAATACTGTCCTCCATGAATCTGAGCAATCCACTTTTAAAGCCATCCAAGCAAGTGGCCATCACAAGGTAGCAAATTCCACAGACTAATTATACACTGTGTGTTCTTTCTGTCTATCCTGAATCTTCTGCCAATTGGTTTCATTGGATGACTACAACATGCTTACATCCTAGGGCACTTTCATGTGATTCATCCCAGCCAAGAAAACAGCTGCCCCAGGGGAGTCTCCAGCTTTTGACCCATTTGTCATCCGTTTCTCGAATGAAGACATGTTTCATCTAATCTGAGGAGTATCTTGCAAAACTGTTTTGACTTCTCTGCAGAATTCCAAGATGATAGCCATGTTGCTATGGGGAAGAGCTGTAGCCAAGGCTGGTCTTACTATGGACTTGAAATGGGAAGGTTGGATGGAGTGTCAAACAGACGAGCACCCAATCTGTCTGCCAATCACTCCAGTGGGCTTTCTGATCCTCTTCTGGCTCACTGAGCCAGGAGCAATACAAACTAAATGATTTCAGTCTGCAATCAATTCTAAATGTACAAGTAAACCTCATACAAATAATATCAGAAGAATGCATGGCACATCCAAATAAACTTTGAAAGCATACATTGTGAACAAGGCTGTTCAATACGAGAAACCCACGTGCTGTGCACTGTCACACCTTTACAACATTTGAAAAAACGTGAAGGATGAAAAAAAATAGGCTCAAAACAAGGGGAAGTTTTAATAACCAATTTCATTTAAGCAAAACTAGTTATTTCACTACCTTTAGTTTTACATTTAAGTGCAGCAATAAATGTGCACGAAAGTCCCCCTATGTCTGTACTTAGATCATGCTGTAAGTAAATGGCCATTCCAGCAATGACCCATAGACAAACACCAATGAGCTCAATGAGCTGTGAGTCAATATTGTCTTTTTATGCATTGCTGTGCAGCCATTTAGTGAGGACTAAAGACAGTGTACTAAACTGTGCAATGACACTAATAACTCGCAATTTAAAAGACCCAATTCCTGCAAGAAATTGTCACCCAGTTCTTTAGCGGCTCTGTGGAATCAGGTGTACATTGCCTGGCATGTAACCTTTGTACCAATAAGCCAAAATTATAGCCCAATCCTAAGCTTCCCTACTGCCCAGGGCTGCAGTGGTGTCAAAATGGCGACTATTGCATCCAGTGGGACAGGGAAGCAGCACCAGGTCTCCTGGGGATAAGGAAACATGTTCCCTTAACCCATGTAGCAGCCAGGTGGTCCTGATGGGTCTCCTTGGATCTGCACATGCTATTGAGCAGGTGCAGAATCAAGGAGATTGGCGTTGGCCCGGCCCGAGAGGGTTACAATATAGTGGCAGAACCTCTGCCCCCTCACAGGCCTGCTCGTCCACTCCCCCCGCCCTCCTCCTGCCACAAAACACCCTGCCGCTGACCAGTAGTAAACCATTACCAACGGGAGCCCTTGTCGCTTGTTCTTCAGCGCTGTGGCCCCGTGCCATCTGCCACTGGGCCCAGTGCCAATGGTGCACCTGTACCTCTGGCACGAAAGTACCTTATGTCACTTTTTTGCAACAGTCACACCAGTGGCACCAGTGGAGCACCAGTGCCAGGCCAGATAGGATTGGGTCCTTAGTATCCTGATATATAGTAGTATGAGGGCTATTAGGAAAGTAACCTCTGGTAGGCTGTTAAAAAAAAGAATGAAGGAAAACAATTCTCTTATGCACAAAAGTAACTTACTACACAACACTACTTCTTGACATAATCACCACCTGAGGTGAGGCACTTGTCATAGTGAGGCACAAGCTTTTGTATGCCCCCATCAAAGAATATCAATGCGGACCCCATTTGCTGCTTTTTGTGAATGTCCATGAGGTTTTGGGCACCCACCTCGCACAAAATGTGTGATAGCCTAGTTTCCTAGTTTCAAACAGAACCGTTGTGTATTTCTAACACCTGATCAAGTGGTTAGGGATAAAGGGGCACAACCAGCATGGCAGTCTTGGCTGCTCACTTTCCTAGGCTCAGTTTGGCTAAGCCTATTGGTCTTCTGAAGTAGTAGGGGACAATTTCATGGCATTCTGTTCCTTATATCTTGTTTTGCTTTAACATGAAGAATTTCCATATATATTATTTCTGTAGCAAATGCAAGGGGCCGTGGAAGCTTATAGATCATGTACATTGGCAGCTAAGTAGTTTCCTGGTATGGGGCTCTTGTTTTACGGGTGCCCCACCTCATTTTGTTCATTTAGGTCTCAAACACAGGAGTAAGATCTGGCTTGGGCCTGCTGTGGCTGGCAGTGGCTGCTGTAAATAATTTGATATAATAAGGGTTGGAGCAGTAATTCTGGTTGCAGAGCGCTGGGTTTGCACGTCACAGGTCCCAGATTCAGTCTCAGGTATTTCCAGGTGGAGTAGGGAAGATAAGCTCCTTCTGAAACCCCAACAGACTGCTGCCAGTCTGTATAGTACTGAGCCCATTGTACAGAGCTTGCTACTCCAGCTTGCTGACTTAGGCATTATTTTCTAACAATCAATGACCAGCAGACATAACAAGTGTAATATAGTAAAAGGATTGGTTTCAGCTCTCCTGGTTGAAAAGATTTCATGGTAGTCTTAGCATGGAATAGTAGGCCTTGTGTAAGAAAACACTTCTCTTTTAACAGCCTCACTTAAAGACCACTACATCATAAGACAAGGGACAATTCAGAGTGAGCATTCAGAAATCCCCATGGTCACTTTTTGAATTATTGCAAGCAGTTGCTGGGAAAAGCCCTCGGGCGAGAGTAAGCAACAAGACAGGAGGAGGGACACATCTTGAGGATGAGCCCTCAAGAAAAAAAACAAAAACACAATGAAATTAGTCTTTGATAAGCCAGAAAAGGTCCCTGATGGCTGAAAGAACCAAACAGTATTTTACAGGATAGTAGACAAGAATAAGAAGGAAGCATTTGGTTTAACAAAGTCATGGCAGCTGTAAACGAAATGTTGGAAGAGAGGGCATTTATGGTTGTCAGTGTCAGTGTGGAATTTGTGACACTTTATAAGAAAGGAGTCAATTAATGGCCTTCAAAATAAATGCATATGAGGTCAAGAATCCAAACTTGTCAGGGACAGAGGTGAGAAATGGGGCTGCCTGAGTTATGCACCCATAATTCTGATCAGTGTTACAGCGTTATGTGGCTGAGTCAATCCAACCTAAAGCTCACCAAATATAGCAAAATGAGATATTTCATAAAGCTAAAATGTAGGTGTCATTTGTGCAAACAATTCATCATATCTGTTCAAAAGGTATTAGCCAAGTGAGCACGAATAAGCAGAGGAGTAATAACTTTACTATTACAATTATGCAGTAAAAAGAACAGGCTTTCTGCAACGTCTCATAAAATTGCTAGCTTATTTTTAAAGAGGAAACATTTTTGTTTTCAAGTTTAGCCATTGTCTACAGATATGGGCCACAATCTAATATAGAATTAAGCATACTTAAATAGGCAGCATCGGAAGTTTATGCATGAGCAACTTTTGTGGGCCATCTTCCTGCTCCCTTGCTACCTCAAATACCCAGAAGGGGAACTGCTAGCAAGGTCAGTCAGTCAGTCAGTCTGTCTGTCTGTCTATCTGTTCCCCCCTCCCTTCAAAAGTGGTCCCTGACATAACAAAATGGAATGGTTGAAGCATTCAGCAAGAAGATAAATTGAGGAAATGGCTGAGGGTTTTAAGGATCCTGTTGATGTGATACAAGTATATGTAAACACACACAGTCCTTTATCCTAACTTATTTTAACTTTACAGGACCTTTATAGCATTTGAACAACTATAGGCAATCCACCACAATCGCACTGTGTAGTTGCTCAACAAACCAAGCTACTTTACAATAAGCAGTAAAAGCCTTGTTATTCCTCCCTTGGTGAGGTAGCAAACTCAGGGCCCAATCCTATCCAGTTTTCTAGTGCCAGTGCAGCTGTGCCAATGGGGCATGCACTGCATCCTGTGGTAGGGAACAGAGGTCTCCTCAAGATATGGGAACACTTATTCCCTTATCTCAGGGCTCTGTTGTGGTTTGGCCTGGGTCTGGAAGGTTGGAAAGGATTGGGCCCTCAGTTAACTGGAATCTTGACCAACTGCTTCAGGTGCATGGAGATGCCAGTTAAACAAATGTTCTTCTTACTGAAGCATTGGTTAAACAAGCCTTCAGTTCCACCCTAACTTAACTGACAAAGCTCCCCCCGCAGTGCTAATCCATCCTCATGCCTTCTTCATGATGGCGCTGTAGACATACTCTAGGATTTCCTTCTTCAGAGAGAGCCCTATCAGGTAAGTGAGGGAACAGGAGGAGCTGGAGGAAAGGGCTTGCAAGTCTAGTGAAAGCTTTGTTCACAGACATATGGGCATAACCAGCAATTTCACTTCTTGTGCATGACTGATAGCAAAAATTTAACTATGTGTGTGTGTACACATATATATTTATTACAAGACAAGTTACGAACCACCACCCTATTATACTGTCAATTACATCTCTGGGAATACCACAGGATCCAATCGTCACCCAACCACCTGATAATCTGAGCCAGAGAAGAACTCAGGTGGCCATAATGCTCATATTTGCCTCATACTTAACAGCAAGCATTACAAATCACCAAGAATTAAATACAAACTGCAGTGACATGCATAATATAGAAAGACTGGATGAAAATTATGTTGGACTAAAGATCTATACAGCTGACTACTTTATAAAGTGGTTTAAGCAATAGTTGATTGATAATGTTCAAAGAGGTTTTAGAATTTAAGATTATATGTATTTGGAAGATCTCTTTGAACCTTTATCGTCTTCCTCATGCACATGCCATACTCTCATACCCCTGCACACACACACACACACACACACACACACACACACACACACACACACACAGAGACATGCCCATACATATTTATTGTCAACTTCAGATAAAGATCTTTGAGCACAATTGTGCCTGAGGGAATTTTTATAAAAGCCTTACTGGTGAATGTCACCACAGTGACAACAGAACAAGTTGAGTTTACTAAATAAAGATGGGGCAATCATGCGGTAGACATACTGCATTAAAAATAGTGTTTTGAGTTGAAATACAGCATGGCACATCCTGGGCTTTCCGCTTGAATGATATTTTAAAAATACAATATTTAAAGTCAGTACACTTCATTCAGAACTATTACAAAGAAGCTTTTGTTGTTGTTGTTGGGATGAAAAGAAAGAAAATCTCTCCTGAGTTTGCTGACAGAAATCTTCCATTCACTTTTTTTTCAGGGAACTTGTATCTACTCTGAAAAGAGATGTCTGGGGGTTGCAGTGAGTCAGCCAAACACCACTGTAGTAAAATAAAACTTCCATTGCGCAGGAAATTAATGCAATTAATTGTGACCCCCTCTTTAACAGAGTGTCTGTTTCAGTCAGACAACAGAAGACGTTCTTGTCTCTCATTACAATTTGTAAGGATTTGTCATGTTTTCATTCTGCAGTGTACAATGCAAGAGGAAATAATTTTGATAAGATACCAGAATCTGGGTGGTGGGTAAGGTCCCACACACACCGGAGCTGATGTATCGCAATGGCCAGAGGTCTGAGCTACAAATCACTCAGAACATCCCCAGCTGAAATCTCATCTCAGCCATGAAGGGCCACTTTCTCTTAGCTTCAGTTCTCCAGCTGCAAGATATGACCGTTAGCGCCTTCAGTGCTAACGGTGGTTACCACTGCCCCCGCCTGATGCAGACAGGCTGGGGCTTTGTTCCCCATTGGCCCGCCTGCTCTTGGGGGCGGGTCATACAAGCTGGAGTCAGGCGGCTGCCTGACCCAGCCTCAGTCCAGGAGCCAGCGGTGACCCTACCCTCCTGCCCATTCGTCAGTCTGAGATTAGCTGGCCGCCATTGGGGCCGGGTAGGAATTTTTTGCTGACATCCTGATTGGCCTTTGGCTGTCAGTTTTTTCGCCTACCCCGGACTGTCGTGGCTAGGGTTTTTCCATGGTTATCGTGCATTTGGTCACTTTAGTGGGAAGCGTGTGGGGTAGGCACACTCCGGTGTCTGTCTAAGACAGCAAGGTCAAGGGGTGAGCCAGTACCACTCACATGATGCTTTCCTGGCTCGAAGAGGCTGGCTGGCAAGCTCCTTTGACTGGACTGGCACGCCTGGCAAGGCTTGACCTGCAGGCCACCAGTCCAGCTGTTTTAACCATTTGGGCAACGTTGACAGGTTATCCTAGGCCGCTGGTCTGGTGACAGCCTCGAGTCAGATGGTTTCGCCCTTTTGACCTTGGGGAAGGTAGACGGCTAGGTTCGTTTCCCCCTGTTAATGACCCCGCACGACTTGGGACTGGGAGTTTAGTCAACTACCCCAGTTACCCTGCTGTAACTTAATTATCAATAAAGTGGCCCAGTTTTAAACCTAAGCTGCAGTCTGGTGCATTTATTTGAGGGGGTGTGCCAGTAAAGAGACAGTGATACTGACCTCATAAGAACATAAGAACAGCCCCACAGGATCAGGTCATAGGCCCATCTAGTCCAGCTTCCTGTATCTCACAGCAGCCCACCAAATGCCCCAGGGAGCACACCAAACAAGAGACCTCATCCTGGTGCCCTTCCATGACATAATTATTGTAAGGGTTAGGATTAGGGATAATACATACGAAGCACTTTGCATATTCAGAAAGTGCTCCACAAATGCAAAGTATTATCATCAGCCAATTATGTCTTAATTTTAAATTAAACAATAAAATTGGCTTATAGCTCATGCATTAGAGTAAAACAATAAAACACGTTCAAAAAAAGCACACGGACGAATTAATAATATTAAAATTAAAAATGGATAGAGCTGTCTTAACAATACAGCAGAACAAAAAAGCATTTCAAACAGCATAATTAAAAGCCTTTCGGAACAAGATATGGTGTGTTTGTGATTATATGAATAGCAAATATTATAATTATATAATGACCTGCCTTATAGAGGCAAGAGGCAAGCAGAGGTCCCTATTTGCGTGCACAGCTTATGCAGAGAAATGTGTGTATTGTGTGTACACACACAACAAAAAAATACCAAAAAATGTTATGTATGCAGATTAAGGATCCAGTCCTATCCCCTGCCAGCCCATGGCATGCAGCATCACTGGCACTGCTTGTGGTTGGTGGGGAGCAACCAAATGGTGCAGGAGAAGTGAGTCAACATTTTTGTTACATTTTTTTTAGCTCTCTGTAGGCTATCTGGCCTCCAGTGTGTCTCCTTGACCTACATCAGCTATTTAGCTGGTGTAAGTCTGAGGGAGAAGTTCAGGGCAGGAAAAGGGGGATAAGACCTCGGTGTGTACTGCTGCCACCAAGATCTTCCTCCTCCCATGCCTGAATTGCCCCCTGCCCAGCTCACTCCCTGTCTCAAACCACCCACTGATCCCCTGAACCACAACATAATGGCCCTGTCGCCAACCTACCTGCTCTGACAGGGCATCTGCAAGCTTCTGTCATGCATGCAGAGCCTCCAGCTGTTTGCACTGGCTGCCCTGACACGTGCAAAAGAGGCACAGATTTTGTGCCATTGGACTGGGACTTATGGTGGTGGATCATGAGATCCACTACCATAAGTCAGGTGTGGCCAACCTTTCAACTTATAGGAATCCTGGACCTTTAAAAATTGTGTAGAGGAGGGAATTTCAGCAGGTGCAGCTTGTATAAACTTTGGATACCTTTGGGCTGCCCAACATGACAGTCTTTTAAGAAAGTTTCAAAGAATTTGACATGTCAGTTCTTCAGTGATATTCTTCTAAAAGACCCTTTGAAATGCACGTTATCTTCTGTGCATCTGAGTGTTACTAACAAGAATCAACAAGAGGTACTACTGGCAAGAACAGCTGATTCTCATTTAACTCAATGGGGTAGCCTAACCCATTTCACATTGCACTAGTTCCAGCTCAATGTACTGGTAGTCTACATTTTCCCCCAAACTTGACATCTTTCATTTGATATCTGCCAACTTAGATATTGTCAGTTTTCCCCCTTAAATTTCACACCATTCATGGCATAATTTTTTATCTTTTTTTTAGTTATGCCCAATAGCTTGTTTACATTTTCATTCCAGAAACTGAATGGTGTTGATTATGTAGGGGGAAATCCGGCAAGTATTATGTTCATGAGTCATTATATATATGAAAAATCCTACTGAGTTCAGTGAGACTTGGAATATTTAATCGCAGACCACAATGCAGCCTTTGTTTGCTGAGAAGCAAAAACAATGGGAGATTCAAACACAAGTTTCCATTGTAACAGTGACAGGTAAGATTTGTTCATGCTGTGTGAATTGATCTAACAAAGCACACCATCCAACATGCCAATCTAGAGATTCATGTGTTTTAGGATGTGCATGAACATGAGCACGAACAAATCACTTTCACATTTACTTTCAAAAAAATGGCACAGGTATACCTACACCTTCCATTGAAGTGAATGAAGAAACCTCAGGGATAGCAGAGCTCCATGTGCACCCAAGAGATTGTACAGCTGGACAGAATGCTGGACATGTGTATTGAATTGATCGTAGATATTTATCATAGATTTTGAATCACCGTTCAGACAGCTGAAGGTGATAAAGAAGGGGTGGAGGGATTTAGATAATAAACATTTGCTGCTCCAATTGCACTAGTAAGAAATGACAGAATGATGGCTTTGTTTGGTCAGCTTTTACTGTACTTTTGATTTTATGGCCTATTTCTTAAGAGGCATTTCTTTTTTGCTGCTAATACTTAGCAGGGCTGTAAAGCAATGCATTTCACTCTACAAAGCACTGCACATAGTAGGATTTATCCCAGTCATTTTTACAATCCTCTACTCTCTACAGAAGTTTATTGTTAACTCATTGTTAGAGTTTAATGCCAGTTGTTGTGAAATATTATTTTTGCAAATGAGACTATATATATAAAAATTCATTTGGTCCTTAGTATCCACAGGGGATCCATTCCTAGACTCTGCAGATAATTAAATACGCATGGAGGAAAGGGCAACAGAGAACCTCCGTATGTGACTAGAAGAGCCTTCTGGTTCTGTCTGGAGGTGTTTGTCAAACTGTTTTTTGTCAAACTGGAAGTGGCCTCCAGAAGCCTCCAGGAGGCCTTCTGATCCAAGAACATTTACAGCCCAATCCTGAGCTCCCGTGGCACTCAGCTTCGGCGGTACCGAAAACGGCTGATGCTGGATCCTGCGCACCACGGGCTACTGCAAGCGGTACCTCCGGAGAAGGGGACTTTCGTCTACCTCTTCTCCTGGGTAAGGGAAGTAGCCCTGCAATGGTTGGGGCTTTTGGTCAGTGGTAGTGTAAAGGCCTTCGTGTGCCAAACCCCAAGTGAGTGGACAGGATCTGGTGGAGTGGAGCTTCTCCCTCCCCACTCCCTTCCCCCATCACGCCTCCTCCCTGCCCTCTCTCCACCCGCCACTTGCCTCCCCCCTCTCTGGAACACCCCACCCCCTTTCCCATCCCTACTTACCGTGCTGTGGCTCAGCAGTCCGTGTGACCGCTGAGTGGCGGAGGCCTGGTGCCTGCCTGGCACTAGCCTAGCACCGGCCAGCACTGGGCTAGCACAGGTGCTGACCCGGTGGTAAGATTTGCAAACATGCCTTATGGGTGGGGGGCAGAAAACTGGGGGTTGCCTGGGCACTGGAACCCCCAGGTATGCCACTACAAGGAAATGTTTGTTCTCTTACCTCAGAGCTGCATTGCCCTTACCTCCATGCTGGAAAGTTGGTTACGATTGTGCCCTTATACTGTTTATTCCACTGTAGTTTACAATAGGGGTTTTCAGCATTCTTGTTTTGCCCATAATTTGGTGATTGTTTTGTTTTACAACAAATAAATGAAGGGATTGGCCTGTATCAAGGTAAGTGTGCATCACAGAAATGTTATGCACCAAAATGTAACTACATTTTCCACATTTGACTGTATATTTATGTCAAAAGGGTAATTTGAGTGGTGGTGTTGGCATAAACAAGTGCCGCTTTAATGATGTCTGACTCTGTTCCTGAAAATGCTCCAATTCTGACAGCAGCAGTTGAGAGCTGGATTAACCATCATTATTATTTCAAATCTGCCATCATTTGCTGCTTAAAACAGACAGCTTATCTGAGATTTCTAAGAGTATTACACTGTTTGCAATAACGGCCGATGCCAAGGCATTTTTCAATGGGTAGCCCCGTTGCAAACCAGCAAGTGAACAAGAACAACTCACCATGATCTCCACACATTGCTGCAGTCATATGGAGCTCAGTAGGATCGTGCATGTCATGTCATCCATCATCAGCAAAATTAAGGCATTCATATTATTGAATCAACTTGAACAACCTTCTTGTTCAATTTGAATGAGAGCCGGGATGGTGTAGTGGTTTGGGAGGTGGACTCAGACTTGGAAGATCCAGGTTCAAATCCCCCCTCAGCCATGAAGCTTCCTGGGTGACCTTGGGCCAGTCACTTTCTCTCAGCCTCACCTACCGCACAGGGTGTTGTGAGGAAAAAAGGAGGGGAGCAGTCGTGTACACCGCCCTGAGCTCTTTGGAGGAAGGGCGGTATAAAAATGTGAAAAATTAACAAATAAACCTCTGATCTGCAGTCCAAGTGAAACTGAGAAAGATACCAGATTCTCATGAAAGCCATGCAATCTTCATTTATTTTTAAGATCTTTTTCCTTAAAGCTACTCAGTCATGGTGTATAAAAGGAGACACATACAAATTTGCAATCTGAGATTTCATGATATTTTGGGGGGTTGAATATAAAGAATTATACACATTCAAGTTGAAGACTAAGGTTTAGTCAATGTCTAAAAAGTCAACATCCTAGCCAGCAAATCGGGATTTTGCCACATGTGAGCAGGAGGTAGAAGTGTTCAGCTGCAAATTTGGGAAATCCATCCTGCCATGCACAGTTCTGAGACTCAAAATGCAATCCTAACGAAGTCCTCCACCGGTGCAGTGGCTGCCACTGCTACGCACCAGCCTATAGCAGTGGTTCCCAAACTTTTTCGCACCAGGACCACTTTTATAAATGACACTCTATTGGGACCCACCTAGGTTGACCAGACTTTTAAATATTTTATTTATTTATAATAACCAGAAAGACCCACAAACATTTCTCGCCCTCTATTTACACATGCTTGCAAACAGCAGGAGCTGAGCTCTTTGCAGGGCAATTAGCAGCTACAGTGAATGATTTTTGAATAGTCTCAGAGCTTGTGGCAATTAGTTATCAGATCTTTCCATCACCCTTTGGTGACGCACCAAAAATCAGGTTGTGACCCACCAGCAGCTTCTGACCCACATTTTGGGAACCACTGGCCCAGAGCATTCCAAACGTGCTGTAATGCAAACATGCAGCAACTCTAGAGTAAGTAGTGCAGGCACAAAGGCCTGCACCATCCCACCAGCACTATATCTGAGCCCCTAGCCAGTAGAGGTAGTAAAGTGCTGAGTGGTGCAGTGGTTGGAAAATGGCAGTGGGGAGACATTCTGGAAGTGGTGAGGGGGTGCAACAGATTGGGAGAGGGTGAACAGGGGCTGGGGATGGGACAGGCTCAGGAGTGAGGCAGGATCAGGGGAACAGACCTTGCCATATCCTCTAAACAAGGTTGCTCAGATTTACGCCAGCGATTTTGTGGGTGCAGATTCAAGTAGCCCCACTGGGCAGACTGCAGCATTACTCAGGGTAAGGGGAAAAATATCCCCTTACCCTGGTCCAAAGAGACCTACAACCTGCTCCTAACCTGTGCTGGACCCAGCAGAGGCCATGCAGCCCCCCCCCCCCACGGCAGCAACAGTAAGGATTGGGCTATCAGCCAGGGGTTATAGCCCAACACTTGTAAAATGACGTTGTATTCAAAGAAAGCTCAGTGTGTAAAGGAGGTAAAGTAGCAAGTGAAAACAGAACCAAGCAGGAATCAGCAGCAAAGCCAAAAGGTAGGTGGACTAGAGGTTAATTAGCAAGATTGGCAGCATTTAGATCCAAGCGGAAATAGTGATTGGCACAGTGAAGGCTGACCTGACCTTGGCAGTGGGGTGGGCTATGGAGGGAAAGTGGTTACTGGTACCCAACCAAGGTGAGTGCAGAACTGAGCAATACATTATTTTACAGGGAGGATTTTTTTTTTCCTACTTTGATGCTATTTATATTGTTGTAGTTGTTTTCTTCTATTTTATCTGTTGTTAACTTGTTTTAACATGTTGTAACTGTCACCCTGGGTGTACTTTGTACTGAAGTTATGAGATGTGCATTCTATAAATAAATTGTCTCTAAGGTTGCCAATTTTTGATTACAAGAGGCTGTAAACTGTCACTAGATCCAGAATTGCACAAAAGTGAATGATGCAGCCCTTTTGCATACACAGCATCCTATGCGCACACGGCTTTGGATTCAAACTGACAACCTCGTAGAAATAGACCTGAACAACAAACAGGAATGCATGTTTTAGCATGTAGATACAAAATCATACAGCCAGACCTTTAGAGAGAAATGTTATTGTTAAATCAATCCCAGTTAATTTGACCTGATTACATAGGCCTACAAAATTGAGGGTCAGAAAAGTTTTTCCCAAACTTTATGGTGGTTTGATATGAATTTGGGGTGCTGATTCCAAAAATGGCATCCGTTTTGCCCATCACGTCTAGTTTTGGAGATATAGTATAGCCTCATTAGTGAATGGTTCAAGTAGCTTCCTCATGAGGAAGCCATGGTGTAGGCTTCCTCATGAAGAGTTGCTTGAACCATTCACTAAAGAGGCTATGCAGTGATAGGGCAAAACAGATGCCATTTTTGGAATCAGCACTCCAAATATACCCAGGAATTGGTGTAACATTTAAAGAAGCAAAATGTGTGTTGGCCTGTGTTATCATTCTTTTAACCTTTGAGCCACCGTGGAGAAATAAATTGACAGTCCAACCCTATTAAGGGCCTATGGCAGTAGAACTCACAATCCACTGCCATAGGCCTTGTTACAGTGGCGCAAATGTGCCCTATTGGCTGATGGATCTGCACATTTGACAGAACTGCCCAGATGCTTTGCCAGTGCAGGTAAGGTAGCAGAGGAGGTGGTTCATGGGAGGATTGGGGCAAGTATTGGGTGAGGCAAGTGGCATGTCAAAAGTGGGCTGGGGACAGATCTTGGTGGTAGTGGTGGTGTCAATATCCTATGCCCCCAGCCTGGGCTTGACATGACCCCTTGGACCTACTCATATTTATGCCAGCAAAAAGCTGGCATAGATCTAAGTAGGCTCATGGGGACAGAGAATGGCAGAATAAGTAAAAATGAAAGTTCTATACTTACCTTTTGCTGTTTGCCTGGTCCTTGGCTGTCCCATAGCATGCAGCAGAGGTTGGCCTAGAGTATGAAAGCACTATAGCATGCTGCATCAGTACCACTGCACCCTCTAGGCTATCCCAGTAAAGGACTGGGCTGTTAATAGGGCACAATGGGAATCTTGCTGGGTTGCACACTAATCAAGAATGGCAAGGACAGAACTTGTCACAGAGCAATATGTAGGAGATCCTATAATTAAGTCTGGACTGATGGAGAGCTCTCTGTCTGTCTGTCACAACATGGAAGTAAATATCACTTCTCTGCCTTGTGGATAGAAACTGGGACATCTTTGCTCACTCTCTGAGCAGGCATAAAGTGGTTGTACTAATTCTTGATGTTGAATGCAAGAGGATGGGCCTTAGGGCCGATATTTGGCTTGCCTCACCCTCAGTGCTTCAGTCAGTTGCATGCTTGCAGTGCAATTCAGCTACTGAGGTTGGCATAGAGAAGCACTGACTCTCTGCTTGATGGTTGGCAGCTTTGAGTCAGGGTGAGAACACTCTAAGAGAAAGAGACAGTAGTGTGCCATCAGTTCCAAGGTTAGCCTGCACTAACCTGAGGAGAAAGGAAGGAATATAGGAATCACTGCAGTTTGTGTCGAGTTAGCTCCGATAACTAAAAGCAGCCCAGTTTTAATTCATATACTGTATGCATCATGCTATTATGGAGGAGGGGATACTTGGGCAATGGAGAAGATCTTCTGTATGCACCAGGAAGTGCATGAGGGACAGATCATTTCATTTATATTTCAAAAATTCTGGTGGATGGGGGAGGGGGAGCAAAAGTCAAGGAATAGAGCCTGGGTGACGTGATCTTCATGACCGTGTGTCTGAGCATTAAAATGTTACATATCCAGCAAAATTACATGATACAGCCCTCATGGCATTGGATCACTTCAGAATGCAGGTGGTCAATGGATACTGTTGGAATGTGGAAATGCAACAGGAAGAAGGTAAGCCTGTTGTACTGGCTTTCAATAAGCAGGATATATTTGTAGATCTAAATTATTTGCATAATGGCATCTGGAATTATGATTTAATATACATATGCTCAAATGAGCATTTTTCCCACTTGGGGAGATGACAGCTCTACCGGATAGCTCATTTCACAGGAAAGTGAACAGTGCAGCTCTGCTGCAGTTCTTTTTTCACTGCTAGTTTCTGCCACCAATCTCACTATTCTCTGATGCTTCAAATTCCCACTGAAACTGAATTTGCAGAGCTCTGTCCTACCACTGTTTGCATTCCTGTGTAACCTCTCTGTACTTCCCCCCCCCCACCAACTACTTTGGGGACTTAGGACCCAGTCCTATTACTGCCTACACACACTGTCACAAACATGCAATAAGGCACGTCTGCAGCCCTCAGCACCAATTCAGTGCCAGTGCTAGCTCAGTGCCAGCCAGCGCTGGGCTAGCGCTGGTGGACCATTGCCGTTGCTCTGCCGCTCTGTGGTCGTGCAAACTGCCTGGCAGTGGAGAGGTAGGTGGCGGCGTGGGGGGAGGTGAGGAGGAGGCATGCTGGGGGAGGAAGTGGGGTGGGAGGGAGGCGGGACTGGTGGAGCTTTGCCCGACACAGGGGTTCTAACCCAACCCTTAGGTCACTGTAAAATTGAGTAGCCCCATTGCAGGGCTACTCGCCTTAGCTGGAGGAAGGGGATGAAAGTCCGTTTCTCCCGAGGAGCCCAGGTTGTGCTCAGGATGCAGTGGCAGCCATTTTTTGGTGCCGCTGTAGCCCCATGCGCCCAGTAGCTCAGGATTGAGCTGCCCAAGCCCAATCTTATCCAACTTTCCAGCACTTGTGCAGCCACAATGCAGCCCCAAGGTAAGGGAATACATGTTCCCTTACCTTGAGGAGGCTTCTGTGACTGTCTCCCCTCCAAAGGATGCAGCGCATACCCCACTGACATGGCTGCACAGGCACTGGACAGTTGGATAGGATTGGGCCCTAAATGGTCTGCCGCAATGGCCATAGCTGTTCCTTGGGGAGCATTGCATTCAACAGACAGTCCAAGCGGCCAGGACATGGAGAAATAAAGTGACAACATTTGGATTTACATCTCTTCTTCCATGAAACAAATTTGAGGTTATGGTGTGAGTGGGTGAAGCAAGACAGTTTCCAGGATGGTTCAATAAATACGAAATCTGGAGATATGACTTGGGATGTTTATGTGCTGAAGTAAGAAGGGGGATAATGCAGTAGAAGTGTTAAGTGACATACAACCAGCGTTGTTAAAAAAAAACAAAAAAAAACCAATGAACACCAGGAACCAGGTTAACCACGAATGTAGCACTCGCTTTATTTAAATTATTCATCAGCACCAAGTCTAATGCAGTGGTGTTAGAGGTAAACTTTTGTTACATTTTGACATTTACTGCTCCGATTTTCCTCTGCAGCAGCTAACTTTGACAGTGGGCTATGTACGGTGCAGAGAAGAGCACAACGTATCTTGTTTGTATCTTAAAAAAAAAAAAAAAGCTGTTAGATACCTTAATTATAAATTAGAGCCACAGATCTAAACTGCAGGATATGAATCTTTAAAAATGTTACAAATAATTGAAAAAGCTGGAGGCTGTTGAGGACTTCCTTTAAAAGGGTCTGTTTCTCGTTTGATATCTGAAAAGCTACATTCTGAGGCACTGTATGGTTCCTCCTCACTGTGGCTGCTATTGTTAAATCATGGCCTACCAGTGCCACCCACATAGTCCAGATATTTCATTTTTGTTACTGCTAGAGTTCCCAGCCCCCCAAAGCCTCCTTATTGTATTCCTTCAACAAGGTCCAGAGTGGCTGACTAGCTCAAGTTTGCCCCACCAGACCTTTGTTTGTGCAAAGGGCAATTAACTTGAATACGTGGCTTCAGAGAATCCCAATCAATTTATTTTGGCAACTGAATGCAGGGTATACTCAGAAGATTGAGGGCCCAGTCCTGTCTGGACTTATGAGCCTTATGCTGGCAGCAAGCGCTCAGCTGTTCTGTATGCCACTGCCCCCAGTTCAAAGCCCTAGAGGCCATCCACAAGCACCAGCTGTCTATGGTACAATCACTTTTGCTTGTGTCAGGGGAGAGAATTGGGGAGGAACAAGGTGGGAAGTGGACCTGGTCAGGGACAGGAGGGGAAAGGTCTTGGTAGCAGCTATGCACACCACATCCTATTCCCCCTTCCTGACCCAGACCCACTCCTTTTGTATCCTCAGACCTATGCCAGCTAAAGAGCTGGTGGCCTATGGAGAGACCAGGTGGCCTACGGAGAGGTGAGTAAAAATGTCCTATACTCACTTATTCTGAGGCTATCCAGTTTCCTGCCAGCCCATAGCATGTAGTGTACATCAGCAGTGTTGCATGCTCTGGGCTGTAAGAACTATATAGATCTTATCTGGAAAAAACGATTTTCTGCATTCTATAAGGAATCTGTCATTTTATTGGAATCCCTGCCTCTGGGATCATCCTCTGATTAGCTGCTCTTTCCAGTGGTGGTGTCTGGAGTATGACAGATCAGGCACTGGCTGAGAAACCATGTCCATCGCCCTAACAGGCCTGGCCAATCCCTGAACCCTTAATTCAAGTGGCAGTGTCCATTGAGCTATCATTGGAACTATGGGTGGGCCCAGTGCAGGGTTTTGTCCCAGGACAACCAGTAACCCAGTGGCAGCACTGACCTTTTCCAAATGGTTTCTGGTAATGTCAGGAGAAGTAAACAAATGTTTGAATAGACCATGGCATAGCAACCCTAGAAACAGATTTCATATTTGCAGGGGCACATCAAGGGGACAGTGACCTCCCAAAACAATTTACCTCTAATGATTGCTGGAAATATTTCATTTGGGGTTGGATTTACTACTCTGCTCCCTCCCCCAAAAGAAAAGCCTGGACCCAAGAACGGTTAATTTATACAGCTCAGTATGGCATGCAAGTCCTCAACAGGGAAAAGAGCAGCTTAGAAGACAAAACCAAAGCTTCTGTCAGATGAACAAACTATTTCACTGGAGAAAGTATTGCATAGTGACTCAGGGTAGGTGGCTGGGGAGGCCATTGTACCATAGAGGGCATAGAGTGGTCCCCTGCCTAGCAAGTTGAAACCAGCTAGCTGCTCTGGTCCCAATTAGCTATCCAATGCAGAGCTGAAGCTGCAACAGGGTTACTGCTGAGAACGTTCTCTAGGACAATTGTAGCACTTGTTCCATGGCATTGCTAGAATGTACATTGTTGGAGGTGACTTGACATTGCTGGAAGGTACATGGTTGGAGGTATTTCATTAAACCGCATCCTTATTTAATGTAAGGATCACCTTTGAAGTTTTCCAATGAGGCAGATTCATTGTAAAGCGGAGAATATGGCATTGAACAACATACAAAAAAGTTTATGCTTTGAAGCCTTTCCACTGTAATCACTGCTGCATTTGTTCGATGAAAGCAGCTGCCTGTCATCTCATTGTTTCTTTCCTCACAAGAGCATGGGAGGAAGCATTCATGCAAAGCAAGAGTAAAGGGAGGGGGGAAAAGAAAGACCGACGCTAGAGGAATTCGCTTTTGTTCAGAGAGCAATTGGCCAAGCGTCAAGCTGGCAGAATTGCTCAGAAAGGGTTAATGAAAGGCATTCCCCCTCCCCCCATTGAACAATAAGATTAAAGAGAATGATTCAGGTATGTGATATAATGGCTGCTGAAGGGGAAAGCATACATGATTAGAAATATTTTCAAAACATTTTCAGTGTTTTCAAAGTGTAATTTCATGAGATGAAAAGACTGTATCCAGGTCTCCTTTGCTTTTATTTTTATTGTTTTAATCTTCTGTGATCTTCCATCAAACAAAAATGACGCAATATTTGTCCAATGGCTCTTTACATGTTATTTGAAAATACGCAGTTCAAAATATGACTTCTCAAAGTTTTAGGTCTTCCCATGTATATTAAAAGAAAAATGTTTCCATAGGCAATGAGGCAGCTGGCAGTGTCTGCAGTTAAAACATACAAATTCCTCATTTTAAGGCACTTGTCCGTCAGGATAAACAACATCCTGGCAAAAGCAGCAGGACAGAAACATTCTATTTGCAGACAAGTCAACTGAAAAGAAAAGGTAAAGCTCAATATAACAAAGCTAAATGAGATCCATTGGACAGTTTTCATTGAGATGCAGAGTGAATGGGCTGTTGCCTGCGCACCCTCCAATGAACCTGTGAGACAGAGACCTGGGTTAAACAGGGCCATTTATTGAAAACCACTCACAGAGAATAGACCTGCAGTAGGCAACTCCTGGAACTCCAGACTGATAAGTGCAAGCAACTAAGGGCCCAAACCTATCCAACTTTCCAGTGCTGATGCAGCCATTCCAAAGGGGCATGCATTGCATTCTGTGGTGGGTGAGCAGTCATGGAGGCCTCCTCAAGGTAATGTTTGTTCCCTTACATTGGAGCTACACTGCAACTGCATTGGTGCTGGAAAGTTAGGAATGAGCCATAAGAGAGTGGTTCCCAAACTTGCAGTGGTCATGGTACCCTTGTTTCACAGTGGCCTCTTCTTCCTGGCTCTCTCAGGCGCTGCCATCTTGAATCATGCAAGATCTTGTGTAGTCCAACATGGTGGTTGGACTGAAAAAGTTGGGAAGAAGAGGCTGTTGGGAACATCCTGCAGCACCACAGAGCTTTAGGGCACAATCCTACCCTGTGCTGGAACAGGCAAGCCAGGAGGCGTGCGCTGTATCCAGCGCAGGATAGGGGCCAAAAGCAACTCAGCCAGAGGCAAGAGGAAACTTTTCCCCTTACCTCTGGGAAAAGCGCCCTTTCCCCTATGGGCCTCCTCAGACTTGCACCACTTCTTGAGGAGAGCAGAGCAGCCGGATCCCAGCTCCACCTCCTGCTCCCCGCACGCCCGCCTCCAGGACCGCCCACCACCAGCCCAAGTCAAGGGCTGGATTGCGCCCTTACCCTGTGAGTTCACTATGGCACCCGAAGGCACCACAACGCACAGTTTGAGAACTACTGAACTAATGGGAGACAGCAAATGACTGACTATTCCCCAGGATGGGCATTCCCACCCTGATTCAAAGCTCTGGCCAATCAAATGATGGCCTGAACTCCTCAATGCCAACCCCAAAGTGTCAAGGGAACTGAGCTGCCCCAACTCCCCAAAGCCAGAAAATCTTTGAGGTCACTTTTGCAATCCAAGCATGAGGGATTCCCGGCCAGTCTCTTCAATCTAGAAAGCCTCTGAGAAGCAATAGTGACTCACCCACTGACTTTTACGTATCTCAGGATCCACACCGAAATCCCTAGTCCTGCCCCAGAGGTCCACGTGAAAAATACCTAAAGTAACCAGAAGGCAAAAGGAGGAAAACACGACCACCTCAAATCAACAATAGCCTCGAGCAGGCAAAAAACTGCCTGCTAAAGCCAATCAGGAAGACTGGATTAGCAGCCCAAGTCTATCCCCTGCCAGTCCATAGCATGTAATGTCACCAACAGAGGATGGGAGTGGGTGGGAACCAGATGCATGGGAAAGGTAAATGAAAATATTTTATACTTAGCTCTCTGTAAGTCAACTGACTATCAGTGGGTCTCCTCAGACCCACACCAGGGATGTGTGGTGTGGGGGCAGCCTTGGGCACTCCCTGGCAGGATACTTCCTGAGGCCATAGCTTCAGTTGGCCTCATGTAAAGCCGGCCCTGACTGAACCATACTAGGGCTGCTGCTGAAGCACCGCTGCTGAAAGAAAAGTTGAGACTCAGCACCAGCACAACAGGATGAATGGAACTTTTCAATTGACCACTTCCTGCTGCACAAGTGCTGGAGGCAAAGTTGAGTATTGTCACTACAACAGGGGGAAAATTCCCTCCTTCCTCCAGATACCTATGAAGTGCTGCCCCAGTGAAGCAGAACATCATGTTGGGGAAAGATAGTTGTGTGACAGATGTTACACACACACACACACACACACACACACACACACACACACTATCCCATTTATCACACACTCACACATATGCCTATCCCATTTCTATGTCCTAGAAATGGGATGAAATTTAATTCATTGCAGTACAAGATTAGGCTCCTGAGAACTAATAATAAGTTTTGTGTTATCTGCTATGGATTCATCAGTTGGAATCAACAGAGGAAAAACAACAGTTCAGCTTCTTCTTACACCGCTTGCTGGAGTCGTAACATCCAAAGACAATCAAGATATAAAGCGGCTTCTTAAAACAGAGCACACAGTGCCACAGTATCCTAGTGTGTTACTTTCTACTTAGAAATACCCCTTCAGGCTCCAAAGCCAAACGTGAAGGACTATATCTAAATAGAAAGTAATGCACAGTGAATTACAACAGTGTATTCTGTGTGCTCTACTCTTGGCTGCAAAATTCCCTGGCTTATTTCCATAGATATTAATTTCAGGTTAGCATAAAACTGATGGGAGATGACAAGGTGCTGTCACAAGCTGCATAGCAACTACTTTGGGTTATTGCCTATCCTTTTGGTTAACAGGATGGAAGGCAAATTCCAGCATCTTCATTCTTAATGGTTTTTATAACATCATCCTGGTTGTTCTTCAAATGTAAAGTAATGACAAATGAAGGTTGACAATGTTGGTTCCCGCCCAACAGACTATTGTTGCTGGCATTCTTAGCACCAAGCAAATTGCCATGGCTTTTCTAAGATATTCCAAAATACAAGAAGAGATGGGCAGCCCAATTCTAACCTGTGCTGGAATAGGCAGGCTGGCTGGCCCGTGCTGTATCCAGTGCAGGGTTGGAGGTGGCTGCTGTGCAACTCAGTGTAAGGAGATAATGATCCCTTTACCCCAAGTAATGCCCTAGCCACCCCAATGGGGCTACTTGGATCTGTGCCAGGTAAATCGCTTGCGTAGATCCAAGCAGCCTGGTATAATGCCAGGCTGCTTGTGAGGGGGGTTGGGTTCCAGCCTAAGTGCTGGCAGCTGGCAGCTGGCCCCACCCTCTCTTGGGCTCAGTCCACTTGCCAGCTCACAGGTTGCCCACCCTCCCCCTGTCCCCAAATGGCCCCATTCCGTCCTCCCACCCTTCCAAACCCTCTGCACCGGCCTTTCCAGGTTGGTGTGAGCTTGCTCCAGTGCAGCAGAGGCCAGTTCTGGCCTCTGTAAGCCAGTGCACATCCTTGCACCGGCCCTGTCGACTCACAAGGAGGCTCAAACATGCCTTATGGCACATTTGTGACACTCCCGGGCTGACACAAGGGACTTGCACTGGCCCATTGTCGGGGCTGGACTGCATCCTAAAAGTATGTATTCAATATTTACACCCTCACTGCTTGTGGACAATCTCTACAATCATCGTAGGTTGGTGCCCATAGCCTTGTTGATCCTACAGAATGAGAAACATCAAGCAAGTGAGACAGTACAGTTGTCATTTTTTAAAAGCTAGTTTTATTATATTTTTTAAAGACATTGTTTGGAACTACATTTTTCCCCTTCTTTTTCAGTGTTCAGTATCCCAGGTGATGCTAAACTCTCAAAGCAATGTGTCAACTAATTTTATTTGATTGATTCATCTTCCAAATACCTCTGTTTGAAAAGTAGTATGTGGCCCAACTGCTAAAATTGCAAGGGTCACAACTGAAATATAGGAATGTAAGAACATAAGAACAGCCTCACTGGATCAGGTCATAGGCCCATCTAGTCCAGCTTCCTGTATCTCACAGCAGCCCACCAAATGCCCCAGGGAGCACACCAGATACAAGAACAAGAGACTTCATTCTGGTGCCTTCCCTTGCATCTGGCATTCTGACATAGCCCATTTCTAAAATCAGGAGGTTGAACATACACATCATGGCTTGTAACCCGTAATGGATTTTTCCTCCAGAAACTTGTCCAATCCCCTTTTAAAGGCATCCAGGCCAGATGCAGTCACCACATCCTGTGGCAAGGAGTTCCACAGACCAACCACACGCTGAGTAAAGAAATATTTTCTTTTGTCTGTCCTAACTCTCCCAACACTCAATTTTAGTGGATGTCCCCTGGTTCTGGTGTTATGTGAGAGTGTAAAGAGCATCTCTCTATCCACTCTGTCCATCTCTTGCATAATTTTGTATGTCTCAATCATGTTCCCCCTCAGGAGTCTCTTTTCTAGGCTGAAGAGGCCCAAACGCCGTAGCCTTTCCTCATAAGGAAGGTGCCCCAGCCCAGTAATCATCTTAGTCGCTCTCTTTTGCACCTTTTCCATTTCCACTATGTCCTTTTTGAGATGTGGCGACCAGAACTGGACTCAATACTCCAGGTGTGGCCTTACCATTGATTTGTACAATGGCATTATAATATTAGCTGTTTTGTTCTCAATACCTTTTCTAATGACCCCAAGCATAGAATTGGCCTTCTTTACTGCCACCGTACATTGGGTCAACACTTTCATCGACCTGTCCACCACCACCCCAAGATCTCTCTCCTGATCTGTCACAGACAGCTAAGAACCCATTAGCCTGTATGTGAAGTTTTGATTTTTTGGCCCCGATGTGCATGACCTTACACTTACTGACATTGAAATGCATCTGCCATTTTGCTGCCCATTCTGCCAGTTTGGAGAGATCCTTCTGGAGCTCCTCACAATCACTTCTGGTCTTCACGTCTCAGAAAAGTTTGGTGTCGTCTGCAAACTTAGCCACCTCACTCCTCACCCCTGTCTCCAGGTCATTTATGAAGAGGTTGAAAAGCACCAGTCCCAGGACAGATCCTTGGGGCACACCACTTTTCACCTCTCTCCATTGTGAAAATTGCCCATTGACACCCACTCTCTGTTTCCTGGTCTTCAACCAGGTCTCAATCCAGGAGAGGACCTGCCCTCTAATTCCCTAACTGTGGAATTTTTTCCGTAGCCTTTGGTGAGGGACCATGTCGAACGCCTTCTGAAAGTCCAGATGTATAATGTCCATGGGTTCTCCCGCATCCACATGCCTGTTGACCTTTTCAAAGAATTCTATAAGGTTCGTGAGGCAAGACTTACCCTTAGAGAAGCCATGCTGGGGTCTTTTTAGGCCTGTGCCAGCTATAGAGCTGGCACAAGTCCAAGGAGACAAAGGGAGAATGTTGGCAGGCTCAGGAAGGGATAGCATCCAGCACATATCATTTGTGCCATATGACACCCCATCTCACTTCTGACACATACCATCCCTTCCTGATCTGCCCTGATCATCCACTCACCCACTCCGTTCCACCCACCCTGCTCACATATCGACATGGCTGGGGCTTCTTGCCACTGCTACATGCAGAGTTCTCTTCAGTGTCTGTGGCAGTAGTCCAGAAGCCTCAACCAATGAGCACTTCCAGACTAGTGTTTGCAATGCCATGAAACATGCTGTGCTACTGAATGCGAGTTCTAGAGGCAAAGCTGCTTCATAGAATTGAGTGTGCATCTGTGAAGGCTACAATAATCAGTGGGTGTGCTGTCAGATTCCACATTGTATAGAAACAATCTCAAGACTTTTTTTCCAACACCATTTCTCAGTCAACGTGAAATTACCCATGGGGCAGACTAAGTGCAGAGCAGGAGCTGGCATGAAGCTGGGTATAGATAAGAGCTGGTTAATTAAATTGGGTCCCAACTGTAATATTTTTATTTACCTCCTGCTCTCTGACCAATTTCCCTCCCCCATCACTGAATGCAGCATGTGGTCTGTCAGAGCAGCTGCATCAGCACCAATGGTGGGGGATAGGATTGAACAGTCAGTTACAGCTCCAGCCTATTGAAATAAATGTCTGACAAAACAGAGAAGCTATAGCATAGGCAGTAATTGCTTTCAACCTCAATGACACATGAAAGGCAAGCTTGGTGTGGCACCCACAGTCTTGATCACATAGCTGAGCGTTCACATTCAAGATGCAAACAGAATTGCTTTAGATCAGCATGAGCAAAACCCTGGATCTGGTGCCCGTTGCGATCCTTCCCTGTTGTGAATGAAGCTTACCATTCTGCTGGAGAGCCTCTTCTCTGTACCTTCAATCATCCCCAACCTTCGCACTGGCCAACCGCTTCCAGGTTCCGTTGGCCTAGCAGGCCTTGTGCCTGGATTTCTGGGTAGACAAGGCTGGCCAGCACAAAGGTTGGGGACATTCAGAGATGCAGTGAAGAGGCTCCCCTGTGGAACAGTAAGGTCCGTTCACTCTGGGGAAGAATTTTCTGCTCTAGATGATTAGAGAATCATATCAGTGAGTCTCTGCTAAATCTTCTGTTCCAATGCCTTTTATTTACCCAATGTACCCAAGTTTGAATATTCCAGTGACTGACAAAGGGAGTAGGTCTCTGATGTACCTGTGGAGCTTCCCAGCCACAAGTTTTGCCATGTTCATTTTCGTGGGCAGGTCTGCTTTTCTTGTGTGTTTCTTGACACACATGGAGCTGCCAACTCCATTGAAGTCCACTAAGAAGCTGGCATGTGCATCTTTGAATTGGAGCACCTGGCTGTCTTCTTACATATAGTTGAGTAGATCTACTAAATGCCACTGATCTCTCTTTTATTTTTTGGTCCACTGTATTTAAAAAATCTGATGAAAATAGAAGTTCACCATTTTCCCACAGCATGTAATGTGTTCCACAGTGAGAGTGTGAACTGTAAATGTTCTGTTTTTAAAATGCATCCTGTTACTAGTTGTTCCCACAGGTAATGCACTGGAACAATTTAATAATTATGAAAATATTAATAATTAATTGTTTTTAACAGCCCTCAAGTATTTGTAGATGATTATGACCTACTTTGTTGTCACTTAGTTGAGTGTTAATATCTTCTTAAATTATTTCCTTCTCTCTCTCTGATCGCTCAAGTTCTGTTTTTACCTGAAGCACCAGGTCAGCCTCAAGAATTCTCACATTTTTTTGTCACCAAAAAGAATCCAATTTGCCTACCTCATCCTTATGCATTGATGCTTACTGCCAGATATGCGTTCATTTATTTAAATAGTTATGACTATTCTGCCACAATCACTGCATCTATCAAAGTCCTGATAGCAACAACTTGAGTATTCTTAATAGAGTATAGTATAAAAAGGGTCTGAGAGAGTGTATGTGAATTGCATTGTATGACTTAAGAACATAAGAACAGCCCCACTGGATCAGGCCATAGGCCCATCTAATCCAGCTTCCTGTATCTCACAGTGGCCCACCAAATGCCCCAGGGAGCACACCAGATAACAAGAGAACTGCACCCTGGTGCCCTCCCTTACATCTGACATTCTGACATAGCCCACCTGGGAATGATACCATAAATACTATGTGTTGTTACTGTGGCTGAATTCCTAGGTTCAGCCCATGAGGTTGTATCCTAAGGTTTATTTTCTCCAGCAGGAAAAGTTTTCTCTTCAGGAAGGAATCATAGATTCAGGAGAAGGTTTCTTTCTCTAGAGCAGGGGTGCTCAATAGGTGGATCGCGATCTGCCGGTAGATCGCGAGGCAAAATGAGTAGATCGCGGAGTGCTGACCCCCCCCTTCAGGTGCCTCTGGGAGGAAACGCCGGGAGTTAGGCCCATTGTACTCAATGGGGCTTACTCCCGGGTAAGTGTGGCTAGGATTGCAGCCTCACAGCCTAATCCTAGGCATGTCTACTCAGGAGTAAGTCCTGTTATACTCAGTGGGGCTCAAGGTACACCAACATACATTGTACACATAAATGATATATGTTATGATGGCGCGAACATTGTAAAAAAATCTCTGGTAGATCTCCGGGCCTTGCTGGGTTTCAAAGTAGCTCTCGAGCCAAAAAACTGTGAGCACCCCTTCTCTAGAGCAACGAGTCTTTCCTCCAGGGGATAGAAATCTGATGGTAACAACCAATCAGGGTTGTTTTCTGAACCCATTTCTGAACCCATCAGAAAATGGTCTCAGGATATTTCCCACACTCACCATTGTGTGTATCAAACCAAAAGCAGAGGCAGCTGACATTTGGACAATTCTTTTCATCCTGCCGATGTAACAGGAAAGCAGAAATAGATTTGCTGTTCTCCACCCACCACTCCAAAAGTGTTCCAGCAACTAACGTTACTTGTCTCACTGATTTCAATACTGATTTGCTTTAAATTTGAATATTAAAAATGTATACTGTGCCCACTAAAAGCGGTATTGCAGTTTCATTAGTTGTGATTTATTTAGGAAGCAAATGAATCTATCATTAAAAAGCTCTGTCTTCTGACATTCTAGGAATGAATGAATCAATTATGTTGAAAAGACTATTGTTTCCCTTCTTTCTCTTTTATCTGAAAAATAATGAAATAGAAAGCATTTTTTCTTCTCCTTTATGGAGCAGGCTATAGAAAATAGATATCGGACATCTTTTATAATATAACAATTTGCTTGCCAAAAGTTGATGGTGCAGAAGATTATTCATGTGCTTAATAATGTTTACATTTCACCTGCCATCTATTATTTAAAGTTACGGTCTGTGATCTCCCCATCACATAATGCTATGCTTCCTATAATTTCAGTACATAAGAAAATGTGACCATAAATGTGACATAGACAAATACTGACATGAAATTGGAGCTATGAAAAAAAAACTGCTCTGCTGCTTGAAAAATTCAATATCTCGAATGTTTCCCTGCTAAATTTGTCATAATTACCAGTGATTCATGGCTAGGCAGGGTAGTGGGTCTCTTACCAAAGGAATCATAATCAAGAGCCATATTGAAAAAGACATATTGACAGCATTCACTTTGATCTGATTACAGATGGCTTATTTGAAGCCACAGTTTCAGAGGACATCAGTGAGGATTTCCATAGCATCCCTTCAATCTTTCATACAGGCTGCTTAGCATTTTCCAAGCTAAAAACTGGATTCCAGCAGCAAGGCATTAGTCAACAGCTTAGATGCCAATGCATAAAAATATAGATCACTGACCTTGCTAGATATATTCATGACGGCTTCACAATTGTTGAATATTACCACCATGCTCGAGATTTTTGGGTTCAACAGCATGACCAACATGGAATATCCAAGCATGAAAATTAGAGGGGAGGGCTTAGGCAGGATTTGGTCTGCTGGCTGATGATATGACAGTGACCATAAGGGTGCATTTTCTTTTCCTTGACACTTTTGGTCAATGCTATTCCTAAATGATAAGTGACACTGGGGTGCTTCAACCCACACCTTCCTCTAATACAGTCTGTGTTTACTTTCCCATTTTTGGAAAGCAGGTCTATGCCCTGCTCACACTGGTGCTGTGGGATAGTAAAAGAATTGCAAGATGATTATAGACATATGGAGTAATATCACAGAAGGTTAGCAAAACATCAGACCTTATGAGCAAGGATGGTCTAATACAGTGGTTCTCAAATTGTTGGGTCGTAACCCACCAATTAATGTAAAGGTCACCTGTCCCTTTAAGGGGTGGGGGGAAGGGGAAGGGGAAATGCAGGGAAGCGATCCCCAGGATCACATCCATGTGGGGGGCAAGGGGGGGTGCTTGTGACTTACTTTATGAAGGCAGGGCTGCAGCAGGCTGCAGGAGGTGTGGGGAGCCCTGCACAGCCCTCTGCAGCGCTCCCCTAGGCTAGGAACATTTGGAAAAAGCGGGCGCAAAGCACTTCCATTTTGCAGGAGGTGCTTTGCGCCTGCTATTACAGAACAGGGATTGTGTCGCTGCCCTAGCCCTTCCCCCACAAAGCCTTACTGAGGGAATAAAGCTCTCTCAAAGTTTGAGACCCACTGGTCTAATATGATCTGCTACATTGCACCATGCCTGATCTGATGGCAGTGAGTGCCTCCCCCCCCCCCAAAAAAAAAAAAAAATAATTCTGTGACTTCTCTTCCCACCTCATTCCTTCCCATGGAATTCTTTTCCACAACACATTAAGTGTTCCCAACATTTTCTGTTTTATTTGCAGGGACTGCATGAAGAAGTAGTGCAGTTAGTGGATACAGGCCCAGATTGTTGCTGCCTGTAAATTTTTTTTTTAGATGAGAGCAGCATTCCCTAGCTTTTCATCTGCTCCTTCTGATGTGATTCCTTTAAACAAATTAGGAAGAGCATATGGAACCATGCAAGAAGGAATGAGGTGGGTGGATCAGTGGTAGTCCTGACCCCTGTGCTACCTCAGGTGAGCCTTGAAATGCTACTTCTGCCACTTCTCAGGGACCTCCCCGATCTCTGACATGACCTTAGAAGGCCTTCTGAGGACCAGAGAGCACTTGCAAACACTGGCCCCCCTAGGTACACCAGGGATGTAGATTGATGCAGTTCCATCCAAAGTGGGCTGGCAGGGCGAAGAGCACCCTCATTCTGTCACTCTACCTGCCACCAAATTCAACATGAGCTGCATCTTCTTCTTCATGGATGGGCAGGTGTGCATGTGACATGGGAACAAGGTACAAGAGGACTCTTCCCACTCCCATTATATTCCTTAATTCTGCAGATTTATTCTACACTTAGTGCAACACCTTGGGGGTACCAGTGTAAACAGGAGAATTTTTAATATTAATTTAGAAGGGTCAGACACAGCCACTCTTTCCCATTGGTGCCCCTGTGCCCCAGCGATCTCCACTTCCACTGAGGTTGGGCCAGGTAGGGCCGTGACACAGGGATGTCATGGCAGTGGGGCCAAGTACATGCTATACTATGAAGTACCACTACTGGTTCTATTATCCCTGGTTGAAAAGCCCAAGTGTAAGAGCACACAGGTTAGTCACAATCCAAGAAACAGCAAGTGTGCTTGAGGGAGCTGTCTCGTGACCAGTGTCTCTTCAAGATCCAAATACTCCCTATTTTTACCACGCTGGTGGAACACATGTTCCACTGGTTCCAGCAGCTGTAAAGTGTGCAGATGCAGCCTGTACTGCTGGAGTGCCAGTGGGAAGGCCAGAGCCTTCCTCTGCATGTTGGTGAATCTATGGTTACCTGCTGCAGGAGATAAGCTGTGCAGGAGGTTGGAGGGAAACAGGGGAGGGGTGCAGAATGGGGTGGTGTCATGGGTGGGGAGGTGGATGGATCAGGCCCAGGAGGGGCCGTGATCTGCAGGCATGGCACACGTTGAATCCCATCCTCCTTCCCCAGATTGAATCCCAACCTCCTTCCCCAGACTACACCAGTGATTGAGATGGTGCAGGTCCGAGTTGCCTCATAATGGCTGCTGGGGCTTGCCCCGGGCCAAGGAGAAGCCAGAACTCCCCCACAGGATGCAGCGGAAGTGCATTGCCGCACGAGCAGTTGGGTAGGATTCGGCCATTAATGTATTCTGATTTTGTACGAGTGAGATTCTTGAGTCTGATGAGTATCAGCTATGCATTACTCATGCTGGGTTTGTTGTGTGCTCTTTTCTTTTCGCCTGTTTTGCTATGATAGTTGTACATTTTATTTTTAAATATTGTCATTGTATCTATTTTTGAGGGATTGTTGTCATTGTCATTACTGTTTTCATTATAAATCGCCGGAGGTGTTTTAGCAGTAAAGTGGTCCCATCACATTTTATAAAGAAAAATTAAACAAAGAAAATTCTACCACTTGGTGCCAGCTCAGAAATTTCAGTCAATAAGGAGCAAGGATAGAGGAGTTATAATGATAGTTATCTTCTCGTTTTGATGTCTTGTCTTTATGTTTAACTTCAGACATCTTTTCTTGTTAAATGACCAGATGAATCTCTACAAGCTCAGTACCATATGTGTGTTCCCAGATGCCCAGATGCTTGTTGTCTGCGAATAACTGGGAATTTGAAGAGAATGGAGAGATGCCACATCCAGAATGGTGAGTGAGTGAGGGGGCAATCCTCTGGCACTGCTGTACCAGTGGGGCATGTGCTGCATCCTGCAATTGGGGGGGACGGACGGACAGTTAAGGAGGCCTCCTCAAGGTAAGGCAATGTTTGTTCCCTTACCTCAGAGTTGCATTGCCTTTACCTTGGTGCTGGAAAGATGGTTAGGAATGCGTCCTGAGTGAGTGAGTGAGTGAGTGCGTGCCCAATCCTAGCTTTCCCCTCACACTGTATCCAGCAGAGGGGTGGATTGGGAGTATTCTGACGGGAAAGGGGATGTACATCCCCTTACTTCCCCATAAGCCTCCCATCCCTCAATGCATCTCCTGAGTCTGCAACAGTTCTATAGCTGCCGCAAGTCCAAGGAGAGAAAGGGGCAGGTAGACTTCCAAAAGGGAAGATAGGATCCAACACATGCCATCCCTGCTGGATCCCCACAGCCCCCTTTGTTCCCATTCCTTTCATTTTTCCCACCCCGTTTTGTCCCTTTCCCACTTTCTCCACAGCCTTACCTGCTCCAGTGCATGTGAACAGGTCCTGTTACAGATGGGGAGCTCTGCCACCTCTTGTGGCAGAGCTCATAAAATGGTCACTGATGTAGTGCACCATGCACTGCTGGCCATTTTCCGACAGCAGAAGAGCTACGGCTGGCAGCCCAATCCTGCATAGGATTGGGCTGTGAAGGAGTGAGTGAGTGATTAAAGATGCTGCTTTGCCAAGTGATATATTGCTTGCAGGGCATATAACCTGACTACCTGGTCACTCCCTATCATTGCACTAGTTTGTGAGGTAAATATTACCACACCTGCTCCTGAGAAGAAGTTCATGGATGTGTTAAGATAATTTTCCACTACCCCCCCAGCACAGCTGTTTTTCACTGTGCTATGTACCCTGAATGCTCCTGCCAGCACAGATCCTAGTCTCAGCTTCATCCTGGCCACTGCTTCTCAAAAATACGTTTTTTGGCTGCAAGACATCACCCCAAATCTCCGTAATAATTTCCATGATGGCTGTGTGTTTCCAATGCCTAACACAGGTCTTGCTACCAGGAATCAGTGTGTTCATTTTGTAGCCCAACAGAGGCTAGACCTGCCAGAGAATAACTCAAGAGTATTGTAACACATTTTGGAGGGATTATCTCTTTTGGCCCCCTCAGAGACACCCATCGTCCTGATTTTACACTGCCATGTGTGGCAATCCAAATCAATTAATTCAGCTTTAAGACCCTTAATACCATTACTGTTCTTTGCTGGCTGGGATTTAGTATCCCTATGGCTGTCCTCTCACTCAGAAATCCTGTGTTCTGCCTCCACCACACTTGCCAATAAGCCTTGCAGGACATTCTGCTAATCGGTAAGGAAGAATGTAGGTCTGGAAACAGGCAGTCATATATGTGGAACAAACAGTAGTGGCAGGAGGGCCTTATACAATGTCTGTAGAATCCCTTTCAAGATTAACTCCTAGGAGCAAGCTATCCCATTTGTGTTATGGGTAGACCGGACATGTCTCCTAGTCAGTCCCATGGTCAGATCCCAGAGCTTTGATTGTTAAACTTGCCATGTTGCATCTTAAATATTTTTCCCAGCAGTCTTGAGCCAGCAATCATGATTTCCTCCCTAACTTTACCATTGCCTATATGCACATCGATGAAACATTGCAATAAACAATCTTGATATGATTGTGCATGCATTTGTTGGAAGATGGCAGATTCAGTGGCAGCAGTAACACCAATATCCCTCTTCCGAGCCTTGATCTGCCTTTGTGTGTCCACTCAGACTTGCACTAGTTGTATAGCTGGAACAGGCCTGAGTAGAACAAATCTTCCCTTACTCTGAGGAGGACTTCTCACCCAAAACTCCCCTGTGAGATGCAGCATGCACTCTGTTGGCATGGCTGCATCACAGTAGGTCTGCAACATGCTGCTCCCACATCATACCACCTCCCCGGGATATTCACCGAGGCCAACGGAGCCTCACGCAATGCACAGCATCACTCAAAAAGGCTTCTGAGGCTTCTTGCGGTTTCCTGACAAAACCAGAAGTATTGCTTAAGATCACACAAGTAGCCTCAGAAGTCTTTCCATGTGTTGCTGAGTGTAACGTGATGCTTCGTGGAACAGCTCCAACAGGCAAGTGGGGCAGGGTGGTGTGGTGGGCGGAGGCAGCAGCAGTGGGGGCGTGGTGAATGTGGTGCCCGGGGATTTTGCCCCCTCTGCCCCCACCCCAGGTCCACCACTGCTGCATCATTGTTTGGGAAATTAGGTAGGACTGTGCTGTAAGATGCTTGCATCACAGTTCTATTGGAGAACTGGGAATGGGACCAAGTTATAGATGGAAGCTGACCAGGTTAAAAAGGTTCCACCACTTATATGCAAACTATCTTGGGATGCAAATGGAACTGTAAAGTCAGCTTAAACATACTTTGAAGTGATGAGATGCTTTTTTCACTTCCAACAAAACTACAAAGGCTGTGAGAATAGTCTTTCTTGCAATAATGATAATGATCTTACATTAATGGAGAGCCTTTCATCCCCAAAATGCTTTATACATTTATTAATTGCTGCATGAACTCAGTTCACCTTGCTGTGAAATGCAGTCACCAGAGGGATGAAATGTAGGATGAGTTTAATAATGCTGCATTTGCACCAAATTATGGTCTGAATCGGAGTCACTCCAGTTTACTCAGTGGAACTATACCTAGACTACCTGAAGCATATATATAAAACTGAAGTCCCTTACATCCCTACTCAAAATTATATTTCGAGTACATAACTTGAATGAAGGAGTAGAGGGAACCCATCAAATTTGCAGATGACACTAAATTGGAAGGTTTCACTAAAATCCTAGAGAACAGGAACATGATCCAAGAATATTTTGGTAGTATAGAGAACTGGGCAAATGTGAACAAAATAAATTGCAAGAGGGGTATATGTAAAGTTCTGCATTGGGGTAGGAATATCAGAGGCACAAATATAGGATTGGAGATAATTGCAGTAGTATGTGTGGAAAAAGACCAATTCAATTTCAAAAACCTTTATTAGGCGTAAAAGACCAAGGTGTTTCATGAGATGGCAAGCTAAACATGATTAGGCAGTATGATACGGTAGCACAAAAAGGTAAAAGCAATTCTCTGCTGCATCAACAGAAGTAAAGAATTCAGACTGAGGGCCAGCCAGAAGTATATTCGTAGAATCCACATTGATAGCCCAGTCCTAACCAACTTTCCAGCACTGATGCAGTCATATCAATGCACTGCATTCTGTGTTTGGGGCAGTCATGAAAGCCTCCTTCATTTGTTCCCTTACCTTGGGACTACACTGTGGCTGCATCAGCACTGGGAAGTTCGTTAGTATTGGGCTGTCTGAAAGTACTTACTTAGGGCCCAATCCTAAAATCAGCCAGTGCTGGGTGTTGTAAATGTGCCGTAAAGCATGTTTACAGCACCTGCCAATTAAGGAGCACTGGTGCTGGACCTACACCAGTCAGGCACTGGGCCCAGCACCAGTAGGAAGAGGACATGCTACCACTGGGGGTCATAGAAACTGAGTGGGGGAACAGGGAGGGTGGGAGGAGGGTGGGGGGAAGAACCAGGGTGGAAGGAGGGTGGGATTGACAGAGCTCTGCTCTGCAAAATAGCTGGTGCAGACTTGAGAAGACCATTGCAGGGCTTGGGGTTTCCCTTGAGGAGACCTCCAGCTGCTTCCCAGCACCTGCTGGATGCAGCAGTTGCTGCTTTGGCGCTGCTGCTTCAGCGGGTGCTGGGAAGCTCAGAACTGGGCTGTTAGTATTCTTACAGTCCAAGAATTTAAGTAAAATTTAATATATATGTAATATCTGGTCTGATATATATAATACATACAGCTTTTGGTACAGACGGTAGCTGCTGTTCAGTTACTTTGCCTACAGTGAAAGTGTGAAAGAACACTTTCTTTTACACTTTGCAGACGTATGTGCTAAGAAACATTTAATCTAGACAGCATAAAGCCTCAGGTGTCGCTCAGGATTGAAGCAAAATTATATTTTTATGAAAAGCATATCTTTTTGCGTCAATTATCTGTTATTTGGCCTTCAAAGTTGTCAGCTCTTCTAATGGAAATGTCAACTGTGCTGAAGTTCAACGGGTCCCCCAGTCCTGCCACAGTAAGCTGAAATTATACAAACAGGAGACACATGACTTATAAGGTCATTTAGATGGTTGGACAAGATCAGTCATTTTGTCCAGCATGCTGGTTTATTTTCAACTTCATGCTCCCACTTTTAAGAAAACTGGAACAGGTGAGTAGCTGGTTGGTTTTCACTCTCTCAGAGACAAATCTTGGGCACAGCAGCCTGGTTAGTACTAATTCATAGATAACTGTTTGTTCACCCTGTTACGATGCTCTGTGATTTGGTAAGTGACTCCAGGGCCTGAAATGTAATGCTCAGGAATTACAGGAAATAGTCTAGTGGACTGTGAGCAATGCAGCCACACTACAGTTCAAGCAGTGGCCTTCTTTGCCCAGCCCAGCCCAGCCCCTGCACACCAAACCTTTGCAGACTGGGTATTTGGCTAGCCATGCAGTGAGGAGGAGGCAATGTTGTAACATGTCACAATGATGCACAGCTACCAAAGGTGTCTATGCACCGGCATGGACCCCTGAGAGGAAATGGTGCTTGGGTCATGTACTCTTTTCAAGGGATGTAATTGTAATGGATATAATCATAATTCAAATTGTAATGGCCAATTCGGTGGAGGGTAAAAACTGAAATATTTCCAAATCTAGGCGAACCCTAACCAGAGCATTCCTCTCTACTTCTAATCTTTCCCAGCACAGAATGCTGCCCTTGTAAACACTGAGAAGAAGACACTAAACTGAAACACTGACCCTTCAGGTTTGGATTTGGGTGTGGTTTCCCTTGCCCACAGTCTGACCCTCACAATCAGAGCTGGAAAAGGCTTTAGGAGCCCTGCACAAAGCTCTCTCATGGGGCAGAGTTGCTCTTTCCCACCCTCAGAGAGAACCTTGGGGGGGGGGCATCCCATTTGTAGATGGGTTGTGGGGTTAAAACAGTGGTGGCACAAATCTTTCAGTTGCCTCACTCCACCTCTGCCACCAGTACAGGGAATGATCAGGGGTCCGCCCAGCCAGTCAAACTCTTGGCCATAGCCTGATGTGGCTGACTCTTGGCACTGCCTTTGCTGACACTTACTATGCTTTCTTCCATTGCTTCTTCACAAAAGGATGATGCACCACAGAACACTTGAATGTTGGATGACTGTCTGGTCAAATAGCTTTACCCCCTGTTCACCTCAATGCTTAGGCGGCTTGGTGGTGTGTTCCCATGCAAATAACTCTTGTTTTTACTTTTTATTGCACCTCTTAATATGGCTGTTTTGACATGAACACAAGCATTGGGCACAATCCTAACCAGGTCTACTCAGAAGTAAGTCCTATTTTGTTCAATGGGGCTTTCTCTCAGGAAAGTGTGGTTAGGATTGCAGCCATTTACTCTAAGTCTTCCCATTCACTCTACCTGGAAGATGGTAGGAGATGCCAGAGTGCTATCCCATGTGTCCATGTGTTCATGTTAAAGGCACATCATTACAGAGGATTTGTGTGTTGTTTCCGTTATGGAGAATATAGATTTTATGTTATCACAATCATCTGTTTTATTCTAGATTGTAGCCCAAGAACTTCAATGAAGTTTTGGTTGTTTAAAAAGACAAGATGTGAAGACACCACGGAACCGGTAACATTCCATGAATGTATCACTCACATCACCATATGGACCCACATGACCAGATGTAGTTTTCAGCTGCGGCATTGAAGGCAGTGAGATAGAAACCATTCCCCCCCCCCCCCATGCAGTCTCACTGGGTTTAGCCTTAGGGTTAAGCTGGAGGCATTCTCTTGGGATTTGCTAGCTTTTACTTATTCAGGATTGGAATTTCTAGGTAACTAAGCTGGGTGTGACACTCTCACATTCCTTTTAACAAACATGGCTAAGAGAAGAAGAGCCCAGATGTGAGCCAGTTCATAGCACCAGTCCTAGATATTAGAAGGCATAGTCCCATTAAAGAGGACACCTGTCTTGTCTTATTGCGCTTCAGAGTGACTCTTCACAGAGACTCTCACTGCAAAAGCAAGAGATCTACGAAGAAGAGAAATGGAACAAAATAGTCTGACAACCCGATCCTGTCTAACCCCCCACCACCACCACCATCAAGCAGCCATGCCACTGGAACAAGCGCTGTATCCTTTGGGGGAACAGTTACAGAGACCTTCTTCAGGTAAGGGTAATGTAACATTTGTTCCCGTGCCCTAGGGTAAGCCTCCACTGCTCCAATGTATCTGCTCAGATTACTGGCACAAGTTTGAGTGGACCCAGATAGATAGACTGAGGCTGGGAAGGGGGATACTTCCAGAGCTGCTGTTGCCAATATCTATCCCCTTCCTTCTCTTGACACGCCACTGCTCTACCCTGGTCCTCAGTCCATTCCGCCTGCCTTCATCCACTGCCCACCCCTGCACCAGCTTAGTGTTTTGGGGCTCACCTGGTGACTGCTGTTGCATAGGTATGGCCAGGTGTCATTTGCAAACAGCAGCCTGGCTGCACTCAATGGTGAACAGCGTTTTGCAACAGCTATACAGTGCACCACGTTGATGGAATGTGCATTTCAGCAAAGCCACAGCCTGATAAGCTTGGGTTGTCAGTGAACAAATCCAGAGCAGCTCAAGTCAATGCCAACTCTGACAGAGTTCCAAAGTCAATATTTGCTTATGTTTCATTTGTACCTCAAAGACTGCTTTCCTTATGCATTTTCCAACTTTTGACATTTTTCTGATTTTCCACAAACTTTACTTGTTTAATTGTTTACTTATTTATTTAAGTGTTTGTTTTCTTAAGGGCACAAGATAAATGGGGCTGTTTTAGAAACCTCTGTATTCATTGTTTACAGTATACATCTTTTGAGTCAACAGAACTATAAGGACTAATGACCGGCCATTTCTTTCATTTGGCAGATGTCTGGCTAATAGCCCAGGGAACCTAAGATGATGTTTCTACGAAGTTGTTAATGGGAGTTAATGGTTGGGAAGTAGCTGGTGATCTCTTTTGGGAGAATAGATGTTATCTATTAGATGTAATAGATGTATTACATCTAGTCTAATATACTATTAGTGTGTGTGTGTGTGTATACACACACACTAATAGTATGTATCAGATGTAATAGTTATCAGAGTTTAGAAGAGGTTTGGTCCTTTCTGCTGCACAACCATCTGATGTAAGCATGTGAAGGTGACGAAACAGTAAATCCATAGTTTGACTCAGACTGAGGGCCCAATCCTAACCAACTTTCCAGTGCTGATGGAGCCACAATGCAACCCTGAAGTAAAGGAACAAATATTCCCTTACCTTGAGAAGAGCTGTGTGACTGCCTTCCGACCACATAATGCAGCAGAGATATGAAAATCCAATGCAGCTTGACTTGAGTCAAGTCACAAGTCTCCACTCCCTGTGACTCGAGTCAAAAATGAGTCCTAATGGGGAGCAGTTTCCGAGTTGACTGGAGTGTTTTTGTGACTTGAAAAGACTCAAGTCACAAGTTTTTTTGATACAAGTGTCAGGTGCGGGGGGGGGGGGGGAAATGGCTCTGCTGCTGGGGTGTGTGTGTGTGTGCATGTTGGAGTTCTCTTTAACCACTCCCCTGCTGCCCAATTCCATCTGTAAAGAGTGCAGAAGAGTGTGGGATGGACTGCGTGAGAGTAGGGACAGAAACGGCAAGAGGGAGGAGGGTCATGTGCAGCAGCTGCAAGGTTTACCAGAATGACCCATTCCTTTGCAGCAGTACTTAGAAGTAGTCCCACTGCAGCTGTACATTCAATGGGGCTTCCTCCCCCCAAGTAAGAATGGAGCTCACAGCAGCGATTCAATTGGAAAGCATGATCTCTACAAACCCAACCCCCTCACTTCCCTGTCTCCTTTCTCCCTAGGCTTCTCCAGCCAATCCTAAGGCAAGAACCCCCTTGGGCTCCTTCTTCTGCCCTGCCTCAACCAAAGGAAAAAAAACCATACTGCCCATTCTACATCCAATGACCATTGGTTCCTTTAGAGATGGGCAAGAGAAACCGCTCACGTCTCCGGCCCGATGCAAAAGCAAAACCAAAACAGTAACTTTTCCCTGTGTCCTGGCTGGAGTTTCCCTGCTGCTCTCCCGATCTGAATGATGGCCCCACAAGTTTTTCACGCTGCAAAAACAGTAAACAATCACACCCAGATACAGACAGACTTGAATCTGCACATGTGATGACCGAGTGCTGCGTGAGGGACACTTGACTTGAGTGTTTTGCCAAGTCTTCCACATGCGTGACTTGAGTGTACATGAGTCAGTGAAAAACACTGATCTTCGTAATGAAGACTTCAGTCACCTGACTTGAGTTCCCATCCCTGGAATGCAATGCATGCCCCATTAGCATGGCTGCATCAGCACTGTAAAGTTGGATAGACGGCTTGTAACCTTGGGGTCCAGAAGTGACTCTTTCTAGGGATCTGATATGAGCTAGTCGACCTGCTGCCTTGTAGGAGCTTGCATGCCTCTTGCCCTCTTGTGCATTATTTGCATATTTGTAAACAAGAACAACATTACATCCAGTCCTCTAGCAATCTCTCCAGGTTGAACCACCCCAAGGAACTTCTTATTGCTCAGAGGAGGAGGGAGTGCATAACATACTTTTAAAAGTCTCAAATGTTATTACCATCAATAAAAGTGATGACATCATCCTCATATTCTTTTGTGCATCCCTTGTCAATCAGCTTTAGAAAACCTATTTTATCCCTTTATCAAAGCATGATTGTTACCAGTGACATATGTTAAGCTACTCATTCCAGTTTGATTGCATCTCTTCTTTTCCTTTCGGAAATGAATTTATATTCTAATACAGGTCACTGTCACAAAATTTTGTTTTCTTTTGTTTTGCTTCTCTGACATGCACCTTTAATTTAATTATCTGTTGGCTAGCAGTTTTAAAACTGCATTTATTTGCCTTTGGAACTTCATAGTCAACATGTAATTCTTGTAGAGAAGAAGGTAAAAGGAGAAGGAAAAATTAGTGGATTATTATTATTATTATTATTATTAACTTTATTTTTACCCCACCTTTCTCCCCGAAGGGACTCAAGGTGGCTTACAAACAAGGTTAAAAAACAACTTACAAAACAATTTAAAAACAAATAAAAACATAACATATCATAAAAACAGTAGTCAGATAAGAAAAAAATAACCAGGTGAAAGAGCATAGTGCAGCAAATTAGAAAAGGATCAGGCCTGTAACCAGATGTTAAAAAAGATATTAAAAGATGTTTAAAAAGATGTTAAAATTAAATTAAAGACTAAATTAAATTGTATTTCATTTGCAAGTATAGTCTTTACTTATTACCTTCAAAATGTAACAATCTAATACCAGAGCAACTGAAAGCTGTGGGTATACTCTCTTTTTTTGCTCAGCATGAAGCATCCACCAAGATTATAGTGCAAGAACTGTTCTACCAAGTCACTTTTGGGGGGGCTAATCATCCATAAGTAATTTATATTGTTACGTTTTAATAGTCATATCTTCATCATAGTATGCCTTTGTTCCCTTTCAGTTTTAAGGTGTGCTGATGTATATATCACATTTGTATCAAACATATCTTCAAAAAGCTCCATGTGGTATTCATGGGGTTAATCTAATTCCATTTTCTCAACAACCATTTGAGATAGATTTAGGGCACAATCCTAACCAGGTCTGGTAAGTCCTATTTTGTTCAATGGGGCTTACTCTCAGGAAAGTATGGTTAGGATTGCAGCCTTAGACTGAGACAGATTAGCCAATCTGTTTAAGACTACCCCTTAAATTTCATTTTATTGAGCTTAGATTTGAACCTTTGCTATCAATTCGCTCTCTGAGGCAGTTGCCTAAATGTATGCAAAGTGAAACATCTATACCAAAATGAGGATATTCTCCTTATTCACACCTGCCTATTTTTAAGAACTATCTTAAAATAAAAGTGCCAACACGTAAATTGCTGCTATCTGTGTCTTATAGTGTATTTCTTTTGATGAGTTGGTAAAATGCAATGGCAGCCTGTGGGGTGTTCACACACAAGGCCTGTTCATTTCTTCATCTGCTGTTGCTTGCCGCAGGATGTCTTGGGGTGACCCCTAGGCTTCAAAAGGGATAGGCTTCAAAGGTTTCTCACTCATAAGAAGAGTCTCACTGGATGACATCAGTGTCCCATCTATTCCAGCATTTTGTTTCTTATAAGAGCCAACCAGGTGCCTCTGAAAAGCCCAGCAACAGGAGACAGACATACATCTCTTCCATCACTGCTCTCCCCCACCTCATGTTCAGAAAACTATGGCCTGGAGTTAGCACGACTAATCCAATAGCCACTTGTTGTGTATGAAGGAGTTAATTGAAAGAAGAGGGTTTGTGAGTAACTGGGAGTGAGTAATTAGTCTGTTAGCCCAGAGCTTTGCAACAGGTGTGGATGATCTGTAGGGATTTTTGGGGGTGGAGTTATGGGAATATAGGCTGAGCTATTGCCTTTGTTGGTGTGCTGTTTTTGACCAATGGAATAAACTGGAGAAGTGGATGCTAATTGGTCTGTGTTTATTGCATATGGACCCACGATACTACACACTGATAGCCTATTCCTCAATCCATTTGTCTGAACCCCTTTTACACTTATCTTAGTAGTCATCACCACATCTTGGAGTAGCAAATTTTGTATACACATAGTTATATGCTGTGTGAATTAGTACATCCTTTTACCCAGGCTAAATCTCCTGCTGGTTAGTTTCATGGGATGACCCCTGGGTCTTGTGTTATCTTCCTTCTAAACAGAAAAGCCCCAAACATTATAGCCTTTTCTTGTTGTGAAAAGTACATCCCCCTTTTCATGGGGGGATGCATGTAATCTGGGGGATTGCATGTAACCTGGCAAGTACTGCTTCATGTAATCTGTGCAGCCATGCACCTGTAAGAGAAGCCCCACACAACTGAAAAGTTTTCATGCACCTATCCCTTCCTTTGGTTATCTCCTTTGATTCCTGCTGGAGTGAACCCAGGCAATGTGTGCCTGTTGCTGACAGAATGATGCTTGGAAGTCAGACATAAGTGCACATCACAAATAGAAGCAATCTGTAAGGAGAGAAGCCAGGCACTTGTGCTGTGCAGGCAGAAGTGATACTTGTAAGTGCAATTCCATCTCCTAAGGATATCATGGGGAAAGGTACAAAGAACTATCTACATTGTACAAAGAGCAAAGGTGCAAAGAAGGGGTACTAAAGTAATCAGAAGCTTTTTAGTTTGGGAAAAAAGGTGAGGAAAGTGGGGTATTAAGGCTGGGAAGAAACTAGGGGTTTATAAAATTATACATTGTTTGGCCTGGGAAGCAGAAAGAAAGAACCTCAAAATGTCACAATAATTTTATCAATGCCCCCAGAAAAACACAACATCTTAAGGAAGTTTAATAAGGTCCCATTCCCAGCTTCAATCCTTGGCATGCCTAAGTAGGGCTGGAATTTCTGGTAACAGACCCTGATTTAGAGACCCAGCCTCAATCCTATACACACTTTCCTGGGAGTGACCCATTAACTATAATGGGACTTACTTCTGAGTAGACATGCATAGGATTGGGCTCTAAGTCTCATTGAACACAATAGAACTAAGAGCCCAATCCTATGTGTGTCTTCTCTGAAGTAAGTCCTAGTATAGTCAATGGGGCTTACTCCCAGGAACATGTGGATAGGATTGTAACCTTAGTAGACATGGATAGGATTGTGTTGTAAATCTGTGTTTTTAGAGGGTCTGTTACCATTTTAGCATAAAGTATTCACTAGTTGGAGGATATTTTTAGTAAGTTTGTATCAGTCCCTCACTCACACAGGTGTAGATTTCAAAATGTAAGTATTGGAGCCAAATGGCCATTGTATGTCATGTTTGAAAATTCTGTATAAAGATTAAATGTATGTAAGGACCAATTCTATCCCCCACCACCAGCACTGATGCACAAACACCGGAGTGGTGTGTGCTGCATCCTATGGTGGAGGGGGCACTTGGGTAGCCTGCAGGACATAAGTACAAATATTTCTACTTCATCGCCTCTTTGCCTACTCTTTTGGTGGCATATGTCTGACAAAAGGGGCCCGGAGGTTTGAAAAGGATTGCTGAATCCATCTCAATTATAACCTGAAGGCATTGTAATTGCCGTGTTATAGATATAGATATTTTTATGAAAAGATCGATGGCAAACATGTGCATCCTGTTCAAACATAAATGAAGACTGTTCTGTTCTGAAGGCCTGCAATTTGCAGATGCTCACAAAACTATCAGGACAGGAGTACAGCGCATACTCTGATGAACTCATGTTTGGAGGAATTCAGCTAGAAACTTAATACTCTGTGTATGCCATTTCGGGGTTAATAACATTTGGCAATTCTAGAAGGATGTTGTTACCAGAAATTATTGCTATTGTGAGTTGGTACTGTGCTCATCTAACAGCCCGTTGCTCTGCTGTTGGGTTTCACTGAAGGATCACATGTTCCACTAGCAGAACCAGTAGGATCCAGGCAGAAGTTGCACTATGGTTTCAAGCACTCTGGCACTGCTAGAAGGAAGGTTGGCAACCTTCAGTCTCGAAAGACTATGGTATAAGCCTACAGCACCCAGTATTCCCAGGCAGTCTCCCATCCAAGTACTAACCAGGCCTGACCCTGCTTAGCTTCTGAGATCAGACGAGATCAGGCATGTGCAGGGTAACAGTTGCTTGCAAGCGTGACAAGGCCACTAGTGCAGTCACTGGCAGCCACGCATGCAGGCTGGTGGTGAAGGCTCCATTTGCTGACGAGAGGCGAACAGTGGGAGGGACAGAGGGGGAGGGGGAGGATTTGGGGCGTTTCTGGAAATTGAGGGGGAGGAACCAGGGCCAGAAGGGAGTGGATCTGGTAGCAATGGCATACACCAGATCCTATCTCCTCCATTTCAAGCCTCCCCACCCCCTTTGTTTCCTTGAACCTGTGCCAGTGAAATCGCTGGCACACATCCAAAGAAACCCATTGCAGAGTGGGGTGCTTAAGGAGGGTTAAAGGGATTTATCCACTTTCCCCTCTGAAGCCTCTCAATCCACACACCCCCGCCCCCCGAACCCCTACACTGGATATAGCACACCTGTTTTTGGCACAGCTGCACCAGTAGGGGGTTGAAGCATAGAATTGGACTCTTATTTTTATTTCCCTTCTCTAATATTGTTAAATTTTCCCCGTAACAAAATTGTGTGTTGCAATATGGTGTATTGCACTTTTCACCTTCACCTTCTTCTTCCTCTTTCCCTGCTGAACCATTGAGCTGTGGCCTTGGACTCCACAAAGGGTCTCAACACACAAAATAGTTTCCCCCATCTGCACAAGTTAACCCATGTTTAAAAGCACATCCAGTCATGTGCTCCACCCCAGAATAATCAATCCAAATAATTTCCCTTGTTAACAAATATTTTGCCTCGTCTTATTCTCTTGGCGTGCGGAATGGGGCCATGGTCACAAACGACGTTATCCAAAGTTGACGGCAATCTTTCTCTGAAATTAGAAGCGATATGGTAATTAGGTCAAAAAGTGACTGGCAGAGAGTGGCTTGTAACATTCATCATTGTAATGTTCAACGTGGATGTGATTATATAATTTCCCTTCTGTTCTGTTCATTCTGAATGTTATGAACTTTAGTAATGCTTGATTTATATCTCTAGCTACTTTTTTGCATAAAGACCAAATGTAACATTTTTAATAATTAAGTCCTCAAAGAGTTGTTCCCTCTTTATTATTGCAACGGGAGACCAGATGGTTGAAAACAAGGGTCTCAGTCTTGGCTGTTTTTCATTGATGCAGAAGAGAGAGAAGAAAGTGGTAAGTACTAGCAGCCGGGCCCCCTTGGGCAAAAACAACTGCGAATAGAATGAGTCACAGCGCTGGAGGGACTTGAACAGAATGCCCACTGTTTCTTGATCTCTCATTTCTTACATGGAAGGTTGAACACAGATGGAAAGGGAACATTTTTTTTTAAACCCGTAGCCCTCCTTGAGGCTAGGAATGAAGGAGTGGGATTACTTTGTGCCTCGTCTAACTAATTTTTGGGAATGACAATTATTTTCTGTTCCAGTTTCATTGACAATGAGAGGATATGTAATGGAGATTTTGAGAGGATATGCTTCAATACATCAGTTTGCTCTCAATTTAAAAAAAGTATGCATGTTAAAAGAGAAAAATGTTATAGATCAACAATGAAACTCATTTCTTAAAAGAAATCTGTAAAGCCAATGTACATCAGTACGTTGTCAGAACAGATTTGAGAGTATATGCAAACATATCTTCAATATCACAGAGTAATATTTAATGTGTTTCTAGCAAATGTTACCCTGCACATGCCTGATCTCGTCTGATCTCAGAAGCTAAGCAGGGTCAGGCCTGGTTAGTACTTGGATGGGAGACTGCCTGGGAATAACAGGTGCTGTAGGCTTATACCAGAGTCTTTCGAGACTGAAGGTTGCCAACCGGAGCAAATGTTCAATAGGATATGCAGCCAATTCAAACCCGTTGTGTTTTTTTTAATGCAATGTATCTTTTTCCAGCAGCAAGATCCTGTTTATGGAGTACCAGATAGTGGTTTTACTTTAAAAGTACTTATATGTTTACTGGCTAATGAAGAGGTTTACCTTCCACTAATGCTGCAAGCCTTCTGTCGGTGGAAATCAGAAACCCAAATTGCGGATCAATATTTGTCAACTGTAACAAAAACATAACTCTTCGATGCATGTTTTATTCCATTTCGGATTACGTGTGCCCTTGCCTGTGTAATTTTTAGCCACAGTCTCATTGGCGTTCACAACTAAGAAAAAAAATGTTATGTTTAAAAAAAATACTTGTGGCAGAACTGTTTGTGGACAGAGCTCACAGTCTATATATATAAGGATGTTTACTCCCTAAACAAATCTGTTTGTGGACAGATTTGTTTAGGGAGTAAACATCCTTATATATAGAATGCCATTGTTCATACTGAAAGTTTGAAACAATTAGGCTGAATTGCCAAACACCTCCTCCATGCTTAATTTATGCATGGGCTATTTTAGTAACAAAATACTGGCAGATGCATTCCACTGGGGATTTTACAAGGTGTGTATTTAAATATTTAGCTGAATAATGCCTTGAAGTTATTTGGGGAGAAACAAATTTGGAGTCTTCAGGGAAATATATCAGGTTGTGAGTGTATTCTCTCCTATTCCCTTTATTTTGGACACATTACATGGATAAGAGGGTGGGTTTAACTATCCAGGGTGCTGGCAGCTTATGCTGAGTTCTTAAAATAAAAATCCTACAATGCCTGTAATGGTATTCATTTGGAAAATGGCATCTGGTCCCTGTCCCAAACTGGAATACTTAGTTCTGGCATAAATCTCCCTCTTACTGTAGTATGCCAATGAGATGTCACAGACTTAAACAAACAAACAAACACACTCAGATCATCCCTTGCCAGAGGCCATCAAGCTGTCACCATTCTATTCAGCAATATGTGTGTTCTAGAAACGGTGCACTCCATGTAGCTACCACAAGTCAAAACTGCAAAAGTTGTGTACCATTCATTGGAAGCTGCAGATCCCTGTAGAATGAAGGGGTAGTGCTATTCAAGAGGATGAGGTATCTGAGTTGTTCACAAAGCCATATATACTGAGGCTTGAGCCAGCACAGGCCCCCTGAGCTGGCTTCCAAGTGTTGCGAAAGTGCCACAAAGCCTTTTCTCACCAACTCAGGAGTTAACTGGTGAGTTAGCTACTCAGGAGTTAGCTGGTGTGGAAGCCCATGCCAGCTCAAGGAAGCTGGATCTAACCCCAGGTGCAGTGAGTTTGTGCTGGCCCAGGGGGTGGGAGAGGGTGGTGTGAGGGTGAAACAGATGTGGGGAGGGAGCAGTTTAGGTAGGAGAAGGATCGACCAGGAGGTGGACTGGGTCTGGAAGGGATTGGAAAATTGAAAATTTCTTATTTACCATTTCTACTAATTGTGATGCAAAAAGGAGCTCTAGCAACATATTTCTGCAAGCTGCACTTTGAGTCAAAGAACAGCATGTGGCTCTTGAGCAGAGGTTTGGCCACTCCTGTTCTAGACTTCAGATAGAACAAGAAAACAGAAGCATTCATGTGAATACAATGAATTGGACTGTACTTACTGCAATATTAAGATTATAGTTTGTTTTTTTAAAATGCTAGCACAGGGCTTGTTGAAACCTGGCCCACGGGTCAGATCCAGCATTTGCCCAAATCCCTTCCTTCTGTGAGCAGCTCTTACCATTCTGCTGCTCTACTGCTTCATTCCTCAGCCATGTGGGCATTGGGATTCTCTGGACATTTATGGCCTGATATCCCAGCAGGCTTCGCACCAGGATGTCTGGGACACAGACATGACTGCCCAGAACTTCCCTGTGCCCACATGGCTAGAGAACAAAGCAGCAAACCAGTGAAACAGCTAGTGCTGCTTGGGACAGCGAACACATTTTTACTGTGCAGCGGTCTTCAGTTTGGAGATTAGAAAATTAGAAATACCCAACAATAAGAGCTTGCATTTCAGTTGTTATGTAGTGGTTATATGTTTTGGAACTGTGTCTTCAAAGCTTTTCCATTTCAATTTTTTCTGGGTCCCATCCTGCAAATGCCCTTCTTTCTAGTATTTATTACGATTTCATCCTGCTTCTGCTCCCACAACTCTACAACTGACAGAGACCAAAGATGTCTAACCCAAAGACAACAATTAATTGTCAGTTGGACTAGATTTATTTTTTAATGAGGGACAATGATGAAACATAAACCATTAAACATTTTGCTGTATAGTATCTTTAAAATGTAACAGTTTGCAAGAAAAACGGCATCCCAAAGTGAAAGGCACAATCCTTTAATTTGAATATGTTTACAGATGGATTATCATGGTGGAATCACAATGCATAAATAAATAACACTTAAATAATAATCACCAGGTTTTAGCAGACAAAAATGGAGGCTAATATGCAGGTCTGCAAACAGAATTGTAAAAGTCTGGTGTTTTTTGTCCCAGTAGGTGAGCAAATAATTGGCAATGTTGCCACTTAAGTGACTTGTTAAATTCTCTAAACACTGATGGTGCTAAAGAAGAAACCAAGTCAGTATTTGCATACTATTCTAATTCAGTAGTGCCATTCCAATTCTGACTTCCAACATCTGGCTTCTTTCCCTTCGTCAATACAGTCCCCCAGGACTGACAAAACACAGCAAGTTGAAACACTTGTGCTAAATGGCGTGCTTGGGTTTGGGAAACTAATTGCCAGGAACAGATCATGGATCAATTGTGTTTCAATCCTAATCACTCTTGCTTAATAACATTGAAAAATATTGCAAAAGTTTGCTGATGTTACACTCACGTTCTGTTGGAATGGGAGACCACCTGGATGTCACTATTTCTCAGTTCAAATACGTTGTAAAGGGCATTCATTCTGGAGTCAAAAAATACACCTATTTATAAGATGATTTGCGGAGGGTCACGCTGGATAAAAAACAGCTGTTGCCACATTCAGAGGGCCTGTTCAAGCCTACCACAGGCTGGATTGATTCCAACATGAAACAAAATGTCTTGTGTGACTGTTAAATGGTAAGTGCCAAATTTAAGTACCTTTCGGTAGTGTGAAAAGCAGTACCTCTTTAGAAGTGTGACAAATGAGATGGACAATGAGCATCTCAGGCCTTTCCGCTCTAGCCTCTCAGTAAGAGCTTTCTGATAATGAGCCCCATCACAAACTCAGTTGTGAGACGGACTGTGCTGGAAGTAACTGAGGAATTGACCTTTCTGTTCACTACTATACCTGGTAAAATCAGAGGGTCATTTTCTTGGTAGTTTGAAATGTTATTTAAAAACAGTCCTTTTTCATAACCCTTTGTACCAGTGTTTCTCAAACTGTGGGTTGGGACTCACTAGGTGGGTCGCAAGCTAATTTCAGGTAGGTCCCCATTCATTTCAATATTTTATTTTTAATCTATGAGACTTGATGCTACCATGGGATGTGACTGCATTTGGGGAAATGTTACAGACCTGAACTTTTAACAAGCTACTATGTGTATTCTTTTCATAATGATAGTCAATGGGACTTACTCCTGGGTAAGTGTGGATAGAATTGCAGCCACGGATTGTGAAAAATGTTCCTGCTTGATGATATCACTTCCAGTCATGACATCACTTCTGGTGGGTCCTGACAGATTCTCATTCTAAAAAGTGGGTCCTTGTGCTAAATGTGTGAGAACCACTACTCTGCACAAAGCAATGTGTAGATGGAAACTTTGCAGACCATGAAGAAAGCAACTCCATATCTTCAGTTCCCAGTGGATGTCAGAGGGGGAAGAGTTACATCTGGCCTCATAATGGAGGTGGAACAGAAGTGGGTGGGTGCACTGTTGCACCAACTTTGGGGCCAATGGGGTGCCATGGGGTGCCATCTTTAGCAGAGTCTGTTTCTCCACACTTAGTTCTAGGTGGGGGTGTAAAGGATTATGTCAATACCATGTAAAATGGAGAATGTGGAAGAATCATAATTTTACAGCCCAATCATATTCTGGGCTGTTGGGAGAAGGAATTTACAACAGCGGAAAGAGGCTCCATTGGTGGCCATTCTAGGAGAACTGCCACAAGACATGGCAGTGCTACCCATCCATTGCCAACCCCCCCCCCCCCCCGTGGCCTCCTGAGCAGGTAAGGCAGCAGCAAGGGAACAGAGAGGCTGTGGGACGGGGTGGATCCAGCAGTGATAATGTGCACTGGATCCCGTCCTCTCTGTGAGCAGCCTCCCTGCCCCCATTTCTCTCCTCAGACTTGCACTGGCTGAAGAGTTGGTGCAGGTCCAAGAAGACCCACTGCAGAGCAGAAGGTTTGCGGATGGAGGAATAAGAGGATTTAAATCTCCTTTCTCCTTTGAAGCCTGAAAGAATCTCCTTTCTCCTGAGCCACCTCCTCGCTGGGTATAGTGTGCTCTTTTTTGGTGTGGTTGCACCAGCAGGGGAAGGGGTTGGAAGGACAGGACTGGGCTCTCAATAATGTACAAGACATTGTCCACTGAGAAGTGATACACATTTTACTAACCCTACTCCATCCCTGCTTAAAGCTTCCAAAGGACCAAACTAAGATTAATTCCTTACGTATCTGTAATGCATATTTGACAGTCTGTCGCTGTGATTCTCAACAAGTTTACTTGGAAATCAAGAACATTTTGTACATTCAACAGAATCATGCTTTTCCTGAACTGAGTCGCTGCATGTTGCAAGTGGGAAACGGTATCTTTTAATGCCTCCTCATGAGAAATTTCTTTGCACAGAGGAATAGGGCCAGTCCCCCAGTCTGCCAGCAGTCCCCCCAATGCACTCAGTCGGCATGCTGATATCAGCACACCAATCCAAGGGCCGCCCCCTAAGTGCAGCACCCCCCCCCAGAGACTTCCTGAAGTCCAGGAAGGCTGCACGCAGCCTCCTTGGTCCTCAGAAGGTCTTCTGGGGACCAAAAATTGTCACTTCTGGTTTTCACCATGGCACTTCCAGGTGTGACAGTGGCCAGGAGCACCACTGCACGGGCAAGGAGTGCTTCTAATGTGGGGGAGCAATTTACAGCCCAATCCTATGCATGTCTAGGCAGAAGTCAGTCCCATTAGAGTCAATGGGGCTTACTCCCAGGAAAGTGTGGATAGGATTGGGCTGTGTGTCAAGTGATTTCTCCACTCTCAGCCCAACTAGTATAATCTACAAAAAGCACTGACATTTGATCCTCCTGAATATATACTCAGGTCCTAAATTCTATGGATTTGTGTGTCAGTTGCCTGTAAGTAACTCTTCTTAACACTACAACTTGAGTCATAAATCAAGTTCATCCCTGTCTAAAGCTAAGCACCTCAATTAGTTTGAGGCTCCTGAGTTATAGACTCATTTTCTCCCACCCATGCCCCAGTCATCAAATTACAAAACGATTAAGCCTGTGTCATCTGAAATCATGCCAATGTATTTATTTTACCAATCTTTGTTATGCATATTTTTCATAGCAATCTACTGTATGTAAACTGAGGAGGAAGGAGGAGAATTTATCAAATAATATAAGTACATCCAATAAAATCATAATATACCTGTAGGCATTCTATGCAAAGAAAAGAGATGGGATTTGACAGGTCATTTATATGTGGCAGATTATTCAGTCTACTCTATTAAGCCTGAACCAAAACTCTTTAAAGTCTTGTGGAATCTTTGAAACTGTTTCAATGAACCTGGTGAGAGGTCTGTCATGACAACATGAACATGCATGTAAAGTGAGTTAATTCTGCAGCCGTCTTAAGAGTCAAACCTGGGTAGGGTTGAATGAGGATAAACTGTTGTCTTGTCATCTATTCTTTACATTTTATACATGTGTACAGACACACACTAACCTTATGGGCATCACATTCGGTGGTGCATTAAGAACTCACATTAAGAACTCACATTCGGTGGTGCAATGTGCTTTTCAGCTGTCACAAATGGTAACACACCATTTTGCACAGCCCAGCCACTGCTGCCAGTGCCTTCCCATGAGCCTTGGTACCAGTAAGTCAGCAGACAGGGCAGGCAGGAGGAAGAGCTGGGCAGAACGGGGCAGAGACTGTGGTGGGGAGGAGGGTTGATTGAGAAAAGGAAGGGGGTTAAATCTTTGGTGCAGTTCGAAGTACACCTATTTGCAGTCCAATCATATGCAAATCTACTCAAAAGTAAGTCCCATTAGAGTAAATGGGGCTTACCCCCAGGAAAGTGTGGATAAGATTGGGCTGTCAGGCAGCAGAGCCTTCCCTCCCAACCCCTGCATGAACTGACCCAAGGTGGCAGGCATTCACTCTCTGTCATTATGCAGACTCAGTGGTTTGCTGATTGAGGTGGTGGCCAGTTCATGTTCATTGGCACTGTTGTGTTTGTGTAGAGCGGTTTATACTGCCAGAATGCTTGTTCCAACAGTGTAAGCATCCCTTAGGATTGGGCTGTGATGATCAGCCAAGGTGTTTTGGTCTTGTCACCTGTTTAATGCTGCAATGCATTATTGTGATTATCATTATTATTATTGTGAGCCTCTTTCCCAAGAAAGACAGGATAGAAATCAAATAAATGAACAAATAGAGTAAGAAAATTATTCACCCTGCTCCACTCTTTCTCCATACAGTCAGTTGCTCAAGTCTAACTAGGGCCATATATAAATGGAAGTAGGCTTCTGCATGGACATCTCTAGTTGCATGAGGAAATGTGAATGCAAGTAGATACTATGTGCATGTTTACTCAGGCAAAATGGCCTTCTTAAAGTTATGCAAGGGCCAATGCTAAGGACAATGTCCTCTTTCATGTGAGGGGAAGTCCCACATAGCAGCTAATTGGTACCATCAAGGCACATTGGGTTCCCACTAAACTTCGGTGTGTTCATCCTCTTCCAAACCACCATGGCTTCTGAACAATGATCCGTAAACTGGACACCTCCTGGATCACAGAAAGAAACATTTCAGCATATGCACATTTCACTCCAAACCTCCCAATGATCCTTAGTGGTGACCTTCATGTAGAATGTTAAAAGATGATCTTCAATATGATCTGTCCAGGTAGCAGTTAAAAAAAGAATTGCTGATTTAAAAAATGCATATTCAAAGGAAGCAAGGCAAATCCTGCAGTGAAGAATTCGTTAGTCACGACAACTTTTTGTGAAGGCCACAGACAATAGGAACTGAATTGTATGATGCTGGATCCCAACAGAGAGAGAACCGAGACATATCAGATTCCTAGTACTCATTGCCGCAAAATAAATGTCAATTCTCATTAGAGAAAACAGTTCCTTAACTCTTTCCTTAGATGCTGTAATTTTCGAGATGAAATAAGTCTGCATCTTTTAGTGCATATTCCTGCACACCACTTATTTCCTCTATGTCCCAATCAGAGGTAATCATTGGCAATAAATAATGTGCAGATTTAAAGTTCACTCATATGTCACTGAAAGCATTTTTTTTCCCCAAGCAAACAAGTTTTCTTTGAATTGATGTGGTTTTTCATGCTATGTTACAAGCCTTATGCCTCTTTCCTCATCTGTAATGGTGAGAAATCACACCATTAAAATATTTATATTTCGGATTAACAGTTGCACGCTTGCTAAACAAGCACCATCAATAATTTTCACTTTGATGCTTTTTATGATAATATACTGTAATTGGATTCAGCAGTAAATCCAAACACAGCTCTCAGAAATGAAGCAGCCGCTTGATGAGGCATACTGTAAAATGATTTCAAAATATGCTTATTGAGGATAAGATGCCAGGAAGGATAGTTTTGTGTCTTAAGACAATCTAGGCTCAGAAAGGTAGACTGGGACTAAATTGGTGCCATGCCAGTATTGACCCTTCTTTGTTAATTGGCAGGTGGGTATTGCATCCTCTTATTTTTTTCAGGCATGTCAATAAAATAATTCATAGCTTAATCATGGTAACTGCAAAGGAAGTTATTTAAAAGCAGCAGCAATGCCTTATCAGTCTGTGATGCCTCCAGTTCTGAAAGATAGTTTCTGAAAAACAGAACACTCATCTTCAACACTGTAAGACCATAATGATTTATGTGTTACCTAGCCTGTCAGTGCTCTTAGATTTTCTTAATATATGCATTAGCTGTAAGAATTTTTAATTGGTAAAGAAAACCAAAATAGCAGGGGACACAATCCAGCCAAAGTGGTGCACATTTACATTCCATGAACTTTCATGTGAGAAAATGCTGAACTGTGTCATTCAAATCAATGACAGCCTAATTCTGAACTTGATGTGCCAGTTTATTGCTGGCTCACACTGTTGCAAATGTGCCGTAAGGCATGTTTGCGAGTCCTAAGGCCGGGCGAGTGCCCGTACTAGCCCAGCCTCTTCCACTCAGCAGTTACACGGACTGCCAAGCAGTGGAGAGGAAAGTGGGGGCAGGGGGGAGGCAGGGAAGAGGCGTTCCGGAGAGGGGGGCAGGCAGAAGGTGAGGGGAGGTGTGTTGGGGAGGCGGGAGGTGTGACAGGGAGAGAGAAGGGGGAGGTGTTCCGGTGGAGGGAGCGGGTTGGGAGGGAGGCGGGACCGGTGGAGCAACACTCCACCAAATCCAGATCCTTTGTGTCAGGCTCAGTGCCTGACACAAAGGCTCTTACCTGACCACTGACCTTTTGGTCGGTGGTGAATCAAGTAGCCCCATTGCGGGGCCACTCCCTTTACCCGGGGAAAGGGAACGAAAGTCCCCTTCTCCCAAGGTGCTGCCCGTTTCTGCCTTGGGGGTGTAGGATGTGGCAGCAGCCTTTTTTGGTGCCGCTGCAGCCGCGCACCAGGGGAGCTCAGGATTGGGCTCTAAGGTTGGAATCCTATATTCACATACCTTAGTCCCATAGAAGTCAGAGGGACATATTTCTGAATAAATGTGCCTTAGAATTGGACTGCATTGTGCTGTAGTTTGGCTCATTCTTCAGTCTCCCCATGATATTTAGGTCCTATTCCAATTTGTTAGTTGTAAAGGTACCTTCATATAACCACAGCTGGAACAGATCAACCTAATATACATGTATTGGTGAGATAATTGTGTGCTGTCTGTTTTCACCAGCCTCATGGTAGACACACAGATGATGCATGATTCATACTTATAGACCATCTATATGTTTACCATAAGGTTGATGAATATATGCATCTGTGAGTTGTATATCTCATTACTCCAGAGTTTTGGGTTTTTTTGGGCTTTGATGAACAGGGGCTTAAAGAACCAATACCTCTGTCAAGAGTTGAAAGAATTTCTCTTAAGTGTAACCAGTGCAAATTAATTTTATGCCTCCTTCACATGCATATGAGAGCATCATCAACTTTTTATATGAAGCTTATATTTCATCTCTTAATGAAAGCTCACTAGATGACAGAATTGGCCAGAGTGAATGAATGAATGAATGAATGAACTCTGCTTGTTAAAAAGCAGTGGCAGTATAAAGTTTGGCACTCTCTAGCCATTAGAAAAAACAAAACAAACAAAAAAGAACACCTCACCAGTTGAGGGGAGGCAGAATTGGGCTAGCTCAGCAAATTTCTTGTTACACTGACAAAAACAAAAGAAAAATGTTAATAAGTTATGTCAAACATTTTACATAAAATTTATAGCCTGAATCTATCCCCCCCCCCACTGGTACAGCCAGAAAATCCCCCTTTCCCTCCCTTCTGTAAGCCTTCCACCTTGCAATGGGTCTGTTAGGATCCACACCAGTGAAATCGCTGGTGCAAGCCCACAGAGATCAAAAGGGTTGGGGAGGATGCTTCTGGAAGGAATAGAACTTGGCATGCACCATCATCGGTGAATTCATCCAATCTGTAGCCTACCTAGCCCCATTCCTCCCCCCTCAACACCCCTACCTGCCTCCCCGCCACCTGACCTTCCTCTACACACTGCTAGAGTGCTACTTTGCGCACTGCCAGAGTGAGCTTTATGAATGCTTTACAGCAGCCAGAACTGGTGGAACGCACATTCCACCTGCACTACGAGCCCATCGGATCAGGCTATTAGTTATGTTAAACTTTTTAACATTTAAAAATGTTGAAAAGACTGTTTTGTTTCAGCACCACTGAGAATTAATAGAAGCAAGAGTCAGTATAGTATACTGCGAATTACATATAGATGTGAATTACGTATAGAATTAAGAAAGAAGGGAGCTTCTTAGTAGATTGATTTCTCCACTTCTTATCATCATTGTGTTCAAATGCAATTCAAAGTGATATCTAAACTTAGATTTAATCACACACTATATATCAATTCCCCTCCCCCCCAAAAAAGAACTCTCAGTACTCACGTTCCCTCCACAGTTCATTATATGCTCTTCCCCTGCCCCCTCTTCTCCTTCTCTCATAATCAGCTTGCTGGAACATAAATTCAATTGACTTATGTGGGACATTCTTTCAAATAAATGTGCTTAAAGATCAGTGTGCAAGACTCTTATTTATCCAGTTAGGTTTGGAGTATTTTTTTTTTTCTGGATGCTGTTTTACATTTTGGTTGATATGCAAATTGTCAATATTTACATTACCCAAATTAACGATGTGTACAATATGAGGTGATCATGTCACTGAAGGATCTTTCCATCACTCAGCGAACTAACAGCTGAAAAAACACATTTATGCTAATCAAACTCCCGACCCAGTAGAACATGCAGCATGTGGCAAATACAAATTGCAACAGAAAAACTATCTATGATGGATCATTGGAACGGCGAATCTTAAAAATAAGCTGCACTGTAATTGGGAGAAAATTTAAGTATTCCATCTTGACCATCAGGCCATCTCATCCAGCTTTTCATTATTCAGACCAAGCATTGTCACCGAAATGAATTCATCAGTGTAACAGAGATAAATGATCCAACATGGAACAGACAGAACTATCTTCCTGTTCTTATGAGGAAAATTGTCTCTTTGTACCATTATATCGGTGACAAAGATGTCTGGACTTTATAAGCATCTCTTTCTATTTAGTGTGTCTTAAATATTAATGACACTGTGATTTAACCTCTCTGCAGGAGGTTCAAAGAAGTGCTTAAAAGAACCATAGAGGAAGAAAACCACGAGAAGAAGAAACAGCCAATTAATTTATAGATTGGGACACCTCCTGCAATCGAGAAATCATCTTTAATTGTACACCTAAAAGGCAAAACACAGAAGACACTGCTGATGCCATACCATTATTCTATTTTGTTAGATACAACAGAAGTATTTTTGAAATGTCCACAAGCAGAAGTTATTAATATGATGAGCATGACCCCGTCAAAATTAAACATGTTTAAATCTCATTGTTTTTAATGGGACAGCTTTCTATCTGCTTAGCTTAGGTCCACTGAATTCAATGAAATGTAAAGATGCTTCACTCTGGCTGGACCAGTTCATTTAATTTAAGGCTACCAAGTTCTGAAAAGTACCATTCACTGAAAGGGGATGATTCTTTTCTGGGGGAGAAGATATATTGAGTTCAATGTGCTGGTGATTACTTATAAAGGCCTTAAGACCTAAATACTTGGACCATCTCTCTCAGTATGGCTTTGTCCAACTTGTGAGGGAAACTGTTTTGTGGGCACTGCCCCTGATAGAAGTGCACTTGGCAGTAACTCGTGTAGGCCCAACCTAAGTAAGGTCAGCGCCTGACCACCAGTGCCTTCTCTGAAATAGCCAGGTTCCCCCCCCCTCCAGTCAGTTCAGAACAACCAGTTGAGGAAGAAAGATAGAGGTGGCGGAGGTGGGATATGATGGCAGGATGGTGGTAGAAACACCCAGCAGTGGCCACACCTTCCTCTTCCAGCTCCACTGTTCCCCAGCTCCACTGCCACCCAGCCACCACCCATAGTGGACTACCTCACTTTATTGATGGACCAGCCCTGAAGCACCTTCTAGGTAGGGGTACCTGGTCTTTGGAACTCACTGTTACTGGATATTGGAATTGCTCCTCCCTTGCTGGCATGCCAGAGGGACATTAAAACCTTTTCATTCTTTGATTGTCTTCTACCACTATTCAAGGCTGTTGATTCTGGTTTTGGTTCCACTGTCTGGTTATTATTTTTTGTTTTTATATTTGTTTTTGTAGTGTTTATTATTGATTGTTTTTATTCACATTGGCTGCCTTGAGTTTTCCTGTTGCAATCAGAAATGCAAGATATAAATGTTTTAAAATAAATAAATATTTAGCTGTTTGGTGCAATGAAGGAAATACTGGCTGTACTTCTTCACAAGCAATGGACATTCAATAAGAAAGAGGGCAGTCTTGGGCATTAATGGATATAAATCTACCTGCAGCTTGATAACAACCTTCTCCTGAGGACTGCATTTCAGAGTAAGCTTTTAAGGGGTACTCCTCTTTGTTCAGCTAATGCTCTGTCTCCATCACAACACTATGGGGAGAAGAAAGAGAACAAAAGAAAAGCAGTCAGAAGTGAAAGCATTCAGGCCAATTTAGTCCACAAATTGCTAGCAAGTACCTATTTGCTACCTAACACCACTTCTCTTTCTTAAAAGAAAGGAATACTTTGCAGAGAGAGTCAGTCAATGCTCTACTCCAGGCATATTTCAAATTCTAACTCATCCGGGATACTCTTACAGAAAGTAATCCCACTGTGAATGACAAAGGTGTCAATCTTTGACTTCATTCAGAGAGTTGTATTTTCTGTTCACGCACCTCCATTTCCAAATTCAACTTGGAACTGCAATACATTTACTCAGTGGAGTATGATGATATCTAGCCAAACTTCCTCCAGTTGGCTAGATTATTTTTTTTTACAAGTACACTGCCTGATCGTATCACCCAAATTTCAACTATGTGCCAATTTCTCTGAGAATCATTTTTGTACATGATGTACGCTTCTGTGGTAAGCAAGATGGGTATTTCAACTGTTTGTAAGCGTATGTAGATGGCTGTGCAAGTTTATATTTCCTTTCCTTTAAATTTACTTCAGTGTCTAATAGATATGGATATCACTAATATGAGATGCTTCCCAGAAACTCTACTCCTCTGTTGCTTCATCTTTGCTACCCATATTCAAATAGGTATACAGTGGTGCCTCGCAAGACGAATGCCTCGCACACTGAAAAACTCGCAAGACAAAAGCGTTTTTGCGATTTTTTCTGGTGACTCGCAAGATGATTTTTTCTATGGCCGTGCTTTGCAAGACGAATTTTTAAAATTAAAAAGTTGAAGTTTTGTGCTTGAAATTTTTGAAATCCTCTGTACAGTATGTATGCCTTTAAAGAGCAATTTGTAAACCAAATTTGACTTTGTTCTGACTTTTTTTGCCCATAGGAACACATTAATTAAATTTCAATGCATTCCTATGGGAAACCGCGCTTCGCAAGACAAAATTTTTGCAATACGAAACGACTTGCGGAACGAATTAATTTCATCTTGCGAGGCACCACTGTATATTTAAATAGTGGCAATCCTGGCAGAAACAAACAGCTCAATCCTATTGTACTAGTTACAACAATGGAACAGAGTTCCAGAGTCATCACAGGCCAGATAATATCATGCACAGCGCACCACCAATGGCCATTTTGGAGCAGCTGCTGTAGCCAGTAGGTAAGCTGGCCCAGATCATGGGCAGGGAGAGGGTGAAACTGTGTGTTCCAGGGGGGGGGACTGAGGGCAGGGAGGAGGCAGGAGAGGGTGGATCTGTCAGCAGTGATACACACCAGATATTATTCCCGCTTTCAAAAATCTGTCTTCCTTTTTCTCCTCTGATATACACCACTGAAATAGGTGGCACATGAGGAGATCCATAGCCAGCTTCAGGGTTTACACAGAGATAAGTAAGTAAAAAATATTTTTACTAATCTTCAGTTTGCCTTCAAGTCATTCCCCCCCCCCACTCCACCACAGGATGCAGCACACACCTCTTGGTGCAGCTGCATCAGCACTGGCGGAACCAAACACAGCAAAACGCTTGTCTCTTCTAATGTCAATTGCAAAGGTGCAGTGGTTGAGAAGGGAAGGACACTGGTAACAACTACTGGCAATCCCTGCTCCTGAGAAATGCTGCTAGTATTTATGTGCTTTGAAAAAGAATCCTATAATGGATATGCAGTGTGGAGGCAGAAATGTCCTATTGTAGTCCATGGAAAAGCACCACAGTCACCCTACCCACTTACACCTGAGGAGGCTCTCCTTACACCTGAGAAAGCAGGTATAAGGAGATCCTCCTCGGGTGTAAAGACAGCCTCCTTGAGAGTAAGCAGGTGAGGCAACTGTAGTGTTTTTCCACAGACAGCAATGGGTAGCAGCGGACCTCCTCAGCCCCGCGCCCTGGAGCAAAGGTTCTTGATGGTGCCTCCCAAGGCTGTCACTGCCCGCCTGCGTGAAAATCCACCCCCACCCCCCACTCACTGGAGGCTCACTGAGCCTCGTACAACCCAGGACTGCATCAGGGAAGCCTCTCTGAGGTTCCCTGATGCTACAAACTGTGCTTCTGGAAAACCGGAAGCATAATTTCCGACCCCATCAGGAGCCTTAGAGAGGCTTCCATGGAATCCTAGAGGCTCATGCCTGGGGCATTTGCCCCATAGAAGGCAATAGTAGATCCACAACCGACAATGGGGCAGTTCTGCCTCACCTGCCACCCCTGTACTGTACATCCCTGAATTCTCTCATGTTGTACCTTCAGTAGGGCTGGCAATCAGTAATATAATAAAACATTATTTAAAACTCTCATCCAAAATTTCTTCACTTTCCTCAAAAGTCATCAGACCTACACAATCTGGCCTTCTACATATGCAATGGATTGAGGTCACAGAATCCTGATATGGTGGAATCGGCTACTTTGTTCCTGCCTGTAGCTGAAATGTAACATTTTTAAATTCTCCCCCCTGTAAAGACTTTTCAGCAAGTTCTTTTTTGTTGTTTGGAAGCACCTAGCACATCAGGGAGAATGTTTCTGACTCAGCCCCATTCCCTGTTGTTCTATATTCATCCCCAATCATATTCTTCTCACCTCATGTGTAGGCCATACTCAGATGTTTTGCCCAAGTTGGAGGCAGTAAATTTCTTTTTGACTTTTGCTTTAGGAAAAAGCTGAGAAATGTGTGGAGGGTCCCTCTGAAAAAAATGTAACTTATCTGATCTAAATGTGCTGGCTTCCCACAAACTGTTCAAATGTTTTTGCTGTGGAGGACTATGCAAAAGAACTTCACGTTGCACATTAGATGAAATCTCATTGAGAAGCCTACTGGCAACACATTTAAAGTTTCTAAATACAAGGGACAATTCACAAACACACTTTTGCAAATGGACATGAAAGATACTATGAACTACATTCCCCAAGAGGCACCAGGGCTTTTTATCCTGCTACTTAGCATACCACAAAATGAAGATAGGAGGGAGAGATCTCCCTCTTCCCTACTCCCTGCTGCCACAGTGTTTTTCTTCTGCTGCTCTCAGTCCAGTCAGTACAGAATGCACTTGAAAGAAAATGGTGATCTGGGGACTGAGAACTAGGCAGGCTAATAAACTGAAAATTTTTCTCCAGTTTGGAATTTAATGTGAGCCAGAAAAGCATTCAGGGCTTACAATGTTCATCTCTTCTTTGAAGTGAACATTGCGAGCCCCATAAACTCATATCTGAGCCTTTGATGAGCAGGTTTCACTGGTATCAATAGCATTTATTGATAGCAGTCATAGGCTGGTAGAATCATATCACTTGATCCTACTTTCAAAATTAATAACTAGCTGTGAGATTGCCCCCCTCCCCAAGGTTTTTGTTCTGCATGAACAGGAATTCAACTATTCAAACGAACAAACAAAAGAACATGTAGTAGCTTTGGTGTTACTTTTCTTGGATTTTACTAGGTACCTTCAGAAAGGTACCCAACTGGGAACTTAAAGCAGGGATCTACAAACCCTGGCCCGAGGGCCAGATATGGCCCACGACAAGCCTCTGATCCCCTGCAAACCTCTGGCCCACTTGACCAAATGTTCCTGGAGGACCGGGTTCTTCTAAAGGTCTTAAAACATCACTTCCTGGTTTTCCTGAAAAACCAGAAATGACATTTTTGGGCCCTCTGAAGCCCTTAGGCTCTCTGAGGGTTGGGGAGGCCTCCACAGCACTGAGAACATGCTTCGGTGTTTCCTGTGATTTGCTGATTTGGAGTTATTTACTTGTGTACATGTAAGTAAGCTGCTTGTGCGGTGGGAGAATGGAAGTCCATTTGAGTGAGTGCTTTATTTCTGTGATATGTGTTGGTGCTTGGAGAAATCCTGGAAGTTAGAGTCCATACATTCATCTATACATTCATCTAAGTTCCGTCTCTAATATATTTATTTAAATTTTATATTTAAAATGTTTTTATTTTCCAGCCCTCCACACCTTGCCAGATATTTGAAGTGGCCCTCTAACCAAAACGTTTTGGAGACTTAAAGCCACAGAATAATATTTTCCAAGCATCTTTCAATACGAAAAGTCATTTTAGCCTCATCTGCAAATTTCTGTTTTCAGGAGGTACAAATATCAGATATACCAAAGTCTTTGAAAAGACAACTGCTTTTGACCTGCAAGGTCCTAAACGGAAATGCTGTCATGTAAAACCATGACTGCCTAACTTCCTTCAAAACGTATTTTTATCTACACGGCTCTGTCATCTCTACAAATTACAAAGCATCATTACTATGGATGCCAATGCATGACTGATAGATGTCCTTAGATGCATGATTTATCATGTTCAAGGACAGTGTGTTCTTAAAAGAAAATAGAGATGATCCTCCCTTTAAATTAATGGCCTGATCACAATATTTGCTGTGTGAGCAAATAGTGACTGGGATGGGACATGGCAGCTGTTGGACCACTGTAGTATGGTACACATGACACTAGTGTACCAATGACATTATGTCAGTGTTACAAGAATGCTATGTTGTGATTTCAGTCAGCTACATCACTATCTCGGACTGAGGTATCAGTGGTCTTTACATAAATAAAATAAATGTTGCAAGCTGTTTTGTTCTAGGAAGGATGAATTAACAAGTTCCAGTTAAATAGCCAAACTCCAAAGGTTCAACTTTTAAAAAAGTGTAATACCACACTCCGAGTGTAGTGCTGCACTTTTTTAAAAGTTTAAATCTTTGTAGTTTGATTATTTAACTGGAACTTGTTAATTCAAGCTGTCCCCTCCTTCCTATACTAAAAGCTTAAGTGAGAGTCAGCACAAACATTTATTTAAAATGATTAACTCAATAGCCATTTTATGGATACAAAACTAGTTAGTAGAGTCTGATGTTTGCACACGAGTTGGAATAAACAATAAGTCTAATCAAAAACGTAACTGCATTATTATGAGAAAGGATCTGATATTAGCAAAAAGCCTTTTTACATATACAAAGTGCCTGATAGCACACTAAGAAACTCGCCGTGATTTATCATAATACATAATTATAGCAAAATTAAGTTTGTCAAAATAAATTAGTAAACTGCATTCTGCAACACAATTCCCTTGATTGTTTACCCCTGATTTGTTTGCTTATTAATTGAACAGCCTTGATAACCATTATAGATTTCCCAGTTACTAAATGTGAATTATTGACATTCTGTTATGGCATTAGAGGTCAGAAATGGAAGAGTAATTACATTGTTGCACTCAAAGTGATTTACAACCCAATCCTTTGTAAGGCTCCTCAGAAGTATGTTCCATTGAGTTCAGTGGGGCTTACTCCCAAGAAAGTGTGTATAGGATTGCAGCCTTGAAGTACTAGCTGGGCTGCAAATAATAAGACAACTGGATGAGTTTTAGTAATAAAGAATCACCACTTTGATTCTTATAGCAGAATAGCTTGTGCCATTGATTTGAGTGACACTTAGGGTGCAATCCTAACCCCTTATGCCAGTGCTTTCCAGCATTGACTTAAGGGCAATGCAGCTCTGAGGTAAGGAAACAAACATTCCCTTACTTTGAGGAGGCCTCCATGAGTGACACCCAACTGCAGGACTGCAGAGCAGAGCACTGCCAGATCCATAGCCATGCGCCAGGCCTCCCTGACACAGGGCTACTTTACTCTGTATGGGCCAAATAGCCAGCACAGAGTCGAATAGCCCCACTGCAAGGTGATTTACGTTACCAAAGGGGATGAATGTCCCCTTCCTCCAAGGGGCCCCAAAGAGCCACTGCTGGCGGCCTGGTGCACTCAGGATGCCGCAGCAGCTATTTTGGTGCCACTGCAGCCTTGGGCGCCAGACAGCTCAGAATTGGGCTGTAATACTTGTTTTCCTGGTTTTAATTTTACCCGTTAATTGGGCAAAGAGGCACCTGTCTGTCATCATCCCAGCATAGCATCTTTTCCACTGGCTGTTGCTGGTGACTCTTCTCCATTTCTTTTAAGTTTGTGACCTCTTTGGGGACAGGGAGCCATTTATTGATGTGTTTTCCTCTGGAAACCGCTTTGTGAACTACTTTTTGTTAAAAAGCAATATATTATTATTATTATTATTATTATTATTATTAATAATAATAATAATAATAATAATAATAATAATAATAATAATAATATAGTAAGAGCAATGCAACAGTGTATCAACATCAACATTACTAGGTAACACTAATCATTCCAAAATAACACTTTGGCCCTCTTACAGAAATTCCTATCCTTTATACTACTTTATGTTTTCTTCTTCATTCCTGCTTCAGCATAATGTCATTCTGTCAACCAGCTATTTAATATGATAATGCTGAAATAGCTAGCAAAGCAATGACTGTCAGTTCTTCCCCATCTCTAGATATGTCTTTTGCTGTTGCAATTGCTGGAGCTTCACATATAAGAAAATTAATGTTCAACTTATCTGCAACATAAGGGCTGCTAGCATGCCTGGATGGCACGCTAGCAATGATTGCCATGCCAGAACCCCTATCAGCCGGCAGCAGGGCTTTGCTGCCAGCTGATTGGCTGGCTGGCCTGAGGGGGCGGGACAACTGGGCTAGTTCTAGCATGCAGGCGCTAGACTTAGCTCAGTCCATTCCTGGAAGCGACATCCGCCCGCCCACCCTGTAGCTAGTCTGGGATTAGCTGGTCGCTCTCCGGAGGACCGGGTAGGAATTTTTTGAGCATCATCTGATTGGCACCACGATGGTGTTTGTTTTCGCCTACATCATACTGGCTATGGAGTGCAGTAGAGTTTGCAATATATCTCTTTAACGCCCTCACTGGCGGTAGAAGTGCGGGGTGGGTAGGCAGAAGACCTTCTTGGTGTCCAATCTAAGTCAGCAAGGACAGGGGTGAACCAGAACCACTCTCAAGGTGCTTGACCGGCTCAGGGAGGCAGGCTGGCTAGCCCCTTGTCTGAACTTGGGGGCCTTGCAGGGGTGACCTGAAGGCATAGCAGTTCAGCTGACTTACCCTCTTCGGGCGACGGTGAAAGGCGGTGAAAGGCTTAATAACAATTGAGCTACGCCTGGAGTAGGGTGGATGCCCTATGAGATTGGGGGACGTAGACAGCTAGGGCCGTTTCCCCACTTAGAACCCCACACTTGGGGTGGGTATTGTTTACCCTGTTTTTGCCTTGTTGCTCTTGTTGTAATTCAATAAAATGGCCCATTTTAATCCCATACCTGTTGTTGGCTGTATTTATTTGGGGAATGCATGGTAACATGCCACAGTACCTAGATGACAACTCAGTGGCTACTTGCACTGAAACCACATTTTATTATGAGAACTGCAGATAAAACAATCCCACTCACTGTCAGAATTTGTTTTCAAAAACAATGAAAAATAAAATGCAAATCACATTTGTCCCAAGTAGCCTGCACAAAAGGGAGTATTTGAGATGAATGAAATCTGCTTGAGCCATATTGCATAATGGCATGCCCAAGACTGAACTATCAGCTCTAGTCTTATTACATAACAAAATAATGTAGTGGATGCCAAAGAGAAATGGATAGCAGAAGAATAGGGGTACATTTCAGCCTAAACTGTACTTCCGAGGAGATCCATTGGTGGTCAGGTGGCTTATGGGGAGGTAAGTAAAAATGATTTTTATTTACCTCTCCTGGGCCATCTGGTCCCCCCTCCACATAACATGCAGCTCACATTCAGTTGGCACCACTGCATTGAGCAGGCTGGTGGGGAGTCAGCTTAGGCAGTTAGTTAAGTTATGAAAATAATGGCCCAGTCCTACCCAGCAGTTATGCTGCAGGAATGCACAGTCCACAAGTGTCCAAGCTTTCTGGCTGTCACAAATGTGACAACACCTGAAATCATGACATGGCCATTGCTGGAAGCAATGAGTGACCAAGACCACACAATGATGGACCAGGGATGCCCACTGCCACAGGTAAGGTCACATAGGGGGTCAGAGAGAGGTGGGGAAGGGGTGGAATGGAGCAGGGGTAGGAAGAATGGGGAGGTGATGGGGAGGGGAGAAGGGTGGTTCATGCTGAGGAAGGAGGTGGGTTCAGCAGCAGTGGTGCCTCCTGAATCCTAACCCTCTCCCCAGGCCTGATTTGCTTTCATGAGAATGCAGATTTGAGCCATCAATATTGCTAGCACATGTCTGATTTGATTCATCAGGCCAGCAGGGGCTTATCCCACAGGAATGGAATGAATGGAGGAAGCCTGTGAAGGCCAAAACTCCCCTATAAGTAAAGTAGAAGCAATACCCATTTTTGTTTCTTGATATAAAAGTGAAATGCAAGCCACAGGTTTCAGGCAGCACATTTAGGCTCTAATTTTAGTTCCCGGTCTAACTGAATTGACTTGATAAAGGCTCAGCAAAGGCGTGTAGAGAACTAACAGCCCAATCCTGAGCTGCTTGGGGTGCGCAGCTGCAGCAACAGCGAGAACGACTCTTGCCGCATCCTGCATGCCTCAGCTGCTGCGGGCAGTGCCTCGGGAGAAGGGGACTTTCCTCCCCTTCTCCCAGGTAATGGAAGCAACCCCGTAATGGGGCTAATCCCTTTACTGTAGACCAAAAGGTCGGCAGTAAGATAAAGGCATTCGTGTAGGGCGCTGAGCCCCACATGAATGCCTTGGATCTGGTGGAGCAGAGCTCCACGGGACCCGCCTCCATCCCTCCCCCTGGTATGCCTCCCGCCCGCCCTTTCTCCACCTCCTGCCTCCCCATCACACCTCCTCCCCGCCCTCCACCTACCTCCCCAGAACACCTCCTCCCTGCTCCCCTCCCCACCCCTGCTTACTGTGCTGCAGCTTGGTGGTCCGTGAGACCACCAAGCAGCGGAGGATGGGCATCCGCCCGGCACTAACCCAGCGCCAGCCAGTGCTGGGCTAGCATGGGCGCTGGCCCAGTGGTAAGCCTCGCAGATGTGCACTCTGGCGAAAAGCCAGAGCGCCGAGCTCAGGATTGGGCTCTAAATCATAACCAAGATTTCTAGACATATCAGGCATATCTTAGGAGTGAAAGCAGCCTTGATGGAGTGTCTGGAATCAGCCCTATCCAGATCTTTTTACACCCTACAAAATATCTGTCCCAGTTAAGAGTTGATGGAGAGAAATGTGTGTGCCCAAGGGGGATAACAGCAGGTAGATTTGTAACCCTGAAAGGTCATGTGCTCAGAACAGATGGCTTCTTAGGTATGCAGGAACTAGCCTGCTTACTGCTTTCTAAGTCAAAACTAGTACACCTTGAAAGGTCTTCTAACAGCTACAGAAAGATAGTAGCTGTTGCAACTAAGTTGCAACCTCCAAAACAAAGTCCATGCATGAGGAGAAGTCCTCAGGCATCCAAAGTTTATATCATTAAACTAAGGGCACAATCCTAACCCGAGTTAGGCTGGCACAAGTCACTTACGCTGACCTGGGGGTGTCGCAAACATGCTGTAAGTCACATTTGCACTGACTCAGGAGTTGGGGAGGCCAGCGCAAAGAGTTGCGCTGGCATCCCCATGCTGGATTCAGGCTCAGTGGGGTAAGTTTTCATCGGCTGAGCCTGGCTGACACGGGGTCTGGGGGGGTGGGGAGGGCAGGAAGGAGGAGTTTCAGGGTGGGAGGAGGGCAAGTGGTGGGCGTTCCCAGGGATAGGCAGGCAGGGAGTGGGAGGCAGAGCCAGGATCTGGTGGTTATGCAGGATCCTGACCCCACTTCCAGGCAGCATGAAGCGCCCCCTAGCTGCTCCATTATGCTTGGATCTGCACCACCTCATTAGGTGTTGCATATCCGAATAGACCCATTGGGTCCAGTGCAGCATGACACGAGGTAAGGGGAAAGTTTTACCCTTGCCTCAGGTTGCACCGCTTCTGGCCCCAAGCTTGTGCTGGATAAAGCCCAGGCCCACTGGCTTACCTGCTCCAGCGCAAGTTAGGATTGTGCTGCATGTTACTACTAATCTGAGCCATTCAGCATTGGCTATGGTGCCATTCTTCAATGTCTTATCATTCTTCATCCTATTCTTACAACTGCATCCTCCCTAAATTCCCCTGCCAATGCTGCTGCACCACTGGCGGTAAGTTCTTACTGCCCTGCTGGGTCTACTCAGACATGAGCCGGCTGTATAGCTTGCACAAATCTGAGAGCATCCGGGAAGGTAGATAGAGACCAGGAAGGGGGATAGAATATCAGAAACATTCACACCCAAATTCCCACCCTGATCTCTGCCCCCTTCCTTCCCCTCCCCTCCCCTCCCCGTTCTGCCATGCCACCTCCCTCCTATCCCCACACTAACTTATCAGCACCAGAGGTTGTTGGCAGGCCAATGGCACACCATCATGCAGAAGTGGACCTTCCCAACCCCGGGGCAAAGGTCTGCAATAGCGCCCCCATGGGCTATTACCACCTCCCGTGCAGAAATCCACCCTCCCCACTCCCCTAAGGCTCCCAGAGCCTCACACGACCCAGGAACATGTTGGGGAAACCTCTATGAGGTTCCCCGACACTATAAACTGTGCTTCCGGAAAACTGGAAGCAGTTTCTGCCCGTCAGGATCCTCAGAAGCGCCCGCAGGATCCTGGTGCCTCGTGCATGGGGCTTTTGCCCCATTGGATCTTATGGTAGGTCCGCAACTGCCACCATGGCTCCTTGCCACTTGCAACAATGGCCTGATGTATGAAATGGCATGTCATCTTTTGTGACGGCTGTAAAGGAACTTGTGAGTTCCAGCAGCGCAAGGCCTCATTGAGACTGGGCCATTAGTTGAGATTGGAAAACTGCATAAACTCTACCCATAGAAATTTTCTACTGGCGTGTGTCTTGGGCAGATAATCTCATTGGGATTTAGTTTGTAAGGAAATGACATTCCAGTCTCTTCAAGAAACAGATTAGAGAATTCAAAGTCTCAAAGGAAGGACTGTGTATAAAGCAAACTGTGACTCAGGGTAGTAAGATTTGTTCTTTCAACCATTACAGAAAGGTTGGACTTAAAATATATCCTGAGGAAGAATAATGCTCATTATAACAGCTTAAATTCCACCCTCCTGCCTTTGCAATGATATGACTCAATACAAGGCAGCTTCATGTGTTCATATTTAAACTGAAGGCTGGGGTATGACACGTCAGGAATGAATCACAGGCGACAGACCACTTTGTGGGAACACTGTCTAGAGAGGTCCACTTGGCCAATTCACTTCCTTGTTTAAGAAGGTTATTGAACTCTGTAATGTAAGAAAGTTGGGGGAACATTGTGGCTAAAGCTGCCACCCTATGCACATTGACCTGGAAGTAAATTCCATTGAACTCAATGGATCTTACTTCGGAGTACAGATGCATAGAATTGCAGTGTCAGGTTCAACTCTCTGGTTCAACTCTCACTTTTGCCATTAACTCATGAGGTGGTCCTAGGCAAGGCACTCCCAAGAGGCAAGTTAAACAAGAGATGGACCAAGCAATTCAGTGGTAGGGCACATGCTTTGCATACAGTCTCACTGTAGGGCTGTGAAAGACCCCTGCCTGAGATCCAGGAGAACTACTGCCAATCAGTGTAGACAACACTGTGGTAGATGGGCCAGTGCTCTTGCCTGAGACAGGCAGCCTGCCGGTGCCAAGATACAGCGACACCAAAATGACCACCACTGTACCCTGCAGGTTCCAGGAAGCAGCCAGAGGTCTCTGTGGGGTAAGGGAACATCAGTTCCCTTACCCTGTGTTGTGACCAGGCAGCCACTATGGGGCTACTCAGATCTTTACCAGCTCCATAGCTGCTGCAGATTCAAGTAGCCCATGTAGGGCTTTCAGGCGCAGGAGGGGGGATAGGACGTGGTGGCACCCTTTGCAGCCATATCCACACCCCCCCCAGGCCTGTACTATCCCAGGCTACCCTTCCCCACCCAGAAACGCTCACTCCCCACCCCTGCCTCTCCCACCTCTCTGCCACCAGGTGCTGTATTTACCCCGTCCGGCAGCCATCCTCCCACCAGCATGAGAAGCTTGCTCCCACTCACGCTGGCCTCAGAGCCGGTGGCAACTAACACTGGGCCACCATGACATGCTTTATGGAACTTTCATGACGGCCATTGCCTGGGCAGCATGTGGAAAAGAGGTGTTGCCAGGCACAGAATTGAGCAGTTAGGCAGCTTCCTGTCTAAAGCTTTCAATGTGAAGGCATTGGCCTGCTGCACTGATGTGTTAGGTTGCTGGCGGGCTTTAAAAAAATCTTTAATGTTTAATTCTTTGATCTGATGTTGAACAAATCATTTTATGCTTTAATTTTTATGTTAGCTTTCATTAAAACCTCTTGGCTAAATGCTGGAAGAAAAAGAAAAACAGAATGGAATAAAAATAAAACGGACACTACAATCCCTAGCAGGTACAGTGAAGACTGATGAGGCCATCTGGTCACTGTGAAGGGTGCAGGAGAGATGGTCCAGGGAAGGCCGATGAATCTTCAGTCTCAGGGTGAAAAAGTCCTGTAGGAGGAATGAAGGATGAACATGCTCAAGTAAAGATGTAAGGTGTGTATGCCATGCTGACTAAATCACCCATTGTGCCTTTTTCAAATTAAGACATTATGTCACAGATCAAAGAGCTGTTCGTTTCCTCTGAGAAGCAATGGAAGTGGGATCCTGGCGGAGTTCAATCAGTTCAGGCGTTTCCTTTCAAGCATCCTGCTTACCGCATCGACTCGTCCAATTGACTGTAATACATGTCATGATAGCAGACATTACTCTAAAAAAGAGAATTCTGAGGAGAGGAAAAAGAAAAAAAAAACTGACCTCATGGGATAATACAATGCCCACCATTTTATTTTACTGAAAAGGGAAATGTTAAAGATTCCTTTTTTCATTTTCCCATCAAAAATAATTGGCAGATCAGCTTGCAGAGCTCGTAATGCCTATTAGTAAAATACAGCCTGCTATGTCTGGTGGTTCACTTACGTTATCCAAGATGAGTGTACCCAAGATACAAGCCTAAAATAAAAAAATGGTTGTGTGCTATGAAGGGGAAAGGATGGAAAACATCAGGAGGTCCAGTTTGGGAAGGCTCTGAGCAAGTTCACCCATTCAGCATGTTCTAGGGGCAAACCCTTTTTGGTATTGTAATTAGTTATTGATGATTGAGCGATTCAACTTTTATCCCGCTTCTCTCCTGAAAGCACCCAAAGTGGCTCCCAACAGTATTAAAAATGCAGTCAATTAAAATCAAACTAGAAAAATCCAATATAAATGTGAAAATATATGAATATTAAACAAATAAAAACATTAAAAACAGCCAAAGGAAGCTAGAAAAAATAAAATATCATAATTTGATAATATAACAAAAGCATTGATAAAACTCACCACTGCAAGGCACTGAAGGTTAAAATCAGAAGGCTTGATGGAAAAGGAATGTTTTAGAACTTGCCAAAAAGCTTTGAAAGAAGGAGATGTTCTTTAAAGGGGAGGAAATTCCATACTGTAGGTGCCACTACTGAGAAGGTTTCAAGCTGCTGCTCCTCTTCTCTGTAAGTGACGGCTTGTCTAATACCACAGCCGTCTCAAGCTGCAGCAAACAGCTGTAGCTGGTCACCAGCTGAAGCTGGGCAATGGCCACCCTGACCACAGTTGACAACTGAGCATCCAGGAGCAGCTGTGAGTCTAGGGCTGCAATCCTATGCACATTTGTCTTGGGAAAAAGCCCTATTAAACACAATGGGGCTTACTTCTGAGCAGACATGTGTAGGATTGGGCTGTGGGGGAACCACCACCACCCCAGCCTGTGGACCTGCTCTTTCATAGGTAATTGACCCCATTCAGAGCAGGATAATAATCCAGTACTTGCATCATGGGTTTCTGAACCAGGAGAGCCTCTACCTTGTCTGGATTTAATCTCAGTTTGTTAGCCCTAATCCACATCCCCACCAATTCCAAGCAGAACACCAGGACCTAGACAGCCACCCTAGTATCTAGTGGAAAGGAGAGTTAGAGCTGAGTGTCGTCTGCATACTGAATGACCCAGTGGTTTCATGTAAATATTGAAAAACATTGGGACAAAATTGAATCTTTTGGCACCCTACTCCACACCAGTTGAGCAGGTGTCCCCCAACACCATCAATTGGGATTTATCAACCAAGGAGTGGAACCACTGCAAACAGTGCCTCCAGCCCCTAACTTGGCCAAATGATCTATAGGGACACAATGGCTGAGGTCTTGAAAGCCACTGAGAGGCTTGAAAAATATTGAGAGCCACTGAGAGAGGCAGGACCAACAGGGTCATACACCCCTGATAGATTGGTAGTTTCAATGTGAGTTGTGTTTTGCATTGTTTTTGCATTAATTCTTCCTTTGTATTAGCTGGGATAATGCAGGTGCATGTTAGCCACTGCAGAGATACTTAAGAAAAATTGGAAATATGAGTAGGGTTTGCAGATCTCAGGTTCTGGAGGGCTGTCCTGGGCCCTCAAAGTGCCTCTTTCTTTCTTTCTTTCTTTCTTTCTTTCTTTCTTTCTTTCTTTCTTTCTTTCTTTCTTTCACATAATGTCTGAAGTGGAATGTTCACATCTACTCCCATATGCAGTCTGTGAAGATAAGAAGCCATGAATATGCACATACAACCTGGAGAGACAGCATAGTCCTTTCTACTCAAGGATTCTGTTGCAGTTGAATTATGCCGGATATGGGGAGAGGATGTGAATTCGCCCTTTTACTAACCTTACTCATGCCAAAGGGCAATTAAGCTGTTCACTTCCTCCTCCTTCGGTTCACATGCAAATGAGAGAGGATTAGAGATGCACTACTCGAACATGGTGTGCAGTAAAGTGGACCACTTTAAAGTTTTCTCTCACACATGCTGGCACATTATATATTTAGTCTTCTTGTGTGCAAGTAAAATGATGGCTGACAGGAGTCTGCCTATTTGCAGGAAACATGCCTTTCCCTTAGAGCAGGAAACATGCGCTTTATCGTTTGGGGAAAAGATGTAACATGGGTAACAGTCATCACATATTTCATGGTGATTATGCTTAAGAGATTGATTTTTTTTTTGTTTCCAAGAAAATGACATGCTTCATTTTGCTCAAGGAAGTGTGGGTGTCAGATGCTTCCGGTGAAAAGAATACATGGGTCCCTCTGCGTTCTGGTTATTTTTCCCCTCAGTAGAACTGAACTCAGTTATGTCAACTGCAAACAACGCCTGTGATTTATCTTCATTGCTCTCTATCCTGTGGGCCATTCTGTGTCTAAGTGGAGTTCATCTGCCCAGGTCAATGGCCTGGTAGAAGAGATTACGGTGGCCAAATGCAGACAGGTGGACTTATGAACACTGAACATGATGCAAGAATATCTAAGTATGGAGAAGAGATAACCTAATGAGACAGATGAATGGGAGAAAGGAGATTAGTATATGTCAAGGAAGATATAAATTTAGCACTAATTAAGGTTTGATGGGGTCCTGAGAGGAACTACTTACACTGTTCACAGGAAATGTAAGGTCAATGATGTCTTTGATGAAGTTAAAAAAGGAAAAAAGAGAGGTAACAGGACAGGCTGGAAGTGGATTGAAAGCCATGTAAATGCCCAGGCATGATGCAGCTGGAAAATACGGTCTGTTCTGACTTGTGTCACAGTCTCTGCAGTTGTTAAAATAAGCAAAACAGTAGCAGATTTTTCCATTAACAAAATTAATGAATACATACTAAATGATGTGGTAAGTAAAGAGAAATATGGAAATAATTTCCCTGAGAAACATTGTTCAGCTGACTGCAAAGCTGTTTTTAATGACTAATTTTTCCAACAGCTGGATAGGGGGCACCACAAGGGAGGAATGCACATCCAGGAAAAAAAATGACTTGTCCAGCTCATAGAGGACCATGGCAATACATAACCACAAGCTGAAGTTCTTGCTTTGGTCACCTGGAACTCAGGATTTGGAGGCAAAATGTAGAATGGTAAATTGGTCATAAACATTTTGGGTTCACTCAATTCACTAGTAAATTCCATCTGTTATTACTAAGGACTGGGAGGCAGAATGGTGGTGTGCCTTGTTTGGTATTTTAGGAACTTGCTCATAAACTTCTTAATATGTTTTAATATTTCTTTCTTAGCATTTTCTTAAGAAAATTTCTTAATATGCAGGGGAGGAGAGACAGAAGCACGAATGACACTGAAGCAACAGGAAAATGTCCTTCAGGGAGATAAAGTGGGGTAGAAATATAGTAAGTAAGTAACCCCTGCTAATTGGGTAAGAGGCACTTTTTCAAGTGGGTGCTCCTCTTTTTAGCAGGGGGTGAGTAACTGGCCCATCTCACCCCAGCAGTGTCTGTTCTAGTGGCTGTCTGCTGGTGTTCTTTTTGCATCTTTTTAGATTGTGAGTCCTTTGGGGACAGGGAGCAATTTAGTTATTTGATTTTTCTCTGTAAACTGCTTTGCGAACTTTTAGTTGAAAAGCGGTATATAAATACTGTTAATAATTAATAAGTAAGTGAAGGCCCAATCCTATCCAATTTTCTGATGCAGCTGTACCCATGGGGAGTGCACTGAATCCTGTAGTGGGGAGGCAGTGACAGAGGCTTCCTTAAGGTATGGGAACATTTGTTCCCTTACCTCAGGGCTGCATTGTGGACGCACCTGTGCTGGAAAGTTGGCTAGGACTGGGCCCTAAGTAAGCAAGCAAGCAAACAAAACTGTGAACTGTGGCCTCAACAGCAGACAGCCTTTTATCCAAGTATTATATTCCAAAATGCTATTCCAAGAATTTTCTCCACCTTTGCAGTTCCATTTCAAGCTTTCTCCCAATATATTCCTAAGTTACTGCACTTCCTTAGAGTATAGATTGTATCTTACTAAAAACCCAATCCTATCCCTCCCTTCTGAGGCAACAATTGTCCCTTTATCTGGGGTACATATCCACAGCACAGGGGGGTCTACTTGGACCTGTGCTAGTGAAATCACTGGTGGGGATCTATGTGGACCCACACCATGGAAATGGGTCCAAGAAGAGGGATAGAACTCAATGGTCCTGCCTCATTCTGCCCTCCCTGCCCCATTCTATTATTTCCCACCCCATTCCCCTGTCACACTACTTCTGTCAGCAGCAGCTTCTGGCAGCTCTGAAGTACATGGGAAGGCCTTTGCCTTCCTGCTAGTGTTTCCACAACATGCGAGTTCTGCTTCTCTCCCCACAATTGCAGTTTTGGAAACCACAACAAAAGTGAGGACTGTGAAGTTTTCAGTGAGGAACCTGGGCAAAGGAAGGAGAATGGAACAAAAACCTGTGTATTCCATAGGAATTTATTTTCTGTGCATGTTTCTGTTGGGGGAAAACAAGTCCCAGTGCCCCTCAGGACATGTTCAATCTTCATATTGGGGGCAGATGTGCTGGTATGTGAGAAGGATTGCCCTACAGATGTCACCTCATTTCCTCATCCAACAAATGGATCTGTGCTCTTTTTTGTACCCTCACCATGTGCCTCAGCTCCCACAAACTCACCACATGACAGTTCATGGACATTCACCTTGCTTGTCAGCTGAATTTGGACATGTGATGATGTGACTTCCTAGGGCTACCCACTTGTGGAGGTTTAGGCCTAGATAAGAACTGTTCATTAGCGTGCTCTGCTTCTTTAGAGCAACTTATGTGTGTTGAGTGCCCTCAGCAGCCCCAATCAGCACCCAAATTCCGTGCAGCCTTCGCTCCACCAAGGCCTCAAGTTTGCTGGTCATACTGTGCAAGGTTTGCTTGTTGCTGTCTGCTGATACCTCCACACTGAAGTATCTGCCCCGGAGGCAGTTGAGGATCTCCATGAGCCTGTCATTCATTTTCTGGTTTACCTGCAACACCTCCATGGAGAATCTGAGATCCAAGTGGGTCTCACATTCACATGTGCATTTATTCCATGTGAATAACCGATTTCCAAATGAATTTTTGCATGTTTGCTCTAAGCCTTAGTAATGGCTTGTTACTAACTTTATTTGGATACAACCCAAAATAGCTCTACCAAAACTCTACCTCCCTTGCTTCTGCCGTCCCCTTTGAGTACTGTCTTTCTATTTGCTTCCGGACTCCAGTGCAGTGGAGCAAATAGAGGCAGGCACCAGTTTTTCAGACCAGATTTTGGAGAAGCCTGATCCACTCCAGAGTGAAAAAAGGACTTGATGCATCTGTGGAATTATAGGCACAGCTCTTGTTTCTGGCTCTGTATGGTTGGGAAAGAGTTCATTGAGAAGGAACAAACACAGGTTCAAAAACGGCAGGAAACACTGGCCTTAACACTGGCGTAGCTAAGATTTTGCATCACCTGATGTGTAAGGCCAGTATGTCACCCCTATGATGGACGTCCTCCTATGCAGTGGGTGAGACAATGCCCTGGGCGGTATTTAAAATACCAAGATTTTAAAAATTTTGGTGCGTAGTGTGCTTGTAACCCCTCGTGTGCTTGTCACCGAGTGCGGCTCGCACCCCCTAAGCAGTGCCACTGCCTTAACGCATGTTTCAGGTGCTTGTATTTATAAAACATGATAAACACAAGGTACCGTGTTTTCAGTACTTCGTTGAAAAAAGGTATGAGAGAAGACATTTTAGAAACACAGAAAATGCATGGGATGATGCCAGACACACTCTCATTGAAAACAACAACTAGAGGGATCACAATATAAAACTTTAGTTGCAATCTTTTTTTTTTTCTTTTTCTTTTTCCTAGTCTCAGTTTCCCCAGCCTATCATTGGGACTAAGTAGCTTAGAGCCAAAGAATTCAGCAATCTGGCAAGTCTTTTTAAAATTGGTCCAACAAATGTATGCTTGGACATTTACACCATCTGCTGCATAGATCAAATGAAAGGAAAGGCCAGTGGACAGTGGTGGACATCTGTACTAGAATGACAGTCAGGGAAATGTCATCTGCCCCAGGAGAAGGGTGGGGAACATTAAGAATAGCGAAGACAACAACAAAATAGCCATAGCAAATGCACCCAGAAGTGGAAGCTGGAAGAGAAGGGAAAGCACTTATAAGTAGCAATTATTTGATTTCCTGCAGTTTTACAATACAATGAAGCTGGATTTGCCTGCCCAAATCTGCAAATTGGCCTCAGGTGGAAGTCTCACTTCAGTAGGAGCTTTTTGGCACTAAACCTTGTTGGGATGCATGCAATTTTTAGAATGTGGTTTATGTACATGCTGATAAAAATGCCTAAAACATTATTATAAATAGTAAAACTAAATCATGATATAAAGTGTTAATAGCAGTGGGGGAAAGTCATAAACAGTGAAGCTAAAATATGGTGTCGGCTAACACTCCAAAACCTTCAAACCCTATTTAAGGAGAGACAATAATGGGATAAAAGAAATGAGGATATACACACCATAACAATGATAATCTAGATCATAATCATAACCTCTATCATACCACTTTTAGCTGTCCCAAAATAAATCCTCAATATTTGTGACAAAGGAATTTGAGCACACAATCCTGATTCATTCCTCATAAACTGCAGATGAAGGCAGAGATCTGTGGGTCTGAAGCCCATTCCAAATCTGAGAGTGAAATCCTAAATATATTTACTGGGAGTAATAGCCCAAACCACAGCCATTTTGACATCAGCGCCGAAATGGCTGTGGCAGCATCCTATGTCTTTTCAGGCAGCCATGGGGGAGGGGGGTTCTGATGCTTCCCCTGAGTAAGGGAATTGGCTCCGCAATGGAGCTACTCGACTCTGCTCCAGCTAAATAGACAGCCCAGAATAAAGAAGACCCGTGTCAGGCCCGGAGGCCCAATGCAGAGCTCCAGATCTGGTGGAGCTGAGCTCCTCTGGTCCTGCTCCCTCCTGCTCCACTTCCTCCCCTGCCACACCTTACCCCCGCCCCCAGTCTCTGGTAGCAGTCACTGGTATGTTTCCATGTCAGTTTCTTGTTAGATCAAATAATGCTGTAATTTGCGTAAAACAATGGTTGGCAACCTTCAGTCTCGAAAGACTATGGTATAAGCCTACAGCACCCAGTATGCCCAGGCGGTCTCCTATCCAAATACTAACCAGGCCTAACCCTGCTTAGCTTCCGAGATCAGATGAGATCAGGCATGTGACAGAAGGCAAGCTCCTCTCCGTAGGAGAGATAGGAGAATATAGGCCGGTCAGCCTAACATCTATACTGGGTAAGATGGTGGAATGCCTCATCAAAGATAGGATCTCAAAAACATAGATGAACAGGCCTTGCTGAGGGAGAATCAGCATGGCTTCTGTAAGGCTAAGTCTTGCCTCACGAACCTTATAGAATTCTTTGAAAAGGTCAACAGGCATGTGGATGCGGGAGAACCCGTGGACATTATATATCTGGACTTTCAGAAGGCGTTTGACACGGTCCCTCACCAAAGGCTACTGAAAAAACTCCACAGTCAGGGAATTAGAGGACAGGTCCTCTCATGGATTGAGAACTGGTTGGAGGCCAGGAAGCAGAGAGTGGGTGTCAATGGGCAATTTTCACAATGGAGAGAGGTGAAAAGTGTTGTGTCCCAAGGACCTGTCCTGGGACCGGTGCTTTTCAACCTCTTCATAAATGACCTGGAGACAGGGGTGAGCAGTGAGGTTGCTAAGTTTGCAGACGACACCAAACTTTTCCAAGTGGTGAAGACCAGAAGTGATTGTGAGGAGTTCCAAAAGGATATCTCCAGACTGGCAGAATGGGCAACAAAATGGCAGATGCGCTTCAATGTCAGTAAGTGTAAGGTCATGCACATTGGGGCAAAAAATCAAAACTTTAGATATAGGCTGATGGGTTCTGAGCTGTCTGTGACAGAGCAGGAGAGAAATCTTGGGGTGGTGGTGGACAGGTCGATGAAAGTGTCAAACCAATGTGCGGCGGCAGTGAAGAAGGCCAATTCTATGCTTGGGATCATTAGGAAAGGTATTGAGAACAAAACGGCTAATATTATAATGCCGTTGTACAAATCGATGGTAAGGCCACACCTGGAGTATTGTGTTCAGTTCTGGTCGCCGCATCTCAAAAAAGACATAGTGGAAATGGAAAAGGTGCAAAAGAGAGCGACTAAGATGATTACTGGGCTGGGGCACCTTCCTTATGAGAAAAGGCTATGGCGTTTGGGCCTCTTCAGCCTAGAAAAGAGACGCCTGAGGGGGGACATGATTGAGACATACAAAATTATGCAGGGGATGAACAGAGTGGATAGGGAGATGCTCTTTACACTCTCACATAACACCAGAACCAGGGGACATCCACTCAAATTGAGTGTTGGGAGAGTTAGAACAGACAAGAGAAAATATTTCTTTACTCAGCATGTAGTTGGTCTGTGGAACTCCTTGCCACAGGATGTGGTGACGGCATCTGGCCTGGGTGCCTTTAAAAGGGTATTGGAAAAGTTTCTGGAGGAAAAATCCATTACAGGGTACAAGCCATGATGTGTATGCGCAACCTCCTGATTTTAGAAATGGGTTATGTCAGAATGCCAGATGCAAGGGAGGGCACCAGGATGAGGTCTCTTGTTATCTGTTGTGCTCCCTGGGGCATTTGGTGGGCCGCTGTGAGATACAGGAAGCTGTGAGATACAGGGCCTATGGCCTGATCCAGTGGGGCTGTTCTTATGTTCCTTTTCCCATCTACTCATAAAATGATGCAGATTGTTGTAACTCAGACATAATCAAAGCTTTAGAGATCAAAGATCCGACATGGTCTAAGAACACTAGCAATCTTTTAGCAGGCATATTATTTAGGGTTCCTTGATACAAATGGTAGGTTGTTTAGCACTGTCTCTTCCTTTCCATCACTATGGCAATCGTGGGAAAAGGTAAGCAAATTGAGTGAGACTTTTTAGGGAAAGGTCAACACAAACACCTGCCTGCTTGTCTTGGGCTCATCTGCCTACAGTACTAATATGTACAGCACACTGCAGAGAAAAGCATTCAAGCTTGCAAGACACAGCGGTAAGCAAAGTTCCAGCAGGCTGGAGCCACCTGCTTCATTTGCTACAGTATCTCAACAAGTTGTTTAATCCAGAGCCAGTTATTAAATGGGCTGCTGTTCTTAAGGAATGTTAGACAATGCATGGCTTGGGAGATTCAGTCAATGTAGGATCCAGTCCAGTCCCCCCATCCTTGATGTGGTTTAGCTGAACTTTAAAATATGCTATAAAGGTTATTGCAAAAAATTGTCAAATGCAAAATCAGCTAAGATTCCAAACTGAAAACACAGGGTTACAGGGAAAAGTTAAGGTGCTAGATTATTGCATGCACGTCACACATGAGCCAATCTTGTCTGGCTCTCTCCATATCGAGAGGCAGTGATGCAACTTTCTAGGTACCTGATCGGTGCCTTTTGCTTGGGGGTGGAGCCTTCTCAACTGTTAGTTGGGAAGAACGAAGAGCATTTGCAGTATAATGTTTATAACCATTGTTATGGTGTCTCATTTAGATTATAGAGTTACTAGCATTTAAAAAAATAGTAGATTACACTGGAATAATCATATCTTGATGGTAATTTTGATTGGTACTGCTAATTGAGTTACATAGATTGTAATTTGAATTACATAGAATTCTGAATATGTATTAGTTTGGTAATAAAAAATAATTTTAAAAACACATGTGTCATTACCAAAATGTGAAATATCATTTTGAATGCTGGAATATCTAGCAAATCACAATCATATGCATATCTACTCAAAAGTACATTCCATTATGTTCAGTAGGGTTTATACCCAGGAAAGTGTGCAGAGGATTGCAGCCTAATGGCCCAATGCCATCCTTGTATCATACTGGCAGATCTCCCAATGGTATCCGATAAGCTCCACACCAGCTGCGGCAGGCCTCAGAACCTTTGCTGTCACTGGTAAATTGGCAGTGGGGGCATATTGGAGTGGGAATTGGGCCAGAGCAGGGGTGGGAGTGAGCAAGAGGTGGTAGACCTCAGTGGAAGCCATGCACAACAGACCCAAACCCACTCCATATGCCTGCCAGAAACAATGTTCATCTGAGGAGATCCATTGGGGAGCAGGCAGCTTACTGATAGGTAACTAACCTCGGGCAGGAGGTCTGGTCTAGAGGGCTGAGCCTCCATTTGCCTGAAGATAACATCCGAAGGTCGCCAGTTCAAGGCCACCGGCAGCGTGAATGGCGAGACCTTGAAGCAGCTGACAAGCCCACCCGAGTTATTCCACTTGCTCTTGGAGAGATGAAGGAGCTGCTTGTCAGTCTGCGCGGGAGGAATCTGGAGGCCAGAAAGTGATAACAGACCATAAAAGATCCATCTGAAATGTTGTGGTTCTTGAAAGATAGAACCTTTCTTCAATTGTAAAAATCCCTACGGGGATTTAGAACAGCCTGCCTATGTAAACTGCCTTGAATTAAAGTCTGAGGAGAAATCTGACAACCAAGAAAGGCGGTATATAAATGCCTGTATTATTATTATTATTATTATTATTATTATTATTATTATTATTATTAGCCATTTTCTTTTCTTACCCCTTCCAGGCTGCCTTGCCCCTGGCCAACCCATCGTATCCAGCACATGCTGTGTTGGCAGCACTCCACCGTCTGGGCTAGCCCTGGATAGGATTGGGCCATTAATTCTCAGTCAATCCTCAGTGCAGAGATACCATGAGCTTTCAGTGATTACAGCATGCACTTTGCAGACAGAAGGTCTCAGGTTGAATCCCTAGCATGCCTGCCATTAGAAAGATCCCTGTGTGAAGCCTGGAGGGCTGCTGCTAATCTGATGGATGACACTGAGCAGGGTGGAACAATGGGCTGACTTGATAAAAGGTGGCTTGATACATTTGACGTTTTGAGGCACAGGCTGCTGTATATGTAAATTCTTCTGCTGCTAAAACCTGACAGTGCACACATAGATGCGCAGAGAAACAGCAACACCAAAAAGGGTACCTGGATTTAATACCTATGGTCCCCTCCTTTCACTGTACAGCGGTTGATTCTCCACAGAGCATGGAATTTTTGAACATAACTACAGGACATCATTGGGGGTAGTGGGGTGGGGGGAGAGACACTGCTTTGCTATTGGGGAGTAGGAATTAATGTGGCCTGTTCTGCATTGAACTTTGGTTGCACATGAAACATTCTAGGAAGTGTTCACCAGGAACTGTTTAGAGGACATCCCACAGCCTATCAACATCTGCCTCCCTAAACCTTTGCTAGGGAAGAAAAACTGCCACCTCAGAGATTGTGAGAGACAGAAATATGAAGCACATCAGTCAGAGAGTTGTTTGTTTGTTTTTTTCTCTTTTCATTTTTAGACCAAGTAATAAACCTGGTCAGGGCAAAGAATGAATTAATCATATATCAATTGACTTAAAAGCTTGTTGTGAGGAAGAGAAGATTGGATGCATTCATACTGGTGGTTGATGAAATTACTTTTGTTTGTCCTGAGATAAGGGAGGGTTAAATCTAAAGTTGATGAATTGTGTCTGATATTACTTGATGAAAAAGCCATAAATAATCATAGTTGCGCATAGCTGGAAGGTACTGCAAAGCCATCTATTCTAACTTCCTTTTGCACATGTTGCATAGTGGTAAGAATGGACAGGCAGAAACGGAGGCAGGACTGATGGGTCGATCCTGCCCATGTTGTGTACGAACCTTTTGAATCAAACTAGCCCCCACACTGGACTATTAAGAAGGGCCAGCTTAAAAGTGTCACCCTTCCTTGCTTTGTTGAGAATTTACGGCACATCTGCATGCTCAATAATGTTTTAAAAACAAAACAGATTGAATTGCATTGCCAAACAACTGCTTGGGGGCTACAGTCCTGAATAGGCAAACATTCTGAAGTCATCCTGCATCCAAACCAGCTTTGCTCGTTGTTGGGGTTAGGTGGGCAAAACCAAATACTGCATACAAACACCCTAAGGGCACAATCCCAACCAGGTCTACTCAGTAGTAACTCCTATTTTGTTCAATGGGGCTTACTCTCAGGAAAGTGTGGTTAGAATTGCAGCCTAAGTATCTATGGGGAAATTATTCCTGCTGGTACCATAGATGCCTGAAACCTCAGGGCTGTTTTATATAGGGGAATAATTACACTGCCCTTATTGGAAACTTCAGGACCGTAGGCTGGATAACAAAACAGCGTAATGCAGAGAAATTCCCTTTTAGGTTAAGGAGGAGACTGAGATTAAGATAACTTTTAATAAAAGATATTTTTATTACAAAGCACACAGGTAAACATAATGCACATGGAAAAATGATGTGTCTTGGTCCTAGTATTTACATCTAGTGTACCTAGCTTTATGGTGGTTGCATGTGAAAAGTATTTGGTGCATTATCAGGTCTTGCTCTAACCATATGGATGTAATACACAAGTTAATCCAGAGTTCATAGACTTTAGCTAACAATTCTGCCTGAATGATACCTCTGCCTAAATGATACCTCTGTTGGCCTACACTGTAAATGAAAGTATTCCAGCTTGAGACAAAGTATGTGAATCCAGCTTCACAATTCTCTCACACTATACTCCACTGCTAATTTTTAAAGGCTGCATCATGGTCACTGGTCACTGGGCTGTAGGACTCTTTGCTCCTGTTTCCTTCCCCACCCCCATAATCTACCGTTTGTGAGCATTTGTACTCATGGCATTTACAAAGCCTGCCTTTCCTGAAAGTCTCCATTCAGTCCTTCCATTGGACCTTTGCCAGAACCAGTCTAATTCTTCTCCTTTAAATGCTTCCGCTCTTAGACATGCATGTGCGTAATCGGTAATAGATCTGAACTTAACTTTATGTGCCAATGAGCTAGGCATATCTGTCTCCCTGATCTATTAGGCGCTGGAGATCACAGAGCAGTGTTGCAGACATGCTTGGTTGATGCTTTCCCCCATTCCACTAATACCCTGCTTTTAACTGACATCAGCATCACGGGACAGAATTATTTCCAGCCTCATTTAAAACAGTTGCACATTGGAGCAGACTCACAATGATGGGCTCTTGTAATTTGTTGAAGCATAGGTTTGTGTCTGCATAAATTAACCTGGCCATCTGCCAATTTTCTGGAAAACATCCTGCGCGGGCTCGCTCTCTCTCTCTCTCTCTCTCTCTCTCTCTGTGTCAAAAAAAGAAAAAAAAGAAAAAAAAGACACATTTGTCCCTCATGCAAAGCTGCTTTTTCTGGGTATCCTGTTGAACTTCACCAATGGCGTGCTCAATCCCATGGACCACACACATATCAGCATTAACCACCCTTAGAAGGGAAAGCTAGCCAATTTTGTCTTCTATAGTGCTTCTATTAAAGTCTTTGAAACTCCTGCCTCATTTTCAAACTCATCCCAGAGCAGCACAATGTCCACTGCTGTTTCCCTTCCATTCAAGCCCACTTACTTTCTTTCACCCTCAGTTACTTCATTAGTTTTTATTTTCTCCTTCCACAGTTTGCAAGGCATTCCTTGGTTGCTGTAGAATGAAGGCTTCCTAGCTCCTCCTAGCTGCCTAGCTTCCTCACTCCTTCAGACACTAATAAGATGCATATATGTCCAAATAAAAATCCACACAACCTCCAGAACAGCATTGCAAAGATAAGTTAAAAATAATAGCGATGTGGGTTCCCCCCCTTTATTAGTATGTTCTTTAAAGAGATGGAATTGGCACTGACATACCAGTGGTCTCTTCTGTCCTTTCAGAAAGACTCTATTCTGAAAACCTGGCAGAAATACAGAAACTCTGTAGGGAAAATGTGCTGCATTTTTTTTTAAGGGAGGGAAATGGGGACTATACTTAAATGGCATTTCTGGAAAAGTAAGCTTGGTTATTATTAATTTTAGCAATGATGAATGCTCCATCTAGTGGCCTCATGGATCTGTAGTGGAAGCAGGTAGGTTCATATTCTCATCATCAATAAATGAATGCTTTGTTTATGCATTCAGGTAGAAGCAGGAAGCTTTCCTTATATGTTATCTATAACTTTAAGCAATGATTATTGTATTATAAGGCATCCCAGAGCATTATTCTTCTTGCCAGATAATACAGTTATTCAGATAGTTCTTTGTTACCATGGCGATATGTCATAAATATCTATCAACTACCAAAAATAGCTGCAGATCACAAGGTAACAGGGAGATTTTTCATGGGTTTTTATGGATTTTTTTTCCTGTTTTGCCTTCCAAAATGCATAAATCAATCCCAGCTTTGTAAACAGTCAACGACTGCCATTACATTTTCATTATCAAAACAATATTTATGGCAGCCCCCTTCTTCCCCACCCCTGCATAAAATGTTTATTATACTATATGCAATCTCTAATTGGAATGTGTTAAGATTTGCATAAGATTGGGTCCTGACTAGTACGGGTTTCTTCTAAAGCTCATCTCTCCTTCAAATCTATTGGAAAGTCCACGTTAGGATAGGATAGCATCGAGTAGCGACATGTCTGCAAATCTTATTTGTAATCCCTGGCATTGTTTATACCATGATGTTCCGCATGGCTTGTCAGAGCCTGGTGAAAAGGGGGGGGGGCAGAGAAGGAGAGGGAAAATAGGAACATTTAACTTGCAAAAGCAAGTCTTCCTTGAATGTTGAGAAACCTGTTACCTGCACTTATAGCAAAGAAAGCATTCCTTCAGGGAAAGTCCATCTCACCTTGCCGAGGGTGTCACCTAATTATGACCAAGAGCTTTCTCTTAGGTAATGTGATTAAGAGGTATTTTCTATGACAGGAAGCTTAGTGAGAACTGGCAACTCATGCTTAAAATATTGTCATAATGTGAGGGGAAAATCGGAGGTCGCAACAAATTATTGGCACTCATATTTGAAAGGATGGAGTTTGCCTGTGTAGAAAAAGTATACGCAGTAGCCAGCAGATGCTCACATAAAAAATCCCTGTTTGTCCAGCTGAAATTTGAGACTGCAGTTATCTTTTAGCAATTTGATTCTCACCTCTCCTCCTACCATCCCTCCCCCTCCCCATTCACTTCCCTCTCTTTTGCGTGTGGCGAAAAAAATGTGACAAATCAGAGAACGTGTGTTGTTCTGTACTCACAGGAAATCATTTTAACTTATGATTACAAAACAGCGTGACTGTGGCTTTATCATTTAAATTCAGCTTTGATCCAATATTCATGACAAGCAGGCAGAAGTGCAACAGTGGCTTATCAGGAAGTTGTGCTGGGTTTTGTGAGGTAATGCGGTCTAAAATTTCCAGTGCTATTAATATTCTGCTGAAGCCCTACATTCAGAATGCTGCAGACTCTATAGTTACCAATGCCAAAGACATAAACGGGCTTTAGTTTCCGGATGGGTTCCAGAGACTTGGTGTGCTCACAGTGGCCCCTATTCATTGATTTTGTCAGCTTTGTTTGCCGAGCACGAGCGCACACTCTCAAAGGTGGAAAGGACCCCAGCACTTGTGAGATGGAGACCTGTCTACCACTGTTTTTTCTCTAATCTAAAAACTATCATTCTATGGCAGTGGTTCTCAAACTTTTAGCACCGGGACCCACTTATTGGAATGAGAATCTGTCAGGACCCACTGGAAGTGATGTCATGACTAGAAGTGACATCATCAAGCAGGAAAATTTTTAGCAATCCTACCCACACTTACCCAGAAGTCCCATTTACCATCATTAAAAACATATACATAGTAGCCTGTTAAAAGTACAGGTCTGTAACATTTCCCCAGATGCCACGATAGCATCAAGTCTAATATATTAAAATTAAAATATTGAAATGAATGGGGATGCACCTGAAACTGGTTTGTGATCCACAGTTTGAGAAACACTGTTCCATAGTTTTGAAATTATGGGATGGTCTTTCATCTCACTGTGTGGTCTTGGGCCAGTCACTATTTCTAAGCCCCATCTGTAAACCAGCAGTGATGCTCACTTATTCTACATAGTTATGAGGAAGAACAAGCCAGTAATGATTATAAAGAACATTACATATGAATTGAGTTTCATAAATAGCAGCAGTGTGCTTGGTTTGTAAGTCTTTTCAAGGTACTTTTCAACCTCTTCATAAATGACCTGGAGACAGGGTTGAGCAGTGAGGTTGCAAAGTTTGCAGTCGACACCAAACTTTTCCGAGTGGTGAAGACCAGAAGTGATTGTGAGGAGCTCCAGAAGGATCTCTCCAGACTGGCAGAATGGGCAACAAAATGGCAGATGCACTTCAATGTCAGTAAGTGTTAAGTCATGCACATTGGGGCAAAAAATCAAAACTTTAGATATAGGCTGATGGGTTCTGAGCTGTCTGTGACAGATCAGGAGAGAGACCTTGGAGTGGTGGTGGACAGGTCGATGAAAGTGTCAACCCAATGTGCGGCGGCAGTGAAAAAGCCAATTCTATGCTTGGGATCATTAGGAAGGGTATTGAGAACAAAACGGCTAATATTATAACGCCGTTGTACAAATCGACGGTAAGACGGTAAGACTCCACAACACTGGAGTATTGTGTCCAGTTCAGGTCACCGCATCTCCAAAAAGACATAGTGGAAATGGAAAAGGTGCAAAAGAGAGTGACTAAAATGATTACGGGGCTGGGGCACCTTCCTTATGAGGAAAGGCTATGGCATTTGGGCCTCTTCAACCTAGAAAAGAGACGCCTGAGGGGGGACATGATTGAGACATACAAAATTATGCAGGGGATGGACAGAGTGGGTAGGAGATGCTCTTTATACTCTCACGTAACACCAGAACCAGGGGGCATCCACTAAAATTGAGTATTGGGAAAGTTAGAACAGACAAAAGGAAATATTTCTTTACTCAGCGTGTGGTTGGTCTGTGGAACTCTTTGCCACAGGATGTGGTGATAGCGTCTAGCCTGGACGCCTTTAAAAGGTGATTGGACAAGTTTCTGGAGGAAAAATCCATTACGGGGTACAAGCCATGATGTATATGCGCAACCTCCTGATTTTAGAAATGGGTTATGTCAGAATACCAGATGCAAGGGAGGGCACCAGGATGCAGGTCTCTTGTTATCAGGTGTGCTCCCTCGGGCATTTGGTGGGCCGCTGTGAGATACAGGAAGCTGGACTAGATGGGCCTATGGCCTGATCCAGTGGGGCTGTTCTTATGACCTCCAAGAATCAGTGCTGGCATCAAATTGTGCAGGATTCTGGGGAAAAGTACAGCATTGGGATCCCTGTGGTGTCCTCCACTGATGATGGTGCATTGGGCACTGCCACTAGTGCTGCGAGTTCAGGGTTCAGCCTGGCCAGGTATGCCCCATGATGCGTGTGTGAACCCTTGGCCAGTGCACATTCTGGTAGTTGGCCTTTGCACCACGTTTTCTAAAGCACATTCATTATGTATTTGAAAAATCCTCAAAATATTTTACCACTAGAGGTTGAGTCTCATTATTCGAGAGGGTTCTGTTCCCAGAACTCACGTGGATGGCAAAAATTGCATTAAAGCAAATCCATTTAAAAAACAATGACCCTTGACTCAGCGATTTGAAAACAACCTTGCTGACCTTTGTACATGGATCAAGCAGACAATCAGTCTCTCTCCATGTGCTTAGAAAGGCTTCACTCCTAGGCAGCAATCCCTCCCTTGACCAGGAGCCTCAGCACAGGGAAAGAATGGAGAAGGTGATAATCACTGCCATTTAACATTCTTTCATATGCTCAGGAGGAAGGGAAAGGTCTCTTGCCTCGAGGTGAAGCTGTTCTAAGTGCCTGGAGAGAGAATGATTGATGGATTGTCAGCCAGTTGTCCTCTCTCCCATTAATAAGACTATTGTTAAACAACTTTTTTTCCCCCTTTGATTTAAAGGGTCCTTCTCATTGCATTGAGATAAAACCATGGGTGAAAAGTTGGTGGATAATTAGGTTATACCTGTATTATACCACAGCCATTTTATACAAGGATTTTATTATATTTCTCTTGATCTATTGTCACTTGCTTTGAGCATTGGTGATGACGCGGGCTGTACTTTAATAAATACAAAAGAACAAATTATATAGTGCCAACAGAAAATCAAACACATCAGAGACACACAGATATAAAAACCAGAGAAAGACTTTCCCTATTTTTACTTGTTAATGTCTCATTTCAGTTTTTTCAAAGATAATCCACAAAAGGCACAAACCTGCAAAGGTTAGGCACAGCTAGTTCCCAGAGGAGACAGTAGAATAGGATGCAACCAATATGATCTTAAATCCAATTAATTTCCATGATATCAAATGGTGATTAATGGACAAACCAAGTGTGACCCTAAATAAAGCTTCTGGTTTTGTTTATGTTTAATAAATAGCATGCATGTTGAGTTGCGTGTTGTGTGAATCTGGCTGCAATCCTAACCACACTTTCCTGAGAGTAAACCCCATTGAACAAAATAGGACTTACTTCTGAGTAGACCTGGTTAGGGTTGTGCCCTCAGTGTGACAAAATAAGTCAAAACCACAGCAAGGGATGTAGAGGGGCTTTAGTTATTTGATGCTGCTATGATTCCCATCCCAGTTGCACCCCCTCTCCCGCCTGCATTATTTTTAATAGAGAAAAAGTTTCCCTTGGCTTTTTCCAACTGAAAGAGTTACTACCACTGAACAAGATATGCTGCTGTTTGATATGTTATAGCAGAGTGCTAACAGAAGGGTATTACCTTCAGGAGTTGCCTTTGCAACTCCTTTGCAACTCCTTTGTTGCCTTTGCTGGTGCCTGCAATGTTACTAAAGCCAGTTGACATATGTGCCTATTAAAAAAAGTACAGTTTCATTTCATGACTTAGCAGCAGCGTGGAAAGATGCTTGCAGACCTTAATCATGATGAAATCTTGCAGAGCAGACAAATATTTGTTACTGCCTCAGGGTCCCTTTGAGCCACAAATAGAGACTACCATTATTAATACTCCCTTAATATGAAGCCAAACAGCCTTGAACGGAGAGGCCTGAGGGACACTTAAAGTGAGGTTGGGATAAACTAGCCTTATATTTACATAGTGTTATGGTAACTTGGAGGCACACAGTGAATTCAGATAGCAAAGAGTTTAACAATAACCTTCTATGCCTCTCAACTCTACTGGCACTTGGGGACATACTTAACATGCTTCTGTGAGATGCAAGTTCCCTCTCCTGGTTACGTATGAAATCTTTGCCTCAGTCACCAAAACCCACTGGAAACTTTCAGGCTTCGTTTATATCCTGCTCTAAACCCTGTAAGTATGATTCTCTCTAAATAATCACATTTATTTATTTGTCCTCAGCCGATTGCCATCATTATTGAGATCCTCATTCAAGAAATCTCTTTCAAAATTAAAAGCACATTCTTCAGTGGGTTGCAGAGATAGTACTTATCTATGATGGGTGGATGTACCTACCTATCTTCTCATGCAATAATTCTGAAAATTCAGATTATTTTGCCAGATGTTCGGCAAATGACCCAGACTCCAAATTTTGGATTTGTTGTGTACCAGGGGAACTCTCCTACAGTGCTTAGTGTGAGTTCTTCCTATCTGCCTATCTTTCCTCTAACTTAGAGCCCAATCCTATCTTCCCCTACCCCCCCCCCCCCGGATTGGGAAAACTGTGCCAAAAAGGAGTGTGTTGTATCCAGAGGGGAGGAGGAGGATTGGGAGACTTTACCCATCCATATACCTCCTACTCTGCAATGGGTTTCCTCAGACCTGTGTCAGCTCTGTAGGTGGCACAAGTCCAAGAAGAAGAAAGGGATGGGGAGACTGAAAAAAGAGGGATAGGATTCAGTGTGTGTTATCGCCACTGAATCAAACCCTCCTGTAGCCTCCTTGCCCTCCATTCCTTCCTTCTCATTCAATTTCACTTCCCCTAACCCATCCCACCCTCGCCTTATCTTACCTCCTCTGGCAGACACAGCAAGTTCCAGTGATGCATACGGAGCATTGCCACCTCTTGTGGCAGCACTCCCAAAACAGCTGCCAATTTAGTGCTGCGCATTCTGTCAGCAGCCATTTTACGACAGAAAGTCTCTTCCACTTGTGTCAAGGGTGGGAGAGCTTCTCTCAAGCGCTGTACTATTGTCTCCTTTGGTCCTGAATGCTGCCTTGAACAAACTCAATAGTGCCCAGGGAAGCAAGGGGCCATGAACACTATATTTCTCATGGATTCTAGCATTAATTAATTAATAGTAGTAGTATCCAGACCTTACAGATACAAGCCTTTTCTGATGCTTCCTTTTCTGTAGCATACTGGGACAGAACAGCAAGGCGGGCTCACAAAAAGTGCTTTGACAGGCATCGGTGGAAACCTGCTGATCAGAATTAGGCCTGGACTCCAAGGGCCACTTCCTCCACTTAGGATTCCACCCATCACTAGTATTTATAGTGACAGGACCATTGCATCCTAAGCAACTGTGTTCAGTTGTATCGGGCAATCGCATCCCTTCTTTTTGCATCCTGACATTTGTGTCCCAATATATGTGTATTTGTATTAGATTTTTTTTTCATTCTTAAAATACAAAGCAAGGGTTGGTATAAGGTCTGAGATAAGAAGCTTAGGATATACAACATGGGGTTTGTTGCTCAATTGTGGTGGGATGCAAATAACCAAGAAGCTTTATCTCTCTCACACACACCAGACTAGATGCAAATGTCCATGGCTGCCAATGACCAGGACACATTTGACCAGGTCACAATTGTCCAGGATGCAAATACCCTAGTACTGGTACCTATATATTAAGCCTTTTAAATGAAAGAATTGCATATCTTTGAGTCTTTGAAAGCAACAAGAAAATCAGAAAAAAAAGCCACAATAAGTGAGGGGGGAAATGGCATTCTGAGTGCAGCCTGTCACTCAAGGAAATACCACGGATAGGTGAGAAATGGGCATAGCAGAAAATGACACCGGCTCTGTGGATACACCCGCACTGGTTTTCCAACTCCATCAATAAAGGGCTTCAGAACAGGCTACCTTTGCGTAGCCTCCAAAGAAAGTCAGTGTAACGCTTTCCACAGTCATCTGTCAATCAAGCAGCTTTGCAGATAAAGACCAAATGCCATCACTTTGAAGTGTTTGCCATCTGTCATATGTTGCTCAGTTGGGAACTGCCATGATACCTAAAATCACTCTAAAAGCCATTGCACTTGAGCGGTGCAAGCGATTTCCTGTGTTGTGGTTCTAGTCATTTGAGAAACGTTTGGAAGAACCAGTGGCGACAAGATCAGCAAGAAAGTATTTTGAGCCAGTGAGTCTTAGCAAGACATCTTAAGCCTGCCAGGCCAAAACAGCAATGTATCGAACTAACGTAGGCTTTGGCAAACTTACAATGGTTTGGAAACAATATCGGAAGCTAGCAGCCACCCCTCTATTCAGTGTAATGCCTACAACAAACATCCATGAAGCATCATTGTCGTGAATTGAGAAATGCTCTATGAATAAGAGAAAGGCTTTTGGGGTTCTTATTGAGACACTCATACATAAAGTGTGTGTGTATAAATGCACCTTAGGATCCTTGTCAAGACGCAAATGAACAAGGACCATTCTCTAAAAGGAATGTTGATGGAATTGTGTGCACCACTATGTGCTGAAAAGGGAAAGTAAATAAGGGCACAATCTTAACCAGGTCTACTCAGAAGCAAGTCCTTGTTTGTTCAATGGGGCTTACTCTCAGGAAAGTGTGGTTAGGATTGCAGCTCAAATAAAATAAAATTGTCTGGTGCCAGACACAATCACTCACAAGCATGGCACATTCAGACGTGTGTGGACAGAGAATCGTAAAGGAAGAGGAAAGTGCAATGATAGCTAACTGTGCAAGCACTGCAGCTGTTGCAAATTCTGGAAATTGTATCAGAAGGGTGGCAGAAAGCCAAGTGGTTTGGTGCCACTCCACGACCAGGACAAGTTAAATCAGAACTGCTATATCCAGGGGAAATGAATAAGTGAAATTTGGAAGCCTCCTTAAAAACATTGCCTATTGTGTGTGTCAAGCTGCTGAAAATGAATAGTCCCCTGCCCTCACTTGGGACTAGAAGGGGTGGCAAGTACCAGCACCAAACCTTGTTGTTTGTTGTCAATAGCACCTTAAATTGAGTTGGGCTAACTTGCTATTCTGAAAATGCTTTTCTGCACAACTTGTAATCAGGATCCAGTCAAAAAGAGAGATACAGACAATCAATTGATTACATCTCACATTCGAGATAACCTTTTCTGAACTGATATAATGAACTCTTTACCCTTGCATCTCCGAAATGAGCACACCAGACAAAGTCTTGAGATAAAGGGTCACTTTGTTTATGCCCTGCTGCAGGTTTTCTAACTGTATTAATAATCTAAAATACCCCCATGTGCGGGCTACTAATTTGGGGAAAAACAGTGCTAGCCGTCTACTTCCCCCAGGCTACACAGGCATCGCATCCTGGCTCCAAGCCCCAGAAAGTTTATTGGCAGTTGTACAAATCGATGGTAAGGCCACACCTGGAGTATTGTGTCCAGTTCTGGTTGCCGCATCTCAAAAAAGACATAGTGGAAATCGAAAAGGTGCAAAAGAGAGCAACTAAGATGATTACGGGGCTGGGGCACCTTCCTTATGAGGAAAGGCTACGGCGTTTGGGCCTCTTCAGCCTAGAAAAGAGACGCCTGAGGGGGGACATGATTGAGACATACAAAATTATGCAGGGGATGGACAGAGTGGATAGGGAGATGCTCTTTACACTCTCACATAATACCAGAACCAGGGGACATCCACTCAAATTGAGTGTTGGGAGAGTTAGGACAGACAAAAGAAAATATTTCGTTACTCAGTGTGTAGTCGGTCTTTGGAACTCCTTGCTGCAGGATGTGGTGACGGCATCTGGCCTGGATGCCTTTAAAAGGGGATTGGACAAGTTTCTGGAGGAAAAATCCATTACGGGTTACAAGCCATGATGTGTATGTGCAACCTCTTGATTTTAGAAATGGGCTGTGTCAGAATGCCAGATGCAAGGGAGGGCACCAGGATGAGGTCTCTTGTTATCTGTTGTGCTCCCTGGGGCATTTGGTGGGCTGCTGTGAGATACAGGAAGCTGGACTAGATGGGCCTATGGCCTGATCCAGTGGGGCTGTTCTTATGTTCTTAAGGCACCAAGCCCTAGAGATCAAGGCAGCTGGATGAACAGATACCCCAAAGGCCACATCCATTATTGTCTTCTGCCCAGTTCAGCCTGGGAGCTTGCCAGCCAGCCTCAATGACCTGGACAAGTATCGTCTGAGAAGTCCTGGGTTACACAGTCTTACTGACCTCGGAATGTATGCCAGATTCCCTACTGCTGTGGCTACCCTACCGTGCCCACATGTCACCTGCCACATGGGGGTGGGGGGGTTAGCCAAGTGCTTAATCCCCACCACCACACAAACCCTGCTGCAGGTCTGTAAGAAAAATGTCAACCCCAGTCGGGAATAGGTGAACCCAATTCCCCCTAAATAGGGCTGGTGAAGTGTATGCAATGCACGGGTGTGCAATAAAGGCAACACACATTGCACAGACAACAGCTCTCAGGTAGGAATTAACCTTCCTCCTAGCCACATGAGTGTGCCGGGGGTTGACAGCCCCTTGCCACACCCAACAGGGGAGTATTTCTGACCACAGGATAATTATTTTGGATACTCAGCTCCTTATAATGGCAATGTCCTTGCAGACCTGAAGCCTCAAGGACACCAAGGTCCTCTGGCCAATGTCATTTTCCCCCAGATGTATGACCAGGACCTGAACACATGACCTGGCATTCAAAAACTCATGGAAGAGTGAAAGAAGTTGGCCACAGACCATTCCCCTCTTGACTGCCCACTCCTCTTGCGCCACATCACCAAGCCCAAGCTGGGTTCAGCAGTGACCTGTCGAACAAAACACAAACACTAAGAACACAGGTCTCTAACAAAATCTATCTTACTGAATTTTTAATACTGTGAATCTATTTTGAGTGGTAAACAGGAAGCCCACCCCAAGTAGCTAAATAGACTCACTGACCAACTGGCAGCCCAAACTGGGAGAAATAAAGCCAGTCACATGGGCAACTCGAAACCCACACTGGGAGGTGTTAACCTGGCTACACTAGCTAGCACCCATTAATCAGTGAGAATGTAAACTCAAAAGGCTAATACAGTGGTGCCTCGCATAACAAAATTAATCCGTTCCGCGAATCCTTTCATTATGCGAAATTTTCGTTGCGCGAATCACGTTTTCCCATAGGAATGCATTGAAATCTAATTAATGCGTTCCTATGGGCAAAAAAGGTCAAAATGAAGTCAAATTTGGATTACAAAGTGTTTATTACATGCTCTTTAAAGGCATACATACTGTACAGAGGATTTCTCAAATTTGAAGCATACACGAAATTTTTAATTTTTAAAAAATTTGTTATGCGAAGCACGGACCTAAAAAGTTTTCGTTATGCGAAGCACGGACCTAAAAATTTTTTGTTGTGCGAAGCACGGCCAGAAATTTTCGTTATGCGAGTTACCAAACTCAATCGAAAAACTCTTTCGTTATGCGAGTTTTTCGCTGCGCGGAGCATTCGTTATGTGAGGCACCACTGTACATGCTCTCAGAACAAACCCACAGTGGGCTGTACCATTTCGCCACACTGGCCAGCACCATCTAATGGTTATATCTCCAGAAGGCTGACAAAAACCATTGTTCAATCCTCGGAACTGACTTGGATGACAGAGCTAAACTGGCAGCATAACAAAACAAGAAATCATGGTTCAATGTACACAACTGTGTTTCATAGACAAAATTATTTAAAATATTGTATAAAATTACCTTTAGGCTAGGTGTAGAAGTATATGAAATGTAAATGAATTTTATGTTTAGACTTGGGTCTCATCCCCAAGATATCTCAATATGTTTATGTAAATATTCCAAGGCCCAACTCGGCAGCCACCAAAGCTGACCCAATCCTAAAGGAATGCAGCCTGTATGCTTCTGGGAGCACTAGATGCAGTAGGCCATGCCGAAATAAGGCCCTGTACTAAAAAGGGTCCATGGAGCGACAAAAGAGAGGGCCAGGGGAATGGGGTCTATACCCCTATGGTTTCCAGGGCTAATCCATGGGCTGATAAAGGCCAGACCAAAAAAGGCAAGCAGTTTACAAACATAGCCCTTATGGGGTGCTGAATGCTTGCCAGCTACTACCAGGCAACCATGGGCCAATAAAGGCCTTCACTTGCAAATGTAGCTCCCATGTAGCATGCTGAATGTTTCTGGCTACTGCCTGGAAACTGGGCCAATAAAGTCCTACTTCCCAGGCAGGGTTCTCCCCATAAATTATAAGCTAGAAATAATATACAAAGGGGGATTGATAGGGGTTGTGCTTCCTTGATTTTGATTTGCTTTACTTTGCAAAATTTAAAATCAATTTTTTTTTGATTTTCTTGTATGCGTACAATACAAATAATTAAGGGCACAATCCTAACTAGATCTACTCAGAAGTGTGGAAGGGATTGTCACTCCCGAATTGGCCTTTTCAGCCACACTAGACCTGGGGTCGGAAACCTGCCATTCTGGAGCCGCAAGCGGCTCTTTCAGCCTTTTGCTGCGGCTCCAAGGCTCGCCCCTCCCGAGACGCAGCTACCGCTCACCAGCCCGAGTGCACGAACACAGCTCCCACACCTCCTGCAGCTGCACCCCATTGGAGAGGGTGCAAACGGGCTGGCGGAGCAGCACCTGTCCAAAGAGCCTGCACCGCCTCTGAGGGCGAGCCACCGCCTCACGTTCCCTCCTGCCCGAGCCGCAGTGCAAAAGCAAGCAATTGAGTGCAGCTGCTCTGTCCTCCTCCCAAGCTCTGAGCACAATCCTGTGTGTGTCTCCTCAGAAGTAAGTCCCATTGTGCTTGCTCCCAGGAAAGCGTGCACAGGATTACAACCTTCAAGCTCCCCACTCAGCATTCCCCCATGGCTTACTCACCCTCTCACTGCCCCATTTCCTGAGTGCAGCTGCTCTGTCCTCCTCCCAAGCTCTGAGCACAATCCTGTGCGTGTCTCCTCAGAAGTAAGTCCCATTGTGCTTGCTCCCAGGAAAGTATGCACAGGATTACAGCCTTCAAGCTCCCTACTCAGCATTCCCCGTCACTCACTCACACTCTCACTGCTCCATTTCTTTCACTTGGAAACTTGAAAGGGGTTTGGAGACCCCTACACCAGATGGTATTCTGTATATGTATACTGTATGTGTAACACAATGTATATGTAGCACCAAAGCATATTTCATTGTTGGGAAGTAATCACTGTTAGTAAGCCTTTTATTTTATGCAGTTTTGAACTCTTAGCTTGTTTGTTCAGGAGCACCTTTGTGAATAGTGTTATGTAGTACTAAGTGGTCTTGTTCAGAGGTAGTATTGTGTGTAAAGGCATTTACAAAAGTACAGAAGTAAATGACTGTAAAGAATGACAGTATCCTTCACAAGCAGTTCACCTGTGCCCAATCTAAAACAGTTGTTCTCCAACTGTGGGTCTGGACCTGATTTTTAGTGGGACCTATAAGAGGGGAGTGTATTATATAACTGTGACCTACAATTGGGGAGTGTATTATATAACTGGGACCTATAAGAGGGGAGTGCAAACTATATATGCAGTGTTATCTTCATTTAGATGTCAAAAGGGTTTTGTGGCTCCCGAGGTTTTCTTTTTTCCAGAAAACGGGTCCAAATGGCACTTTGAGTGTTTAAGGTTGCCGACCCCTGCACTAGACGCTGTTCCAGAACCACCATTCAGAGCGCGATACCATAGTCTTTCAAGACTGAAGGTTGCCAACAACAACAGTACAAATAATTAAGGGTACAATCCTAACTAGGTCTACTCAGAAGTGTCCCATTTTGTTCAATGGTGCTTACTCTCAGGAAAGTGTGGTTAGGATTGCAGCCCAAGTCCTACAGTCTATCCCCAAAACCACAGTAACTCAGGATTTAGTTTACCTACCACCACTAATGCTTGCTTACTATGGCATGCTCCACTATACAGTCAGCTTTTGATTTCAGCAGGCAAGATTTAATTCACCAAATCTATAGATTTATATGTATACTGCTCATGCAATGGGTGATATCCAAGATTTCCACCAACTCCACTCTGTCGGCAGCCCTTTGTGCCACATCCTAAGCCATCCTCAAGGGCACCTCACTGTCAGGATTTGTATTTTGCAAGAAATTAATGTGATGGGAGAAGAAAGATGCCTGGGACAAGCATATATATATATGGATGGATGGAAGAACAAAACTGGTGGCTCGAGAGAGGCTAATCTAGCTAGGTGATGGGACATGCTCTCTCTGTTCTGAAGAAACTACTAATGCATTGTAATGCTCATTGCACTCACTCTGTAAGAAAGTTGTGCACATAGAAGTAGCTACCATATTCATTCATTCATTCATTCATTCATTCATTCATTCATTAAAAGCATATTTATCCCAATTTATTTATAAAATACTCAAGGTGGCTAACAAAATAAAAGCCATCCAGACAACAATTAGTGAAACCATGACAATAATTATAAGAAATTGCCATTAAGACCACTTAGCAGCATGGAAACTTATGCAGCAAAATCTCAGTAGCAAATCATAAGCTGTTAAATTACTACAGCACCTATTATTTTTATTAGTATTATTGTTATGGCATGGTGCTTCTGCTAATCTACTATTTTTCAACAAAATGAAGTTCTTAAAGCAGTCTGTATAGCAAATGAAATGAAAGAGAGGTCCTTCTGTTAAAGGGGCTCACAGTCTAGAAAAAAAGACACGGCATCAGCAAACAGCCACTGGGAAGGATGCTAAACTTGGATTACTAAGGACAGAAGCTATCCTCCTGCTCAATATAAGAAAACTCCCATTTAAAAATTGCCTCTTTGCCCAGTTAGCAGAAGTTCTGTGTTCTGAATGGCCCACTAAAATAAGAGGATTTTTACCCTCTGCCAGAAGGTCAAAAAGGAAAAGAGTGCCAAGGTCTAAGGCTCAACAAATTCAGAGACTGGGGAAATGGTCTTCCCCAGTACTGCCTTCATACCTATGGTATGTGCATACTGCTACATGTATACACACACATTCAGTCCCAGGTTTGCCTGGCTGGCCCAGAATTAAACTCAGGGCTCAATCCTACCTAACTATCCAGCACTGGCATAGCTGTGCCAGTGGGGCATGTGCTGCATCCTGCAGTTGGGGGGCAGTTAAGCAGACCTCCTCAAGATGAGGCAATGTTTGTTCCTTTACCATGGACTTGCATTGCCCTTACCTTGGTGTTGGAAAGTTGGTTAGGATTGTGCCCTCAATTGGGGAATTTATAACTGGAGAGACTGAAATGCAGCATGTGGCTGTTTTGGGGCCATTCCTAAGAGCAGGGCTGCCCAAACCCAGGCCCATGGGCCATTTGTGGCCCTCAGGGACCCCCAATCTGGCCCCCAGGGAGCTCCTCATCTCCAACGAGACTCTGGTCTGCTGGAGACTTACAGGAGCCCTCACTGGCCTGATGCAGCAGCTCTTCACAGCAAGAGGAGGAAAAGGCTAAGCACTCACAGCAGAGCAGGAGCTCTGCCCATCTGCAATCTTCCCATTAGGTTGAGGAGGGTACAGCTGAGTCCAGTGAGAAGTCCTGGGTCTGTTTGTGCTGCTTGAGTTTGGCTTGGGGGGGGCAGGGGGTAGGCACTGAGGAGGGACGGGGAAATTGTGAGTCTATTTGTGCTGCTTGAGTGTGCTGCAAGGGAGAAAATGTGGAATGTTTGAATGCAGTTGGAGAGCATGTCTACTCAGCAGTAAGACCCATCAGAGTCAGTGGGGCTTACTCCCAGGGAAGTGTGGCTCCAATTGGGCTGGGAGCGCTCGGTGTTGGAGGCGGGCGCTGCAAGGGAGAACTCATGGGATGTGTGAATGGGGAGGAAACCTACTGCTTTTGCTTGTTGGGGTTGCTGGCAGAGAGGGAGGAAGAGGGGAGATCCATTTGTGAATGGGGAAATACACACAGCTCTCTGCCTGCTTCTAAGTTTGTTTGGTGCTGGGTGCAGGCTGGGGGAGGGACTGCAAGAGGGAGACAGGCTCTCCCTCTGTGTGGCCCTCTCTGTGTGAATGAGGAGAAACAAACTCCTGCCCAGAGGGGGCAGGTGCCCACCAGCTACCTGACTGATTGGGTTCCTTTGCTGCTGCTTGTTGCCAGGATGGGGGTGGGGGGTGGGTGGGAGAGAGTAAAAAATATGCTCCTACATGGTGGGGGAGGGGAGGTGCCCACGCTGACTCCTCTTAAGTTTGTTGTGTACTTTTCCCTAAGAAGAGGTGTGTTATATGCATCAGGAATTATTTTAACAACCCCCCTTTCTGGATCTCATGTGTATTATAAATAAGCTCAGTAATTCATTCATTCATATAAGTTCTGTCTCTAATATATTCATTTATGTAAATTTATTCAAATTTGAAATGTAAATTTCCCCCTGCCCCCAACAGTGTCAGAGATTTGATGTGGCCCTCCTGCCAAAATGTTTGGACACCCCTGCCTTGGAGCAGTGATTTTCAACCTTTTTCTTCTCATGGCATACTGGCAAGTTGCTAAAATTGTCAAGACACATCATCAGTATTTTGACTATTGACAAGGCACAGTATTCTGCTGGTAGGGGCTCAAATTCCCCAATTGCCCTACTAATAAATGACCCTTCCCAAAGTCTTGAGGCACACCTGCAGACCATTCACGGCACACCAGTTGAAAATGGCTGCCTTAGAGTGTTTCTAATTAGGCAAGCAGTAACCAAGAGTTTTTCTAAAGAATATAGATTTTGTTAAGAGATAAAGGAAAAAAAAGAAAAAGGCACAGTTTACATATTATGCTGGTTGCACAGAGGTTTAAGTGCTTGTGGATGAAAGAATACTTGTCAACAGCTCCCTTTGGACAGGCATGGGTTATGAAGAAGAGAAAGACAGAGTGAGAGTCAGACTGCAGGACTATAGACACTTACCTGGGAGTAAGTCATGTTAAACTCAATGGTACTTACTTCTGAGTAGACATGCATAGACTTGCACAGTCAGGCTGCCAGCTAGATGGGCATTTTCATCTCCAGAAATGTCCTGATGGGAGAGAAAGAGAGAATTACTGGAGCTTTAAAAGAGGCACTGAGGAATGCAGGGTTTTAAGAAGGATTAGGAGTTGTTACCAGGATTAAAAAGAGGATGGAGAAAAGAAATTGCCTAGCCCAGAGGTTCCCAAACTAGGTGTTACAACGACCTAGCCAGCCATTGGAAAATGGTTGCTCCCCCTTAAAGGGGATTGAAGTAATGATTTCAGCAATCGTTCCACGGCTACAAAAAGGGGGTTTTATGTACCTGGGGGTCGCTATGGCCCTCGGGAGTGTGGAGGGTGCCCCCACCCCCTTTGTAGGCCTTCCTGCACCTCAGAATGACTGTGTGAGTTGATAGCTACCTACTGCCTGGGTGGAAAATGATATCTAGAACATCTCCTGGGCATGTAGCCAGGAGTTTTCTGAGCATGATAGAGCCCAATCCTAATCAACTTTCCAGTGCTGATGCAGCTGCAATGCAGCCCTGAGCTAAGGGAACCAATGATGGTCTAACTTATAATACTAGACTCTCCATCTTGTCCTCAAAGGGCTTACACGATTCCCAGAAATCCAGTGGCTTGGAGCCCAATGCTATGCATGTCTACTCAGAAGTAAGTCTCATTATAGTGAATTTGGCATACTCCCAGGCCTCCATGACTGCCCACCCCCCAACTGCAGGATGGTGTGCATGCCCTATTGGCCTGGCTGCATCAGCGCTGGAAAGTTTGATAGAATTGGGCCTGGAGTTAAGGGATGTCCTTCCAGGAAGGCACAAAGGTTTAATTACACCCCAAGAAGAAAGGGTCTTCAGGGACTAAAGGTATGGCAGGGTGCAGGATACACCCATACTTAGGCCTTTGGTGGGAGAGGCTGCATGGAGAGGGAATCAGTCTAGGTACCCTGCCAAAATCTAAGTTTTTATGAAGAGTAGGATTCAACATGACAATCTGTGTGCATGACTCCAGAACTGCCTCCCCCCCCCCCCATCCTTGATATTGCTGTGAGAAAATAACACAGGAAATAAGGTGGGAGACAATGAGGTTGGAGCTGAGCAAAGAGACAGATTTAATTCCGTGAAACTTGCTTGAGGGCTAGGTATCTGAAGGTGCCAGTTTGGTGAAAATTAATTTTCACACATTGTTTTCAAAGGAATGTTACTTCATTTGAATAGGTGCCACCTGCAATTATTTCAGGGTGGAAAATAATAGCAGCTAATGAGTTCCAGTACTGAGGAACTAACAGTCCTTTACAGATATGAAAGTCTTATGGTTTGAACTGTATAAATTTTTAACTTATTTTTTTTTAACGATAATATGCTTAGAAACAGAAAATAGTAATATCAACAATAACAATGATACCAGACTCTCCATCCCATCTTCAAAGGACTTACCAGATTCCTGGAAATTCAATGATTTGAGCCCAATGCTCTGCATGTCTACTCAGAAGTAAGTCTCCTTACAGTCAATTTGGCTTACTCCCAATTGATAAGATTGCAGCCTTGGATAGGTATCTGAACAGCCGAGGACAAAGATTAGAAATTGCCTGAGAGCAACACTGGAGAAAAAAAGCAATAAGCAAAACCAGTTTGGTATTGTTTAACTATTTTTCTTCCCTGGAAGCTGTACTGTACAAGTACTTTTGTTTATTTTTAAGAATTACTTGCACCTCAGTTCTCCGGTTTTCAAGGGCATTTTGGATGTTCAGGTTGAATCCAGCTCTCTGCAGGGTTTTCAGCTGTCCCGCTTTTAGAATCATTGGCACACTGGATGAGTGTCCTTTCTACTCATTCATCTCAATCAGTGTTCCTTAAACAGAGGGTCAGAACCCACTGGGTGGGTCACGAGTTAATTTCCAGTGGGTCCCCATTCATTTCAATATTTTATTTTTTCATATATTAGACTTGATGCTCCCATGGCATGTGACTGCATGTGGGGAAATGTTACAGAAACTGTACTTTTAACAAGCTACTATGTACATGTTGAGCCTCATTATTCACATGGGTTCCCTTCCAACCACTCACCTGGATGGCAAACACCACACTATAGCAAATCAATTTAAAAAAACAAAGTTTCTTTACTCTGGTGATTTAAAAACAGCCTTGCTGACCTTTTGACTCTATGATAAGAGTCATTAAGAACACAATCCATCAATCAGTGCTTCACTCAGCCCCTTCACCAATGCAAAGTGATCACCTTTCTTTCACTGCTCAGGGGGAAGGGAGGGGTCCACTGGAGAGAGAAGGATTGATAGATTGTCAGCCAGCTGCCCCCCCCCCTCTCATTAAGGAGGCTGTTGTTAAAGGACTGTTCAGATTTTTAAACTGATTTTAAAGGGATGCATTTTTCCCCTTCTCCAGGGATCAGTACATTCCTTCTCACTTGGCAGGGGCTATTCATGTTGAGTCAAATCCATGTATAAAAAATCCATGTATAAATAGGCTGGGCCTGTATATTCTTTTAACAATGATAGTCAATGGAACTTACTCCTGGGTAAGTGTAGGTAGATTTCAGCCTAGGATTGTGAAAAAGTTTCCTGCTTGATTATGTCATTTCCGGTCACGACATCACTTCTGGTGGGTCTGGTGGGTTTAGATTCTCATTCTAAAAAGTGGGTCCTGGTGCTAAATGTGTGAGAACCACTGATCTAAATAATTCACAAAGGTGTTGAATTGTTAGAGGCAAGCATCTTCTGGTCAGCCTCACACAGATTTATTAAATATCAGCCTTTCCAACCAAGCTAGCTAGACTAAACTAGTACCCTCTTTCTCCAACTCATTCACACAAATGGAGGGGTGGCATCCAGGGTCAGACACATCAGATGCTGGCCAGTCACAGGGCTCACTTGGCAGGGCTGACACCTGAAACCTCAGTATTGATAGCAATGGTAGTGTCCAATGCACTCTCAGGGAGTGTGTGGAGGTGTCGGCTGTGAAATCCTTATAACCCTCAGGGTTCCCAGCAATTTGACACCAGGATTGTGCAAATGTCATTGATAGGAAGCTGTTTTGGAAGCTGTGCTTTGCATGCTAGAAGCATAGCTCCCCCCTGCAGTTCCCTGATCCACCAATAGCCCTGTCTTACGCTTTTTTGTTCAAAGATGCACTGGTTTCTAAGCCTGTCTTCCAAATAAGCATGTTTAGGATTGCATACTAATGTAGGTATCTTGTCAAAGTACAAAAGTGGGTGACTTTGATGCTTTATTTTGTCAAGGAATTCATGTTCTCGTTTAATAATCAGTCTGTTTTGGGTGCATACAAATCTGTTGTTATATGATCTATTTTAATACTTTTTTTTAACAGACAGAAGTAAAGCTAATGGCGCTTTAGCTTCCTGGTTCCTTCTTCCAGCAAAGGAAAAATAATAATAATTTTTTTAAAAAGTGCATTTCCAGGCTCTCATTTTTCTGCTCTGATTTACTGAAACCATGTACCATGCTATGTTCCAGAAGATGTTATCAGCTGATCTGAAGAATTATAATGGAACATTACACTTTTGTGACATTACCATACGCATAAAGCCATGAGTTTTCAGGCAGTATCAACCATTTTTAAGTGAAGATGTATTCTTGATTGTCATTTCCCTCTCTGCAACAGCCTATGATATATTCAGCGTATCTGCAAGAAGGCTTCTGAAGGCCAAACAAAGTTTTATCACTAGTTTTATACTTGTTTTAAGTATCAAACGTGCTATAAAAATTATGACAGTAAACATAATTATTACCCGGACCATAAAGCTGCCATCAGTGTAGCATTTTCATTTATTGAATATAATGATTGTATGTTTATTGCTGTCCCTCATCTTTTTATCTATTGCTTGCTAGTTTATTGTGTGAATTATCCCTGGAACTTGTCCTACTAGGAACCTCTCGATACTGAATTTGACAATATTTGGCGCTGTGTAGGAGTGCCATCATCAGTGAAACATCACAAATGGATGACAAATTTCTCAATATTTACGTACAATATAAATGCAGTTTGTTTTCCCCAATTTTTTTTTTAAATACAGATAATAGACTGTATGCTCTGGGAGCAAGCTTTTTCTGAGAGACAGACTGTGACAGGTAATGTGTATAAGATGTACACAAGCTCTTCTGATATGAATCATATTTTTAAAAACATCACCAAAATAATGCTGTACAGATAGAGTGAAAAAAATTTGGGCAGGAACAGGTTGTTTCATAATACAATCCTACCATAGATGTTGTAAACCTTAAGCACACAACTGAATCACAGATGTTGTAAACTCTCTCTCTCTCTCTCTCTCTCTCTCTCTCTCTTACACACACACACACACACACACACACACACACACACACACACACACAACCTCTGTATCAGCCAATCAGTACAGGAGCGCTGACCAGAGAGACATTCTTCTCCACCACTAACCTACTTTCTGCAATACCTCTGAATCTAGATAGACTTTTTTCTCAAACAATAACTCTAAAATAATAAACCTTTATGATTCATTTTATAGGAGTCCAACCACTTCCTACACATTTAGCTCAGATATCTTTGTAGCCATGTAAGGAAGTGTTTTTCAGAATGCCACCTGCAGGGCAGCAATGGCAGGAGAGGTCCGTTGCCTTCATGCCCTGCTGTGGGTTTCCCAGAAGTGTCTGGTTGGTCATAGTGCAGAACAGGATGCTGGACTGGATCAAAGTCTGGTCTAATCCTGCACGGCTGCTCTGATAGCAGGACAGTATCACTAGGGCCCCATTTTCACATTATGTTGTTGAAATGAGAACCACTGCAGCATGCTCCCTCCTGTGCGTCTACGGTTATTTGAGGAGCGCTGGGCCATACTGGAAGAGGCTATGCTGTCTTCTTCCCAGCCCCCCATTACTCCAGTTTCCTGGAGGGATGACTGTTGATGGGTGAAGTCATAGCAGCATGGGCTTCTCCCACTTCACCTGGCCTTTTTCACATTTTTCTAGGGCAGTGGTATCCAAATTTTTTGGAAGGAGGGTCACATCATCTCTCTGACATTGTGTGGGGGCTCGGGGAAAAAAATAATTAATTTGCATTTAAAATTGAACAAATTTGAATAAATGAATATAAGCGAATGAATGAATGGAACTTATATAAATGAATGAAGGTCTTGCGATAGCTCAAGGTCTATGAAAGACCTTGCACAAAGCAAGGCTGGCCTTTCGTTGCCACTGCTGCTTCACAGATGTAAAACAGCAAGCAGCGGAGGGAGCCCTCAGACCATAGTTCACATGAGAGGTCAAATTGTCAGCCCTGACACTGAGAGTAGGCGTGTCAGGCCAGCATGGGCTCCAACAAATCTCCAGAGAGCCAAAGGTTCACTGGAGACTTGAGGGCTCCCCATGGACCAGAATGGGGATCCCCGAGGGCTGCAAATGGCCCCCATGCTGGGTTTTGGACACCCCTGTTCTCAGGGCAGAAGAAGCAGCTGCACTGCAATGACTTTCTAAGTGCCAGTTTAACATAGTTTAACATGTGTTGTATAAGAACACCTAGTGAGTTCACAGCTGAGGTAGGATTTGACATCCACTATCACTTTCACAGTCCAATTCTGTCCTTTCTCCCCACCCGTGCAGCAGTGCCAAAAAGGTGTGCGCTGTATAAAGCGGTGGGGGGGGAAGGTAAAATTAAGTCCCTTTTCCCCTCCGTATGCCTCTTGTCTTGCAATGGGTGTCCTTGAACCTGCACGTGCGATTTCAGTGATATAAGCGTGAGGAAAGAGGTAATAAGGCTGCTGACGGAGGGATAGGAATCGGTGTGTGCCATTGCTGCTAGATCCACCCCCTTCTGCAGCTTCCCTGCCCCCCATTTTCCCTTTCCCACCCAGTTTGCCCCCTCCCTGCCCCTGTTCCACCCTCCATACCCTCTCATCTCTTCTACTGCTCCAATGGGTGGACAACTGAGAAGTGACAACTGAGAAGAATAATGCAGACTAGGAAATGTAAAGGTTTCATTTTAATTATACTACAGTGCTAACGACACCCTAATTCTTAACAATATGGGATCATTCCATTAACTCTGCAGAGCTTCACAGAATTTTAGTGCAGAATCAATTTCATATTATCATTTGGAATCTGTAATGAGCATTCAATGGAGGTGGACAAAATATATTGTAAAATAATCTTTGAATTAGACTTTCTTGGACTCAACAAATGCTCAAAACCATACCAGACTTGTTATTCTGATTGGGCTTTTTGAGCAGTGCTTTCAGTTTCAAAGTTAAGTGTCTTTCTTTTTTTTTTTTTTTTTTTTTTTTTTTGGACAGAGCACATTCTTGGACCTCTCTAGACCAGTGGTTCTCAAAGGTTTAGCACTGAAACGCACTTTTTAGAAGGAGAAACTGTCAGGACCCACCGGAAGTGATGTCATGACCAGAAGTGACATCATCAAACAGGAAAATTTTTAACCATCCTAGGCAGCAATCCTACCCACACTTACCCAGGAGTAAGTCACATTTACTATCATTGTTAAAAGCATATACATAGTAGCCTGTTAAAAGTACAGATCTGTAACATTTCTCCAGATGCCATGACAGCATCAAGTCTAATATATTAAAAATAAAATATTGAAATAAATGGGGACCCACCTGAAATTGGCTCATGACCCACTTAGTGTGTCCTGACCCACAGTTTGAGAAACACTGCAAATCTAGACAACTAATTATTGTATCTGCTAACAAATCTTTAACGCGCCCTCTAGTTTATACCTGGTGGTGTTGGGATAGCAGTGACAAGGCATAATATCCGCTTTGTGAACTTTGGTTGAAAAGCGGTATATAAATACTGTTAATAATAATAATAATAATAATAATTAATATCCTTAGCAGTGGTGAGAATTGGGGGAAAACAGCAGATATTGAGAAATGATAAAAAACAGAATTGAATGCAATATTCAGAAACAGACACAAAAGACAGAAAATTACAAGGGGAGCTAGTTACAGAATGGAAAGGATATTTAAACTGTAATGTATGTTATCTTCCATTATTTCTGACTGTGATATTAACCTTACCAAAATGCTATATCATTACCCAAGCTACTTAAATTCTATTATTATGGCCTACTTATATCAAGTGCATAACCAGCCTTTGTCTGCAACTTTTCTTTATTAAATGTTGTAGATCAATAGGTTGTTATCTTCCTCAGCATTTTCAACTGCCTGCAGTTTATTTATCCTACCTATTATCACTCAATCACATTGACCTCTGCTTTGCAAAAATGCAGAGTGGCATTTTTTTTTTTTAATTGCTAATGTTTCTTATTTAACTTTTTAGTACACAAAGGAAGGCAGGGGAAAGAATGCCAGCTTGCTATTCATTCATCATTAGCAAATATTAGCCATTTTCACTGTAAGAGGCACAAGGCCTCTTTTGACATGGACTCAATATCATTTTTCATTCTTTGCAGAAATTGAGCTGAGTGCAGAGATAATGACAGAGGATCTACAAAAGGTATCGGTTTTGTTTTCTGAACTTCATTTTCATTTAAAAATGGAAGCATGCATTATATTTCCTACTCTCTGCATGTATACAGCCTGGCTATATATTCCTGACCTTAATGAACATGGCATGTGCATAAATGTTGGGTGAAGTAGGAAGTTAAGCTTCTTCAGCAAGTTCTCCTAATCAGACACAGCTTTCATTCTTTCTATATATTAACCAGGGATGTGAGATGTGGGGGCAGCAGGTGAGGCAGGACTGCCCCACCGGTGCCCTCCGAAAATTGCACAGCCTAAACCGGTGATCGTGCCTGCATCCTGCCCACTTAGGGTTCAATCCTCTTCAACTTTCTAGGGCTGGTGCATCACAATGCAGCCCCTTGGTAAGGGAACAACTAATCCTTTCTCTTGAGGAGACTACACTCCCACCTCAAGAGCAGTACACATCCCACTGGCACAGTTGCATCAGCACTAGAAAGTTGGATAGGACTGGGCCTTTAATTAGGTGCAAGCGGGACGAATGTACACACAAACACCAAGTTAGACTGTGGCTATTTTTGGAGGCTGCCCATAGGGTGGTGCTCCCTCACTGCACATCCCTGGTATTAACTCCAGAACAGAGAGAGATCTCACCATAACACAGTAACACTACCTATGTGTTCTGGTACACTCTATGTGTACTCACAGAAGAATTCTGTATATAAATGCCATTGCAGTAGCACTTGAGAAAACTACATTTCCCAAGAGCTACTGGAGCCTTTTACCCTAGCATGCCAGGGCACAGAACACAGGGAATAGGAGAAAGCACCTATCTCACCTGTCTCTGCACTGGAACTAAAGTACTGCTGCCTGTGCCACCACCAATCCAGCCAGGTAAATTATATTAAAAATGAAGGAGACATACTTCTTCTTCTCCAAATGAATGGGGCATAATTCTGAGGAGACATGCATCAGATTGTGCTGTAAATCATACAGTATAATATGCAACTAATATATCTCTATGACAAGCAAAATTATGTCAACAGTATGGCAAAAACAGATACATTACCGAAAGAGAGATGTATAACATGATTTTTTCTGTGTTGTAAAAAAAGAGGTAGGGGGGAAGGAGCTGTTTGTGAATAGATCTTTAATTAAACTTAGCTGCAAGCCAACTTCATGAGGTGACAAGGCTGCTAACTAAGGAGATGAAGCAGTACCCTGTTAACACTCATATATGACATTTGTGAAAATGTAATATCAGACAGTATGCTGGCAAACTCATAAAATATTAAGGAGCACATTATGTCATCATATTAATGAACTTTCATAAAATTACGCATTAATGAAAAATTAAACCTTGCAATGATTTATCAGGGAGGGAAAGATCTGAAGAAAATATGGGATATAGGGCATGAGTGGAACATGAATACTAAACTAAAGGTCAATTCAGAAATAATATCAGGATTTTTTTGTAGGCATAAGTACACTTGAATGAGCAATTTAAAGTCTAATGCACACATAACACAGCAATTGCAAGGAAAGAGTTTCCTGAAGCAAACAAATCAAGTATGAATGACAGGTGCATAACGTTAAAACATCCATGTACATGTGTTTGAGAACCTGTCTGTTCATGGCCTGATTTCTGGATCCCAGTCCAAATTCCACCTGGGATAAAGTACAACCCCCTCCCCTCAAAATGTTCTTCTTGTTACTTTGGTCTATGCTCATGATTGCTTCTCTCACAATTTGCATCTCTTGGGACTTACCATCTGATTGTCACAGTGAGAAGCAAGATGCTGGACTAGATAGGCCTTTGATGTTCCTGCCATTGTCCCATTCATGTGACAATCATTGACTGCTCACCACTAGATACAATTGCTTTCCATATCCTGCAAGTGTTATCACTTCTGTTTACAGATGTTACTGCAAATACATAGGAATATACCCAGAAGGGGTGTGATTTGTGACCTTAAGACAGTGTCCTTTTGCCAGTGAAAGGCATGGTCCAATCAAAGTTGAAACATTTTTGCATCCTATTGAGTTCAATGCTTATCTGAAGAGGATTCCTTTTGGATGCGCTGTGTGCTAAGTGGTAACTCAGGATATCCTTAAGGCTGCACTAACTTTCCTTGCAGGAGATTCCAAGAGAACACAAGGTGTGAAAATACCCTACTACAAGTTTCCTCACCCCAGTCTTAGCACTGTATGCTCAGAATGACAAATTAGACTATTTCAAATTGATGTGCCCCTTTTGTGACTATATGGTCTGCAGTCATCAGACTAGACACTGCAAGCTGCCATCCGCTCCTGGCGCATATTCAGAAGTAGATTACTTTCAGCCCTCATTCTCATTGAAACTGTCATTGCGTGCTGCAATTGGCTAGAACTTTATGAAATGGGAATATAATTAAAACCTGGCTGCTGAGCAATTGGCCAAGGACATTTGCACGTTTGGAAAAAGTCAGGTATGCCCCGAGGGCATGCAGCAAATAAATGTGATCTTTAAAACAATTTATGATCATTTTGGTGGGAGGAGGGAAGACTTGTTTTAAAAATGCTGCATTGGTTAGAACTGGGAGGAAATTAGAGGAGCTGTTGCATGACCACAGATGCTTTCTTCCAAGTGGTAGCTCCGTCTGTCTAGCAAACAAAGCAGGGCCCAATCCTATCCAATTTTCCAGTGCAGGTGCAGCCATGCCAATGAGGCTTGCATGGCATCCTGTGATGGGGAAGAAGTCACTGAGGCCTTCTCAATGGATAGGAACATTTGTTCCCTTCAGGGCTGCATTGTGGCTGCACTGGTGCTGAAAAGTTGGATAGGACTGGGCCCACAGTCGCTGATTCTCCAGTTGCAACTGTCATTGAACATGCCTCCTTCTGCTCTTCCACTACAAATTCTGCATTGAATTACAAGATCATACTTGCTTCCTGAAAAGGAAGAGCACGAAACCTGAGCCGGTGTAGAATTTTTTACACATCCTCATCACAATCCTATGCTTCTTTATTCAGAAGTAATTTCCATTGTGTACAATGGGGCTTACTGCCAGGAAAGTCTGCATAGGGTTGCAGTCTTTGTTTCCTCAAAGCAGATGATGCCTCCTCATTGCTGGCCTAATTCAGAATCAAATTGTGGGAGCTCATCAATCAACTAACAAGTCAAAATACTAGCCTTTAGCTGTCACATACTTCTTTGCATATTTTCATACTTTTCAGTTCAGTTTCACCCATTCTACACCTTCTCCTTTGAAAATGCTGGTAAACTGCAGATTATACAAGCTGTAAATGTGTGCAGCTAATTTAAACAAAGTGTAGTAAAGGCTGATGTTATGCAGAGCTAACACAAATGCATATGGTATAGCTAACTGTAGCCCAACCCTATTTCCCTCCACTCAGTAGCCAGCAGCTGCATCAGCAGATTGTGAACTGTATGATATGGTGGTGGGGGGCAACCAGAAGGCCAATGAGAGGTAAGCAAAGCACTCTGGGTAGATTTTCTAGTCGTCTATGGGTCTCCTTGAACCCTTGCCAGCTGTTTTGCTGGAATAAGTTAAAGGAAAGGGAGGCAGCAGGTCTGGGCTGGGAAAGGGGGATATGATCCAGTGTGCATGATTGGGGTCAATTCCCTCAAACCACTGCTTGGTTCAGCCCACTCCCCACCATGAACTGCCCACAGCCCATCCCTGCTGCCATCTTACCTGCTCTGGTGTAGCCTGGGAGGGCTGTTGCCATGCATAGGGAGTCCCCAGCCATTTCCACAGGTGGCCATTTCATACTCAGCAGCAGCATGCACTGTTTACTACAGTGGCTAGAATTGGGCCATAAGGTTACAATCCTATGCACACTGGGAGTCCCACTGAGTACAGTGGAACATATTTCTGAGTAACCATGCATAGGCTGTAAGTCAATGATTCCCAAACTTTTTTAAATGGTAGATCCCTTGACCTACTGGGCCATTGGCCGCAGATCCCCATTAGGGCTACAATTCTATACATTGAATGCGGCAGTGAGTTTTTCAGGATTCCACAGCTCCCCTGGTTAGTTTCCCTGGCTCCCCAGGGAGCCACGGCTCATAGTTCGGGAACCACTGGTGTAAGTAAAGGTATTGTTTCCTCAGTCTGAAGATGAGTCAGTAATTTGTGAGGTGCTGGAGGTCACACCATAGATTCCAAAGGATCCTTATGTTTGAGAGCTCTACCTTACTGTTACAATATCGAGGCGCATGTGGAGCATTAACCATACTTTTAAAGAGAATCTAGCATTTCCTTTGTATTTGCCCTCCCTGACACTTAGAATGAAATTACCACACTATGTATGCAGAAAACTCTGCAGGTCTGTGGCTGCTTACCACCCACATTCTCACATTTTATTCTGCATGGATAAGCTTCCCCACAGTTGCAAACAATCAAGGGAAAAGACAGATAATTAACTGCCATGAATATTCATAGTCACTCTTCTATTGTTGAAGGATAATTTTCACAGGGTAAATGAAAAGAACAACTTGTAGTTTTCTTTGGAACAAAGGAACACTAATAGGTGGGACTGTGACCCAAAAATGGTGGAATGGCATTTTCTTCACTGAAGGACAGAGGGTCTTGAAAATCACTTGTAACTGAAGCTTACGGATGAGCTTTTTACTTCAAAACCGTTCCAATTAAAGAATTAAATGCACTCATATTTCTAAAGTATTTGTCTAAAGAGCTTATCCGTGTATTTATAATAAGAAATGGAATGGTGAGAAAAATTGTCCAAGCATATGAATGGGCTTTCGTTTGCTAAAATGTGAGCATACGCGCATGTACACAAGCTAATAGGAATACCCATACATTTGCAGTCCCATCCTAAAGTCCATATATGCCTTCAAAGTCAAACTACATGGCATATATCCACAGAGGCCAAGTTCTGCCTGCACTGCAGTCTGACAGCTGCTGGATGAGCCACAGACACTGGCGCAGAAGTATGGCAGTGTACTTTTGAGCAGCACAGCTCTGCTGATGGGGAAGCCAAAACAGTGAGGAGATTGGGCAGATCAGGTCCGGAAGGGGGACAGGGTTGGTGATGCTGGTGCGTACCATATCCTATCCCCCTTCCTAGGCCCGATTTGCCTGCATGGATCAATTTGGACTTGTGCCAGAAATATTAGTGCCACAAGTCTGAACTGACCCACAGTGGCTGCTGGGGCTTACACCAGCAACCAAAATTCCCCCACAGGATGCAGCGTACCCATGTTGGTCCTGCTGCATTGCTGCGTTGTGTAGAATTGGGCTTTTTTATTTACTCTGGAGGCCAATGCCTCAATTAACATACACCTCTTGATTAGATTTAGCTAATGACTTTGTTTACTCCAAGTCAGGAAGCTCCCAGCAGGTGGCTTTTGCTGACAGGTTCAAATGTGCTGTGCAAGCAAGGTGCAGTCATTCATAGAATTTTCAGACAAATGAAAGGCAGGGCTTCTCCCAAGCCTACAGTGTGTGTGTGTGTGTGTGTGTGTGTGTGAGAGAGAGAGAGAGAGAGAGAGAGAGAGATTGCTCGGACAAACCAAAGTTGTGCCCTTCCTTGAGGTCTGCGGAATGTAGTACCAGACCACCTTGGTCCCAAGAGCGAGGGAGGCTTGGGCCAGGCAGACAAGCCAGTGCCCCTCAGCCTCAGCCAGTTACCAAATGGGGATAATAATACTCACTATGGTTGTTGTGAAGTCAACATCAAGATAATATCTATGAAGTGCTTTGCACACTCAGATACTGCTCCACAAATTCCCAAGTATGTCTACTGTTAAGTAAACAAGGAAGGGATTGGACTGAGCACTGTGATTATTTCAGTCCCTATAGAATGTCTAGAGCAGCTCTCTCAATCAGAGAGTAAGTGCTGTACTGTCTTGGAAATGAGAGTCATAAGAGTCAAGCAGATCCAAACCAAATCAATGCAATTGTATGAACATTTCAGTCATTTAAGGAATGTGACTACTGATGATCATTTAACTGGAATAGACACATTACATGTCTCCTGTGCTTCCCCCTTTGCATAGCTTAAATTAATGGGAGTTCTGGCTGGGTAAAAACCAAACCAATGGCTCCTCTGCGTTTCTGCAGCTCATTATGGCTAAGCCTTGGGTCAGTCTAACAGATTGGGTCTGGGCTGAATGGGATGCGTTTGATGGTTCATTGGGTAGAGTTGCCTCTAAAGAAGCTATATCGTTAGTCTGCACTGAAGGAATGTCAAATATTCCGTTTCAGAGGAAAATGAATATAAAAAGTCGGAGGGATTTTTTTCTCCCTCCTAATATTCAGAATGACTATGGTTGCAGTGGGAAGATGGGAAAAGATAATCATTTCATCTCATTGCTAACAATGAGAAGCTCTATTACTGAAGCTGCATGAATAGGGTTGAATAGCTGGCATATTTATTTGGGTTTTAACCATTCCATCCCTATAGTCTTTAGAGTGAGTAATAAGCTTTAGTAATAATTAAACACAGTATCCCAGTCTCATATGTGGTCTCCAGTAGATTCCCATCCCAGCTGTTGTGCTGGACCAATCCTAGTCCCTTTTTCCCAACCCGACACATCCCCAGAGGCTCTTTGGAATTATACCAGCTAATTAGCGGTGGTAGGTCATAGGAGACCCATTGGCGACCAAGCAGCTTATGGGGAGAGAAGTAAAAATTATTTTGACTAATCCATCCCAGGCCATCTGGTTGCTTCCCCTGCCCCCAGCATAGCATGCAGTGCATGTTCCATTGGTGCTACTGCATCATGCGGGCTGGTACGGAATATGTTTGAGCTGCCCATCACTCACAATATTAGAAAATGGTAACCGTCATTGCCTTGCAATGATCATGTATTAGTCTGCTGACCAAAGCCTCAACGTCAGTATATATGGAACACATCTGGAAAGGAACTTAGAGCTCAATTGTGTGCAACGCCCACCAGCTTACCACTGGTGCGCACTGTCACAGATGTGCTGTAAAGCATGCTTGTGTGACCAAAGACTGCAGAAATAACTAGTGGTGGTTATAACATTGGGGAGGGGGGCAGAGTAGTGGTAGACAGTGATAATACCCACTAACCCTAGAGTTCAGTCCAAATACTTTACCTCCATTCATTCTAAAATGTACTTCAAAAAAATCACATTAAAATGCTTAAATGTTAGAATCCCGATCGCCCAATTTCAAGCAGGGAGATTGGAGTTTGTATGACCTGGCCGGAACTCATGAGCCCCTTCCCCTGTGAGGGGATTGGTGGAGGGCTGTTGCTGGGGGGAGCAGAGGTATTTTAAGGACACAGCAACAGCCCCCCTTCCTTCTTTACTCGTGGGTACTGAGCGGACCTGACCCCATCCAGCCACCTTGGACTCAGGACCAGTGCAACTTCCGAGGAAGCCTCCTGCACTGGATCCCACGTGCAGCGTGTTTGATCTGTAAGGTGGGGATGGGGGCTTGGACAGGCTCTGCCCAAGGAAAGGATCAGGTGCAGTCCAGGCACACTTTCCTGGGAGTAAGCCCCATGGAGCGCAGGGGGACTTGCTTTTGGGCAGACATGCTTGGAGTGTGTGCTCAGTCCCTGGCCTGATGGGCGGAGCTCAGAGCCAGGTCTCCCTGCTGGCCTTGCCGGGGTTTCCAGCTCACGTGGCACTCGCAGCTCCTGCTGCTGTTTCCCAGGAGGGCACCCACATGGGTTGCTGGAGAGGGGCGCCATGATCACGTGGCTGCTCCAGGGCTCCCGCCTGCCCAGGGGGCAGGTTGCAGTGCACTCCACATGGGAGCAGGCTCCTCATGGAGTGGAGCCCACCCAAAGGCACAGGCGCCTGGCCACACGCAGCACGAGCTGCAGGACTGCTGCAGCTCCCTGCGCTCAAGCTGGCAGGCAAGCCCAGGGCTCCAGGCGGTGTCCCGCCAAGCGGACGACCTCCGGATCCCTGCAGCATCGTGCACATGGGGAGCCGCATGACCCCCACCATGGGAGGCGGGCGTCAGCTCAGCAACTCCGCCGTCAACAACTTTCATGGGAATAAGCCCCAGGGACTGTAATGGGGCTTACATCTGAGGAGCCAGGCAGAGGCTTAAGCGCTGGGGCTGCAACCCCAACCACGCTTTCCTGAGAGTAAGCCCCATATATATAAGGGGCCTTGCTTCGAAGCAGGCATGAAGAACCTTGGACTTTGGCCACAATCCTAGCCACGCTTTCCTGGGAGTAAGCCGCATGGACTATAAGGGGCCTTGCTTCTGAATGGGCATGCAGAGGCTTGGTCATAAGGCTGCTGTCCTCACCCACTTTCCAGGGAGTAAGCCCCTTGGGCAATAATGGGGGCATGCAGAGGCTTGGAACATAGGGCTTCAGTCCTTGCCCCACTTGCCAGGGGTAAGCCCCGTGGGGGCTATAATGGGGCTTGCTTCTGAGTCTGCATGCTGAGGCTTGGAACATAGGGCTCAGATCCTTGCGCCCAACTTCCAAGAAATAAGTCCCACCGAGTATAAGGGGTCTTGTTTCCAGGTAGACATAGCTGGACTTAAGGCTACGATCCTGTCCACACTTTCCTGGGAGTGTGTTCCATTACTGAGGAGTATACAAGCATCAGATGAGCTCCTGTGAGTGCAAGACAGCACAGATCCAGCAGCTCCTAAAGGGGCACATGGAGATGCAAGGAACTGTGGCTTCCCATCTTGCACCAGCCTGTAGGAGGGCACTACCCCCAGCCCAATTCAGCCCCCCCATGGCCTAAAAGGGAGCACCTTACTTGCTTGCGCGGGTGGCTGTTGCTGCTGCCTCCCCCCCAAGAAACTTATGAATGTGCCCCCCCGTGGCACATTCAGCGGTGCGAGCAGGAGACTTGTTCCAGCACGCAGACGGCTCCCTGCTGACTTTCCTCCAGTCCAGGGTGGTCTTTTCACGTGCCTCATAGCCCTGGAGTTGCAGCCAAAGGAGTATAGCCATCATTCCCTGCGTATTGAAGTGGTTCTGCAGCTGCGGCGTTGTGCCTGTCCGGGGGTGACATTCAGTGGATAGGACGTTGGTGTTCTGCAGCTTATAGGCATTACATTCGGATCTTTTAGAGGCAGGCTCCTTCATTGGCACCCCTCCTTTATGGGAGGGCGCTGCAAAGGTCAGGGGTTGTGGCAATAACTTCTCTTTCTCCTTCTGCAGGTGATGCGGTGGGGCCAGCTGCTGCCCACAATGGCGGAGTAATTGAAGGAGAACTTGTCGCCTGACATATTGGTGATCCACCTGCATGAAAATGATCTGTGTGGGATGTCCGGGCTGCCACTCAGGCCCAGAGCAGGCAAGGAGCTCTCCACCCTTCAGGGTTGGCTGCCCGGCATCATGGTGGTCTGGCTGGACTTCCTACGGCAGCAGGTGTGGCGTGGTGCCAGCCACTGTGCTAAGGTGGAGAGGATGAGGAAAGTTGCCAAAGAGATTGGCCAGTTTGTGGCACGGACCGGTGGACGGGTCGTTGTGCATCCAGCCATTGCCTTCTCGATGCCTGCTCTCTACAGAGGAGATGGGGGCACTTGTCTGAGCAGGGGGCAGACATCTTTCTGAGAGACCTGCAGGATGGCCTTAAGGCACTTCTCCCCCTGTTTGGGACTGGGGGGGTCAAGCGCCAAGTTGCCCCTCCTTGTGGCAGGTGGTGCGGTAGAGGCGTGCTTGGGACTTTGGAGTGCACCTTCAGACAGCATAGGCAGGGCAGTATCCAAAAGCAGTCCTCAGGGGCTGAACAGCACGAGGACATTGACTGGGGCCCTGGCCAGGACCACGGGGGTCCTCAGAGGCTCAGCGGCTCGAGGCAGCACAGCCCGCGGTCCAGCTCCCTTCCCCTTATGGGACAGACCTGAATGAGCTGCGTCGCCCAAGAAAGGGGCGCAGCTTGGAGTCAGGTACACATGCAGCCGGGGGAACAGATTTGGTTCTGGGGCTGCCCAGTGGTCCTGCCTCTGCACCACAAAGGGGTTTTTGCTGCCCCTGCAACTGCAGGTCTCAGCCTCCTTTCTGTATTAAAATGCTAATAAAGCGGTCCTTTCTCCCACTTGTGTTGTCTCGAGTGTTCATTGGATGGTGCCCAGACAAACTGCTGGGAGAAATATACAAACCAATGGCTTTTTTTAAAGCTCCTTTGTGAGTTATCCTGAAACTTTCAATTGGAATTAATTATGTTCTCTCACAAAGAAAAGAACAGCTTCTACTTTAGTAAGTGCTTAATGAGGTGTATATTTTATCTTTTTTTTTACTGCTATACACAAACATTTGAATTCCTGTAGTCGTTTCGAAAGTGTTAGATCTGTCATTATGCATTACGATGCACATGAACTAAATTTGATAGAGATATTTTATAACTAATTCTGTGGGACATTGTAGCTAACAATAGGGAGCAATAAGTCGTTTACATTTCATTAGATTGCAATGAGATATTTGTCACAGTTCATGATGACAATGCCTTTGGTTATTTTGTTATATGATTTGACATTTGGATGTTTTCAGTAATAGGGTTGGTTCATACATGCATGTGCCTCACTTGACTTTTAACCACTGGATTACCCATCTGTCTGTAATCTGACACTGGATTATGTCATCTTTCTACTACATCCTGCATGCTAGCCAGGACAAGGCCAGGAGGAAAAGGCAAGTTAAAAAAAAAAAAAAAAAAAAAAAAACCACTTACCTTTGTGTTGGTCTCTGGACAGTTCCCCATGGGTTGCCAGCTGTTTTGCTGGTGTAGATCTGAACCACCACAGGGGACATGTCAGGCCCAGAATGGGTGCTTGGGATATGTTGGTTGTTCCTGCTACTGAGATCCACTACACCCTGCCTCTGATCCAGCCTGTCCTGATCTGATCCACACCCTGATCCACCACCAACACCAGTAGGCCACTATTCAGGACACTATTCAGGACACTATTTCCCCACCTGCGGCCACTATTCAGGACACTGCTGGTGACAGACTGCCTTCTGAGCCTTGCACTAGAGTCAGCACTCCAGACAGGTGGAGAATCTATCACACCAATGTGTCATGTGGTGCACTGGTGAACTTTGGGATCTGCCTGTGTATCCTGTGGCTAGGATTAGGTTGCAGATCTAACCAGGTGTCTTCTCTACTGAAGTGAATGGGGATGCTTTTCAGAAAGGTGTGAACTGAACGCTTCTACACCTAGGATCACTGAAACTGTCTCCATATCTTCCAGATTCCAAGAGCACTTTTTTGGTACCTCAGATCTTTATTCTTTATAGCGCCTTTTAGAGAGTCAGTACTGCAGACATTCTTCTATCAGGTTCATTAACAAGAGAGCACAAAAGGAATGCCTAAAGTACTTGCAAAGAAAAGCTCACAACCTCAAACCCAGCTGTCGGCATGGGGGCCAAATCACTGCATTCTGAACAAGTGCTGATACAGCCATAACATATGGGACATTGTTTGGGAAGTGTGGGAGAGGGGAATTGTTTTGTGAAAAGCAACCCTGACCTCAGGGAACCTACACAAAGCCTGCTATAGAATGGGTGTCTAAGAACAGAGTAACATCAGGGGTGGGCCAACCTGACATTGGCCCATACCCATCAAGGGACCCATCCAGCCTGGTCAATCCCTAACCCTCATTACTAGTGGTACTGCTCAATGCACCATCAGTGGTGTGGATGGTGCCATACAGGATCCTCTTTCCCCAAGTGGGCTCTCAGTAATCTGGTGCAGCACTGGTTGGAACAGGGCATCAACCCAAACCAGAACTGGAACCCATAAACTAGTTCAGAGCATGAACTGAAACTAAGCTGGAACCCCAAATTCGCCATTGCTTTGAATCCAAACCAGAACTAAACTCCTAAATACAAAATCTGGTAATCGGTTCAAAGTTAGCAATAACTAGAAGCTCAGGAAGATCTTCTGATGTGAATAAAGAAAGTGTCTTCCTGTCCTCCAACCAAAAGTGAGAGGCCTGGACAATATTTCGCAGGAAACAATTTGCAAACAAGGGGGCAGGCAGAAGGACTTGCTTGGTAGTCACCTGTTTATGTAGAGTGTGGGGAGTATAGAAATCTGAATGAATTTTAGGGTAGAATATCCAGATTTCAAAGCCTGAGAACATGCTCTATTGCACTGGTATTCAACCTTTTACATGTCATGACCCCAACAAACAAACAAACAAACAAACTAGGAACCCCCCCATCCTCCTACCCCTTCCCCCATCGCCACCCACTCTCTATCCCCATAATGCCCTTCCAGCACTGTTCACTGTAACCAAATATTCTTATTAGAGAGTGCAGAAAATGTTACCCTGAAGCCTGGCACTAGTGAAAGCTGCTGTAGCACAATTGCTAAGAACCTGAGCAGGTCAGGGACACAATCACCTGGTACTTGAAGGGGTGCACCAGATCCCTCCCCCTTTAACTGGTGGCACTCTAGGTCAGAGGTCTTCACCCTTTTCCATTCCCATAAGTTGGTGTGACCCTACAACTGATGCTTTGCAACCCCATTGGGGTCCCAACCCCAAGGTTGAAGAACACTGCTCTATAACAAAAGTAAGAGTACCATTTAGAATGCCTTCCAGATGTGGATTTGGACATTACTGCACTATGGTCCAATTTCCAGAACTCTCCACCAATGTCAGGACAAGGACAGACAACCTGATTCAGCTAGTCTATGGCTATAGTGACTTTACTCAACATGGAAAATAGCCTGTTGGGTCTTGATTTATTATCAGGCAAATGAGAAAGCAGCTGCAGCAATGGGCTGCCAAGTTTATTTAGGGTCATACTTATTCTCTTTTCCCCTCTTTTTTTCTCCTCCATGGCACCTCCATTCTGCTGGGTTGTAGGCATTAAAAGTCTTGTGGAAATTTGTGAGTCCCGCTTATAGTATTTTCTCATTTACGTTGCCCACTTACACTAAGGCCCTCTGGCAGAGGAAAGAGATCTTGAAAAACAATGCATAACATATCACAACCACTCTGAACTCACAGAGGTGTAAAACTGCCTTATTTTTAAATGAGAACTGGACTGTAAAATATTAGCATGCAGTTTGCAATCACACCAAGCAGCTGTCTCTTCTGTACATGCAAGATGGGGGAGAATGGCAGAGGCTGTGCCATCTGTACCTTTTCAATCACTTTTACACCCAGAAGGAACCACTGTTTATCTCTAGTTGGGCTAGTTTTTTAGCGCATTCCAAATGTGATTGGCAGACTATATTAGAGCATGATAGTATGATGTCATGAAATTGACGTACGTACCCACAGTGTTTATGGATCTATAAATGTGGGGCCATCTCTCTCTCTCTCTCCCCCCCCCATCAATCCATTTTAAAAAAAAAATTAAATAATTATTGAATAATGTAAAAATTGTTACTCTTATTTAAATAATCAAATACGTTTAATTGTAATGCTCTGCTTTTGTACTATTCTCCCAGTGTTATCGTTACTTTTGGATGAAGTGCCATATTTTGAAACACATTCATTTGGAAATGAAGCTGAAGAATTACTGGAAAAATCAAGAATCTTTCTTCAAAGATAAGAGAAACCAAGATTACAAGTTTATCCCTGAGTTTGGCCAGATGGATGAAGATAGTATAGGATTGGTGGTACTGAAATTCCTCTACGCTGATCTAAATCAAGCTTTGCTAGTATGGTGCAGAATAAAATAGATGCCATTGCACAAATGCAACTTTACATGAATGCAAGTGTTGTGCTGTTCAGTAGCATTCCCAGAGGGGAGGCAAAACACTAAGGGAGCATTCCGACCCTGTGCTGGGGCAAGCCAAGAGCTTGCGCTATATCCAGTGCGGGATAGGGGCCCAAGGAGGCTCAGCAAGAGGCAAGAGGAAACTTTTTGCCTTCCCTCTGGGTAAGGCACCCGTGTCCCTAAGGCACCCTTGGACTTGCACTGCTTCACGCCACTCCAAACTCCCTGGGAATAAGGGTTGGATCCAGCATAAGTGCTGGATCCCAGCCCCACTCCCCACCTGCCCGCCCCCAAGGCCGCCCACCACCCACCCTCCCCCTGCCCGGGAACACCTCCCTCCTGCCTCCTCCCCACCCACCCCAAAACCTTGCATTGGCCCTGCTGGGCCAACGCAAGGCTTGCCAAGGAAGCCGGCATGGAGGCTTGTGTCAGCCTTCACAGGCTGGCACACCTCTGGGTGCCAGTGCGGCTTCCTCCCGAGGAGGTGCAAACGTGCCTTATGGCATGTTTGCAACCCTCCTGGGCGGGTGCAAGAGACTTGTGCCAGCCCATGGGTGTCTCCGGATTGCTCCCTAAGTTTTGCAGTGTGCCTCAATGAAAACCGCTCTTCCCCCTCGCAGCCATTCCCAGCATTGCGAGCAACACGGATGCATCTCCTCTGTGTTGCTCTCACCGACAGGAATGGCTTTGACAGCAAGGGGGAAGGCCAGCTTACAGGGCACATTGAGATGCCCGGCAAAATTTAGTGCTTGTCTCCCTCTGGGAATGCTACTAGTGCTGTTGTAAGTATAACAATGCAAGGGTAAAAAATGATGTGTTGGGGACATGGTAGGGGTAGATTAGAGGAGTAACCAGTTTCATTGGAATCCTGTTCTCTCCCAGACCTGATTCATACTACCCTCACTAGAATAAAATTCACAGTTCAATCCTATCCACCACTAGTCCATGACGTGCAGTGCCATTGACATAGCACATGCTATGGGGGGAATCAGACATCCAACAAGAGGTAAATAACAATATTTTTTACTGACTTCCCAGTAGGCTGCCTGGACTTGGAGCCCAGATCTATCAGCTGGGTAGACCTGGGCTCCCGACTGGACTTTGAGCAATTGGCTAGAATGGGAGCCCAGGTCTATCCAGCCAGTAGACCTGGGCTCCAAGTCCAGGCAGGAGCCCAGGTCTACCAACCTACTAAACCTTGGCCACAGAGGCCGCAAGTTAAATCAGGAGCCCAGGTTTACCTGGCAGGTAGATCTGGGCTCCAAGTACAGGCGGGAGCCCAGGTCTACCCAGCTGGTAGACCTGGGCTCCTGCTTGCATTTAGACCAAATAGACCTGGGCTGGGTAGACCTGGACTCCTATTGCCAGCACCCTGCCCAGTGGATGTTCCCCTGGCACCCAATTTTGCTTCCTAGCCTGGCAGGCGCCCTTCCCTGCTGGTAGTTTGGGGGGGGGGCATGGACCACCAAAAGTGGTGTCATATGACTGAGGAGACCTATAGATGGCCTCAGGGCTTAGCAGAAGGTAAGTTTTATATTTCCTTTCTTTGTCCTCTCCTTCATTTTGTATTGCACTGGCAGGGAGGTGGGAGGAGAGGATTGGGCCTTTAGATTGTTAACCTGATTCTCATGCACATATTCCTTTTGTCGTGATCTTAAAATTGTTTCCAGTTCTACAGTACTTGAGAAAAGGATGGATTTGTCTGGTACAAATGTCCTCCCAAGTGATTGTGATCCTATGAGACAGTGGTGTAGTTTCCAGAGCCTGCAGGGCTTTCTGCTGTTGCTTCCACAACTTCTGACAGCTGTCTTTTCCTTGAGTCAGGCTGTTGAAGAGCTAGCAATGTTCACCTCATAGTTTGCTGAGCCAGGCAAGGAAGGGAAGGAAACCTCAAAGGTTTCCTTGGTTGCCACAAACCCCATTATGGTGCAGCATGGTTGCACTGTATGTGTGAGGATCCTGACATCCTTTTCTTTCAGATGTTGCCACTGAAGCAGAGTTGTAGTGAATGACTTGCTCTCGATACCACTATTAAACATGTACCTATAATGAATCATTATGCATAATAATTCATTCCTAACTAATGAGAAATGCAGACGTAGTTCATATCCATCCCAAGTATTGTGACCATGATATATGGGCAAAGGAGCTTTATCCAAAAGTGACATCGATATTTGTATAAAATACTTAGGAAGGAAAATGCTGCTCTTTTTCCCAGCAAATTCTGTTGATGGTACAGATTCCTTTGGCAAACATCAGACTGCTCGCAGTCCAACACTTGGAAAGATACAGTTAAGTCACACGGGAGGTATCTGAGAGCAACCGCCAGGTTCCTTATACTCAAATAGCTTCGTATTTGTGCCACTTTATATTTAACTTTTAAAAAGAAGTTCAAAGGAAGAGAAGCAGGCAGACAAGTGACCTTGTGACATCCTGCTGAATTAGAATAAATTAGTAGAAAATATTGTTTTAACAGGAAAGAACCAGTACAGTTGACTTTAACAAGGCACTTAATTATATACATCAAGAGGAATTTCTTTGGGGAAATCTCTTTTCTTCATCTACGGAACTCACTTAATGCATCTTCTCATTTGCAAATGTGATTGGGGAGAAAGATCTAACAAGAAAAATTAGATCTCATTTCACCATTCATCAAAACTTTGCAAAAGTTCCAGCTAATGGAAAGAGTGGTAGAGAGACAGTGCATAGCTTATTTTTGCTGACCCTGCATTTCACTTCTTCTTTGTTCGATGATGAGTAGACATAGTCATAGTGAAGAGGTCTTAGCACTGAAAATGATACATGTGAAGGTGAGGCTGTGTGTGTGTGACGGGTATTTTGGTGCTAAGTTGTTAGTTCCAAAGCAGCAGAAGTGCAAAGGAGGTCAGTTGGTACTTCTTAATAGACCATTTCAAGCAGCTAAGGTAAATGAGCTCTTTCTTGGGTAAATCTGTGCTGCAATTTTCTTTTCTTGTGTTGCAGGCCTTTGATCTTGAATTCAGAGCTGCTGATTCTAAGCTGAACACATGTGCTGGGACATTACTTAGGTTTTGGAATTTTCACACATTTCCACTGTTGGGTGGAATTTAAACCTCATTAGCATGGACCTGTCATCCCATTGACCCTTCTCATCGGAAGTACAGAAGCTTTTCTATAAACATATTCATTCTCCGTGACAATCCATGACTGTGCAATCCTATGAATGTTTATTCAGAAATTTGTCCCACTGTATTCAAGAGGGTCTACAGCCAGGAAAGTGTGATTGCAGCCTTAGGGCCCAATCCTAACCAATTTTCTAGCACCGGTACAGCTGCAATGCAGCTTGAAGGTAAGGGAACAAATGTTCCCATACATTAAGGAGGCCTCTGTGACTGCTGCCCCACCACAAGTTGCAGTGCATGTGCCATTGGCACAGCTGCACCAGTATTGGAAAATTGGATATGATTGGGTCCTTCGTTTCCCAGCAGGTCTATACCTTGAATCCCACATAGTGGATACTTGGAATGAACAGATTTCCCACGTCCCCTTCCTTAAATGCTCCCTAGATTTGTTTTGCCCTGCATTCCACAGTTCCTGAATTGCAGTTTATGTTGGCTAATTTCTACAAATGGAATTGGTATATGGACAATTCTGCATGGGTTTTGATGGATGTGCACATATTGACTACATAAAGTTTGCTTTTTTCAGTGTGCTATCAATGCACACATGTGCACTGGTGATACAGAGAGGGAAAAATCAGAAATGAACTGAAGGAACTGAAATATATGGCAAATTGCACATGCACAGTGCTCTGTTAAAACTGAAAAAAAAAATTCAGACATAACAAAGGATTCTTATTACATCCATTCCAACTTGGAAATAAGGCCAGGTAATTCAGGACTCCAGGATCTGAGGCAAAATTTGGAAGACTGCAGAAGCATCCCTAGTCTACAGTCTGTTCTAGCCATCTTTTTTTGATCATCTCTGAACTAGTTAAATCCAAAAGGAGCTGGTGAAACTAGGAAAGCTTCTATCATCTTTCAGCAGCATATTTTGCTCCAATGAAGTATCATCTTATCTACTTCAAGCCTTTTATTTATTTATGTTATTTTAGCCCTCTTTTCTGTTCTGTCATTTATGCAGAGTACACTTCTAAGAGTGATAACACCTAAGTCTAAGGATATGTATAACAGCACATGTGCATCAAGTTTAAAAAACTAGGGTTGTCAGCCTATATGCAGTACGCTTATTTCTGAGTATGCTTCAGCGAACACACTAGGATTTATTCTCAGTAAATATGCCTAAGTAGAGGTGTTTGAAAATAGTGTTATTTATTTTACTCAGAAGTAAGCCCATTGTGTTCTGTAAGACTTCACTTGAGACCTCTTCATCTATGGTTCTTGCAGAAGGTGTGGTCCTTAACACTATATCCTTCCTCCCCTCCTTCTCACATTTCCTCTTCCTCTCTAGCCCATTGAAGGAGATGGGTGTGCTCTGACAGGGCTCTATGTCCACCAGGCCCATCCTCACTAGACTTCCATACAAAGGGGCAGCTCTAAGGTTCTCTGTAACAAAGTAATACAGCCTTCAGAAGATGCATGTATGAACTGTGAGTAAATTATTTCCTATGAAACCTTAACCACGCAATTGGTTCCCATAAGGAAACACACAGGTAGCTACTTGAAGGGTTCTGATTCCCAGTTTCTTCATTTCTTGATTAGGCTAACAGGCAGACTACTGATTTGTTACCTCCTCCTGCCCCAGGGGTGCGGTTCATCATGTTGACTGATGGCTGTAAGATCCAATACAATAGCTCTCTACTTTTCACTTGCCATTTTGACTTCTCTTGTTCAGTTCTTAAGGTATGTTAGGTTTATTTGCCTACACTTTTTGTCCACTGCTTATTAAAGAACAACAGTGTGATATCACTGTACATCATATGTTTCATCATGGAGGCTCAAAATATTTTATTTCATTTGGAATGTCTGTTGTGGATTTGAAGCTATAAACAAGGAAGAAAACAACCAATTTTTATTATAGAATTCACAGAATGGTTTCCTTATAAAAAATATTTGAAGTAGATGTATAATTTTTCATTCACAATTCTATCAGTATATATTCAAAAGCAAAAATCATAAAATAGGCATAATTATATTTTTGATATAATGAATGCATGTGCAGTGTACTTTTTTGAATATTGTAAAATTAGAAAAACACTTTGATCTTTTCACTATTCTATATTTTTGTTTCTTGAGTGGGCATAACTGCATTAAAAAACCTGAAATTCTGTCTCAGCCGAAATCAGTGATTCTCAAACCTGGGCATCACGACACCCCAGCCAGAGAGCCCTGGTCTCTGCCCCCTTTACGGGATGGGGAGGAAGGAGGCAGCATCGCAATTGCCAGGATCACGTCACTTTGGAGAGGTGCAGGGGCTTGCTGAGACTTACCAGCAACCTCCTGGGGGTGCGGGGAGCCCTGGGTCAGCCTCTGCACGACTCCCCAGAATGCAGAGAATGTACAAATAACTATTACAACCCACTTCTGGTTTGCGATTGCAAAACCGGGTTGCGATAGTTAATCTGCCTGTCTCCGCATGTTGGGGAGCTTTGTGGAGGCTTGCGCAGGGTTCCCCACGCCTTCAGGAGGCTGCTGCAGGCTCTGATTAAGTCTCACTGAGCTCCTGCACCCCCAAAAGTGACGTGATCCTGGCAATTGCATTGTTCCCTCTCCCTTCCCCTGAAAGAACTTACAGCGGGTTTGAGAACCTCCACCCTAAATCCTTGCATAGATGTTGTTTAAATGTCTCTATACATTACCATACAGGCAGTTCTTATTTTTCAAGGAATGTAGAGCCACTAAATCCGTTTTGTGGATTATATTGCTAGTCATACACACAAACACGCTTTTTATGTTTCCTTCTCTAGTTCAGATCAGACACAGTGAGTTATGATAGGAAAGTGACAAGGAAGAGAATACCAGCATAAACAGCTTCTCGAACATAGTTCTACAAGACACTGGGTGCTGATGAAGCAAGTTCAGGGAGAAAAATACAGTATTAAAAATGTCATTTGATTCGGTATCTCTTTAAAGAATGTAGAAGGACAGACACAAAAACAAAAGAATTGGTGAAGTAACCTAATGCTGTCATGAGCTTATACTATGCATGATCACTATTCCTGATCAATGTCTCTGAAGGAAGGAAAGTTCAGAAAGCAGTTTATATAAAAGGAGTTTATAAAATGATTCCCTGTTCCAGAGCTGCTCAAAGTGTAAAAAGAAGACGCAAAAGAGACACTAGCAAATGGCTACCTAAAAAGACACTATACCCGAGGAGAACTTCTGAATTAGTAGGTCTGAATAAAATAAGATGTGCAGCCCAATATTATTCCAGCTGCATCGGCTATCTATTCATTACCTTACTCAGTGCAATGAACGTCCTACCGTTAAAGCCTTAAATACTTTGAGATATACTGAACATCATCATGTCATTCTTGAACATCTGGGTTGCCAAGTTCCACACTGCACAGAGCTCAGTTTGGAGGTGTGCAGCCCCTCAGCTGATCACCTTAGAGGGAACAGTGGACATGGATACCTTCCAAATGTACCTCCTCATGGATTTCATTCAATACCTGAGGCTCGGCTCTGTACTCCATCCCAAAACAGGAAGTGAGTCTTTTCCCCTCTTTTTTTCAACATTTCCAAGCCTCGGGGAGGGCTGCAGAGGGGGGATGCAGGCTCCCCAGACCCTCCAGAGAGCCATGGCAACCCCCAGGTAAGTTACAAAAACCCTTCCCTGTCTGCAAGCAGCACAATCATGGCAACTGCATTGCTGTTCCCCCACCACCACCCAAAGATTTACAAAGTTCCCAAAGTCCGAGTAGGAACTTTGGGAACCACTGGTTTATAACAACTTTGTCAGCTTGTCTTTGCCTTTCCCTGTTACCAAAAAGGGCTGTTATGTTTAAGGGAGTTATTATATTACCCTTTGGGAAACTTTAGGACCATAGGCTGAATAGCAAGATAGCGTAAAGCAAAGAAATCCCTTGTTTAGCTTAAAGAAGAGGCTGGGAGAAAGGTAACTTTCAAACAAAGGATTATATTTTTATTGCAAAAACACACAAAGGTAAACATAATACACATGGAAAATGGTAATCCTAGAACTTGGATACAGTGTACCTAGCTTTATGATGGCTGCATGTGCTATGTATTTGGTGTATCTGATAAGGAATCCAAAAAGGATAGGTTGTAGGGAAGGATTTTAGGGGTCCCTGGTCTGCCTAACCTCGTTTGCTAACTAAAGATGGGGGAAGAAGGGGAGAAATAGGTAGGATGGAAGGGAGAGAGTTTTAGATGCAAGATATATTTACCTGTCCCGGGGAGCAGTTGGATGGGAAAGAGTCCTAGGAAGGACCACTCCCTTGGGAGGACAGCCAGAGAGAGAGATCATGTGGCCCGAGCTTCCTCGTAAAGGGTTATGGCTGACCTAGAATGACCCGGAAGTATCCTACAGCTGTCCTAGATGCGCATGCTCAGTACACACAATGGTACACGTGGAGCATGCAAGAACATGATGACTGGGTATAAGCCATGACTGGGGGAGGGAGGCAGTTTGCATAAGGAGTTTAAGAGTGATAAAGCTACAACAATAGAACAAAAGACTTCTTCCTCAGGAGGTGCATGCTTGTTTTGCATAATCAGGAGACATTCCTTGACTGGAGGGGGGGATGTAATCACAGTGAGCTTTGCAAACTTGTGACTTCTACCAGGGCCTTGGACTGGGGGGAAGAGTGCCCTGTATTCTGAGGTTTGATCTGCATGAGTTTTTAGTCCATAATACATACAAAATCATAACTTGGAAGGGAAAAGGAGATTTTCACGTAACACCCCTCCAAAGAACAGCTGGAGTTGCTCCTCCTTAGGTCTTTGGTCAGTACAAGAGTTCAACCATTTTCTAAATGCACTAGCTGCAGCCAAGTGGAAGATGAAATGTATGATCCAGTGCAGCTATACTAATAAGGACCACTTCCCAAAGGTGCTTTGTGAGTCACATGTTCACAAAACTTGCTGGTGCGAAGTGAGTCCCATCTATGTGGCCACTCCAGATGCTATTTCCTCCACTTGGCTGCCCTCATAACAGTTTCATTAAGAAGATTTCAGACTGTATGGACCTGTTCATAATAAGAATACATATAAATAAGAAATACACATGCAGTTTTAATGCGCAGGGAGAAGCTACACAAATCCCAATATTTCTTCCTGCTTCCCATCCATTTTAGGATTATGTGGCAAAACAACCACTGAGGTCCCTCTCCCTTCCCTGCTAGCGAGGAGAAAGGGAAGCTTCTTGATAGCTGCTGTGAATGTGTTCATATTAATTTCATTATGCCCTCTTGTCTGATCTTTAAGAAGCTTGAAATAGTTGTTCCAGCTGATATCATCTTAGCTCTTGAAGATTTCATAAATGTCTATTAAATCCTTTCTTTCCCTCTGGGATACACAGATGCAGGTTATTCAGAGGATTCTTCAGTCTTCCAGATTTAGATATAAAACCCTATTGCACAGCCCTGTGCTGTTCTCAAGTGCTACCATATCTCTTTGACAACACATAGCAGAACTTATTGTCGCAGCCTAAGAGGGCTCTTATCAAAAATCTGTATAATCTTCTTATCACATTCTGAGATGGGTGTTTCTATCACTTCTTTATATCCTAACAGAGAGAGATTTCTGTATCAGTTTTTATTCCAGCTATTTTCTAAATATGCTTCTTAAAAGAAACTTACAGCCCAGTCTTATACCGGTCTACTCAGGAGTAAGTCTCATGGAGTTCAAGGGGATCTACTCCCAGGTAAGCATGTACAGGTATAACCTAATTATCCACAGATTTTTTTTCACCTGTGGTTTTAACACAATGAAAAGGGCCCTTTAAATTAAAGGGGGAAAAGTCATTTAACAATAGCCTTGTTAATGGGGGAGAGTGCAGCCTGCAGACAATTCATTAATCATTCTCTCTCCAGATGCTTAGAGCAACTTCACTCCCAGGCAAGCTACCCCTCCCTTCCCCCTGAGCACTTGAAAGAATGCAAGTGATTATCATCTCTTCTTTCTGCATTCCTTCCCCGCACTCCAGGTGAAGGGAGGGGTGTCTGCCTCAAGTCTTTCTACATCTGGAGAGAGAATGATTGCCTGCCTGATAACTCTGCCTTTCATTACAAAGGTCAACAAGGCTGTTTCTAAATCACTGAGCAAAGGGACATTGTTTTTAAATGGATTTCCTTTAACACGATTTTGGCACCCACGTGGATGGAACCTTCATTGATACCAGGACTCAACCTGTATAGGATTGCAATCTTAGGCTTCCTTAAGTAAAAGGAGGAGGACCACAGGACATCAGGGGTCTTTGCCTTAAATACGCTTCATTTATTTACTTTTGTTCCCTTACCTTGCAGATGCCTCTTGATCGCCACTGGATTCGATTCAGCACATGATTCCATGGCACAGCTGCATTGGTGCCAATAGTGGGGGATATGATTGGGGCAAGAGTGACTTACATCGCAAAAGAAATAAAACAATATCATACATAGAGACAATATACATGATCATAACATTTGAGTTTATTTTGAAAACTGAGGAGTACAGTGACTCCCACACACACCAAAAAACCTTCACTGGGAAATTAAGGCAATCAATAAAGCTGAGATTAGGTATCAGTAAAACAGAAACATGAGAGTATGGAAAGGATAGGCAAAGCAAGTGTAGTGTGTGGTTTTGCAGTGACTCTCATAAATGATGCTCCCTGTCCTTGGTACTCTACTGTTTGAACTACTAATGCAAGGAAAGGCCAACTGTAAACTTATAAAATCTGCTGATGACTCAAAATGAAGAAAGTGGTGAACCAAAGCTCAAGTAGCAAGGAAAATTAAACACACGCACCCAAATGACTGCTCTAGGATTGCTGGCATACTGTATTACTAATTATTTAAAATGCCTGAGGCTCATCCATAAAGATTTGGTTATCTCCAAACACAGGGGCAGAGTGGGTACGACTCTCGTAATCCCATTATGAGTTTGAGGTGCAAGGGGATGATCCTTTCTGCAGAGCTCATTTACAGCAGTAAAGCTCTTTTCAGCATATCAGCATAGCTTGGTATTTGGCAAAGGATGTGCGGGGGAATTATATTATCCACATACCTCTTGCATTGATGAACAGAGAAATATTAATTTGAGAGGGAAGCACAGGAGGGAAATGTAAGAAATTGAACTGAAGCAGAAATTCTTTGAAAGGAATCCTGCTACAACTTTCTTCTTCTTTTCATTCCAGGGACCAATTTGTTATCTATGTTTACTGCTGCTGTAATCTCATTAACGTCAATCACCCCTGTCCATCCAGAGAAACATGTCGGCATGGATTTTTTGTGTGTGCCTGTTGGCTGCCATTCCTGAATGAGGGAATGAATATATGAATATTTCTTTGCATGTATCTTGTGTCCTTCCACTGAAATGAATGGGGGAGCTCTTACAGAAGTTGGAGCTTAATTTACCATTAAGTTTAATTCAGAGACAGTAACACCAGAAACATTATTGGCATAGACTCCTATAGGATGTGGAGTAAGCTCCTGTGGTTCTCCTTTGACCTACAACAACCATAGCACTGGCATAAATCCAAGGAGAAAAAAGGGGGAGGGACCAAGTGAAGGGAAAGGGATAGCATCTGTGCCACTGAGATCCACTCCATCCCCTTGTCTGCCCCTGCCTACCCGGTGATCCACCCTGACCTCCCCATCCCTATCCATCACACACCTCCCCCAACATCTTACTGGGGTTCCTGCAGCTCCAGCAGCCACTGCCATCTGCACCTCGCCATTCACCATTGGGGCAGCGGCCTGGTAGTGAGCAACAATGCATCACATTTTGCAATGTCACAAAGCATAGCACAGTGTCAGAACGCAGATTCTGGCAGTGTACACAGCCCATTGGCTTGGCAGTTCATGAACATTTTTGTTAAAAAGCTGTATATAAGTCATAATAATAAATATATACAGTACTTTCAGTAAATATGGTACTTTGCAGTGGGGGTGGACAAACTTTCAACTTCAGGGATCCTGGACCTTTAACAATTGTATAGAAGAGGGAATTTCAGCAGGGGCAGCTTGTCATCTCAAATACAGGTGGTTATGCCAAGGGACTTGTGATCTAAAGTTTGCCAGCATGGGTGTAAAGGAAGAGCAGGGGGGGGGGGGAGAAAGAGAGAAAGAGAAGACTTACATGGATAGGTGGAAGCAAATGTGTGCATACATACTTTTTTCCTATTTCAGTTGGGGAGGAGGACTAAGCCAAAAGAATCAATGGATTTCACAGAAAAAGGTAGATAGACTCAAGTTTGAAGGAAGATTCAACTTCTCCATAATTTTACATACCATTAAAATATGTACCAAGGTATGTATGATAAGGTATATAAACTATCTTTGATATAATTGTATTGAACCTTCATATTCTCAATATTGAGTTGCCACTTACAAGGAAAATGATGTTTTGCTGTTTCAGTCTCTATGGTCAGCTCATTCTCATTGAAGCCATGGCCACTTGGAATACTCAGTGTGTAATGCACTTCCATCACAGACATAAACCCTTGGCTAGGCTCATCAAATCTTCTTGCCAATCTGGAATGCCATCAGTGTTCCTTTTTGGCCCTGTTCGTAAGTACTGGTATTTAACATTGCTTATGTAAATCCTGTGGGGATGAGAGCCATGTAAATAGCTAAACATCTCAAACATTCAAATTTCCAATGTGATATCCAGGTGTTGAGTGAATTTCCAATTTGAAGCAGGGCTAATGCTCAATTCATAATAACAAAGGTGAAATACAGAAAAATTATGGGCTGTTCACATGCTGTCAGGGCTAGTCCAAGACTTCTTGATGCCTGACACAGCATGCTAAATGCTGCCCCTCTTTTCCAATTATGTGCCAGCCTCTGTTCTTTCCACTCTCTAACATCCTAGCTCAGCATTCTGCTCCTCTCCACATTTTTTCTTCCTCTCTTTTCTCTGCTCCCTTTTCCAATCCAAGAACTGAAAATAGAAGGAGGAGCAGTAGAAGCAGATAAGCAGACAGAAATGGGCTCTCCCCATCAGTAGACTGCCTGAGGCCACTGCTTCAGTTGGCTTCATGGATGGGCCAGCCCTGCATGTTGTACTGTATTCAGATACATAATGTCTGTGCTGAACGACTGTACCTGGGTTGATTTTCACAGATCAACAATCCACGTACACTGGATTCTATCTGCATTGAATTGAACATGTGAATAACTGTACAGACTGACAGTGAGTATACCTGGGTGCACAGATGTACCTGGGTATAGTTTAACATTTGAACAGTCTTAGATTTGGGTAAAAATGACTCTTCTGCTACTTTGCTCTGAATTTTCACTGTTCAGTAAGAATTGCCAGTTTTCTCCAGTGTTCTCGTTCAGAAGTGGACAAAGCAGACTGCTGGTTTACCTAGGAATTTTGCAGTGATATTACAGAGTTTGAATTTCATAAGGTTTGCAGAAGTGCCTAACAGAAATGGTTGTACTTCTCTTCCCATTGACTATTTATAGCCATGCAGAGGAACCCCTCTCTTCCAACCCAATCCTAACTAAATCCCTACATGGCAACACAGTAGTGCCGAACCAGGCTGCACTGCATCCTATGGGGGATTTTTGAATGCTGGAGGCCTCCTTGGGGTAAGGAGACATTTGTTACCCATGTTGCAATATCACTGGCATAAATTTGTGCTGATCCATACAGGTGGAACTGACGTGGGAACAGCAGCAGGATTTGAAGTGCACTCTGCCCCCTTCCCGCTTCAACCCACCACCACCACCACCATCCCTGGTGAGAAGTATTGTACTCCTCACAAAGCCCTCAACTTCCATAATTCCCTTCACCTTTCTGTCTGTTTGTTTCTAGCTACCTCAGAACAGGGGAAAATAGCTCCTTTTTTCCCTGCTCGGGAGGTGGGTTTTTCACAATCCACTAATTTTACCCAGTTTGGAGAAGGGGGAAAAAAGTGCTGCCTCTACCACTATTAGCAGAGGTCTTTCTGGCAGCTGCCTTCTAGTGGGCAGGATGGTTCCCCCCCTGCTATGCCCCCAAAGGTGCTTTTATTCGGGTATTGTGGAAGGGAAAATGGTAACCCCCACAAAACATGATGGTACCAATTGGAATCCACCAGCCCTCCCTCTCCCCCCCCAATGCCCTGAATCAACAAAACATGCAAGGTATGCAATGAGTGTGGGGGGAGGGACATAGATGTTGTGGGGAGATAGCAAGCAGAAGAAATTCCGATGCTCCATTTAAGACAAAAGGCTCATCACTCAGCTGTGCACCCCCCTTTAATTATAAAAATGAATAGAGATAAAGAACAAACTGAATGATTATTTGACTCTCATAGAGACCATCACTGAGAAATGAATAAAAATTGATCTGAATGGTCCCAATTCAGTTAAATTTTTATTTGTACCAAAATGAATACATACCTGAATGAGAACAAAATGCTTATCTCTGGTCATCAGCAACTTAATGATACCATTTCTGGTTCTAAGTGTTAGGTGGGTCCTGATAGGATAGACCGTCTTTTTAAAAAGTGGGCCGCCATGCTAAAAAGTTTGGAAAACGCTGGTATAAATCATTAATGGAAAAGCAAATTGTGCTCAGATTCTGAACTTCAGGCCAGGGTACACATTTAATGTCCAAGTTATAAAGTTTTCCTGGACAGTAACTCTTCAGGATCCAGATAGGTTCTGGATCTACACACACACATACACACTGTTTTGCACATATGTAAGATTTCAGAAATGATTTGTCTCCCCTTCTTTTTGACCTATGGTGGACTGGAGCCAAAGGTATCCTTCAACCATGCAGAAGATATCTTCTGTTCATGAAAAGGATGCTTTACATCTCACTGAAAGAACATGGTGAGAGGAAAGGGAGACTAATCCAAAGATATTCTTCTGCCAAGCACAACTATAGAACCATCTGATTACAACACTGTGTGAATTGTTGTGCAAGCTGTTGCACATTTGCGGTGTCATTGGCTATTTTCCTTTGGCTCATGGGTTTTTGGAGGGTTTGGGAGTGAGGAGTGTATTAAAAATATGGTGCCCCACCTGCAGCCTGACATGGTACAGTCCAGAAAAAGCTTTACAGCTTGACTCAAATGACTGTGTAATCTACCCCTGAGATTTGATTAGTGACACCACACAGCACAACTATGGTTATCATTCCATTAAAATGTGTGAAGATGCTTCAGTGGTCAATGTTTTTGCTTACTGCTCCAACACAAAAGCATTCAATCCAGGGCAGAATGCGGTGCCCAGTACGTTTAGGCTGTGCATCTTTTTTTTATTATCAAGAGGCAGGCAGACTGCTGTATGCAGTCAGAAGCCCTCCAGCACTGCAATCTGGCGGCCCAGCTTTTATGGAGAGCTGTTAATGCATTATAAACTCAGGCATTCTTTCGAGAGTGCAGTGGTCTCAGATAAACTGTCAAAAATACGTATAACAAGGTAACAGTCTGAATGGAGTTTTATGGGGTGCAGGTAACATTTTTATTTCTCCCCCGTGCCGCAGTATTTTATGAGGAATAACAAAATATGCAGGGCCCATTTAATGCCTTCTGGAGTAACTGGCATTTTAAAACATCTTACAGCTCAATCTTATACTTACCTTGCAACATAACAGTGGGTCCCCCGCTGGCACTGACTGCCGTAAAGCAGTCAGTGCTGGTCGTAAAAGATGCTTGACAGTGCGCTAGTCAGCATGCTTCCAGGAGCCCCAGCAGGAAGGCCTGCATCTTCCCACCTGTGCTATTGCTGCCCCCATTACATGCTGGAGTAGGTAAGTCATTGGGGAAAGAGAGAGGGATGGAGGAGCGCAGAACGGAGGTGGAGGGGTAAAATGGGAGCAAGGAGGGGATAGGGATGGGCAGATTGTGTCCAGGAAGTGGGTGGTTTGGCAGCAGTGGTAGCTGCCAAGTTCTATCCCCCTTCCTGGACCTGATCTTGTCACATGGGTCCATGGGTATAAGCTATTTAGCTAGCACTGGTCTGAGTAGACCCCCCCCCCCCATGCTGCAGAGGCTTACCCCTGGTAAGGGAATGAAGTACAGAGTAGTCCTTTGCAGAGTCTCAGCTAAACTGAGACTAAATTGACTGGGTCAATTTGTGTTCTGGTCATGAAAAGGAGACCAGATTTTTTGACATGTTAAATGACTGTGCCTTAGAGCAGCTAGTCCTGGAGCCCACCAGAGGACAGGTGACTGTGGATTTAATATTGTAGATTTAATATTGTTAGAGAGGCCGTAAAGGGCAAGGAAGCTTCCTTCCGTAAATGGAAGTCTTGCCCTAATGAGGAGAATAAAAAGGAACATAAACTGTGGCAAAAGAAATGTAAGAAGGTGATATGGGAGATCAACAGAGACTATGAGGAACGCATGGCCAGCAACATTAAAGGGAATAACAAAAGCTTCTACAAATATGTTAGAAGCAGGAAACCCTCCAGAGAAGCGGTTGGCCCTGTGGATGGTGAGGGAGGGAAAGGGGAGATAAAAGGAGACTTAGAGATGGCAGAGAAATTGAATGAGTTCTTTGCATCTGTCTTCACGGCAGAAGGCCTCGGGCAGATACCACTGCCCAAACAACCCCTCCTGACCGAGGAATTAAATCAGATAGCGGTTAAAAGAGAAGATGTTTCTGACCTCATTGATAAATTAAAGATCAATAAGTCACTGGGCCCTGATGGCATCCACTCAAGAGTTATTAAGGAATTGAAGAATGAAGTTGCTGATCTCTTGACTAAAATATGCAACTTGTCCTTCAAAACGGCCATGGTTCCAGAGGATTGGAGGATAGCAAATGTCATACTGATCTTTAAAAAGGGAAAAAGGGGGAACCTGAGAAACTATAGGCCAGTCAGCCTAACATCTATACCAGCTAAGATGGTGGAATGCCTCATCAAAGATAGAATCTCAAAACACATAGATGAACAGGCCTTGCTGAGGGAGAATCAGCATGGCTTCTGTAATGGTAAGTCTTGCCTCACGAACCTTATAGAATTCTTTGAAAAAGTCAACAGGCATGTGGATGCGGGAAAACCCATAGACATTATATATCTGGACTTTCAGAAGGCGTTTGACACGATCCCTCACCAAAGGCTACTGAAAAACTCCACAGTCAGGGAATTAGAGGGCAGGTCCTCTCCTGAATTGAGACCTGGTTGAAGACCAGGAAACAGAGAGTGGGTGTCAATGGGCAATTTTCACAATGGAGAGAGGTGAAATGTGGTGTACCCCAAGGATCTGTCCTGGGATCGGTGCTTTTCAACCTCTTCATAAATGACCTGGAGACAGGGTTGAGCAGTGAGGTGGATAAGTTTGCAGATGACACCAAACTTTTCCAAGTGGTGAAGACCAGAAGTGATTGTGAGGAGCTCCAGAAGGATCTCTCCAGACTGGCAGAATGGGCAGCAAAATGGCAGATGCGTTTCAATGTAAGTAAGTGTAAAGTTATGCACATTGGGGCAAAAAATTTAAACTTCACATATAGGCTAATATGTTCTGAGCCGTCTGTGACAGATCAGGAGAGAGATCTTGGGGTGGTGGTGAACAGCTTGGCTTACAAGCCATAATGTGTATGTGCAACCTCCTGATTTTAGAAATGGGCTATGTCATCATCATCATCATCATAATACAGGTATTTATATACCACCTTTCTTGGTCGTCAGATTTCTCCTCAGACTTTAATTCAAGGCGGTTTACATAGGCAGGCAATACTAAATCCCAATAGGGATTTTTACAATTGAAGAAGGTTCTGTCTTTCAAGAACCACAACATTTCAGATGGATCTTTAATGATCTGGTATTACATTCTGGCCTCCATTTTCCTCCCACACAGGCTGACAGAGGCCAAAGAGCAGGTGGAATAACTCAGCATAACTTGGCTTGGCTTGACAGCTGCTTCAAGGTCTTGCTGTTCACGGTGCCGGTGGCCTCGAACTGGTGACCTTCGGATGTTATCTTCAGGCAAACAGAGGTTCTACCCTCTAGACCAGACCTCCTGCCCTCAGAATGCCAGATGCAAGGGAGGGCACCAGGTTGCAGGTCTCCTGTTATCTGGTGTGCTCCCCGGGGCATTTGGTGGGCCACTGTGAGATACAGGAAGCTGGACTAGATAGGCCTACGGCCTGATCCAGTGGGGCTGTTCTTAAACATTTTTTTATACCCTCCAAAATGTACATATCTGAAATATAGTAGTTAGTTAATTGTCTGATAGTAATTTCTGACATTTGTAGACAAAAGAATTATGTACAAACCCATTTGTACTTGGTAAATTAAAGATGCAGTCCCTTGGGAGTCACATGGAATTCCCGGAGCTGTTTATATGGTTTACTGAATGAAGATTTAATACATGTGCTTAACAGGAAGCAAGAGATGACTTATTAGTAATTAAGGGGCAGCGACATGATTGAGCTGTTAGGCATGGAGCAGGGTGGTGCATTAAGGTACCTTTACCAATGAAATCCAAATGAGAAAGGGATCCCTGAAGCCATTATCGAAGCTCTTGTAGTCAAGCTGGAGGAAAGAATCAGCTAAATTGCCGCATTGGGTTATATATCATAGGAAAAATATGACTGTTTAGGGGATCCTCCAGGCATGTCCATCTATAGAACCCCTATCATATAAGCTCATTCCAGCCAGACTCTCCACATGTTCCAGTTGTGAGCAACTCTGAACCTGGGTCTGCAAGGGCTTGCAGGCTGGATGCCCCACCTCAAACACAATTCCTCCCATTGCCATGTGAGGGTCTTGTGTACAGTGATCTGTCTGTCACTGGAGCACTGTGGGCTGGATACAAGTAACTTGTAGAGTAACTAGAGTAACTTCTAGTTAAGGGACTGATGTGGGGAGAAGGGCTGTCATGAAAAAGTCCATTAAAGCTGAATGCCTTGAAGTCAATGAGTATGTGCATGTTCAAGATGTATGTGACTAATATTTAATGAAGCACAAAACATCCATGGTTTCTAGTTTGTTAAATACAGGTTAATTATTTACTGTGAAGCTAACATGCATCCCTGGCTCAGGGGAACCCCAGGTCCTATTTGCATACAGGGAGGCCTTCTTATCCTGTCCTCCAAGTGTGCAAGCAAGATGTACCATTTTACAGGTTCTGAGACTGAAAACTATGAGCGCATCTCCACAATGTATGACAAATGCTTGGAAATTCATTAACTATCACAGTAGCATTGGGAACTGCAGTTTTGTGTCAGTATGAAGAATACCATGATAACCCTAGCACTTTCACAGACCTGCAGAACAATTGTGAGGAAGTTGTGTCATTTAAATTAGATGGGATCTGTAGTGCTGGTGTAACCTGAGGTGTGTAGCCCAGCACCATTCTTGTTTCTGGTCCAGACTCTACTCTTAAGTTAGCCCCATTAGAATTGTTTGTTCTTGATTCATGGAACAACTGCCCCAGGTCGTGAGCAATCAGGACTGCAGATTGGGACAGTCCCTGGGCAATAAAGGATTCTAGAGGGACCATTATCCATCCAAACTGGCTATTGGCTCCTCTCAACAAGAAAAATGACAAAAGAGTATTGTGCAAGCTAAGACTTTGCCAGGGTAACAGCAGCCCTTGCTGGTCCTGGCCTGTTCTCTCCTTCCGACTTTCCTGGCTTGACTTCTGATTTGACCCAGTTTAACTTCTGGCAATACTGCTGGCTACTGACCTCTAGCCTGTGACTTCTGGTTCCTGGAGCCTAGACATCACTCACTGCCTGCCTACAGCTCAGCTCTGACAGTTTGTCCTGTCAACATGCTCTGGCCCTGCCACCAGCACGGTTGTTGTGCTAAATCAAGAGCTGACTATACAGTACTTGTTATTTCATTCACTTGGAGTTTTCTAATCACACAAGTATTTGGATCTTGTTTCTCACCATTCTCCAGGAATACAAAGGAAATTATATTGAGATAGTGCTATAAAGTTGTGTGTTTTTTTTTTATTTGCTTTCTTTTTTGTGGTGGTGGTGAGAGGGGTAGAATGAACATTTTCAAAGTGTGGATAAATATGGGTTGAATGTGCTGATAAATTTATTGCCTGAATGTAATGCTAAATTTGGTAGACAGCTCGCTACAGAGTTTTGGCTTTCTGCCCGGGATTCCAAGATATTACTGGCTTTGATGAAACTCTTGAAAAACAGAAGAAAAAACTGAAGGATGGAGATTCTTTTAGCCTAACTGCATTACTTAATGCAGTTATTTTTAGCGTCCTGAGTTCTCATCTGAGGAGATATTTTTAACAAAATATTGGTTGAGTTTTCCAATCAGTTTGGGTTTTGAGCAAAGATTGCCTATGCTACCTTAGTACAAATCAAGAAACAACTACATTGGCTTCAGTGCGGTTACCGTCAATTTACTTCGTTGTGACTGAATGCAGGCTTATTCCTAGAGCTAAAAATACAGAGTGCATCAGCTGCAGAACTTAAAACATTCAGAATAAATGAATACAGCAGAGGTACACTGCATAACCTATTAATCAGAGAAAGAACGTGGAATCAAGGGAGCATATTCTCATCTCATGCACTGTGAAAGATACACACAATCTCCCTTAAGTGTCAATTAGAGATGAGACTATAACCCTTAGTTTCTGCTATTAGATCACAATGGACAGAACAGCTAATGCATTACATTGCTATTGTCCATCAGTGATAGTATTAAAGCAGGGGGTTGACCGGGAGAAGAAAGGGAACAGCATTCTTCAGGGAAAAGAAAAAAGATTGAAAATGGGAGGTTTACATTGCCTCTTTCAATAAAGCCATAGGACAGAAATAGAAAAGGGAACTAAGCTGCAATTCCAGGATAGGTCTTAGCAAAGGTTACCAAATCATTAAACACATACCACTGTGGCTGTGAAATGTTGATTTTTGACAAAGATTAATAGATGTGATTCAAAGATATCAGCCAAACATGGGGGGGGGGGGGGAAAGAAATAAAATTCATAGTAAATAACAAGTTGCATCAATTGTTGGTGTTATTTCATTTTATGACTTTTTTTGCCATTTAAACCAGAGAGGTGGGGTGCAAGGGTCAAAAACAAAATCCAATCCCAATCCCTACTTTCCCACACATTTTTGCAGCCACTGTTACCCTGTCCTGCTGTTGCCTTGATGCAGGATCCCCAAGGTTTTGGGATTTGGTGCATTTTGTAATTTAGTGCATGATTGTATGATCCCAGTAAATCAGGGAACAGGATGATAAGAGGCATAATGCAACTAATAAGATCTGGCTATTTTATGGAGTTTCCGAAGGCAAACATAACGGTTTCAAGGGGGGCTTTTTGTTTCATGCGCATACCACTTCCGAGAAGAGGATGCCTGCTGCCACAAAGTCGAGATAACCATGTTGTCTCATGGCAATATAATCTGTATGTGTTTGCAGTTGTCCTATGGGGGGGGAACATTTTGGGAGAGGGAGGTAAAAAGGACATACTGATTAACTGATCTGTGGGTATTAATGACCCTTTCAGCATATCCAGTACCTGCCCTACTGTTTGGATGCAAGCATGGTGACTTCCTTAAGGATGCTTGAACCAGTGAGACTGCTTAAGTGACAACTTTATTGCTTTGTTACAAAATCATATCTAGTATTCAAAAGAAACACACCCTCGTGTCCTGGTTTTAAGCATGGCCACCTTTATCTATTGTGTCTCATGGATCAGGTCATCAACAAAAAGCCTTTAGTTCCCCTTTGGAGTCTATCCTTTCCCCCTGCAAGTGCATGGCTGCAGCTATCCAGGTGCATAAAGGGACTCATTTCGGAATCAGTGAAGCTGCAGAGGAGAAAGCTTCATTGCTTTCTGAGAGAAACTCAGGCCTTTGCAAAGCTTTTGCATGAGAAGAACACAATATCCTGCTGATTAAAAAGGAAGGCCAGAAGGAAGCAACAAGCTTCATTGGCTCCCAATTAATTACCGATCTCTGCACAGAGTTCATAGAAGCTGCAGAATGCTAAAAAGAGGTCCCCCTTCTAAGTTGTGGTGGTAAGGAGAAGGTTTGTGACGCAGGTGGCTCCATCACTAATCAATGAATCAATCAATTGTTAGTGTCTTGCAAACCTCTGACAGGCTCCCACAAGATTAAAAGGGGACATCCTATCAAGCAGCTGATCAGTGCTATGATGTGCATTTATTTACGGCTTCCAGAGGTAGAGCCCCCATAAGAATCAGGTCCACTTTCTTGCATAGTTTAACTGTTTCTTTAAGCTTTCATGTACCCAACTGGCACAAGCGCAGTCCTTTACTTGGGTGTATGCAGCATTTTCCAATAAATTTACAGCTAAGTTTAAAGATACTTTTGAATTTTTCCCCCCCACAACTGTATCAGGTGTTGAATCACCTAAAGAGTGGGTGAAGAAGAGTGCAAATCACCAGGCTCTTAATGTCACATCTACAAAGAGATGGTTGTAGCGCTTCACTGGTACTAAGTAGCATGGCTTCTTAAAACCCCAGAACTGAAACCTGCCCAGACACTGCACAGGCATGACCATATCATCCCATGATGGGTCATTAGTCAATCATGAAGCAGTTGTCTGAATGCAGATAGAGAATGATGCAACTGTACTGCTGAAGCTAAGAAGCAAGTCTGGTCCTCTAAACTGCTTGGATGGAAATCTGCCTAAGAACCATATGTAAGCTGTTCTAAGCTCCAAAGAAAAAAGCAGGATACTGAATAAATAAAAACGCATTAATAAATAAAGAATCCTGAATAAATAAGAAAAAGCATTGGTGAAAATAATTAATTTAAAATATGCAAAGTCAATGAAATTCCAACCAGACATAAAACAAAGATTGCTTCTTGGGATTTAGTTAAGCAGAAAACTGTTAAACAAAATAAAGCAAACATGAATTTAGCCTATTTGGCTCTTAAGTTATAGGGCAGATCATGTAATTTAAAAAAGCATGCAAAAAACCCCTATAACTTTTTTAATATCCTCAGTGCCAGTTATTTTAATGTAAGCCACATTGAGCACCCTAATAAGTATATATTAGTTCATTTAACTGCAACCACAGTAGAATTACATTTATTGAGAAAAAGGGACCCAAATGACCCAATCCTATTGGGCCTTACTGCCAATGGAATACACATTCTGCTGCTGGCAACTGCCTTTCAGCAATAGTAAAAACTAACCTGGCAGTACACTGAGTGGCACGCTGCAGGAGTGCCAGTGGGAAGGTTGAAGCCTTCCTGTGCGTGTCAACACATTGCTAGTGACCCACTGAAGTAGGTAGGATGGCGACGTTGGGGGAGGCAGTGATAGGGGCAGGGGAGGTGGAACAAGATGGCCATGGTGTGGAGGATGAGTGGATCAAATTGAGGAACAGGGCAGGTTTGGTAGCAACAGTGGCAGCTGCTGAAACCAAGCTCCCTTCCTGGCCCTGATCCCACAGCATGGGTCTATGGAAATTTGGTAGTACAGGTTCAAATAGACCCCTTGTTCTGCTAGGCTTACCCAGAGGAGACTTCCATAGCTGCTCCCCACAGAGTGCAGCAAGAGCCATTTTTGGATCACTGCAACAGCTGGGGGTTGGGGGAGATAGGATTTGGCTGATAACGTCAACTGTAAAAGAGAGAGAGAGAAAAAAAAAGATTTCCTCATAATTGCTCTGCCTTAATAAGATGAATTGCCCCTGTATGCCTTTATTTTATAATAGTGTCTTTAATACCCCATAGCCTCAGGGAATGGCAGTTATTCATCCCCTACAGCTTGGTGTGCCATCAGTCCCCACACACCTGTGTCTACTCATTTCACTGCCAACCATCATTTGGCATTGGAACATGACCTACCATGCCAGAAATGGAAATGAAAACAGGCCTATGATATCTGAAGGTGTTCAACAGTTAGTGGACCCTGCGGTCACTTTATACTGGACAAGCAAGCATCAAGTGTGCTTCAAAAAACATTACAGGGCTGTCTCATGCAGTTTCTTACAGCCTGGACATCTTCATGTGATAAGCCAGAAGTTATTCAAATAACAGAAGGGCAAACAATTTCTGTCCATTTATTGGTCTTGTATAAACTAAGCAACCTTATTTCATGGTCTGTGTAATGGAAGATCAGAAGATCATCAGGTGGGTGATGTGGTGTTGACAGCGATTCCATGTTTTGACAGCTGTTTGACAGCTCTGGGAAGGGGAGGGCTGGCTCCACAGCTGTAATCAGTCAAGGCCAATGGAGACCTGGTTGGACACCTGAGCTTCATTTGACCTTGATGGGACTTTGAATGGACATGAAGAGATGGCTCACCTGAGCCTAATTTGGACTTAATAAGGTAGCTCACAGGTGAGCTGCATTATGGATTATGAGACATCCAAGGATAAAAGGCAGCTTCAGAAGGAGACAGAGGGAACCTGACCAAGACACTACCTGACCCATGCTTATGGGAGAAGGGGACTCTGCTGGGGGAGACACTCTGCTGGAGAGAACACAGAGTAGGGACTCTGCTGCAGTGGACTGGGAACACTGGACTGGAGGCTTCAGACCTTTACCTGCTGAGTTAAGTGAAGTTTTGGGGAGAGAAAGCCTCTGGGCAAGAGGACCTGCAGGGAGTGTGTGTGTTTGTAGTGATAAATTCTTAATTGCTCAACTGATAAGAAGTTCATTTCTTTGCATACCACAGCTGTTCTTGGAAAAGGAGGGTGTTAATTAGCCAAAAAGTGGGCATTAGGAGGGAGTTGAAATATTTGGATGGGACAGTCTGACATTGCTTCTATTCCTCCCTTACTTACTGGTAGATGTTAAAAACATCATGCTCTTAAAAACATTTAGGGACAAAGAGCATTTGAAAAGCCACTGCATCCTATGGCAGGTTACAATGTTAATGGGTTCCTTGAGTTAAAGGGACACTTGTCCCCTTGCCCTGGGGTAAGCTTCATTTGCAACAATAGAGGACCTAGGACCTGCTCCTGCTAAATAGCCAGTGCATGCCTGTTTTGCTTCGTGTCTGCATATCTGGCCTGGGAAGGGAGATAGGATGCAACATGCATTGCTGCTGCTGATTCTGCCCCCCTCCCAGGCCTAATCTGCCCAGCCCCAGCCCTGTTGCTACCTTTGCCATCCTCCCCCTGTCCCTGCACAGCGCAGGGCAGCCCTTGATTGCTCTGGTGTGTGCCCCATCAGGATCTGGTGCTGGCAGGATGGCACAGGCTGACTGCCAGGCCAAAACATCTACATTGTTGCAACATGCTTAATGGCACTGTTGTGACAGCATAAAGGGGAGATAGGATTATGCTGTAAATCACATTGTTTTTTAATGGTATTTCATGTTCAATGAACATACTTCGGTTTTCTGTATTACACTCACAAATCTGTCAGTTACATTTTGGGAAAGTAGTCCTTTCTTCAGGTTTTATTGTATTTGAATTATACAAGCAAATATGGAGACTAACAAAACCAAAATGAGCTGTACAGAGCAAACTAAAATTAGCAACAGCCTGACTTTATTTGTTTGCTTTTTCATTTTGCCCAGAGTTACAAATAATAGTTAATGGATGGTAACAGATGAATCTTCATTTCTACTGGTAATTCTGCCAATAAACTAAATTACTGGAGTTTTTTTAAATAAATCAATACCACTGACATAAAGAGCCAAGTTATGCCTTTGTGTGGAAAAAAAATTGTCTAGCTCATAACTTACTGGATTTTTTAAACCCCTATAATTATTGCAACAGACTGAAGCATCATTAAAAAGGGGTACACATGGGATTTGAGCAAAATATGTTAAAAAATCAAGGTAGCTACTTACAAAAATAATAAAAGGAGAAATCAATTATCTACTACTTTGGGTATTTTCTCCTACTTGTATATTTATATAATCATTCATTGAATCAATCAGGCAATGTATAGCTCACCTGACCAAATTTATTGGAGGCAGCTTAGGAAAAAAAAAAACACTCAAAAGCAAAACAAAAAACCCACTACCAACATTGAACTGCATAACTATAAAAATAAGTAAATTCAACGTAAATTATAACTGTAAAAAGCAAATCAGCAGAAAAAACTGTCCAAGTTGGTTAAAAATAATTGGACTAATTTCTTTTTTAAATCTTAAATCAGCATCAATAAAACAAAAGATACTCAGTAAAAGGCCTGGTCCCTGCTAACTGGGCAAAGAGACACCTTTTAAAGCAGCCATTTTCAACCACTGTGCCATGGCACACTGGTGTGTCATGAACGGCCCCCAGGTGTGCTGTGGCAATTTGGGAGAGGGTCATTTATCAATAGAACCATTGGGGGATGTGAGCCCCCATTGACACCAAAGTGTGCTTTATCAATTGTCAAAAAGCTGATGGTGTGCCTTGACCATTTTAGTGCCTTGCCAGTGTGCATCGAGATGAAAAAGGTTGAAAATCACTGTTTTTAAGTGTTCCTTATATTTTGAGTAGGGAGGGAGCAACTTTCCCACTTTACCCCAGCACAGCACATTTTCTATTGGCTGGTGTTTCTTTTGTCTCATTTGTTAGAAAATTTGACTCATTTGTTATTGTTAGGCAATTTGGGACAAATTTACTTCTTTTTTTTGACAGCACAGTTCTGAGCATGTCTACTCAAAGTTCCAGCTCCACTGACTTCAGTGGGACTTATTCCCAAATTAGTGTGCATGTGATTGCAGCCTTATTTTGCTATTTATGCCACCTTGTAAGTTTAATCTGTCAAAAAGTTGCATACAAATATTCATCAACATAATTAATAAATAAATGAATAACTGTCCTAGCCTGGATTCATCCCCTTTCATCTAACAGATCTAGGCCAGCAAAAGAGCTAGTGTAGAGCTGAAGAGGCCCAAAGGGGGTCCATGGATTGGCCAAAGAGGTACGTAATTCTTTTTACTTTATTGGCAGTACCTCTCCCAGACAGTCTGGTCCTCAGCTAGCCCATGCTATGTGCAATGGCAGCTGATTCAACAGACCTGCACTGTTCAGACCAACCCAGGATAGGACTGGGCCATTAAAAGCCAATTGTGTTAAAGCAAAAAACAAAATCTACAGTAGCACCTCAGAATATGGTTACCAGATACAAAGTGGGACAGAGTGCCTATACCTTTAACCATTTTATTGAAGAGGGAATTTTGGCAGGTGAGCTGCACCTGCCAAAATTCCCTCTTCTATACAATGGTTAAAGGTATAGGCACTCTGTCCCACTTTGTATCTGGTAACCCTACTTTAAAGTGTTAAGGGCGTTTGGACAAGAAGGAAAAAGTCTTTCATTTGGTTCCAGGAGCTTTGTTTTCCGCCACTATGTTCAACAAGACACAAACACACCCATGGAGAAATTATGGCACTTGAGAGATATAGGAACCAACTTACCTTGTGTAAAGTGAAGATGCCTTTCCAAATCCTTCTCCTCTCTCTTTTTATGACAAATATTTCTTAGCAGGATATTCCCAATGGTCCCCAAATGCTCTTCAGTCATAGGTGTGTGCATGCAACACATGTATGCTTTTAAGAAAAAATTCATTCCCAAGCTGTTAAATACCAGTTTCTCTTTTCCCGAAAGAAAGTGTAATGATTTTTCTTTCCCCCCCATACTTCCTCACAGCCCACAGAGCTGACCCCATTATAATGTCTAGAAGCATTGGATAATTCAGTGCATCTGCGGGAAGACCCACTTTCCTTTACAGGATGATCAATGAATGTGCCTGCTCAGCGGCTAGGCAGCTGTGGTGTGCCCTCTATTCAGGACAAATGTTCAGAAGGTAACCTTCTGCCTGATAGAACCACCAGGCACCTTTCACAGAGGAAACCATTAGCACTTATCCATTTTCTCTCTGTCATCAATCTTTTCACAAACCTGACTGAAAACCACTGCTCCAGCTTGGCTATAGAAAGGGAGAGCATTTTGGTTGCAGTCCTTACCCTGCTGTGGTAATTGCTGTGCTATTAGCCACCTTTGTACCCTTTCCTTGGCCCAAAGCCTACTTTAATTATGTTTGGGGTCTACCCTGTGGTGCAACACAGCGCTGCCTTTTAAGTACTTACAGTTTTTGTTGGCTATTAGCAATCCATCTGAAACACAAATACAGGAACTGGACAAATACTAGCGCATATGTCAGCCGTTGCTATGACTTTTTTGTTCTGGGCACATTCTCTGAGAAGCTAGCGTTGATACTTTTATTTTCTTTTTTCCCCTGTTAGCTGTATGACAATGAAACATTCAACCCAATGTGCGGCGGCAGTGAAGAAAGCTAATTCTATGCTTGGGATCATTAGAAAAGGTATTGAGAACAAAACAGCTAATATTATAATGCCATTGTACAAACTGATGGTAAGACCACACCTGGAGTATTGCGTCCAGTTCTGATCAGGCTGTGCTGCTAGAATTAGTGTTGTGGCAGCGCAGTCTGAACTGTGGTGATGCAAAACACAATGCCATATAGTGTGTGACCGGGCCATTGCCAGAAATGACAAACAGCACTGGCCTCACAGCAGCACCCCAACTGCTGCTGGAAAGTCCGCTGTGGGCGTGGGTTGTATTTGTAGAGTGGGAAGAAGTGGATGGACTGAAGGATGTGATGGGGGGAACTGGGGTAGAGAGAAAGCAGGAGTGGTGGATCTGGTGGCAATGGTGGATGGTGGATGGCAGATTTTATCCCCTCCATTTTTAACTTCCCTGGCTCTTTCCTCTTCTTGCACATACACTACCAAAATAGGTAGCATATGTCTGAGAAGACCCATAGGAAACCCTGGGACTTATACATTTACCTGCAGGTCATCCCCTGCCATTGAATCCAACGCATACCTTTTGGGTATGGCTGGATCATGGTGGCGGGGGATAAGATTGAGGACTTATGAGGGTGCATAGCATGATCACAATGAGTCCATCTTGACATTTTGCATTCCCTCCACACAAATGGGCATATGTAGTACAATTAGGCCCTTTGCCTTTGGCCCCAAAATTGGACAACCTTTCTGCAGTTTTCATTGGAAGTAATTCATACTTAAGGATGAAAATGAGTTTTTCATCAAGAAATTTCACATTCATTAATGTTCTCTTCCAGCAATGAAACACTAATGAAATGAACGCATTCCAAAGGCATGAAGCACAGAGGAATTGCAATAACCCTAAATATTTTATTCTTGGCTTTTCTGAACGCTGAATGGTCCACGGCCAACTGATTGCCTATTAACTTTTCACAACAGGGTGGGCAACATAATGATTCTGAATCGGAAAGTTCTTCTGGCTTTGCCATACTTGGCCTTACTTTGACATATTTAACCCGAGAAACTGTAACTAAACCAAGATAATTATGCTTGCATGATTATTGTTTTGAATTGCAGTTTATTGTGCAAATGGCATCATGGTTTACAGCCTAACCTGCAGACCGTTTCACAAACCTTCCTTAGGGTGAAATGGCAAATTAATCAGCTATTATGTCGAGTAAATTAAGAGAGTCATTCTTTGATGAAATATAAATACTTGTTATTCAGGCAGTATTCTTTATCATTGTTTCATGCCAGAACCCAATCTAGACCTGCTTAGGCAATCCTTTCTGTGGCCTCATTTCCATATTAAGGAATTCTTGTGTTTATATTTAATCAAAGAGTAATGCTTTTATGCAAGCTTTTTTTTTTTGAAATTGTCAAGTTCATTATTTCACCCCTAGGAATGATTGTGAAATGGCCCCAAACATTAATTATAATAAATCTCTAATTTAAAGCCCATGCCACACACTAAATACAATAACTTATGTTTAGCCTATTCCCTCCTTTATTGTTTTACCTTGGAGCAGGCTATTATTTATACGGAATGGAGAGTATTTGATGGTGTGTTGTGTTTAAAAAGAAAAAAAAAACACCACCAGACACAGTTTTTGATTGCTACAATGATTATTTTGCCTTGAATCAATGGCTGTTTGTTTGGTAATGCAAAAGCCTGCCAGCCTGAAGGAAGGAATCTTGAAGCTGACAATGGAACACACACACATTGCAGCATGAGGATACCGGGGGAGTGGGGTGTACAACAACTGTGTAATATTAAACTGTGATCCATGGGGGCTTCTGGAAATCACATGAAAATTGAATACCTAGTTCTAATTCTACATGATATGAGGTCAGCTGTTTTGTTCCCATATTTCTACAACACAGCAAAGTCTTAGAAATCCTCAAAAGGCCAACTTGGATGATAACTTCCCATCTGACCCGGCTTAATGGGATTGCACACTCCTGACACAGGCACATCCTGCTCCCCCGTGTTCAGGTGAATTTGCTTAATGGGGTAGGAGGGAGGTTCAGATTACCATTCACCACATGTAAAAGGCCACCATATGATTCAAGCGGCAATCCTATCCACACTTTCCTGGGAGTGAGCCCCACTGATTCAAATGGGACTTACTTCTGAGTAGACCTGCATAGGATTGGGCTCTAAAGCTGTTCTCAAACTGATGGTCAATGGGCCACTATCCAATTTTTGGTGGGTCACGAAACTAACAGGGCTGATTAGGCTATGGGCATCAATGGCTAAACAAGCTGCTACTTGGGTGGGGGGGAAGTACTACTGCCAATCACTATTAGAGCTACAACCCTTGGCATTTATAAATCAGGCAGCAGCCTCTCGGGCCTCTAGAAAGTTTGAGAACCACTGGATTATAGGAAACTGGTTTGGACATAGGAGAAGTTAGGGCATGCATGCATCCTGAACATGCATGGGGTTAGATTGGCCGGGAGAGTATCGTCTGGAATGGCCCATAGTAAATATTGCTTACGTGTGTGATTTGATATCCAAGAAGACAAGGGCTGGAGTACACCATAAGGCAGTGTTTCCCAAACTGTGAGCCACAGTTCCCCGGGGAGCTCCAGAAACCAGCAAGGGGAGCCTTGGAATTCTCACACGAAAGCAGCTGCCTTGTTCAATGTGTAGGATTGTAGCCCTTATGGGAAGTTGCAGACATTGACCCAGTAGGTCAAGGGAGCAACCAGTCAAAAAAGTTTGGAAATCACTGCCATAAGGGAATAGCTTCCTCTTATTTCAAGAGTAACGTATTGCCAAATTTTTCCAAGTCCCTGGCAATAGTATCTGGAGAAAAAGACTTGAAAGGCAAATACTGTATCAGGAAACCACAAACTGATATCTCACTCAGAATGCGACTTGTGCCTCCTGCATTCAAACTACTCAGTTAGGATATAATGACTTGTAGCTACTCCTCCACTAGTAATTTCAAAAATACAGTCACCCCTTTACGGGTATCATATAATTCTTAGCTAAAGTGCATGTTATTTCAAATGTAATTGTAGCCTTCCTTAAGCTCATGGTACCGCAAGCAAGTGAATTGCCATTCAGAGAAAAATGAATTTGATACCAATATCTCTTATCTGTATTATTAGCAATGATTGATCTTGGAAGATGTGCATGTCATTCCTTCAGTGTTTGTATCAGATCAAACAACGGACAGCTTGATTGAGGGTTTTAACGTTCACAAGTTGGACCAAAGTATTATCAGAGGTTAGTTTTTATTTAGGCATTGCTACCCAGTCTCCCCACGTTTGAAGTCAAGCTGACTCCTTTTTGGAAATGTATAACAAAACGTCTAGGACAGTAGCACCCAAACTTTTCCAAGGAAGTTGGGAACCCTATAAATGTTTGTGAAGGTGAGGGCAAGGTCAGAGATATGATTACCAGAATCACATTGCTGCTAGGGATGAAAGGGTTTTTTTAAATTTACCAGGGGCAGCGCCAAACACATGGGGAGGGGGGGTGCGGGGAGCCTGCAGATGCTTTTGCAGGGCTCCCCAAGCACCAGAATGTCTAAAAATAGCAATTGCAACCCACTTCTGGTTTACAACCCACAAAACTAAAAGTTGGTCACAACTGGTATTTTTAAATATTATGAGGCTTGGGGAACCCTGCAGAGGCACTCGCAGGCTCCACACACACCCTGCCCCTGGGAGTCTGGTGCTGTTCCAGGTAAGTTTAAAAAAAAAATCCTTTCATCCCTGGCAACAGCACAATCCTGGTGATCTTGTCACTATCTTCACTCCTCCCCACCCCTTAAAGGGGCAGAGACAGGGCTTCCCTGGCTGGTGGGTCACAATCCACCAGTTTAGGAACTTCTGGTCTAAGGTCAAAGACAATCCCTTTGCCCTCCCACATTTCCCCTTGCCCTGGCCTATCAGAGTTTGCCTTTGTAAGTCTTAATGCTCTTTAAGTATCCCTGGCTTCTGTAACCAAAGTGTGTATCTCTCTAAACTGTCCTCCACTTGGCAATGCCTAATATGCTCCCAAACAGGCCTGCTCTGTTGCCTCAGGACTGAAATCACAAAAGCCTTCACAGAGCTAAAATTGATGAAGCTATGCACAACCCAATCCTAAGCTGCGTTGGTGCAGCCAGGCCACATGCGTTCATTGCAATTTAGGAGCAGGCTGGGGGGTCTCCTCAGGTTAAGGGAATATATTTCCCCTGGCCCCAAGTAAAGCCCCAGTTACCCCTATGGGGCTTCTTGGATCACTGCCAGCCATTTTGCTGATGCAAATCAGGGAAGCTCAGTATAATGCAGGGCTGGCAGGGAGGAAGGTTAGGATACAGTATGTGTCACTGTTCCCACCCCCTTCCCTGGCCTGATCCACCTCCTGTTCTGCCCTTCCTGCCCCAAAACACCCCCTCCCCACCTTTAAAGCACCCTCCTGCCACCTCCAAGCTCATGCTCCGCTAGTCACTAAACTGGCAGTTCTTTTTTAATAAGCAAAAAAGGTCTCCATATTAAGGATATGAATGAGTCAGACCAGAGTCACATGAGTACCGTGATATGCAGCATGTCACGTTCATTTCTACGACTGAAACTTTGGGTGTCCCTTCAGGGAGAAAGGCGGCCTAAAAATATTGTAAATAAATAAATAAATGTGTTTCCGTCACTAAGATGAAATCAATGGATAAGACTTTTATTCATATAACATTGGTTATTGGTTATCATGATTTTCTTATGCAAGGTTCTCCCCGTGTTCGCCAAGGAACTTGAGACCTTGCGATGGGTGTATTGAAAGTGCAGTTATGGGTCCATGGGGGGACACTACTGCACTTTCCTTCTTTTCCACCTTAGAAGGTGAACTTCAGAAATCAGACACATTTTTAAAAATTCTCAATACTCTCTAACTCTCAATAGATGGACAGCTGTTTCTTTTGTCCCAGACAGGCTAGGAGGATGGCAACTGATAAATAGCTACTACAACTCCACAGGATAAATACATGAATTATTTTCTCAAACAAACGTTTCAGATATAACAGCAGCAATAAAAGTGAAGTGGATTTCAGGTTATTACGATCAAAGGCCTTTGTCAGACCTGCTTCATCTGCCTTGCTGTATCTATCATGCCATTCATGGTTCTCCAATGTCTGGCATTGCCCAAGTGTGGAATAAATATATATTTTGACTAATTAGAATGTCTGTTTGATGTGATGACTCACATGCTAGGCTTCAGTGGTTATTCATATTCTTCTTTGTTAGACAATATAGCTACGCAATCTGTTTTTCATGTCGTCCAGAAATGGAAATTTCCAGAACTCTGTGTATTATGCATAGGGAAAGCAGTGCTGCAAGGGACATGCACGAGCTGTTCCAGCACTGAGAATACACTGAATTTCTTCTTTGCATGAGTCATTTGTGCATCCTTATTGTGTCTTCCTTGGAGCATGCATAGATAGTGCTGCACCTTCTAAAAGTCAGCAATTTCTCTTCACAGAAGCTTTATAACCACCATGTGTACAAAGGCTGAATGTTTGAGTCACAGCCCATTCCTAAAGGCCGCACTGCCACCGGGTGCAGCAGAGCCTAAGCAGCTACTACTGCATCCTACAGCACTGTGGCAGCCACCAGAAGTCTCCTTGGGGGAAGCAAACTTTGTCCCAGGACATCCAGCAATTTGGTGCCAGCACTATGTGCTGAAATGGGCCAGTGGTACCACATGCAGTGAACACCTGCAGTGTTCAAAGCCTCCTATTATAGTCAATGGGGCTTATTCCCAGGTAAGTGTGGATAGGATTGTAGCCTTAGACTCCAATCCTATAAGAGCCCAATCCGTAAGGTACGTTTGTGGGCCCTAGCGCCGGGCAAGCACGGCGATGGTAACCCAGAGCACTGGAGAGGTATGTGGAGGCGTGGGGGAAAGTGGGGAGGAGGCGTTCCGGGGATGGGGGAGGCAGGCAGAGGGCAGGGAGAAGGTGTGCCAGGGAGGTAGGAGGCGGGGAGAGGGTAGGGAGGAGGAATGCCAGGGAGAGGGCGCGGGGAGGGAATTGAGGCGGGACCGGTGGAGCAAAGCTCACTGCCCAACACAGAGGCACTTGATTTACCACTGACCTTTTGGTTGGCTGTGCATCAAGTAGCCCCATTGCGGGACTGCTCCATTTACCCTGGAGTAGGGGACAAAAGTCCCCTTCTGCCGAGGAGTCACCAGCTGTTGCCTGAGGCATGCAGGATGCAGTGCCAGCCATTTTCGGCTCTTCTGCAGCCCTGAACCCCAGGCAGCTCAGGATTGGGCTGTGAGTCATTTTTGCCTTTCTCTCTAGAGCAGTGGTCTTCAACAGGAGACCGCTGTGCAATGAGAAAGGCATCTCTGGTGCTTACCATTCTGCTGGGGAGCTGTCCTTCCCCGCCGCTGATCACCCCCAAACTGCACACCAGACTACAGTGTCTGCATGGAAATCCAAGCACACTAGCTGCTGGGGTGACGGAACCTGGAAGCAGCAGACCAGAACTCAGTTGGGGGAGATCCCGTTGAGGTGGGGGAGAGAAAAGGCAAGGTGCTGAATCCAGTCTTGAGAGCCCTGAAGTTGTGCATATGTTACAAGTGTGTATGGATGGATCAGAGAAAATAAAAATTTGTTAAAAAGAGGCTTCTCTGTCAAATAATTCCTAGCTTATGAACTGGTAAATGGTAGATGATTATCTGACAGATCAATTATTTTTTCAATATATCTGCAAATTGTCAAAGCCTCAGAACAGATGACTCTGAGATATTGAAAGAAGTGTAAGAGAACTTACAATTTGGTTTTATAAGTAGTACATCAAGTGTGCCTTTAACACATTCTTCTGCTGATTAGAACTGACCTTCTCCCATTAATTGATGCTTTTGCTGGTCAAGCTATTGATTAAGGGCACAATCCTCACCAGGCCTACTCAGAAGTAAGTCCTATTTTGTTCAATGGGGCTTATTCTCAAGAAAGTGTGGTTAGGACTACAGCCTAAATCAATTAAGGCTGGTAGCTCTAGAACAGGGGTGCCCAAACCCCGGCCCTGGCGCCACTTGCAGCCCTCAAGGCCTCTCAATGCGGCCCTCAGGGAGCCCCTAGTCTCCAATGAGCGTCTGGCCCTCCGGAGACTTGTTGGAGCCCATACTGGCCCGACGCAACTGCTCTCAGCATGAGGGCAATTGTTTGACCTCTCATGTGAGCTGTGGGATGAGGGCTCCCTCCACTGCTTGCTGTTTCACATCTATGATGCAGTAGCGGCAGCAAAGGAAAGGCCAGCCTTGCTTTGTGCAAGGCCGTTTATAGGCCTTGAGCTATTGCAAGACCTTCATTCATTCATATAAGTTCATCTTAATATATTCATTTATGTAAATTTATTCAAATTTGAAATGTAAATTAATTCTGCCCCCGACACGATGTCAGAGAGATGATGTGACCCTCCTGCCAAAAACTTTGGACACCCCTGCTCTAGAAGTATAGCACATGTTATCCCTGAACTGACCTCTCGGGTGAGCAAATAGAAAAATAAAATCAAGAGTCTTACATTGCATAATGTTTTTAATTTGGGTATAATTACACAATTCTCAGGGTGGCAGATTAAAAAAAAAATGACTATCATATGACTGGCAGGAGGTGAACCTCCTAAGGGCTGTGGGCTAGGTAGAATGGACTCTTGCCCTCACGGCACACAATTCTTTACAGCAGCAGTAGCCAGACATAACAAGTGGCCATTGATCTGTAAGTCATCATTAATATTATAATAACAGACACTTAGTAATGCATCCAGCTACATTAACTACATTCATATTCCATGATGCATAGCCAGAATAATCCAGAACACACAATGAAACCCAAGGGAGTAGTAGACTGACAAAGAATACTAATCACAGTATTCATATTATCTAAATCTAATCATTTATTGACTCAAATGTGTCCAGTATTAATTCAGTAGAGTCTGAGCAAGAAAGGTAGCCTTGGCTATTGCTATAGATAGATGTGGAACAAATATTCTGAATATACAATAAATAAATAGTTTGCTGGTATGATCACTGTGATGACAGTTAATTTTAATTGACCTACCTTATTGTAATTTTAATATTTTAAATGTTGTGGGAGGAAAGGCAGGATATCAGTATGTATTAAATGAATGAATGAATGAATGACCCCCCACTAAGGTATGGATTCAGTTGTTAGTCATACAACTGGCATTGCTGCTATAGCCTATGGGTGATATGAAAATAAGAACTGAATTGTTATATAAAAGTCAATGACTTTGTGGTGCAGCTATAACCCAATGTGTGAACATGATAAGCACAGAGAATGACGAACTTCTGATCATATCCTAATTGAAATCCACTAGACAGGAAAAAAAAATTATCCTGGAGTGGTAACAAGTCTGCTAACCTGTTTCAGCATATGTTTTAATCAAGAGCATTCATAATAGAAAATAGACCACAGACCACAATTACAAATCCATATCATAAAAGGAGAAGAATAAGGCATGCCAATACAGTAACCTCCACTGGTCTCTTAGAAACAGCTTGATCCTGCATCTGTTTTTCAAACAGCACTTCAATAAAATCCTGTTGGCGCATAAATGCCTGCCTATCACAATTACTAGCATATGGGGAGAATCTTAACCCGAAAGGTGCACAAGTGCACCAATACTTTCTTTTATTTATCAGTTTTTGTTTCGCCACGTAATATCTAATAAGAGGTGTTTATAACAAGCCGTGCTGTAGTCAATATCGCTGCTATACTGTGATTATTATCACAGTATATCGCTGCTATACTGTGATTATTATACTGTGGCCTTTTCAGCCACACTAGACGCTGTGCCAGAACCACCTTTCAGAGCGCGATACCATAGTCTTTCGAGACTGAAGGTTGCCAATACAAAATACTGTGATTATATTGTTTTCTCCACTTCTGTACATATATTGGACATGCCCACTAGCACAGCTGATTAGGTGTACTGTGCAGTCTCAGCAAGCAATGGACAGAGAACCAAACAGAAGGTAGTGTGGGATGAAATACTGGGAGAATGCCTCCTTTCTCTAGTCTAAAGTATTCTGAGTATTGCTGATGTGACCACTCCAGAGAAACAGGTATTTAAAAAGAAAAGAAAAAGGGGGGGGGGAAGCAAATGTCATAATTATAGCTAACACCAAGACCACTTAAAATATTGGTATTCTCCATTAAACATAGTAAAGACTTCCTTGTGCATTTAAATAGACTGATCACGAATAATATTTTATTTAGCGCCCAAGTTCTCAAAACACAGTAATGCCAAGTATTGTTTTCAATTTTGAGCAGGAGGTCAACCATGAAATCAACAGCAGTCTGTGGGTTGTTTCTTCTTCTTCTCAGTCTCCAAGTTTCTTTTCCTCTTCAGCAGCATCAAAACCAGCACACTGATTTAGATGGATGTTTGTGTTTTTTTTGACAGACATGTAAAATATTTGCATTCTACTAGAGTAGCTCTTTCAGTGGATACTCACTGTCCTCTTTGTGTGTACCTTGCTATAACTTTCTTTTTGCAGTGCATTAATTTGGTGCTGCTGCAAGACTGAGAGCCCAATCCTATGCATGTCTACTCAGAAGTAAGTCCCATTAGAGTCAATGAGGCTTACTCTCAGGAAAGTGTGGATAGGATTGTGCTGTCAATGAATAAAATCACCATTTCATTCATTCACCTTGTCTTTATACTGGGTAAAAGGGCAAAAGACTGTCTTGCAGCCACACCAAATTAATGCACTGCAGAAAGAAAGTAGCAAGGTACTCCTGAAGAAAACAGTGAGTGTTAAAGGCACATTATTTGGTCACCTTGCTGAAGCTAACCAGGACTAGGCATAGTTAGTAATTGTATGGATACCTGCCTAGGATGCCCCCTCTATGCTCCCTTGAGTGCCATGATGGAAGAAAGGTAGAAGGTAATGAAAGTAATGTGTATAGGAAGCATTTCACTGGACTGGCCACCAGACCACCTTTAGCAGGATGAAGTAAGGATCTGGTCTACCATCCCTTGCACAAAGCAACTGGTCAGTTATACAAATTGCTGATCAGGAGTGCCTGTTGTCATGGCAAATTGCTTCTTCCTAGATCACTGTGGTGTTCCCCCACTTGTTCAGGAGTGACGGGGTTCTCTTCTCGCAGGAAGGTGTGCCCCATAGAGTGATTTTGTCTATGGGTGATTTTCGCAGCAAGCAGATGATGGATGCTAAGCAATGCTATCTCCCTCTATTGGCAGGCCCAGTGTGATGGGGAAAGGAATGACCTGTTGATGAAACCCCTGAGTTAGCGTCGTGGTGCAGAGAGACTTAACCAAGCCAGTTAAGCTCTCTGGCTAGAGTTCTAAGCTCTCTGACTTCAGCGCTGGAGGTGCATTGATACTCATGGCTTAATGGCATGGGGCTAACAATGGCAACAGGAGCCTCACCAGCTTCACACAGGGGCTGAAAACAAAGAATAAGGATCACCTTAAGACTAAATCAAAGCTCTGAGCCAGAGCTGAAGGACATAGAAAGCAGAAGGAACCTCCTAATTCTCACCTTATAGGGAGTCACCTGCACCATCAGAGTATTCAGGGAAATTAGATCTTGCCCATTGTCAATCATATTGTTCAATATCCTTGTGGGGCTGTTTTTAAATCCATATTTGGCTTCTTTTCTTTTCATTCTTGGTGGGTGGCAATAAATATGGCTCTAAATCAATCACATGCCATTCCAATCAGTAGTGGAAGAGAGACAAAACTTAAGCTGCTCGTTACTGTCATGAAACTAGATTAATATGCAAAGATGACAATATAGCAAGATTTCAAGAAACACAAGGGGAAAAAATAGCGTACTTGCTCCAAAATTTAGTGAGCATCTGGCTATGCATTAGAAAGCATATCGGCATTGTGACTAACACAACAGATGCAAAGGTAATCTCATTTACCTCTGACCTGAATAGAGTGAATTATAAAAAGGGGTGTATGCTGTGATCTGGTAAGTGTTGTAAAATACAGTTCTGTGTTTGCCTTTAGCAAAGGGATTTATTGGAAGGCTGAGACGTTGCCTCATTTCACCTGAGCCTAGAGAACAATAGCATTTGGGATTTGCACATGAGAGCTTTTCTGAGTAGGTTACCCATGATGGCTGTGACTTATCACATCAGACCTGCTACTGGACTCGACAGTCTCCACGACACATCATATAAGCAAGAGCGGGAGTAAAAAGCACCCTGGCAAAATGTTCTCCAGGCACTTCAAAAGCCAATGCAACCAAGTTCACATTTGACAAATAAATCTGCAGCACAGTTAACCACAAAAGTCCTTTGACCATATTTTCAGGATGGAGGAAATAAAGAGGCAGACCCCAATACATGGCATTAAACAGGCTGCTATGATGATGATGATGATTGATTATTATTATTCTTGAAAGTAACAGGAGAAAGCACTGCTAGCTGTCAAGTCTGGTATGGAAAGGAGTGGCTATAACCAACTTCCTTCTTAGTAGCCACTGCCACACGGTAAGTTTAGGGGAAAGATCTGGCAGAGATCTAGGCCTTATGAAGAAGTTATCCAGGCCTGTTAAGTACCCACTGATGTCATCAAGGATATTACAGGGTCCACAGTGGCAGGGGCAGCATGACCCAGAATGCTACTGGCTCTGCTTAAGGGAGGAAAAAAAAGCCCCTTCCTGTGCTTCTGGTGCAGTTTCTTCACATATGGAAATATGGGACTTAAGAACATAAGATCAGCCCCACTGGATCAGGCCATAGGCCCATCTAGTTCAGCTTCCTGTATCTCACAGCGGCCCATCAAATGCCCCAGGGAGCACACCAGATAACAAGAGACCTGTATCGTGGTGCCCTCCTTTGCATCTGACATAGCCCATTTCTAAAATTAGGAAGGTTGCACATACGCATTATGGCTTGTAACCCGTAATGGATTTTTCCTCCAGAAACTTGTCCAATTCCCTTTTAAAGGCATCCAGGCCAGATGCTGTCACCACATCCTGTAGCAAGGAGTTCCACAGACCAACCACATGCTGAGTAAAGAAATATTTTCTTTTGTCAGTCCTAGCCCTCCTAACACACAATTTTAGTGGATGTCCCCTGGTTCTGGTGTTACATGAGAGTGTAAAGAGCATCTCTCTATCCACTTCATCCTTCCCATGCATAATTTTGTATGTCTCAATCATGTCCCCCCTCAGGCGCCTCTTTTCTAGGCTGAAGAGGCCCAAACGCCGTAGCCTTTCCTCATAAGGAAGGTGCCCCAGCCCCGTAATCATCTTAGTTGCTCTCTTTTGCACCTTTTCCATTTCCTCTATATCCTTTTTGAGATGCGGCGACCAGAACTGGACACAATACTCCAGGTGTGGCCTTACCATTGATTTGTACAACAGCATTATAATATTATGCTGTTGAAAACTTTTAGTTGAAAAGCGGTATATAAACACTGTTAATTAATTAATTAATTTAGCTGTTTTGTTCTCAATACCTTTTCTAATGATCCCAAGCATAGAATTGGCCTTCTTCACTGCCGCCGCACACTGGGTTGACACTTTCATCGACCTGTCCACCACCACCCCAAGATCTCTCTCCTGATCTGTCACAGACAGCTCAGAACCCATCAACCTATATGTGAAGTTTTGATTATTTGCCCCAATGTGCATGAATTTACACTTACTTACACTGAAAAGCATCTGCCATTTTGCTGCGCATTCTGCCAGTCTGGAGAGATCCTTCTGGAGCTCCTCACAATCACGTCTGGTCCTCATCACTCAGAAAAGTTTGGTGTCGTCTGCAAACTTTGCCACCTCCCTGCTCACCCCTGTCTTTTGGCTTGATTTACAGGGACCATGCAAATTAAAGATCTTCATTTCTGTGATCCCTATATCAAACCTGAAGTCCCACATTTCTGTTTTTGAAGAAACCGCATTCAGATCAAAGGTAAGGAGGTAGATTAAATACTTTCTGCTCACTTTTAGCTGGCAGTAAGGTGATCAGTGCAGATCACATCCATGATGGGCTGGCAGGAAGTGACTGTAGGGGCAGTCTAAGGGTGACGGGCACCCCAAATCTGCCACCCTCTTATTGTCCCACAATCTACCACTGATGCATCACCCAGCCTCATGGATGGGCTACCCCTGCAGAGTGGGCTCAGAACGAATACATATTTTCTGGGTTTGGCAGAAAGATAACTCATTAATCCACTCTTAATCAAAATGAGGGTGGGCTACATCCATCTGTAAAACTTATGGGTTGCTGTGAAAGGAAGGATAATATATCCTGTTGTGTCTTGTCATATTTTTTTACCCAAATGTGTAGGTTCCCTGTGATGAGTAGTCTACCCCACTGACATTCCTGGAAGGGGGGGGGGGAAATGCCTGGTTGCTGGTCCTCCTCCTCGCCTTCAGAGCCCATTGTGGCTTCAAAACCTTTTGCTGAAGGTTGCTTTGGGGAAAACAAACAAACAAAACAAAGAAACCACCGAGCAAAACTGAGAATTGCGCAGTATCAGGAGTAAGTAACACGGAGAGATGGAAAAGCAGAAATGTGTGGAGGCACAGATAATGCCAGTGAGCCTAGTTATAGAAGCCTGGTCTTGGCGACATTTGTGCTGAACTATAGCAAGTCATAGGGGGAATTACATATGCATCTCATTGAATTGCCCTGTACAGCTGATTGCCCTGCCCCTGTACACTTCACTTTCCAAACATCTACATACAGCAAAATTGAGCAAGCAATTTTCACACATGACCACGTTTTTCCCCCTTCCGCTCATGTGCATCTATGGAGAAAAATGAGCTGTGTGGAGTAACCTTGATGGACTCATCAGAACTCACCATGCTGCCATTTAGGGCTTATGAGACACTTACAAACATTTCACAATGCTTTACCAAAGATGTGTGAAATTAAATTTCTGTATTATACCTTAAGCTCACAGAACTGCAAATGAAGCCAATAAGGCAAAATATGTATTCCCCGGCTGGAAATTTTGGCCTGCCAAATGTCATTCCTCTTTTATCTAATGCTTCTAGTCCAGTGTTAAACTCAAAAAGATAAGGCTCTGCAATAAAAGGTATAGAGGGAGGGGGGCGGTGGCAAAGAGCTTGGTTGAGACATTGTTAACTACAGCGGCACAAAATATCATAGGGATCTTGGAGGCTGGTGAAACCTACTACTGTATTCTGAAAATGCTGATTCTGATTTGTAAGAACCAGTTCAGAACATTAGCACTGATCTTTAAGTAACTCAGGATGGAAAGGAACAGAAATGTAAAACTCAAAAGTCTTGGTTGTCCTGCCATCTGATGAACAACTAACAGCCCAGTCCTACCCCCACCACCCTATGCGATGCAGCAGGACCATGGGAGTGTGCACTATGCCCTATGGTGGGGGAAGGCAGCCAGATGACCCAGGAGAGGTTAGTAAAAATATTTTTTTTTACTTTTTTGAACTTTTTTTTTTTTAAAGCAACCACAGAGCATACCTGAGAATTGCATGATCTCATGCATGATCTCATGTGAGGAGCTCCAGAAGGATCTCTCCAGACTGGCAGAATGGGCAGCAAAATAGCAGATGCGTTTCAATGTCAGTAAATGTAAAGTCATGCACATTGGGGCAAAAAAATCAAAACTTCACATATAAGCTGATGGGTTCTGAGCTGTCTGTGACAGATCAGGAGAGAGATCTTGGGGTGGTGGTGGACAAGTCGATGAAAGTGTCGACCCAGTGTGTGGCGGCAGTTAAGAAGGCCAATTCTATGCTTGGGATCATTAGGAAAGGTATTGAGAACAAAACGGCTAATATTATAATGCCGTTGTACAAATCGATGGTAAGGCCACACCTGGAGTATTGCGTCCAGTTCTGGTTGCCACATCTCAAAAAGGACATAGTGGAAATGGAAAAGGTGCAAAAGAGAGCGACTAAGATGATTACTGGGCAGGGGCACCTTCCTTATGAGGAAAGGCTACGGCGTTTGGGCCTCTTCAGCCTAGAAAAGAGACGCCTGAGGGGGGACATGATTGAGACATACAAAATTATGCAGGGAATGGACAGAGTGGATAGGGAGATGCTCTTTACACTCTCACATAACACCAGAACCAGGGGACATCCACTAAAATTGAGTGTTGGGAGAGTTAGGACAGACAAAAGAAAATATTTCTTTACTCAGCGTGTGGTCGGTCTGTGGAACTCCTTGCCACAGGATGTGTAGACGGCATCTGGCCTCGACGCCTTTAAAAGGGGATTGGACAAGTTTCTGGAGGAAAAATCCATTACGGGTTACAAGCCATAATGCGTATGTGCAACCTTCCTGATTTTAGAAATGGGCTATGTATCAGAAAGCCAGATGCAAGGGAAGGCACCAGGATGCAGGTCTCTTGTTATCTGTTGTGCTCCTGGGGCATTTGGTGGGCCACTGTGAGATATGGGAAGCTGGACTAGATGGGCCTATGGCCTGATCCAGTGGGGTTGTTCTTATGTTCATGTCGTTGCTGTGAGTTGTGGCATGGAACAGAGAGCACATCAAAACATACCATTGTGTGTGTGTGTGTGTGAGAGAGAGAGAGAGAGGACTTAAATCAAAAAGACCCACAGCACAATTGGGAGTGTCTCTAAACTTGTAGAATTGTCTCTGTCTCATTCTTATGTGGCTTCCTTCCTTGCTATATTAAAAGTAATTGTTTCAAGACTGAGACTTCAGGGATACTCTAGCTAGACATCTGAATAAATTAATACATTTTATGGATACAGTATTATAATACACACAGATTTGCTAATCCATTATACCTGGATCTGGAGAAACTGTCTTATTCCTTAGGATATCTCTTTGCTTATCACAAGTTCTTATTGACAGTTCACCTCTGAAGTCTCATACTTGAGATTATCAACCAGTTAGCCATTCTGCTTGGTGGCAACATTGTTCATGAACTAGACTGATGTCCTTTTTAACCACATCATATGTTTTAGCACAGCGGTTCCCAAACTGGTGGGTTGTGACCCACCAGTCTGGGAAGCAGTGGTCAATGCCCCTTTAAGGGCAGGCATTGCCCCTTTAAGGGCAGGCAGGGGGGAAGACATCAACATGATCCCCAGGATCGTGCTGCTGCCAAGGACAGGAGGGGGGTTTCCTACTTACCTGCAGCCTGTACTGCAATGTTGGAGGGTCTGGGGGGGGGGGTGCAGAGAGTCCTTCACAGGGCTTCCCATGCCTAATAAAGTGTCAAAGAAAAAGAAAAAAATGGCCCTATTTTGTTGTGAAAACCAAAGTGCCCCTTTTCCCTCTTGTTCACACTCTAGCAGGCACGGGGAGCCCTGTGGAGGACCCCGCACTCCCAGGACCTTTCAGGACTACAGCCCTGGCCACAGGTAAGTAGAAGCCCCCCCTCCCATCTCTGGCAGCACTACTATCCTGAAGATCGCACTGCTGCCTTCCCCTCTCCCCCACAATAACTTAGCGTGCTCCCAACTCTTTTGCAGGAGTTTGAGGAGCACAGTTGTAGCATAAGTGATAATTCAAAGTTTTCTTTCAACGCTACTTGAGTATTCCAGTTATGTTACTTCATTAGGAGTTTCCCTCAAATTTAAATTATTTGTTACCTTAAGGAGATGCAGCGTCTGTTACCTTGTTTAGTTTTCCTGTTAAAGAAAACCCCAGATTTACAACAAAATCAATTCCTTAAATTACCATTTTTTCTCTCCATAATTGTCTTTCTAATTCTCTATTTACATGGTTTAGATCAGAAATTAACTATCTCCTCACACTTTAACATCAGGTAGTAATTCAATTAACTCAACCATATCCAGAACATGAGCTGGCTCCCCCTTGAACGTTCATAATCAGTGGACTAAGGCACTGTCTTATTTTCTTTTAAACCATTTCCTTTTTTGAACAAAGTCACGTCCTGTGTTCACTTCTGACTGTATTTCTTTTCCATTGTGCTGTGTAATTGGCAGTTATTGGCATCCGGGTGAAATATAAAATGTAAGTAAATTGCCCACATTGCCCTTAGTTTTTCCCCTCTTTGCAATTCTTCTTTATTGGCTGGCAAGAAAGGCAGTTACAGAATCATTCTACTAGAAATAATAAGTTTCCCCTGACCTCTGGCTGAGCTGCTTTGGTGCCCTATCCCATGCCGGATACAGCACAAGCCTCTTGGCTTGCCTGTTCCAGAGCAGGGTAGGATTGCGCCCTATCTCAATGTTAATAGGAAGCACTTCCTGTTACTGTTCAGTTAGAGTCCGTCTAGCATGCAGGCTCATTCAGTTGCTCTTCATTTCAGCAATGATTTGCTTTGTTTAAGGAAGAAAAACTAGCGCTTCCAGTGCTAGTCCACAAAAACTAAGGTATCCATGGATACCATGGATCCATGGATAATTGAATCCGTGGATACCTGATCCACAGATACAGAGGCTCACCTCTATGTTTTGTGTGTGTTTGGTTTGTCTATTCAGTCATGTCCAACTCTTGGCAACTTTATAGGTGAGAACTCTCCATGCTACCCTGTCAAGCATGGCTTCTTTCACTTATTAGATCTTCATCTTCGTATCTGTTTTGATGATTTCAAGCCAGCACATTCTTTGCCTGCCCCTTCTTCTTGTTCCACCAACAATTCCTAACATCACTGACTTATCTAGTGAATCTGCAAATTTCTTAGCTGTGGAGAACACCAGATATATACCTGCACCAGCCCACCTATCTCTCAAGCCACCTATCTCAAGAAGTGAAAGCACTTCTTGAGCTTTCAGGAGCTTCCATAGGGGAGCCTTCTTTTAGCTAGATGGAGAGCTCTCCCCTTGGCATTTGTTGAGGGTTGCTACAGAAAGATCCCTATCCCTGAAACGGTTTGCCCCTATGGCTCAGGTGAGGTGGAAACAATTGAACACGTTCTGTTTCACTGCTCATTTTATCAGGGGATACGTGCTAAGTTTATAACTCCTCTGATTAGGAAATTTTCAAGCCTGCCCAATGAGGAGATAGCCAAGGAACTTCTTAAGGGAGCTAACCTGCAGGGTGGAGTGCTAGGTAGAGTGCTAGTTTCTTGGCTGTCACCTGCAAAACCCGCAAGGGTATCATTAGTTAGGAGAAAAAGTTCTCATGGTCACCTTTTCTGTTTTCCTATTTGTGATATGATGTGCATTTAACTGTTAAAAATGTTTAAATTTTGTCTGACACAGGCAATGTTGCTGTGTACTGTTTATGCTGGTCTTTGACCATATTAATAAATTGACTTGACTAGTTTTGCAAGTATGATGTGTTTTATGTGGCAGTATTAATCTTAAAAAAAAATTAAAAAATTATTTTTATTGCAGTTTTGCAGTTGCATTTATTGCAGTTGCATTTTTTGCATGGGTTAAAAAAACTAATCTGTATAAAACTGTGCTCCTCAAAGGTCAATACTGTGCCCCCTGAGGTCTGCACCCTAGGCAGCTGTCTAGTTGTCCTAATGATAGCACTGACCCTGGTCACACCTGTGCACATCTTTCCTCGGTTGTAACAGGCACAGGACATTGTCAACCAGGGAGACCCTGACAAGGGGCTAGGAAGCAAATAAGAGAAGAAACAATCTCTGCAACCAAGGAAGTGGGGCTCCCCTAACAGGGAACACTTTTAGATAGGATGTATTTCCCAACCCTGGTTTCTTGCAAGGATGTTTCCCAAGAATGAAGTGAAGCTGGGGTCTCACTGCTGCAATCCACTGACCAAATCAATCACTGTGCACAATATATCAGCCAGCACTCAATACATGCCTCTGCTTCCCTCCACTACCCCACACTAGGATGCAGCACACATTTCATTGGTGCCATTGCATCATGTAGACTGATGGGGGATAGGATTGGGACAAAGGTAATGATGTGTGCCAGGATGAGAGAATGAGGGTTAAATTATGGGAATCAAGCCTGCGATACAACTCTTTGTTGTGATCCTCATATCAAAGATGTTTGTTACAGAATTTCGCAAGTGGTGAGATATTCAAACACTTCAAAATATTCAAAATTCAAAAGAGACACCATTGTTCATCTTTGCAGATTCTTAACTTCTGGAACATTCTGCTTTGTTAGTGTCTTGGCATACTCAAGTGTGGTTCTATTCTTAGTTTGATCTTTGCCTTTTTAGTATTCCTTGCATCTTTTGCATCTGTTAGGTCAATGCTACCCCTGCTCAAGATTGAGAGCAAGTAGTTTGTATTCTATACAACAATCCTATTCCCTGTATGTCCACCACCAGTGCACATGCAGTGGTCTTCCTCATTCATTTCAATGTAAGTAGAGCGCCGCATCCTCTTCTGCATCCGGGAGAGTTCCACTTGCCTAATGGAGTCCCTGAACCCATAAAAGAGTGCCAAATCAGAGTATATGACTATTGACATATGATGTAGGATCCATATATACTAAAACAAATAATCTAAAAAGAAAGGTGGTACACCAGGAAGCTTAACTGGGATGAATAACTAACTGAAAATGCAGCTGCCTTCGTCCACATTGACTTGCATTCTTTTATAGTTAATTACTGCAGGAGCACGACAACACTGAGAATGTATTGATCACCGGTAAATTGCAGACAGCATCAGCCTTTTTTAAGTGGGATTTCTGTTTCAGGGTTCAGCTAATGGATCATTCTGACTATATCTAAATTTTGGTACATAATTCAAGCAATGTATGTAAGTACATGGAACTAATTATGCTCTGGTAGTAAGAAAGCCCATTTTCTTGGCCCAGCATAATTACACTTCCATTATCTCCTCAGATTTATTATTGTTCTTGTCTCTTATCTTCTGCAAATCCAGGTTGAGTTGATTAGCTCAGGTGCCTTCCTTCCTCCCCTCCTTCCTCAACCCGTCTGTAATATTCAGTTGTCTCTCCTCCTTGCAAAGTCTAGATTTAAATACCTCCAATGCACAGTATTTTAAAGACTGCCAAATCCAGTCCCATGCATTAAAAGAAAATACTCCTTCTTCAGTCACGTGAGTCTAACCAGGTAATTGAGACTACATAATGCTTCAGGGTAAAATAAGAAATGAGCTAAGATATGCCATGCCAAAGGGGCCTAATTGGACACGGAATACATTAAGCTAGAAAAAAGGAACATGGGTGGGAGCCAAAGAACAATGCAACTAATTTTGCATGCCCAAGAAAGCTTTGGACTGGCGTGTCTTGAACTTTTCATGCCACTTGACTCACTTCTTTTGAAACTCAGCAGAGTTAAGGAGATGTGCCTTGTCATGAGGATATTCTGTTAAAAGAAAAACAATCAAGCATTTCACTCACCTTGCCCAAATATTACTAACTGGCACTCAGCGCCCATAGTGGTGGGGTAACCCTAGTTGCACGCTGGAGACATTGGTAAAGGTCAGACCAAGTTCAATCCTGTGATCCAGATTCGAAGTACTTTTTGTTCCTGTGGTCTCCAAGACTCCCACCCTCTTCTTTTTGTTATTATGAGAAGAGATTGAATGAGAGCCAATAACAGCTGATTTTCCCACAATCGCTATAACTTCCACCCTGAGTGCCTTGTCAGCTATCAGCCCGTCAGTTTCACAACCCACCAAAACTTGGGTCATGACCCACAGTTTGAGAACTGCTTAGGTCAGGGATGTCAAACTTGTTTCATACAGACGGCTGAAGTGACAGCCAGAAGTGACATTATTAAGCAGATGATGGCCAGAAACAAGCACTTAGTTCTCACATAGAAACTCATTAGCTGCAAATGACAGAAGATAAAATGTGCAAATCATATTTTCAAGAAATGAGAGACCCCAATTATCAAGCTGGAAGAGCCCAACTATTAAGGGGGGCAGATAAATTGCTTCTAGGGGGCTCATTCAGCCCACAGTCCTTATGTTTGACACCCCTGGCTTAGACCACTGCAGCCCAATCCTGACTCTCACTTGGGCCAACATAAGTCCCTTGTGCTGGCCCAGGAGTGTCACAAAAGTGCTGTAAAGCACTTTTGTGCCACTCTTCTGGGAAATAGCCTGGCGCGTAGATAAGCCGTGCCACTGCAGGCCCTGGGGAAAGGATGAGTTGCATTGGCCAAAGTCAGCTGATGCAGGAGTCTGGGGGTGTGTGGGGAGCACAGGAAGAAGGCGAGCAGGAGGCAGGGCCAGGACATGGCAGTTATACTTGATCCTGACCCCGTTCCAGGGCAGCCCAGGGCAGTCCCAGGCTGCTCGGATTTGCACCACCTCATCAGGTGGCACAGATCCAAGTAGACCCACTGCAGCTGCTGCAGTGCGACACGAGCTAAGGGGAAACGATTCCCCTTCCCCAGGCTGACCTGCAGTCAGCCCCAAATTTGCACTGGATACAGCGTAGGCCTGCTGGCCTTCCTGTTTCCAGTGCAAGTTAGGATTGGGCTGTGCTTGTTTTAACTGGGAATTTCCATCATGCATATCAGAAGATGTTAAAATTCTGGAAATTTAGTCTGTTTTATTACTATTCCAGCTTTCTTCCATTAAGGAACTTATCAGCATACATATTGTTCCTAAACTGCCTCCCATCTAGGCATGGACCAGACCTAAATCTGCAAGGTTGCAAATATAGCGTGCCTTCAGACCATATTCTGGGAAATTCTAGAAGCATTGAAGTGTTTGGCTATTCAGCCTTGAATGCATTTCCAGAGCAATAATCTTAGAATGGCATGACAGCGATTAAAAAAAAATCACTATAATGAAATTAAAATATTTAATAAAATGTTTAATGGAACCCAGGGCATTTGTTTTCATCCCACTTTTTATTTTCAGTCTTCGGGAGGAGGCTAGGCTACAATTATGCTGGCTTGCAGCTTGCAAAAGTTTAATGAAATCCATGAATACCTGCTAAGGATTTTCTACCTGCAATTACACATTGATCTGTGTTTATTTCCACATCAACATGTGTCCTTTCTCATTTCTGTTTTCCTTGGAAACATAAGCAGTTTTGATTTCTACTCTTTTTGCTGAAAAATAGTTTTTGTCTAAAAACTACCTGCCCAATTCTATCCCTGAACCACTTTTGCTGATGCAGACATGCTGATGATGTGTGCTTTTCATTGGTGGGGGGGGGGGGGGGGATCAGAAGACCTGTCAGAGGAAAGTAAAATTTTTAATACTTACCTCTGTGAAGTCCTCTTGGTAGCCTGTGGTTCTCCTCAGAGTCAAGTCAGCTATGTAGCTGGCATAAGTACAAGAAGAGAAAATGGTTGGGATCATCAAAAAAATGGGGGATTGGATCTGGCATATGCCTTTGTCACTGAGATCCCACCTTCAGCCTTCCCCATTCTCCAGCCCAGCACTCCCATGATCCTCCCCTTCCCTGTGCCTGCCACCAACTTACCTGGGCCAGCAGAGCATCCTGGATTTGCTGTTGCGCTCACTGCCCTGCTCACCATTTCCGGCAGTAGCTGGGCAATGTTCAATGGTACACAAAACTAGCCTGAATTTCATGCTGCCATGAAGAAACATATGCTGCTAGAACACAAGTACCAGCAGAGAAAGGCCTCTGTAGAATTGGAGCCTAAGAGGAGGAAGTGGAATGCTTTGCACAGCTTGAGTTTGGGGGCCAGCTGCATCTTTTCCTAGAGACGACAGGTCTGGTCACTGTTAGTAATACGTCAAGCTACTGCAATGTGCTCTATGTGGGTCTGCCTTTGGAAAGCATCCAGAAACTGCACTTGTTCTAAGAAGCTGTGACCAGATTGCACTCAGGAAATCAGGATAAATGTCATGTGACTCCCCTGCTTTTTTTTTTTTAAAATCAGCATTGACACAGTTCAAAATTGTGAACTTTAAAGCTCTGTATGGTTTGGGACCAGAGTATCTAACTAAGAACTATCTTCTCCCATATGAACCTGCTTTTATGATTTCAGCTGGGTCCCACTAGCTGCAGAAGTATGGTTGGTGGTGACTCAGGACAAGACATTTGTCCAGTCTTGACTTGTTCAGTTTTTGGTTCCCCTCAACTGTGCTTCTATTTTATTTGATACTGTGATTGTATTCCATATTGAGCTGATTTGGTTGATATTCAAGCCACCCAAATCAACACATGGCAGGGGAGTATGGGTGTGTGCATCTTTCCCTCTTCTCACGCACTATTGCCTACTTGTGAGAAAATGATTCATCTGAACCACCCTATAATGCATGGTTTCAATACTACTTGAAATGAGTAGTATTTCAAGCGAACTGTCCAAGAGTTTGTGTCACTTTGATTAGTCCTAATAAAAATATTTCTAATTGTCTCTTTTGAGCTTTTGAGCTCTGTGACTGTATGCATCTCCCTGGAAAAGCAGTTGTGAATCATCTATAACTATTCAGGGGGACAATAAAAAATAAGAAAAAGAGAAAATCAAGTAAAGGTAGAAAGAATAGGAGAAGGATTGGCACAGAGAGAGGAGAAAAGGTTTAGAAGGACTGAGGCAAAGAGATAAGAAGACAATGCAGCTGAAATTCTGGCCAATTCAATATTAGAACAAAAGTTGTATTCCAATTGACAAGGAGGGCAGTACAATTTTTGCTTTTTACCTTTTCATAGGTCAGTCTGTGCAGTCATAGAAAATATGCAGTTGTTAATCCCCTTTTCCCCTTCACAAGCTGCGATCCTAACCACACTTTCCTGAGAGTAAGCCCCATTGAGCAAAATAGGACTTACTTCTGAATAGACCTGTTAGGATTGTGCCTACAGTGATATTCATCCATTGGCAGGAATTCTTGAGGTAGAAAGGGGCATTTTCTTTACATCTGCCAACACATGCTCCCTTATTTCATTTGAAAGTAAAAGGATTACCGACTTGGCTCTCATTTGACACAAATAGAAGAAGCACAGTACACTAATGCAGTACCTGGGTCCTAGGTGGCATTCCAAGAATTCAGGCAATATCTGGATATATAGACAGTATAAGAACTATCCCCCTAGCACATATCATTGTGGACAAAGAATCGGGTGTCACACCTCTGACCAAGATCTCAGGAATCTCATAGCTTACCATCAGCATTTCACAAACCCTTAGGTATATATGTGATTCCCAGGCCTTTGTTTCGGGTGAGTTGGGGAGAGTATAATTTGTCTTCACTCCCCTTAAATTCCCAGCAGTACTAATTCTGATCTACCCTGCCATGACTTCTGATAGATTTGACCTTCTAAAAGGAGTTCAGACTCAACTCCTTTAGTCAGTGATCCACTGCCTGAGAATAAATGTTTTATCTCTTGCTTCATGTTTTTTTCATTGCATGTTCACTGAATATAGGATGTAGCAAGCAAATAAAAGCTGGTTTGTCCTCTATCAGATAGTGATGAGCAGAATCTTGTCCCTTGGACGATTTCTAAAACAGGTCATCCACCATCAGTAGCCTCTACTTCATTAGCCCTCCTTTGAAAAAGTGTCTGAAACTGGTACAAAAGGTAGCAGTCCACTTTACCCAGCACCCCCCCCCAATAAAGACATAGGCACGGGCATATGGTACAAAGGGCCACTTTATTAACTATGTAAATACACTTTAGATTGCAACAGGGCCTAACAAATAAGTCATGCGGGTTCTACATGGGGGAAATGGAGCTGCCCATCTACTTACTCCTATAACAATTTGGGCGACCACACCCAACTCTGGGCAGCGTCAGTACAAGCCTGCCACCTCCTTCATTGTCACCCTGAAGGACCAGGGTGGCAGGCTAGCTCAGGCCACCCGAGCGAACCCACGGTGTGCCTTTACCACCAGGCCAAGGTTCATCCAGCCTGCATCACCCAGCTGGGAATGCCAGCATGACCAAGCGTGGAGTCCACCCGGCCCTTGCCACCCTGTGGTGTACACCGAGATGACCTTACCTACCCAAAACCCGCATGACACCTACCTAAAATGACCAACAAGACCTATGGAAAACCCCAACTCTGCCCCTAACACTACAGTCCGGGGTAGGCGAAAAAACCACCAACCAACGTGCCAATTAGGCTGATGGCAAAAAATTCCTACCCGGCCCCAGTTGGCAACCAGCTAGTCTCAGACTGCCAAAGGGTGGGTGGGTGGGGGATTGCTGCCTGGTCCCAACTAAGTGGGCTCCCCTGTGCAGCCTGCACATGGCCCCAATCCAATTAGTCCCCAGCCAATAGGCTGTGGGACTGACCCCTCCTGTGCCTCGTGCGGGGGCAGGGCAAACGCCAGTGGCTTGTTAATTCACATGCCACCGGAATTCTGATGAGACAGAAACTATGAATGTATGTTTCCTGCTGGACACAATTAAAGGTTCAGTAATTTATCCATAAGTGTTTAAGAGTTTAGGGGCCCAATCCTTTTCAACTTTCCAGTGCTGCTGTAGCCATGCCAATGGGGTGTGTGCTGTATCCTGTAGTGGAAAGAGCAGTCATGGACATCTCCTCAAGATAAGGGGACACTTTTTCCCTTACCTAAAGGTTGCGTTGCAGCTGCATCAACACTAGGAAGTTGGATGGTTGAGCCCTAAGTGATGCTTCCCTATGCTTGAAGTGATAGATAGCCTCTTACAAAGTTCCTGGGTGTCCTTGAAAGTAAAACAAAGACATGGACTGCTATAACCACATCCTACTCTCAACAGGTGGGAAACCCTGGCCTCTGAGCGGCCCACTTGGAGGCAGGCTGTGCTGCATGGCCTTTCCCAATTTGAAGAGACACTTGGCCAACAGACTGAGGCAAAGAGGCAAAGAAGGAAGGCCCATAGCCAGGGAGACAGACCAGGGACAGACTGCACTGGCTCCCAGTGTGGAAGGGATTGTCACTCCCGAATCGGCCTTTTCAGCCACACTAGACGCTGTTCCAGAACCACCTTTCAGAACGTGATACCATAGTCTTTCAAGACTGAAGGTTGCCAACTAGCTAACTCTTTGTACAAAATTGTAATGAGGCTCAGGGAATCAGTCCCCATGCTACAGAAGACTTTGCTGGCTTGTCTGAGGGAACTAGTTAGTAGAACAGACCTATATGCTGTGAGCACTGATGCAAAGAAAATGCTAAGTCTGGCTTTACAGCACTCAAAAGGAAATGAGTCTCTTGCCATCATTTATACCACCCTTTGAGCTGGACCTACATTCTAGAAAGTCTTTATGATGAATGGAACCATGTGACAAAGTGACTGGTTTCAAGGCTTGCACAGTTTAATGTGACATCAAAAATGGAAAAGAGACTAGATGTTCCAAATCACTTTTACCGGGTCTTTATTCCAGCAAGTCTCAGATCCCATATACTGAATCCTCATTGTCCAGAAATGCTTGCTCACTTTCTCACTTTTGAAGCTGCTTCATAATGCTTTGCACTCAAGCACAGAGCACACTTGGATCGTATCGATTATGGTAGAGACTCAGGGCACAAGCCTAACCAGGTCTACTCAGAAATAAGTCCTATTTTGTTCAATTGGGTTTACTCTCAGGAAAGTGTGGTTAGGATTGCAGCCACACTTGTATAAATCACTTACAAGTGATAAGCCAGAGAGGATGGATCCTCCATTTTAAAAGCTCCATGAGTTTTAAAGAAAAAAGTCATGATTGATATATAGAAGTTCATGCTACACCTGCATTGTGTACCTAGGGTTTCCATACAATATGGAATGTTTAGTATTTTTCACTACCAATGCCATAATAGTCTGCCAAATTTGATTCCCAGCACAGATGTTGTGTTTTCACTGGTAAAGACAAGTAACTCAGATCCTTCTTATATCTGAGTCATGGGACCAGGGGAAATATCATTGACTGAATACTCAAACTCTTAAACATGCTGAACAAAAGAAAAAAGTATAGATGCAATTGAACTTCTTTAAAAGAAAGTAGTATAGCTGCAGATTTGTGTATAGTGATACTTACATGTTTCTCTCCTGCCTAGCACTGTGTACCAAATACCCCTTCATGTTATGTTTTAAAATATTTTTAAAATTGGTCACTTGTGTTTAATAAAGTGGGCCAAGTTAAAGTAGGCCAAGCCGCAGTCTGGTGTCTTTGTTGGGGGGCGTGACGGTAAATAGAATGCCAGATGCAGGGGAGTGGCAGCAAGATGCAAGTATCTGGTTGTCTGTGTGCTCCCTGAGGCATCCTGTGGGCCACAGGAAGCTGGACTAGGTGAACCCTGGGCCTGATCCAGCAGGACTCTTCTTATGTTCTTATGGTGGCCATGAAATTGACAAGAAAATTGAAACCTCTGATTCATCTTGCTTCATCAGCAATAGAGGGCTTCTCCAAAATGATAGTTTCACTGTTGTTATTTGCAGCCTTTGTATGAATGTTGTGTATACTGTGGGTAAAAACTGCAAAGGACAATGATAAAATGAACAAGATTTCCATGCAGTTCTGTCAGCAAGTCTAGAAAAGCAATTGTAGAGTGAAACTGACAAGTTTTTTTTAATCCGGTGTCAATTTCTCATCACTAGTCCATGAGATTCTCCAGACCTGCAGCAGAGACTGATAATGGAAGGGAGAACTTTTCGGTTTCACCACTACTCATTTTTTGCAGATTTTGCTTGTGGTTCTGTGGTCCTATTTCCCATTATCTGGTCCGCACCACAAAGACTGTAGGGGCGCAATCCTAACCCCTTATGTCAGTGCTTTCCAGCACTAACATAAGGGCAATGCAGCTCCAAGATGAGGGAACAAATATTCCCTTACTTTGAGGAGGCCTCCGTGAGTGACACCCAACTGCAGGATGCAGCACATGCTCAATTGGCACTACTATGCCAGTGCTGGGAAACATTGACATAAGGGGTTAGGATTGCACCCTAGGAGTAACAGAATAATGGAGAAGTTAAAGATGAGATAAGCTCTTTCATGGTAGAAGTGACCACAAAAAAAAATCTGTTTCACATGTGCCAGTCAATTTCATCTTTAAGGGAAAGCTGCTTTTCTTGGACTCATTGCTAAGATGATGAGAAAATGTGTCAATTTCATTTTTTTTTTTTTACTTTTTGCAGCTTTTATGTAGGAATTAAGAGCCCAATCCTATGAACTCCGTGCACCAGCATTCAGCTCCAGTGCTGCTGCTGGGTGTCACAAACGTGCCATAAGGCACACCCATGACACCTGGTGTGTAAGGAGCTCTGGTGCTGGGCCAGTGCCAGACAGACATCACCTGGAGAGCTCTACATGGCAGTGAGGGACTTGGGGTGGGGGGAGATGTTCTGGGACAGGTGTAGGGCAGGCATAGGGCAGGGTGGGGGGAGGAACAAGGGCAGGATGGAGTGGGACCTGTGGGACCCTGCTCTTCCATATCCTATCTTCCATGTCCAGCTGCCAAACCCAACACGAAGGCTCTCAAGTCTGTTCTGGCAATATAACTAGCGCAGACCTGAGAAACCCCATTGCAGGGCCTGGGGCTTTCCCTGGAGGAAGGGGATGAACATCCCCTTACCCTGAGGAGATCTCCAGTGGCCCCAGTGGTGCCGTTGGATACAGCGGTAGCCATTTTGGCGCCCCTTCAGGTGGCTGCACTGCCGGGGATAGGATTGGGCCTTAAATTATGCGCAATTTGCATTGAACTTTCCAGGACCAGAAACCAGGTGTGTGATTCATTCTGCAAACTTAAAGAAGGGGGGAAAGCAGCATTTTAAAAAGGAAACATTACATAGCAGAATCTGGTCAGAATCTCCAGGGATATCCAGCACCATGGGTTAACTGTTGAGGATTGTGTAGATAGTGTTGTGTTAGCTCCTAGCAGAGTGCAGCAGATTGCTGGCTCCAAGAAAGTCCCAGGAAGAAACAAGGCAGATGTCCACCACCAAGCTGCATTTACAAAATATATATAGATAAGCAGTCTCTCCAGCAGCAAAACGGCAAACGTATTTGCAGCAACAACTCTCTGACACAGACTGCCGCTCTTTCCAACTCCATACAACAACCCACAAAAGTAGGCTGTGCCTGCCTCCCTTATTTACTACAGTGCACTAATCTCATTTAGGATGACCTCATCCAATAACCTCATCCTCTCGTGACTGATTGCATCAGCTCCCAAGGTGCACCAGTTACACTTTTACATTTACTTACATTGCAAGTGCATTGTCACTGTGACTCAGCAGTTTTACAGACATTTCACTGGATATATGGGAGTTACATGGGACACACAGAGTTGCATACAGGTTCACATATATTTACATGGGCTTATATACACAGGCCCAGACATCAAGGCCTTGCCCAATTCAAGACAGCAAATTTTCCTTCAGGAATGTTTGACCAAATAATCCTGACATTGGACTTGTGAGTAACTGCTAACTGAGTAAGAAACACTGTTTTAAAGTGAAAGGTTTCTTATATTTAGTAGGGGGAGAGCAGCAGCAACATTTCATCCCAGAACAGTATTTGTTTCCATCAGTGTTTTTGCTGGTGAAATCTCGTGTCTTAGATTGTGAAGTCTTTTGGGAACCATTATCATTATTTTGCTACACAAATCACTTTGTGAATTTTTCTTTTGTTAAAAAAAGCAATACATAAGTATACAAAATAATAACTCAGTTGAAATAAAGGGATGAATTCTGCATATTTCTTTGTTTCCATATATCATTTTATTATCAAACCAAAACCCCTGGGTTTCCACAGAACAATATGAAAGCACCTAACATAGTACCTTCTCCAAACTAAGCAGGTTTAGGTCTTTCCCTAAAAATCTTTCATGGAAGGTTGGATTACATTCAAATATACTAAATAAAAAATAAACCCAAGGGCTTAGGCAGTAGTCTGAAAGTATGTACTGTAGTTGCGGGGTCAAAGCTATGTAGGACTCAAATCAGTCTGAGGCTGTATGGAAGACCAGTTGGAGAACCATGTAAGGTGCTTTGAGGAATGAAGAATGAGACAGAAGTTCAAATAAATACATGTGCTTCACTTTGAGGTAGATTTGCTGTAAAACATTTCTGGAAGCACTACTGCAGATTCCCCGACATCGCATCATTCCTTGGGGATATTTAAAATGGATCACCTGAGAAGAGGCTAATGGGGGCAATTGTTCAAATAAATTGTTCTGTTAGAGAGCAGGGAATGTTTGTTTCCAAATAATATCCACTTAGGAGAACAGCAGCCATTTCGTTCCCCAGAGAAAGCGCCAGGCAAGCCTGTTGGTCTTTGGAAGTTATACAAAAGGTTCTGCGGGTTTTGCAGATGCCTGCAAGTTTACAAGCATCTTACTAACTATAGGTTGTTCCATCCCGGACTGCTAAATGCACTTCTGTTCTTGGTGTTCTTCCAGTTTGGTTTTGTGTGTGTGTGTGTGTGTTATTCCTGGATCGTGTGTAGATCAGCTTTAGTCAAAATGAGGCCAAAGTCTCTGTGGACTAAACAAGCTATTCCTTCATACAAAGAATGCTGAGCTAATAATAGTGCACCCTGTAGCAAAGAACAATTAGACTGTAATTGATAAATAGAGGTGTATGAGTTATTTAGCCAAGTTAATCAGGCTAAATACTCAAGTTAGTTAATCAGGGTCAAGTCACTAAAGCAAGTAGCACGCATTTATTTGTTTATTTACAGCAAACTTAGATAACATAACACTTAAGTCATTCCTAAAGGTTATGGACACTAATTATGTTGTTAGATCAATAATGCAAATGTAAATCACCATCTTTCAGGATAGCAGTATACTTCAGGTTTTATTGAGACCTTCAGGCATATTTCTATAATTTTTTTTAATACAACAAGAACAGCAGTAATCCTCCTCCTCCTCCTCCTCCTCCTCATCTTGCGGTTTACAAAGCTCTTTAGGGCCCAATCCTGTGGTTGTCCTGTGCTGCCAGAATTTGCGTCCCGGCCATACAGAGTGCTTTCTGGTGGCATGAAAGCCAAGCCATCACATGCTGTCAGGCTGCTGGTGCAAATGGCTCCAGATCAACAGTTTCAGAGACCTCGGACAACTTCAGTTAGTTGGCAGTGGAGATGTATAGTGGGCAGGGAGGGGGAGGGCAAGGGAAGTTTGGGGGCAAGGAGGGGGAGGGAGAGGGTGGATTCCAGTAGCAATGACTTGCACCAGAATCCTACTTTTTGGACTCTCCCCACCCCTTTTCCCTCTTGACATTGGGCGGCCCCAGGCATGGGCGGGTGGGGAGGGGGAGGCGGGGCTGGGAACCACAGTCATGCCAGATCCCAACCCCCGTTCCCAGGGAATTTGGAGTAGTTTGAAGTCGCTCCGCTCTCCTCGGACTTGTGTCATCTCAGAAGGTGCCTTATCTGGAGGTAAGGGAAAAAGTTTCCCCTGACCTCTGGCTGAGCCACTTTGGGCCCACAATGGATACAGCACAAGCCTCTTGGCTTGCCTGTTCCAGTGCAGGATAGGATTGCGCCCTAAAGCATTTACTATCTTGAGGGCACACATGAAAACATAGAAGCGTTTAGTAGCAGAAAAGACTGGTTTGCAGATTTTTGTAAAGCCCCAAAAGAAAACTGTACAGAAATAAAACTTCCTATGAATACCAGTTTTCAAAATAATTTTTAAAAAAATGCCTCAACAGAAAACTGAGTGGCAAGAAAAGAAAAATGATGTGAATTCTAACAAAGATGAAATTATCCTAGGTGCACAAAATAGACAGCCTTGAAAGTTCTTAGAAATATCACAATTTCACCTTGGGACTTGTTATATATCCCTTGGGAGCCATGTAGATAAAAAAGGAGGAAAGAAAACCAAACACACACACACACACCTTAAATCAGTGTGAAAGAAGCTTATATGTACCTAAGTGTGAATGATCTTTTCATATGCATTAACACATGCCAGTGTTAGGTGTCAGCTAATTATAATGAACTGTGGTTATCTGTCTTATAGGGTGTTACTTCTTTGTGCTTTTACTGTGTGATAACTACAATTGCCAGCAAATATGATTGGTTCCAAAGAGATTTTTTTTTAAGCTAATCTCAGTTCCGACTAGAAGACAAACCGCCTTTCTGGAGCTCATTTTATTCACATGGATTTACATTTGAAATGGCCAAGGGTCAGGAAACCAATGTTACATGGCCAATGTTTTATTTCTGTTTAATTCTAGGCATGGGGGAAACATGCATTTTAAGAGGTGTTCTTAGTGCTGGGCATCTGCCCGGAAAACAAAGGGCCAGACCTGTACCAGAATTATTAGGACTGCTATCATGAAGCCACAGATCCTCATGTCTGAAAGACTACATTTCTGATTTTGCATTTGAATAATGCATTAACACCCCTCCCCCCTCCAATCCTTAATTGATTTTTGGAATTCAGTGTTTCAGATTTGAATGGAGCCTATTTACTGTTTAAATGTTAATGCATTTTTCATCTCTTCAGAATGGAAAGGAAGCTTTCCAACTGTAAATCCTGCTGGAAGAATAGATGTAATGGTGTATGACCCTAGCCACTTCCCTGGACTCCTGAGCTTGGAAAAACAACCTTTGAAAGACAACAGAAAAGTTTCACACTTCCAGCAGTTCTCACCAGCCTCATGATAAAACTCAAGAGCCAGCCAGCCAGCTGCAACACCTTCAGCTGGGTGGTGAGACAAAGGCAGAACCCATCAGGTATCCCTCACAACCAATAGTGAACCTCTGGATATAGTCACTTCACCTAAGAATCTCAGTGGATTATATGGAGTGAAATCATATATACCTTTGGCTTTGGAACCTCATGTTCTTTGTTCCACTGACCATCTTATTTTTTGTTCTTATTTTTTGTTCCATTCTTATTCTTTGCCATCCTGCTTTGCTGTTGGTCTACGGATTGATAAGCCATTCCAGCCTTCATTTGAGAATTACTAGGCCATTCGGCTCTCAGTACATTAACCTCCCCCGTCCCCAACCTGTTTCGTCATCCCCCCCGCCTCCACCATTATCTTACCTGGTCCAGTAGGTGCAATAGGGTTCCATGATGGAGTTGGAGCACTGTCACCTGTTGCTTATACCGTTTTACAACTGCAGAAGACTCTTCCGCTGTTGTACAGCACTTCCTCCAACAGCCTAAATCCTGGTTAGGATTGGGCTGTAAGACTTGCAAATCATGGGTTGACGTTTGATACATCTGAATCATCCTATAGAAACTCTTATTTGTCTTAGAGCTCAATCCAGACTGGCAGATAGGCCAGCACAAGAGTGTCATGAACATAAAGCATGTTTGTGACTACTCTCAAGCCAGCTAGGCCAGCACAAGGACACGGCACCATCCTGCTAGCAGTGGATTCCCATCAGGAGCAGGTTAGTTTGCATTGGTCCAGGCAGGCTGATGAGGGGGAGGGGGTGCAAGAGGGTGGAAATGAGGCAGGGAGGGTGCATTTTTGGTTGCAGGGTACAGAGAGGGTGGGACTCTGGGTGGAACAGGCCAGAGGGAGGATAGGACTTGCAACAGCACTGAAGACAAAATCCTAACCCCCCCCCCCCCATCATTACATTGGGTTGCTCGGATTGGGTTGCACTGATTTTGCTCATGCAGAACCGAGTAGCAGAAGAGGGTAGCTGGGGTGTGACAGGGGGTAAAGGAAAAATATCCCCTTACCCCAAGCTGCACTCCAACCAGCATCTACCTTGTGCTGGATACCGCACAGGCCACATGGCCTAGCTGTTCCAGTGGAAGTTAGGATTGGACTGCCTGATATAGACATACACTAGTAAAATGGAATCTTTTTTTGATCTGACACAGCTCATGTTAGGATATTTTATTTTAAAAATTCCAGCATTGGGAGGTTGGGGTTCAGTGGTTTTTCTCTCCTATCTCCTTCTGTAATTGCTTAAGGTTATCCTGCTGATATATTTCCAACACATACCCTTTGCTGCATGATCACTCCCTTTTCCCCTTTTCCTTTCTTGTATGATTGTTTTCTTATTTATGCCTAGTTAAATGGTGTAATTACATTTAGAATTACTGAAAAAGTAGTTAAGAAAAAGCTATTCATAGTCATCTGGAGCATAATTAGGGTTATTTAATTATTATTAAGAGGGCTTTTGTTTAGGCAAAATGTTGCCTTCCATTTGCTGCATGGGCATTTCTTATTTTCTAAGGTGCATTCAAGAAGCAGATTTTGCTAAAAATAATCTCCTTTTCCTCTTGAGGTGCGCTTCATTGTATTTTATTTTCTGAGAACATTTTCAAAGCTGTACTTCCTGCTCTCCAGAAAACCCCCTGCTGGTTCATAGCAGAAAACTATTGGTAGGCATGTTCATCTGCTTCTCTGCTGTCATGCACTACACTTGATTGAATGTGCTGTGTCTGCTCATTGAATCTCAAACAGCCCAATTCTATGCCAACCTCTGCCAGTGGGATGAGCAAGTACACTGTCTCAAACATCCATAAGGCACATTGCAGCAGTGTGGACAAGGCCTGCAATTAAAAGACCTGTGCCTGAAGGTAAGGTCTCTACTAGCTGACAGGGAGGACAGAGGGAGGGCAGATCAGGGGCAAGGAGGAGCGGAACGGGGCAGGGGGAGGGCGTGGAGTGGGGTGGATCAGTCCTGGTAGGGAATGGGAAGAGTGGCTGCTATTCTCTCTTCTCAGGTTTGATTTCTTGACACAGGGTTGCTTGGACTTGCTATTTCACTAGTGCAAACCAGAGTAGTCCCATAGCAGCGGTGGGGGCTTACCCAAGGGGAAGGGAATGAATGTTCCCCTGCCTTGGGGAGTCCTCCAACTGCCTCTCTTTCCACACTGGCTACAGCAGAAGCCATTATGACATCACTGCATTGTAGCACAGAAAGTTAATTAGGATTGGGCTATAAGTGGCCTGAGCCCCAACTCTTTCAGGAAATGCCCTCTCTCATCTGAGCCCTCAAAGAACTGAAGATGAGATTCTGCTTCAGGTCATCTTTCATGCAAGTCCTAGTCAAACTGCTTGGACTAGGAGCAGAGCTGTTTTGTTTATGGCTCCAGAGCTATGGAATGTGATCCCTCAAGGGGCTCACCTGTAATTCTTCCTTGATCATGTTTCCAGCATGAAGAGATTTCTATTAAATCAGACATTTGGGATTTGACTGGAAGCACATGTTCATTGTCTCTTCGTTTTGCATTGTTTTATTAACTAGTCACAGTCTGCACATTGTGAACATGCAGGATGTGAAGAAAAGACCAACCAACATGAGAATTTTGACCTTCGGTCTATGTTCACAGATAACTCAGTGGGTGGTCACATCTCTTCATCCTGCAGACACTACTGTGGTTTTGAGTTTTAATAAGAATCCCTGAGGTACAGTGCTTTCCTGGTGATGCCCTGAGCCAAGAGCTCCCACTAAACTCTAGCCAAAGAAAAGCCATTTTAACATCAGCTCTGACTGCTTCTGGCCTTGAAGGTGCTTTCTAGCAAGAAGCTGCAAGCCACCCCTCATCCAGTGTCTTGTCCTAGAGATAGTGGGGCCTCAAAAGTCAATTTGTAACAATACCTCAGAGCAAGGGCAACCTACTTCAAAGTGCCTGTGGTCTCTTTTATCTCTTCAGTATGGTCCAATTCACTATGGCAAAGGGTGAAGAGGTAGGCCAGTGGGTAGGGAACTGGGAAGTGAAAGTGGAAAGTTACTGGACCCTTCTCCCTTTAGCTTTGCTAGCAACACCTATGAGTTGAAATGAGTATAAAAAGCTAGCTGCATCTAGCTACACTTGTGCAGGATCTGAGGCAACTGGCCTTCTCGCTGCCTTCCTTTGATACCAGCAATAAACAAACTGTTTTCTGTCAAAAGTGGTCGCTCTAAACTGGATAAAAGATTGGGGACTCATACCAAATTCCAAAATTTTAATTTTAGAAGCACATGATTTACTAATAGGCTGGCACGCATTCCTATTTTATGATAAAGTCAAACAGCATGGATATTTTAGACAACACATTTTAAGAAGATCTTTAATTTGGATCTGGGAACAGATAAAATACAAGATATACTCTAAATTACCCAGATGGATAAAACCACTGGAAATAGCAACTAATCCAAACTGGATTTAAAAAAGACCAAAATAAATCATATAACGATCTGTTGAATATTAAAGGAGAGATCTTAAGTAAGTTTGAGTTAGAAGAGAAAGGAATAAAATTGGACTGGTGGAATGAAATGCAAATAAGAACAAGATGATGAGAAGACCAAAAAAATAGGTTTTTATGAATAAGATATAAGTTTTGATAAAATATTTTTGATTGATGAGGGGAAGGATATAAAAAAAATGTACAATTTTCTCCTGGAGATAAGAATGGAGGACAAAATAGTTAAAGATGCAAAGGTGTGCTGGGCAAAAAATTTTGGATATAATATATTGATGGACGACTGGAAACAAATTTGGACTATACATATTAAGATAACTAAAGCAGTGTCTTTTAAAGAGAATTTATATAAAATGTTTTATAGATGGTATTTAACTCCAGAGAAATTAGCAAAAATGTATTCTGGGTCATCAAATAAGTGTTGGAAATGTAGAGGTTGAAGGAACCTTTTATCATATGTGGTGGACATGTGAAAAAGCAAAGAAATTCTGGAAAATGATACATAAATTCTTGCAAGAGATATTGAATTGTGTATTACCATTCAAACCAGAAATATTCCTCCTAAATATGACATCAGAAATTAAAGAACAATATAGAAAATACCTTATTGTACATATTGTTACAGCGGCAAGGATACTGTTTGCGCAAAATTGGAAATCTACAGATGTGCCAACTAGAGAAAATTTAATAGACAAAATTTATGAAATAGCAGAAATGGAAGTTTTAACAGAAACAATGAAAGAGAGAGATTTCAGTAGAGTAAGAAAATATTGGAAGCCTTTTTATGATTGGATAGATAATTTTAGTTAAACAATATTGAGTGTTTAGATAAATTTAAATTTTTATATTGGCAAATATGATAGCTTTAGTATTGAAGATTACTGTGTTTTTTTTTCAATCATTTGATTGCTTTTCTTTTTTTCTTTTTTCTTTTTGAATAATGCATGTTGTAATCTAGGGCCATATCCTTATGTGTAACCTGTGTAGTACCTGCCCAAAGTCTAACCCATTTTCCTCACCTGTATCTGTAATAAATGAATAAAATATTTAATAAAAAAAACCCAAACAAGCTGTTTTCTGCTATCCCTTCCCTCAGAATGTTAAATTGGAATGTAGCACTCTGAGTAACGAACTTCACGCTGCCTTTGTGGGTTCAAAGGTAACACTGGGAGGTATTTATTTCTTCAGATATTCCTCCTCTGCCTGATCCCTGTAGTGTGGGATAATGGTAGTGGATCCAAACTTCCAAGGTTTTTCCCTGTTCTGCTACTGATCCAGAAGCAGGAAGTGGTGTGTGCAAACTGCACACTCACCATTGGGCACTATTCCCCTTTATCAGTTGACCTTCTCAAAGGAGTCGCTTTCCCTGACAACTAGAATCTGGGGTCATCCCATAAAGCTGATTACCTCGAGATTCAAGACAAACAGCAGGAAGTCCTTCATCCCATAGCTCTTAGTCCATTTATGGGATTCACAGTCACCAGATGTGGTGGATGCCAATAAACTGGATGTCTTTAAAAGGAGATTAGAGAAACCCATGAGGACGCCAATCTATCAATGGCCACTAGCTATGTTGGGTATATGGGCCACAGGATGCAGTGCACACCCTGTTAGTACAGCTGCATCATTGCTGGAAAGTTGAATAGGATAGGATTGGGTCCTCAGTACCAGTTGTTTGGAGTGGGGGAAGAGTGAGAGAGAGAGAATTTTTTCCATGTTTGATTTGTAGGTCTTTGGTTGACCACTGTGAGAAAGAGATTGCTGAACTAGATGAGCCTTTGATCTGATGAGCAGGGTCCTTCTTATGCGGTTGTGTGACCACTCTAGATGTGTATGCTGTTGATCAGACTGGAACCAGGAAAACAAAGAAGCAAGCCACCAACAGTGCTAAAGAAGATTATTTTATTTGCAGAAAAAACTCTTGTTTCTTTTCATACCCAGTGAGTTTTGAGGACAACATGTTCTTTGTTAGAGGTAGCAGTTACTCCTTGTCCCCTGAATGACTAAAGAAACTGTCTCTGGGGTTGGCCATGGCCTCTATATCTTTCTTGTTTGAAGACTGGAGCCACCTTCCTTTTTTAACTGCTGACCAGAATGGGACCAACTGAGATCAGACAGCCAGTACTTTTAGAGGCCATTAATAGACCTGTAACCTAAACAGGCTGCTACCACTAATGCATTTTGGAACTGTTTTTCTTCTGTCACCTATATTCATCAATGGACAAGAATATGAACTCTGGATATTGCTTTTTCTAAGATCCAGGTCAAGCTGAAAACCCTGTCTTGTATCCAGCCTGCAACAAACCACCTAAACTTTTCATGAACTCAAGGACAAGAGGAGTGAGATTTCCCTGGCTGCAGTCAGGAATTTGTTGCATGGTGTAACTATGAGAAACTCTGGAGCTACATATATTCAAACACCAGCATTTGGATTTTCTCCAGACGGTACCTTCCTAACTTTTTACAGGGATGAGTAGGATTGATGTATCAATAGATTGCATGCATACTCAGGATGAAACATTAGCATACTAAAACAGGAACAATTAGCACTCTAGTACTACAGCGAATAAGAGGATTCCCTGGAAAGTTGCCTAGAATCTCAGGTACACATTTTGATTGGGAAGCTTCAGGTTGCCTTTTATGATCTACCTGAAGCAACAACTCACTGTGGATCAGAGGGTTGCAGCATGAAATGCTACATGAAACTCTGAACTACTGCAAGATTTCACATACAGGTAGATAATTGCACTTTTAGAACACAAGCCTATGAATGTCTACTCAGAAGCAAGTCCCTTTTTAGTCAGCACATATGGATTGTTTTGCAGTCTCTCTTTCTCCTCCCTTTCTAACAAAAAATCTTCCCCTTTCTTTTGTTGCAAGGTCAAAGCAAAGTTCAAAACCAAACTCAGTAGGCAAGAGTGGTGATCGTCTGCAAGCTTTATTTCCTTGCCAGCTACAGGCTTCTCGGGGACTCCTGTCCAAAATGAAGAGTGCAATGAGAGCTACGTGGGAGCTCTCAGAGCTCTCAGAGAAAAGCAATTTTCCAGTGTGAGCCTCTCCCTTATATCTGATTCTGGCTCCTTTGTCTGAGGAGTCTTGCATTTCTCATTGGCTGGTGTGTGACATCAGAAATGGGGGCTTTCTCAGGATTGGCCACTGATAATTTTACAAGCATTTGATTGGTTGGCTTCAAGTTACAAACTCCAGAAAAGGCAAAATGTACATTTGAGACATTGTTCTCAACAACCACTAGATGGCACTCTTTACTCATTTAGTACAGAACTGGTGTGCTTATCTCTGACCACCTATCTATCTTTTCAAATTCCTTTCTGTCTGGTCTCATTAATCACTGTATAAACTAAGCCTTTTGTCTTCCCTCTATTCTGTGTGTAATTCTCTTTATATGTGATCTGCATAGTGGTGTAATTTTATTTAATACAAGACAAACTAACTTCTTATTGTAAATAAGGATTTTAAGAAACCTTTCTCTTTATTTCAATTAAATATGACCCCTCCTGTCAGCTTTTTTCAGGGATGTTTGCTAATTAGGGGCTTTCTCATATTATCTTGTTCCTGTCCAGCTGTTTCTGCTGATGTCTGTCTTGGAAAATTCTATTTTAATTAGCAACAGATTTACTGTCTTTGCCCAGGCCTTCTTCCCCATTAAAATGTCTCTAACCTGTGTATAACCTCTAGTTTTATGTTCTTGGTGCCAAGAGATATCGGCTTCCTGATTAATTGGTGCAGGCGCATCCTGCTTCCTCCCTCCCTCCTAGTTCTCCATATGTTGTATCTAATCTCACTTTAAGTTGTATATTTTTCTAGTTCCAATTAGAGACCTTGAGTCTATAGTGTTGGAATGCTTTTCTTAAGATAAGAGTTCTAGTGTCTCCTTGTTAATTAACTTCTGCCAGACTTCTGCCTTCTCAAAGTTAGATTTGAATTACACTTTCAAACTTGTGGCTTTTAAGTAAAACTTAATAACTTTTCACTGTTCTGTGTATTTCTATACTATTATTTAACTTTCAATAACATCAGGCAATCAAGCTTTATTCTAATAGCTAATTTATATTGGTTACACTTAAGGCATTGGAAAATATTTGCAAACAAGCAAGCATTATAATCTCTTTGGAACTTCTATGAAACTTTGGTCTAAATAGCCCTTCCCAGTGTTTATCAAACTGTATTTGGTTTAAAAAGGAAAGCCTGAATGTTTTAAAATGCAATATTGCTTTTTCCCCTTTCAATTCTCTGCTTAAAAGCAACTTGAAGGTGGAATTTGCCTCTCTATTCAGAGACAATGCTTTATCTGATGCTTTAGTATAATGAATATACAAGCTGTAAATTTGATTCCAAGAGAAGCTTAAATCATTTGTCATACTAGCAATTAGCCTGAGATGAAAACTTCAGCTTCTTATACTCCCTTTTCCATGAAGCGTTTACTTTATCTAATGTCCTTGACAGCTTAGCAAGAAACATCCCTTGATTTACAGCCTGTCTCTGTTTCAGTTTCAGACTGAGACCAATAATGCTTTTTGGTTTTAAATTTAAACATATGATCATGCATAACAAATAAACATAACATTTTTCCTATTCCTTAAACATCTAAACTAATAACTAATTTAGCTATTAACACCCAGCATTAACATAGCACATAGCATTAACATTTGGTTCATTAAACTTGTAAACATTTGAACATTTTCTCTATTAAACTGCTAAAAGTATAAACTATAATGTGTTTGTGTTTATGAGCATGACATAATGGCTTATGGCTTTCATGGCCTTGCCTCACTTTCCCTATCTTAGCTAAGGGTCAAGGTTACAGAACAGTAACCCAACCCCTTTCTCCTCCATTGGTTAAATCCTATATTTTATTGTTTTTTATTGTTGGTGCACAAATACACTGACAGCACAACCTTATGCATGTCTACTCAAAAGCAAGACCAATTGAGTTCAGTGGGGCTTACTCCCAGGAAAGTGCACATAGGATTGCAGACTCAGTCACATGCATCCATTCACTGATTATGTCCATCATTTACTTTGGTAGGATATTCATGGTTACTTGCAAAAATCCCTTTCAATAGATCATATATTGCCTAAGTTGCTTTCTCCCCACTTCTAAAATTGTTGGTTTTTCCTGATGCTCGTCCACACTTAGGGCCCAATCCTATCCAACTTTCCAGCACCAATACAGCTTTAGTGCAGCCCTGAGGTAAAGGAACAAATGTTCCCTTACCTCAAGGAGGCTTCTAGGACTGCCACACCACCACAGGATGCAGTGCATGCCATGTTGGCATGGCTGCATCAGAGCTGGTATGTTGGATAGGATTGGGTCCCTTTCCAATCCATGGACAAAGGGTTCCCAGCCAACACCTTCAAGACCAGCCAACACCTTCAAGCCAACACCAGCCAACACCTTCAAGCCAAGAAAATCTCCCCAGCCAATTAGACAGAGAAGCCAAAAATCCTATTTGGTCTCAAACAGTGGATAGAGAGATTAAAGAAAAAAAAAACAACAAACTACTACTACTACTAGAGAGATAAACTAGATAAACTACTAGAGATAGTACTAGAGATAGTATTCTAGTATCTAGAGATAAATTACTAGAGAGATTAAAAAAATACTATTTGGTCTCAAGAGAGATGCTCTTTACACTCTCACATAACACCAGAACCAGGGGACATCCACTAAAATTGAGTGTTGGGAGAGTTAGGACAGACAAAAGAAAATATTTCTTTACTCAGCGTGTGGTTGGTCTGTGGAACTCCTTGCCATAGGATGTGGTGATGGCGTTTACGTCAGCTCAAGCTGCCTCCATTGCCCTGGCAGCTCCAATAAGTTGTGAGAGGGGTTGGGGCAAAATACTGACCACTTGCATGCCTTGTGGTCAGCCCCATATTCCAAAACGCAACTGTTAATTAAGATCTGAAGCCAAAACAGGGAAAACAATGGCCTCTTTTAAGAAAACATTTTACTGAAGAGACGACTGAACAGCAGTCGGTATCAGCAGTTCTCTTTGTTTTGACACCTTTTTTCCTCCTAGCCCTTCCGATGCAGCTTGTCGAAAGCTTTGTGGCACAGAGATTTTTACATGACTGTATTTCCATGACTGTTCTTTGGGCAAGTTATTTAAGATAATTTCTCAGAAGGCTTGCTTCCGTCTCAAAGCCTGCATCTCCGTTGCCTCCTCCTTGCTAGGCCAAGGATGTCTTCATTATTTATTAGTTTTCTGCATGACTGTCAAGGCATCTCAACTCCTTTGGAATGAGTGATGACTGCAGACAGTGACAATTAGGATTCCCAGCACGCTTCTTTCTTTGGACTTGTTTGATATAATGGCTTGTATTTTTTTTCCCCTGCATTTACTGTGGAATTCCTCCTATATTTCAGTTCACTAATTGCTAGGGCATGCTAATGCTGCAGACTTTCCCTTTGACTGAAGGAGAACATTTGGCACAAAGAAACAAACCAGGCAGGAAAATGACTGGGTCCTGGCTGCAGCAGACATTGTTTAATTTGGCTCTCTGAGGTCTGCTGCAAATCCCTTCTCATTCAATGCCATTGTAAAGATTACCAGCCTAGAAACAAGCTAGCGGAGAAACAAAATTTCATTTCTGGTTATTTAGCTCTTTACACAAAGGATGACATGCGCTTTCCCGAGCATCTACTTTTGCCCGGGTAGGTAGCTGTTAAGTCGGTGGCTTTATCTAAGCCTCTTTGATCTGACAGCTTAATAATATCGATTATATTAAAAACACACCTGTGAGAACCATATAGGCTTTCAGGTGAGCAGAATCAAAGAGCCAAACAAAACTGCCCCGCTATTCATTAAGCTGAAAGTTGAGATGAAATTAGCAGACCGCCTTCTATCGACAGAGTCTCCATCACGCTTTTCAAAAGAAGGGGGGCCATTCTGCTTCTGTACCTGGATTCTCCTGTTTGAATTTCAGATCTGTCTGTATTGATTCAGAAATGCATTGCCTTCCTGTAATATGACACTACCATCTGACATATTCAGTTCATCCTTCTGGGTTATCATTCCCCTTGACAAAATTGTTTGGACAAATTATTGATAGGCTGAGTAAACCCAACTGGCCATCATCTTCTCTGACTCATGGAAAAGTCTGATAATCTTGATCAGAACAATGCTTTGAGCTGGAGGGTAGATGGAGAATTTAATTTGTTTGTTTTTCTCTGCCGGGCTTCTAAGGCAAAACTGGTATTAATACACTGGCTCCACATATATGTTTTATTTGGTGTTACATTACAGTTAGAATATTGCAAGTTGGAGAAATTCCAATTCTGAACCAGGTAATTGTGAACTTCAGCAATATCATTCGCAGCAATAGATCAATTTTTGCAAAACAAAGATGTATTTATCAGTTTGTCATTTCCGTATAGCAGGATTTTGAGGCGTGGCGCTCTGATCCACGGAGAACCTGATTAACAGCCCAGTTCTATGAGCTGCCCTATGACAGTGGGACAGAGTCCCTGTGTCATAAACGGCTTTGCGATGTTCTGCACAGTGCGCCATGAGTGGGCCATTTTGAACCAATGCCACAAAGTGGAGGCAGCATTGGAGGGGCATAGCCACAGCCATTGAACTGGGCTGGTGCTGGTACATTGGTGCAGGTGTATGTTTTGTAGGTGGAGAAGGGGAGGGGCTGTTACTGGGTGGATTGGGGAAGGGCAAGAGATGGGGATCAGGCTGCAGTGGATGAATCTGGGTGGCAAATATGCATGTTGAATTCAATCTCCCTCCCCCCCCCCCGGTTCGGTCCACATTACCTACCTACTCTCCTCAGACTCATGACAGATATAAAGGAGACCCATAGGAGATTTGGAAGGCGTACCCTAAGGAAAAGGAACAAAAATTTCTTTATCTAGAGGAGACCTCTTAGTTACCCCTCACCACCAAAAGGTGTGGTGTGTCTCCATGGTGTGGATATTGGTGTTAGTGGCAGGGAATAGGATTGGGACATCAGGTGAAGACTGGGATTGTTGCAGGTTGAGCAATGATAAAGGTGGACACCAGGAGGTTTCAAGGAAAACAAGCTTTATTTTCTCAGCCGGCTGCTGGTCACAGAGGAATCATTTCCAAAGTCTGTGACCCCGATTCTCTAGGGGCTCTGAGTTGATATACAAACAAACTTTCATTGTAAAGCATTGGCTGGACTTCTGATTCCAGGTTGATTCCAGGTTAGGAGAAGGATTCTAAGAAGGTGACCTCTAACGTAGAATCTTGGCCATACTTGTCTGGTTATCCAGTAGCTCCAGAATTCAAGATGAATTTATACCAGCAGTTCTTTATTCTGTAGAGAAAATAGAGCTATTGCTTATAAACATTCTTAACACTGCTTGTCATAGAATGCCCCACATCAATGACATGCTATTTTGTTTTTGTTCGTTATGCCAGTTTCAGGAAATCTGGGCTGCTAAATTGGTAGATTCTGCTAAGTGTGGCTTGAAGCAGTTCTTCTGTCTCAAGAGCTTTATGAGGTCACCAGGGTGTGGATGCTAGCAATAGGGTTATTTCATTAGTCCATCTTAGGCACTACTCACTGAACTGCATCCAAGGCTGCATGAAACTAAAGAAGAGGAATGGGAGGGGAGAGGAGGAGTTAGTGCCATTACTCATTGCTTATCCTGATGCTGTTGTAGCAAAAAAGTCTTCTGGTTAGTCCTTTCTGGTTTGAGAACTGGGATGGCTTGACTAGAATTAAAAGTTAGCATTATCAAGGACAGCTGTTGCTCCCAAGGCTTATCTGCATAAATAGAATTAGAAACTAAGTAAGTGCTTGGAAGAGGCGTGGAGAAGGGACTTGTCTTGACAATATGCTAACACTTTGCCACTGTGTAACACTATGCCAAGACATTCACAATATGAGGTGCAGAGGATGTCTTCCTTCCCTTCCCTTGGGAATAGAAAGAAGGAGGGATCGGTAGTGTAGCAAGCAGGGGTGGGGGCAAGGGCAGGAGCAGTCCACCTCCTGTGTAATGCCCTGGGAGATGATGGGCACACTACCCGAGCTCCTGCTGAGCAGAAGCCTGTGTTGCATTTGGTAGCAGATGGGACCTCCCCCTACTCTCCGAAGAGCCATAAATGGAAGCTTCGGAAGCCCTTTGGTGGTGGCATGATAACATGATGACCTCATTGCGTCACTGCTGAACCACTTCCGGGTGCCACATGCCACTTCAGGTGTGTAAGGGAGTGTCACCAGTGCAGGAGGGTGACACTCACCTTGGGAGGTGTTTGGAGGGTCTGCGCTCTCATTGCCACATTGTAAAGGGCCAACGTCCTCATAAACTAACAGTTTAAAGGAATGAATCTGCAGCAGGATCCATTCTGTTCTCTTGGCAGAGCTGTGTGCTTTAGGAGAGTGACTGGAATGCAGTCTTGATTGCTTAGGATCACCCCTGAGACACCAGTCCGAAAGGCAATGCTTTTGTTCTGATTTGGTTACATATACTTTCAAAGACAGTATCAGACTTGCTGAATGCTCTTTCACAGTGGCAGTACTGGGCCCTGGGACAAAACACTGAACTGGACCCCTCATAGTGCTCCCCGCCCACCCTAGGTACATTGAACATTGAGTGCTACTGCTGCCACTGGCACTGAGGCTTCAGGGATTAGCCTGGTCAGGGCCAATCTGATCAACATGCGACTCAACTCCTGGCGCTGATTGGAGTTGGAATCACTCTAAGAAGTAGCAGAAGAACAAATGGGTCTCAAAGCAATTGCAGCTGTGAACTGTTCTGGGGGAAAAAAATGGTTAAATAGATGAGAACTGCTTTTCAGGGACCTCCACCATCCTGAAAACACAATGGAATTAGTACCCTGAATTCATGTTGAGTAATTATGGCCTAGCAACAGGGGTTTACACTTTTTAGCTGGATTTGGTAGCCAGCCGAATCATGAGCCTGGCAGGGACTTACTTAATATTGCACTATGTTCAAGAGGTTTGCAGATCCTGTCCTTCTTTCCAGGTCTGAGCAAGGGAAGAGGAGTGAAAGTGTCACCATTGTGTGCTGACTCTTACTCAGCCATGAGAAGTTTTGCTCTTTTCTGAGTATCTCAGAAGCTAAGCATGTTTGAGTCTTTCCTTTCCTAGATCATCCTAGGGGGACATCTATGTGTGCCAGGAGGAAAGAGATGCTTAACAGTGGGGAGTGTATTAGTGAACCCTTGTTCACTTGTCTACATACTGCCTTCTGCTATGAAACTTGGGGTGGCTTAGGTGGGATTCCCTATTAGGAGATTTCCCATCTTGGCGCCAACCAGACAAGCCTTGCATTACTTCAGACGTTGACTGTATCATCTGCCCACAGACTATGCGCTAGGAGGACCTTGGCTGATGTTGCAACATCCCTTGATTTGCTATAGAAATAAGAATGAAGGTAAACTAGTTTCCTTTGAGAAATACTTTTCATGCTCTAAGGCCTAGAAAGCAGACTTGTATGCTATCGTGTTTATCCCTAGGGTGCCGCAACCCTTATTTTTCATGTTTGGCAATGAAAGAAATCAGATACTGAGGCAAATGTAATGAGTTGCTAGAAATTGCACATCTACATGGGCTTGCAAAGCATAAAGCATCAAGATACTGTAAGTGTTCATGCATATCTCTGATCTTTAACAAGGGAAATTGTTGCCATGCTCTGTGAATTGTACTTTTAAATTTGCCAAGGAGTAGATAGAAAGTAATTAACTTGGCCTGAGGCATGCACTTTCCACAGGAGCTAGACTGTCAAAAAGGGCATTTAAAACACACACATCTATATGCGCTTATTTGATGGGGTTTTTGCTTGCTTGTTTCTTTGTATTCTTTCTCATATAATTGTGTTTGTCTACAGATATGTGGCATTTAGGCCTGGTTCAATTATTGGCATGCTTTCAAGCTCTCACCTGCAAGATTGTATAGAGGCTATTGTCTGGATTGTTACCTGATGGGGACTGTATAACTTCATTGATTGGAGGACTGGCCAATCATGTATTGGTGAACAGGGCATGGTTCAATGGTAGAGCACCTGCTTTGCATGCAGAAGGTCCCAGGTTCAATCACTGGTATCCCCAAGTAGGGCTAAGAAAAATCCCTATCAAAAACCCCAGAGAGCCACTGCCAATCAGTGTAGGCAATACTGAGCTAGATGGTCTAGTAGGATATGGCAGCTTTACATTTCCTCTGAAATAAAAGTCTCTAAAAATATAAAGCAATATTAATTCATTGATTTAACTGTGGTTTTTTTAAAGGCAGTAGCAAAAACAGAGAGCTAGTGTGGCCCAGTCCTATCTCCCACCACTATCGCCAATGCAAACTTTATCCTGGTGGGGGACAATCAGTAGGTCTGCTTGAGGCAAGCCCCCTGATTATTTTGTGACTCTCCTTGGACCTGCACCACTCTGTAGCACATGTAAGACCAAGGAGTAAAAAAAGGAAGGCTCAGGCAGAGGGATGGGGATAGGATCCTAGTGCATGCAAAGGATTGGGCTGTGTGATTTCCAAATCAAGAATGCTTAGATAAAGAATCCAGCAACTCTGATTTAAAAGCTCAATTAAATAACATCATATATTTAATCATCTGTTGCCCAGGATAGCATGTATTTCTAACCATGAGCATCTTACAGGGAAAATAAGTGTGATAGGCACTGAAATTGCCACTGATTACTGAACCAATGAAAAACGATTTCCAGTCAGATTCCGTTTTCCTGGGTCTTGCGCTGAAAGAAAAAAAACAACAGTGACTATCTGAACGAAGAGAAGAGAACCAAGCAACTTTTGTAAATATTTATAAAGCATTGTTTTCTACTTCAGAACTTGCTGAAATACAGTCATGCAGGGATGCAGACTGGCATCCCTGTCGTCAAGCAGGGCTTGACGCTATATGAAGCCTCCAAAGGTGAGAGGAAGCTCTGCTCCCCTTGCCTCCAGGGGCTTTTCCTAGCCTCCCTCACTTCCCTAGCCTTCCTAGCCTTCCTAGTGTCTGTGCACGGCCTCTGGGAGGCACAGCATGCCAGATTTGTGCAAGAAATGCAACTTCTGGTTTCTTCTGGGAAACTGGAAATTGTGTCTCTCGCACGATTGGGGCATTCTGAGTCTTGCAGAGGCTCAGAAAAGCCTCCAGAGGTGAGGGGAACAGAGCTCCCCTTAGCTTCAGAGGCAAGGGGGGTACAACCTCCTGACCAGTGGCAGCTGTTGCGTATGCAACCTGTCGCTGGCCAGAAGGCCATTAAGTGGCACACACCTGTAGCACACAGAGCAGCAGTTCTCTCTTTGGCCATGGAACCAGGTGAACTTTCAAAGGAAGTACTTAGATGCCGTGCTGTTTTGACTATCTAGTACATCTTAACCACAGGCAGAGAAGTTCTCATCTCTGTTCCTCTCATATCCTGGAGTTTCATTAGTTTGTTCATGTATCCAGCATCCCCTCTTAGCAACTCCTCAGAGGGTTCTTTTCCTAAACATATTAATATGTCTTCATAATGGATAGCCATCTATCACTCTCTGTACTTAACAACATTCACTTTTCCTTAGTCATATTATTGATCAGTATTCAATGTATGGTTGAAATTCAGGATCCTTGTCAAATAGACAATAACTGTCATTGAGCAGTACCTAAACTAATGCTGAATGTCAAATGTCAAATATTAAACAGCTCAGGTAGAAAGACATTCACTTCAGTGCAGAGGTGATTTTTCATTACCTTACATTTGTCCCACACTACTTTGGGGTCTTATATGAGTTTACTTGAGGGTTGTATGTGGATGTGAATCTATCTCTACAAAACATGATGAAATGAAATACAAATAACCCAAATACCTGAGAGTTTCATTCATTTGAATGATTGGTCAACTGTACTCTGTAACCTAAGAGTCAGTGCGGACATACAAGGCAGGACATTGTCCTTCACACAATCCCATATCCTACAACATACCTTTTCCATTTATTCCTTTGTACCGTAAGCTTATCATGTTTTGTTTATAGAACACCATCAATCTGCATGGGGCTTTACCAAGTATTAGTGGGCAAGTTCCTGTCCACACAGAAATTACAGAGTAACATTCACCACAGAAAGCAACAGTTGAAAGAAAGGGAAAGGGAAGCAAAAGCAGATAATTGAAGGATATTTGGGCCCAATCCTATCCAATTTTCTAGTGCTGATGCAGCACAATGCAGCCCTGACGTAAGGGAACAGATATTTTCTTACCTTGAGAAGACCTCCGTGACTCGCCCACCATCAATTAACCCCTGCTAATTGGGTAAGAGGCACTTTTTCAAGTGGGTGCTCCTTTTTTTAGCAGGGGGAGAGTAACTGGCCCACCTCACCCCAGCACTGTCTGTTCTAGTGGCTGTCTGCTGGTATTCATTTGCATCTTTTTAGATTGTGAGCCCTTTTGGGACAGGGAGCCATTTAGTTATTAAGCCGCTTTGTGAACATTTAGTTGAAAAGCGGTATATAAATACTGTTGTTGTTGTTATTGTTGTTATTATTATCACCACCACAGAATGCAGTACATGCCCTGTTGGCATGTCTGCATCAGCACTGGAACATTGGATAGGATTGGACCTTTACAGCCCAAGCCTATGCCTGTCTATTCAGAAGTAAGTCCCATTATAGTCAATGAAGCTTACTCCCAGGAAAGTGTGGATAGGATTGCAGCCTTAGGGTGTAATCTGACTGCACTGGAACAGGAAAGCCAAGAGACTTGCACTGTATCCAGCACAGGATAGGGGCCCAAGGCGGCTTAGCCAGAGGCAAGGGGAAACATTTCCCCTTACCTCTGGGTAAGATGCCTTCTTCCCTATGGGTCTCCTTGGACTTGTGCCACCTCCTGAAGTGGCGCAAGTCCAAGGAGACCGGAGTGTCTTGAAGCCGCTCCAAGCTCCCCAGGAACTTCCCCAGGATCCATAAGTGCTGGATCCCAGCCCCGCCTCCTGCTCCCCCCCTCCTGCCCCCGGGGGCCACCCACTGCCCACCCTCCCTCCCACCTCCCTCCCATCTGGTCGACCCAGCTGGGCTGACACAAGCCTTGGTGAAGAAGCCGCTGTGGAGGCTGGATTCAGCCTCTGTGTGTCGGCACACCTTTGTGCGCCGATGTGGCTTACTCCAGAGGAGGTGCAAACATGCCTTACAGCATGTTTGCGACCCTCCTGGGCCAACACAAGGGACTTGCATTAGCCCAAGTGAAGGGCAGGATTGTGCCCTTAGTGTGTTTAAGTTACAGATACATAGTTTTAATTATGGGTGAATATTGTGACTAAGGAGTTGGAGAAAAGCCTTCATAGGGAGAAAAACCTGAGATGATTGTGAAGGATATGTAGTTGTACAGCCTTGAAATTGTAGCAAGGAATTTGTGTCTGATTGAAATACTTATACAGAGGGGTAGTGGCACAGACTACTTTTAAGCCTTACAGTTCAGGACACCTCTAGAAAGCTGCTGTGCTGTGGTAAGGCATAATCTAGACATGTAATGGATGAATAGTACTTTATGACATGGTCACAGCAGGTAATAGATTGTGGAGGGTAGCAGCTTGTGCACTAAAGACAACTCCAGCAGTGTTTAAGTGGCAACCGTATAGCACTGTTCCAACGAATATACCTTCTTCAAAAAATTTCCAGTCCAGAGTAGTTAGTAAGATGAGGATTTTGGCAAATTCATCAGGCACCTAAGGCTGCAAACCTATGTTAGAAACATCCTTCTCCCCCCCCCCCCCGCAACATGTGTGCAGTCTATCCTCCCTCTGGCTGGCATTTCTAGGAGCTAGACAGAACGTAGCTTTGGAAGGGGGTTGTGTCATGCTGAACTCTTAGGAGAGGTCACACCATTAAGGGGAACAGAAGGCTGCAGCACTGAGGCCCATCTGTGTGCTCCCTTTCCTCTAAAGCAGGGGTGCTCACACTTTTTTGGCTCGAGAGCTACTTTGAAACTCAGCAAGGCCCGGAGATCTACCAGAGTTTTTTTTACAATGTTTGCGCCATCATAACATATAACATTGATGTGTAGAATGTATGTTGGTGTACATTCATACATTGAATGAGCCCTTGAGCCCCACTGAGTATAACAGGACTTACTCCTGAGTAGACATGCCTAGGATTAGGCTGTGAGGCTGCAATCCTAGCCACACTTACCTGGGAGTAAGCCCCATTGAGTACAATGGGTCTTACTCCCGGCGTTTCCTCCCAGAGGCACCTGAAGGGGGGGGGTCGGCACGCCGTGATCTACTTATTTTGTCTCGCGATCTACCGGTAGATCGTGATCCACCTATTGAGCACCCCTGCTCTAAAGTCTTGCAAATTGTCCCATCCTGATAGAATTTTGTTATAAGCACAAGCAGTGGCGTCACTAGGATTCACGTCACCCAGTGCGGGAGGCCTGCGTGTCACCCCATGCAGTGGGCGGGGCAACACCCCAGGTGGTGGGCGTGGTGATGTACCATCGCCCTGCCCCCACTGGTTTTTTGGCAGTACCTTTGATAGAACACAGATATTTCAATGTGGGTTGTTTCATTGGATTCTGCATGAAATTACGCATAGATTGATGTATAACATGATGGACTTATTCCTCCAAACTCTGATTTTAGTGATTTTGAAAACTTGTCAAGTCTCACACACACACACCATGTCAACTTACTAACACCTTATTGCAGCAGTTCTCATACTTTTAGCACTGGGACCCACTTTTTAGAATGACAATCTGTCCAGGACCCATTGGAAGTGATGTCATGGCAAGAAGTGACATCATCAAGCAAATTAAAATAAATAATTAGAAATAGTTAAATTAAAATGAAAGAAATAATTAAATAAGGGGGAGCTATCCCTGTTCCACCAAGTGAGTTTTCTCTGTAGTCTGCCTGCAATAACACCTCCCCCCCCAAAAGAATCAGTGAGATCTTCAGCTCTCCGCAGTGCCCAGTTTAAAGTTCTTCTATTTCAAGCACATCAATACAAAGACCCACCTGGCTTTACAAGTCTGAGAGCCCAATACTATACCTGTCTACTCAGAAGTAAGTCCCATTAGAGTCAGTTGGGCTTACTCCCAACTGTGTGGGTAGGATTGGGCTGTGAGGGAAACTGCAAGTGCAAAATAGAAAACATTCCCCTTACCAGTTCAAGCCTCTTTGTTGGTCCTTTCTAGTGGGGGGGGGGGAGGCTGCCTTCTGGGGCTTTTGTTGCACTCCAGTCCCATCAGATCAGGACCCTTCTGGTGTCCTCACATTCCCCTTTGCCTGGCCTGACCACCAGCCAAGGCACGTCTGCCTACTTGCGAGTAAATGCTACGTGAGGCTGCTTCGCTTTCCATATGGCTCCATACACTTGCAGCTGGGGGGGAGGGACCTCCTCCTCGGGTGTTTTTGGGGGCTGCATTTATTGGATCAGGACCATTCTCAGCCTGCCCTTTTTGACGGAGCAAGGCAAGGTTGCCTACTCATGAGTAAACGCAGCCATGTGGCTTCCTTTCCTTTCCCATAGAGCTGAATACACTCGCAGGTGGGAGGGGGAACCTCCTTCTCGGGTGTTTTTGGGGGGCTGCACTCATTGGATCAGGACCATTCTGAAGTCCTTGGAGTCCTCTCAGCCTGCCCTTTCCGATGGACTAAAGCAAGTGCGCCTACTCATGAGTAAATGTGGCCACGTGGTTTTGCTTGCTTTCCATAGGGCTGGATAGGGACCTCCTTCTTGGTTTTTTTTTTTTTTTTTGGGTGGGCTGCATTTACTGGATTGGAACCATTCTGGTGTTGTTGGATTCCTCTCAGCCTGCCCTTTCTGACGCACTATGGCAAGTATGCCTACTTGCGATTAAAAGCACGATACAGCTCACTTTCACTTTCCATATGGCTCCATGCATTTTTCCTTTCTGGTTTTTTGGCCATAACTTTGAAGGAAAAGAGTGATCTCAATGAGTGATCTCAATGAGTGATCTCAATGGGTTTTTTTTGTTTTCCACTGGACATTCCACATCCATTGGTGTATGGTACAACGTAGTAGCTCCTAACGGCGCGATTTTAGCACGTCACCCCCCAGGGCGTGTCACCCGGTGTGGCCCGCACCCTCCGCACCCCCTAGTGACACCACTGAGCACAAGTCCTGCTGCCTAATAAATTAATTTTGAGGAACTCTGAGGTTGTTTGTGCCACTCACTCATGTCAACAATCCCAAAACTGTTGAGTACTGTTGAATTTGACTTTTAGCTCTAAAAGTATTGCTAATTCCCTCAATTGGGTTCAGTTTGAATTATTGTATATGCATGCATGACATGTGTAGGAAGACACCTGTGCATGTGAATCAACAGTGTTGACAACACCTATACACACTTACACATTGAATTCAGTGGAGCTTACTTCAGTGAGCGTACATGCATGTGATTGCATGGTTAGAAATATGTTAGCGAAGGAGAACGTTCCACTGCTTAAAATCAATCTGATCAAATTTGTCCTAAGAAAGCACCCTGAAATTTCTGAACCATTTCACGGAGCTACATTTCAAAAGGGAGATCCCACTGATCTCTAAAAGCAGGGTTTTAATATGATTCATTTGTATTTAACTATAACCACAGGAAATCAAAGAATGGGAACAATAAATGAGGGGGAAATTGGGAACATTATTCAGATGACAGCTCCATTTCATATGTTATTGGCCTCTCTTGGCAATGCAAAAAAAAATATTAATCATTTAAAATGCCCCTTTTTCAACTATTCAAAGTTAGAAAGTCAAAAGAGGGCTCAGAAGCGTACCTTTTAATTGCCAGCATTGTTGACTTTTTAAAAGTATTCCATTGTGACAACGTTACAAAGGTAGATTTGATTTTTTTTTCTCTTTTCCTCTTATGTTCTTCCTACCCAAACTCCCTTCGGTGATGTATTGTTATAAAAGTAACCTTAAAAAAAAAGTCTAGAGTGTTAAACATTTTGTAAGATACTACAGAGCAAATAACTAACTTGAATTGCTTTTGGAAATCTCCTTAAGAAGGAAAATAAAATCAATGAAAGGGTCCCCTAAGGGATCATTTTTTTTTTTTTTGTCGGTGAAAGAATTTGCAAAATTATTTTTAGATTAATAGGAAAAGGATTAGGATGCATTTTTATGAGGCAGCCTGATAGAATTTTTGAGAAATACATTCATATTTGGATGGCAATGGCAGTTAAATCAATTGCTGCAATTTGGAGTGTTATGAGCAGTGGCCAAATCTACCCTCGGAGAAATAACACATGCCTCCCCCCGCCCCCATTTGCCGACCTAAAGCCAAGAGAGGTATGTGGAGAATGTGGAGGACTTATGGACAGTCCACATGGAAAATGGAAGGATGTTTCTCACTTTCCAACCCCTCATCAAAATGGCAAAACTGAGTTTAATGCAGTTATAAGACAGCCAGGCTTGGCTATGGCTCTCAGTTGCATGTACAGTCAGTGGCAAATCTGGGCTTGTGTTCCATGTACAAAATGACCTTTGGAGTTCTTTCAAACCTCTGAAGAAGATACCCTGATTTTCTTTCTGCTTTTTCTCCTTGCAGAATAGATAGAAAATAATGGGCTTTCAATAATTTTGGATAGTAATACCTCAAAGCTATCTGTGTGGTACACTGGTAGACCCTGAGGTCTGCCAACATGCTGTGCAGTTCACTATTGTGGCAATCTTTTCATTGGTCTGCCAAGTACTACTGTCGGTGCAAGCCCCCAGAAACTGCACAATGTCAACCACACCCCACAGAGCAGCTGCTAACAGTTCTGCTAATAGGGGATCTGGATTGTGGTGGGTGGGGATCAGTGCCAGGGCAAAAGTGGGGCAGGGCAGATATTTGCAGCACTGTCCCTGGCCTGCCAAGCTCCCTTCCACAGAAGGGAGAGATCTAGGCCAGTAAAAGAGCTGGCTAGAAGAGATCTAGGCCAGTAAAGATCTAGGCTAGAAGAGATCTAGGCCAGTAAAAGAGCTAGCATAGATCTGAAGAGGACCATAGGGACCAGGCATTGGCCATAAAGGGTAAGTAAATTATTTCTTTATTTATCTTTCCCAGATAAGATCCCAGCCAGATGCAGCAGTGGCCCAGCACCCTACACACCAATAAGATTGGGCTGCAAGGAGATTAGTAGATTTAAACACAGGCTTTTAATCCTTAGCAACTGGGTCAACAGACCTGGCTCAACTCAAAAGAGAAAACAAGCTTGATCATATTCCTTTATTTCATTAGAAATACCTACCAAAATCACAAATCTACTTAAGTATATGTCATGCTCTTAGAATTCTTTATTTATGCAAAAATCAGGTTTGGTTGTTGGGTACAGACAAACATTGCTGTGCACAGTTATGTTGGGCTGGACTGAAATTAAGTAGTAAAGTTGCCAAACATAGAGATTACACCCAGATGTCCTCTCTTGCCTTGTATCTGAATCAGTACACAGCACACAGTTAAACATGTTCAAACCTGCTGGTTTCAATGGGTTTTATGTGCTTAACTCCATGTTGGATTGTGGTTCTGGCATAGCACCTAAGGCTGTAAGCCTCAAACTGACAATTACTTCAGGGTCATGCTGCGCTTTGTATAAAAGATGGAACATGAGAATTCTGGCTAGCATTTTTGTCCATGCCACAAAACAGAATAACAAAAACAGAAAACACATTAAACAGAAATGTGTTTATATTATACTTAGATGGTTAATTTCACTGAAATGGACAGTGAGGGGGGAACTGCATATTAGAAGACACAGGCTACCCCAGAGTTGGACAGGCAGTCAGAATTCTTTGTCATAGGCAGGAACCCTCCCCACATACAGAGTTTGCTTTAGACAAGCAGAAAACTGTAGAACCTAGGAACATCTAGGAGGTATGGCTAGCTGATGCATTTTGTTTTGCAATAGGCATCCATAAGGAGAGGATGATTTGGGCCAGGGATACAGTGCTGGGAGAGGTGGTGTCTAACCTATGGTTCCAGTTCAAACGATTTGCCTCCAAAACTACTATTAGCCACAGAAGGAATAAACATACAAAATGAAAGCACCGGGGGCAATTTGGACCAGGGACTCTGCGCAGTGAAAATGGCTAGACCCCTTCTCTCCCAGCACCACAGTCCCAAAACAAATTGCACTCTCATGGCTGCTTAAAGAAAATTAAAGGGCATTGTGACATGCTCTTCTGCATTTCCTGCATCACATTGACCCTTTTATTTTAGATGGTCTCAGGAAGATGGTGCTTGGTTGCTCAACCACTAAGGACAACATTAGAAGTAAGGGCTTGAAATGACAGAGAGGTAGATTTCAATTAAACACTTAAAAGAAAGCCTCCTCTTAGTGTTGTTCAGCAACAAAGAGGTTGTAAGAGACAAGGAGATTTTTAAAAGAATGCTGGATGAAAACTCATCAGGGATGTTTCAGATACAGAGCAAATTGCCTTGGGTTTGGACTGCAATACACACTTCATTTGGTCCATTCCAATGATTTTATAGTTACCATGCACTCCCCAAATAAATACAGCCGACAACGGGTATGGAATTAAAATGGGCCACTTTTATTAAAATACCAAACATTGCAACAGGGCAACAACAGGGGTTAAACAAACCCATCCCAAGTGCAGGGTTCTAGGTGGGGGAAACGGCCCTAGCTGTCTACATCCCCCAGTCTCGTAGGGCGTCCACCCAACTCCAGACATAACTCAATTGTTATTAAGCCTGCCTCTCAATGTTGCCCGAAGAGGGTAAGTCAGCAGAACTGCTATGCCTTCAGGTCACCCCTGCAAGGTGCCCAAGTTTGGACAAGGGGCTAGCCAGCCTGCCTCCTCGAGCCGGTCAGGCATCAGGGAGCGGTTCTGGTTCACCCCACGTCCATTGCTGACTTAGACTGGACACCGAGAATGTCTTCTGCCTACCCACCCCACACTTCTTCCGCCAGTGACCAGGGTGTTAAATACATATATCAAGAACCCAAACCCAATCCACAGCCAGTCTGGGGTAGGCGAAAAAACCGCCATCTTATAGCCAATTTAGATGGTTATTAAAAATTCATACCCGGCCCTTATAGAGTTACCAGCTAATCCCAGACTAGCTATAGGGCAGGCAGGGCGGGGGTCACTTGTCAGGAGCGGACTGAGCAACCCCTTGCGCACGTGCACCTGGGCTGTTCTCCCATCCCACCTCCTTCAACCAGCCAGCCAATAAGCTGGCAGCAAACCCCTGCTGCTGGCCGATAGGGGGGAAAGCCTGGCAATCACTGCCAGCACACCAGGGAGGCGCACTAACAGCCCTTCTAAAATGAGGAATATTTCTGGAATATCTGGATTGTTGCCTTCCAATACAGTCCTGATTCTACTGATGCCCTGGCAACATTGCCATCAAAGTTTTCATGTATCAGTGTACTATAATGTGCTGATTTGTTATGCCATATTAAGGCTTGTGTGTGTGTGTGTGTGTGTGTGTTTGTGTGTGTGTGTGTGTGTGTGAGAGAGAGAGAGAGAGAGAGAGAGAGAGATTTTATAATCCATGTTTGATTTTTGGAGGAAAGTGAACCAAAAATGAAACAAATACTTAAAACCAACAGGCTTCTGATCATTTTGACAAGGAGAAACCAGATAAGTCCTGCACTGTCTTTCATCACATAGGTAACATAGATGCAGCAAGTAATTCTTGTGTGTATCCAGTTGCTTTTTCTTGAGCTAGTCCATAACCTTTAGGAAGTACTATACTAGGAAGCATTTTTATAAAGCTGCCAGCTTACATTCAATGCAGCTACCTGTTATGGCAGAGGAGTACAATCTTTGAAAGTCAACAAAATTGACTTGTGGGGGGGGGGGAGACAACATCCTCTCTCAGTAATGAGGAGGTTTCTGAGCAGAAGTCTTTTTTTTTTTTTTTTTTAAGTAGTTGTTTCTAGAAATGTAAGTTGGTCACCTTCACAAATACCTTCAGCATATTGGCAACCTTCAGTCTCGAAAGACTATGGTATCGCGCTCTGAAAGGTGGTTCTGGCACAGCGTCTAGTGTGGCTGAAAAGGCCAATCCGGGAGTGACAATCCCTTCCACACCGGGAGCAAGTGCAGTCTGTCCCTGGTCTGTCTCCCTGGCTATGGGCCTTCCTTCTTTGCCTCTTAGCCTCAGACTGTTGGCAAAGTGTCTCTTCAAACTGGGAAAGGCCATGCTGCACAGCCTGCCTCCAAGCGGGCCGCTCAGAGGCCAGGGTTTCCCACTTGTTGAGGTCCATCCCTAAGGCCTTCAGATCCCTCTTGCAGATGTCCTTGTATCGCAGCTGTGGTCTACCTGTAGGGCGCTTTCCTTGCACGAGTTCTCCATAGAGGAGATCCTTTGGGATCCGGCCATCATCCATTCTCACGACATGACCAAGCCAACGCAGGCGTCTCTGTTTCAGCAGTGAATACATGCTAGGGATTCCAGCACGTTCCAGGACTGTGTTGCTTGGAACTTTGTCCTGCCAGGTGATGCCGAGGATGCGTCGGAGGCAGCGCATGTGGAAAGCGCTCAGTTTCCTCTCCTGTTGTGGGCGAAGAGTCCATGACTCGCTGCAGTACAGAAGTGTACTCAGGACGCAAGCTCTGTAGACCTGGATCTTGGTATGTTCCGTCAGCTTCTTGTTGGACCAGACTCTCTTTGTGAGTCTGGAAAACGTGGTAGCTGCTTTACCGATGCGCCTGTTTAGCTCGGCATCGAGAGAATGAGTGTCGGAGATCGTTGAGCCAAGGTACACAAAGTCATGGACAACCTCCAGTTCATGCTCAGAGATTGTAATGCAGGGAGGTGAGTCCACATCCTGAACCATGACCTGTGTTTTCTTCAGGCTGATTGTCAGTCCAAAATCTTGGCAGGCCTTGCTAAAACGATCCATGAGCTGCTGGAGATCTTTGGCAGAGTGGGTAGTGACAGCTGCATCGTCGGCAAAGAGGAAGTCACGCATACATTTCAGCTGGACTTTGGATTTTGCTCTCAGTCTGGAGAGGTTGAAGAGCTTTCCGTCTGATCTGGTCCGGAGATAGATGCCTTCTGTTGCAGTTCCAAAGGCCTGCTTCAGCAGGACAGCGAAGAAAATCCCAAACAAGGTTGGTGCAAGAACACAGCCCTGCTTCACTCCGCTTCGGATGTCAAAAGGGTCTGATGTGGAGCCATCGAAGACAACAGTGCCCTTCATGTCCTTGTGGAAGGATCTGATGATGCTGAGGAGCCTGGGTGGACATCCAATCTTGGGGAGAATCTTGAAGAGGCCGTCTCTGCTGACCAGGTCGAAAGCCTTTGTGAGATCTATGAAGGCTATAAAGAGTGGCTGTCGTTGTTCCCTGCATTTCTCCTGCAGTTGTCTAAGGGAGAATACCATATCAGTGGTGGACCTGTTGGCTCGGAATCCACACTGCGATTCTGGATAGACGCTCTCTGCAAGTACTTGGAGCCTCTTTAGTACAACTCGGGCAAACAGCTTTCCTACAACGCTAAGGAGAGAGATGCCGCGGTAGTTGTTGCAGTCACCCCTGTCACCTTTGTTCTTGTACAGCGTGATGATGTTTGCATCCCTCATGTCTTGAGGTACTCCACCTTCTCTCCAGCAGAGACAGAGGATTTCATGCAGCTCAGTGACGATGATCTCTTTGCAGCATTTTAGGACTTCAGCAGGGATGCTGTCTTTTCCAGGTGCCTTGCCAAAGGCAAGGGAGTCCAGGGCCACGTGAAGTTCTTCTAGGGTTGGTTCACTGTCAAGCTCTTCCAGCACAGGCAGGCACTCAATGTTGTTCAGTGCTTCTTCGGTGACTACATTTTCTCTGGAATATAGCTCAGAGTAGTGCTGCACCCAGCGTTCCATCTGCTGCGCCCGATCCTGGATGACCTCGCCTGTGGCAGACTTCAGAGGGGCAATTTTCTTCTGTGTTGGACCTAGGGCCTGCTTGATACCATCGTACATCCCCTTGATGTTGCCCGTGTCAGCTGCTATCTGTATCTCGGAACAGAGCTGGAGCCAGTAGTCGTTAGCACATCTCCTGGCAGTCTGTTGGACTTTGCTGCGAGCAGTTCGGAGGACCTGCAGGTTGCGCTCACTGGGACAGACCTTGTATGCTGCTTGAGCTCTCCTCTTTTCCTCAATGACTGGTGTCAACTCCTCAGAGTGGGCTTCAAACCAGTCTGCCGCCTTGTTGGTCTTCTTGCCGAATATGGACAAGGCGGTGTTGTAAACGGTATTCTTGAAATGTTCCCATCTGTTGGATGCGTTTGCGTCGGCCGGGCCTGGAAGAGATTCCTCAAGCGCTTGTGCAAATTCCTCCACTTTTCTCTGATCCCGGGTCTTGCTGGTATCAATGCGAGGTCTTCCTTCCTTTTTCGTGTGATACAGTCGCTTTGTTTGCAGTTTCACTCTGCTGCACACCAGGGAGTGGTCAGTGTCGCAGGCAGCACCATGATAACTGCGTGTGATCTTGATGCTGGGAAGGCTGGAGCGTCTGGTGAGGATCAGGTCGAGCTGGTGCCAGTGCTTTGATCTTGGATGTCTCCAAGAGACTCTATGTTGGGGCTTTGTGTTGAAGAACGTGTTGCTGACACAGAGACCGTGATGACAGCAAAACTCTAGCAGGCGTTGGCCATTTTCGTTCATCCTCCCAGTGCCAAACTGACCTAAGCAAGTGGGCCATGAACTGTTATCAGCACCAACTCTAGCATTGAAATCGCCGAGGATGAACAATGGCTCTTTTACAGGGATTTTCTTGACAGTGGTGGCCAGGTCATCATAGAATTTGTCTTTGGCTTCTGCTGGAGACGACAGAGTCGGTGCATAAGCACTGATGAGAGTGATAGGTCCTGCTGATGACTGGAGCTGCAGGGACAAAATTCTTTCACTTCCCACAGTAGGTGGGATGATGGATTTCAGCAGGGTATTTCTGACCGCAAAGCCAACGCCATGTTCCCTGGTTTCGTTTGGTGGTTTTCCCTGCCAGAAAAATGAGAAATTTCTCTCCTTGACAGATCCAGAATCTGGCAGCCTAGTCTCTTGAAGGGCGACGATGTCCATCTGCAGTCTGCTCAGCTCCATGTCGATGACAGCTGTTTTGCGTGCGTCGTCTATTTCTAGCAGGTCATCAGAGAAGCCAGGTGTCATTGTCCTAACGTTCCAGGTGCCCAGCTTTAGGGCAGTAGTTTTCTGTTTTCTGTTGCATGGTGCAGAGTTGTCGATCCGCTTGTCGGTTTTCACCCTAAACCCCACGCACCCCATGAGGTTAACGGACCGTGGCGAGGCAACACCTTACTGGCTGGGGACTGCCCAGCTTAAGGCGGGCGGTAGCTGCCCAATGAGATGCAATGATCTCTCCCACCGTCGGAAGCAGCCCCTGGCGTCATGCTCTACGCCAATCGAGCAAAGACTTATAACCGGTAAACTGCTGCTTCCCGTGTTGTGCCGACGCCGTATGGCGAAGTTGGAGTGTCCTCTCCAGTGCGCGAAGCCTGGGTAAAGAAGGTATGGAGGATAGGCTGTTACCCATGCAGCAAATCCCCCCTCTCCACGTTGCTGGAATGGTCCAATGGAAAGGCAGAAGCCAATACGGTTGGTTCCAGCGGCGTCGCAGGAGTTGCCAGAACGTGACTGTGTTCAGCCATGAACTGCCTAAGGGACTCCGGCTCCTGATTTTGCCTCGAGGTTGACTCCTGAAGCCTTTTCCAGAACTGGATGTAGCCACAAGGCAGTGGAGGTTTGAGGTCAGAGTTTCCTTCTCTTAGATGAGCTGCCTTCCTAGGCTGACGAGTCCCATCTACCCGGTGGCTGTTTAGTCGCCTCTTACGACAAGTACAGCCAAACTGAGGGCCTATTCTTAGCCCCAGCCCCCAGGGGAATTAAATTAATGCTGTTTTAAGATCTATAAAAGCAGCATATAAGGAGCTTGTCTTCTGTGTGGTGTATTTCTCAATAAGGTGTTGAAGGATTGAAGATTGATCAATGATAGACCTTCCTTCCCTAAAACCTGCTTGTACCCCATAATGGATTTTTCCTCCAGAAACTCGTCCAATCCCCTTTTAAAGGCGTCTAGGCTAGACGCCAGCACCACATCCTGTGGCAAGGAGTTCCACAGACCGACCACGCGCTGAGTAAAGAAATATTTTCTTTTGTCTGTCCTAACCCGCCCAACACTCAATTTTAGTGGATGTCCCCTGGTTCTGGTATTATGTGAGAGTGTAAAGAGCATCTCCCTATCCACTCTGTCCATCCCCTGCATAATTTTGTATGTCTCAATCATGTCCCCCCTCAAGCATCTCTTTTCTAGGCTGAAGAGGCCCAAACGCCGTAGCCTTTCCTCATAAGGAAGGTGCCCCAACCCCGTAATCATCTTAGTCGCTCTCTTTTGCACCTTTTCCATTTCCACTATGTCTAAAGATGAAGAGGAGGCTGATAGCAGTATCAGAGTTGAATTAGGACATACCCCGCAATGACCACCTGTATCTGTTTCCGAAGTTCATGCACTTGTGGCTCAACTGAAGCTGGGCAAAGCCCCAGGAGAAGATATGATCCCACCTGAAGCAATTAAGAATAATTTAGACTGGTGGGCCCCAATTTTTGGGTCGTTATTCTCCTATATTGATAGAACTGGTCATATTCCTGCTGGTTGGGGATCAGCAATTGTTACTCCTATTTTTAAAAAAGGCAAGGGAGATGACCCTTTTAATTATAGGCCCATTAGCCTTCTTAACATCATCAGTAAGTTGTCTGCAAGACATCTCTATGGAAAACTTAAAGATTGGCTTGAGGAAGGTAATGTATTGGCTGAAGAACAAGCAGGTTTTAGGGAAGGAAGGTCTATCATTGATCAATCTTCAATCCTTCAACACCTTCAGCATAGTGGGGGGAAAAAACCATATTTAAATCTCATGATGAATCACTAACTCCTGCACGTCAGTTTCTTGCTATTGAGGAACATAATAAAGTTCACTGAGGCTTCTGCAGACCATCCATCAATCAAGGTTTTAGGTAGTGTGAGATATCATACTGTGAGGTAAAAAAACTTATTGCACTGATATGGAGCTTTAGTATACTCCAGTGTTGCCTCAGATTCACAAAGCAATTAGCCAATAATGTTAAAAAGTTATGGCTAATTTAACTAATGGTTAATAGAGCTTAGTAAAACTGTCAGAGTTGATGAGCCCTGTGAGATTTTGTGCAAGAACACACATTAGGATCCTCAGTTCATCTTGGCAGTTCAGTCAGCATCCTGAACGATACTCTGTCTAGCACTATGAAAAAAGATGCTTTTTGACAAATTCCCCGTAATATTTCAATGCATGCAGTTACAATAGGTTTCATCTTGAGGGCAATAATCTAGGTTCGATTTAGGAGACAGCTCACATGTTGCCTTGGCTGTCTTTTTCACTCTGAGGTATCATCTTATAAGGAAAGTAATGTTTGAGCTAGTAAGAGGATGAATCTAACTAGTAACCGGTTTAAAGGACTTGTAATAAAGACAATTTTCACAATTATACACAGTTTGAAATATTTTATCCTGATTTATGTCCCCTTATCCCTATGTAGGCCTCCCAACCTGCACTGGGTCTCCTTGGACCTGTACTAGTGATTTTGCTAGTGCACATGTGAGGAGAGAAAGGGGGCTTGGAGGCTGCTTACAGAAAGGATAGGATAGCTCTGGCATCAGATCCATGGCCTTCTGCAGCCTCCCCACCCCCTCAAAAGGCTTCCTGCCTGCCCCTGCCCCATTTTGTCCCCTTCCTGCTCCAACCACAGCCTTATCAGCTCTGGCTGGCATAGGCAGATCCAGCAACAGTCCAGGAGAGCTGCTGCCTCATGTGGCAGTGCTCTTAAAATGGCTGCCAACAGAGCATAGCACACTCTGTTGGCAGCCATTTTGTGACAGCAGAAGTGGTTTCCACTGTAACAAAGAGCTCGGCGTGCCGGCCCAATCCTCAGTAGGATGGGACTTTTAGTAAAGGTGGTGCAAAGCACTTCCTGGCATAGCTGTCATCTTCCAGAAGTAGCGCTGAATATAAAATTCCCAGATTCAAAGGCTTTCTCTGAAGTCCAGCAGCTCCCATTTGGTGTGGATTCAACTATAGTAATACGTTCCTAAATTCATCACAGCAGGACTTTTGTAGAAATGGAAACTGCTTCACCTGGATTTGGCAAAAAACTTAAAAAAACAGAGCTCGGTCATGAGCATAAAACCTTAGATGAGCTTAATCAGCAGCCTTATATGAACATTGTACAATGATGCAAGAAACTAAGTATTGTCCAAACAAGTTTAATACAGGTATCTTCATTTCAGAGCTGCTATGAGCTAGATGTAGTCTGGCACACCAAAACCTCATTATTCAACATTTTGATGCAGTTTCACCTTTTAGACCTCCTCTTTCAATTCTGAGTCACATTTGGCTTGTTAAGTCCTACAGTCTGCTGCAAGGAAACAAAGCCAGCTGAGAAGATCCTCAACTCTGGACTCCTTTAGAAATCACACTATTTTGCAGCTGTCCTAGAATCACAGAATATCATATGGCACCAGAAACCCTATCCAGTTTCAGTTTCCCCACCACAAATAAGCCACCTCCTCTCATTTAAAGGCATGTGCAACCATCTCTGATAATATTATTTACACAAATTGCTGGGAATATAGTTAAAAGATATATAGTTAAATATAGTGCTACTACCCACAACCAGCTGACTGTGAGCAAAATTGTATCAGGCAAGCTCACTGTCCATTCTGAGGAATGTTATCTCTGAACATCTGAAGTGTGCTCTCAGCCACCTCAATTTCTGAGCTCTCCAAGGTACTGAAAAAAAAAGATAATAGAACAAGTTGCTGCAGATGACGTTCAGGAGGTGTTAATTCTACAATTATGTAGGAAGAATGATGTTTGCCCATGGTGCCAATTAATTGTATAGCTTTAAATTAACAAATTAGATTTGAGAAAGGCAGGTGGGTGCTAGACTGTTTACATGAGGAGGAAGGAGGGGGTTCTGCACAGTTTTGTCTTCTGCGTTCCATTCATCAATAAATGAGTGACTATCAATGATTCATCAATAAATATTTCTTTAATCAAAAGAATGAATTACAAAGGCAATGTGACTACTGTCAGGTTTTCAGTGTATACTCAAAAGCATGTTGGGAGGGTGGTAGCTGAATGACACCTGAACCAACAAAGGCCCTGCAGCCTTATAAGTGCTAATAGGTTTATTGTGGCATAAGCTTTCATGGGCTAAAGTTCACTTTGTGTCAGATGCGTGCTTATCCTCAAATGACATAACAGTTATTGACATGCTAAAGTTTTAGACTTGACGACAGCAGTTCCTTATTGCCCTCTCACAAATGCTATGAGGCAAGATAACTTCTTAGGTAAAATGGGCCACGTGTATTGATTAATAGCACATTAAAATCAACTGGCAGAGGGTCCTTTCTATAGGAAACTCTCCCCCTCTTAGTGCAGGCACCTACCCTTGAGGAAATAGGAGCACTGTCACTTCTCCCTTTGACATTACCACTCTTGCTCAAACCTGAGATCACGAACATGTAACCCCAGCTTTTCCACACCAATTCTTGAAAGGGGGGTTGAAGCAGACAAAATGCTCTGCCTATCTCAAGCTAGTTAGCCTTTGAGAGACTTCCAGCACAATCCTAACCAACTTTCCAGCACTGACATAGCTGTGCCAATGTGGCCTGCACTGCATCCTGAAGTGGCTATCAAGGGGACCTCCTCAAGGTAAGGGCATGTTTGTTACCTTACCTTGGGGCTGCATTGCAGCTAGGTCAGTGCTGGAAAGTTAGTTAGGGTTGCACCCTTCCTGATTCAGACTCAGTGGGGTCATGAGCCAGCATGCTTGAGCCAGACAGCCTTTTGAGACCAATTCTAGTTCTCCCTCTGATTCTTGCTTATCCCAGTATATGCACTGAATCCCTGGTCTTGAAACTTCTTTCACACTACACCTGCTAATCCCCACACTACACCTGTTAATTCCCACAGAAAGATGCTTCTTTCACCCCACTGAGCTGGCCCAATGGCACAAATCAGGTGCCTAAGTTCCTGTCTGCCTCTTGCACAGGGTGAGAGTGGGCAAAGAATGCTCTTGCACCCAACTGTTGTGGAGGGGTGGCATTCTCATCACAAAAACAATGAAATAAGATCAACACAACTACAGACCCTGCAGTAAAGTCTTCAGGCAGGCACAGATTAAGGTTCTGAGAGCAGTTGCTTTGAAAGCATCCAAATTAGTTCATATGTGGGCCAAATGACCACTTTCAGCAACATCCAGAAGATGGTGCTGGTGTATCACAAACTCCTATTACTGTCGGAGGAAAGAACAAGTTTGGAGTTATGTAGTAAAATACATTTCCCTTCCTGTTTGAGAGGGGCAGCAATCCTGGTCAGTAATCTGCTACTACTATTGACATCTTTGCACAAGAGAAAAAAAAAAAATAACCACACATTTGAAATGGTCACACACAGGCACCAGTAGGAGAGCACTTCAGTATCTCTGACCATTCAGTAACCAACTTGAAAGTTGCCAGACTTTAGCCAAAAGGATCAGAGACTCGAGCCTAAAGCTGCCGAGTTGCAATACATTGGCTCATGTATCTGACACTATTGCCTTTGGGCTGAATACAGGTTGGCAGCCCAATCCTATTCAACGTTCCAGCACTGATGCAGCCAGGCCAACAGGGTGCACTGAATCTTGCTATCTCGGGCAGAGGCCTCCTGGCAGAAAGGAAATGATACTCCCCTTATCTTGGGGCTGCATTGCAGCTAAATCAGCACTGAAAAGTTGGATAGGCTTGGGCCCTGGGAGCGGCTAGCTTTCCACATAATGTAATTGTTCCTCCTTAGGCGTTCATGCAAATTATGTATCTTGCTTCATCAATACATTGTCAGGAGGTCACCCCGCACCCCAGTTCGTATTTTCAGCTTCTTCATGGGCAGTGGCATCACTAGGGTTTGCACCACCCAGAGTGGGAGGCTAGTGCATCACCCCCATGATGGACCTCCTCCCATGCAGTGGGCGGGGCAACACCCCAGGCAGTGGGTGTGGTGAACCAGGCAGTGGGTGTGGTGTGATAAACCACTGCCCTGCCCTGCTGGCTTTTTGGCTATAACTTTTGATAGAATAGAGATATTTCAACACAGTTTGTTTCACTGCAATCTGCATGAAATTACACATTGAATGATATATAACATGATGGTATTATTTGAAAATACCAAGATTTTAATCATTTCGGCTAGTAGTGGTGTCACCCCCCCCATGCATGTCAGCTGGTGCAGCCCACACCCCCTGCAGCTCCCTAATGATGCCACTGTTCATGGAACCATTTCTGTATTCAGGGCCCTCATAATGAGACACACCTATCTCTTGTAGTAGAATCTGCCCCACACATACACAACATTTCTCCTGGGTGTGTACTCATGTATATGTAGTTATATAACTAAAGGTAACACCTCTCTGATGATGGGAATGTTGCTAAGTGGTAGAGCACTGCTTTACACACAAAAGACCCAAGTTGCAATTCCCGACATCTCCAGGAAGGACTGGGAAAAACCCTCCACCTGAAACTGGAAAGCCACTGTCAGGCAATATTCAGCTTTATGGATGGACCAAGGTTTGACTCATCATGAAGCAACTGCAAACATTCAAGCATCTGCAAAAACGGACTTGAACCCACAAAAGCCTTTGATACAACAAAGGCTGTAATCCTAGCCACATTTTCCTGGGAGTAAGCCCTTTTGAACACAGTAGGATTTATTTCTGGTTAGATATGCATAGGATTGTACCCAAATCCCATTTGCTTGTCCTTGAAGTACCTTTAAATGGGTAATCCACCACTAACTAAATTCAGCAGCCACAAGGTTGTGGGTCTTTATCTGACTATGGGACATCTTTTAATCTGGCAATGACTGTCATGTAACAGAAATCCAAGGCTGAGTTTGCTCACAGGTCAGGTTGGTGGTTGGATCTACCAAACTAGGGGAAGAGGCTAAATTATCAGGGGCTGATTATACTAGAGGTGCACAACAGAGAAAAGGTTCAATGATTCACAGGTTGGACTGCTGTTTAAGAACTTTTAAGAGACAAAGGGACATTTCTGGTATATTGTTGAAGAAATCATTCTTTACATGAATGAAGATAGGATTGAGAGGTTGAAAGGAAGAATACCAGAGAATGTTTGCAAGCCCCATTTCTAAGGAAACTGTGGATGGTGGTTGCATTGTCAGAGGAGAAACAGCTTCCTTTCTTTCATCTTGAGGCTATAATGACTACACATAACACATCACCCAAACAAGTGAGCAACCTGATGCAATGGGTAAACTACAGGGAGAGGACAGACCTGTAGGTACCGAATCATCTTCCCACTTTAAATGGGGTTGCACTTCCCCTGCAAGAATGGGTGTGCAGCTTGGGAGTTCTCCTGGACTCTCCTCTCTCTGGAGAACCAGATAGCAATAGTTGCTAGAAGTGTGTTCACTCAGCTTTGGCTGGTGAGCCAACTGAGACCGTACTTGAGCTGTTTGAACCTGGCCATGGTGATTACTCAGTAACTTCAAGACTGGACTATTGTTACATGCTGTACATGGGGCTACTCTCTAATTCTAAAACAGTGCGGAAACTGCAATTGATGCAGAATGTAGAGGCTCGGTGGTTACAGGAACTAGATAATATGACTCTGCTGGACCACTGCTTCAGCAGCTACACTGGCCGCCCATTTGCTTCCGGTTCCAATTCAAGGTGCTAGTTCTAACCTTTAAGGCCCTCCATGATTCGAGTACGCCTCCTTCCATACATTCCGGCCTGCCCTCTTAAGTCATCTGAGGGGGCTTGTCTACAAGTGCCACTTCTGTCCCAAGTGTCAGGGGTGGCAGCTCAGGGCAAGCCTTCTCTGTAGTGGTGCCACAACTATGGAACTCCCTTCCAGGGGAATTGAGAACTACTCCCTTCCTCATGGCTTTTTGGAGAGCACTCAAAACATACCTGTTTTGTCCGGTATTTGGTTGCTGAGTGGATATTTGCCCTCTGTGCCCCTGGGATACTGCTGTGACTTGACTGCTTCCCTGGACTAATTTGTTTCCCTTTGGCTCAACAATATTTCTTAGAGTCTGCTCTGTTTTGGTTTATTTTTTCACTATGTAATCATAAAATTAATGTTTTAATGCTTTGTTTGATGTTTTTCTTTTTACCTGTTGTGATACTTTGTACGGATCTTATAAAGCTTTGTAAGCTGCCTTGGGCATTTGTTTCAGCATGAGAAAGGCAGGGCATAAATTTCTTAAATAAATAAATAAATAAACAAATAAAATAGATAAATAAATAAATAAATAAATAAATAAATAAATAAATAAATAAATAAATAAAAATAAAGTATAGGCACGTGAGGGATCAGTCGGAAGACTGACACTGCCCTTTGCCTGAGCCCTTCTTAAGCAATTCATTCTTAAATTCTGGAGTGTCTACAGAACGCTAGGTCTGCAACGGATCTCGATGCTTTGCATAAACAACTGTGGGATTATTTATTGAAGCAATCATTGGGACCTGATAAAAAAAAAAAGCTCTCTAATGATTAAACAAATGGGAATTGTGGAAAGGTAATATGAGCCACAGTTTCCCCACAAAAAGCAATAAAATGAAAAGACAGCATATGAGCAGCATTTTGGAAGCCCCTTGCCTGGCAGACATGAGCCTTCTTGAATGGGCGTCATGTTTTATTCATTCCATGTTGTGCGCTTTTACAAGCTGTTATTCCTTCCACAAGACTCTGGTGACAGACCAGATTCCCTTACCTTCAGAAAGCTCAGCACCCCACTGTGAGAAGTTCACTTGCTTTCTAGCCTACAAACACAAAGAATGCACCAGATAACTTCAGGTATATGAAGAAAAACTTTTTTTTTTAGTTTAAAAATACAGTATATGTATATCCAAAACCGCAGACTGAAAATAATCTCTAAAGGAATATCTTCCAATTAGGTAGAATATTTGATGAAATTATTGGACTTTTTTTGTTCTGCAGAGTGGGGAAAAGCAACAACAATCAAACGCCCGTCTCCACCTGCTTGCTGGGATTCAGGACTCAGCTGCTTTTCATTTACATTTTATTGCATTCCAGTGTAAAAAAAAATTAAGTGATTCATCATCAAACTGTTTAACCAATGACGACAAAAAGATAAATATGAAGAGCTGCTTTTTGGATCTCTTGGGGGGGATCTCTTGGGGGGGACCCAAATATTCTTCCCAAATATTTTGGTGCTGAATTAGAAATTCTCAGGGAAGAATATTCAGCCTTGGACAACATCTGCAGACAAGGAGCAATGTGAAAGGAGGGCTGAGAAGTTCTGAGAACATTTTGGGGCAGCTCACTACTGGCTGGTGGTTGGAGGCTACCCTTCTCTGCCATCTCTTTGATGGTGGCAGCAACAGCAGTTATGGTGGAGCTGAGATCTTCTTTGCAGCCAGCTGCCACAATTGTTCCTCCAGAGTGTCCAGGGAATGACACTATGTCATGGTGTGGTGACATCTGAGGAGACTTCCAGGAAAAAGAACGGTAGAGGGGGAAAAAAATTTGGTCCAGAAATCTATGAAAACAGCAATCAAATTTTTTCAACCCCAGTCACAATAGGCTTCTAATTGAGCGAGCAGCTTAGCTTGGCTTCTGCTAGTTTAGAAAGAGAGAGAGAGAGAAAAAGGATCAAATTATACAGCACAGAGTGTACTTTTTTCCTCTCATTAAACAAGAAATGGGCAAACACACAAGGCAAACCCCCTTTGTTTACAGCAATCAGTCAGTAACATTTGCAGTTTGTACGTAATGTAAAAGCAATTAATTTATCACATACCTTTCCTCCCTAAAATTATTGCATATGTTCATACAATTACTGCTGAATTGCTGAATGACTCTTCTCTTTACAAACACACACACACACACACACACACACACACACACACACACACACAAATTGCAATCTGGCAGTTTGTTTAACTAACTTCAATTTGAGGTTGACTGGAAAGCTCATTTGTAAATGGGCCCAAAGTGAAAGATTTGCATGCCAGCTTTCAGGAGACTTTGCCATGTTTTAATACTGAAATGGGTGATCGAGAATGAGGATTTGTGAAGTCCCTAATCACCAGTAATATGCTGACTAAAGGTTTTTCTTTCATTCTCTCGCTGTCTCTGCAGCGGCCATTGAAATGAATTATTTTATTAATTTCAGCAGGAGTCTTTGAATATTAAGATCGGCTTCATATGCCGTAGTCATTTCCCCATTTGCTGATATAAACAGGATAGGAAACTCTTTGGCGCCTGGGGAAGAAGAAAGGCTAGGTAAAATGACAAGAGGCTAATCATTGCTCTCCTTCCCTATGTCACGTGGTGGGTCTTTTTCTCCCATTTGATTCATTGTGCTGTTCCCATATTTTATCCTCACAACAACCTGGTGATGCAAGTTAGTGACTAGCCCAATGCAGCTCAGTGAATTTCATGGCTGAGTAAAGTTCTGAACCCAGGACTCTGCAGTTTAATAGGCAAACTACACATTAAAAAAGATTTGCGATGGGCAGGGGAAGGCGGTCTGGGGCCTTCTGGGGTGGGGGGAGGGTGTGTAAGCAGGTAGGAGGGCCAGGCCTGGGAGGGAGGTGGGACCAGAATCTGGCACTTAGGCTGTATCCGAATCCCCCGCTCAAGCAGCCTGGCCTTACACCAGGCTGCTTGGATCTGTGCCACCTCTTTAGGTGGAGCAGATCTGAGTAGCCCCATAGGGACAGCTCCCATGTGACATCGGGTAAGGGGAATGAATTCCCCTTACTCCAAATTGTGCTACAACCCAGCCCAGTCATTCTCTGGATGCAGCACAGGCCAGCCAGCCTGCCTGCTCCAGGGCTGGTTAGGCTTGGGCTGTAAGCTAAGAAGTTGCTCTCTAATATGGAATGGTGGCATGTGGAGTTTGTTCAAGCCTTTTCTTCAGTGATTACTTCATAATCACTCTTTTTTTACAAACTTCAACCTGACATATATATTCATGCCGTGGTGGGGGAGGGGTCATAGCTCAGTGGCAGAGCAGAGGACCTACACACTGAAGGTCTGAAATGCTGACTGCCTTGGTGGTTATTTTAAAGATAGGATGCATGACATGCTCCTATACATATCTGCCTGCCAGGAGACCACGACTCCGGTCAGAAATGTGACTTGTAGCAGGACTGGTGGCAAGAGGCCCCTAATCTCACAGCTATCAAAGAAGGGCACACTTTTAACTTATCAAAACAGCACCCCACTTATCTTCACAGGTTGGACTGTTGTTTAATAACATTTTCCCTTACATCTCCCAAGCATCCTGATCTTCCCCTCCCCCCGCCCCCACACCATAGCATGCAGCCTGTTTTGGTGTGGCTGCATGCTATGGTGGAGGCAAGGATAGGACTGAGCTCTAAGCTTTCCACCATCTTATCTGGAACAAATGTTAGGCTGACTGGCCTGTAGTTTCCCCATTCCCCTCTCTCACCTGTTTTAAAGATTGGCATGACATTAGCTATCCTCCAGTCCTCTGTCACATTGGCCATTTTAAGGGACAAGTTGTATATTTTAGTCAGAAGATCAATAATTTCACAGTTGAGTTCCTTAAGTGCCCTTAGTTGGATGCTATTTGGGGCCTAGTGACTTGTTAATCTTTAATTTGCAGTAAGTACTGACTATCTTGTCTCTAACATCTATTTCCCAGTGTGGGAGGGGGTGTGTTCAGGTACTGGATTCTGCCCAAGTTCTTCTGCCATGAGAACAGATGAAGAGAACAAACACATTAATCTCCCTGGCCCCTTTTATTCCCCCCCCCAATTGTCCAGCAGGTCAACTTCTTTCCTGGTGGGTTTCCTGCTTCTAACATATTTGGAAGGGAAAGATGATGATGATGATGATGATGATGATGATAATTAATAACTAAGTATTTATATACCGCCTTTCTGGTCATTGGATTACTCCTCTGAATTTATTCAAAGCGGTTTACATAGGCAGGCATTTCTAAATCCCTCAAGGGGATTTTTACAAACATAGAGGTTCTCTCTTTCAAGAACCAACAACATTTCAGAACGGATCTTCCTGGATTGGTCTCACTTCTGGCCTCCAGTTCTCCCAGGCAGGCTGACAAGCAGCTCCATCTCTCACATGGAGGGCAGCCAAGACGTTTCTTGCTCACGCCAAGAGCAACTGGAATCACTCAGCTGGGCTTGGCAGCTGCTTCAAGGTCTCACCATTCTCAGCCGTTCAGGGAGCTGCCGGTGTCCTTGAACTGGTGACCTTCTGATGTTATCTTTGGGCTAACGGAGGCTCTACCATCTAGACCAGACCTCCTGCCCAAATAAAAAGCTTTTATTATTTCCCTTATTTTTGTTCACCATATACCACTCAAAGTCTTCCTTGACCTCCTGTCCTTTTACAATTCTTTTGCCAGAATTTGTGTTCTTTTTTATTCTCCTGATTAGGGCAAGACTTTCATTTATGGAAAGAACCTTCCTTCATCTTAATAGCCTCAATAACTCTGCTTGCTCATACCCACCTGGACATAGTACAGCCCTTCCTTCTATGTGTTATACACTCTAACTTGGCCTTTATTGTTGTTGTTTTCAACAGCTTTCATGCAGCCTGGAGATATTTAACCCTGTTTCATCTTCTTTCTAAATTAGTCTCATGTACAAGAAGTTCACCGTATGGAAATCAAGAGTTGTTTACTTACCTCTCTGTGTTAGCCCCGGTGCTTCCTGTGGGTCTTCTCAGACATTTGCCACCTATTTTAGCCAACGAGGAGAAAGGAACAGGGAGGTTTTTGACAGGGGATAAGATCCAGTGTGTGCCACTGTTACTGGATCCACCCCTCCTGCCTCCTCCTCACCCTCTGGTTCCTTCTCCTCCCAGAGAGATGCTGCAGCAGGAAGGTCTGGGGTGGCTGAGATAACAGTGTCTCTGGCCAGGGCAAAACATTTTATTGCTGCAAGGAGCAGAATTGCAAAGGTTTTACTGTCAATGGTCCAACAGTATGATTTCTATTCAGATGGTGCCTTCAGCTTTGTCAAGGGCTGGTGCAAAAAAATCAGTGATTACATGGGGGGGGGCATGTTCTCAGAGGCTCCGCTATGCTTAACTAGGTTATGGGTAGAGAATAGCTTTTTGGGGAAAAAAGACATTTACAATATATTAGTGGTGAGGATTCTTCTGTGCTCCATAAGATCTCTGCACTGGGCTTCCACGCTTGACCAAACTCAGAACAGATCCATGTCGAGAGGCTAATTCATGTGTAAAAAAAGGATGTTCTTTACTTACCTGATACAGTATAAGGAAAGCAAATTGGGTGGGGTAAGCAGGAGCAGGGAGAGGGCAGACTAGTCAAAGGGGGGGGGTTCTGTTGTAGCAGTGGCAGTCAAATCCTAACGCTTCCCAGACCCAATCCTGCAGCCCAGGTCCACATAGACCTGTGCCAGCAATTTTGTGTGCATGGATCCGAGTAGATATCTCTGCACTGTGGAGGCTTCTCTCTCCTCTGGGGGGACATCTGGGACTGCTATCCCTGCAGGATGTAGCACAAGGTGTTTTGGTGTGCCTGCATCAACAAGGGGGAAGCACAGGATCGGGCTGCTAGAACTTACTAGATAGTATTGCCTCACAACAGCTTCACAGCAAATGCTTCACCATTGCAAACCATTTTGTTAATTAAATCCAGACTTTGTTAGAGAAATTATAATCCTTGTAAAATGTGATCTTTCCCTGTCACCCTTCTGAGATGTTCTGATTTTATAGCACATAGGAGATTTTTCAGTAGCTTGTAGGCATTTGCAGCTCCTCCGTGTCTCTGAGAATCATCTCTGGTTCATACATTGCAACATCAATATTCTTGAACACACATTGAGTACCACCCATGGGCTTCTCAATTTTTGAATGCTTCTGGCGCCAGCATCATGGCATGTTTTGCTTCAGCTGCTGGGTCCAAGTTTCTTACAAGGTGGGAAAAGAGTCCCACTATGGAGCTGAGCAGCTGTGGGGTAACCAATCATGATAGTGCCTGACATTGATCACTTAGCTACTAGGAGAGATGCTGAGCTTCAGAATAAAATGAAGTTTGGAAATTTGGATGCCTTGGAAGAAAACAGCCTGGACAAACTAGACATCTAGACATTGCAAGCCAATATTATGGGCTATTGAAGGAAAACTTGTCTGGATTTCAGACATATCAAAATAAATATTAACACTTTTCAATGAAAAAAAAATTCAGCAGCTGTTAAATAATTGCATCTGACTAACTGCTGACAGCAATCTGCATACATCCTTTGTGAAACATGTAAAACTTCATTGCTTTTTCATTCTTAATGTGAACAATGGGAGTAGATTGATAGCTATTAGTTAATATTAATTAATATTGCTACTGCAAATTTCTCCCCCCCCCACACACACATTGAACAGCCTGTATGAATAGTCTGCTTGAAAAAAGAGCTTGTATAAATTAAGAAGAAATTTTGAAGAAACATAAATATACATATTTATGCTTTCATATATTTGTGCTTTTAAACACACGGTAACACATGAACAACAGGGGAAACTATCTCATGTGCCAGGGCCTTGTGCAATGGTGAATGTTACGGCAAAATTGTTTGGAAGGGAATGAAGAGGGAGGCTAAAAGGTGCAACACAACAGAACTTTATTGTGGAGATGGGGAAGGGGAATTGAAATAAAGCAATTCAGTGTTTCCGAGCCATTCGCACAATGGTCCTAAGTGTAAGTTGTTGCTATAGAGCAGGGGTGCCCAAACCCTGGCCCTGGGGCCACTTGCAGCCCTCAAGGCCTCTCTATGTGGCCCTCAGGGAGCCCCTAGTCTCCAATGAGCGTCTGGCCCTCCGGAGATTTGTTGGAGCCCACACTGGCCCAACGCAACTGCTCTCATCATGAGGGCAACTGTTTGGCTTCTCAAGTGAGCTGTGGGATGAGGGCTCCCTCCACTGCTTGTTGTTTCACGTCTGTGATGCAGCAGAAGCAGCAAAGGAAAGGCCAGCCTTGCTTTGTGCAAGGCCTTTTATAGGCCTTGAGCTATTGCAAGATCTTCATTCATTCATATAAGTTCATCTTTAATATATTCATTTATGTAAATTTATTCAAATTTGAAATGTAAATTAATTCGGCCCCCGACGCTGTGTCAAGGAGATGATGTGGCCCTCCTGCCAAAAACTTTGGGGACCCCTGCTATAGAGAGAAGAGAAGGAGAGGGAAGAGGCAATCCTGGAAAGAGGAAGGGGTGCATAATGGCACAAGCACAGATTTTGTGGCTTACCCCAAGGAACCTGGAATAGAAAGCAGGGAGTTTTACGGTATATAAAGGAAGAGGGAATGAAGGAAATCCAGGGAAATGAAAGAAAAGGAAAGGAATTTCTGAGGTTTGGACCTCAGATAGTGGATCTCTGTCACCTGAACCTAATGGTTGCAGGTAAGGAGTGAGCCTGAAATCGCTTTACTCATTTGCAGTGGAGGAGCTCATCTCTCCCACCAGATAAACCCTCTAAACCAGCACTGCAGCTGCTTGAAAGGGAGCCCATTGTGGGCAGCCCAATTGTTTGAGGAGCTAGAGTGACTGTTAGAGGAACTTGTCTTGAAGGGAGGCCTGTGCTGATCTTAGGCTTCCACAAAAACTGTGGAAAAATATACCAAAAATCCTAAATGCTCACACACCACAAACCACTCATATAAAGGAAAAAAAAAATGATACTTGAGGTGTGTTCTCAATTTGACGACAGACGAGACAAGCAAGGAAAGATAGGGAGAGTTTGTGTGTTGATTGTGAGGCTGCACCATGTACCAAGATTACCAGTCCTTTTCTGCTGGATGGGGCGTGATGCACTTCAGGTATTACAGGGTGAGAGTGCAAAGACCAGGTAATTCTCCTATTCCCGAGTGGGGTTTAAAGAGGACCTGAAGCAAGCCCAGAAGTGAGGCCTTAGTTTGCTCAAGGCAGGGAAGCAGGGCAAGATTGTTGGGCTTGCTTTCCCAGAAGACAGGGACACATTGCAAGGTGACCCACAAAGAACAACTGCCCAGCCTCCTGTGGCACAGTAGCTTGGTGATGCTTTGGAGAGAAGCAAGAAGAAAGGCAGCAAAGGAAAAGGGATTGGGGCTTAGCAATCCTGGGGGCTGAATTGGCATGCACATCTTTCAGTTGGGGTGGCTTAACATAGCACCAGCAGGTCAATGAACAACGAAACCATTAGCAAGGCAGCTTCAGGAGGGATGTGCCCATTACGTTCTATTCTGGAGGTCGAATATGCGCCCGCAACAAGGAAGCTAAAGTGCACATGGATCAATTTCTGTGCAAGTGAAAAACTGTCATCCTGCCCTTTGGATGCAAACAGCATCTCATCAAATCAAATGACAAATCCATCATGTTGAAGATACCCATTAATACTAGCTAGAAAACTAGAAAAGAAAAAAAAAAGTGGTGTTTTTTTTTACTTGCATTGAAATTGATATCCCATTCAAAATTTTGCTTGAACGCTGATCAGTTTTGTCTATGAGGGTTAGTTTAACACCAAATTTGGCAATTTCTCAGTAAAAATAATCATTCCATTTCTAAACTGCCAACGTAACCATGTTGCACACATGCGTGTGCGTAACAGCCAGTTCAAGCAAATTGTAGTCAAGTCCTCAAACTCCGGATTTAGACTGCATTTATGAAAATGCTTAGCTCTGAGAAAATAAAAAAAAATGGAATGAAGCTTTTAAACGAAAAATCCAGCCGTTTCCTGGCAACTGTCCTTCAGGCATATGTTGTCACTGTCCCTAAGAAGCAAGTATGTGTTGGCATTTCTCAAAGGAAGGGGAAAGCTCATTGGTTCTTCACACTTGTTTGTACTTATCCTGGAAAATGTTTCTCTAAGAGAGAGAAAGTGGGTGAGTTGTCATTTCCTAACAGTATTTAAGTGTAAGATTCATGTAATTTCCAATGGATTTGTCTGAGCTGGAAGAGGCTTCCTCCTTCCTCTGAGCCTATTTGTAACCTTTCTTACAATCTATATTCTCCCAGAGAGCAAGTAGTATAAACTGAGTTGGAACTCTGAGGATGGCAGTGTAGGAACTGATCCATTATGCAGGTGCCTGGTTGTAAATGAGCAGTTTTACTCATTAACTTGTTCATGCTCAAATAACTTCATTTAATACAATCAGAGCTGAAAGGGATCTCAAGAGGTCATCTTGCCCAAACCCCAAACTCCCATATGGAGGCAGGATTAATTCTAACTAAACTATCCCTGACAGATGTTTATCTGATCTATTTTTAAACACTTCCAGAGTAGGGGATCCCTTTGGTAATTTGTTTCGCTACCCAGTCACACTTGAAACCAGGGCTCTTCATAATGTGTTACCATAATCAATCATTTTGCATCTAAACACCACCATCTTTTCTTAAAAAAAAAAAAATTTAATTGCTACCTCTGTCATGAAGAAAAATTAATTCCAGTACCATGCTCCTACAGAGTTATATAGATACAGATAATGTCATAGTATTGATCGGCCAAGAATCTCTATTAGTTTATATTTAATATGAACTTTTGATAAAAATTAGTTTTCTCATAGTCAGACTCTTTGGCTAAACATACAAGGCGAACCGTTATCCACAGATTTGGTACCCGCAGATTTCATAATCTGTGGGTTCTGAACCCGTGGGGGGAGGGCACCTGATCCTGCCTTCCCTGGCCCTCAGAATGCCTTTCAAAGGCATATAATCATCACTTCTGGTTTCCCTGAGAAACCAGAAGTCACATTGCTTTGCTTGAAGCAGGCATTCTGAGGCCCACAGAGACCACGGGCTGATGTATGCAGCCTTTGTGGGCCTCAGAACAACCACTGGATGCAACAGGACCGCAGTTCCAATCACGTTCCAATCACGTTTAAGAGGCTCAAATCCACAGATTCCAACAGCCATGGATTTTGTCATCCATGGTTGTTCCCGGAACAATCCTATGATTGGTGCTGCGTGTTGTAAAAATGCCATAAAGTGCTTTTCAACAACCAGTGAGTAAGCAGTGCTGGTGGGAAGATCTGCACTATCTCACAGGTGCCACATTCTGCCCAATGCCTGCTGGGCAGGTAAGTGTTGTGCTAGATGGAGGGAGGGTGTTCTGGAGATGGGGAGGGGGATTTTGGTCTGGGTGGACAGTAGGGAGGGGGCAGGGATGGTGGAGCAGGCCTCCACTACATCCTAATCCCCGTCACAGGCCTGAGAGCCCTACATATTTTATCTTGAAATATAGTCAGCAGTGAGAGGATATAATTTAGATTCTCTAGTGGGATTTTGTTTCTTTGTGAGACTGACCACCTTTTTCAGAAGGCACAGAACTCATGTTCGCTCTTAGTGTATTTGAAATGATGTGGATTTCTTACATCTTAATTTTTGCAACAGATGTCAGCTCTGTCTCCCTCCTGGCCAGCCCACATGAATAGCAAGAACATTTTTATTTTTGCCCTTGCTCTATCTGGGTAAGCACATACATCAGATGTGTCCTTTTGCATTACAGTGTCTTCAATATTGGAATGGATGCCTGACCCTTTTCCATAGCAGTAGCAAATGTCACCCTGCTTAGCTGTTTGCTGTATCCAATTTGCTGTTAAGCTTTTGACGTGGTACATATTTTATGGACACTGCCCTTGTCTTGGCCCTAAATACAATGCCACTATTTCTCATGCTGCTGCTTATCTATGTGGAGAAGCAAGCCTTTAGGTTCAGAGATGCCATACTTCCAGCTCCTTGTTTAGGACAGAAATATCATCCTTGGTGAACCCCCCCCCCCCGTGATAAAGTGTTTTTAGCAATATTGCTGGTTCATAATTACTTAGTTTGGAATATGGATTTGACTCGCCTGTAATGCTCAGTGCTTCTCCCTCAGATGTTCTTCTCCAGTTCAAAATGAAATGCCATGCTGTTCAGAAAGAGGGCTTGAAAATGTGAGCCTGAATTAATCTGCACCATTTTGAGTCCCACCATTGAAATGACCCAAAATCAAAATGACTTCTCACACACCCATCCATTCCTCCACATTTCTGACCAGTCCCCCATTCCTAAAGAAAAACAATCTTGCCTTGTGGTTGTTTCTCCTTGTTTCTCCCAAGGCAATCTTGCCTTGGAAAGAGGTGCTAGACCTTGAGAGAAGAAAAGCAGAACAAGAGAGGTCGCAAAAAATGACACATGCTCCATGCATCATTGGCCACCAGGTGATTGGACTTGAAAACAAAGTTCCATTATCCCTGACAGGAAGTAATACATAGAAGGTCTGCTCCCATGATCTGGAGCAGGAACTCCAGAAGTCCCATGCAACTCTCTGGGCCTGCTCTCCTGCCTTCTGCTGACTGTTACCTTCTTCCTTCTTCAAGGTAAGGATAGTTTCTTTTGGGAAGGGGGACGGGAATGGTAAGCAAGATGATGGAGTAGTTAGGAAAGCTTGGAAAAGCTCTGTACAACTTCCAACACACTGTTGGAGCTAAAAATGTTGACTGGTGATAATAGTAGTGTTTCATTACTTTCCTGAAGAAGCATATTTCATAAGATGATGGAATTAGCCAAAATTGGGGCACTGACAATGTTCTTCTTGGAAACCTTAGAGCAGCTTTTCTCAACATTTGTCCTCTGCTGTACCACTTTGTACTGTCCACCTATTAGAAATAAATGGAGATGATGTCATTGCTAGTTATTTCTGGATTGGGAGATCAGTGGCGACACAACACACACTGGTAAGACACTTGTGGTGGATGGGAGGTGTTTTTCAAACTGAACCTCCTACCACTGCTTATTCAGTTGTGTTGCTGGTCTAACTGCCAGGTGGTGGGAATCGGGGGTTTTCATGCATACCACCAGACACCACCTCAAGTACCACTGGTGATATAAATATCCTGGTTGAGCAGTGGTGGACCTCCCTTTGAGGTGCCCTGGGGCAAAGCGCCATGAAGCTGCCCCCCAATGAAGCTGCCCTGTCCACTCACATGAATTGCCACAGAGCCTCGTGCAACTCCAGGACCGCCAGCAGAAGCTGTCTGAGACTTCCCTGCAGTCTTAAACTGTGCTTACGGAAATCCGGAAGGGAACCTCATTAGGGCTTCCCACACTGTCCTGGAGGCATGCGAGCTCCACACCTGGGGCTTTGCCCCATTCTTCCTATGGGAATTCTGCTGCTATGGTTGAGAAACACTGTCTCAGAGCAATGTATTTTTAAGTTCTGCCTGTGGTGAAATACTGCCCACCGCATTTGTTGGTATTATGGATTAGAATGCTCAGTAAGATTGATATCTTTCCTTCCACTTCAAGCTGACAAGCCCCTCACATGCCAAAGGATTTGACATTTTCAAGAAATGTTGCACGTACATATTGCTGCATTCTAAACTTGTGACATTGAAACAGTCTCCCCTGTCTCTTTTAACGGGTGTGATGGTGTCAGTAGGGGTGTGTGGGCTGCACCAAGTGACATGCCGGGGGGTGATGCGCTAAAACCGCAGCATTAGGAGCTACTATGTCATGCCATACACTGTTGGATGCAGAATTCCCAGTGGAGTGCAATGCAGAAAAACAGAATTGAAATAGCTCCTTTCCTTCAAATGTTATGGCCCAAAAACCAAAAATAAAAAATGCATGGAGCCCTATGGAAAGTGAGCCGTATTGCATGTTTACTCATGCGTAGGCATACTTCCCATAGTCGGTCAGAAAGGGCAGGCTGAGAGGAATTCATTGACACCAGAATGGGTCCAATCCAATGAATGCAGCACCCAAAAAACACCCGAGAAGGAGGTCTACCTCCCTCCCAGCTGCAAGTCTGAGCCTGAAACAAAGCCACATGGCTGCGTTTACTCATGAGTAGGCAAACTTGCCTCAGTCCTTCAGAAAGGGCAGGCAGAGAGAACTCCAAGGAAGTCAGAATGGTCCTCATCCAATGAATGCAGCCCCCAAAACACCTGAGAAGGAGGTCCCCCACCTTCCCTCCCTGCTGCAGTCTACTGAGCTCTATGGAAAGCAAACTCAGTCACATGGTTGTGTTTACTTGTGAGTAGGCAGACATGCCTTGGCTTATGATCAAGCCAGGCTAAGGGGAATGTGAGGACACCAGAATGGTCCCGATCCGATGGAATTAGAGCACAACAAATGCTCCAGAAGGCAGCCTCCCCCCCCCCCACTAAGAGGGACAAAAAAGAGACTTGAAATGGTAAGAGGAAAGTTTTCTATTTTTGCACTTGCAAAGCCAGGTGGGTCTTTATTCTGATGTGCCTGAAATAGAAGAACTTTAAACTGGGCACTGGGGAGGGCTGGAAATCTCACTGATTCTTTTGGGGGGGGGGTTATTGGAGGCAGACTACAGAGTAAGCTCCATTGACCACTATGGGACTTACTTCAGAGTAGACATGCATAGGCTTGAGCTCACAGGCTGCAGTTCTACCCACACTTTCCTGAGAGTAAGCCACATTGACCACAATAGGACTTACTTCAGAGTAGATTCACTTGGTGGAACAGGACTGGCTCCCCTTATTTAATTATTTCTTTTATTTTAATTCAATTATTTATAATTATTTATTTTAATTTGCTTGATGATGTCACTTCTGGCCATGACATCACTTCCAATGGCTCTTGGACAGATTGTCATTCTAAAAAGTGGGTTCCGGTGCTAAAAGTTTGAGAACTGCTGCAATAAGATGTTAGTAAGTTGACACAGGGGTGTGTGTGTGTGTGTGTGAGTGAGTGAGTGAGTGAGTGAGAGAGAGAGAGAGAGAGAGAGAGACTTTACAAGTTTTCAAAATCACTAAAATCAGAGTTTGGAGGAATAAGACCATCATGTTATATATCAATCAATGCATAATTTCATGCTGAATGCAATGAAACAAACCACATTGAAATATCTGTGTTCTAACAAAAGGTGCAGCCAAAAAAACGGTAGGGGCGGGGCGATGGCACATCACCACGCCCACCACCTGGGGCATTGCCCCTCCCACTTCATGGGGTGACGCAAATCCTAGTGCACACTGCACACTGAACGGGTGCAGACTAAATATGCTTTGTGCTCTTAGCTTGATTTTGGACCTGTAGTGCTTTGTTAAACCTGCTAATTAAGTCCCATTTTATTCAACAACCTTCTTGCTGATTCATTAAAACTATCACCTGGATTGTCCATCACACGTGCAACCTCTTGGTAACTTTGCAGTCTCTGCCCTAGTTTCCCTGCATGATCTGTAGTTTAAGGTCAAGGGGAAGGTGGTGATTCTTCAGTTTTGATATTATCTACTTGACAGTGATTTATATGAAAAGCTTCAGTCTAAAATTAGACCCTGTCATGCTGTTGGGACTGCACATTCACAGGTAGCGGTGGCATATTACTGGCTGCCAATTGCAGGGTGGTTGAATTAGTACTTCATTTGGCACTGTTTGGAGAAGAGTTTATAGCAAATCCTTTCCTATAATGCACTCTTGGAATTTCCTGTGCGTACAGGATGGCATTTGGGCCACCAGAATATTTTCTGATAATTAAAGTCAATAGGACATGCAGATTTACTGCTCTGATTTATCATCAATTCAATATTTTAATTTGCCGCTTATTCTTCAGGAGAAAAGTCCTATGCAGTGTGAACATATTGTAAGGGGGGGGAAAGTGTTTGTGTGTCAGGATTGTGCCTGCAATCCTTGCTATTCACCTCCATGCATTTATCTGAGCAGAACCTATGAATACACAACTATACATGTAATCAGGGACCCTTCTTCTCAGGGTTCCCAGTTGTACAGACTGACTCTACATAAATACAGTTTTGTATGCACCCACCTTCCATTCAGACATTTAGATGCATGCATGGAGTGAAGAGCAAGAAGAACAGCAAGCGTGATTCTGATTCCCCTTCTACATTCACTGAACAGGGTTTCTGTCGTCCAACATTAGCAGTCTTTGCCATCATCACAACTATCACAATCCGTATCCATTGCATGGCTTTGGACAAATGTGCCTGGCATATTTTTAACTCTGGAATGTCCCTGGGTTGCCCCATCCATAAGGCAGATTTAGGCAGTTGCCATGTGGTGAATTAACGGGGGGCGGACGGACTACCACCTCCATCTGCACCCATCTCAATCCACCTTGTTCTATGCTGTCACTGCTGCCGCTGCTCCCATTTCTCCTCCTGCACTCTGTGGATTTGAAAAGAAAAAGAATGGAGAGGAGACCTCTAATATTTCCTGGGAGATACTCTAGACCAGCACTCTCTTCTCTTGTTCCATGCTCTTCCTTTTTAAATACAGCAAGAGGACGGAGTGTCTTGTTAAAACTACCACTGCAAAGAAAGCTGAGGCAGTGAAGGGGAGGAGGGTGGCAAATAGGGGCCCAATCGTATCCAACTTTCCAGTACCAGTGCAGCCACAATGCAGACCCAGGGTAAGGGAACAAATGTTCCCATACCTTGAGGAGGCCTCTGTGACTGTGTCCCCACCACAGGATGCAGTGCATGCCCCATTGATACAGCTGCACTGGCACTGGAAAATTGGATAGGATTGGGTCCTAAGGCAGGCAGTTGGGGTGTGGGGATGGTCATGGGACCAGCATTTGGAACCCAGTTTCAGGCACTTAAAGATCATGGGCTGTCAATGAAATTTCCTTTCTCTTTGCCTTGTATGAACATTTTGATAAAGTAGATCATCAGGAAGTTTTAGCCTTTATAGGGAAAAAAAAAAAACACTTTCTTATGACCCAATCCTATGGTATCCTTAGAGCAGTGGAATTTGTGTTCCACCATTGTAAATGATGCAATGTCACCATAAATGGCTTGCAGCTGCTAAGCACATTGAAGAACAAATGGCCGGCAGCTCTGTGCACCTGCCACCGATGGACTTAATCTGCTGCAGAGGAGGTAATGTGACAGCAGTGGTGGGCTGTGGGCAGTTTGGGGTGGGAGGGGGTAGGGAAGGGGTTGGTTTAGGGGCTGGAGGGGGTGGATCCTGGTGATGACAGCATGCACCAAGATCCTATCCTCTTTTTTTTTTTTTTTCCTACACACCATCTTCCTCTCCTTGAACTTAAGCTGGCATTGGTCCAGGGAGACCCATAGGCAACCAGGTGGCATACTGGAAGGTAAGCAGCAGCCAAATCCTATCTCCTGCCACATCATAGCATGCAGCAGCGCCAATGGAGTGTGTGCTGCATTCTATAGTAGAACCAGAGGACTAAGAGGTAAGTAAAAAACTTTTTACTTACCTCCTAGTAGGCATCTTGATCCGTAATGGGTCTTCTCAGTTCCATGCCAGCTATTTTGCTGGCATAAGTCCAAGGAGATGCACGGGTCATGTTGGGCAATGAAAAGGGAATAGGATTCCAACATACACTGCTGCTGCTAGAATCCACCCTCTCCAGACTCCTGCTCTCCCCGCCCTTGCCCCAAACCTCCTCTGAACTACCCACAATGTCACCGCTCTGCCACCTTACCTGTGCTGGCATGGGCTGGTTCTGTTGGCTGTGACTGTGCAGAGTTGTTGATATTTTGTGTTAATGGTTTCAACATGCCTCACAGCAGCATACAGTTTTTGCTGTTGCTGCGGCCTTTACTACAGCAGACTGCGAGATCTACTGTTGTACAGGCCTGATACAATTGGGCCATTAAACAGTGTTTCACCACTTGCGGGCTTTTTGGTCACCCTCCCCCCACCATAGCATGCAGCACAAACTCCACTGGCATGGCCGCATGCTATAAACTGGTGAGAGATAGCTGTTAATTGACTTTGATATATTCTTATTGATTTGCATTTTTCTCTGTTTCTCCGGTACAACTGCAACATTGTTTATTTTTATTAATTTATTTAGCATTCAAGAGCTTTCAAATGTTATATCCCTATTAACACAGTGGCTCAAATTTCTTTTTTTAGAAGGTCACTGTTAGGTTATAGATTAATGTAAATTCACAAAGTAATCTATGTGCCTAAAGTGAGTGAAATGGCATGAATTACTTGAATTAGTCACAGCGATTCAAAATGTAATAATTTAAATGTAGTAGGGAATGGTTTGCCTGTGATTATATTTTAAATTATCTCAGGTTCCGGGGACTGACAGCCTTACCATCCAGAAACTGTCAGTGACTTCAGCTAAGAGCCTCCTCAGATGTTATTTTCAGCCACGTCCCTTGCTCATGGGAGTCTTCTGCCTGCATAACCAATGAAGTGTGTGAGATGGAAATTCATGGATGTCAACCATAGTAACAGCTGTGACTTCCAAAGCTCCAAACGTATCTTGATTATCACAGAAGTGACTATGGTTAAAAATAATCTAAATCAGGGGTCTCCAAACTGTGGCCCAAGAGGTCACATCTGGACTGCCAGAAGATTAAATCCAGATAAAGGATTCCCTTACCCCCGCAGGTGCAGAGCCTTCTGGAATGATCTTCCATGGAAGCATCTCTCTAGAGTCTAGTGCAAGGCTCTGCAGTTAACCAGCACACCAGCATGTTGCTGTGGTCCAGAACGTCCAACACTTCCCCACCACTGTGCCCACTCTCCTGGCCTCCCAGCAGGGCATCCCAGTCGTAGTCCAGCACGTGCCCTGCTGAAGTGCTGCCACTCAATGAATCCCCAGAGAAGAAAGCCCAACCCCAGCACCAGCAGGGGTGGCAGCAGAACCAGTGATCAGCCAGCGCTTCACCACCTTGTTCAGTTAAGTGAAATTCCCCTTCACCTCAAAGCCTTTGAGAGACAGGCTTTGAACCTTGCACACTAACTGAGAAGTGGCCAAAGCAAGGGAGGGAGAGGGCAAACAGGAGGGGCTACAGCTTATATGGCAAAAAATAAAATTAAATTAAACTGTGGACAGATGTCCTGACATTATTTTATTTATTTCCCACTTAGCAAAAGAGTTAACAAAGCTCATTGGGTAGCAAAATAACAGCAAACTGCTGACATGTCCGCCCAGGTAGGAGGCAATATATGTGAGGTGGAGTCGGAGGGAGTTACTTCAGAGCTGCATTGCCCTTATGTTGGTGCTGGAAAGTGGGTTAGGATTGTGCCCTAATTCATTTAAATTTTATTTATTTTATATAAAACTGATTCTTTTTCTGCCCCCCCCCCACCTGTGTGAAACATACGATGTGGCCCTCGTACTGAAAAGTTTGGAGGCACTTCTATGGAATCCTAAAAAAAAAAAAAATCCTAAAGGAAGGACCTGCTCTCAAAGCTTGAGTTACAGAGACTACCAAGGAGCCAGTGTAGTGTAGTGGCCAAGAGACTGAGCTACAAATTATAACTTCCTCAGGTTAAATGTTACAGCTCTCACTAACTCACTTAATGGGTGGCCTTAGGCAAGCCATGCCCTCTTAGTCTCATCTCCTTAGCTGCAATAGGAGGATAAGTAGCACTGGTACCAGAATATTGGAGACCCTGGGGCAAATCTCTTTACTGGATCTCCTGTGGTGACTCGCTGCCTATCCCCGATGCTGGGCTAGGTGCTATCACTGTCACCAATACACAGAATTCAGAATCTGCCTGACTTGGTGCCCCCTTTGATGCCCACTGACCCTTGTCCAGTGCCTGACCTGACCTATCCATGGGGATAATACTTCCCTTACAGGATTGCTGAGAAGGCCAGAATAGTAGAATCACAGACTTTTAGATTTGGAAAAAACATTGAAGGTCATCTATTCCGCACTTCCTGCTCTGTACAAGCAACTATTACAGCATCCCTGACAGGTGGTCATCCAGCCTCTCCTTGTAAACCTTCAATAAAGGAGAGCCCACAACTACATGAAGCAGACAGATCCAGTCCTGGACAGCCCATACAGCTCGGACATTCTTAAATCTACTTCCTTATAGTTTCAACTCACTGGTTCTAGTCCTGTCCTCAGGAGTCACAAAGAGTAAGTCATTCCTCCCCTGCTTCTGCATGACAGCCCTTTGCTATTATGTCTCCTTGTCAACTTTGATTCTCCAGGTGAAACCTACCAGCTCTTTTAATTGTTCCACATAGGACTTGGTTCTCAGAATCCTCATCCTCTTGGTTGCTTTGCTCTGAATCTGCTCTGGCTTATCAATGCCCTTCTTAAAAGTGCAGTATAGAGTGGAACTATCACTTCTTGTGGCCTGGTCTTATGCTTCGGCTGATGGAGTCCTGCAATGCAGTCACTTTTTTGCTTGTTTGTTTTTTTGCAGCTGCATCACACTGCTGGCTCATGTTCCACTTACAGTCCACTCCAATGTCTATATCTTTTTCACCTCTGCCAAGTCAGATTTTCCCCATCCTGTACATGTGCCACCAATATTTTTGTCCCTATATGCAGGACTTTACATTTACATTTTTCTCAGTTGAACTTCATCTTGTTGGTGGAGCCTGTCAAGATCATTTAAAATCCTGATTAACAGCCCAATCCTAACTAGGATTGAGCTGCCCTTTACAACACAGTTCAGCTATCATGTAAGGCCATATGGCAGCACACACCACAAACAACAGCGGTGCTGGAGGTCCATTGCAGCAGCAGGCTACTTCCAGCAGCAAAGGTTACCTGATAGAAGGGGAAGGGGATAAGTGGAATGGGGTGAAGGAAGGAAGAATAGATAGTTTCTGGGTGGGGAGGGGGGCTGGTGTGAGGTGGAATGGACCAGGAAAGCAGTGGATCTCAGTGGCACAAGATGCTAACTCCATTCTCTGTCCCCTTCATTCTCCCTTACTGTCCTTGGACTTGAACCAGCAAAATGCCTGGAGCAAATCCAAGGAAACCAATTGAACAACAGAAGCTTCCCCAGGCTTAGGATAAAGGAAAATTCCTTTACCTCAAGGATGCCTCCAGACTGCCCCCCCCCCCCAAGATATAGCATGAGAGCCACTGGACTGCTGGTTTTCCAATGTGTTAGCTATCTTCCCCCCCCCGCCACACACACACACTTTGTGTAATTGGCATACTTGATAAGCATCCCTTCTACCCCCTAATCAGGCAAGTTATAAAAATATTGAACAGAACAAGAGCCCTGTGATCCTCTAATCCAGCGGTTTTCAAACTCTCATGGAGAGTTTGCACTGCTGTAAGTTCTTGCAGGGGTGGGGGGAAGGCAGTGACGAGATCCCCAGGATTGCGTCGCTCAGGGGGGCTGCAGGGACTAGGATACACTCACCAGTCCCTGCTGCAGCCGTTCTGGGGTGCGGGGAGCCCTGTGTGAGTGTCTGCAGGGCTCCCCAGCCTGCAGAAAGGGAAAGTGGAGCGATTGTGCTCCACTTCAGGTTTTACGGAGACAGAGAGCGATTGCTCTCCACTTTCACTTTCTGCAGGCCACACCCCAGGGCGGCTGCTGCAGGGACTGAGTGTATCCCAGTCCTTGCAGTCCCCCTGAGCGACGCGATCCTAGGGACCACGTTGTTGCCGCCTCCCTGCCTTCTCACTGCCTCCGCCCCTTAAGGAGGCAGAGGCCAGGGCCTTCAGGCTGGAGAATCGTGACACCCCAGTTTGAAAACCACTGCTCTAATCAATAGAGCCACTCATTAGGATCAGTTGAAGCCATCTAACAGTAATACCACCTAGCTTACATTGTACCATTTTTTATCACAAGGATATAATGGGAGATTTTCAGCCCAATCCTATCCAAGGTATATACTGGAGGATTGCAGTGCCCATCAGTGCATCACGCAGGCCACTTGGGCAGCAGCTGCTTTGCCATTCTCTGAAGAACTGCCACTGGTACAAGGACAGGAAGCCATGCACTGGCAGGACACCCTGCAGAATGCCTGTTGATGCAGGTATGCTGGCTGCAAGGATAGATTGCAACAGGGATCAGGCCAGGATGGGAATAGATTAGGTGCAGATGTTGGCAGTAGTGACATCTGCCATGCCTGTTCCTGACCCAACATGCCCACTTGACCCTAACAAATCTAGGACAACAAAAGAACTGGTGTATATCTGAGTAGGCCCACAGGAGACCAGGGAGTAGCAGAGAAGGTAAGTACGAAATTTTGGTTACTCACCTCTCCCAGCCAGTCTGGTCCTCTGCTGGCCCATGCAATGCAGTGGATACTGTGTCAGTATCCCTGCACCATGCAAGCCAGCCTTGCATAGGATTGGGCTGTGAGTCATATGCTTTGCTGAAATCTAGTTATTACTGGTGGGCCCTCATTACCCACAGGTTCTTAACCTGCAGTGGAGAGCCTCACCTGATCACTTTTTGATCACTTTTTGATGTGACCAGAGGTGCTTTGCTGAAATCTAGATATACTATATCCACCACATTTCCATGACCCACCTGTGCATCTAACACCAATAAAGCCACCCACCAGTGGATCATGACCCAATTTTTGGACTTCGCAAAACTAACAGGGCAGATTAGGCTGTGTGCATCAAGGGTTAAACAAGCACCCTATTTGGGTGGGGGGGATCACTGCTGCCCAATCACCATTATAGCCATATCCCTTGGCATTTTTAAATCAGCAGCTTCTAAACAGTTTGGGAACCACCGTATTGGATTATTCATCAAAGAAGGAGATGAGACTCATCTGACACAATTTGTTCTTGACAAACCCATGCTGGCTCCTAAAAATCATCCCATTATTTTCTGAGCGCTCACAGACATTCCACATAATAATCTGTTCCGGGATCTCACTGGGTAGTGCTATCAAACTATATTGATACATCTAAGGTGTTCTGCACATTCAAAAAGTACTCTATGATAGCTAAGTATTATTGTTAACAACATTCCTCCAACCTCAGCACAACATTGTGGTTTGAGATTGCATTAGAGTAGTTGAAACACTTCATCCTGAATGTGAATTTGCTGGTGCAGGATGTTGAGAGATTGGGCGGCAAGAATAATAGAACAATGTGATATAAGCAGATCCAATGCAGCAAAAGTGGTGTTAGATTGTATGTTTTAAGGACATGAACAAAATTAAAAGAGACCAGTTGTTGAAACTTAGAAATCAAGTTTCTGCGCAAGTACTTTTGCAATCTGAGTCAAACTGTTCTCATTACATGGATGTTTTGCCTTGTTTTTATAGCTGAAGTACAAAAAGAAATAGCAATCATGCCACACTGTGATCATTCACATCAAGAAATATTATTTTCCACAGTATTTTTCGAAATTGTGCATTGAAAAGGCCAAGCCTGTATGTGGTACATTGAGTTTTGTTTTGGAGAGTTATTGCGTTCTCCCTTAAAGTCCTAAAAGGGAAAAAAATTGATGTTTGAAATGAAATACTAGCCTACAGAAAATTTTGCCTGCATTAAATACCTGAACGCAGCACAGATGAATCAGTGTGATTTCTCTAACCATAGGTCCAACTATCTTTAATCAAGAGACAATGTATTTTACTGAACAAGGCAAAAGCACTTCAGAGTCACTAACCAGATTTACCAAGTGAAATATTCTGTCTGTCTTTTAGCAATCATTCCCAAAAGAAATTTGATAGCACGAGAAAAAAATGGATGGTGTCTCTTTCTCCCCTTCTTTTGTGAGAAGCAGAGGGAAAGTAACTATTGCAGAGTTTGCTTCCAAATGTCTGGTTGGCACCAATTAAACAGTGATGATTCTTCTCAAAGGACCCTGTGACTTGTAGTTTAGTGACTGTCAAGGTTGAAGGAGGAGCTATAAACAGCTACAGGCTGATCTAGTGCAATGCCTAATGGTTAGCAAGCTCACTCCCTTCCTGCTCCCCTGTCTAGAAGCATAGCTGAATGGGGGAAAGCCTTTTTGCCAACTCTGCTCATTCGCATGCACATGTGTTCCTACATGTGCCATGCACATGCTCTATCTCTCTCTCACTCATTCACATGTGTTCCTACATGTGCCATGCACATACGCTTTCTCTCTCTCTCTTTCTCTGTAATGGAACCAAATTGGGGGAATTTAGCAGCTTCTGACAGATTTGGGATTGTTGACAAGGATGAGCAGCACCAACAATCTCAAAGTGCCTCTAATGTAAGGTAGAAAGTGAGGTAACGACAATGCAAATCCGAGGTAAGGGAACAAACATTGCTGTACCTTGAGAAGGTCTCCATGACTGCCCCCCAACTGCAGGATGCGGCACATGCCCCACTGGCACAGCTATGTCAGTCCTGGACAGTTGGTTATGATTGTGCCCTCAGTTACTTTGCTTAGAAGAGCTGTTGCAGAGCTTTAAATGGTTGCAAGTGAAAGAAGTGGTGCACACATGTATAAAAGTAAAACATGGGAAAGAAACCCTTGACATTTTCAACTGTTTCCATTGCATGGAGAAATTAACTCTTATGTTTGCAGTACCCAAAGAACAAAAGGGTGGGGGTGGGGGGAGGAAATCTGTACTCAGGCTCCCTTCAGCTGTTTTCAACTTCTCAACTATTTCTTATGACAGAAAACTGTGAACAGCAGATTGCTTAGTTTAAAAAAAGGCTATTTTATTTATTGAGCTTCCTAGAAATGCTAAACAATACAGCATCTCCATCCATTAGCTACCAAAGCCCTGTCTTTTAACTCATCCAGTAAACTTTTCCAGAATTCCCCCTGTTCATAATGGGTACTAGAGATGTGTCCTTTGACCCGGGGTTAATGCAAGGGGATTGTGAAATCCAGACAAAATTTAAAATGTCCTTTTGCCTTATTCTGTTTTCCCCTCCTCATTATGAAAAGTCACATGGGTGGAATTTTCCAAAATTAACCACAGCTTGTGTGGAAGCCCCATCTGGACTCAAAAAATATGGCACAAGAATTGTGACATGCTACCATCAAAGTAAAAATAAATCTGTTTGGACAAACAAGAACAAAGGCTCCTGATCTGTTACCTATTCATACATTTATTCCCTTTTATTTCAAAACATGCAGGAGACATGCAGGTATACACATGTCCTTGGTGCCGAGTGCTTGCCAGGGAGCATGAACCAGGCTAGTTATGTGACTATTCGCTGAACTGAAGGCAAGAGGGCTCTGATCCACAGGCCATGGAGGCTACATTTTTCACCAGCTGACTAATCACTCCCCTCTTACTTTTATCAGGTTCGCTTTGTCTTGGCTCTCTTATCCTGTCGCTTGCAGCACATCACACCCAGTTCAGTAGATATGGAACAGTAACCTTGATCTAGGCTCAGCCTCACCACCAACTCATCAGCTCCCCTGAATTTTTTTTTGTCTGCTTCTCATGCAGTCACATGCCTGACTACTATAGTGCTTGTGACTCTCTTTCTCTCAGTGTGACTGTTGGCAGGAATGGGAATTTTGGTGTGCATCCTGAGATATGCAGAAGTCAGTGCTTGAGCCAGTACAGGTCTTGCCTCGTCATCCACTTGGGCTCCATTCCAGAACACCTGGTGGATAAAAAAAAATCAGTGGATACAAATCAGTGGAAAAATAGCTTAAAAGACCAGCTACCTTGACCCTTCAGGGTTGGCGTAGAGAAACTCAGGCCATCATTTGACACACCAGTTTTGAATTTGGATGGGAATGTCCAAAAGGGGAATAGATGGTGTTGGCAGTCTCCTCTAGGTTAGATGCCTGCACAAAGAGGGGAGAAGTTGTGAAGTTTGATCTGCTGGAGGATTCCTTAAGTTTTATGATTGGCAATAAAAATGACTGCAACATATTCCAATCCCTTTGTTTGTGCAGTTTTTACGGGGTTCAAAGGCAATGATTTAGCAACCTTTTTCTGATGCTGAAGCATTTCAGAATCCTCAACAGGGCACTAGAAGATAAATAGGGGGAAAAAATAGGGGAAAACCAGGGATTAAGGAATGGAAAAATATATTTTTCATGAATAAACCAAATTCTCTTCAATATACTTCTATATTCTGAATAATAAAAACCCTCTGGAAGGTTCCTAATGAAGCGAGAGGGTCCTTTGTCTCTAGACAGCCCCAGAGGTATTCAGTGTGGCAATGAGACCAGGTAACGCAACTATAGTCTGTAGGCTTCCGGTGAACCATGGAGCACTCGTTTCATTTTCAATAGGAAGCTGGCAGTCTCATGGTACAGCTTGTCTTCTTTGTTCCAGATAGTATGTAGAATTCAGACAGCTGTAAGCACATGAAATATTTTCTGAAACGATTTGTTTTCTTCTTTAAGGAAAGCTCTCCAGAAGCCTCTGGTTCTTTTTTAGGGAACAATCCAAAGTGAACAGAGATGAAAATTGTCTAGGAGTTATTATTTTTCCTAGTCACCTCTGTGTTTTGAAAAAGCACTGTACAAATATAGTACTGGGATCAACTTTTATAAAAATGTGAAAGAGAATTATTTGACAATATACATTTAGGATGCAGTTCTAACAGGGAGGCCAACTGACATGCGCTGTGTCCAGTGCAGGTTTGGTGCAGGCTGGGGTGCAAGTTGGAGTAAGGGAATTTCCTTCCCCTTACCCTAAGAAACACCCTATGGGGCTACTTGGATCTGCACCTACAATTTCATGAGCACAAATCAGAGCAACCCAAGTAACACTGCTCAGGCCAGGGACAGAGGTTGGGATCTGGCCTGTGCTGCCACGGTTCGTGCCACCCCCTCCCAGACCAGATCCGCCCCCTCAGACACCCTCCCCCCACCTCTGTTCCTCCCTCCCACCACCCTTTCCCACCCCCTGTGCTAGTCTGCTGGCATAAACCTACCACCCTCAGGTGCAGGGAGGCCAGCACATATCCGTGCACTGACCTATCCTATTCCCCAGTCATTTTGAACATGCTTTACAGCACATTTGCGACGACTTGGAGCTGGCACAAGGGACTTGTACTGGCTTGGTGGTAGTGGGGTTTGGATTGCACTGTTAATATAGATGTGAATGATTATGTAAGTGTTGAAGCCATGTACAGCTAATGTCCAGCATCTGTAGTGACCCCAGGTTCAATTTCCTTGTGGGCTTTAACAGTCCTTTTATGCTTTACTAGTGCTTTATTATTTTTCCCTTAAAAACATGTAGAGGAAAAAATTAACCATGAATGAAAACTCCTCATAACTGTTGGATCAACTTAAAGCAGTGTTTCCCAACCTGGGGGTCATGACCTACCAGTGCTACCAGAAACTCTCTTCCCCCTTAAGGGAAGTGGCAACAGGCAGGGATAGTGATGACCGTGGCAATGGCACATTCAGGATTGTACTTTTCTAAGAAAAAAAGAGTGTTATTCACATATCTGGGGCGACTGTGCTGTCCAGAGGGTGCAGGGCCTATATAGACTTCCCCAGAAAGACTCTGAAATGCAATTGACACCCACTTCTGGTTTTCATTATGGAACTGGAAGTGGGTCGCTACTGCATTTCTGAGACACTCTGAGGCATGGGGAGGTTTGCAGAGAGAGATGCAGGCCCCTCTCTTCCACCCTCCAGAGGGCATATTAACCCCCAGGTATGGGGAGAAAACTCCTTTTCTTTCAGCTGCACAATCCTGCCAACTTGCCACCCCCTTTACCGGCCCCTGCACACACTCAGTGGTTCTCATATCTTTGTGTAAAGGTTGGGAACCATCTTCTGCATTGCTCAATGTGATGCCACTGTATTTTTAATAATTTACACACATGCCTACCTTCAAGGAACAGTATTTTTTCCTATTTTTTTATTTATTTTCACTGGAGGGTAAGAGACTGCCAAGCATTTTCTTAGTATAATCATCAAATGATGCAAAAAAACAAACTTGGTCTTGGCTGTCTTGTCCCCAATCAATTGGGGAGAGGTAGTTGGCATAGCTTGACAAAATAGGTGAATAAGACTGGCTTTCCTTTGTAAAGAGTACATATTCACAGGAAGGAAGAGGCCATGTTTTCCAACATTTTAAAACTGTATTTAGGTCAGCTTCAATTCGTAATATGCTGGAGGGCCGAAGAGTAAAAGATCTGTCCAAACAACATGAAACTCATCCGCCAAGTGTCAGACATATTTGACATTAGAACTCACCTTAAACCATTTTCTTTCCATTTCCTTACAAAGTGTAGTCAACACATGGGGGAATACTGTTGACTTCTGGAGAGAGGAGAGTGAGTAGAACTGAAAGGAAGAGTAGGAGCAGGTGAGGAAGGAAAGAGAGGGGATGTATCATCATCATTTGAATTGTGGATGTTGTAGGAATGAAATGTTTGCAAATCCTTGACAGCAGGGTGTCTGGTTGGAATTTCTAATGGTTCTGGTCTTGGAATGACATGAAAGTCAGAAACATCATAGCAGATAGTCATGCCTTTATTGTAAGAAGAGTTGGCACCAAATTTTGAAAATGCAAGAATTTTCACGAGAAGCCAAATGAGTTTCAAAAGGACAAATGAATGTTCTCAGGGTTTTCCTCCAAATCCCTTTGTTTTGCTATAGCTTTAAGGAAAATGTTTTGGGATTTATAGTTGGGCAACTTTTCATTTTTTTGTCTCTAACAAGGTTGGTTGGCAACCTTCAGTCTCGAAAGACTATGTTACAAGCCTACAGCACCCGGTATTCCCAGGCGGTCTCCCATCCAAGTACTAACCAGGCCTGACCCTGCTTAGCTTCCGAGATCAGACAAGATCCAGCATGTGCAGGGTGCTTTCTGTGCAAATTATGAGGTCAGCTTATTCAGGAGTGTGCCGCAGGATATGACTTTCTGACGTTCTTTCTAAGCTTTCCATGTTGATTGAGCCAAACATTACTCCATGACCAACATACAACAAAAATTATATTACTCTGCCCAAGAGTATTAAAACCAGTCCCATGCTGCCGAATGACACCCCTTTGGAAGTCCTTTATCCCCGGATAACCTTACAACACAATCCTATGCATATCTACTCAGAAGTAAGCTCCATTGAGTTCAATGGGGCTGACTGCCAAGAAAATGCATCCAGGATTGTAGCCTTAGAGTAGGGCTGACTAGGTACATTTTGCCAAGGCAATGTCATCGACTAACAGCCCAATCCCATAGAGGGCCCATAAGTCCTCTTACAGCATCGTAAATGTCGCACCTCCACTGTGTGCACTGGAAGCACCAGTGCAAATGGCCAGAGACTCTGTGCACCCACCAGAGATGAACCCAGCGATGTTGGAAAAGCTAAGGTGCAGGTGGGGGCGGGATATGGAAGATCAGGGCATGTTGCAGAGAGGGCAGGGGATGGGAGGGGGGATCCCTGTGGCAGCAGCACACTCCAGGATAATATCTTGTTTTGTCAGCCCAACACGCCCCCTGCCTTTCCCTGGACTTACACCAGCAAAATAACTGATGTAGGTCTGAGGAGATTCATTGATGGCCAGGCCACCTAGGGAAAGGTAAGTAAAAAATACTTTCCTAGGTCATCTGGTCACACACACACACACACACACACACACACACACACACACACACACACACACACACCATATCATGCAGTATGCACTCTTATCAGCATGACTACATAGTGTAAAATGTTGGGGGATACGATTGGGCTGCCAAGGAACCCTCAATCTATGTACTCTTGAACAGTCCAATGTCAGTGGGCTAAGAAATGCCTTTGAATTACCTTTGTTCCATGAGCCTTATACAGCTGTGACTTCTCTGGGTGGTAAAAACTTAATGAACCAGATTTTGCCACCTATCTTATGAGATCAAGCTTGGAAAACACTGCCAATGGAGCTGGGCCTTGTTATGGTATCCTATAATCATTCGTGGCAGCAGCATCAGGAAGGCTGGCTCAAAAATAATGAAAGAACTGAAGCAAAGCTATAAATAGTAGATGTTTTGCTCTCAGATGGAGTAAAAAAAAGTATTGATTTTGCAAATGGAAAACAGAAAATAGTTAAGAATTGGAAATTTATTTCCAGGTTTCTGGGAAGTTTATTCAATTTATAAAGGCATAACAGTTTAGGAAAACGTATTTTTAGTGTGTCTTAAATCTTACCTTTATGAAATTGTTCAGACTGCAGAAGATACAGGAATCTTCCACCAGTGTGAGGAACAATTATCTAGCTATATTATATAACATCAACTCCCTTCTGTCACTGTTACAATTAACCTAATAACCTTTAATTTATGGTTTTGATCATGGAGTATCTTTTCCATTTGTTCCACAAGCATGACTAATACATCTAATGAGAGAGAGAGAGAGAGAGAGAGAGAGAGAGAGAGAGAGAGAGAGAGAGAGCTGTCATATGAAGAACAAAGAAAAGACTCAATGGTGGTCAAACAGCCAAATAGATGAGCTGCAAGACATACTCAGGGCACAATCCTAACCCACTTTCCAGCACCGACATAAGGACAATGCAGCTCCGAGGTAAGAGAACAAACATTCCCTTGCTCTGAGGAGGCCTCCGTGAGTGCCACCCAACGACAGGATGCAGCACACATCCCATTGGCACAGCGATGCCAGTGCTGGAAATTTGGTTAGGATTTGGGCCATAGACAATCAGGAAGCCTAAGAGGAGCCTATGAGGAGGTAAAATAAAAATATTTTTACTTACCAGCCAGAGGCATGTACTGCCAGAGTACATTTTATGGCTGCCTTATGGCTGCGCTGGTGGAATTCTAGTTCCTCCAGTGAGTCAACCCAATAGGACTGGGCTGTCAGTTATGTTTGTGGTGTTTTATTAAGGTTTATGTATGAGCTCTACTGGGCACCCCTATATGAGACAGAAGGGTGGGATACAAATGTTGAAGAAAATAAACAGTCCCCCCCCCCCCCACAGCTGCTTTTAGTACTCATGGGACATTACTAAGTGCTTATTCAAAGCACTTAACGTGAAACAATCATTGCCACTGTGCCTTACTGTATGATTTCATTGTTCTGTAAACAGCTTCAATAGTCACTGCTTTCATACTATTTGGCTACAGTCCAATAGAGAGTTAAATGCATTTAGGTCCTCTGAATCAATCTGTTGGGTGTTGGGTGAATCTCTTTGTATCTTTGCAAACTTCTTTTTGATATGAACTGGATATCGTACACTGCTGAACTGGGTGCCACTTCCCTTAGCTGAAATTCATGAAGATGAATGAACCAGCTTCACCAATTTGCCTTATTTTGGCTTGGAATATGACTGCATCACACCCGTGATTGATGATATGACAGGATCTGATCCAGGAACGGTGTCAGGAGCCAGCCAGATTGGGCACTGGCTGAGGGCCCGGAATCCGTCAGGTCCGTCACCTGACCAGTCCTACTTCTGAATATTCAGTAATGGTGGGAATGGTAGTGGCATATACTATTGGGGGCAAGTGAGGACGACATGGGATCACAGTGCAGAGGTTTAATCCAGAAGGGGAGGTGCTCCTAAATTGGAAGTGGGCTAATGTAGTCCCAAACTTTAAAGAGGGGGAAATGGAAGACATGGGAAAATACAGACCCATCAGTCTGACTTCAGTACCGAGGAAGATATTTGAACAAATTGTAAAGCATAGTCTGCACACATCTGGACATCAACAACTCAGTGATTAATAGAAGCCAGCATGGATTTGTCAAAAATAAATCTTGCCAGACAAATCTCATCTTCTTTTTTGATTGGGCTACTAGTTTACTGGATGGTGGGAATGCTGTGGATGTAATTTATCCCAACTTCAGTAAGGCATTTGACAAGGTCTCCCATGACATCTTAATCAACGAGTTAGATGATACAATTTTTAGATGGATAGTTGTACAATCATACACAAACTTGTTGGACAACTGTACACAAAGCAGAGAACTTGGAAAATCTGGGAAAGGACTGTTGGAAAAAAAAATATGTTTGGACACTCTTCTGAAAACGTAGGTGGAGAGGAGCACAGTAAACCACCGGTCAGAAGGGTGGGAGCCATCACTGAAAAGGGTCTCCTGTGCATACCCATGAGCCTCACTTCACATAGTCAGGGAACACACAAGAGCACCTCCCTGGATGAGGTCATGGATGGACTCATGTGGGGGAATGCAGTCCTTCAGGTACCCAAGTCCAAAGCCATTTAAAGCTTCAACATTCATTACCAGCACCATGATTTGTGCCTGGAAGCAAAGTGGTAAATAGTGGAGCGGACAGGGGCACAACATGATTATAGTATCTTGCCCTTGTTAATGTGTCCGTGCTTGAAGCTTCTGAAGGATCTTCAAGGACAAACCCACATAAGAACATAGCAGTGACCCAAATGAGAGATGACGTGGGCATGGATAACCATAGCCTGGTTTCAGACAGAAATGACACTTCAACCAAAGCTGGGCACAAGCACCCCTGGCCACAGTCAGAACCGGGATATTCAGAAGCAATGTTGGATCCAGTATTGCCAAACTGTGAAGTTGCACTTTCAATAAGAACGGGTAGGACCAGGTAATTCCACTGCCCCCAAAGTAGTAGGTAAATCCACTGCCCCCCAAGTAAATCCCTGCTCTCCAAAAGCTCACTTGGAGAGCTTTAGTCTTGTCTGGATTTAATGTAATCCCAATTTGCTCACCAATAACCCTTCACTAACTTAAGACACCAGTGAAATATATCCACCATATGTCCTACTTCTCTTCAACAAAAAAACTCACAAAGATTTACATAGCAAACTAAAATTTAAAAAGTTCCCAGTCTCTGAGGCCTCACAATATAAACAAAAGATGCAGAAGACACACCAGCAAACAGCCACTAAGGGGGGGGGGGAAGCCACTCTGCTGGGGTGAATAGCTGGGATGAATAGAACAATTGCTCTTCCTCAGCTAAATAAATGAGAACCACCTGATAAGAGGTACTGAGGCCAGTTAGCAGGGGCTACTGCATATATAAAGTTTGCCTCAATAGAGGTGAGCATTACTAGTCACTGAGATGCATATTCTGAGCCAAGGAATATGAATCATGGGTGACATTTATAATATAATGGTCAAGAACAGGGGTATCAAACTCGTTTCATACAGAGGGCTGAATAGCATTCATTGTGCCTGCTGAGGGCTGGAAGTGATGTCATTAGGCAGGCAGTGATGTCATTAAATAGGTCATAACCAAAAATAAGAACTTTTTTCTCACTTAGGAACCCATTAGCTGCAAATGATGAAAGAGAAAATACACGAGTCTTGATCATATTTCAAGTTATGGGAGAACCCGATTTTTATACGGTCTGCCCTTTCAGCAGTAACACCTCAGCACCGCTCAGCAGCTGAGAGTGTGAGGGCTGGATAAAAAGCTTCCATGAGCCGCATCTGGCCCCTGGGCCTTATGTTTGACAGCCCTGGTCAAGGATGTAGTAGTGTAATCTGGTTCACTCCCAGCTGCTACCATAAAAGCATTAGGCACAGAATTCATTTACTTCCACATTGAAAGGCTCCTAATATCTACGTTCAAATCAGCATTGTTTCTTTTCTACTTTTCTTCAATTCTTGGTACAGTAGAGAAAAAAAAAAGGTTGGTAGTGAACTTTTTCTCTGCTATTGTACCAAAATTAATAAATGACCAATTTCAGAAATAGCCAGACCACAAGATGAAATTGATATTTCTAAACCGGAAAAAAAAAAACAATTATGTGAGCATGATGAATTAAAATCAATTGGCACTGACAAAATAGAACAATGGAGAAATTTTTTATAAAAGGACCTTAAGCGCTGCACACTGAACTATTTCAATTTTAAATGATTGGTTAAAACAAGGAGGGTAATGTGCTCATGATTTCAATAATATTGCGTTCATTGACTTTAATAGGATTTTTTGAGAGCGCAATATGAGGAGCTCAAGCCACACTGATGGCATTTGCAGAACAGCACGTAGGACATAATTAGCATATAACAGGAATAACAGCCAAGTAAATTTCCACACAGCGATGTAGCAGTGCTCGCGTGGACTCCACTGCATCCTGCAGGGGAATTTCGGCTGCTCCAGGTAAGGGGACATTTGACCCCTTGCCACGGGCAAGCCCCAGCAATCTTAATGGGTCAACTTGCCAATCCTTCCTCCTTCCAGGACAGATCTTGCCACCCCACCCCCCACCCCGTTGCCACCCTCCACCACCTCTGTGCCGGACTTTCCTGATCCGGCAGACATCCTTCTCTCTGCTGGCATGCTGGCTAGAAGAGCTGTCGCAAAATGCTTTATGGCACTTTCTGACAGCGCTCACTGGCGGAATATGTGTTCTGCCAGTGCACTGGCTCAATAGGATTGGGTCATAAATATATATTTGTTGACTGCCTTTGCAGTAAACCACATCTTTAACTGTTTTGATTAATTTAACACCAAATTCATTGCAGGCTAATTTATTTTTAATTCATTTCTTATCTGAAATGGGTATTGAAGCATTGATCAGTTTGGTCTGAAATAGCTTTTGGGTTTCAAAAAAAAAGGAATTGTAGTAGTTCTTTTTAATACCAAAGAACATCATGTTGCCCAGCCAAGGGGCACAACACCTACCTGCTTATTTTGGCTTTGGAGCACATGCAACTGGACTGAAGACCCAAACACATCACCTGCCGAGAATGGAGCATCACCAGATGGCTCAGGAGAGGTACCATAGATACTCATGTATTTCTGCCAAGTAATCAAGCTCCAATTATCACTTGTCTTATCTCCGGGTCAATCAGAGGGCAGAGCCTTTCAACTCTGAACAGTTTTGTTTCTCAGCTGAGTTGTAGCTCAGCTCAGGCAGGCACCTCCTTAGCTGCTATAGTAATTTTCCTGGGACATTCCAGCCAAAGTTAACCTTTTACTTTCCTTCCTCCTGCTGTTGCCTGGTTCTGCTTGGCAAATGCTTACAAAGCAGGTCTGTTTTTTGAAACACCAGGATGGGAATCCTCCTTCCCAGGCTACAATTCAGTGTACTATTACTTCAGAATAACACCCATGGAAAGCAGTGGGCCTACTTCTGAGTAAAAAGGGTTGCAAATATCTCATCTCTCTACTGTGAATTGAATTGCACGCTCTCAGTTATGTGTTATGGGTTGTATGTAGAGCTTCTGGCTTAACACACCAGACACTTTAAAGGTGGATTTGATTCATGGTTCTCCTGCAGTGGTTCCCAACCTTTTTCATTTGAATATCCCTTGGCAGTCCATTTCCATAAATTGTACCCTTCCTATTGGCAAAATGTTTGTAATTAGTAAGACAAGCCCTCATCTCCTTCATATGAAAGCCCAGACTTCATGTATTCATCACATATTTTCTCTTTTCATCTGTTTGAAGAACAGAAGACTCTGCCTTTGCACTGTTTTGCACCAGAAGTGTGCTGAGAAATTCTGGGTGATTGATCACTTTCCATATTATGTTTCAGATTTTTTACTGTGCTGGTTTTCAATCACTGGTTCAAAGATGAATTGATGACCAAAAACTAGCTATTGGTGGGGCTTTCACAGCCAACTAGCTATCTCCCTTCCTGCCTTGCTGGAGCACGGCCTGCCTTTTTCTACCATTATTCCATTCTTTTTCAAGTACCCGTAAAGGTCCTGGTGAGTGTCCCTGGGAGTACGTGAATACCAGGTTGGGAACCACTGTTTTATTGGTATGTAGTTTACAGTACACTAACTCTGATAGTGTTTACAAAAGGTGGTGAAGACCAGAATTTAAAAAGAATAAAAATATATCTTATGATCTTTTACTATGTTTTTTTTTAATAAATTAGAGACTACAGTTCTTAGGTAACAGTTAGTGGTAGGTTATTTTTCAGGATCTGGCCTCGGGTAAAATCAGACAAAACTATAGCCAGACACCCCCCCTAAGTTTAACCCCCAACTTATCCGAGGGTCATAGAAAATTCCATGATTGTTGGCTCAAAACCTACCCTCGAATTATCTGTGTGGTCAACTTATAGATGAGTGTCTGGGGTAAGCAAAAGCTTTTTGACCTTGCCATAGGCTGCCTGGCCTCCAGGGGTCTCCTCAGACTTATACCACCTCTTTTGCTCGCATAAATCCAAGGAGATTCATAGTGGCGGGTACAGGACAGAATCTCAGCGTGCACCACTGCTGCAAAGATCCACCCCTTCCTGCCCACAATCTGGCTCACTCCCCACCCCTATCTGCCCATGATCCTCATTGTACTGCCCCGCCACCAACTCACCAGCAACAACATGGAATGAAGGAGGTTCAGTGGGCTGATGGTGCCTATGAACTGCCTCCAGCATTTGCCCTGGCAGTTGTAGCATGCTGAAGAGTGAAGTAACTTTTCTGCCATTGGTCTGGGTCTCATGCTGACAGAAGATGAGATCTATCAGTGTATGTCCCGGGTAGGATGGGGCTGCCATTCCTGTAATATGCTGATTGCGCTGCATGTGGTGGAACAGGCCTGGATGGTGATGAGAAGGTGAGCAGAGAGTTCTCCATTCATTGGATTGTCCTGGTGCATGGAGAAATAGAACTCTGTGAGGCTCACTCTGCTATGAGGTTCTGTAACCTCGTATAGGGTTGTGCCTAAAACATTCATGTTATTGTTACCCTCCACATGCCCGATCTAGTCTGATTCTCAGAAGCTAAGCAGGGTCAGGCCTGGTTAGTACTTGGATGGGAGACCACCTGGGAATACTGGGTGCTGTAGGCTTATACCATAGTCTTTCAAGACTGAAGGTTGCCAACCCTATCAAGTTAGCAGAAAGAAAGAAAGAAAGAAAGAAAGAAAGAAAGAAAGAAAGAAAGAAAGAAAGAAAGAAAGAAAGAAAGAAAGAAAGAAAGAAAGAAAACATTCACTATTCACATTAAAATAAACAGAAAAAGGGCAAGCTGCAGCAGGCGGTCATTTGAGAAATGAGACACACACAACAATTATAGAGTGATTAAGCTATTCTCCAGATTGTTCAATTATCATTGAGGGCAAATTAAAGTTCCCAAATTAATTGAATTGTTCATAATAATATGCTGATATGCTTGGGAATATACAGAAATTCTATAGAAGCTCTATGCGTTATGGCCTGGTTTACATATCAACACTGGTTAATTGAAACCCAGGGCCATCCTTAGGAACTGCGGGGACTTTTGTGGGCTTCCCTCATCTAATGGTCCCCCACTAACCCCAAAGAGCAGCAGGTGCACCCAGAGCCTGAGACTAGTCTTTGGTCTCCTTTTCCAGAATAGCCTCTCTTAACCAAACCGGCAAGTCCTCAGAACAAGAAGAAGCTCACTTGCCTGTTGTGACCTCCTTTGGAGACTTGGATAATCAGTCAGGAGTGTTTATTCTAGTTCTGGGGTCTGCAACCTGTGTTTTTAGAGCCGCATGCGGCTCTTTCAGTGGTCTGCTGCAGCTCCCAAGTGGGGGCTGGAAGAGGGGCACCTTCCCCGCGGCCGCTGCCCAGCCAGCCCAGCCCCGAGGGCGCCTCTCTCTGGCGCGATGTGCTGCGGGCGCTGGCAGCTGGTGAGTGCGGGGTCGGGGCACCGCCCTCACCCACAGCAGCTCCTTTGGCAGGCAGGGGCAGCAGCGCTCTCCCGCACCTGCTCTCCGCGCCCCACTGCGAGCAGGCACTGCGGGACAGGGCCGCTGGTGGTGGGCATGGGGGCACTTTGCAGGGACCCCTGTGGCCGGGCAGGGAGAGCTGGCAGCACTGGTGCGGCCGCGCATGGGCTCAGCGGGGAAGGGCATCAAAGGAAGGGGCAGCGGCGCTCTCCTGCACCTGCTGTCCGCGCCCCACCGCGAGCAGGCGCGGGGGGCAGCCAGGCACCTCTTCCTTGCACCCTTCCTTCCTTCTCCCTGCAGCGGCAGGGGGCTGAACGTGCAGGGGGGCGCTTTGCAGGGACCCCTGTGGCCAGGCAAGGAGAGCTGGTGGCGCATGGGTGCAGTGGGGAAGGGCGGGTAAAAGTGGCAAAGGGGGTGACAGAGCACCTCTCTGTCACCCCCTTTGCTAAACTAATTACTATGTAAAAATACAAAGGCATTTCTGAGGCAGATAAACTGTGCTCCGAAGCCTCCTCTTACCCCTCCCCGCAACTTGGAGTGCTCAGCCCGAGGTGCGCGTGCACCTCCCCTGCGCCAAGTCTGGGCTCTTCTCACCCTGGCGCCGTTCCCCCCCCCCCTCCGGCACAGAGCAGGCAGGGGGATCCTTTGGCTCCATCCCTCTGAGTCTGGCAGGCTTCATTACTCCCTTTGCCTTAATGTTGCCCCCCCCCCCACACTGCAGAAGAGATGGGGTGACCAACCCTGGAGCTCCCTGGAGTGCGCCTGCAGGGAGTGCACACTTTCCTGGGAGTAAACCCCATTGAACTGAATGGGACTTACTTCTGAGTAGGCATGCTTAGGATTGGGAGCAGACTCCGGAATCAGCCCCTCTGGCCTTCGTGCGATTTCTCTCCTGGTCAATGCGCCTGAGCATGGAAGTCAGTCCCTCTGAAACCGACAGGGCAGACTTCCCAAAAGAAGTCTGAGGATGGAGGATGCGATCCTAATACTACACACACTGACTAAGGAGGAAGCCCCATGGAAATCAGAGAGGCACTTACTTCTGAGTAAGCCTGCATAAGTCCTCCCATTGCTTCGATTCAGCGCAAAGCAGCATCTGTTGGTTTTTTTTCCCCTCCCCTGACTCCACTTTGGAGTCAAATGAAATCCCATTGATTTTAACACACTATAGTTTTTTTTATACATAGCATAAAGATAAAAAAAACCTATATATGCAGTGTTATCTTCATTTTAGATGTCAAGAGGGTTCTGTGGCTCCCGAGGTTTCCTTTTCTCTGGAAAACGGGTCCAAATGGCTCTTTGAATGTTTAAGATTGCCGACCCCTGTTCTAGTTAGAGAGACTAGTTCCCCCACCACAAGTCAGTGAAGTGCATTTGCAGCCTATTCCTAGAAACACTCTTTGTCTTCTTCACTAAAAAGCATGTGCTCTCCCACTGCAGAATTGTGAGCAATAAGAGCCCCCTGTGAAATTAGACTCACACTGAACATTGATAACGACTATGGGTATGTGTGTGCTCGTATCATACCCATCGCTGCCATGCCAACATAGACTGCGGGGTCCTCAGATTCTCATGAGTGTTGTTGACCAAATCCAATAACTGACAGAACAAATGAGACAGCATCCCAAGGGAGTGAGCTTTCCATCAGCCCTTCAGACTTTTGATAGCAGACTTCCAGTCTAGGCCTCGGTGCATACTCTGATTGACAAGCAAATTGCATACAATGAACACACGCCTGAACCTTTTCAGTCGTGATGGACTTCTTTCTTCTCTGTTAATTCATTCCAAATTCAGCCCAACCCACGTTCCTTACTGAGGGCTTTGCATGTATCAAGGATGAACTTTAGAGAGAAAATAATTTTTTAATTATTCAAAAGCTTGAAAGGCTTTGCTCTCGATGTCACAGACATATGACTCAATGGAACATTAACAACTTTCCCACAAAATAATTACCGATTAGTTAAGTACAAGCTCGAGAAATGTCACCAAAAGGGTAATTTTCAAGAAAGTTGTAAGTGCTGCAAAACTGGGGAGCAGCATGAAATTGTCTTCTCGGTCATCGTTACAGCGTTGCCATAGCAATGTTATAATTATGCTTTGATTGAATTTGAAATTACAATAAAACGAAACCTTTTTACTCCCACAGGAAGATCATGGCTTTATCTTTCTATGTACAACTCATACTAGTTGTGTACTTGTAAAAAATGACAGAGTCATCTGGAAAGTGCTACGTACCCTAATAGGAGACGTAATTGACAAGTAGTAGAATGAAGCTCCTTCTGAAGCAAAGGTGAGTAGTGATGTTCAAATTTAATGTAGTTTAATGTAAATACTGATTATTCGTTCCACGCATTTGAAGTTACTCTGAACTGTTACAAATTAAGTAATTGGTATGTGTTTCAACAAAATTAAATGCCTTAAAAGTGACTATATATATATATAAAGTTAGGGTGACATTCAGAGATCTCTCAATGAAATCAAAAGCGGTTGAAAACAGAGCTAAATACAGGTGTCCCCTGCTTTTTGGGGTAGAGCCTCTGCTAGCCTGAAGATAACATCTGAAGATCGCCAGTTTGAGGTCACCAGCAGCTCTGTGAATGACGAGACCATGAAGCAGCTGACAAGCTGAGCTGAGCTGAGTTATTCCACTTGCTCTTTGGTGTGAGTGAAGAAGCGTCTTGACTGCCCTTCAAGTGAGAGATGAGGGAGCTGCTTGCCAGCCAGTGTGGGAGGCAACTGGGGACCAGAAGTGAGACCAGTCCATGAAAGATCCATCCATTTTGACGGTCTGCTTTTTGACTGTCTGCTCTTTCAAAGAGTTTCAATTATTCAGTTATATCCGGAAGTAATACATTGGAAGCATGCTCCTAGGGATGGGTGTGTGTGTGGTGTGGGGTGCTGAGGGGTGTGTGTGCGAAAAGGGGAGCGCTTTCTGCAACCCACCTTGCCAAAACATGTAAGAGGAACACATTCTGCAGCAAATTCACATTTTGCTTTTTGGAACTTAATGGAATAAAAAAAAAAAATATTTTTGATCTGCAGTTGTTGAATCCTAAACACACAATTCATAAATGATTTTTTTTGGCAACCGTTTTGCAATTGCAAGTTAAAAGAGGACTGTGCTCCGCTTTTATGTCAGGTTTTCGACAGTGCTCCAGTCCCTAATTCATTGAATAAGTGGGGAATACCTGAATTTAAATTAATGGCTGGGCTGAATATTCACAGGAGAGTGCCTATGGAATATTCACAGGCCAGATTTTTGGACAGTCAGGTTGGTAAAAGGGGACAAAACTGGTTTACCTATTTCGTTTCCCCATTTCATTGCCCCACTGGTTTTGCAACTTGAACAGTTCCTCCAGCTAGCTGGTGGTTTCAGTTGTGTGTCCCGTCCCCCCCACAGAACCCCCAGGAAGTGATGTTTCATGATGATGCAGGGTGCATTCTGAAGAGAGAAAAAATGGTGGCTACTGGTGATGCCTGATAGCTTTTATTTTGAGGGATGTCCAGGACACTTACTGGTATGTGTTACATGGTGCTAGGACCAGGCCAGTAGCATAATGGGCCTCCAATTTAATGGCCAAGGAAGTGGGGCTTTCCCCTCCCCAAGTCACACCTCAAAATACTGTCCTGGAAGTAATTGCAGTAACATGATAACATTACCACAATCACTTCCGTTCATACACTGCTGCTAGCTGAGTGATACTCTGGGAAGCTGCCCAGAGCTTCACTCAGCTGACAGTGACTGCAAGGGGGAAGCACTCTTTTGCCACCCTCCATGGGGAGCCACAGAGTGCTGCATGGTAGCACATGGTGCCAGTGACCCCACCTCAGCTACGCCACTAGCCAAGGAGAAGGCCACACTTTTGATACAGCAACCCCTCCCCCATTTCCTCTTCCAATATTTGTGTGCACTTTGCTGGCTCTGCATGTTTGAAAAAGCCACCTCCTAGGAGTCTTGGGAAAAACCAGTTCAAATTCAGTACTTAGCTAAGTAATTCCATATTTTCTTTAAGGACAACATGTTTTTCACCAGGCTATTTTTATTAGCCTTCAAAAAGTAAACATAGTCTAGGGCAGTGGTTCCCAAACTGTGGGTCAGAACCCTCCAGTGGGTCACAACCCGATTTTTGATGGGTTGTGAAACTGATCAGCGGATAGCTGACAAGGAAAATGTATTGAACCCTATGGAAAATGAAACTGAGCTGTATGTGCATGTTTACGTGCAAGTAGGTGAATGTCCCTTGGCTCTTATCAAAGACCAGGTGAAGGCCACCTGGCCACCAGAATGGTGGTCCCAATCTGATGAATGTGGAGCTCAAGAAATGCGCCAGAAGGTGGTTCCCCCCTCCACAACAAAACAAACAAACAAAAAGGCTTGAGTGACTGGTAAGGTAAAACTACCTTACGTAGTTTTGTAAAGCTAGGTGGGTCCTGATACAATGTTGTTTTGAAAAGTGGGTTCCAGTGCTAAAAGTTTTGGGAACCATAGGGAAATGGGGAGTGGTATACATTACTGAATTGCCAAGGGGCATCATCAAGCTAGGCCTAGATGAGATCACGATCACACAATGTATTGGGGGGTACAATGTATGCCACAGCACACCTGCAGCTAGCCAACTGAAACCTATCACATGTATTTATTTGTAATGTGTTCTCCAGCAGGATAATAAGAATTTCTTTTTTTTTTTTTAATGGTTATCTCCAAATGTGAGGGCTAGCTGATACATATATTGATTGAATTCTTATTTTGCATTCAACTGACAACTTTGAAACAAACATTATTTTGTACAGTGCCTCTAGTCTCCAAACCAATACCTATTATTTCTTGTTCACTTCAGGCTTTTTAAACTTGTAGTATTTGAAACGGTAATAGTAACAAGTAAATGTGACTTATAAATCATGAGCCACCTAAAACAGAATCAATAAACCCATGAAGATCCTCAGGAACCTCCATGATAGACCTTGACAAACTGGACTTAATCAGAGGGCTAGTGAGCTACTTCGTTTCATATACTTGGAGCTCATTCCTATCGAACTGATGTGGCCACAATGCAGCCCAGAGGTAAGGAAACAAATATTCCCTTACCTTGAGGAAGTCTCCATGACTGCCCCCCCCCCCTGCAGAATGCAGCATAGGCCCTGTTGGAATGGCTGCATCAGAGTTAGAAGGTTGGATTGGACCCTCAATGTTCTTTCACCTCCTTTGCCCAGTCTGTGAGGAGAAACTCCACAGAAACTACCTTGGGCTAGTTTGCCATGCCGTTTTGTGAAACAGTGTGGGGCATACTTCATTATAGTTAATGTCATACTTCTAATGATTAAATGTACGTTCAACGTTATGCAAAACTATTCTGTTTGACCATTAAGGATCATTTGTTATGGGAGTGTGTTGGCTTTATTAATGAACATTCCACCCTAATAAATTATAATAAAAAGGAAATCCAGATCCTAGATCCAACAAAAGTTTCCTGCACACACATTTGTGGAGTAGTTTCTTTTCAAGAATCATATGGGAAAGAACATGTCAGCTTTAAAACCAATGAGGATCATTTCATGGAGGCTTTTTGTCTGGTGCCACAGAGGTGGGTCACAGAGGTGAAGGATTTCTCCCTTCTAATTTTATGAGGGAGCAAAAATGGATAAGGTCCAAAGACACACTCATGGATACGTTCAAGGTTAAGTTGCAAGATATCAATGTATTCTAAAATCTATTTGCTGCTTTATTTTTATTATCTCACAAGGTACAGTTTTGTCGACATAAAAGGAATGACAGCCTTGTTTTTTGAACCAAAGGAATTTCTGCGTTCGACATGATGTGTACCTAATACATAGGCCATATTATACATATTGTATAGTCAAGCAATATGTAGAACTAATCAGTTGGCCAGAGAAATAAGTGCACGTAAGGAATGTTCACATTGTGAATGTGGGAGATACTGTTTTTTGCTCTGCCTAAGTGGTGCCCCTTGGCTATTCTATACAGTGAGGCATTTTTTGTTCAGTATCTCCATAGGCTGCCATTTTCTAATTTTCTCCAGGCTGTTGAAAACTACCCACAGGAACATTTGGCAGCAGCATGGGGGCACACAGTGTGGTAGCAGTCAAGTTGCTGGACACAAATGGCTCACTTTATGAAGGCGCCACCACATAAATGCAATTTCAAGTGGCTTCCGTGTGGAGGCCATTTGATGTTCAATGGGCCATAGTGAACCAGAGATTGCTTTCAACAGAGCTGTAGTACAGTTATTAATAGACAGTATTTATTGTTTTATATCTTCTATGATTTGTTCTCATTGGCTTCATTTCTATCCTACCCTCACTTTTGGCTCTACCCTAAACTCAAGAATTTAAACATGTTCTTAATTGCCACTGATTTCAGTGGGGTTTAAACAAAGCTAACTTTTGCTGGATTCCCCTATTTTTATGAGGGACTCACTATTTGTACCTTCATTGAAGCCAGAGTGTTTTACAGTAGAAATGTGGGGAGGGGCTGAAAATTACCAGTCTTAAGTATGATGGGAGGCCGCTTAGGGTGCAATCCTAACCAACTTTCCAGCACTGACATACTTGTGCCAATGTGGCATGCACTACATTCTGCAGTGGGGAGGCCTTCAAGGGGGCCACATCAAGGTAAGGGGATGTTACCTTACCTCGTGGCTGCATTGCAAGTAGGCCAGTGCTGGAAAGTTGGTTAGGATTGCGCCCTTAGTCTCACCATGTTGTAGGTGTGCTAGAGATCTGCAATTTTTCACAGCTATATAAAAGACAAAAGGCAAGAAATTTTGTATGGGTACAGGCATGTGCAGCTTAACAACTTTCCGCTTGATGACAGAGCGCCTATACTACGCAGGTCAAAGCACAACAGAGACTCTTAATGAGGCAGTCATGTCTCCCATAGCTTGCAGTGCACTGTTTGATTACACAACAAAGAGGCTCTGAATGCAAAGAAGAGGCAATCTATCTTCAGTAGCCTATGCAGCCAGCTAGTGACTGGCAGGAAGTTTCTGTTTACCTAACAAAGAAACTAGATTGGGATGAATGTTCGCTTAACGACCTAATCACATAACAACAAGGATAAGAGAACATATCCCCATGGTTAAGTGGCACATACCTGTATATGTTTTTTCTGCCTTTCTCACACACACACTTGTCTCCTCCCATAATATGACTCATATAATAGATTGAGGTATAACTTAATTAACTCCTCAATTCTAAAATGAATTACAACTCAATAAACTTGGGTTCTGAAGTTCCCAAGGACAGCGGGCACCATGGGCACCATGGACTGACTGTAGAAGCAGGGACACCCATGGAACTAAGCTGATATTCACATCTCTGTTTTTCTGGTTAACTGCCTGCCCATGAGTCTTCAAAAATGGTAACAAAGCATAAATTAAGAATATCATCTATATTACTTTTTAAGCCATTTAGCCATAAGTCCTTTCCTGTCTTATGGCCTAATACTGTCTGGCCACTGTGCAGCATTACATCCACATTACAGAGCGAGCATCCTGGCCACCACTGGTGAGCATTTGGGTCTGTGCAGCAATGGACTGGGCCCGCCCACCACCTCAGGTAAGGCTGTGCAGGGGTGGTGGGTTGGGGTGGACCAGGATGGGAGTAGGTTTAATGAGTGGGGAGGGGATATGGATGGATCCACCCAGGAAGGTGGCAGGCTCAGCAGCAGTAGCACCCACTGAATCCTAACCTTCTTCCTTCTGCCTTCACAGGTCCACTTGCACCAGTGATATTGCTGGCACAGGTCCAAGCTGACCAATGGGGCAGCTTACCCTGGGCAATGGAAACAAATGTTCCCTTCCCCCAAGGAGCCTCCAGATGCCAAAACCGCCCACAGGATGCAGCCAACGCCATATTAGCATTGGCCGCTCCATCACCGCACAGGGAATTAGGTAATATTGGGCTGACCATAAGTTTAATCGACCAAAGAATAAGACTGCCAGTTTACCATTTGATTTACAAGTCTCTCTGAGAATCTTTCAGTGCCTTCAATAATGTTACATAAGCAGTGTCTAACTGGGCTCAGGAGAATTGCAAAAGAAGAACATTTAAGTGATATGGTCTGACACAGGTTGTTGAGAATCAGGCTACTGATTTCAGAGCTTGTTTTCCTTTTTGTATCTATGGTAACAGAATTGTGTGGTGCTCTCTCTCTCTCTCTCTCTGTGTGTGTGTGTGTGTGTGTGTGTGTGTGTGTGTGAGAGAGAGAGAGAGAGAGAGAGAGAGAGAGAGATAACATTTAAAAAAACCCTGCTGGATCATTCCAAAGGTGTCTCTAGTCCAGCATCATCCTGTTTCTCCCAGCTGCTGACAGTTTGCCATTCCACAATCTACGAGGGTCACCCAGAAAGTAATGCACCACATTTTTTTTTCTTCAACAATTATTTATTGAACACAATGAAACTTACACACAAGAAAGAATGATGTTTCTTCTACACTCCCTATTTTTCCACGTAATCTCCATCCAGTTCTATGACCTTCCTCCAGCGAGACACAAGGGCATGTATGCCCTGCCGGTACCACTCCTTGTTCTGGTCACGAAGCCATTTCTGCACTGTGCGAATCACCTCTTCGTCATCCTCAAAATGTCTTCCGCGAATGGCATCCTTTAATGGCCCAAACAAGTGGAAGTCTGAGGGAGCTAGGTCAGGGCTGTAGGGTGGATGGGGTAACACAGTCCAATCCTGTTTAGTGATGTGTTCCGAAGTCCTCAAACTTGTGTGAGGCCGAGCGTTATCATGTTGAATCAAACATTCACCTGGGTTGTTATGGTGCCGAAGTCGCTGGAAGCACTTCTTGAGTTTGGTTAATGTCGTCACATAAGCTTCAGAATTAATGGTGCTGCCTCTTGGCATCACATCAATGAGTACGACGCCCTCACAGTCCCAAAACACAGTGATCATGACCTTACCGGCGGAAGCAGCTGCTTTGAATTTTTTCTTCTGTGGAGATTGAGGATGACGCCATTCCATCAACTGTTGTTTTGTTTTGGGCTCAAAATGGTGAACCCAGGTTTCATCACCTGTCACAATCCTGGACAAGAACACTTCCCCCTCATCTTCAAAACATTTCAGCAACTCAGAAGAAATGTTTTTTTCTGAGAGATTTGTGGTCCACCATAAGACAGCGCGGAACCCATTGTGCACACACTTTTGAGTAATCAAGAGCACGGATGATTGCATCCACACTTCCTTTGCTGATTGACAGCTTCAGCGCCAACTGCCTAGTTGTTATGCGTCGGTCCTCGCGAATGAGCACATCAGCAAGCTGCGTCTTGTCAGGTGTGACAGCCGTGGATGGCCGCCCCAAACGCTGCAAATCTTGGAGCTCTGCCGAACTGCCTTCTAATGGCCTCACCCTCTGTGCCCAGCGACTAACCGTACTTCTGTCGACTGTAGATTCTCCATAAACTGTACACAAACGTTTGTGAATGTTCCCAACAGTTTCTTTCTCCGCAGTGAGAAATTCAATGACGACACGCTGCTTGTAACGTACATCACTTACAGACGCCATTTCGAAACACTGCTGCAGCTACGCTATCTGTCTGAAGAAACCAAAAATTTGTGTGCGCATTCCTGAAAATTCAGATAATGTATCTCTAAAGTTTCGCATTCGTACCATTACTGTAGGCTGAGAAAAAAAATGTGGTGCATTACTTTCTGGGCGACCCTCGTACAAGCAGGCAAGAATGTTTTCTCTCCCCAAACCTGTTGAGGGGCTGGTGATTTTGCACCACCCCATTTGAAGATAGGTATTTGAAGATACCAGCAGCTTGGGGCTGGTTAGAACTGACCAGAGAGAGTTGCAGGGGCAGAACTTCTTCTGGGCCTAAGACTCTGTGGGAGAAGCAACCTAATGCTTGCACAAGCTCCTCCCAAACACCCTATCTGCTCCCCTCCTTGGTATTCTGATGAATGGCCCTAATTCATACAAGGGGAGAAATCCAATCCATTTAGCGCAGGCATTACTGCATACTTTCCTTCATTGCTCCAGGCCAGAGATCTAGTGTGCTCAAATGCAAGCATGGAATCCTTATATTCACAGAATTTCAGTGGTGACACTAACTCTATATGTGCAAGAAAATGCATGTAGAGAACACATGGAGAATCATTAGAGCTTCCATGTCTTCAGCAGACTGCTAGATTGAAATGACAGCATGCTACTTAAGCATCAATTATATGCATGGTCTCAGTCATATTATATAGGAATTGGACCCCAATTTTATTGTCTGTAGTTACAAATTCTGATGCATCAACAGGTTAAAAACCTTTCTTCCAAATTGTCATATAGAAAACTTCAGTAGGCTGTCTGCTAAACTGTTCTTTTGTAAGGCTGGTACAACTTCATTAAATTCTGTTAAAAAAAATACTTAACTTCAATTAATTAGGGATTGAGTAATTTTTAAACTATAAAAGGAGGTATTTAGCAAAGTGAAATGTGCAATTAATGCATAGAAACAAGATCCTCTTAACAATGGTAAATCTTAATTATCTTGTGGTCATTTATATTCAACTTATAACGTCCAATCTTGTCATCATTGTTCGGATGTCATGGGTGAGTTTGTCATTTGCATTCTTAAACCGTAGTTAAGTAACTCACAAAAGGGGAAATAAAATGTTTTATAAGTCATTCTCAAGGCTCTCATTCTCAAAGCTCTCATGACAACTCCTCGTCATGCTTTAAATAGCATAAATCGGCGATTTTCAAACTCTCAGGGAGAGTTTGAGCTGCTCTAAGTTCTTGCGGGGTGGGGAAGGAGGCAATGGGGGTGGGGGGAAGGCAGTGGCGTGATCCCTAGGACTTTTTCGCTCAGGGGGGCTGCAGGGGCTTGGATCCACTTACCCGAGCCTCCTGCAGCCTCCTGGGAGTGCAGGGAGCCCTACACGACCTTCTGCAGGGCTCCCCGCAGCTTTAGAAGTAAAAGTCGAGCAATTGTGCTCCACTTCTGCTTTAGCAGAGGCGGGGCTCCACTTTTGCTCCACTTTCACTTTCAAAGTGGGGATTTCCTGGGAATCGCGCCACTGCCTCCTCCTTGCTTCCTGGCTGCCCCCACCACTTAAGGGGCAGAGACCAGGGCCCACAGGCTGGGACATTGCGACACCCCAGTCTGAAAAGCTGTGGCATAAATCAATAGATAAATAAGGCTAGGGGAGTGGGTAGATCCAGCAGCAATGGCAGGTCTGAGGAGATCCATTGCAGACAAGGAGACTTACAGAGAGGTAAAGGGAAATAATTCCCCTTTCTTCTTCTCTTTCTCCTTCTACGCTCCCCCCCCCCACACACACAGTGGATACAGCATGCTCATGCTCACGCTGAGGGCAGCTGCATCAGGCCAGTGTGGGCTCCAACAAATCTCTGGAGGGCCAGAGGCTCATTGGAGACTGGGGGTTCCCTGAGGGCCACATTGAGAGGCCTTGAGGGCCGCAAGTGGCCCCAGGGCCGGGGTTTGGACACCCCTGGTCTGAAATGTGCAGCTGCCACCAAGATCCACCCACTCTTACCCCCAGCCCTGCCAAATCCCTATTCCGATCTGCCCCTGCAGCCAATTTACTGGCACTGGCCAGGGTACTGTGGGCTACTGTCAGCTGCATGTGGCCTCATGGCCTTTATGCTGGCAGTAGGTCTACAGAGGGCCTGCCACATCAGTTGACCACAGGGTGTGATGATAGATCAAGAGAACCACCATTGTATCCTACGCATGGGATTGGCCTGTTAATGATATGTCAGAGGGGATGCTTTGCCCACAAATGACCAATTTCCTTTCTGCCCAATTTTGCTTTCATCTCTCTGTGCAGCATCTACTGTAGAAAGGTACTGAAACAATGCTTTTTTTTCTTTCAAAATACCCTCGATGCCAATTGTCTTAATCTATCCCTTAGAAAATTAATAAAAACCATTTTAAAAATTATGGCAGAAGAAAAATCAGATGGCATAAAATTATATCCCAGGAACAAGACCCTATATTGAGAGAGGTTATTTTAATACCATGATAAAATAAAGTAAAAATATAATATAAAGTTACTAATGTATTACTTCTTTGAAAATTTCTTTGACAAAACTTGTCAAGGGAAGCTTATGAGGCAGCTCTTCTCAATAGGAGGAAACCATCAGTGACATATTCAGGAGTGGGGAAGAAAATATACTCTGACAAAGCATATATTTAAACTTTGCTGCATGTCAAAAGATTTCTTTGATGCCTTCGGTGAAATCCCGTTCAACCGAAGTCATTGGCAAATTGCCCACTAATTAATGCTTTCGCTCATTTAGTAGGATGTGAAGGGAAGCTGGATTTCATTCCCTAATTGGTGTGAAATATTGGTGTGTATTGTAAGAATTGCTGGAGCTACATGAAATGTCCTTCATAGGCTAGTGATGGGTGAAGTCCCCTCAGATTGTCTCAGAATCAATTTGGTTTTTTCCTGAGCTTTCCAGGAAAGGGTTTGAATATGCTGAAGTCATTTTGAGATCCCCCCCCCAAAAAAAAAACTGAGTGAAGCATGCCCCGCTTCCCTGCCAATCCTCTTCAACCCTCTTGCAAGCGGGGGAAAAACAAAAACCTTTGAGAAGAGAAAGATGGTGGCTGACAGCAAGAAGGGCATGCTATTGATAGGAGAAACCTTTCCTTAATTGGAAACCCTCATTTTGTGCTGGGAGCCATAGGATTTGTAGGTTCCTCTGCCTTCCAGTTGAATCAAGAAGCAAACTGCAAATCCCACACTGGCCCCAAAAAGTATATCTCAACCATACCAGGAAGCTTAATATTTAAATAAGCTGAGACCTGAAATCAAGCCTCTCTGATGCTTCTTTCTCTTGCATTTTACCCCTTCCCTTCTCAAAAGTGTCTTTTTGCTTGTGAAGGAAGGATCCGATTGGCTAGCTAGTAGAAGAAGGCAGGGATAAACTCATTTCAAGCCAGACCCAAATTTGAAGGAGATTGTACTGGGCAGAGGCTATCATAACGGAAGAGGTGTTGTATCCTAATGTCCCCCAATGCCAAGTTACCCCAGTCCCTAGTACAGAACAATCAGCTTTTCCAGCATTCATCATATCCAGCACTGAATAATTTGGTACTAGTCTTGATCAGATGCATAATGGTGAATTGGAAGGGGCAATGAACTGATAACGAATGGCTGCCTGATATCTAAGTGACTGTGTGTGTACTAATGGGCTCTTTTTGTTCAGGAAAAATTAAAAAAAAAAACACACAGCACAATCCTATACATGTCTGCTCAAAAGTAAGCCATATTGTTCAATTAGACTTACTCCCAGGTAAGTGCACGTAGGATTGCAGCTTTAGCTCCCCAGACAATTCAGGAAAGAAAACAATCTATATAACCCCTTGCATGAAGTGGATCCCATCACTGGCTTCATTTGAAAGTTAGCTTCCTTTTAAATGACTGTGTTTAGAGGGGGGGAACTGCAGAAACTATGAAATCACAAGAAATATACTCATCATGAGGACCAGTTTTTAAGAAAATGTTTTAAACCAGTATATTTCCCATGCCACCTGCAAGAGTTGGCAGCAACACATAATGTTCCGTAAAGAACCACATTCGAAGCTGTCAAGGCAACTCTTGACAAATCTGCTTACTATTCAGGAGTGTCTCACAGCGTTATGGAGAATAATATAGTTCTCTTTCCAGAGTCCATCATGCTGCAGATAATGTTAACACAAGACTCGGAAACCCTAGGAGCAGACACTCTTCTCACACTTGGAAATACAAAACCACCAGGACTCCTTTCAACAATTGCTTCTTGTGCTGCATTGTTGTGTGGCTGAGGTGACAATCAATTACTAATGTTATTCTTTTTAATTTGGCTATGCAGACATAGACAATCTGTTCAGTTTCATTCATTCTGAATGAATGAATGAAATTACAATCTGTTGCACCAAGGAAAGTCTTCAGATTACTTTTTAGCAAAATATCTTCAAATGTTATATTAACTGGCATCTTAAAATTGTCGGGCCAAACTAGACATTCCTTGACTTTAAGAGATGGGTTTGCAGCTAGAAGCAGAATAGAACAGCCATGTGGGTGCCAATTCGGGGTGCAGGAGCCCAGAACACCATGAGAGCTGGCTTAATGCTTCCCCTTTTTCCTGTATTTTCACAGCAAATACAGGTTGAGTCTTAGTATTCACAAGGGGTTCCGTTCTCAGAACTCACTGGATGGCAAAAATTGCATTAAAGCAAATCCATCTAAAAAACAATGTCCTTTTGCTAGGTGTTTTAAAAACTGCCTTGCTGACCTTTGTGATGTAAGACAGAGTCCTTAGGCAGACAGTCCATCAATCAGTCTCTCTCCAGGCACTTAGAAAAGCTTCACTCCAAGTCAATGATCCCTCCCTTCACCCAGAGCAAGATGATTATCTTTCTTTCGCGTGTTCAGGGGGAAAGGAGGGGGTCACTTGCCTTGGAGTGAAGTCGTTCTAAGTACCTGGAGAGAGAATGATTGATGGATTGTCAGCTGGCTGCCCTCTCTTGCATTAACAAGGCTATTGTTAAATGACTGTTTTCCTTTAATTTAAAGGGCCCTTCTCATCGCATTGGGATAGAAAAATTCATGGATTTTTCCACAGGTGAAAAATCAGGTTATATGGATAATTGCTTGCATGACTGTCTCTCTACAACAGTAAGAAAATAAGTTTTTTAAAACTGTGATTTTAAAGGGATGCATTTTTCCCCTTCTCCGGGAATCAGCACATTCCTTCCCATTTGCAGTGGCCTTTTGTGTTGAGTCAAATCCATGTATAAAAAATCCGTGTATAACAGGGTTGGCTCTGTATCACTCCCCCAAATAACAGTTTAGGGAAATCTAAATCTATCCAGGTCTAAGAGCAAGAAGAGAAGTAGTCTGAGGCATCAAGGGATGACTTAAGAACAACAAATCAAATCATGATCTTCAGGCCTTTAAGGAAAATGAATGAAATATAATGTAACGTAACAGTAAGGACATCTTTTTTCAAAAATCCCTGCTCATCTACGAGCTCACCGAGTGCCCATAGCAAGTGGCCATCTCCCAGCCTATGCACCAACTCTTTATATGAGGGTAATAAAGCTGCCTGACTTCACAGGTGTATGGCTATGCCAGTGGTTTTCAAACTCTCATAGAGAGTTTGAGCCACTGCAAGTGCTTGCGGGGGTGGGGGGAGGCAGTGGGGGCGGGTGGAAGGCAGCGGCGTGATCCCCAGGATCGTGCCGCTCAGGGGGCCGCAGGAGCTTGGGTGCACTTACCCGAGCCTCCTGCAGCCTCCCCAGGGTGCAGGGAGCCAGGTGCAAACCTTTGATAGGGCTCCCCACAGCAGTGAATGTAAAAGCAGAGCGATCACGCTCTGCCTCTGCTAAAGTGGAAGTGGAGCGCGATCGCTCTGCTTTCACTTTCAATGCTGCGGGGAGCCCTGCCAAAGGTTGTACTGGGCTCCCTGCACTCCGGGGAGGCTGCAGGAGGCTTGGGTAAGGGCAGCCAAGCCCCTGCAGCCCCCTGAGCGACGCAATCCTGGGTATCGCACCGCTGCCTCCTCCCTGCCTCCAGGCTGCCCCCGCCCCTTAAGGGGGCAGAGGCCAGGGCCCACAGGTTGGAGTGTTGCGATGCCCCAGTTTGAAAAGCCCTGGGCTATGCTTATTGAGATAATGCACACAGGACACTGTATTTTGTGAACATCATTCAGACACCTTGTTGAAGGTAACCTGCTAAAGCCTCATATTCCCTGGCTTTTCTGGAGGCTCAGTGAGCTAGTGGTCAGCTGCCAGGAGAGAGGAGGGAAGGAGCTCATTATCTTCACCTGTGTTGGGCCCTTGGGACTGATGATTGGCTCCTTCTCTCTGCAGGTAACCTGCTAAAGCCTCTAGCTTGCCAGAGGCTTGAGCCTTTGGCAAGAGACTAAGGGCAAGAGCTAAAGGGCTCTTGGCCCGTGGCTCTTAGAACGGGGATCGTGCCCAGAAGACCAAAGTGCCCTTCCTGGTTGGCGGACTGAAAACAGCGGTTGGATTATTCCTCCCCTTCTATTTAAGGCAGGGGAGAGAGGAGCAACAGAAATCCTTAGGGCAGCACAGTCTCTTTCCAGCAGAGGCCTGTGAGACATCCAGTGCTAGGCTGCTTTGCTTTTATCTTTTTCATAATCAGCTCTGCTGGTTGTCTCTGTCTGTACAGGCCAGTCTCAGAAGTTGGGCCTCGCCACATGTGTTTCTTCTTAGGAGGGAGCTCAGGGGAAGGGAGGGGTGCCGCTATTGAGAGAGTGACAGGCCAGGGAGTTATGGTGGTGGGGGTTGGACAGGCCATTACAGGAGAAGGAGAATCCATCATAGGCAGATCATCTCTCCTTCTGGTCCTTCCCCCAGTTCTCAGATGCCTGGTGATCTTGGCAGTGAGTCCCTGAATCTGAAGCTGCTGCTTTTGAATGCCAGGTCGGTAAATAATAAAACCTGCATCATTCAGGATTTAATCCTGGATGAGAAAGCCGACCTGGTATGTATCATGGAGACCTGGTTGGACATGGCAGGAGGAGTTGGTCTCTCCGAACTTTGTCCACCAGGTTTCCAGGTGTTGCAGCAGCCAAGATTGCAGGGACAGGGAGGGAGAGTTACAATGGTCTATCACGAGTCCATCTCCCTTGCCAGGTGCCCTGTCCAGCAGTTTGCTGGGTTCGAGTGCCTGCATGTTGTGTTGAGAGGGCCGGACAGGATTGGGATTCTGTTGGTGTACCACCCGCCCTGCTGCCCAACACTCCCCCTGCCTGAGCTGACCGGGGTGATCTCGGGGGTAGCATTGGAGTCCCCCCACCTACTAGTGCTAGGGGACTTCAATGTTCATGCCAAGGTCCCTGCAGCAGGTGCAGTTCAGGATTTCATGGCCGCCATGACAACCATGGGCCTGTCCCAGAAGATCTTGGTCCCAACACATACTGCAGGACACGTGCTGGACCTGGTGTTCACAGCTGGGCACGGGAGTAGTGATCTGGATGTAGACGAGATTAAGATCACTCTGTTGTCATGGTCAGATCACTTTCTGGTAAGGTTTAGGCTTGTTGCAGCTTCTTACCTTCGCAGAGGTGGGGGACCGAACTGGCATCTCCTCTGAGGCCCTGGTTGACCTCTGGAATGGGGAAATGATCAGGGCAGTGGATGAGATTGCTCCAGAGTGACCTCTGCCACGTCACAGACTCGGAGCAGCCCCTTGGTTTACTGAGGAGCTGTGAGTGATAAAGCGGCAGGGCAGGCGTCTAGAGTGACGGTGGCAGAAAACTCGCGATGAATCCGATCGGACACGGAGTAGACTTCATTACAAAGCCTAATCCGTGGTGGTGGTAGCAGCAAAGAGATCATTCTTCTCTGCTACCATTGCGTCTGCTGAGAACCGTCCAGCAGAGCTGTTCTGTGTGGTGCGGGGCCTCCTCCATCAGGCCCCTCCAGTAGACCAGGAGGAACACATGGTCAGCCGCTGTGACGTGTTTGCACAACATTTCACATATAAAATCGATCGTATTCTTCATGACTTGGATGCCACATTGACAATGTCTGATGATGTCCCCTTGGCAACTGCTTGTCTGATGTTGTGGGATTCTTTTCAGCTTGTACAGCCTGAGGATGTGGACAGACTCCTTTGGGGAGTGAGGCCATCTGCCTGCCTGCTTGACCCTTGCCCAGCTTGGCTGATAAGAGCTGCTTGGGGTGGACTGGCTGAGTGGACAGGGAGGGTGGTCAACTCGTCCTTGATGGAGGGGACGTTACCATGTGCTTTGAAACGGGTGGTGGTTCGCCCCCTCCTGAAGAGGCCCTCTCTGGATTCTACTGTATTAGACAACTCCAGAGGGTCTTAGATGAAGCGGATTATCTGGATCCTTTACAATCTGGTTTCAGGTCGGGCTTTGGGATGGAAACTGCCTTGGGCGCCTTGGTGGATGACCTACACCAGGGACTGGACAGGGGGAGTGCATCCCTGTTGGTCCTGCTGGACCTCTCAGTGGCTTTCGATACCATCGACCATGGTATCCTTCTGGGCTGATTGGCTGAGTTGGGAGTTAGAGGCACTGTTCTGCAGTGGTTCCGCTCCTACTTGGAGGGTTGGTCCCAGATGGTGGTGCTGGGAGATGCCTGTTCGACACCCTGGCCCTTGAGGTGTGGGGTGCCACAGGGTTCAATTTTGTCCCCCATGCTATTTAGCATCTACATGAAACCACTGGGAGAGGTCATCCGGGGATTTGGAGTAGGATGCCATCAATATGCCGATGACACCCAGCTCTATCTCTCCTTTCCTCCAGACTCCAGGGTGGCAGTTGAGGGCCTGGAGCACTGTCTGGGGGCAGTGAGGATCTGGATGGGGGCTAACAAGCTGAAATTAAATCTGGATAAGACAGAGGCTCTCCTGGTTCGGAAATCCTCGATGCAGGTGCTGGATTATCGGCTTGCTCTGAATGGGGTTGCACTCCCCCTGAAGGAACAGGTCCGCAGCCTGGGGGTCCACTTGGACTCACAGCTGCTCCTGGATTCCCAGGTGGCAGCTGTGGCTAGGGGGGCCTTCGCTCAGCTTCGGCTGGTGCGCCAGCTGCGGCCGTACTTGGATCGTGCAGACCTGGCCACGGTGACCCATGCCACGGTGACATCAAGGTTAGATTATTGCAACGCACTCTATGTGGGGCTGCCCTTGAAGACGGTTTGGAAACTGCAACTGGTGCAGAATGTGGGGGCCCGTGTAGTTACTGGAGGTAGGCAGTTTGACTCTGTCAGTCCGTTTCTCCGGCGGCTGCATTGGCTGCCCATTCGTTTCCGGGCCCAATTCAAAGTGCTGGTTTTGACCTTTAAAGCCCTATACTGCTTTGGCCAGGGTATCTTAGAGATCGCCTACTTCCGTACAATCCGGCTTGTCCTCTTAGGTCATCAGAGAAGGCCTTTTTACAAGTGCTGCTACCTAGGGAGGTATGTGGGGCGGCGGCAAGAAATAGGACCTTTTCAGTAGTGGCACCAGCGCTATGGAATTCCCTTCCCCTTGACTTAAGAATGGCTCCCTCTCTTGAGAGTTTTCGGCAAGGCCTGAAGACCCTTCTGTTTAGGCAGGCCTTCTGAGTTCTCGGCCTTTTTTAACATCTTTTCAAAATCTTTTAATATCTTTTTAAATACCTGGTTACAGGCCTGATTCTTTTATGATTTGCTGCTCTATGCTCTTTTTACCTGACTATTTTTATCTGACTACTGTTTTTATGATATGTTGTTAAGATGCTTTTATCTGTTTTTAAATTATGTTTTTAATTTGTTTTAACCTTGTGGTAAGCCGCCTTGAGTCCCTCCGGGGAGAGAGGCAGGGTAGAAATAAAGTTAATAATAATAATAATAATAATAATAATAATAATAATATTAATAATAATAATAATAATAGGAAAGGTGTTTTTTCAATAGCATTTGTTCATGTATAAAGCAGTTAAAGTAGTAGTGGTAGAACCAGCTTTAACCAATTTCTGCCCAGCTCACAGGTGTATACATTTGATCCCTGTTGCGTATATGCAACATTGGGCAGAAATGGCTTAACAGTAGTGGTCATCACTGAACAAACAGACTGATGCACCAGAGTAACTCGTAATTGAAATTTGCTGATCAGATGATTCATGAAAATATCTCCAGACTGCACGATAGGAGCCAAGCAACCTTCTTTTAATTTTCAAGGAGCACAGTGGCTTACTAGTTCAAACAGTAGCCTCCACCTTTTGAATCATACATCATATCCTGTGTTTAAAGTGCTAATTAAGTTTGATGATATCTGCCCAGCGCTTAGGAGATAATTGATATCATAGATCCTCTACATCTAACAGTTTGGCACAGTTAGCTGCTTTTGATTAGGAAGAGCTCAGAGCTGAGATAGCATAAACAGTGAATTATATCTCATCTCTTAAGAAGCAGTCCTTTATGTTCAAAGCTGGGGTTACTTGACACAGTGGTACAAACTTTTCACTGACCCCAGTATGGACTTGAAGAAAATCATCTAAGGTGACATGCAGTGTTTGTACTTTTCAAATATCTTCTTTGTAGAATTATGTTGATCTGATTCTCACTTGGCTACACTGAAAGTCCAGAGAAAAGCTCCATTTAACATTATTCAGATGGACTCTACTGGCTGCTGCCTTTTTTTTTTTTTTTTTAAAGAATAAAGATGAAGGAATGGGAAAAAGAGAGCTTTGTCCCTGAGCCCAAAATGATGTCTCCAACACGTAGAGACAGAATAAGGTTATACGCTGCTGCCAAACCAAATTATTCTATTCCCTTATCCAGTGGCATCACTAGGATTTGCGTCACCCAGTGTGAGAGGCCCGCGCATCACCCCATGCAGTGGGCGGAGCAACACCCCAGGTGGTGATGTACCATCGCCCTCCCCTCACTAGTTTTTTGGCTGTACCTTTTGTTAGAATACAGATATTTCAATGTGGTTTTTTTATTGCATTCTGCATGAAATTACACATTGATTGATATATAACATGATGGTCTTATTCCTCCAAACTCTGATTTTAGTGATTTTGAAAACTTGTAGAGTCTCTCACACACACGCACACGCGCATGCACCCGTGTCAACTTACTAACAACTTATTGCAGCAGTTCTCAAACTTTTAGCACTGGGACCCACTTTTTAGAATGACAATCTGTCCATTGGAAGTGATGTCATGGTCAGAAGTGACATCATCAAACAAATTAAAATAAATAATTATAAATAATTAAATTAAAATAAAAGAAATAATTAAATAAGGGGGAACCAGTCTTGTTCCACCAAGTGAATCTGCTCTGAAGTAAATCCTATTGTGGTCAATGGGACTTACTCTCAGGAAAGTGTAGGTAGAATTGCAGCCTGTGAGCCCAATCCTATACACGTCTATTCTGAAGTAAGTTCGATAGTGGTCAACGGGGCTTACTCTCAAGAAAGTGTGAGTAGGATTGCAGCCTGTGAGCCCAATCCTATGCATGTCTACTCAGAAGTAAGTCCCATTGTAGTCAATGGAGCTTACTCTGTAGCCTGCCTGCAATAACCCCACCCCCCAAAAAAAGAATCAGTGAGATTTCCAGTCCTCCCCAGTGCCCAGTTAAAAGTTCTTCTATTTCAGGCACATCAGAATAAAGACCCACCTGGCTTTGTAAGTGCAAAATAGAAAACTTTCCCCTTACCACCTGAAGCCTCTTTTTTGTTCTTTTTAGTGGGGTTGGGGGGGGGGGGAAGGCTGCCTTCTGCAGCAGCTCCAGCTGCATTGGATTGGGACCATTCTGGTGTCCTCACATTCCCCTTTGCCTGGCCTGACCAGCAACCAAGGCACGTCTGCCTACTCACAAGTAAACACAACGTGAGGCTGCTTGCTTTCCATAGGGCTCAATATACTGCAGCTGGGATGGAGGGAGGGACTTCCTGCTCCCTTTTGTGTTTTGGGGGGGCTGCATTCATTGGATCAAGACCATTCTGACGTCCTTGGAGTCCTCTCAGATGCCCTTTCCAACAGACTACTCATGAGTAAATGCGGCCACATGGCTTCGTTTCCGGCTGGGGCTTGCAGAAGGGAGGGGGGAGCTTCTCGGGTGTTTTGGGGGGCTACATTCATTGGATCGGGACCATTCTGGTGTCGTTGGATTCCTCTCAGCCTGCCATTTCCGACAGACTATGGCAAGTATGCCTACTCATGACTAAAGGTGCAATACTGCTCACTTTCACTTTCCATAGGGCTCCATGCATTTTTTCCTTCCGTTGTTTTGGCCATAACTTTTGAACGAAAGGAGCGATTACAATTCTGTTTTCTTCACTGCACTCCACTGGCCATTCTAAAGCGGCAAAGTTAGTGCATCTCCCCCCCAGGGTGTGTCACCCTCCTGACGTGTCACCCGGTGAGGCCTGCATCCCCCACTTCCCCCAGCGATGCCAGTGGGTGCTTCTCTCATTTCCCAAATGGTCAAAGCCCAATAGCCTTCATGTAACTGAGTGGTGAGGGTGGAATGGGACAGGTGGAGCAGGGAGGAGGGCAGGTCAGGCCCAGGAAGAGAGCAGTTTGGGGGCATCTGCTGAATCCTCACCCTCTCCCTGGGCTCAATCTGCCTTCACAGTGATATCACTTGCTCGCAATATCATTAGAGCAGGTCTCAATAGACCCAGCATGTTGCCATAAGCTTACCCCAGGGCAAGGGAACATTTGTTCCCTTACCCTGAGGCCTCTGGGGGCCAAAACTCCCCTGCAAGGTACAGTGGATGCTGTGCTTGTGCCACAGCATCACCACACTGGGAGTTAGGTCGGCTTAGACTACCTTGACTTGGGCAGCAAAAAGAAGAACCATCACTGAGGCTCCTACATTTTGGGGGTGGGGACAATTAGGAGAAACAGGAAGAGGACAAATAGGACAAACAGGAGGAGAACAGGTAACATGGATGGGGATGAGCAGCAGTTGAACTGTTAAGGGGCAACTTCTCTTTCAGACTCCAACTTCTCTCAACTCTCTGCTTTGTCTGTCTCTTTTGTGTGAGTCTGCTTTATTTCATTTGGGTAGGAAGGGAGGAGGAGAAGGTGGGGGGTGACCATCAGCTGATCAGTACATACAGTTCACATCATTCAAGACCCTTGCTTTTTAAAGGGTTCTTTTCTTTTTATCCTTGCATGCAGTAGCGGGACTAGAGTTTAAAGTTTCTCTCCTTTTTAATGTCCTCTTTCCCTTCATTCAGCTGATCTGACTGAGCATCACAGCTGCTTCACATTCCAATTCCAAAGGCCTTTTGTTGTTTTAAGGGTTAAATTCTCCAGGGGTATCTGCTGAACAGTGCAGCACAACTGAATTGCCATGAGGCTTTCTGCTGTTGTTGTTGTTTTTAAAGTTCTCTCCCTTGCATGCAAAGATTTCTCCTTGCTCCAGGCTTGGAAAACACCACACCTTGAACTTGATGGGAGCAAAAATTGGCACCATATAAAAGGTGGAATGGAACTGATAATTCCTGAACAGGTTTTTTGTAAATGAAATGGATGTGTTTTTTTTTTGTTTTTTTTTTTTTTAAAAAAGGATGGAATATGTGGAATGCATATGAGAACAATATTTTAGACCTGAAACCATTCTAATATTGTGCTTTCATTAGTCACTTCCCAGATAAAATCCATCCAGAACAGGCTGGAATAAGAATGAATGGACATTTGACCATTTATCATTATAGGGGGAAAAAACAGATGGATGAGAACAGTATTTTGGAAATGAAATTGATGCAACATTACCATTGTATTGTATTGGAATTGCGGAAGATCTGGTGAGGAGGTAGATGTGGTGTCAGCAGTGGCCCCTTTAGGGTAAGGCCTGGGCACCCAGCAGAGTGTGCTGCACAGCTGCAGCCACTTGAAGGCAATAGGGCCCTCAGGGATATAAGGAGCACCTGAGGCAGGAAGGGAGTGTGGGTTGGAGAAGGAGTGCAGGTTGAAGGTAGGAGAGGAGACTGACTTGGTCCTGGACAGATTGTCATTCTAAAAAGTGGGTCCTGGTGTGTATTGGAATCTGGAAAGAAGGTAGGCTGTGGTGTCAGCAGTGGCCCCTTTAAGGGTAAGGCCTGGGCTTCCAGGGAGTGTGCTGTGCAGCTGCAGCCACTTGAAGGAAATAGGGCCCTCAGGGATATAAGGAGCACCTGAGGCAGGAAGAGTTTGTGGGCAGCAGAAGGAGGAAAGCTTGAGGCAGGGGAGACTGGATTAATGGACTAAGGAATTGATGGCTAATGGACTGCTGATGAATTGATGGGTGAGTGGGCTTTGGAAGCTACTGGAACAGACTGCTGGAGACACTGGTCTTTGGTGTGTGGCTGCTGTGCCCAAGACCTGCTGAGGACCAAGGGGCTGCTGTAGTGGTGGGAGGCTGCTGGCAGGAGAGAGGACCTCTGCAGGTTGAACAGGCAAGCTACCCTGGAGGTGGGGTCCAGCAGGACTGCAGGGCAGAACCAGGGTCATTCTTGGGTAAAAAAGGGGTGCTAATTAGCTAAATGTGGGCATAATTCTCCAGGCAGAGCTTGGATTGGGATTTGGCAGAACATGTATTAATTTCTCCCTGACTAAAACATATTGTGAACAATCACTCAGTTGGAAAAACTGTTTCTACTGTAATGGGAATGTGGAAATAGGGGGTGTCTTGTGGCTTGTTATCTGAATCCTAACTGGCTTAATGGGGCTAGTGAATTGGGTTGGTCCTGCTTATTTTGGAAGCTGGCATTGAGTCTTTTTTTTCAGGAAATCCATTTACAGTCGGAACGAATACTGAAACGTGCAATCAGTGGGGTTGCTAGGGGGTGCAGCGGGTGTGTGCCACACTGAGTTATGCACACAGGGGGTGACACCACTATATTAATAATAATAATAATAATGGCCAAAATTCTTAAAATTTTGTTATTTTTGAATAATACCATTATGTTGTAGATCAGTTGATGCATAACTTCATGCAGAATGCAGTGGGGAAAAATGCATTAAATATCTCTATTCTGTTAAAGGTTATAGCCAATAACCGGCAGGGGCAAGGCAATGGTACACCACCACAGCCACTGCCCAGGGTGTTGCTCCACTCACTGCATGTGAGGAGACTCATCATAGGGGTGACATGCTGGCCTCCTGCACTGTGAGCACAAACCCTAGTGATGCCACTGCATGAAATGGGGATGTTTGTGGCTCATTCTGTCACTCCCACCTAGCACATTGTGTGTGAGGCTTTGTTTGATGTTTTAGGATCAATCATTCCATCTTTAGATAGGACCCATAGAAACTTTTAGGGCTGCCCCACTCAGTGTTCACCTAGCAGTTCTAACTGTGCACAACACCTGCGTGGTCTAGGCAGGCAGGAGGTCTGGTCTAGAGGGTAGAGCCTCCATTAGCCCAAAGATAACATTGGAAGGTTGCCAGTTTGAGGACACCAGCAGCTCCCTGAATGGCTGAGAATGGTGAGACCTTGAAGCAGCTGACAAGCCCAGCTGAGTGATTCCACCTGCTCTTGGTGTGAGCAAGAAGCGTCTTGGCTGCCCTCCACTTGAGAGATGGAGCTGCTTGTCAGCCTGCCTGGGAGAACTGGAGGCCAGAAGTGAAACCAAACCAGGAAGATCCATTTTGAAATGTTGTTGGTTCTTGTAAGAGAGAACCTCTATGATTGTAAAAATCCCCTTGAGGGATTTAGAAATGCCTGCCTATGTAAACCACCTTGAAAAAAGTCAGAGGAGTAATCCAATGACCAGAAAAGTGGTATATAAATACCTAATTAATATTATTATCATCTTCATGTAATGGTGCACTTGTGGGATTCTCTAATTCTTGACCCAAGGGAAGACCTGTGTCCATCATAGACTAAATGGATTTCATCTGCTCAGCCCACTCCCTTGTCTCAGAGGTTATCATTGAAAGTGAAATCCTAGTAGATGGTGTCGAAAGGCACCATCAGAGAAGGGCAAGGCATCATAAATAGTGCATTGATTTTTGAATGTGTTTTCTACTGTTGTATATTAACTTATTTTAATTAACCACTTATTTTAGAATAAGCTGATGTTAAAATTGCAAATCAAACTGATCCCCTTAGCACCTTTGACCAGGATTCCACTGAATAGGGCTTATGAAGAACTCATGAAGGACATTGAAGAGTTCCATATTGCAGAGCCGGAATTATTATTGCTTCAGGGCTTTCTCCTCATCTGATTCTGGGTCTGTCCCCAAATGCCATAATAATCAAATTAAAATAATTTAAATTAGAAACTCATATTCTCTTTGCCCCAAAGAGGGCTATTGAATGGTTTCCCAGTCTGTCCCTCCATAATCAGATATGCAATCAACCCTGAAATTTGCATCTTCATCCAACCCATGCTGGTGTGTGATCTATTTTTGGAAAAATGTCTTCTGCTGCTCCATCTAGCACTAACAAGACCTCCCATCTTACCACCTACCTGCTCTCAGTCCAAAAAAAGTTCAATAAAACAGCAGGAAGATGTTTGAATCACACAGTTCCTGTCATGCTGCCTGTAGTGAAGTATCCCACAATGTTCTACTGTATTTTTAATTTCAGGAAATGAAAGAAGAAGGAAAAAACTTCTAAGGGAATAAAACTGAACTCCTCTGATGAGCAGAGAACCCATATGCTTGAGATGATTTTAACTCTTTGAAAGTTAGGGAGAGAGGCTGAAATTATCAAATGCATAAACAATTTTTATGCAATATTGTATCAGAATATCTTGAAGGTAAGAATGTTCTGAGCATCTTCATGACTGCTTATTCAGCCAGATGGTTCCTCTGTGTGTGTGTGTGTGTGTGTGTGTGTGTACATCCTTTAAATTAAGAGGAGAGGAGAGTGCTGGACTATTCTAAACCGGCTTTTGAAAGCTTGGGCTGAACATTCTTCCAAGAAAAAATTGGCTAGATAGGGGTTTAATTGGTGAAAGAGGGGCAAAACATCCTCCTTGCTTTCACATTTTCAGGGAAGGGCAAGTTTTGGAGATGGGAAAAAATACACTGGTGCTTCCCTGTTGCCTCCTGGCAAAAGCACTGTCTGTCCTGCAGAGCAGTCTAGGAGGAAAAGTCATGGAGAGCTGTATTAAGGAAGCCATACTTTAAAACAGTGTTCTGATTAATGATGCATGAATTATATTTCACAGGTGTTTGGCTAAGTGTGGGTGTTTTCAACTCTCTCTCTCTTTCTCCCTCTCTCTCTGGTATTTTATTTTCCCTACCTGCCCTGCCCACTGTCATTACAATTATGCCAAAAGATAGGTATGGTCGAACTAAAATGATTTCTTCAAGGTATATGAAAACATTATCAGCCAACACAGTGGCTTAAAATGCACAGGACATAACGCCCCATCTTTTTAAATTGTCAAAAACTTCCTATGGTTGGAAATCCATCTCTCTCCAGGGAATCTGTATTTCTCTCTCTCTGTCTGCCTTGACATATAATTCTTTTTTTTCCACTTTGAATGTTAATATACCACTTTTCAATTAAAAAAAAAAATGCAAAGCAAGTTACAATGGAGTGAGATGGATCCATGTCACATAAAGGTTCGGTCTGAAAAGAAACACAAGAGAGACACCAGCAGACAGTTGCTGGAAAAGATGCTGTGCTGGAATGCAGAGGGACAGTAGCTCTTCCCGAATTAAATAGGAAAGTCAGCATTTTTAAAAAAATGCTCTTTGTCTGGTCAGCAGGGTGTTTGTTTATATAAGGTTGCATTTCATTGAAAGTTCTATACCCAGTGGGATGAGACAATGGTTTGGTTCACAAGTAAGGTCAACCATAGTTTGACATTACATGATGAAGCTGTTTCTCTGTTTCCTCTCCCATTTTTGTTTTCATCCATTACGTTCACTGAAACCACCATTTCCTGCTAGAGAAATGGACAAACTGTGGTTTGGCTGATCCCTGCAAACCAGGGTCAAACTGTGGGTTGTAATCTTGGTTTGGCGGGATCAACAAAACAAGAATTTGCTATGTCAGATATAATGGCAAACTCTGATTTCTATGAACATGGAAGGAACTGATTAAGGGCCCAATCTTATCCAAATTTTCAGCACTGGTGCAGCCGCAGTGCAACCCCAGGGTAAGAGAACAAATGTTCCCATACCTAAGGAGGTCTGTGACTGCCTCCCAGACCACAGGATGCAGTTCATGCCCCATTGACACAGCTGCACCAGCACTGGAATACTGGATAGGATCAGGCCCTAAAATGGGGAGAGAGCAGATGGAGCTCTCAGGTCCAAGTTTCATTCATATGATACCAAACAATGGGTTGGCAGTATGTATGAACCTATATAAGCTCCCCAAATCCAATCCTGACACAAGTAGCTGCCATTCTTTGGTTCCATTGTACGGTAATTATTTTCCTGTCTGATGTGCGTTTCTCTCATGCCTTCTTGCTTTTCTTAACTATTTTCCAAGCACAGTTTCAAACCATCTGGCAGGCCAGATTTGTCCAAGGTAGTATTCTGAAGCTGAGATGATGGAATGAAAGAATTGCTCTAGAAGAGCAGGAATTGTCCCATTAAACCACACTTGCAGAGACAATCTGAGATTGAGATGGAAAGACAGAAGAGCAAGAAAAATTCAGACAAAAATGATAGTCAGGCTTCTAAGAAGAAAATTAGTTTTTTAAGTCTGAAGGAGCTGGAAATGCCCAGGGGTCAGTCTATTTCTACAGTAATGTTTACAGATTCAGCTGAAAACAGAATTGCCAACAGTGAAATGACACTTCGATTTCTACACTGCATTCCAATTACAAAGTAATAATCTACTATCCGTCTATAGCAGGGGTGCCCAAATCCCGGCCCGGGGGCCATTTGCGGCCCGTCCAGGGCTCTCAATCAGGCCCTCAGGGAACCCCCAGTCTCCAATAAGCCTCTGGCCCTCCAGAGACTTGTTGGAGCCCATGCTGGTCCAACGCAACTACTGTCAGCAAGTGAACGACTATTCGACTTCTCACCTGAGCTGTGGGGCAAGGACTCCTTCCACTGCTTGCTGTTTCATGTCTGTGATGCAGCATTGGCTGTGAAAGAAAGGCTGGCCTTGCTTTGTGCAAGGCCTTTTATAGGCCTTGAGCTACTGCAAGACCTTCATTCATTCTTGTAAGTTCCATCTCTAATATATTCATGTATGTAAATTTATTCAAATTTTAAATTGTAAATTAATTCTTTTTTCCCCGGCCCCTGACACCATATCAGAGAGATGAGGTGGCCCTCCTGCCAAAATGTTTGGACACCCCTGGTCTAGAGGATTGGATTTTTTTTTTTAGCACTAGCATCATTAGTGTATGTATCCCATCTAAATGACCACATATTTTTTTAAAGAAAAAGCATTATAGGGAACAAATACACCTGATGTAATATCGGTCCCATCAAAGAAGAAACAGATATTTTGCATTAGGTCCACTGGCAGCACCAGCAGGTCATTCTCTGTGCAGTGTAGTAGGGACTAGTTTCATGTCTGGGGATATTTTCACAATCTAATCAGAACTCCTGTGAGAACTACATGGGAAGCTGAATTGGGATACTGTGCTGCTGCAGCCCAGCCCTATCCTGTGCTGGAACAGGCAGGCTGGCTGACCTGCACAGGGCAGGAGGTTTCCTGCTCAGGGTAGGAGGATTCGCAACTCAGAGTAAGGGAATTTATTTCCCCTTACCCCATGTAGCACAGCAGCCACCTTAATGGGGCTATTAAGATCCAAGCAGCACATTGTAATGCCGGGCTGCTAGGGAGGTTGGATTAGGATACAGTCTGGGTTGCCCAGGCCATCCCCACCCCCTCCTGGGTCCAGTCCACCCACTGGTCTGTCCTTCCCTGCCCTCCCCCACACCAAAACACCCCCATTCCACCCTATTGCCATTCTCCCCAACCCCTCATGCCAGCCTCCCTAGGCCAGTGAGAACTCACCCATTGCCACCCAGGATCTGGTACAAGGAGGCCAGCGTACATCCTTGCACTGGACTCCCCGGCTCACGAGGGGGCACAAAATTGAACTTGCACCAGCCGATCAAGCACTTTGGAATGCTCTTTAAGTGTATTGTGACACGTGGAGTGTGATTGCGGGTGTAATTGCTGTGACTGTGTTCTATGATTGCAGAATATTTGTGAGAAGGTTCTTGTCAAACATCCCATGAAGCCCATTGTCTCTTTATGAAAGCTATAACATTCAGTACTTAATTTACAGACCCCTGAAACACAAAGCCAAAGCACAACAGTTAAGGACTGTATTGGGTGAAGTCTAGCTGCCTGAAGGGAGTAGTGCTAGTACTTCCTGCTCTCTCCAGTTCCCCTTTGTAGTGGGTCAGAAGCCGCATTGGGGGGGGGGGTAATTTCTTTCCACTGCCTCCATCCCAAACTACAGAGAACAGGCAGAGGGAGACATCTGGGAAGTACACCCTTCCCAGGAATACACTGAAACCCTGGAGTTCTTATTAGATCTCAAAACCACAGCAGCATCTGTGAGAGTGATCAGACATGACAACCCACTAAATTCCCCATAAACACAGTTTAGGTAAGCAAAGGGTCAACATGTGACTAGTTTATTGAACATTCAAACGAACTGGAATTAAACTCAGTGGGAAAAGGGGATTATATATGGCTCTTTGGTTGCAAGCCATAATGGGATATTCCATTTTGAGCTCTCATTCCAACTTTCCATTTTAATGCACGTTACCTTCTCACTGCTTCTTCTCAATCTCTTGCTTTTGCCCATTTATTTTGATGAATGTCCCTTCCTCCCTCCCTCCCTGCTCCCAGTGTCACTATGTCATGTCATCACTTTTCAAAAACCAGAGACTCATAATGGTACATGATTATGTACAAACAAATTGCTAGACAAGAACAGAATTCATTTTGACAATTTTTTTTAAGAATACCATGACAAGAGACTAAACCATTTGGAACAAATGGCTCCCAAGTGTAGTTTGGGTCACAGTAAACTGCATTTGGAAAGAACACTCTGAAAGCACATTTATTACAATTTACTTTAAGATAATGACCCAAAGCCAAAAGACTGTCCTGATTCTGCCACTTTAATTCACTCAGAAGGTATATCCGGCGAAGCCATTTTGAGGAGGACATATCTCTTAACTCTTTTTGCCATTTATTTGAAGAATTAAAGTGTCGTGTGTGATATAACCTCTGAAATTGCTCTGTTTTGACTACAATGTTCATTTGTGACATTTGTCTGAAAAGCTTATGCATAAGACCAGAACTGCAAAGCCAAAACAGATCAGTGGACTGGTTGCTGGAAGTTAGCATTCAGATTAAAAGAGCTATAGTAACTTATTTCATTCTGTAATGGACTCCTATCACCAGCGTTTTAAAGCATGAGAGATATTTACACATCGTTATATCATGTGAAGTCCTATCATTTGAGCACCAAAGTGTAGTCATTTCGTCAGTTAGATTACAAACCCCATCTTATGGTTTTCCTCGCCAGAGCATGCAGCTGCACCAAAATGGGCCGCACTGCATGCTATGATGGTGGTGGGGTGCTTGGGAAGCTCTGGAGGGGAAGAAGAAAATAATCTTTACCCTTCATAAGCCTTATGGCTGGTGATGGGTCTCGTTGGACCTGTGCCAGCTCTTTAACTGGAGCAAGTTTGAGGAGACAAAGGGGTATGTTGGCTGCCACCTTAGGGGATAGCATCTGGCATAAGGCATCCATGTCAGGTGCCAACCCCTCTTGATTTCGACATGCCCCTGGTCCTCCCTCTTTATCCCCCATTACACCCACCCTGTTGACTCAGCTGTCAATGAGCCTGTTGCCATGTGCTGGGCCTCCTTGGCCTCCAGTGGTGGTCCAGAAGTGTACAGCTCAGTGCATTTCTGGAGCACCTTTCATGACAGCTGGAAAGTGTATTCCATAGGATTCGGCCATCAAGCTCAAATAATTAAATGAATCAATTCATCCATTACAAATCTTTTGATTGGTTAAGAAGATGCCTTCAATTCATTAGGAAGCTGTTCTTTAAAAAAAAAAAACTTACTTATTTTTAATGCACGTTCTTACAAACAAAGCAGGAAATGTCGCTTCTGGGAACATTCATGTTGGAATGCAGGCATGAGTGATCTGAAAACAAAGGAAGTAGATCTCAGAATGGTTGGTTTTGTCATATGAAGTTGTGAGCACATTTAGTATGCAATCCTTAGTATGTGCTTACATGTAAGTCCTATTTTTTAATTTTTTATTATTGATGAGTAACAATACAATAATGATATCTTAAGTCAAAGTATATAAGTAGAACGTGTGTAAAAAAAGAGAAAAAAGGGGAAAACTAAAGAAAAAAATATAAACGTGTGTAAATACTTAAATGTAATCATGTATACCCTGCTAACTGGGCAAGAGGCACTTTTTCAAGTGATGCCCCTTTTATATTTAGCAAGGGGTAGAGTAGCTGTCCCTCTTCATCCCAGCACAGTCTTTTCTAATGGCTGCCTGCTGGTGTTCTTCAGCTTCTTTTTAGATTATGAGCCCTTTGGGGACAGGGAGCCATTTAGTTATTGGACTTTGTCTAAACCGCTTTGTGAACTTTTTATTGAAAAGCAGTATATCAATACTGTTAATAATAATCAGTAAAAATTAAATTTGCATAAAGTTTAAATATATAAAGATTGTCTTTGAACAGAAAATCACTAACAAAACTCTGTAGACATGCATTTAAAAGGGGCTTCCAAATATCCAAAAATGTATCCATACAAAATTGTCTTCGATGGATGACTGATTTGAATATAGAAAGAGTTAAGAGATCCTCTGTCCATTGAGAGATGATGGGTGGGCATTTCTTCTTCCTTGTTTTCAGTATAAGTCTTTTGGCAATGATCAGGGCACAAAAAGTACACTTTCATTGACAGTTATAAAACTTCCATACAATACAAATATAATTCAAAAGAATGTACTTATACACATAGAAAAATGATTGCTCCAGTTAATAGAATTGAGAACCTCTATCCAAAAAGGTTGAATAACCATACTGGACCAGTGCATATGCTGTAATGTTGCCTCAGATTCACCACATCGCCAACAGTTAGATTCACTAATGAGTTCCTTACTAAAAAGTCGTTTTGGGGTTCAATGAACCCTGAAGAGAATTTTCTGCTGAATCAAATGTAGTTTAAGGACCATGGAAATTTTATTTGCTAATGCAGTGTTCCATTGATTCTGTAGGACATTCCAGTTCTTGATTCCATACATCCTGAAGAGAAACAAGGTCATATTTTTCTAATGACATTAAGTATTTATATAAACAGATTGTGGGCTTCCTTTTCTTAGTGGATTCAATACGCATATCTAAGACTGAGAGTGTCTGAGAAGCTGAAATTGCAGCTGGATCAAACTTAGTGACTAATAAATGCTGTAACTGCAAATATTGCCAATTAACTGTAATTGGTAGATAATATTTAATGCTCAGTTTAGTAAAAGAAGTAAGCTCTTGGTCATCATCAATAATCTGGGCCAGCATACAAATAATTGCTGTTAGCTACATTGCGTGCCCTGCAGGGAGAAAGGTGGGCTACAAATTCAATAAATAAATAATAAATATTTTAGATTCTAAGATCCTCCATTTATAAAGGAGTGCCAAATATGTGCCTTCCAAAATAACCCAGAAAGTTTGGTCCAAGTTGGAAAACTGATCCCAGTGGAGGGACAAAAGTATGCCTGATGATACAAGCTAAGATGCCAAAATCCAACTCCTCCTCCACTGTGTGGCAGTTGCAACCTCTTTAAAGAGATTCTTGATGGACAAACTTCCTAAATAATATGTCAAATTTGCGGATATATCTATATGATTTATAAAAGGGAAATGCACATAGCGCATATACAATGCATGGAATAATATTCATTTTTATAGTGCTGACTTTGTCCCAAAGAGATAACTTTAAAGGTACCCAATTGTCTAAATCCAAGGATATTTCATAAGTTTGTTGATAGAGGGGTAGCCCAATCCTATCCTGTGCTGGAGCAGGCAGGCTGGCTGCCCTGCTCTGTATCCAGTGCAGGGTTTGAGATGGCTTCAGTGCAACTCAGAGTAAGGGGATTTATTTCCCTTTTCTCAGTGCTGTGTGGCAACCACCTCAATGGAGCTACTCGGATCTGCGCCAGTAAAATCACTGGTGCAAATCTGAGCAGCCTGGTGCTCCAGGCTGCTTGGGAAAGGGGATAGGATCAGGCCTAAGTGCCAGAGGCTAGTCCCACTCCCCTCCCAGGCCTGGTCCACTCACTGGCATAAAATACAGGTTGAGTCTCGTTATTCCCATTCCAAGAACTCACCTGGATGGCAAAAAATGCACTAAAGCAAATCAAGTTAAAGAAGTTCCTTTGCTCTGGTGATTTAAAAACAACCTTGCTGACCTTTGTGATGATAAGACAGAGTAATTAAGCAGACAATCCTTCTATCAGTCTCTCTCCAGGCACTTAGAAAGGCCATCTGAGTGAGCCCTTCCCTTCATCCAGAGCAAAGAGTATCTTTCTTTCACATGCTCAGGGGGAAGAGAGGGGTCCTCATTTCTTTGAGTGAGTGCCTGCAGAGAGAGAAGGCTTGATGGATTGTCAGCAGGCTGCCTTCTCTCACACCAATGAGGCTATTGTTAAAGGACTGTTTTCCTTTAATTTAAAGCAGGGGTGCCCAAACCCCAGCCCTGGGGCCACTTGTGGCCCTCGGGGCCTTTCAATGAGGCCCTCAGGAAGCCTCCAGTCTCCAATGAGCCTCTGGCCCAATGCAACTGCTCTTAGCGTGAGAGTGACTGTTTGACCTCTCGCGTGAGCTGTGGGATGAGGGCTCCCTCCACTGCTTGTTGTTTCACATCTGTGATGCTGCAGCAGCAGCAAAGGAAAAGCCAGTCTTGCTTTGTGTAAGATCTTTCATAGGCCTTGAACTATTGCAAGACCTTCATTCATTTATATAAGTTCCATCTCTAATACATTCATTTATGCAAATTATGTAAATTGATTCAGATTTGAAATGTAAATTAATTCTTTTTTATTCCTGGCTCCTGACACAGTGTCAGAGAGATGATGTGCCCTCCTGTCAAAAAGTTTGGACACCCTTGATTTAAAGGGCCCTTCTCATTGTCTTGAGATAGAAAAATCTGTGGATAATTAGGTTATACCTTTAATCACCTGCATGGCAGTCCCTCTACAAAAGTAAAAAGCAGGTTTTTAAACTGTGATTTTAAAGGGATGCATTTTTCCCCTTCTCCAGGGATCAGCACACCCCTTTCATTTGCAGGGGCCATTCATGTTGAGTCAAATTTGTGTATAAAAAATCCATGTATAACAATGTTGAACCTATATAAGTTTCTTTGCCTGCTATTCATTGATCTGAAGCAGTGATTTTCAACACATTTAGTCTATGGCACACTGACAAGGTACTAAAATAGTCAAGGCACACCATCAGTTTTTTGACAATTAACAAGGCATAGCATGCTGCCAGCAGAGGGCTCACATTCCCCATTGGCCCTTCTAATAAATTGGCCCCAAACTCCTGCAGCACACCTGCCGACCATTTGCGGCACACCAGTGTGCCACAGCACAGTGGTTGAAAATGGCTGCTCTAAAGCATCTGGCAATCAGGAGCAATGGAAGGTGATCTGCTACCCGTCATCACCTCTGCTATTCACTATCCTGCCCATCATACAGAAGGCAGTGAGCCTGCCTCCTACCATCTTTCCTTTCTCCTTCTTTGTGGCCCCTTTCAACAAAACAGGAAGACAGAAGGCATGGAATGCTCACTGCCTTCTGATTGTCTTTTTCATGAGTGGGAAGCAGATCAGAGCAGCTCCATCCATGGCAGGCTGCAGGGAGGTGGCAGCAGACTCTGAATGAAAAGCACCCCAAGACTTTTTGCTGCTGCCTGCAGCAAACTGCTATGAACCATAATAGTCATCTCCTCATCCTTGAGTTGCCCATCTGCTATGTGCCACTATTGCAGATAGGACATTATGCTGGCTCACCCTTTGCCCTGCCCTGATTCAGTAAGCATCTCACATTTTTTATTTTTTATTTTTTGTGAGAAAACACAGTCCCACTTCAACATTTGGAGATTAATGGTTGGGCTCTGAAGGCATACCAGCCATTTTAAGGGAGTTGAAATAAATGCCATAAATTCCAGAGCAGTCTGACTCCCCATATTCAAGTGTTAATATTTGCTTTTAATTAATGAAAGGGCACGTGAATATACCATGAATTACATTTAATTCTAAGTACAATAGAACAGAAGGGATGTTATGGTGGGTGGCATACAAATAAATCACCAGAATTTGCAGTGCGGAAAGTTTCATCTTCAACTGCAAATATAGGTCAGCAAAGGAAATGAGTCTATCAAGCAGATATATTTGATATTGCAATGCAATTATTTAAGGTCTGATGTTCTGAAGTGCTAAAGTATCCAGGGAAACAGAGGAGCAACTTTCAAATTCCTATTTGCTTCGCCAGGAACTGAGGATTCTTTTCACATCCCAGGAGTCACTTAAGATGTAGCAGGATGCAGTCCCTTATGTCAACATGTGAAAATCTATTTCAGTGATTCCGGACAGCTGTGGGGTTAATGTTTGCAAACTGTAATGACTATATCTTCAAACTCAGAATTAAAATAATGTAAAATAAGGCAGTAATAAGGCAATATACGTGGTCAATGTTTTGTCATGATGCATGCTGACCTGGGCCTCTCAAACAGCAAGATTGGTTCCACTTGCCCAAAGGATTTTGGACTTGCATTTTTCAAATAGGCAGCTCTCCATGCCAATGACAAACCTCTTAGGAGTTGCAAAACCAATTTCTGATATGGAAAGGGACTCCACAGTGAAAGGAGGGGGCTCCACGGGTACCAGACTCAACCAGGTGGGGCACTGCTGGAGGGCCTAGCCCAGGAGTTCCCAAGTGTGTGTCACAATGCCTTAGGGCAGTGGTTTTCAAACTCTCAGGGAGAGTTTGAGCAGCTCTAAGTTCTTGTAGAGGCGGGGGGGGGAAGGAAACGGGGGCGGGGGAAGGCAGTGGAGCGATCCCCAAGATTGCGCCTCTCAGAGGGGCTACAGGGGCTTGAGTCCACTTACCCAAGCCTCCTGCAGCCTCACGGGGGTGTGGGGAGCCCTGCACGACCTTCTGCAGGGTTCTCCACAGCTTCAGAAGTGAAAGTGGAGTGATCGCTCTCCACTTCGCTTTAGAGGAGACGGGGGGGGGGCGATCACTCTGCTTTTACTTTCAAAGCTGTGGGGAACCCTGCAGAAGGTCATGCAGTGTTCCCTGCACCCCGGGAGGCTGCAGGAGGCTCAGGTAAGTGGACCCAAGCCCCTGCAGCCCCCCTGAGTGGCACGATCCTGGGGATCCTGGGGATTGCGCTGCTGCCTCCTCCCTGTCTCCTGGCTGCCCCTGCCCCTTAAGGGGTCAGAGGCCAAGGCTCACAGGCTGGGACATCACGATGCCCCAGTTTGAAAAGCCCTACCTTAGGGCATTGCGGCACACCCACAGGATGTTCCCAGTGACCCTTCCTATCTGTTTCCCAGACACTGCCATCTTGGATTTTGTGAAAGTTCATGAAATCCAAGATGATGGCACCCAAATCTCACAATTTTTGAGTGCCACCATCTTGGATCTCATGAACCCTTACAAGATTTGGATGCTGCCATCTTGGATCACAACAGCCAAGATGGAGGAGCCAGGGAGAAGAGGCAGCAGGGGAAAGTGTGACAGGTAAGTTTGGGGATCTTTGGCCTAGCCCATCAGTGAGCTCAGTTGGCTGGGCAGACCCCTGAATCCTTAGTGGTGATGGAAGTGCTATACAAATGTAATACAAGCACATTTAAAAATTCTAATTGCAAGAAATATAATAAACAAGCAGCTCCAGCCATTCTGGTGAATGTGCAGACTTTTGCATAAGCAGAAGTTACTCCAGGTGGTTCAGTGTTGAGGAATGCCCTATGCAATCCATATTTCCACTGGAAATATGACTTGATATTGAAATAAACAGAAGTGCAGTAGAGCTCCCTATGCATGGGTGGAGCTCCAAACAGAGCATTGCACCATTGCCAATGTATAAAGAACATGCTGCTGTTACTGCACTTGAAGAGGAACATGAGCTTGCTATACCAGAGAATGCTGTCCTCCACTATTCTCTTTAAGCTATATGGTCACATGGTTGTGCAGCTCAAAGCCCTGGGAAGCCAAGCTCTGGGCAGCTCGGAATTCAGTTTCATAGGTGCAGTGTCCACAAACACTACCAGACTGCCATGCAGCAGCCAAAGGGATCTGTGCAATGGCACAGAGCCCTTAAGGAGAATTTTGCTTGCCTCTAGTCAAATCCAGTGATGCACAATCCAGTTGCAAATGCCATTAAGTCGTGCAGCAATAATACAGGTAAAAGCTTCCAGTGTACACATCAGGTCGTGAGACTCCTGTTGTGAAAACATAACTGCAATAGCAAAGAAAAGAGGAGACAGAAAACAGAAATGACTATGAAGCGACAGACTATTCATTTTAAAAACGGGCTGTGGGTTGTCAAAACAAAGAACTGGAAACAAACATTTCTCAAAACAGGGAGCTTTCCAAAGCAGTGAACACACCACATCGAAATGCAAAAAGTCTTTGGTTGCTATCCTAACCACACTTTCCTGAGAGTAAACCCCATTGAACAAAATAGGGGTTACTTCTTACTTCTGAGTAGACCTGGTTTGGATTGTGCCCTTTGAAATGGAAACCTCTTGTGATTGCACAGGATATACATCCAACATGGACCTTCCTTGCTTAGCTCAGCATGGTGAGTCCATTGGTTGTATGTGTGCAAAATGACGCCAGCAGCTATCTTTGCATTTATTTCTTAAGATCACTAAAGAATATAAAAACATCCCCTTACAACACACCTGCTCTGCATGTCCAGTTCTATTGTGTTCAGTGGACTTACTCCCATGCAACTGTTTGTAGGATTGTAGCTTTACAGCACAATCCCAAATGTCTCCACAGAAGCTCATGGCCTGAGCACTCCCCCTTTCATAAGCACAAGAGGCTCCCCATGCCAATGGCAAACCTCAGAGGAGTTGCAAAAGCAGTTTGTGATATGGAATGGGGCTCCACAGGAAACCAAGCAAAGGAAGAGATGTGCTACTTAGAGCAGTGGTTCTCAAATGTTTAGCTGCAGGACTCACTTAGAATGAGAATCTGTCAGGACCCATTGGAAGTGATGTCATGATTGGAAGTGACATCACCAACCAGGAAAATTTTTAACCATCCTAGGCTGCAATCCTACCTAAACTTACCCAGGAGTAAGTCCCATTTACTATTATTGTTAAAAGCAAATACAGAGTAGCCTGTTAAAAGTACAGAGCTGTAACATTTCCCAAAATGAAGTCACATACCATGGTAGCATCAAGTCTAATATAGTAAAAATAAAATATGGAGACGAATGGGGACCCACCTAAACATGAAATTGGTGGGTCCCGACCCACAGTTTGAGAAACACCGGCTTAGAGAATGTGCTGCTTAACTTCGTACATGGTTCCCAGTGGGTCTGCTCAAACCCATGCAAGCTATTCAGCTGGCACAAGTTTGAGTAGAGCCAGTGGCATTTCTGGGGGAGTGTGGGCCGCACCAGGCGATGAACACAGGGGGGTGACACCACTACTGGCCAAAATTTTTAAAATCTTGGTATTTTTGAATAATACCATCATATTATATATCGTTTGATACACAATTTCTTGCAAAATGCAATTGAAATAAACCTCACTGAAATATCTCAATTCTATCAAACGTTATAGCCAAAAAAAAAAAAAAAAAAAAACAAGCAGGGGCAAGGCAATGTTACATCACCACACCCACCACCCAGGGCGTTGCCCCACCCACTGCATGTGAAGAGGTCCATCATGGGAATCATGCGCTGGCCTCCCGCACTGGGTAACGCAAACCCTGGTGGCACCACTGAGTAGAGCAAAGGGACAGTGTCAGGCAAAACGGGGGTTCTGATAACACAGAGCTCTCCTGGCTGAGACCCTCCCCCTTCCACCCCTGATATGCTTTACACAAGCATGTAAAGAGCTAAAACTCTTTTTGCATTATTTTCAAATTCTAAAGTATAGGAGCTCATCATGTCACCCCTCTCTACAGCCATGCGACATGAAGACGAGACAACAAAAAAGTCACTTCAAATGTCTTCTTTGGTGAGCTTCTCCTCCTTTCACTTATTTCTATTTTCAAGATAGAAAAAGAGCCCGGTTATCAAGCTGGGAGAGCCCAATTACAGTGGGGACCAGAAAAACTGCTTCCAGGACCACATCTGACCCATAGGCCTTCTGGCTGTCTATGGGCCTCCTTGGACACATATGAAACTAGTGTAAGTCTGAAGAGAAGAAAAGAGTGGGACAGTCTGGGAAAGAGGGGATAGGATCTTGGCGCAAGTCACTGTCGCTGATATCCACACTGTTCGTTCCCCAAACTGCCCCCTGCCCTCTACCTTTCTGCCCCCAAACTCCCTTTTCTCTCCTCTTCCCTGCCCACAACATGCTCAGGCCACTGACTTACCAGCACCAGCACAGTCCAGGCTCTGTGGTGACAGGGCTGCAACGGGCCTGACTCCATCACTGGGTCTTTTATGACAGTGTGTCAGGAGATATGCTACTGTAAAAGGCTCCTAGGATTGGGCCAACAATGTCATATGAGGTGCAAACTGTTTCTCAGATAACCTTTGGGTCAGAGATGGTTTCCTAGATGTTAAAATATGCCCCTAGGCAAATTTTTCAGCTTGCCTCATGCTGAACCACAACCTTCTCAGCTAAAGTTCTTTTGGAACAAAAATTTCAGAGCAAGTACTGTACCTGAGTATTACTGCTGACACTACCATTGTTGTAGTCCTGGAGATCCATTTCTACCTGCTCCCTGTCAATTACACTCCTGGTAACTTAAGCTGGTACAGTGGCATTGACATATTGCCCAGTGTTGGCCTAATGTCCTGAGCTGTGGGTGCAGTACTAGAGATTGTGACGTTGTACTCACTAAGCTCATTTCTTCCAATGCTGACTGCTTTATCACTGACCAAACATCGGTTCGAATCTTCAGCCCCATTGATTAGTTAGCCTACACCATAAATTTGAAGGCAACAGAATATAGTGTACTGAAGGGATGAGTACAGCAGAGTGGCGGGGCTGGCAATTAGCACTGGAACATCCCCCCCATGCCAAATCACAACGCCACATATTTTAAGTTTGAAGTGTTCCAAAATAATTTTGAAAATCTGGCTTTAGGAGACTGCCAATTTACTGAGAAACAGAGATTGCTGGCACATATGGATCTTTCTGCTTCAGCTTTTAGACTCAGCCTATATATTTAAATGTTGCTTTATGTCTGACTAAGGAGGCTCTGCAATGGAAACCTAGCGTAGCTTGATTTTTCAGCTGCAAGCTAATGCTGGTTTATTTCATTTCCCGTTGTTATCGGGCAATTTTTCAAAAGTTAATATTTTGGATTAATATGGGGATATGTAAATGCTTGCAGAGTCAGTGCTGAGAATTGCAAGCCAACAAATCTAAATGATGTTGTGTTCCTGCTGAAAGATGAACCCAAATAGATTGCAAATGTGAATGCTTTCATAATGAAAATGGTTAGCAGTTGGAGCCAAAGGAGAATAGAGTCTCTTTTTGATTATAATAAGAAAATAATAGGTTGTTTACATTTATTTATTTCAAACACTTTTACCCTGCCTTTTTAACTCAATAGAAAGCTCAAGTTGGCTTACAGCATTAAAACAAAACAAAATAATGATACAATAATAAAAACAAGCAACCCCCCCCCCCCACAAACAACTTTAGAGAGCGGTCCAACAGAAACCACTTAAGGCCCAATCCTAAATAGTGTGTGCCAGCTTACTGCTGGTACGCACTGTCGCATACAAGCTGTTACACATGTTTGCAAGCTCTTAGCGCTGGTGGGACACTGGTGCTCCGCCACTCTAAGGTTGCCCAAACCACCGGGCAGTGGGAACCTTCCTAGGTAGGGGCATGAGGGAGGGAGGCATTCTGGGATGGGGGGAGACAGGGGAGGGCGAAGAGAAGGCAGGGAGGAAGTGTGCCAGGGGGAGGAAGTGGGGTGGGAGGGAGGTGGGATCGGTGGAGTCTAGCTCCACCAGATCCTGAGCTCTGTGTTGGGCTACATGTATATGTGGCCACATCTGCTCAGGGACTCATAGGAATGAGCCTACATGGGTATCCATGGAGCTTGTGAGATGGCATTCCAAATCGTGGCTCTCTGGGCTTTTATAGATCTCTTATAGGGCTTTTCTCCATTGTACAACATGGAGTTCTTCCCCCCCCCCCCCGATGCTCATTCTGGCTGTCTATGTCTTTTAAGGTTGTATCTCACATTGGGTCTCTTGTTTAATTCCAGTCCCTGAGGGTTGATCTTGCTGGTCTATTGGGTTAATACTGGGGCCATTTCCTTACCTTACACAAAGCCTTGGTTAAGGTCATGGCCATAGGCAAATTCAATCAAGGGGTTTGGTAGGGAAAATTGTTGGTCTGAATCCATTGTTCTATTGAGGCACCAAATTGCCTCAATAGAGGCAATTTTTTAAAAAAAAACTCACATAAGATTTCTCCATATCTTAAGTGTTCATGTGACCTGGACAGAAAAGTCCCTTGGGGGAATTAGCTACTGTCTCTTATTCAGTGTTTGCTGACAAAATTGAAAGTGGGGAGGCACTCTGAATCTGGCTCACAGGCTTTACTCTGTCCTGGCCTTGATAAAAGTTCAAAACATGCAGCTGGCACCACCTCACTGCCATGGTTGCTGGGTTCTAATTCATAACAGATATGGCATAGTTATAATCTCTGGCTCCGTTCAACAACTTAGAGGCTGCATTCTGTATCAACTGCAATTCTGTACCGTCTTTCACAGGCAGCTCACATAAGAATGTGCTACAACAATCTAATCTAGATGTCACCAGCACATGGGCGCCATAGCCAAGTCTGAGTGATTTCAGAAAGAATGTTGTTGGAAACCTTCAGTCTCGAAAAACTATGGTATCGCGCTCTGAATGGTGGTTCAGGCGCAGTGTCTAGTGTGGCTGAAAAGGCCGATAAGGGAGTGACAACCCCTTCCACACTGGGAGCAAGTATAGTGTGTCCCTGGTCTGTCTCCCTGGCTATGGGCCTTCCTTCTTTGCCTCTTTGCCTCAGTCTGTTGGCAAAGTGTCTCTTCAAACTGGGAAAGGCCATGCTGCACAGCCTGCCTCCAAGCAGAATGCTCAGAGGCCAAGGTTTCCCATCTGTGGAGGTTCATTCCTAAGGCTCTCAGATCCTTCTTGCAGATGTCCTTGTATCGCAGCTGTGGTCTACCTGTAGGGCACTTTCCTTGCACGAGTTCTCCATAGAGGAGATCCTTTGGGATCCGGCCATCATCCATTCTCACGACATGACCGAGCCAACGCAGGCGTCTCTGTTTCAGTAGTGCATACATGCTAGGGATTCCAGCACGTTCCAGGACTGTGTTGTTTGGAACTTTGTCCTGCCAGGTGATGCCGAGAATATGTAGGGCGCTTTCCCTGCACAAATTCTCCATAGAGGAGATCCTTTGGGATCCGACCATCGCCCATTCTCACAACATGACCAAGCCAAGAAAGAATGCTGCTGATAAACCAGTTAAAGCTGGCCAAAGACACTCTGGGCTACAGGCAGACACCTGACCTGACCATTCAGGTCCATCACAGGATCCCAGAGCACCCTCAAAACAGCAAACTTGATCCTTCAAAGGGACTGCAATGTATCCAGAACAAGTGGACAATCTAATTCCTGGACCATAGACCTTCTCACTAATAGTGCCTCTGTCTTCTCTGGATGTCACATCCACTTGGTAGTCCTCAACTCACCCATGATCTCATCCAGACATGGATTTAGGACTTCCACAGCCTCTGTGACTAAGGATGGAAAGAAGAGAAGAAGCTAGGTGTCATCTGCATATTGGTGACACCCAACCCCCCAAACTTTGGATAACCTGCTTCAGAGGTTTCATTTGGATGTTAAAAACCATAGGGGCAGAATAGAACCCAAAGGTTTCAATTTCTTACTATTTATTAAGGAGCTGCTGATGCACAATTCACACCTCCCTTGTTTCTTTCAGAAGTGGGAGAAGGACATTAATACTATGCACTAATTACTGGAGTTAAATCAAGCAGAACTCTTTCTCTTTACACATGTTGGGTTTGTAAAAGTGCCAATTAGCAGAATCTAAATAAGACAAAGATAATTTGATTTGAAATTGCTATCTGCAGAAATGTGAGATATATGCTTACTTATAATCAACTTTAATAGTGGCTATAAATGTTAATTTTGCTAATTCAGCTTCAAGATTAAGTGTCATGGCAACCTTTTTATTAATTTACTAAGGATTAACAAACAGTTTGGAGCCTACTTGAAAGGGAATTTAATGCAGCAAGAATAATACAAGCCCAGATAAACCAGATGTTCTTCTCAAAATGAGCCAGGTGTTCCAGAAGTACAATGTTTCCTTTACAGGTTAGATATCTGCTCTGTAGACAATGTTCAAGTGTCTATCAACACCGGGGAAATTCTTTTTTTTCTTCTTTTTTTTAAAGTTTTATTAAAAGCACACACACACACACACACACACACACACACACACACAAAGATTAAAAAGACATTGCAAATTATGTGACAAGTACAGAGATCTCAAACTACATTTCTTTGTTCTACTACAAAATCATACAAAAAATTAATTATCAAATCTTAAACAGACTACATTTATTATAAAATGCATTTTCCACACAAATTAAAAAAACAAAACAAAACACCAGGGAAATTCTTTAAATAATTTAAAAATAGTTTGAAATCAATCAATATAAACCCTGATTGATTTAAGCTAGAAAGGTTTGTGGCCCGATCCTAACTAGGACCAGGTGTGAAACCACTTACAGCAGCAGGAAGGCTTTCTACTGCTATAAAATGGCTGACATTGGCATGCACAGTGGACTGCCAGTGGCCATTTTCCAAGGGCTTCTGAAAGAAGTGACAGCTCTGGAAGAACACTGCTGAATGCTGTTGTCCTTACTGGTACAGGTAAGCCACCAGGAGGAAGGGGGCAGGTGGAAGAGGGTGGAATTGGATGGGGGTGGGTGGATTGGGGGTGTCAGGGTGACCAGGGGTCAGTCTTGATGGGGAAAGCTCCACCAATATCATTTCCCCATTTTTCCCTGACACACCACCTTTGTTCTACTTGAAGTTGCTGGCACAGGTTCAAGCAGATTCACTGGAAACCACGGGGGAGCTGAAGAGGGTAAGTAGAAAATGCTTTTGCTTCTCTTTTCCTCCCTCATGGTCTCCAGCTGCTCCCAGGATGCAGCAGAGCTTGTGCCAGCACTGCTGTGCCCTGCAGGCAGCATTTAGTTATGACTGGGCTGTTAAGCCTGTAATCAACTTTCCACTGAAATCAATAAAATTAAACTGCTGCAAAGTCTCTGGGGCTGCAATCCCATACGCACTCCCTTGAACACAATGGGACTTATTCTGAATAGTTGTGCAGAGGATTGCACTGTAAGAAAGTTTAGAACACAATACAGTGGCCTCCTACCTTATTATTGCCATCTCCTCCAGATACAAAGTATATCATGCGCATATACAGGAAATGGTGATGACATCTTGCCTAGATGCCTTTAAGAAGGGACTGGACAAATTTCTGGAGGAAAAGTTAATCATGGGATACAAGTCATGGTAGATATGTGCAAGCTCCTGGTTTTAGAGATAGGCTACCTCAGATTGTCAGATGCAGGGGAGGATACCAGGATGCAGGTTGTGTCTTGTCTTATGCACTTCCTGAAGCATTTGATGGGCCACTGTGAGATACATGAAACTGGTCTAGATAGGGCTTTAGCCTGATCCGGTGGGGCTCTTCTTATATTCTTATATAATCAGTTAACTGCTAGATTTCCCAAGTTATCTCCAGAGATTCACAGACAACAGACATTCACCATGTTTCACAGACTGTTCCCAACTTTAAATTGATAGAAACACTTAGAAACACTTAGAATAGATTATTTTCTCACTCACTGTGACCACTTGGGGTCAGTGTCCATTCCCCATTCCCACATTTTCCTTCTTCACCTCTACTTCGACCCTAAATCCTACCAAAATGGGGCAACCTTTCTGTACCAGTCCTAATATGACTGTATCTAGGTGTATTTTGTGCCCCAGTGATTTTCTAAGTTGTACTGCCAAACTTCTACGGTACCACTTTTCACACAATCTAGTCAACCAAGGGACTACATATGTCTGTCATGGAACCCTAGTCACCTCTCTCTCTCTCTCTCTCTCTCTCTCAGTTCTGCATAACAGAAATTTTGATAGTGGTGAGCTAGGTTTTTTTATTCAGAGATATGAATCTATCATTGAGTAAACCTTAAAAAGTTTCCAGGAAACCCCCAAGACTCTTCCAAAACATTTGAAAATGACAGACACGCCACATCAGAAAGTGAGAGAACCACTTCTGCTCATAGGTGTAGAAATAGTGATGATCAGCATTCACAGAAACATGGAGATTCCTATAAAGAATTATCTGTACAAAAGACAATCATTTCTTCGTCTTGTGGAAAAATTGATCTCAGTTTCCCCAACCATGCAGTAATTTAGCCAAACTGCGATGAACACTAGCGTAGTGACTTTTTCCCAGAAAGAAGCTGCTCTTGGCAGAAAATCAATGAAACTTATTTGAAATGGAGGAGTTTTGTAATTAAGTTTCACTAAACAATTGGTTTAACATTACTGCAATATTTACTGAAAATTGAAACTTTCACATCACCACAAAATGTTCCTCGCAAACAGTGGAGAGTGGCTGTGGTAATTCCAAGGATCTCCATCCAATAAATTCAATTTTAAGTCTACAGCAGGACCATATATTTAACACATTTGCTTGCAGCTGTTTCGATTCCAGGCCTCCTGAATATGTGAGCTTCCCTGTGTGTCTCAGCACCAAGGACAGCTCTGTTTATTTTGAGGTCTGATACAAGCACTTTTTAAGCTGGCTTGCTGCCTTTTTATTTTTTTTAAATGCCTAACAATAGTGAAATTGATTTGTATGTATGTTGACCTTTAGCTATATTGAAGGTAATCTTGGGAGGAAAGTCAGATTGGGGTGTGTGCGCATGCATTCATTGTCACCTGATGAAACTGAGCAAGGTGGGATGGAACAACAACAACAACAACAACAACAACAACTAGGTATTTATATACTGCCTTTCTGGTCATCAGATTACTCCTCTGACTTTATTCAAGGCGGTGTACATAGGCAGGTATTTCTAAATCCCTCAAGGGGATTTTTACAATCATAGAGGTTTTATCTTTCAAGAACCAACATTTCAGATGGATTTTCCTGGTTTGGTCTCACTTCTGGCCTCCAGTTCTCCCACACAGGCTGACAAGCAACTCCATCTCTCACATGGAGGGCAGCCAAGATGCTTCTTGCTCACACCAAGAGCAGGTGGAAACACTCAGCTGGGCTTGTCAGCTGCTTCAAGGTCTCGCCATTCTCAGCCATTCAGTGAATCAACATAGGAATATGGACAACTTTTTTCTCTCTCTCTTCAAAAAGCCACAGGTGCAATCCAGTGCAAAAATCTGGTTGGCTTTGTAAGTGGAGGACAGGAAATCAATGCAAATGCTTTAACCTATAACAGGATCAACTTTATAAGGAAGCGATGTTGAACTACCTCTGGAAACACATCGGACAAGTTCAGAAGATAAGTTGAGCTACTGCCCCCACCCAAATTGGAAATAGCCTGGTTTATTTTCTGAGTCAATCTGACAGTGGAAATCACTTGCCTACCTCTTTCCTTCCTTCTACCCAATCAGCCTCCAGTTCTTTTCCCCTTTTACACCACACTGACCGGTAGTAGGTGGCATTCTAGCTATAGTAAGAAGGAATCTCTGATTAGTGCCTGGTGCTGATGTGCTGTGCAGCTCCCAGTGGCCTTTAAGAAGTGTAATTTTCCAAAGCATGACAGGTATTGAAGTAGCTCTTGAGAATAGTATTGTTGCCCAAGGTCATTGGGACCTACCCAACACATCAGGGCCAGGGATCAGGCAAAGACAAGGGGGAAAGAAAGAGAGAGCTCTCTTTTTCACTCTCACCACAGCAAGTGTGTCACTGCTGCTGCTCAGTAGAGTTTAAACAAAAGGGGGTTTGTGGGCCTAGATGAGAATGGGACTAGATCAAGAATTCTTCTACAACTTAGATTTTAGTCAGAGAGAAATATAGAACCTTGCAATGATCACCTCTTTATTAAGACAAGTTCAAGTTTGAAGAGTTGGGCTGCAATCCTATCCACACTTTCCTGACACTAAGCCCCATTGACTATAATGGCTTCTGAGTAGACATGCATAGGATTGGACCCTTGGAGTCTTTATGAAGTCTAAATCCTCAAAGCTCATTTACGGCCTGAGTCTGGTGAACTTCACTGGCATCTCATCAATGAAGCAATAGGGAAGAAAAAAATCACGACGAGCAGCAATTCCAGAAAGGCCTTCACTTTCCCTTTGTGCTATTAAAAATGGCCAAAAGACAGGTACCATTTTGCTTATTTGCATTGTATTGGATAATGTTGTTAAAAGGCTAACATGAAAGAAAAAAATAAAAACAGAGGAGCAGCTGACCAACTGTCCTTTGGCATTGGTCTTGACCAGCAGGTTACTCATGAAGAAGTGTCAACTATGGATCCCGTCCCCATAGGACAGACTGGAAAATAAAGCCTGTCATCAATTACATATCCATGTATTTACATGAAAACACAGCCTTTTCATGCACGCGAAATGATTCCTTCAGTGAGATGCACACACAACATTGCCATTCCCTCAGGCTTCCTCATTGACTCTAGCTCTGGTGTCATGTGCAACTATGTGCGTCAATGGGGATGCACCCTGGGATTATGAATGTCTGGGAGACATTAGTTCCAGCAGTGGAGCCCAAGCATAATACTGGGCTGCAAGGCACTATATTGTGTTCTCTTGCTGAGCAAACAGAGTCAAGCAAAACAAACACAAACAAAAATATCCTACTAAGTTCCTTCATTTTGTAATTTGGCAGTCCATGTGTTATGGGAATTTCAGCATTTCCCAGTATGTTTATGGCCAATTGCATGTTTCCTCAAAACCTCCAGATCTAGCCTCATGACAAATTCAGCATATATGAAAAACCAAAAGAAGGCTAGCCAATGATGAGTTTTTAGCTACTTCAGCCTTTTGTGACCATGTGATATGCATGCACTACCACATGCTGACTTTGGCTTTTGGCAAGCCAAAGGAAATAATCCTGAACGTAGTTTTGTGGTGGCATGTGGAATGCCCAACTTACCATGTCACAGTGCACACACATTATTGTCTTCTGTTAGTTTTTTCCACTACTCACAAAGCCTTTTACCCATGGTCTGAAGAACAGGCCTTCTCCTAAAACATTCGGAGCAATACTACACTCACAATAGTTTAGTCCAATGTTTCTCAAACTGTGGGTTCGGACCCACTAGGTGGGCTGTGGGACAATTTCAGGTGGGTCCCCATTCATTTCAATATTTTATTTTAGTACATTAGACTTGGTATCAACATGGTATGTGACTGCATTTGGGGGGATCTGCACTTATAACAGCCTACAATACATAGGCTTTTAACAATGATACTCAGTGGGGCTTACTCCTGGGTAAGAGTGGATAGGATTGCAGCCTAGGATTGTTAATTTTTTTCTGGCTTGATGTCACTTCTGGCCATGACATCACTTCCAGGTTAATGACATCACTTCCACTGGGTCCTGACAGATTATCATTCTAAAAAGTGGGTCCTGGGCTAAAAAGGTTGAGAACCACTGGTGAGTCAGTCGTTTGGCTAGCAATCTTAAAAAAACAACAAAAAACTCCACTATTTGGAAAGAAAATTAAATCCTTACTTGCTAGCTCTTGTGGTTTCTTTTATCCTTTGAAATGGAAGCTTACACTCCCTCCCAATTCTCTCTCGCTTGGACCTGAAACAAATTTCCCAACAATCATTACAGTGCTGCTAGCAAGATCTTAATGGCTTCTTCAAAGTCATTGACTTGATAAACTGTAATGATTCTAGTGAATCCTGTCAATGCATACTTTGAAGACATTCATTCTTCTCCATCTCCAACAGAAGTAACTGTGTGCACTAAGCCCCAAATGAAATTTTTGATAAAATGTAATTACTATGCTGGCACCATTGCTTATTTTATCTGTTAAATAGCTTTCATTTCAACTTAGTGATGGGAAGAAAGCAATTCTTTTTATCCCTATATATATTTCTTACAAATGCCCAAATTAGGCTTTACCAAAAGTTTTTAAAATAAACAGACTGCCTGTCATTTTCCTTCCGATTCTGAAGTTCTGCCAAGTTTCTGTTGAGACATTAAGAGCCCAATCCTGTGCTCAGTGGCACGGCTTCGTGCCGCTGAGTAGTGTTGCAGACTTGCCATTAATAATAATAATAATATACAGTATTTATATACCGCCTTTCTTGGTCTTTATTCAAGACTTTATTCAAGGCGGTTTACACAGGCAGGCTTATTAAATCCACGCAGGGATTTTTACAAATTGAAAGAAGGTTCTCTCTTTCAAGAACCACCACATTCAAGATGTTACACTCCGATCTGGTTTAACATTCTGGCCTCCATCCTCCCACGCTCCGAGCAGATGGAACAGCTCAGCTGCAGCTTGCCAGCTGCTTCAAGGTCGCACGGTGCCGGTGGCCTCGAACTGCCGACCTTGTGGATGTTAATCTTCAGGCAAATGGAGGCTCTACCCTCTAGACCAGACCTCCTGCCCAGACCAGACCTCCTGCCAGTGCCGGCTGGTGCTGGGCTAGCATGGGGTGGTCGCCCAGCCTCCATGGCTCGGCGGTCTCCCAGACCACCGAGCAGCAGCACGGTAAGTGGGGCAAGGACAGGGGCAGGGAGGAGGCATTCTGGGGAGGTCAGCAGGGGGCAGAAAGGGTGTGGGGGGAGGTGTGATGCGGAGGCGTGATGGGGGAGGGGGCGGGCTGGAGGCATGCCTGGGGGAGGGATGGGAGATGGGTCCACAGAGGGCCTGCTTACCTTACCTGGGGGAAGGGGATGAAAATCCCCTTCTCCCGAGGCACCTCCCGCGGTAGCCCAGGGTGCACAGGATCAGGCAGCAGCTGTTCTCAGTGCCGCCGAGCCTGGGTGCCCCGGGCAGCTTGGGATTGGACTGTAAGGCAGAAGAGGCTTGCAAAAATTGATGTTAAAGGGACATTCTGGGAGAAAGTTAAGAACATTCCCTTACAGACCAATCCTATTGAGCCGGTGCACTGGCAGAACATGCTTACCACCAGTGTGCGTTGTTGCAGTAGTGCTGCAAAGTGCTTAGAGACAGCACTGCTATCTGATGGGTACATTTGCAGGGATGCCTGCTGGATGAGGCATAGTCTGGCATAGGTGTGGGGGGAAGACAGGGAGTGGATAGAACTGGGTGGGGGCAACAATGGGGATGGAGGTAGGTGGATTAGCCCTGATAGGGGTTGGGATCGGTGTCACACACAGTATTTTTCCCCCTTTCCAGCTCTGATCTGCCAACATGGATCGACTCGGACTTGTGCCAGTGATATTGACCCATTGCAGCTGCTGGAGCTTACTCTGCTGAGAATGATCTGCATTATATTATACAGGAAAATCTTACTTTAAATTTCAAACTTACTTCAAAATTTTAAAAATATCTTTCTTGTAATTTGAAAACAAGATGAACCATGTTCAACTTCAGATTATATCCAATATGGTAGGGGCTCAGCCTAAACCTTTAGCACAATCACTTGGAAACATTTCCCTGAGCATGATCATGCAATCCTAGAACTGCCCAGCTGCCCAGCTCCCTTGCTAGCAAGCTGTGCTCTGTAGTCTAACTCAGGTATTGAGTTCTTCTCTTGAGCTTTCAAATCCTTTCTGGAGGGAGAGCTTTTCAGAAGCTTTATCTTGCTCTGTTCTGGGAACAGCTCCAGTTCCCCCTCATTGAACATACACATTTGGAAATGAAAATCAAACCCTGAAAATTCAGCATAGCTCCAGGTGATCCACACTGTAAACTGGCACAATGATAATCTCTGTGATCACAGTCATAGGGACAACTGCCAGCTTGCCGAATGTACTCCTCTTCCTGTATGGAAGACTTCCCTTCCTGTATATTCTTCCTTCCTAACATCTTCCTTCCTCAAACCAGCTTCCAGAAAGAAACAGAATAGAGAACACCATGCAATATATGAGTAGACCAAGTAAAACAATATGATTCAGCAAGGGAAAGAGTATTAACTCCACTATGGTGTGAAGAGCTGTAGGGCAAGCAGAGAGGATAGAGACAGAGGAGAAGAAAGCAACAGAGAGATAGGAGGAGTTGGGAGTAGCTCAGGAGAGTTCAAAAGGTGGGGAAAGATGTCTGGGTCTGCCATGAAGATGCAAAGGACCCAGAATAAAGAAAGCAAGGCAGGAGGTAAGAAAGAGGAGCCATATCACTTGCAGCCAATTGTACTGACAGCCTCCTCACTAGTCTTTCTCTAACATGACAGAATGTCTGTATTTCTGCCAACACTGCAGAAAAATGAGCGCACAGTAACTATTCACTTCTTAGCTAGGGATGAATTAAAATGCCATTTGAAGAATCTTTATCTTTCATTGGCTTCCTTCACTAAAACTGCTAATCAAGCATATCCAAACTCTTCCAGAAAGTTGTAGTATCTTTTTTAACGCCATAATAAATAGGGATTCATAAAAATTGTTATTGGCAACAAAATGTTATAACATAATTAAATTTAATAAAAATGGCAACATGAATGAGGTGTTTTGTGAACTACAGCAATTATTAATAAGCTTTTTTATCTTTTAATGGTGCACTTGCAAAAACATTCTGCAACTCTGTGAACTAAGAAATGAGTTACAATGGCCCTTTAAGAAATGCACAAGGGAGAAATGCATGAATGCATGTCCTGATCCTATGCTGTGGTGCCTTATCCCATTAGATCCAGCTACATAGGATGGTGTAGTGGTTTTGGTGTTGGACTTAGACCTGTAAGATCCAGGTTCAAATCCCCTCTCGAGCATGAAGTCTCCTGGCTGACCTTTGGCCAGTCACTACCTTTGAGCCTAACCTACCTCACAGGGCTGTTGTGAGGAAAAAAGGAGGGACGAAACCATGTGCACCAGCCTGAGCTCCTTGGAGGAAAGGTGGTATAAATGAATGAATGGAATGGAATTATGGGTACCTTTGCATTGCAATTGGGATTAATCTACCCTTGCTTTGAAACTGCTGCACTAGTGTTTTTCCTGGCACTGACTTGATCTATAAGTGCCATATTGCTGTGCTTGTTGTGTGGTACTGGCAGGGAAATGCAAAGATGGGACAGGGCTAGCCACAGCCCTACAGTACAACGTCCTAAGATCAAACATCTTTTTATACAGAAGAAAGTTCCCAACATTCTCTCAAACTCCAGTTCGGTCAAGAAACATAACCCAAGATGGAGCCATGTAGATAAGCACAGGTTTGATTAAGAACACAACAAAAGCCCTACTGGATTGTGCCAAAGGTCCATCAAGTCTAGTTTTTTTTTTTTTTTTCCTTTTCCAAAGTGGTCCACCAGTTGTCTCTTGGCCAATTCAACAGCCCAATCCTACTTAACTCTCCATGTGGAGCTGCAGCTGCACCAATGGGGTACATGTCACATCCTGCAGGGGAGTTTCAGACTGTTTGGGGTAAGGATTACCCATGCCAGCCTACATTTTGGGGGCATACTTCATGTAGCCAGGAGGGAGGATTCTGAGGATGGACTTCTGCTTGTCATGGTTCTTGTGGAGGAAGCAGAGTCTATTTATCTTGGCCCTCACATGGGAGCAGATCAGGAAAAAGCAGAGATGCACCATCACCAAGGCTCCACTCCTGCCCCCCACCAGAGGATGAAAGTAAAATGCAAAGCAGTTAACATTTTGATGGCTTTCAATTCCAATCAAATTATGGACCAAAACAACAGTCTGTTGTCAAGGCACATCTGCATCCATCCCAGACATGATTCTATGGTGGCGCAATCTTGGCAGGCCTTGACCTTAAGACTCTTTTTTGTGACCATTGTGAGACTCATCAAGTGCACACCCTTCCATCTGGTCTTCAAAAGTTATCATAGATAATGGATGGAAAATGACACCCTTTGAGGATGTTGCCGTCTTAGAGCAGACACGATCTTGGTGGAGCGCCATCCCTCTTCTAACTAAAGAGCTACCTGCAATGGTGGGAGTAGTAAGGGAAAGGGCTGGCATTCTCCTATGGCAACTGCTCTATGATCGATGCATCCAATGTGCATATTCATGCAGCACTATCTCGGAGGGCACATCCGTTCCCATTTCAGTACTGCAGCCGGCAATCCCTTTGGGAAAGGTAAGGCCTGGCAATTTTTGCACAGCTTACTGCAGTGAATTAAACGGTGACATAATTGACCACGTGAAGCAGAGACTTCATCGATCCATCCTTTTGCCATGGGAGTGACACAACATTTGTTTCATTAATATTAGAAAGACAGAAATGTTCAAATAGCTATTATTTAGGGATGCAGAGACAAGCCATTAAACACACACACACACAGAGAGAGAGAGAGAGAGAGAGAGAGAGAGAGTTTCCTCTGTGTTTTAGTATGATTAACAGCCTGTTATTCCTTAGCAGTTTTCCAGGAAGTGCTGGCTGAAATCTAACTTGCAAGTGCACACACCAAATGTTTTCAGAATCTGTTAGGCGCAAAAGAACAGCACGCATCTGTAATCATTTCCACCAGGAGCCCGCTGATGGCTTCTTATCTCTGCAGGTGAAACATGATCCACTGCAGCACTGATGACAGATGTGCAGAGCAATGCATTGCATGTGTACGTTACATGCATCAGCAGCAAAGCAAACAAATGTGTGTGTCTTTTCAGGCATAGCTCTGTTTGTGGATTCATGGCAGTCCACCGTACAAAAGTGTTGATAGTTTTGAATGATACTATAGATACTGGCTGGGTGTGCGTGACAATTCATTTCATCTTGTTCCAAAGCTGAGCTTTTGATGCAATTTGACGATAGGCAGTTCAATCTTTGGAGGTAGGGACCAACCATTTCAGATGGAGGAGGTTCACATTCAAATGCTATCCCACTGGAAAAAGGAAAGGCTATGTATGGAGCACTAGCATGGCTGGGAAAAGGATTCCGGTTTTTCTTCCTAAAAGTTCTCCAATTTTCCCCCTACAGAATTTTTGTGTGTTTCTTAATATGAACAAATACATAGTGCTCACCACCACCATCAGCATTTTTGAAATGATCCAGTGCCAGACTAGCAGCCCAATCCTATCCAGGCCTTGTGCTAACAGAACTCATGTTCCATCAGTGCAAGGCCTGGACTGGGAAGGAAATCCTTAAATGGAAAAGGGACATGTGATGGCACAAACACAGAGAGGGCAATAGAAGGGGAGAGAAGAACATCAAGAAATCAGGAGGGTTACACAGGGAAACTGGGCTGAAGAGCCAATGATGGTGGTGGGAACCTAACAGGAGAAAAAAAAGTGAGGGAGAAGAGGAAAGGAAATGAGAAAAGTTCCCAGTTCTGGCTGCAGTGAAAAGTTGTGGCTGAATTCCATTCTCTGTAGGCTTAACCAAGGGGCTGTAGGCAAGGAATCTCTTCCAGGCCCGGTCGATGCAAACGCATCCAACAGATAGGAACATTTCAAGAATGCCGTTTACAACACCGCCTTGTCCATATTTGGCAAGAAGACCAACAAGACAGCAGACTGGTTTGAAGCCCATTCTGAGGAGTTGACACCAGTCATTGAGGAAAAGAGGAGAGCTCAAGCAGCATACAAGGCCTGTCCCAGTGAGCGCAACCTGCAGGTCCTCCGAGGTGCTCGCAGCAAAGTCCAGCAGACTGCCAGGAGATGTGCTAACGACTACTGGCTCCAGCTCTGTTCCGAGATACAGATAGCAAGCTGACACGGGCAACATCAACATACATCAAGGGGATGTATAATGGTATCAAGCAGGCCCTAGGTCCAACACAGAAGAAAATTGCCCCTCTGAAGTCTGCAACAGGCGAGGTCATCCAGGATCGGGTGCAGCAGATGGAACGCTGGGTGCAGCACTACTCTGAGCTATATTCCAGAGAAAATGTAGTCACCGAAGAAGCGCTGAACAACATTGAGTGCCTGCCTGTGCTGGAGAAGCTTGACAGTGAACCAACCCTAGAAGAACTTCACGTGGCCCTGGACTCCCTTGCCTTTGGCAAGGCACCTGGAAAAGACAGCATCCCTGCTGAAGTCCTAAAGTGCTGCAAAGAGATCATCATCACTGAGCTGCATGAAATCCTTTGTCTCTGCTGGAGAGAAGGTGGAGTACCTCAAAACATGAGGGATGCAAACATCATCACGCTGTACAAGAACAAAGGTGACAGGGGTGACTGCAACAACTACCGTGGCATCTCTCTCCTTAGCGTTGTAGGAAAGTTGTTTGCCCGAGTTGCACTAAAGAGGCTCCAGGTACTTGCAGAGAGCGTTTATCCAGAATCACAGTGTGGATTCCGAGCCAACAGGTCCACCACTGATATGGTATTCTCCCTTAGACAACTGCAGGAGAAATGCAGGGAACAACGACAGCCACTCTTTATAGCCTTCATAGATCTCACAAAGGCTTTCGACCTGGTCAGCAGGGATGGCCTCTTCAAGATTCTCCCCAAGATTGGATGTCCACCCAGGCTCCTCAGCATCATCAGATCCTTCCACAAGGACATGAAGGGCACTGTTGTCTTTGATGGCTCCACATCACACCCCTTTGACATCCGAAGCGGCGTGAAGCAGGGCTGTGTTCTTGCACCAACCTTGTTTGGGATCTTCTTCGCTGTCCTGCTGAAGCAGGCCTTTGGAACTACAACAGAAGGCATCTATCTCCGGACCAGATCAGATGGAAAGCTCTTCAACCTCTCCAGACTGAGAGCAAAGTCCAAAGTCCAGCTGAAATGTCTGCGTGACTTCCTCTTTGCCGACGATGCAGCTATCACTACCCACTCTGCCAAAGATCTCCAGCAGCTCATGGATCGTTTTAGCAAGGCCTGCCAAGATTTTGGACTGACAATCAGCCTGAAGAAAACACAGGTCATGGTTCAGGATGTGGACTTACCTCCCTGCATTACAATCTCTGCGCATGAACTGGAGGTTGTCCATGACTTTGTGTACCTTGGCTCAACGATCTCCGACACTCTTTCTCTCGATACCGAGCTAAACAAACGCATCGGTAAAGCAGCTACCACATTTTCCAGACTCACAAAGAGAGTCTGGTCCAACAAGAAGCTGACGGAACATACCAAGATCCAGGTCTACAGAGCTTGCGTCCTGAGTACACTTCTGTACTGCAGCGAGTCATGGACTCTTCACTCACAACAGGAGAGGAAACTGAATGCTTTCCACATGCGCTGCCTCCGACGCATTCTCGGCATCACCTGGCAGGACAAAGTTCCAAACAACACAGTCCTGGAACGTGCTGGAATCCCTAGCATGTATGCACTACTGAAACAGAGACGCCTGCGTTGGCTCAGTCATGTCGTGAGAATGGATGATGGCCGGATCCCAAAGGATCTCCTCTATGGAGAACTCGTGCAAGGAAAGCGCCCTACAGGTAGACCACAGCTGCGATACAAGGACATCTGCAAGAGGGATCTGAAGGCCTTAGGAGTGGACCTCAACAAGTGGGAAACCCTGGCCTCTGAGCGGCCCGCTTGGAGGCAGGCTGTGCAACATGGCCTTTCCCAGTTTGAAGAGACACTTGGCCAACAGTCTGAGGCTAAGAGGCAAAGAAGGAAGGCCCATAGCCAGGGAGACAGGCCAGGGACAGACTGCACTTGCTCCCAGTGTGGAAGGGATTGTCACTCCCGAATCGGCCTTTTCAGCAACACTAGACGCTGTTCCAGAACCACCTTTCAGAGCGCGATACCATAATCTTTCGAGACTGAAGGTTGCCAACTAACTGTAGGCAAGGAGTGAGATCTTCCATGTGCTGTGAAGTCACCTCATTCATTTGGGTTGGAGGAACTTGTCTCTCCCACTGAATGATTTCTCTTAAGTGGAATCACTTAAGACTCCAGGTGAAAATAAATGGAAAGGAATTATCTCCCTTGAACTTGGAGTTCTTGACAGACTGGTTAAAGGGCTTTTGTTCAATGGATACCTGAAGCTAATCTCAGGCTTCCTCTAACCAAGAAAAATAGATCCTGCTAAAATCTTACACATACACAACACACTCACATGCAGGAAAAAAAGATAGAGGAAGCAAGTGTGTCATCAATTTGACCGCATACAAGACAAGGAATGACAGAGGGGAGTTTGGTGGATTGATGGCAAGGTGACCTATTCTTCCTCTGTTGATTTCTCTGTACTGTGTTGCAGCTATTGTGGTGCTAGAGTGCCAGAAGCAAGCAAGGAAGCCTCTGGATTGAAAGCAGGGCACAGAAGGTGGACTAGGGCTTTGAAGCTAACCTCAAACTAGGCTGTAACCATAACTGTTCAAGGAGGATAGCAGGTCAAGAAAGTCAAAGCTTCTTTCTTGGGATGGTCCACAAAAGGTAAGGTGGCCCAAAAAGATGGCTATCCAGCCCATGCTGGCACAGGCTGAAATCCTATGGACAGTTTCTTAGAAGTAAGCCCCATTAAACGACCATTAAAACCCATTAAAAGACCAGAAGTGATTGTGAGGAGCTCCAGAAGGATCTCTCCAGACTGGCAGAATGGGCAGCAAAATGGCAGATGCGCTTCAATGTCGGTAAGTGTAAAGTCATGCACATTGGGGCAAAAAATCAAAACTTTAGATATAGGCTGATGGGTTCTGAGCTGTCTGTAACAGATCAGGAGAGAGATCTTGGGGTGGTGGTGGACAGGTCGATGAAAGTGTCGACCCAATGTGCGGCAGCAGTGAAGAAGGCCAATTCTATGCTTGGGATCATTAGGAAGGGTATTGAAAACAAAACGGTTAGTATTATAATGCCGTTGTACAAATCGATGGTAAGGCCACACCTGGAGTATTGTGTCCAGTTCTGGTCGCCGCATCTCAAAAAAGACATAGTGGAAATGGAAAAGGTGCAAAAGAGAGCAACTAAGATGATTACGGGGCTGGGGCACCTTCCTTATGAGGAAAGGCTACGGCGTTTGGGCCTCTTCAGCCTAGAAAAGAGACGCCTGAGGGGGGACATGATTGAGACATACAAAATTATGCAGGGGATGGACAGAGTGGATAGGGAGATGCTCTTTACACTCTCACATAATACCAGAACCAGGGGACATCCACTAAAATTGAGTGTTGGGCGGGTTAGGACAGACAAAAGAAAATATTTCTTTACTCAGCGCGTGGTCGGTCTGTGGAACTCCTTGCCACAGGATGTGGTGCTGGCGTCTAGCCTAGACGCCTTTAAAAGGGGATTGGACGAGTTTCTGGAGGAAAAATCCATTATGGGGTACAAGCCATGATGTGTATGCACAACCTCCTGATTTTAGAAATGGGTTATGTCAGAATGCCAGATGCAGGGGAGGGCACCAGGATGAGGTCTCTTGTTATCTGGTGTGCTCCCTGGGGCATTTGGTGGGCCGCTGTGAGATACAGGAAGCTGGACTAGATGGGCCTATGGCCTGATCCAGTGGGCTGTTCTTATGTTCTTATGTAAACACAATAGGACTAGCAGAGTAGAGTAGACATGGCTAGGATTGGGCTAACAGTGTCTTTAGGGTGCAGTTAAAGGAGGATGTGGGGGAAGCATATAAAAGAAAAAGAGGGGGTTACTGATCATGGATGCTGACTTGGCACACTGATTCTTGCATGTGGCTGGAATGGGCGGGTCGGTTAATGCAGCACCAGTGGGTCAGTGAACAACAGCAAGGCAGGAAAAGGAGATATAAAGAACAAAGACATGTGGGGTCCCTGTGACCCAGATTTTACACTTTTGTCCCCTCATAGACTCCCATGGGAACTTTGTGGGATGAGCTCATCAAGGAATTTTCTTTTGTGGCTGAATGGCCTTGATTGTTCATCCCTGGCCCTAAAGATGTACTGCTATTGCTTTGCACCTTATCACAGGTGCAGCAAATAACATGACAAGTACTGGAGGCCAGTTGCTTCTTTAGCATTTGCTAACTGGGTTAGCAGGTGCTAAAGAGCGTTGATAGAGTTGGTTCTTTTGTGCTAACCATTTTGTGGAGGAAGCTCCCAGGATGTAGCTTTTGTTCACAAGGTCAAATATGCTGTGCACACACATGACATTTTCTCGGTGTCAAAAGAAACTTCCTCCAGGCCAGCCAGATAGAGTGAGGGGGATGAGGTGACTGCACTAACAATATGGCCTTCCTCATGCTTTGTGGGATCTGAAGGCTTCTTGCCATCAGTGCCATCACTTTAAAGACACATTACTGTCCTGGGTTGTGCTATCACCACATGCATGTGTATATGGGTGCAATCCCAACCCCTTATGTCAGTGCTTTCCAGCACTGGCATAGCGGTGCCAATGGGACATGTGTTTCATCCTGCAGTTGGGCATCACTCATGGAGGCCTCCTCAAAGTAAGGGAATGTTTGTTCCCTTACCTCGGAGCTGCATTGCCCTTATGTCAGTGCTGGAAAGCGCTGACTTAAGGGGTTAGGATTGCACCCTATATGTGTCATATATCACTCGTTCATGTAAGAATCAAAATGCTTGTCAGGCAACAGCCAATCTGTTTCTCATCTGTCCTTTCTTCAGTCTTTTAGCCACAGGGCAAAGTTTCAGCAGATTGGTGAAGTGCAAGTGTAATGATTCCTCTGACTTCATACACACCAGAGGAAGAACAAGAACCCATTTAAAAGATTCATGGTAACTTTCCTTCTTTCAATGCCTGCAACAGATAATTTGCAAGTTGTGAAACTTTTGAACAAAGTGCATTACCTCAGCTTAAGAAGTCAATTGATATTCACGCAACTAACTTTTCTCTTAAGATGTCCTGCCCTCCCATTTGAAGCCTAAATCCTCTGCAAATGAGACAACTTTGTTGTGTTGAACTTGAAATGTGGATTGCAGAATAACTGATTTTGTATTAAAAGGCTGCATTGGATTCCAATTCCAATCAGCAGAGTCTGATTTCAAAGGAAACACAAACATTGTCAAAATCAAGTTGTTATAAAAAAGGAACAATCCTTAAAAGATAACTCTTTGTATTAGCTGAATGCCTAGAAGAACCAGAATGCCATAGACCCAACTTTTAATCCCCACTCTCCTTTAAAATTTACCTCAGGCCAGTCATAACCTTGCAGCTTGGCTGATCTCAAAAGCTCGCTGTGAGAATCAAATAGTAATGGGGAAGAACTATATATGCTGCCCTGGCTTCTTGGAGAAATGGTGGGTTAAATTGCAAAAGAAAAGGTATGGGATAAAGTACAGGGCACACAGCCCAATCCTATCCAGGACTGGGCTGTTGTACTGCAGCATTTGCGACAGTGAAAGGGAGTTCTGCTGTTTCAAAATGGCTGCTGACAGTGCACATAGTGGTCCATCAGTGGCTATTTTGAGAGCATTGCTGCAAGAGGCAGCACCACTCTGTGTCCACCAATGGATCTTATCATGCCCACCAGAGCACTTAAGACAGCAGTGAGGGGGTGGGTGGGGATGTGGCAAAACTGGACAGGGAAGGGGAAGGAATGGGCATTGGGGAGGCTACAGGAGGGGGTGGATCTAGAAGCATGCTGGATCCTATCCTCTCTTTCTGCAGCTTCCCTATCCCTTTCTTCTCCTCAGATTTGCACCAGCTACAGAGCTGGTGCATGTCTGAGGAGATCCATTGAGGACCAGGAGGTTTATGAATGGATGAGGGGTAGCTTTCCTCTCTGAAGCTACCCGATTTGCCCACCACAACTGGATACAGTGTGCCTGTTTTTGTCATGGCTGCATTAGCAGGGGAAAGGGGCAGGATAGGATTGGGGTCATGATTGTCTAGGAATAGACTCCTATACAAGATCAACTGAAATGAATGGAAGCTACATGATAGTGCAGCAATTTTTTTACACAAGCTCTCATTCATTTCAATGGAGCTTTGCAAGACATTTCTCACTTGATTCCATTGCCCACATCAGTTGCATTCAAAAAGAAACCTCTTGTTTGTGAATGTCCACAATGTTTTGAGGGATATAACAAAATGTTGAGCAAATGGCCATGTTGAACACTATTGCCTCTTCCTGATATTGTAAACTGTGAGCATTTTTCAATGCCTTTCAGCTTAACTTATACTAAATGTGGACTAAGCCTACAGAGAAGTTTAGGAAAGATTTTTGTATTCAGGATCCTTGCTGCTCCATGTGAATAATGCTACCCAAGGAGTTCATGGCCTCAGACTGAAATGTATCAAATGATACAATCTTAATTAGTGGAAAAGGAAAGGGGTTGACATCCACTTGTCAGGTGCACTGATTGGCTATCTTCAACTACTTGGTGCTTGGCCAGATATCGTCTCTGGAAACTGGAAGATGATTAAGCCTAACTTTGGTGAACCTCCTGGGGAAAGGTTTTCAAAAATGGATGGTAGACACCAGGATAGCCTGCCACACTGTTGCAGATTAAAAATGAAAAAGAAGGAATAAGAAGAGAGGATATTTTCCATTTACTTAATCTAATGAGCATGGCAGATGGTCTGCACCTACTGCCACCCTGTGCTAAAAAGGGGAGTGGGAAAAGGAAAAGAACAGCAACTGCTTGCATAGATCTTACTGACAGGCTGAAATTCTAAACACATTTTCCTAGGAGTAAGCCCCACTGGATGCAGTGAGCCTTATTTCTGGTAGACATACATGGACTTGTGTCAGATGGTCTGATTCAGTATAAGGCAGCACCTATCCTCATCTGGGAATTATTATCCAACTTACCTGATGAAGAAGAGGTGAGCTTGTTTCCCTGCCCCATGGTGTCATGGAGATATAGTACAAGCCCAAAGCTAAAGACCAGTGTTTTGATCTATTTGGGCATGTGTTGGTGAAACCGTTTGCAGAAGGTGAAAACATGGGGCTCAAGCAGCCTTCAACCTCATCAACTTCAATGAGTGACATTGAATTCATTTCTGCCCGATCCACAGGTGTATACATTTGGTCCCTTTTGTGCGTATGCAACGTTGGGCAGAAATGGCTCAACCAAGGCTGTTATGAGCTGCTCTAGTGATGTTCGAGGAGGAGGCAGGAGATGAGTTGAGGAAGCCCCTGCTTGAAATCAAACCTCTGCTGTGCAGTCACCATGGCAAGCTGCTGTTTGACAGGCTCGGCTCACCACCACCACCTGCAACACAAGGATAATAATGCAGTGCTTCAGAAGCAATTACTGCAACAATGCACTGCGCTGTGCAATGTGAAGCACTGCAAAAAACCCAGAAATTAGACATAAATGTTCATTGTTTCTAATCACTGTTTTCTTGCATGGAAAATGATGATCATACAACACATGATTTAAACTGGGACTTTCCTCACTGTACTATATGAAGCAGGGCTTGGTGGAACAGGGAGGCAAAAGACACGTAGCTTTGTTCAAGCAAACCCAGAGAAAAGTTCACAGCACAGCAAGCTGCCCATGTAATCTTGCAATAGGTTGGGAAGGAAGAGTTTTATCTTTAGGCCATTATACAGCCACTTACGTTGCCTTGCATATTTGATATGCAATATCTTCCGCTTGCAATACAAACAATATTTGATTAAAGCCGCCGTTTCTAGCATGCTCCAATGAATAAGAATGAGAGTCAATTTTATAAGCAATGTGCTGATGCATCAGTCCATACCGAGAAGAAGACGATGACAACTCAGTTTGCAATAAGCAAATTAAGGGAAGAAGGGGAGCAAATTATAGAGAAAGTGTTTTCATTATACTGTACTTTTTCACAAGATGAACAGGCGATCTTCTCATCTTCATGAAGTATGCACAGTGTAATGGCCTTATTACCGTAGCAAAATAAAAGTAAATTGAGTTGTAAGTGAAACGGCTGTTCTATTCCACATATGATTGGAAAATGAAATACTTCTATACCAGTCTGACATTAGATCCAAATCAGAAATTTGCCTTGTTAAAATTAAATATTAACACAGGAGCATTTTTTAACTAAGACTTCAGCTGGCAAAATCTGTACACAGAGTTCCACCGTCAAAGGCAACCTCACAGTAAGAAGTACTACATACTGGGCAATCTGATGAAGTGATGCTTCTAGGGATTAGTCCATAAGGGAATACCTCATGTGCCAAGTTCAAGAGGAAAACATGGGCCATGGCTGTCAGAAGGAGGGGTCACCGGATTTCTCTCTTGCCCACATTTGCGCTGGATTGCATGTTCCAGACCCCTCCTGTTTCTCAATGGATTGGAGTTCATAAGATACGGAGATATCATTCTGTCATTCTGCAATCTGGATACCTGTACTTTCTGTCATTTCTGAAAACGTTTTTACATGTGAACTTTGCGATGTACTAGTGCACCAGCTGTTTGCATAAGAAAAACAAGAAAGTGCTTGAAAAAAACAACACATATTAAAATGTTTATTTTTTTCAGTGATGATAAAAATAATCATGGGGTTTTAGGGGAAGGCAAAAGGGAAATCAATAGAAATAAAGTGGAACAGAAACAGAGATGTGCCCCTGACTGAGAGGTTTCTTGCACCAAAGTAGCAATTTTACATGTGCAGACTGTGACATTCAGATGTAGTATGGGATTCCCTGCAATGGAGTGTAGCAAAAATGACCTCTGAGAGCTTTTAAGAAAGGTGCATGTGCGTGTGCGTGCGTGTGTGTGTGTGTGAGAGGAGAGCGAGAGAAGAATCTATGCTTTCTCTCCCCCCCAGTCCATCTAGGACAGCCATTTTCAACCACTGTGCTGTTGCACACTGGTGTGCCACAAATGGTCTGCTGGTGTGCTGCAGGAGTGTAGGGGAGGGTCATTCATTAGTAGGGCCATTAGGGGATGTGAGCCCCCAACAACAACATGGTGTGCCTTGTCAATTGTCAAAGACTGATGGTGCGCCTTGAAAATTTTAGTACCTTGTCAGTGTGCCGCAAGATGAAAAAGGTTGAAAATGACTGATCTAGGAAGTGTTTTCCTTGTTCATATTAAAGCTGAAAATAAAATAAATCAACTGCCTTCTCTCTCAGGGTAGTGCTTGGTAGGTACCATGTGTTTAGAAAGGTTTTAGCATCTCTAGTAAAAAGCACCTGCTTTAAAAGATCATTATTTACCTAAATAATGCTGGCTTTATGCACTGCTGGCTATCTGCCTTGCACCCAGGTGCATGAATATGAGCTGAGGCTTGTGAGCTAGGAATAGCAGACACACATTTACAGTACTGACACAAGGCCTGGCAATGGACCATTTACCCAAAGCCACTATGAATCCACTGTGCCTGCTCTGCTTGTGCATCTTGTCCTTTAAAAGTGACCATTGGTGTTAAACTTAAAGCTCCCAAGGAAGCTCTTTTTAACAGCATTTTCCTCAAGTTGCACTTTGGAAAATCGGACAGTACACTAAACCCAGTATATAAGCCCCTGCCGGGGAGACTATAGTTTAGATGAGAAAACTTGCAGCAAGGCGCCATACTTTTCTTGCGCCAGGCTAAGCACACTGTGGGGACACTGGTAATAGGAATTGTGGAGCAACACTTTGCCCAAATACCCTGTTGGTCTCACAACATAATGGGAAGATACTTGTTATCTATTATAAGAAAGTTTAGGAATGCATTGCAAGTATTCATGGGACAGTAATATTACATCCTATCCATTTAGTCAGTATTTAAAAAGCAATTTCTCAAATCTGCTGTACAGATTCTACCATAAATCCACTGATTTTTATTTTTCCCCCAGATTTTGGATATAGAAGTTTTGCAAAAAGATCAACATGTAATCTACTGCATGGATAATTTTAATTAAAACTAGAAGAAACAATATCTGCTAATGCCATTTTAAAATGTTACAAGCAACATGTAGGAATGACTCATTTGCAGAAGACACAAGATGTAAACTCTCTCTCTCTCTCTCTCTCTCTCTCTCTCTCTCTCTCTCTCTCTCTCTCTCACTCTGACTTGCAAATATTTATCTCCATGGTGTCTGGCTTATAAAACCTGCAATAATTCTAAAGTTTAGTACAATTAGGAGCTATCAATCATACAGTGATGTTTATGGTGTCTGAATAGCTTAAAAAAATAAAAGTAGTTCCTATCAAGCTCCCAAATCCTGTATTCTTAGGGCCATATAAACATAGGTTATGAATTCAAAAAAAGCCAGCCAATTACAGTGCAAAAAAACCTACAAGACAGAAATGAAGTTGCTTCATTAACCCATTTTTGCGCAGCCCACCAGAGTGCACATTTGATCCCTGTTGTGTATATGCAACACAGGGCAAAAATGGTTTTAAACATGTTTAATGCAACAGTGCTTTCTATTTTGTGAGAGTCACACCTGCTTTAGATCAAGCCTTCCTCCCTTCTCTGAGCACTGCAACCTCCAAGACAGGAAGGATACTTAGCATGTCTGAGAGCCCAATCCAGACTCTTGTGTGCTGGTTCACCGCTGGTGTACATGTCGCAAACGTGCCATAAGGCAAGTTTGCAAGCCCTTACTGTGGGCCCAGTGCTGGAGCTAGTCCAGCATGATTGCCCAGACTGCCTGGCAGCGGAGAGGTGAGGGGTGTTGGGGGGAGGTAGGGAGGAGGCGTTCCAGGGTGGGTGGAAGTGGGGGGAAGGTAGGCAGAGGGTGGGGAGGAGGCATGGTGGGAGAAGGAGAAGGGCAGGAAGAGGGCAGGACCGGAAGAGCTCAGGCCATGCAGTCCAACACAGGACTCTCCAATTCTGGGACAAAAGTCTCCTTCCCCCCAAGGAGCCACCACGGGCTGCCTGGTTGCAGGGGGGTCAGTGTCCAAGTTGGCCAACTCCAATGCCACCTGAGACCAAGTGCAGGCAGTGATTGGGAACTGGTCCGAACTGGGAAAGATCAACTTTCCAAGACAGGAATAGCAAAACTAAAACATCAGGGACAAGACATGAGCATAACTAGCAGAAATAAATTGATTTTTTTTTTTTTTTAACCTAATGGTAAAAAGCTTGCAGCCCAAGTCAGGTCACCCTGGCCCTCCAGTTACAAGTAAAGCATCTCCTTTCTGTACTATCCCTCTGCTTCAGCCCTGCGAAGGACATGACAACATCAACACAAAAATGCAGTATTTTATATTGCAGGAAGAGGTCCTAGGAAATGTCCCTCAGGAATGTGGAAGAATCATTTCATTTTATTATAGCAAGTGAAGGCCTCATGTGAGCAGAGCTGTAATTTCCCAGTGGAGCTGAAAATGATTTACAAGTGGATAGTTTACCTATAAAGATGTGAAATTTTTCCTCCCCCACCACATCCAGCTCCTGCCTCTTTCGTTGTCTCTTTGTAGTCAGCTGCTCTTCCAAACACTTTTGGTAATACACAAATAATACAGAACGCAATATGTAAAGCAATACACTCTGCATAGTAAAATAGTCAAGCCTATTTGAAAACAATAGTAAATGAAATAAAGGTACGTATGACAAATCTGCAAAGGTAGGTATGACAACTGCATAGTTTTGATGCGAGTGGTGGCAGAGCCTCAACCTGGGTGGCTCTTGGCCAGGCACCATTGTCGTACTTGCAGAGGGCCATCTTGAACATCGTCCCATCATACCAAGTGCCCGTCCCTCCTGATGATGTCAGCAGCAGCAACACATAGGCAATTCAATGAATCCCCCTCCCTCAGCAGTTTCTCTGCTGGAATGTAGTAGGCTTGCAGTCCTTTGTTCTGTCAGACAGACTTAGGGTTGTGAGTTCCAGCAGCACCGTAGGCCCACAGGATTGGGCTGTAAGTATTATCCCACATTGAGGCTAAAGAGCCAAGGCTCAGAGTAATGTTACTTGCTTGCTTGCTTGATTAAGACCACCTCATGATTTCATGGCAGATGCGAGAGTTGAAGCAGAGAAATCCTGATTCACAATCTAGTGAATCATTAGGCCATTATACTACCACAGCTCTTCAACAGTAGCTGGAAATTCCATAATAACATTTAGTAATACCATTCAGGAAACTACTTAAGTTATTTTCTCTGCAAACCACTTTGTGAACTTTGCTGTTGAAAATCCAGAAGAGCCAGGATGGTGTAGTGGTTTGGGAGGTGGACTTAGACCTGGATGACCCAGGTTCAAATCTCCCCTCAGCCACAAAGCTTCCTGAGTTACCTTGGGCCAGTCACTTTCTCTCAGCCTCACCTACCTCACAGGGTTGTTGTGAGGACAAGAAGGAGGGGAGGAGCAGCTGTGTAAACCGCTCTGAGCTCTTTGGAGGAAGGGCGGTATAAAAATGTGAATAAAATAAAATCATTATAACAAATGTTCTTGATAAATAAATAATGGTGAGGATGACACAATATTTTTATCTGGTAGGATGCCTATGAAATTAGACCTAAACATTTACCTTTCTGTTTTTAATGAGTCGCCTTACAAGCTAGTCAAAAAATCCATGTCAAGCAACACTTTTGGCTTGATAATGTTCCTAAAATAATTCTGTCGTGTACAGGACGTAGGAGAGTTGCATCAGAAATGAATGTTGTTCCTTTGTTGGAATCATTCTGCCTCACCAGGGACTTAGCAGAGGCAAAGATTGAATTAAGCAGTGCACCTTGAGAATTAGTCCAGAGCAATTAGCCTGAACCTTGGTTGCTGAAATCTGAAACCCAGGATTAAGGTGATTGTTTTCCACTCTGTCTCCCTATCAGCTTGTTAATATCATCAAGGCTAGGCAATTAAGTAAAATAATTAAATTTTCTCATTGAGGAAAGGTGATTGCAAGGGAATTTGAATGAAAAGCATGCAAATTATTAGCTCTCTGACAACTAAACAGCTAATTCTGTGCTGTCAGTTCTCTGTTCCAGTGAAAAATAGGACCTCTAGAAGAAATTACAGTGGTAAAATTAACTCAAAAACCAGAGCTCAGAAAGCCACGTTGCTGGTAGCAGATGACAAGTTCAGAAGTATGTGAAACTGAACAATGGAACTTCCTTTGTCTTCTTCAGGCATTGCACATCTGTATTGCTTGCAGTATAGTAGCCCTACATTACTATGGGAGAACAATCTTTATTTGCACACAACTAAAAAGTTACTGCACCAGCAGGCCTATGTGACGCTGCTGTCAGTGCGCTTGCTACTCCCTTTTGTGAGTAGCCCCACTCCAAGAAATAGTCCACATTCAAAGCATGGGATGGGGGATGTAAGAGTACACCAGTAGGCCTTGCTCCCACATCAACATAACCCCAAAGGGTAGTCATCATCCCTCCACATGCATACAGTACTTGTATGTTGGGAAGAGTGAACATTATCTAATATTTCAGTTTTATCTCACCCCTCCTCTGAGGAGTTCAGGGCAACATAGTGGATTCTTCCCATACCCATGTCATTTTCACAACCTGAGGCCGGTTGAGCTGATAGTGATTAGCGTGAGGTCACCAGAGAACTTCATGGATAACTGGATATGAAAAACATGGTCTCCCTAGTCTAGTGGTTTTCAAACTCTCGTGGAGAGTTTGAGCCACTGTAAGTGCTTGTGGGGGCAGGGGGAGGCAGCGGGTGCGGGGGGAGGCAGCGGAGCGATCCCCAGGATTGCGCTGCTCAGGGGACTGCAGGGGCTTCGGTGCACTTACCTGAGCCTCCTGCAGCCCCCCTAGGATGCAGGGAGCCCGGCGTGACCTTCTGCAGGGCTCCCCACAGCTGTGAAAGTAAAAGCGGAGCGATTGCACCCTGCTTCTGCTAAAGCGGAAGTGGAGTGCAATTGCTCAGTTTTCACTTTCACAGCTGTGGGGAGCCCTGCAGAAGGTCACGCCGGGCTCCCTGCATCCTAGGGGGGCTGCAGGAGGCTCAGGTAAGTGCACCCAAGCCCCTGAGTGACGAGATCCTGGGGATCGCACGGCTGCATCCTCCCTGCCTCCAGGCTGCCCCTGCCTCTTAAGGGGGCAGAGGCCAGGGCCCACAGGCTGGGGCGTCGCAACACCCCTGTCTGAAAAGCCCTGCCCTAGTCTGAGAGCATCACTCTAACAACTATTAGACCATGCTGGCCCCCAAGTTCTGAAGAAACTATCTGAAGGCAATCACTCAGCTCAGGGTAGGTTCATAGATGCAGCCATTGCTCCACTGAGATTGTGCAGAGCTACCACCAGACTCCTAGTGTGTACATCTTGTAAGAACTGGTACTTCCGCAAGTGACTGTGCAGTCACTCTCTTTCTTGTTATGGTGACAGTTCAGTAAAAGGGGGGTGGGCAGCCTAATGGATCAAAGAATCCATGCAAGGGAACAAATTGATTAGAAACTAATGCTATAATACATGCACCATATCTCAGTGCTCTTCAGCCACTGAAAACTGAACCACAGGATCAAGCTGTACATGTTTAAATTTTCTTCTGCAAGCTTTTTAAGATATGCCGCATCTTTGAAAATGAAGTAAGAAACAAAATGACGCTTAAATAGCTTCAATATTAAATCACTCTGGTGTGCACATAACTATGTCCAACTTCATATTATTCAAATGCAAGTAGACGTTTCTAAGGCACCTTCCAATTCCTTCTCCATTTGTCTCTTGGTTGTTCTAAATGTCTTTGCCAACAGAGATCATGGAGCAGGCGCAAAAGGACAAATAAAGAAGGGTGACTCCAATTTGCTATTTGACCTCTGTTGTAGAGGAGCCAACAGTTTAAATTTGGTTTAAACCAAAATATAATATTTGGAACTATTTTTAAGCATTTGCCTCAAAATCCCTGGAGCTTCCTTTTAATTGTTAAGCATGTCAGTGTCATGTTTATAATTACAGAGAAAAATGTGGCCCAAATGTGACCTGCAGTGTTAAAAAAAATTAACATCTCAAAGAGAAGTAAAATGCTAGAATAATAATGGTGGATCTGGGCCTCATAGACCTCAGTTCAAATTCCACTTCAGCTATAAATACATTTATATATAAACAGCCACTATAATATAATATACGGTTGGTTCAATATACGGTTGGAACCAACCGTATTGGCCTCTGCCTTTCCATTGGACCATTTCAGCGACCTGGAGAGGGGGGATTTGCTGCACGGGTAACAGCCTATCCTCCATACCTACTTTACCCAGGCTTCGCGCACTGGAGAGGACACTCTGTTCCAGAACCACCATTCAGAGTGTGACACCATGGTCTTCCGAGACTGAAGGATGCCAACAAAATATAATATATTATTATATAAACAGCCACTGGGTAGATGGGACTTGTCAGCCTGGGAAGGCAGCTCATCTGAGAGAAGGAAAACTCTGATTCCAAACCTCCACTGCCTTGTGGCTACATCCAGTTATGGAAAAGGCTTCAGGAGTAAACCTCGAGGCAAAATCTGGAGCCGGAGTCCCTGAGGCAGTTCATGGCTGAACACAGTCACGTTCTGGCAACTCCTGCGACGTCGCTGGAACCAACCGTATTGGCTTCTGCCTTTCCGTTGGACCATTTCAGCGACATGGAGAGGGGGGATTTGCTGCATGGGTAACAGCCTATCCTCCATACCTACTTTACCCAGGCTTCGCGCTCTGGAGAGGACACTCTGTTCCAGAACCACCATTCAGAGCGTGACACCATGGTCTTCTGAGACTGAAGGATGCCAACAATCTGTATATACATTTACACTTGTGCAACTCAGGCTTTTATCAGTCTTCTGTTCAACCTGTAAATGAGATCAGACATAAGCAACTTCAGAGAACATTTATCTCTCACCCATTATATCATCTCTTATAGAAAGAACTGGAGATTTTGAGGCTCCAAGAGAAGATGGGATCATCTTGTGAGACTGCCTCAAACTTCTCCAACCTGAAAGAGGATTGCAGCATCCCCATTTCTCAGGCAATCACCCTTCTGATATTGCAACCAGGATAGACATTATATTCCTCAGCTGATGCTACCTGCTATGGTCAAGAGCCACTGTATCCTTCTCCTGTGGGCTGACTGGTCGGGGAATCAGTTTATCACTTGATGGTAATCTCAGACAAATGCCCTGATTGTGACATCCTTCCAATTTTGATTCAGGTCTATCACATATGCGCAAAATTGATTTCACTTGGACACATTTCCAGTGTCAATGCTGTGATTTCTTCGATTACCCCATTCCCTATCCAGCTGCCTATTTCTAATTTTCAATAGGTTAGAAAGCCAATATACGGCAAAACATTTAAAGACAATGCTTCATTAAAAAAAAAAAAAGTTTAACTAAATGGAGCCCTTAACAAATTGTCTATTTTTATTTCTAGATTTTTCTTCTCATGATAGCCTGTTTCCAAGATATTGATAACCAGTTCCAATGTTATGTGAAGTGTTAAAGATCAATTAGCCTAAATTAAATTATGCATCATAACTAAATCAATTCCCACGAATATAATGGATATTGCAAGCAGCTGGCTGGTCAGGGCCGGACGTTGCAAAACTCAGATAAAGTTTTGCTTCTAGTTAATAAATACATACCAAAAAACCTCAGCCATAATATAAATGGATCCAAATCCCTGCACCTTTTCCAGCATTGCAATGAGGTGGCCTCCAAGTGCCTAGCAGAGCCAAGGATTGAACTGACACCTGCAGCAGGATCTGAGAGAGTGTTAAAGGAGCTTGTGAAATGGTGACAAATATGGATGACATCAACAGGAAGGTGGAGAAAGTATCAAGAAAAACAATCCTGCAGGATTGGGAGCTCATATAACATGCCTGGGTCCTTCTGACAGAGAAGGATTATTGATAAGACCCAGACTCAGTGGGAGAATATTTTTATGAGAATAATTTCATTACTTTTTAAGCATCCTGTTCTGTTTTCCCACCTTGAGATTCAAAGTGTTTGTAACCCTCCAACTGGTAATAGGAGACAGGAATTAATCTTTAGAGTAGCATTTTGGACAGGATTTGCTGAGGGGGACTGGGAATTAAGGGATATAGGATACAGACATAAGCTAATCCTTTCACATTCATGGCCAAAGTTTATCGTAATTAGAGCTGAGCAGTAAGAAGTCGAGACTGGAAGCAAAATTGGGTGCAAAATGCCTCCTGCCCAAAAAACTCCCCCTGTTCACGTCTTTAGTTCACGTCTTCTATGTCTGTTTGGAACCAGGTTGCAAACTGCAGCAGAGTGCTGGAGGAGAAGAACAGTTATCATATTGCCTGGCATTCAGCAACACTTTCTGTCCTCCATCCCCGTGCTGCAGTGGTTCACAGTCTGCAACACAACTGAAGACAAGAGGGAAAGTCAAGAGGGACAGTCATCTGCTAACTGGGCAAAGAGGAACCTTTTCCAGTGGTGCTCCTCTTAAATTTAGTAGGGGGGGGGGAGAAGGAGCAACTGTTGCTCTTCTTCCCAGCATGGCATCCTTTCCAGTGATTGTTGCTGGTTTTCTTTTCTGCACCTCTTTTTGGACTTTGGGGATAAGGAATCTTTTTTTTTTTTTTTTTAAAATTTTGCTTGTTGAAAAGCAGTATGTAAATATTCTTAATTTTAATCCTCATCATCTTCCCATTGACTACTCAGTGCTGTGCTGTGAGACTGACTGGGGAAATGCCCCTTGTCTGGGTGATGCAGCAGGAGCAGCTGCCATGTGGCTCAGCTCTAGTCAATTTCCTTTGAGTAAAACAGTGTAATGGTCTATCTCTCTCTCTCTCTCAAAGTCATTCTGCCATCCAGACTGCCACCAAAGTTAGGGGGAAGAAAGGGGCAAAGGGAAATCAATACAGCTGTGTTATATTATTTCTATCTGACACTGATATAAATGCCAAATTGAAATATTTTTTAAAAGTCCACTAATAAAATGTTTCCACTTTAGAGCTGTACATTAAATAACTTCACAGGAAGTCTGACCAATTCCATCTGTGGTCAGTCAAAACCAGATTAAATATACAACTAATACCTGTGATGCCATTTCCTTTATACTCACTTGAAAGATGTTAGAACTTCTCACTGTTAAAATCCAATGTGTGTCATTTCATAAGCTATTTACTCTCTGTTCCTCCTTGACAGCAAAAAGCCACACATAATCTCTATTGCTGACATCACAGGCACTTCAAGTTAACAGACTGCAAGATCGTAAACCAAGAATTATGATTTCTTAATGTGATAAAACAGCAGGAGGAGAAAGAATATGAGGACAAAACATTTCAAATATATCTTTAACAATTAGTCATTTAAAGGGGGGGAACCATACAACACACAAAGCTAATTGACTTAGGGCCCAATCCTAACCAACTTTCTAGCATTGATGCAGCCACAATACAGCCCTGAGGCAAGGGAACAAACATTCCCTTACCTTGAGGAGGCCTCTGTGACTGCCTCCTACCCCAGCATGCAGTGCATGTCCTGTTGGCAAGGCTGCATCAGTGCTGGAAAGTTGATTAGGATTGGGCCCTTAGGTATTTTAAATATTTTACATAAACGTCTTTTTGATGAGCACCATCAGTTCCCCAATTTTAAAGTTGCAATTTATATCATAGACAGGACAAGTGTGGAAGTCAATGAAAAGCAATGAACCAGGAGATATGCAAGGAGAGAAAGTGGAGGTAAGACGAGGCAGTAGTGGCTTAGCTGAGGGAGGCAGGGAGTTACGTTGCCCTGGGTATCATGCCTTGAGGAGGTGCCAACCCATGCCCCCTGAAGGCACACCCCAAGCAAAAAAATGGGTCTAAGGCTTCCAAGAGGCCTGTTGAGTCCTTAGAAAGGCACTTTCAAACAGGCTTCTGGCACCCGGTGGTGTTAAAATTGAGAGTGTTAAAAATTTTTGTGTCCCCAGGTACTAGATACCTTAGCTATGCCAATGCAAGGCAGAATTCACATGGGTGTGCCAGACAGGGTACATTTAAGTTGTGAGTCTCAGAATTCCTTAGCATGAGAGGAAAAAAAAATACATCACCAGGTAGACATTATACTTGTGTATTATGCTCAAACTCTCTCCAATCAGTTAAAAACCTTTAATATTATTTGTTGCTTTCAAAACAGATCATAAATCTGACCTTTTTGCCTACTTGAATACTTGACATTCATACTTGATGTGCAAATATTTCCACAATCCAGAACAAAATCGATATGAATACACTTATTCTGCTTTTTAAAGCCTTAGCAAAAATGGCTAATTCACAGGAAGAGCTTGTGATTGGGATTTAGACTGAAACATGCCAATGCTGTGGCCAAAATGAAGCCCACCCCCTCAACAGTAACCTGTGTGAGTGCCCATTCATGTAGTGTCCATGCTCAGGTATTTATTTCTATTTGTTCCCTATTGCAGCACAGCTCTGCAGTGAATGTATGAACTGACACTAAGTGGAATTCTTCCCAAGAGAAGGAATCATCTACTGCTTCTAAGGCTATTGCATTGACTGGCTTGTTTGAATCTAGAAGGCCTCTAGAAGAACACCACTTGGTAGTTGGCTTAATAAAATGCATACAGCAAAATCAGTATAAAAACAGCAGGATTAAAGTAATAGTGATGCTCAATCATACATTGCTGTGCAAATTACGCTACTCATGGAGTAATGGCTTCCATAAATCTCTGAATTAAAACAAAGGGGAAAGTGGCAACAAGTTATGCGACTACAATACATTTCCCTATAAGAAACAAATAGTCAACATTCCACAGTGCAATTCAAATAAAGAAAAAACATTAACACTGAATCATGTAGTGGCAGAATTGCTTACATTAAAATAATGGTTTAACATATTAAACTGCAAATATACAATGCTGAGGATCTCTGGTATCCTTTTCTCCTGCATACTGGTGATTTATTGATAAGAAAAGTTTCCATGAAGAAGCTCTAATACAGCTTTTTAAGCATGTTTTGAGCATCGTCAAAAAAACATTCATGCTCACAACATTTTACTTCTTTTCCACAAGAGAAGGCATGAACAAGAACCTGGACAGATAAACTGGGAATCTACAAGGACAACAGCATGATGCATTTCTTTCTTTCCCTTTCAACCTATTTTGTTTTTGATAAACTGACCATATTAGAGTGCATTAGCTCTTCACAGAGGATAGTAAAGCACTTCCTGTTTATGCCTTAAAACGCACAGATGATCTGATTGGAGCAAGTTTTCCGAGTTGCTCAAAAGGAGTTTCAGCCGTGTTGATATATTAAGCATATAAATATTCATAAAATCAATCATTTCTTAAAGGGTGTAGAAATTAGCTTCTTATTGATTGTGCCCAGTTATCTGTTATGTTTGTGACAACAGGAAAATGAGCACAAGCTTACTGCCATTGATTTGCTGTCCAATAAATAATTCCTGGCCATTAATTATTGATTACAAAATGTCCATAATCATTTCACCTTCTTCCTCTTGATGTTATCAGTGTCGGCTTCGGAGCAAGATCAATTTACCAATCAAGCTTCTGTGTCACTTATTGCAGAGAGTATGAAGGCATGGAAGAATGGCAACAAGGCAGTTTTCTAGGGTAGTACATAACTCACACCATGCCAGACAATTCATATCCTACTAAAACATAACATATTCATAAGTCATCTGGAATGTGGTGGTCATGTCTGTACATCTTGTCAATGATTCAGCTAAAACTGAAGCAGACAGTAGTTCCCTAAAGGGCCTCCCTTTTGGGAGTCCTTTGGGAGTGAGGGAGGCAATCAAATGACAGTGCAATCCTATGCACATATACTCAGCCAGTTCTATTTCTTTTTGCAGCTGTCCTATAAGTGCCAAGTGGACAAAAAATACCAGCTTTCACAGCCAATGAGATCTAAGGTACTTGTGAAGACCCAACTAAGAACTTTCAAATCAAACAGATTTGTCAAATGAATGCTGCCCCCTAGCTTCCATTATGGGAGCAAAGACATTCTTGCCACCTCACTGTCACATAAGATAAAAGTGGGAGAATCCTGGAACCCCATTGACTGCCTGATGGGGAAGGAGTGGGGTTGGGGTCTGATAGCTGAGCCCCCTTTCCCTCCATAGCAAAGTGTGCCTTGAGGGTCTGATTCCCATCTGCTGCCCATGGCACAGTCTGAGATTAGCTGGTTTTCTAAAGAAATCAAGCTTGAATTTTTTGCTGTCCACCTAATTGACCTTAGTGGGCATTTTTTTTGCCTACTCCAGACTCTGACAAGTCTGCTACAAGCCCTTTCACCCTTTATTTACTTTTAGGGACTAGAAAAGGAAGAGGGCAGCAGTGATGGGAAGGACTCCCAGTGAATGAACATCTTGGCCATTATGATCAGATTTGGAATGGGATCAGAAGGCTTATTTATCTATTTAATAAATAGATTTTATACCCACCCTGCTCCCACCCATGTCGATAACCTCAACCATCAGTGAATAAAAGGAGTGCAAAAGCATAGTCCACTGGAAGGTTCCTCCGTGTACACACACTGAAGTGAATGGGAGCATGCCAACTTGCACAGCATTTCTTTGCATCACCAAAACCCCATGTAAATTTTACAGTTTCTTCTTGTCCACACTGGATAGAATTGGGCCCTACATCTATTTTTTTCCCAGTAGTTGAAGGGCATATTATTATTATTATTATCTTACTGAATCCCCAGTGTACCAATGAAGCCTAGACTGGAATTTACTGTAAGTAATTACCTTACAGTTCATTAGCAATAAGTAACTTCCATTTCTATTCCCACTGCCATATGGTACTGAAAACTACTCAAGTACCATAAGTGCTTAAAACAAAAACATCAACAAGCAAAACTATAGCACAACCTTTCAAAATAGCTTCTTTGTAATTTTAAATCTATTACCCCATGAAGTATCTTCTAAAACCAAATGATACAATGAAAACATCAAAATAATATGAGAAATGAATGGATTCGCAGTTTATTTTTCATACAATTAACTCTTACAGCTCCCAAAGGATAAACACAAAGCATCTCTGGTCCTATCCGGTGTTATGTTTCAGGTGGAAGTTGTTTTGTTTTGCAGACAATCCAACTGTTAGAAAAGGATTTGGCCATGAAAATGTCATCATCCTTTACATTCATGCCATCTATAAAAATGAATGTACAGTAAAACAAAACAACTAACAAAATACATTTAGACGTCTGCATAAGCATTCGTATGATAATGCCCAGGGTGAACGGCTCTGTTCAAGTTGGTACAATAGACCAAATTTACCAGCCTATCATTATGGTTTATATAGCTTGCAGGTCCTGAAGGCATACAACAGCCTTAAAGCTGAGACTTCTGAATTGATGGGCAGCTCCAAGAGCCCTTTGCCCACCTATCCACCCACAAACATGCATGACACAAAAGGCTTGGTTGAAATAGGGCCATGATTTATTCCATTACAAGGCTGTGCAGCGATTGGTGCAATGCAACGGGTCCTGACTATACTCCACCCCCCTTTAGTGCGGGCACCTAACTAGGAGGAGACAGTTCCTGTCTGAGCCCCCCTTTGGGGCGAACCACCTTGACTCAGAACCTGAGCTCGCCCAAGGCTCCTCCAGGTTCTTCATCACCAGCCCCTGGAAACGGGGTCCAGCCAGCTGAATTGTTCTGCCCACCCTGAGCCGGGGAACCATGAAGGTGAGCATCCCAATTCCATTCCGGGGTCAAGCCAGGTTGCTCTCGATCCGGGTAGCCTTGGGGCTCAGCACTGGCCTTAACTCAGCCTGTTGCTTGCCTGAAGGTAGACACCGGTTCCCTATTTCTCCTCCAGTTCCTGCACTACCCTGCCAAATGGGGGGGGGGCTAACCTAGTGCTTAGCATCCCTCCACCCCATCTAAGAGTCCTCGCAGGACCCGTTGCAAATCTGACAGAAATATATGGTTCCCGACCTCTGAAAGATACACGCCATCTCCCCTGCAAAGGTGCGGCAGAGAGCTCACTGTATCTGGGTGGGGAAGCATCAGGCCGCCAGCTGCCTACACTTCCCTCCCCAGGTGTACTTTCACCTTCCTTCTGGCTCTATCAACTCCAGCCGGACTTGTGGCACACCTCCAAACCCCGCACGGAAGCAGGTTCGACCATATGATGATCAGGCCAGGCATCCAGCTTCTCAGTGTGGCGAGATCTTCTGCCGCCTGCTGCCTTAAGGACAGCCCCGTCGTCAGGCAAAGATCATTACTGCCAAGGTGTATGAGAAGCACCTGGGGAGGAGGAACTCCCTGTATACACTCATACACCATGGGCAGTAACCGACCCCATTTCATCCCTCTTCCGACAGCCCACTGCACTGAAAGCTGTGCTCCCAGGCCCAGCTGAGATCCAAATTCACTCTTGAGAGCTTGCTTGTGAGCCCAGAAGACAATGGAGTGGCCACAAATCAGTGCCCTTGCTGGCAGGGAAAGGCCCAAACCTAACAATTAAAGAAGGAAAAACAAAACAATGTAAGTAAACACGAATAAACAGGTGATAACTAAGACGACCCGCCTGCCTCGGGGTGTACATAGTTCTTAAATGCCTGAGATCTCCACCTACCTATTCTTTTGATCTCCCCACTATCATAACCCATGCCAGCAGCAGCCGTTGCTGCCCCTATCCTAAATGAATGAAGGCCAAACTTGGCTAAGGCCGTCCAAACACTTCCTCACCACAGCCAGGAACGGGAACCTGGTGAGGGGCTCCAGCCTCCTCTGCCGCATTGGGATTGACATCTTGACATCTTGGGATTGACATCATTGACATCTTGGGATCCGCTCACTTTGTGTGCCTCCTGCACTGTGTCGGCCCCATCCCCAGCACAACAGTGCTCCTTCCACTTGTACACAAAGAGTGACCCATCGGACACACCTCTTTGAACCACATACTCATGCAGCCCCGCCACCAGCCAAAGTGGGGAGTTCCCTGCCCCATTCAGTCGGACCAACTGTCCATGACCAACCTGGTCTGTCTTCGACCGCTTCAGCCTCAGCCTCATGCCAGCCTGGGTCCAGTGTACATCTGAGACCTGTAGGGCATGCTCAGAGGAGTCCCACCTACTTTGTTCCAAAACCTCACCCAGACGGAAGCCCCCCCCCCCCCAAAAAAAAAGGACAAGGGCGGAAGCCCTAAACAGCAGTGCTTCAAATGCAGTGGAACAGACTGCACTGAATGACTCACATGGTGAGGCCAGGAGGTCAAACGTAATAGGCTGCCTACTGTCCCCTCCCTTAGGGGACTCACATGACCATCCAGTTAACATTCTCCTAATGCGGAAATCCCCAGTACAGTCAGACAGTCCGCACGCCGTGGTCTCAAAAGCCAGGGCCGCCAAGTGTATTACTTGCCCTGCCGTTTGACCTGAGTCTGACTAAAAACTGCATCACGTGCTCCGGGGGGATGGGCCAAACACCTGGGAGGCCAGCAGTAGCCCTGAAGCCCTCAAACTCACCTAGTCTCCTTTTATAACTTGCCCAGGTGCTTGGGGCCAGGGAGGCATTCATTGCCATGTTGACTTCTTGCACCCAAGGTTTCGCAACCACTGGGGCATGGGGTCTGGCTCTTCCCTCGCGCAGGGTGCCAACTGGCAAAGACGCTCCTCCTGGAAATGAGAGAAAGCATTGGCTATCCCATTAGCCAAGCCCGGCACATGCCTAGCCACAAATAACATGTTAAGACATAGGCATTTCAGTACAAAGGCGCGTACTAAACGCATGACTCTTGGGGACCGAGAGGTTTGCCAATTTATAACGTGAACTACTGCCAGATTATCACACCAGAACTGCACTGTGGAGTCCTTAAACTCCAACCCCCAGACGTGGACAGCAACCACAATGGGAAAAAGCTCTAAAAAGGTCAAATCAGCTGTAATGTCCGAGTGCCAACTAGGCGGCCATCTGCCAGCACACCATCTTCCCCGAAAATATACCCCAAAGCCTGTGCCACCTGCAGCATCTGAGTGGACTTGCAACTCTAAGAGCTTAGCTGAGTGCCAAAATGACATCCCATTGAAGTCCTTTAGGAAGATAGCCCACATGCTCATATCTTCCCGCATTGCTGATGTCACTCTGATCCGGTGATGGGGCTTAGAAGCCCCTCTAAGGACTTCGTACCATCTGCGCAAAAAAGTCCTCCCTGGTGTGATGACCCGGCATGCAAACTGTAAGTGGCCCAAGAGCTCCTGCAACTCCTGTAGTTTCATCTTCCTATGCTTCCTGCACCTCGCCACCCGTTCCCGTACAGAGACCAGTTTGGGCTCAGGGAGCCTGCAGCACTGTTTGACAGTATCAAGCTCCACACCCAGGAATGTGAGGCAGGTGGTTGGGGGCTCTGTTTTGTCACTGGCTAGGGTAACACCCAGCTCCCCGCACAGGGCAATGAATCCCTGTAGCAAAGCCCCACAATCGCCGGACTGCGCTGGCCCCATCAGGAGATAATCATCAAGGTAATGCACTGTTGAGCTAATCCCAGTCCTCTTGCACAAAGCCCATTCCAGGAAGATAGCTACCTATTCAAATGCGAAACAGCTTGAACCCAACCCCATCGGTAGACATTTGTCCACGTAAAATTGGTTATCGAAAGCAAAGCCCAGCAGGCAGAAATCACCTGGGTGGACTGGCAGCAGCCGAAATGCTGACTCAGTGTCGCATTTCGCCATTTGCACCCGAGTTCCACAACCTCTGAGAATGGCCAATGCTTTGTCAAATGACGTGTACCGCACCGAACAAAACTCCCGCGGTATACCATCATTCACCGAGGCACCCCTGGGGAATGAGAGGTGGTGGATCAGCCGATATTCTCCAGATGCTTTCTTGGGCACTACACCCAAAGGAGAGATGTGACGGTAAGGCCAGGGAGGTAAATGAAAAGGGCCCAGGACCCTGCCTGTGTCAACCTCCTTATCTATCTTGCTCCTCACTACATCTTCCAAACCAGCCACTGATTTCAATTTATTGGCCCAAGCTGCAACCCTAGGTGACAAACAAGGAATACGGAACCCAAAAGAAAACCCATCACCAATAAACTTGGCGATCAGGGTATGTGGCCAGCCAACGGAGAAGGCATGAGAGTAACAATAATGGAACAATAAATTACCTCCTGGAACACAGGGAGAGAGCAAATATGTTTTCTTTTTTTTTAAAGTAATGAAACTTGCAGCCATTTTGAATGTAGAGGTTGGTGGATGTCTGGAAATTAGGCAGATTTCACTGTCTGGATTTCTTGGCACTGGAAGTTGCTGCTGAGAAAATGGTAAGAGACTTGGGAAAAGGTTCCTAGTAACAATGACTGTGCCAGTATCAACCTAGGCTTATTTATATCATGGATTTACTATGCCAGACTTCTTCCTATAATGTGTTTGCATAAACAGTGATTGAATTAGGAGACACTTTTGCATACAGTTAATATAATGAATACAGTGACCACAGGGAAGTGGAGGTTGTGTAATCTATGAGCTTGTGGCTTGACCAGAGTTTTTTTGGAAAAGTGTGCTGGGAGAAGTGTGGCCTGCATGATGTTTTAGTAACATAACCAGATATAAAATCACAACTAAGGAAAAAGGGGATTTTCACGTAACACAGCCAATTCCGTGGAGTGTGGAGCCATTCCCATTTCTAGGACAGAGAATGAATTGTTCTAATCTTTTTTTGGCAGAGGTGGTTATATATGGATCACAGGATTCCAGTCTATAATTCTCATCTCTTTAATAGTCATCAGTTTGCCAATAGACAACCACTGCATTAAAGCTGTGATACAATTAGTAAAATGTAGCGTCTAAATTTTAGCGTTTAGAGCAAAATTTCCTTGTCTGTCACTTTACAGAGACATAGACAGGGTTCTCAATGACCATCAAACAAATACAGCCTGTTCCTAAGAAAGCAGCAGCAACTGTGCGAGAAGCAGTGAAGCAGGCAGCACAATTTTGGATCAAAAGTAAAGGACAAATAGCAGTTGTTGAAAGCAGCCAAACACCAAATGCTTCCGAAGCTGGCAGGAGCACATCGCACAATTAGGGACGGGTGGCAGAGGAATGAATGGAGGCAAGAAGAAAAAAAAATGAGAATAAATGTCAGGACAGCTGTACGACAGCATTAGAAAGTGAAAAAATATTGAACCAGCTACAGCTAACACAATCTTGAGAAACGCGGAGGCCAAAATGCCCAAAGGATGTCAGAATGAGACAGTGTTGTTGACAGAGAACTTTGATGAAGAACGGAGGATTCAGCCAGGTGGCCAAAATGAAACGCTCCAGACAGTGAAGGCAAAATAGAAACAAGTACAGGTAATGAGGATTCATTTTCAGGGAGGGAGACAATAGTCATTTCAAGATTTAGGGCCCAATTCTATCCAACTTTCCAGCACTGATGCAACTGTACCAGTGGAACATGTGCTGCATCCTGCAGTGGGGGGAGGGAGTCCCAGAGACCTCCTCAAGACAAGGAAACTTCTGTTTCCTTACCTTGGGGTTGAATTGCTACTATGGTTCTCCCAGGTTGGCCCTTGGGCTGGCCTATCTAAAGGTTTGGATTGCGCCCATAGTCGATGTGGCTCACATGTAAGTGTGAATAGGTAAGTGTGAAAAGGATTGTGTGAATAGGGTAAGTGTGAATAGGATTGCACCCTAGGATTGTTAAAAATTTTCCTGCTTGCTAATGTCACTTCCAGCAATGACATCATTTCTAGGTTAATGACATCATTTTCTGTGGGTCCCAACAGACTGTCATTATATAAAGTTGATCCCAGTGCAAAAAAGTTTGAGAACCACTGCCTTATAGTATTTTGAATGTCTCCCCCACCCCACCAATTGTAGAAATGCCAAAGTAACTGAATTCTGGCACATGAGTTCGATAGCATCATAATTGCTATTACTTTAGGAAGAACAAGGATTAGTACTCTTGGGCTGAAATCCATAGACACTTACCTGGGAGTAAGCACCATTTACGTCAATAGGATTTACTTCTGAGTGGACATGCATTATCTACTCAGAAGTCTCACTGAGGTCAAAGAGACTTGCTCCCAGGTGTCTATAATATTGTAGCCTACTTTCTGTCTTGTTTTCATTTTTAATCAATTCATACAACCCCGTTTTATCAGCGGCAACTGAAAGGTTACATCCTTTTTTGTTTTGTAACAAGGCTGTCCATTCAGCCGTTGTCTTCTGATGCAGCCATACTGCAGCACCTATCATTTAGTATATAATATCTCCAATGTACTATTATTTCTGAAAGGTAGTGTTGCTGCCTTTTGTTGCTGCAGGTTGACTTTTCTTCCTTCAGGGGATACCTTCTGCACTGATTTTGGTGCCATAAAACACTAGGGCATTGCCCAAGGATTCTGGAATATTTTTGATGGCAAATTGCTTGTTGCCAAGGCACTAGCCAAGGCCTTCATACTCTGTATGATTTGAGAATGTACTATCTAACAATCATTCAGCGACCTATTGCAGAGCAAGACTGGTAGTGAGCAGTCAAGCTGACTTTAAGGGAAGCCTATCTATTACACTAACGTTCCAATTGAGGTACAGCTAATAAGGTTGGAAGAAACCCCTTAATTACACAGAACACAGTTTGGAAAACAACTGTAGTCTTGACCAATATCAAAAGAAACAGTGCTAATTAGTACTACCTCTCTATTCCTCTAGGTCTCCCATTGGTCCCACATTCTTCATTCATGCACATATAAAGGTTCACATTTAGTCACCTTAACATGGCTCTCATGTAAAAACCAACACAGTGATGAGGAGGCTGCATTCCTTTCCACACTATATAATAGAACTTACTTCTGAGTAGAAATGCCTAGGATTGGGCTCACAGATCTACAGCCTGCCAGCATGACTCAGATCATAGCCACACAGGTACACACACACACACAAAGTCCCTAAAGACTAAGCAACAGAAAAGAAGCTAACTCTCTTCTCCCTCCCTCCCTCACCAACAATTGTCTGAAATTCCTACAGGGAGCTCCAGGTTGATTGCAGCTAACTCCTTCTGACAAGTCTGTCTCATTAGATTCCTCCCTGAATAAACAAGAGGTAGGAATTGTATTCCATTCTTGTTCTAAGACTGTGGCGCCTGAGTAATCTTTTGGGAGAAGGAATTAGATCAGCAGTCAGGCATGAAAAAGGCTAGGATTATTTCTCTTTAAAGTGCAAGTTTAAAGTACAACAGGATTAAAACAATGATGTTCTGGAATTATCTATGTTTTATTCAAACAGAATAGCAGAATGCCGACAACTAGCTATTGTTAAAGTCTAAACAATGGAAAGGAAACAAGAAGGATTTAAACCAGATTAGTCTGCACTAGAAGTAAACCTGTCATGTATCTTTCAGTCATATGCTGTATATCTGAATGGCGTAGTCAGCCATGTTGCAGCTGGCAAGATGAGAAGAAGCAACAAAACCTATTAATTGGCTTTCTGAGATCAGGTTGGATCTTATCAAGATACAGGCAGCCCTCATTATCTGTGAGGGTTCTGTTTCCAAAAACATCCACAGATAAGGAAAACGGCAGATATTCAAAACTAGCGGTTTTCACTCCCCCCCCCCCGAACCGGACTGGAGCTGAGCTCCACTCTGGTCTGGAGGCTCTTCTGAACCCAGGACAGACCACTTGCATCCACCCATGGCCTCTCTGGGCTGTCCGGAGCCATTTAAAGGTGACTTCCGGTTTTTGCCAAAAACTATAAGTCACTTTTAAACAACTCCAGGCTTCATTCTGAAGTCTGCAGAGGCTGTGGGTGAATACGCACAGCCTCTGCAGGCTTCAGAAGAGCTTCTGAAGGCATGTGGAGCACAGCTCCCCTCGACTCCGGAGACTACAGGTCAGCCCACACCGTGGGTTCGGGAACCCACAGATGAGAATTGTCAGTGAAATGGTGACAGGAATTGTCACAATATTGTATGTCTAATATTTATTTATTCATATTAGCTGAATGGTGTAGTGGTTTGAGAGTTAGACCTGGAAGATCAATGTCCACATCTCCACTCAGCCATGATGCTTCCTGGATGACCTTGGGCCAGTCACTCTCTCTCAGCCTCACCTACTTCACAGGCTTGTTGTGAGACTAAAGGGGGGAGGAAGGAATTATGTACACCACCCTACGATCCTTGGAGGAAGGGTGGGATAAAAATGTGAAAAAATAAATAATTCTACGGAACCCTCTTGTTGAATTTTCAATGAAGAAAGTACATCTCTTAATTGAAGAGCATCTCTAAATTTAATAATCTAGTTTGAAATTTTGCACTATGATTTGGTATTGCAAGAAAACACCTCACAACCGAATTAAATCACAAGGAAAAGTGGTTGGTGGCACAGCTTTGGCGGAGGTCTTGTTGTCCACTCTTTACATAATAACTTGCATTGCAGTGTAATCATCCATACACTATTTTGTATTTGAAATGCTGAACATCTGCAAACTTTGCAAAGGGGAGCCAGAGAAAATACATACTTCGTGAAACCGTGGGTTAAGATTTAGTCCTAGCTTCACTGTGGTCGTAAGTACCTGCTACCAGGATGTCAGTTAATCCTACGTGCCTTAGATATTATTTCTGCTGATATATAAGTTGACAGCAGTAAGCTTCTTTCAGGATTTATTTTTAAAACATATTTTAGTCAGGAGGGAAAAATAAAAATCACAACTCATCTGCTGAAAAAAACAGCTCAAGAAAACTTTAGAAAACTCAGGATAAATTGGCCAAGGGTACACCAAACCATGGCTCTTCTCTAGTATCCCTCAAGGGATGAACTGCTGTTATCACATAACAACACACCACTGAGCTTTTGCTACATGCCCTTATGGACACCAGGGAACAAACAAGAGGACTCTATGATTACCCACTTGATGCTAAGCACCAAGGCCTTAGGGATGGACCTCAACAGGTGGGAAACCCTGGCCTCTGAGCGGCCCGCTTGGAGGCAGGCTGTGCAGCATGGCCTTTCCCAGTTTGAAGAGACACTTGGCCAACAGTCTGAGGCAAAGAGGCAAAGAAGGAAGGCCCATAGCCAGGGAGACAGACCAGGGACAGACTGCACTTGCTCCCGGTGTGGAAAGGATTGTCACTCCCGGATTGGCCTTTTCAGCCACACTAGACGCTGTGCCAGAACCACCTTTCAGAGCACGATACCATAGTCTTTCGAGACTGAAGGTTGCCAATACTGTATACTGTAATACTGCTAAGCACCAAAATATAAGAGACTGCAGGGAAATTGTGTCCTCTTGCCCACCACCATGTTTTAAATTCTTCTGATGCAATTACAGAAAATGTTTATGTAGGATTTTCCTTTTTTGATATTTTGAGACTATGGGTAGGGGGCTCAGGGAACCATCTCCTGGTATGTTCAATAGCTTTAGCACCCCCAGGTTCCCATAGTGAGTATGATCTCATCTGCATGACTGGCTGAAATCTTCCCTTTGGCCACTGAGGGAAGGATCTTACCATATTTTATTTCCCTAGCTTAAGATTCCACTGTCGGTTCAATATTTACAGAATGCTTCACAGTGAAAGCATTTTACAGTACTTGGTTTGCATTGAGAGGCTAAGTACTTGTAGTTAGCTTTGCAGCAACTAGTGCTTATGGAACCATTCCCTTGGTATGGAATAATGGACCCTGAGACAACTATCAAGGTACATAAATTAATTTTCCTGGCCAAACAAAGTCATAGTCATTGCAGCTCCTCGTCCCTTGACACTTGCTAAAAGCAACCATAGAGAGAAAAGAAATTATCAGACAAATTTATGGTAAAATATTTCTGCCTACCAAATCATGTTCAAACCTGGAAAATAAAAGGAAACTGGGGATAGATATACCCAGAACTAGAAAACTTCCTAAAGAGCCCCCTGTATCGCCCAAAGCAAAATGTAAATTAAGAGGCAATACTCTCCATGTGTAATGGAGCGTGTACTTCTATGTTCATGGTTCCATTCATCTTATACAAACAGCTCACACTCTTTACCTCACAGGAATAATTAAAAGCAAAGCTATGAGCTGATATTATAAGTATGAAGGCAGAAAAATGTTTCTTTAAAAGCCCTTAGTTTTTCTTTTTTCTTAATAAGCTCAGTAAAGCCTAAAAGAGGTTCAGTCTTAATTGCGATATTGCTTTCTAATTGTCTTTGTACAACGACAGAAAGTCAAAAGAATGGAAAATGCTCTCGACTGAAAATAAATGTTAACTAACTGGTTGGCATGGCAGCCATTCTCCATGCTGCCAACCAAGACGTTAATATTCGGGACAGAGCCAAGGGCTCATAGCAATTGAAGTGCACAGGACTGGGAGAATTACACAAGGAGCACATGATCTTTCCTAGAGTGGTGGGTGTGAAGTACAAATATACCCACATAGACAAGGACATCTCAAATGCTCCAGAAACCAGGAAGCAAGCCAAAATGAGTAAAAGAAGCAAGCAAAACTTAAGAGTACACTGAAGCATTGAGTATGCTTCCTGAAGGACAAGTAACGTAATGGTTTGGTTGAGGTATTTTTTCCTAAGCGTCCAGAAGTAAACACTCCTAATTAATACAATAAAACCAAAATCATCATCACTACAAGTTTTATCCTAAGATTGTGCGCTGCACAGTCTACTTTTAGAAGTAGGCTACCTCAGAATGCCAGATGCAAGGGAGTGGCAACAGGGTGCAGGTCTCTTGTTGTCTTGTGTGTTCCCTGAGGCTTCTGGTGGGCCACTGTGAGATACAGGACTAAATGGCCCTATGGCCTGTGGAGTTATTCTTATGTACAGCTCTGTCACTGAAAGCTTCTTCCACAAACAGGCACGAGAAGGGAGCATGGACAGTGGCAGAGGCTGCTGCCGCAATCTATCCCCCTACTGCACCTGAAAGCCCTACACGGAACTACCTGGTTCTGCACCAGCAATTGAGCTGGTCCAGATCCAAGTAGACCCATATAGGCTGCCGAGGCTTGACAAAATGTTCGCTTACCTCAGGGAGAACTCAGCTTCCCCTCTCAACAACAACAACAACAGTATTTATATACCGCTTTTCAACAAAAAGTTCACAAAGCGGTTTACAGAGAAAATCAAATATCTAATGGCTCCCTGTCCCAAAAGGGCTCACAATCTAAAAAGATGCAAAGGAATACCACCAGACAGCCACTAGAACAGACAGTGCTGGGGCCAATTACTCTCCCCCTGCTAAAAAAAGGAGCACCCACTTGAAAAAGTGCCTCTTACCCAGTTAGCAGGGGTATCTTCCTGCAGGATACAATGGCAGGCGTTTCACCACTTCGTACTGCACAGCAGGCAGACTGGTTGGAATTGGGCTGTTTCATCTTCTATACCAGGGGTGTCCAAACATTTTGGCAGGAGAGCCACATCATCTCTCTGACACTGAGTCGGGGGGGCCAGGAAAAAAAAGAATTAATTTACATTTAAAATTTGACATAGTTAACACAAAAGTTAACATAAATGAATTTATTAGCGATGAAACTTATATGAATGAATGAAGGTCTTGCAGTAGCTCAAGGCCTATAAAAGGCCTTGCACAAAGCAAGGCTGGCCTTTGCTTCACTGCCGCTGCTGCATCATGCTGCATCACAGATGTGAAACAGCAAGCAGTGGAGGGAGTCCTTGCCCCACAGCTCAGGTGAGAGGTTGAACAGTCGTCATCATGCTGAGAAAAGTTGCGTCAGGCCAGCATGGGCTCCAGCAAGTCTCCAGAGGGCCAGAGGCTCATTGGAAACTGGGAGCTCTCCGAGGGCCACAAGTGGCCCCTGGGCTGGGGTTTGGGCACCCCTGTTCTATACTATGGTATGGCTGCATTTGGAATACTGGGTACAGCTCAGCTCCCAGCTCCCATAGAATTAGAAAAGATATGGAAAAGTACAACCTCTTTCTTAGGAGAAAAGTACAAAAGTGTGCTGGACTTTTTTAGTTTAGTAAAACAATCTGATTAGATTTTGAGCAGACAGAGGAACTAGTTGTCCACACAAGGTATAATTAACTTAAGGCTCAATCCTATCCAACTTTCCAGTGCCAATGCAAGCATGCCAATGGGGCCTATGCTGCATCCTGCAGTAGAGGAGCAGTCATGAAAGCCTCCTCAAGGTTCTCTTACTTTGGGATTGCATTGCAGCTGCATCAGTGCTGGAATCTTGGATAGAATTGAGCCCTTAAAGAATTAACTGGCACAAGATATGACTAGACCATTGACTTCGTTTTTAAAAGGGGTTAGACAAATTTATGGAGGTCTCTATATAAATTTATGGAGGTCTGTATATAAAAGCCATTATATATCAGTGGAACCAGAAGTTAAATGGTCATATAAGTACACATAACCCTGCTTGTGGGTTTCCTGAAGATATCAGATTAGTCACCACTGTCAGCAAGATGCAGGAATAAGCAGGTCCTTTATCTCATCCAGTAAGGTTCATCTTAAGGTACCCTCATTTCCTCTAATACTGTAGTACAAAAAATTAGTTTTCCTATGGAGGAATTGGGAACCATTTAAGTGTTTTTGAGGGCAGGGTAACGGCAGCAAAGCAATCCCCAGAATTGCACCACTGTCGGGGTCAGAAGGGGGGGAGGTTTACTTACAAAAGTCATCACCAGGCTCTTGGGGATGTGGGGAGCCCTGGCAACTCCCCTGCAGGGCTCCCCAAACCTCCCCAAACCCCAAATTAAAAATAATAATCGGAAACAACTTCCAGTTTCACAAACTGAAAGTTGTCAAACTCAATCAGAGGCTTGGGGAGCCCTGAAGAGGCAACTGCATGGCTCTCTGTACCCCAGGAGCCCTGCGATGATTTCTGTAAGTGAACGCCCCTTTGGATCCCAGCAGCGGTGCAATCCTGGGGATTGCATCACTGCCATTGCTCTGTTCCATCCCTTAAGGGGCCAGAGAGAAGTGTTCCCTGTCTGGTGGATCGCAGCCCACCAGTTTGGGAACCACTGGTGTATAGGACTGTTGCCTGAACTGACTGACATTTTCCCAAGTGAATCTTTCTGCAGGTTGCTTTTAAATACTTCCAAAAGCAACTGTAAACTGCAAGTACAGACCTGCATCACGAACACATATCTGGGAGTTTCAGATCCCAGTGTTCAGGGCAAATGGAGTTGTTGAAGAGAGTCTAAAGCTTTATCACTGAAACTGGCTTACTTTCAGTGAGTCAAGTTCCAAATGGTGAGGATTTACTTCATGCTTGATTTTCTGGATTCAGAGCAAATTATTGACAATTATCGAGTGACTCTCTTAGAATTTTCTGATGAATTATTCTTCTCTCAGAGGTCTATAGACATTGTTCTGTATTGATTCATTTAATGACAAACTCTGTGGATGAGCCAACATAAATTCTAATAGCTATCATCTATTGGGGAATACAACACTCACATTCAAACTAAAAATGCCATCTGAATGAAGTTGCTGCTGGGCAAGAAAAATAAAACTACTTTATAATTATATATTATATTAGAAGAGTTGGGCAAATTAAGCCGTGCAAACCACCATCTGTTAGATGTTTATCTTGAACTGTAAGTAACAGATTACTTAGATGGAGACTTCCAAATGCTGAATGGGTCTGTAAATTTAAGATACACTGCTTCTATCTTTTTCAAAGATCTAATAGGAGTCCAAGCTCCTTTTAAAAATGGGGAAAAAAATCTTATATTGAAAGTATTGATCAGCCAAATTCCATATAATCTCTGCCATCCTCCACAAAGTTTGTTCTTGCAGAGGAGTGCCAATGCATGGCTACTTAATATATGTCATTACACTCAATGGTAAAGGGCAAAGAGGTTATACAGATAAAGTAGAGGGTTCATTATTATAGTGAAAAAAATTACCAGTGTTTTGCAGGCTGCCCAAAAGTATATCATTAGTGCGGGAAATGAGTTCCAGAAGTATCCAGGGTTACTGTATTATGGATCAATGGCTTATACTTAATTCCAGACAGGTAGCCATGGCAATCGGTCGCAGTAAACACAACAAAGATCCCATGTTACCTTAAAGACAAAGACATTTATGGTGGCACAAGCTTTTATAGACTAGGTACATCTACTTCATAAGATGCACAGAGTGCTGTACTCAGCTGGCGACAGGGCTTGCCCAAGAAATCCTGATGCGGTGACATGCAAATGCTACCCCCACTTACCCAATGATGTACCAGTCTCTGCTCCTCACACCGTGCAATGTTCTAGATCACGGGTGTCCAAACTTTTTAACAGGAGGGCCACATTATCTCTCTGACATTGTGTCAGGGGCCTGGGAAAAAAAGAATTAATTTACATTTAAAAATTTGAATACATTTTCATAAATGAATATACAGTGGTGCCTAGCATAACGGAATTAATTCGTTCCGCGAGTCCTTTCGTTATGCGAGTTTTTGTTTTGCGAAGCGCGTTTTCCCATAGGAAAGCATTGAAATTTAATTAATGCGTTCCTATGGGCAAGAAAAGTCAGAACAAAGTCAAATTTGGTTTACAAAGTGTTTATTAAGTGCTCTTTAAAGGCATACATACTGTACTGAGGATTTCAAAAACGGGGGGGGATGCTGAGTGGGGAGCTTGAAGGCTGTAATCCTGTGCACACTTTCCTGGGAGCAAGCACAATGGGACTGACTTCTGAGGAGACACGCACAGGATTGTGCTCTAAGCTGGGGAGGAGGACAGAGCAGCTGCACTCAATTGCTTGCTTTTGCCGTGATCATGGGGGGAAAGGTGAAGGAAATGGGGCAGTGAGAGGGTGAATGAGCGATGGGGGGGATGCTGAGTGGGGAGTTTGAAGGCTGTAATCCTGTGCACACTTTCCTGGGAGCAAGCACAATGGGACTTACTTACATAAACCGACATGAAGATCCTCCCCTTACTAGGGTGGACGGGATCATAAACTGACATGAAGATCCCCCCTTATTAGGGTGAATGGGATCAGGCTTGCGGGGGGGAGGCTGCGATGGCAGGTTGCTGGGGGGGCTTACATTCAGATGCTGGATGAGGTGAGTGAAGGCACCCCTCCCCTGCTGTGTGAGTGTGGGGGGGGGCAGAGCATCTGTGTGTGTAAGAGAAGGGGGCAGCCTGTGTGTGTGAGAGAGGGGGGAAAGTGTTTGTGTTGCAGAGAAGTTGTGATGCTCCAGGCTTGGGGTGGGGGGAGACAGAGGCTGCAATGCTCCAGGCTTGGGGGGAGAGAGGCTGGGATGCTCCAGGCTTGGGGAGAGAGAGGGCTGTGATGTTCCAGGCTTGCGGGGGGCACAAAAACGGGCGGGAGCAAGAACGTGCAACCCCTGACAGGCACACAGGAGCCTGGCCCTGTGAGTGAGTGAGTGAGTGAGTGAAGGGTGGTGAAGAGAGTGTAAGTGTGTGTGAGAGAGGGAGGGAGGGATGCTGACTGACCCGCTGCTGCGTGAGGAAACCCCAAGAACTCATCATCCTTCCTTAGGGTGAACTGCATAAACTGGCATGACGATCCTCCCCCTTCCTTAGGGTGAATGTGAGCATAAACTGGCATGAAGATCCCCCCTTAAAACAAACCAAAACAAACAAACAAAAAAAATTCGTCTTGCGAAGCACGGGTCATAAAAATTCGTTGTGCGAGTCACCAAAAATCGCAAAACGCTTTCATTCTGTGAGTTTTTCAGTGCGCGAGGCATTCGTTATGCGAGGTACCACTGTATTGGAAATGAAACTTATATGAATGAATTAATGAAGGCCTTGCAATAGCTCAATGCCTATAAACGGCCCTGCACAAAGCAAAGTTGGCCTTTCCTTCGCTGCTGCTGTTGCAGCATCACAAATGTGAAACAGTAAGCAATGGAGGGAGCCCTCATTCCACAGCTCACATGGGAGGTCAGATACTTGCCCTCACACTGAGAGAAGTTGCATCGAGCCAACACAGGCTCCAGCAAGTCTCTGAAGGGCCAGAGGCTCATTGGAGGCAGGGAGTCCTATTGGAGGTAGGGAGTCCCACCAAGGTGACAGCCTCAACAGGGCTGGCCCTGGTTGGCAGCCATATATAGCATCAGGAATGTTATTTACTTATTACAGTATTTATATATAGGATTTCCGCTAGACTTGAAGACTCAAGGTGGTTTACATAGGCAAGCTGACCACTTTTGCCAACACTGCTTATTCACATGTACATATGTGTCCTACATATGTCATGCACACATAAAATAACTGAAATTGGGGGAAAATTATCAGAGCAAGAGGTCAAATTGAGCAGTGTGACAGTTTTGGGACTGTTGACTTGGATAAGTGAAGCAAACAACCTCAAGGAGCTAGCCAGGTTGAGTATGAGAGGTTTGCCTCTTCCAATAAAGCTTTCTTTTGCATGAAGGTTGGTAGTCTCAAGTTATCCTTCCTTCCTCCTTCTTCTTCCCAGAATCCCCTTTCTACCTAGATAGCAAGCATATCTCTCTCTCTCTCTCTCTCTCTCTCTCTCTCTCTCTCTCTCTCTGTATGGAGGTCTCATAAATCATTTCATTGCTTTAATACCACATGCCTTGAAATGATCCTCTTCCCAAACTCCAGCAATGCAGAACCTTCATTGTAACATCCATTATATAGCCAATTCAACAAATAGGTTATGAAAGCACTAAGACAAAGACATTATAGCAGTCCTGTGCTTTGAGAAAACATGACTGGAAAACCAAAACCCAATGGACACGGATGGAATGGGAAAATTATATTTTGCAAGTAAGCAGCTCATTCATTAAATGAATGAATAGTTCAATAAACAAAATGATGCTCCACTGTAGAAAATAGTGGACTTGCATACAATTAAAAATATGATCACCAAGCATAACAGTGCCAACAACTAAACCAGGGAAGCATCAATGGACTCAGAATGATTGAATTTGCTCTTTTATAATGTTTGCTTGTGTCCTGAGAGCTATTAACAAAAGTTTAGGTGTAATCTCCATTTGCTAGTTTCCCCACATATCACAATCATGACATGACAGACGGTGTTTGAATTAGAATTGTGTCATAACTCCAGTATCGACTCCTAAATTTCCTAAAACTCCACCCCAGTCTTTAGTGCAAATTTCTGCCTTGGAGGAGTTTGCACTGTTGATTCCCATTTTGGGGCATTTTCACATGGAGCCATAGATCTACTAGTAATTCATTATAAGGATTGGTCTTTGAGGTTGACCTTGCAACCATTGTCCAAGGGATCTCAGCCAGCATCCCTGAGCCAATAAAGCTTCTGGAGATTCAATCTGGAGAGCCAATAAAACTTCTTGGGTCCCCACTGACCAATCTGCACACCTTAGGATGCACACCAATCTCTCTTCTTTATCCCTCCCTGTGCTATACCTGCTAGTTATGACTAACTACCTTAATATCATGCGTGAACATCCTGGAGTGGGTAAAAAAAAAAAAAACTTTACCCAGAGACAATCAGGTAAAGATTAAAAAAATATTTGTATTCAGTCCCTGAAAATTCAGCCATCTAATCTCAGCATGTTCTCCTGGATGGGGGACAGGGAACTTGCAAGTTAGTACACATTGAGGCTAACTACTGAAGGAATCATCCTAAGTGATCCTGAATACTTCCCCCATTTGCTTTTTAGCCAATTGTCTGTTCCTTTTGTCATTCCTGCCTTGCATAAGGGGGATGGAGCAAAGATGCCTCTGGATTGATTCCCTTGGGAGATGGATAATTATCTCAAAGGAGATAATAACTGGGTGATCTATCTGGGCATATAGCAATGATTAAACTTTTCTGTTGATCAATACAAAAATTACAGAACACCAATGCATGACTTGGAGTTTCTATTTCTTTTGAACCACAGGGGCATAACTCATCAGAATATGCTAGCCCTCCATGATATAAATAGCCCTAGGTTGATACTGGCACAGTCATTGTCACTAGGAACCTTTTCGCAAGTCTCTTACCATTTTCTCAGCAGCAACTTCCAGTGCCAAGAAATCCAGACAGTGAAATCTGCCTAATTTCCAGACATCCACCAACCTCTACATTCAAAATGGCTGCAAGTTTCATTACTTTTAAAAAAAGAAAACATATTTGCTCTCTCCTTGTGTTCCAGGAGGTAATGTATTGTTCCATTATTGTTACTCTCATGCCTTCAATAATACATTGCTGCTTCCATTAAAAACATCTCAGAGTGTCTTGCTCCATAAATAAAGAAACCTTTTTAGAAATCTGTTCCCATAGTCAATGCTTAAAAGGTTCATTTCAGACACTTTTTTTTCCTTGTGGCAATAAACAGGCATATCTCTTGCTTATCAGAAACTGGTTTACAAAAACTGAGTTTTTCCATAGGTATTCATTTTAAATTGTTTTCAATTTATTTCTTGGTATGAGGAGGAAATAAACCTTAACCAGTCTTTTGAACTATACTTTAGCATATTTCAAATCTTGTGTATCTTTGCCCTAAACTTTGGAAGTATTTATGGAAATGTTGCACAGGTGAATTCACAGAATCATAGATTTGTAAGGGACCTACAAGATTATTGAATTATACCCTTGGCAATGCAGGCAGTCCACAGTGACAGCATCCCCAGTCGATGGAAATCTGGCTATCTAGCTATAAATTTGGCTATATATCTGGCTATCTAGCCTCTGCTTTAATACTCCGTGGAGAATCTACTGCCTTCTGAAGCACACTGTTTCACTGCCAAATACATCCGATCAGGAAGTTCGTCCTACTGTTCAATCAAAATCTCCCTTGTTTATAATTATACAAATTATAATTTATGAATATAGTAACTTTAGTAGTTAGTACTACTAAATACTGTAGTACTGGATTTAGTGCTACAGTATTTAGTAGTACTGTAGTGCTGGAATTGCAAGTGCATGATTATTTCACCCCACTAAAAATAATATGGTGATAGTCATTCAAAGCTGTGCAATGCCATAAAGCAGGGGTGCTCAATAGGTGGATCACGATCTACCGGTAGATCGCGAGGCAAAATGAGTAGATCGCGGAGTGCCGACCCCCCCTTCAGGTGCCTCTGGGAGGAAACGCCGGGAGTAAGGCCCATTGTACTCAATGGGGCTTACTCCCAGGTAAGTGTGGCTAGGATTGCAGCCTCACAGCCTAATCCTAGGCATGTCTACTCAGGAGTAAGTCCTGTTATACTCAGTGGGGCTCAAGGTACGCCAACATACATTGTACACATAAATGTTATATGTTATGATGGCGCGAACATTGTAAAAAAAACTCTGGTAGATCTCCGGGCCTTGCTGGGTTTCAAAGTAGCTCTCGAGCCAAAAAAGTGTGAGCACCCCTGCCATAAAAGTATTGTAGGGGCTTGCCCTTTGCTTCACTGGACCTGCATGAGGTTAGCAGGCTATGGGGGCAGCTAACCTATGTGCAATCCGGATCTTCCCTGTTCCCCTTGTGGGTGTTGGCACTGATAAGTTGACATCATCACTGGCACCTGTACATTTAGAGCAAGGATAGAAATGCTCGTGGGGAAATTCTCTACTGTTGTCTCCTCCAAGGAGGGAGCTCTCACCAAAAGGGGGTACAATGGCAGTGGAGGTTGGTATGCTGCATGTCTTTGTATGTATGTTACAATGAATCTGTGGCCCATATAAACCCATTAAAGCGTGGCTGACTTGTGCTTTATTGGTGGTTTGCAAAGGCAAACTAACTTACCCGTTATTGCTGATTACCACTATAATTTGCTTTACAAGAATGTGCAGTTTATGGTATACAACAAGCAGGCATATTCTTAAAACGCCCACTAAGTTGCGAAAAGACCTTAATCTTCTTTCCTTCTTCTCATTTCTTCCATTAATGAAAAAATATATTATATATACTGTGAAGCAAATTATTAAACATTGAAATCAGAAACCTTGCCCTCCTACTAATCAAAACTGACTCATATTCTACATGCTGCATGGTTTATCACATACCAATTTGCAGTTTGATAAAGAAATTACTTTTGAAACTGCTCCACAGGACATATTTCTGCTTAGCTATTAGTTTCCAGATTTACTGCTTTGTAAAACCCTTTGTTGGAAGAGTTTCATGGAAATTCAACTGAGTACTCAGAATTCTTGGTACTATGGGAGTTACCAGTAGTGTCATGAGGGGGTGTGACTGGTGCTAGCCACCCAGGGTGCAGTCTGGGGGTGACACCTATGCCACCCAAGTCTCTGGCCCTTACTGTACTGTCACTGAGTGGTGCTCCATGTTGATTTTTGTGCAATCTGAGAACCACTCTGCCAAGCCAAGATCCAGGGCTGATGGCCGACCATCTAATAGCCATCTTTTTGTGGGCCATCTCATGAATAAGCTACCTTTTTCCAGGAAAGCAGCTTAGCTATCTTGCCCAGCTTCCCTCCTTAGAACTAGCTATGCCTAGTTGCACCATTGGCCACTACAGTGTCCCAGCTCATGCAATAAATTTTCCCCATGTTACATGTTATACAAGGTCTGAAAAAGCACACCAGTAACATCATGCAACCTATACAGGGAATGCGGGGGGAGGGGGCGAAGTCATGCCTACTGGCCCCATTCTTAAAATACAGCTATTAATAGAGCTTGTGAATAGAGCCAATGAATGTATGGGTGCAATCCTAACCAACTTTCCAGCACTGACTTATTATTATTATTATTATTATTATTATTATTATTATTATTATTATTATTATTATTATTATTATTATTAACAACAACAAGAACTAGGTATTTATATACCGCCTTTCTAGTCATCGGATTACTCCTCTGACTTTATTGAAGGCAGTTTACATAGGCAGGCATTTCTAAATCCCTCAAGGGGATTTTTACAATCATAGAGGTTCTCTCTTTCAAGAAACAACAACATTTCAGGATGGATCTTCCTGGTTTGGTCTCACTTCTGGCCTCCAGTTCTCCCAGGCAGGCTGACAAGCAGCTCCATCTCTCACGTGGAGGGCAGCCAAGACGCTTCTTGCTCACACCAAGAGAAGGTGGAATCACTCAGCTGGTCTTGTCAGCTGCTTCAAGGTCTCGCCATTCTCAGCCATTCAGGGAGCTGCCGGTGTCCTCAAACTGGCGACCTTCTGATGTTATCTTCAGGCTAACAGAGGCTTTACCCTCTAGACCAGAACTCCTGCCCACCTCCTGCCCTAGATCATACTTAGCTGCAATGTAGCGCCCAAGGTAAGGTAACAAGCATGCCCTTACCTTGAGGAGGCCCCCTTGACTGCCTCCCCACTGCAGGATGCAGTGCACACCACATTGGCACAGCTATGTCAGTGCTGGAAAGTTGGTTAGGATTGCGCCTTATGTGATTTATATGTATGTGGGATCTATGTGCATACTCTATTGAACACATATGAAGCAGTGCCAGTTAGCACCATTGTCATTACTTTTTCTCCAAGCATTCCTGCACATGCCATGTCATGGGACCAAGCAGCCAAGAAGATTAAGCTCCACTCAGCAATTTAGAACTCTCATGGTAGAGCAGATCTGCCTTGTGTTTCAGTGAATGAATAGCTTCCATTAAATTGTACATCTGTATAGGAAAAATGGTCAATACAAAGGATTCGCAGAATAGAAGGGTATTTTAAAAAACCTGCTAATTGTCTAATGGCTGAGAGAGATAATGCACATTCCAGGCATAATAGGTTTCATTGGAAGTCTATTTCATACATTAGCAACCTGCAAAAGACAAAGTACTTGTACTTCCTTGTATCAAAGTTATGCTGTAATATGTGAAGGGAGAATATATGCAGGTTTCCTGTGTGGATACTAGTGAACCATCTCTCCAGAGGTGATGAGCAGCCTCAGCCATCTGACAGCAGACACACAAAAAAGCAAGTATGACTCTTGACTTCCTGGTTGCTGCTCCCTGAAATTCCTGATAGAGTTCTCAGTGGTATAACAATTGCAAGGTAAAAGGTTGCAGAATGGTCCAGAGACACACCTTTAAAGACAATTTTCACTAAGCAATTATTCATGCCAACAGGGTTGTTTTTTTTAAGCAGTTCTCAGCTTGTCCTAAATTAAATCTCTTGTGAGGGACAGAGGCCTAATTGCTCATTAAAACTTAATGTCAAAAAGAAAATGAACAAAAGGGACATTTGTTTGGTGATGTTTCTGGATCCCATTTTTTTCTCCCCGTTGCATTGCTTAAGCTGCATTACTTTATAAATTCCACCATTATGTCAGAGAATGTAGAATAATATTCTGGATCAAGGAAGTTTTCCAAAGCTTATTTCTAAATTAGAAAAAGACATTTGAAAACCAGACATCAGTAAGATTTTATTTTCCATCAGTTAAGTTATTGCTCATTAATGCCACTACCTAGGCTACCACAAATTTAGATATATTTGATTATTGGGAGACTTATCAGACATTAAAAGATGCTAATTCAGAGCATGAAAATTAAAGACATTGGATTTAAAAGCAAATGTCAAATGACTACCACAGGATTTTTAAACACACTTTTCAATTATATTAGGAAAGGTATTAAATTCCTACAGGACCAAAAGGATGGCTCACAAAATACAGAAATATGTAAATACCCGATCATCAATAATAGGCAGTATTTCATAGAGATGCCTGTTCGCTTGGTTCTGCTCTTATTATACTTTCCACAAAGACATTTTAGTACATGTTTTAACTGTTTCATTCCACACCCAGTGAGAGCTGCAAACATACCAGGAAAAAACATCTTATCCACACTTACTTGGTTGTGAGTAAGTGTCATTGACTATTGTTGTTAAAAGCATAGACATAGTAGCCTGTTAAAAGAACAGATCTGTAACATTTCCCCAAATGCAATCACATACTATGATAGCATCAATATATTAAAAATAAAATATACATTGACATGAATAGGAACCCACCTGAAATTGGCTTATGACCTAACTGTGGTTCCTGACCACAATTTGAGAAAAATTGCATAGATAATTTAATAGAAAACTTAAATGAATTAGAGCCCAATCCTGAGCTCAGCGCTTTGGCTTTCCGCTGGATAGCACTGTTGCAAACATGCCATAAGGCACATCTGCGAGGCTTATCGCTGGGCCAGCACCCATGCTAGCCCAGTGCTGGCCAGCACTGAGCTAGCACCAGGTGGGCGCCCATTCTCCACTGCTCGGTGGTCTCATGAACCACCAAGTTGCTGCACAGTAAGTGGGGGCGGGGTGGGGGTGGGGAGGAGGCATTCCAGGGAGGGGGGAGGCAGGTGGAGGGCAGAGAGAGGGCAGGGAGGAGGCAGGAGGAGAAGAAAGGGCAGGTAGGAGGCATGCCGTGGGAAGGGAGGGAGGTGGGTCCCGTGGAGCTCTGCTCCACCGGATCCAAGACATTCGTGTGGTGCTCGGCACCCTACACGAATGCCTTTACCTTACCGCCGAACTTCTGGTCGGTGGTAAAGTGAGTAGCCCCATTGCGGGGCTGTTTCCCTTACCTGGGAGAAGGAGACAAAAGTCCCCTTCTCCTGAGGCGCTGCCCGCAGCAGGCCGAGGTACGCAAGATGTGGCGGGAGCCGTTCTCAGCACCGCTGCAGCCGCGCACTCCGTGCAGCTCAGGATTGGGCTGCCCATAATTAAAATGAACAAAAAGATATTGGGGAATGGATATTTTGATGAATATAATGGGATAGATGCATCACTAATACAGTGATATATTACTTTATATTTTTCTTATGAATACTTATATAATACTTTATAAGTATTTATATTACTTTATATTTTTCTCACACTCCTTTACCGTAATATCTACATAGTAGGGTGGAGGACAGAGTAGTTCTCCACCTCACCCCATTGTTTCAGTTCAGACTACATATGGTATCTCAGGAGCATTATATCTCCAGCTGACTCACTGTTTCTACTCAATGCATAACTGTTTTTATAAAGTTTAATGGTTCCATCTACTGGAATGCATACCAGTAGCACAAACCCCTTTCCTTAAAAGGTAGGGCAGTGAGGATGTTATTGTTATTGTTGTTGTTATTATTATTATCAACAATAACATTATTATTTTATATTTTATAATAATTATGATGATGATGATGATGATGATGATGCTGTGGCGGTAACATTGTACTATAAAGAAAGAAAATGATCATGAAACTGTTCTTAAGATACAATGGACCAATTCAAGCAAATCATGACTAATTTGTTCTACAGATTTCACTTGGACTTAGTTGCAATTAACTGGGTTGAAACCCATACTTTTTGCTATTTAATACTGAATATCATCCTTGGGACTTTACTGAATCTCCTCACAAAAATCTGCAGTGGTGCTTCTTGCAGCTATCTGCAGTAAACTAATAGAAGCCAAAATATGAAGCCTTAAATAATTCAGATATGCACAACCAAGTCATTATAAATACTAGAGAAGTGCAGCCTTTATCTATTCTTGGTCTTTCTGTAAATGGTTGTCCTCCCATACTTTTAGCAGCAAGACCGATATGCAGAAACTAAGCAGGTATAGATTTTTCCAGCTCAACAGGACAAAAATGCACTCTCAATCTCTTTCTCTAAAAAGGACACGAATAAACTGCTGCCTGTTGGGAGTGGTGCACTACTGCCCAGTCACTATTATAGTGACTATTATAGCCACACCCCTTGACTTTTGTAAATCAGGCAGCCGCCTCTAGGCCTCTGAAAAGTCTGAGAACCACTGTTCTAGAACTTTCCTTTTCCTCCTGATCAAGTCTAAGTCCTGGGATGGATTGTCTTGTGGTTAATCAGGACTTTCCAAGACACTGACCTGCATTGTACAATCTGTCTGTCACAAACACCAGGTAAAGAGCAACTCAACCAAGTGGGAGAATGCATTTATGACAAAAGAAGCCATTGGCATGTATCTGGTAACGGAATCAGAGCCCCACACATATTTAGGAGAAACAGTTTCCTATACAGCAAAGAGAATTTCCCCCTTCCATTTAAACACTTGATTTCCCTTTTTTCTTCTTCCTTTCCAAGAAAAAAAAGTGCTGCAACTTCACAAAAGGCAGTAAAAGGCATTTCACTCTTTTATTACTTGCAAACTGCCAGAACAGCTTCAGAGCAATAGCAATCATTGTTAAGGAGAATAGGACACATACACAGATAAGGCTTTAGAAACAACCCCATTACTCTTCCTCTGCCCATAGCACAGCTGAATACATATTTGAAAATGCAGGAGCCAAGGATGGGTAAACCACCAAGACTCTGGGCTGACTTCTTAAAAGTGATACTAGCAGAAACATATAGATTATGGAAACCAAGCAACAGCAACAGCAACAACAACAAATAGAGTGCAGCTTTCAAAATAGGCTGTTTTTATTGTGCACACACAGCAATTACTCCTGCTGTCCACTGGAATAAAATTTACTACCACATAAAAAAAAAAGTGAGGAATCAAGTATGTGTTTTGCAAAATGCTGCAATGCTTGCATGTTGATGAGTTTCCGGCTTCGTAAAAAGGAGTTTCTTGTCCCAAACAGAACCGAAGGTGCTTACAGCCCTAGAGTGCTGCTCTCAAGTCGTTAAAAAAAAAAACTATCATGGAAGACCACTGCCTTCATTTTGCATTTCAGGAAGAGAGAGCATTGCTTTGCCTTACAGGTGAACAAATATCACAGGAGGAGTTAACAGCTTACACCAAAACACACCATTGGACTCAATTACATGTGACTTTTCTATCCTATCTGGATATAAAGCTGTCCATCGTTTCTAACTAGGGTTTTCAGCTGATTAAACCGTTTTCAGTGGATTAACTATCTGCCTTTAAATGGACAGATTGATTAATTCCATTTGTATATTGGAAAAAAACTTTAATATAGGACCCTCATTTGAGATACTAATGGGAGTGCACCCCAAAATGCAGTCAATGAAAGCTGCCACCTACCACAGGAAGTTGCCTTCTATTGAGTGAAACCCAGGGCTGACCCAAGACCTCCTGACACCTGATGGGAATTGTCAAATGTGATTCCATTTTACCGAGTGATGTGCCAGCCTCTGCTCTTCCCACTTCCTGGGTTAGAAAAGGAAGAGGGGGAGTGGAATAGAAGACAAAAGTTTGGGGGGGAGAGTCGTGTTTCAGGCATACTTATCTAGCCCATCATTCTCATCCACACTTTTGCCAAATTCCCCTTCCAAGCTTGTTCGAGAGAACTTATGCCCACTCTAACCTAATTAGTTCTCCTGGCTCAAACACAGCTCTAGCAGCATATGAACTAACACTGTACCCCAGCACCAACAGGAAGATAACCAGTAGGTAGTTTGCCTGTGGGACTGCCGGATCCCCCCTTCCAGTCCTCAATGCAGCAGCACCCTCTCAGCTCTCCATCACTCAGCAGCCTCCATTCAGCTAGTTTGCCAGACAGTTAGTCTGTCCATTAGCCAGTCTGTTAGCCAGTCTGTGTGTCTATCTACCAGTCCATTGGTTCGTCAGCCAGACAATCAGTCAGTTTAGTTCTCTCCTTCTTTCCTCCTCCTACTACCTACAAAATCTCACTGCTCCAGGTGCTGCTTTTATCCTTGAAGATTTTGTTGCCTCTAGTGGCTGCAGCTGTGCAGCACACCCACTGCTAAAAGCCTAGATTTTAACACCATGATTCCCTGACCTTTTCAGAGCAAGGGGCCACTTTTGACATGACATTATGCCCTCTCACCTCAAGGGATCTTGCACATTTCCATTACACCCTCTTTTTCCAATCCAGTGAGTGGGAGGAGAAGAAACAGTGCAAAGGTAAGTAGGTGGCCATACCAGTCTGCTTCTTCAGGTAACCACCTCAGTAACCCTTGTCCATCTAGCTTGGTATCATCTATACCAGTGGTTCCCAAACTGGTGGGTTGTGACCCTTGCGACCCACCAGAGGAACTGGAAAAGAAATTGGCAGAAATTGGCAGCAACACGAAGTGTTCAAACTACGTGACTTCCGGTCTCACAGAGAAACTGGAAGTGATGTTTTTAATGCCTTATAAGGTATTAGATGACCCGGGGACACCCCAGAGGATGTCCTCGGATGTTCTCAGCCCTTGCTGAGCGCAGAAACCCCTCCATGGGGGTGGTGCCTGGACCCAATCCACAGATAACTGAATTCACTGATACGTGCTCAGTGGATATGGGGACCCCCCATATACCTTTAAATCCTTTAAAGTTAAAACTCTAAATTTTTTATGTCTTAAACCTTAGATGATTCATCTAGCAATTGAATCAAGTAAGTTGAAGTTTCCAGCACCAGTTTTAGCATCCAGTTGAAACAAGGGGCCATTTATAGTGCAATCATATATATTTCTACTCAGAAGTAAGCCCTATTATGTTCAATGGGGCTTCTACTCTCAGGAAAGTGTGCATGGGATTGCAGCCTTAGGGACCAATTCAGCCCCAAGCTAAGGGAACAAAGATTCATTTAACTTGAGGAGGTCTCCAAGATTGTGCCCCCACTGTAGAATGCACCCCATTGGCATGGCTGCATTAGCGCTGGAATGTTGGATAGGATTGGGCCTCTTATCTCATAGAAATAATGTATAGGGGAAATAGTCACGAGAAATGCTATGGTTTCCAGTTTTCAGAATTAAAGCAGATGTGCTACCTTGCATCTCTATCATGACAGATTTCATATGTTCAAGTCTTAGAAGCCAGGTTGGGCAGGCATCCAGACTTCCAAGGAGCACTTAATTGTCAAAGCAAGTTCTCTAGTGTGGGAGACTCTGTAAGAGACATTCTTTTCTAAGCCAGCCAGCACAGGCGGAGGCCGGCACAGGCGGAGGTAAGTTAACCCCCACCCTCATCCCTGGTAGCAGCACAATCCTGGGGATCAAGTCACCACCTTCTTTCCACCTCCACAAAGACTTAGTGTTTCCCAGATTTCCAAGAAGTTTTGGAACCACTGCTATACACACTTATCTGGGAGTAAGTCCCATTGAACTCAGTGGGGCTTACTTCTGAGTTGACATGTATAGGAGTATGCTCTTAGAAAAATTAAACCACTAATAGAGCTCATGGAATGCATGTACCAAATTGATGGACAGAACAAATACCAGCAAAATTAAAGGATCAGTAGAAATAATGAACATGTAGGGTTTAAAAAAATATTAACATCGTGTACTGGAAAAATACTGGCAAAAGGAAAGAGGACAGTGACAAAGTGGGAAACAGAAGGGCACTGAATGGTGACCCATATAATGCCTTAGTGTTCAGTGCATTTCATAAATATATCTCTATGTCATCTTACACATTTCCAACAGCCCTGGTCAGTGTTATTATTCCCGTATTGCAGATGGCAGGCTTGAGGCTGATAATGTAGCTTAATGGTGAAATACTTCCTTTGTCTGTAGAAGGTTCCAGCCTCAGTTCCTGATACAGTATTGGGACAGACTCCTGCCTGAAATACCACAGAATCTGTGTGGAGGTTTTCTTTCCCAGAATGCCCTGAGAATGATGCTACGTCATGACTGTGAATGGTGTGTCTCCTTTGGGCCACTACTAGTGAAAAGAGTGAACAAAGAATGGCAATTACACAGAAAAAGGGTAATGAGAAGCATCCTGGTCTATTCACTTGTGGAAAATGCAGACTATTCCTTCATAGAGTCAGACAATTTTGAAGTATTATTTTGGGTTTGAGCTCTGGCTGGTTTCCTAAAAGGGAAAATGACGATTTAATTGCTCCAACTGCTGTTTATTTGTGCTTGCCTATGTATCATTTTAATACAGTGTTGCTGACTTTACTGTCACATAATAATACAGACCCTAACCAAAAGTCCTGTAGGAATTTTGAGATGGATGAGTCATCTCTTCATATCCAATAGGAAGGCTAAAATGGCATTCTCCAAAACAAAATGGCATCTGAAAAAACTTACAGCCCAATCCTGTGCATGTTTACTCAGAAGTAAGTCCCATTGCCTCCAATGGGGCTTACTCCCAGGAAAGTGGGTATACAATTGTCACCTTATGCCCAAGTTACCAGAGGTCTACCCAAGATGTCTACCCTTCCTTCAGGCATGCCCTAACAGGATCTGAAGAGAAAACTCATCCACCTCAAAATTCCTACAGGACTTTTGGTCAGGGACACTAGACCAGGGTGTCAAACTTGTTTCATATAGATGGCCGAATAGTGATGTCATTAGGCAAGAAGTGATGCCATTAAACTGGTCATAACCAAAAAAATGCACCACTTTTTCTGACTTAGGAACTCATTAGTTGCAAATGACAGAAGAGAAAATACACAAATCTTGATAATCTTTCAAGATATGGGAGAGCCCAATTTTCATGTCGGCAGTGGCATAGCTAATGATCGTGTAGCCCGGTGCCAAGCTCAAAATGTTGCCCCAGAAGTGATGTCATAACCGGAAGTGACATCATACCCAGGCTTTTTAAAAAGTGAAAGTTGGGAGTAACACTGGGTAGTCCTTGCCCCCAAACTGTAACCCATATGTAAAGGCCACAGTAGTCACAAAAGCAAAGAATCATAGACTGCTCTAAAAGGAACCAAAAGCTGCTTTGCTGTGTTACAGAAAACCTTGACTTTGCAAACTCGGCCCCACAGTGTTTATGTTAAAGTAACAGGTGTGGAATGCAAAAGATAACAGGAGACTAGGCAATGGTCTCAGGCCGCACTAATGAGATGGGCCTGAAGTCCTGCCAAGAAATGTCTTATCACTCCTTATCACTTATGAAGTCATGTCGGTCTCCACATCTGTCTTTGAGTATTTCGTGCTATACTGCTCTCTGCTGACTTTTGGAAATTTTGTAATTTTTTTAAGCTTTTAAGGTGAAACCCCACCTCTTGCCCATCTCTGATGTAAATTGTAACCAATCAATAATTTACCCACCTCTTGCCCATCTCTGATGCAAATTTCAGCCAATGAAATGTCTAGATTTAGAGACAAAGGACCAGAAATTGTATAAAAGTTGAAATCACTATTGGTAAGTGTGCTCATTTGCTTTGGACAAGAGTCCCATGAGCACCCATTGCATGCAACTGAATAAAGAGTCTGCAAATTTTCACTCCTGGGTAGCGAGTCTTCTTGAGTTGCTTTCTTTCAACCTTGCAAAGGAGGATCCCACCTCCTCCCCCCAGCAGCTCACCACCCACTTGCTCTGCTGCCTCCCCCCAGTCCGTGGCATAGCTAAGGCATCTATCTACAACCTGGGGTCAAGGAACATTTTGTTGCCCCCCACATGACAAAATCAAATTTAATTAATAAAAAGTTATTGGTTCCATGCTGTATCATAACAACATCTCATTGGCACTCAGAACAAACAGTCTCATAGGTCAGTTTGGAGTTAAGCAAATCCACTTTTTGTTCCACAAGGCAGTTGTGTTTTCATTTTCTGGTTCTCTGGCCATAACTTTTGATAGAAAACAGATATTACAGTGCAGTATGCTTCATTGGATTCTGCATTAAATTACCTTTCCAATGATGTATAACATGATGGTATTATTCATACAAACCAAGATTTTCACAATTTTGGTCACTAGTGTCAAGCTCAGCTTGTTGTCCCCCTTGATGCCCAATGCTACTGCTACCCCCTGCACCCTCTTAGCTACACCACTGCATGTAGGCTGCCCTTTCAGCAGTAACACCTCAGCACTGCTCAGCAGCTGACAGCCTAAGGGCCAGATGAAAAGCTTCCGCGGGCCACATCCAGCCCCCCGGCCTAATGTTTGACACCCCTGCACTAGACTATAAGGGATAAGTAGTATTTTTTAATCCACAGCTTCTACCTCCTGAGGCTCCTTTTAAGCGGCTAACGCCATCCATTGGTTAGTATAAAAAAATCCTTAGGGACTGTGAAGCAGATTGAAGCTCCTAATGCTTTTGACTGTTTCTGTGTGACTTGCTTTGCTGTCCGTTTCTTTCTCTTAATTTGAAGGTATGCCATGGAACCCTGTGAGCACTAAATAAGATACATTTCAATGGACCCAACATGAATTTCAACTGTCTCTTCCAAATCCAGAAATGACCAAGTTCTCATTGATAGAAGTTCTGTTCACTTTCAATGATTTACCTTGTGGCTGAGGCTAATAAAAAATAAATAATTAGGTTGAAAGAAATCATCATTTCCTTCCTTCCCCACTGCTATCTCATTGTTCTTGACAGGTAGCCTGCAAACGAAAAGGTATTGCTTCTTTAGGCAGCTGCAGTGTTAAACACTGTCATTGTAATTGAGATGGCTGTTTGCCAGGAGATAAACTTCACAGCCTCATGGCCTGTTCAAAGGGATGGCTCTGCTGTAATGTTAAAAAAAAAAAAAAAAAAAAAAAAAAGAACAACCAGGATGTAATCCTCACAAATCTAAAGGCTTCTCCTGGCACTGCCTCCTGCTGCTTTTCATAACACAGCCCTAGGATCACACATAGCCAGTGTTGTCCGAAAAGCCTGGACTGATTAGAAAATACTGGGAGAGGATGCCAAGGTTGAGTGGGACTAGGCACATGCAGTGATCTCGAGGATTTCCAACCCATCCCATGCAAATCTTCTATTTATTAATTTGAATTAATATTAGTTAAATATTTAAACCACACGTAATAACTGGGTAGAAACAGACACAAAGGCGTTATTAGCATATGCTCAGCAATGTATGCAGAGAGGAGTCTGTGCTCCAAAACGTCAAAGAGCAGCCAAGGTTTTGAAAGGATCAGCACAAATTGGACCAAGCTAAGAAGATTCAGCTGCCAAGAGAAGTAAACAGGCTTGACATTTGCATACTATTGACCAAGGCTGAACAGCTCAGCCTGCAGCCATGAGCACTTCAGTCAAGTATTTAGGGGCCCTGCAGTGCGACTTTGAACTATGTGGTTGTGTGGTTGGCTGGATTATGCCTGAGCTGTAGGCCTGCCACCTAATGTCCATTTGTGCTACATGTTGACCTGGATTCCCACCTTGATTTTTTTTAAGCTTCCAGGCCTTGTGGCTCTAGCAACATGAAGGAAAATGTTTAGGCAGTATTCTGACCAATTTTGTGGAAAAGAAACCCATTCCCTGTATCCAGCCTGCCTTGTTTGTGTAGTAATCTGACCATTGTGTGGTTAAATTCAGAACCGACTCCAGCCCTAGACCTTTCTAAGACTATTCTTTCCAGTTTCTGCCCACTGTTACTTCAGCAACTGAGGCTGTGGTCCTACACACACTTCCCAGAATTAAGGGCCTGATCCTGAGCCCTGCGCACTAGCTTACCACCAGGTTGCACTGTCGTAAACGTGCCATAAGGCATGTTTGCAAGCCCTTGCTGCAGGCCCAGTGCTGGAGCTAGCTCTGGAACTGGGCCTGTGTTCCACCCCCCAGTAGTTGCCCAGACTGCCTGGTGGCAGAGAGGTGAATGGGGGAGGCATTCTGAGGTAGGGGAGGGTGGGGAGGAGGAGTGGCGGGGGGAGAGAGCAGGGCGAGAGAGGGGCAGGACTGGCGGAGCTCAGCTCTGTGGGATCCTGAGCCCCATGCCAGGCTGCGTGGCCCACCATGGAACTTTTCAATTCTGTACTGGCTCAAGAGCCACAGAATTGAGTAGCCCCATTGCAAGGCTACTTCCCTTACTTGTGGTAAGGGAACAAAAGATGAGGAGACTGCAGTGACTGCCCAGAGTGCACAGGATACCACGGCAGCTGTTTTTGGCACAACAGCAGCCCTGCGCTCCAGGCACCTCAGGATTGGGCTGTCCGTTCCGATGAACACAATGGGACTTACTTTTGAATAGACATGCCTGGGACTAAGCTCACTTTGCTGGCATGCACACAACTTCAAGAGGAAGTTTTTAAGAAGATGTATTTCAGTCTTGTATCCTGGCATTCCTAAACTATAATTAGAGCAAGATCTGACAGATTTGGACATAACATCAAATCACAGTTGGTTGTAAACTACAAGATGGATCCCAGAGTACCATTAAGCTGCACCTGCAGAAGCTCATTCTCTGAACAAAAGAGCTGTACTCATGGAACAAGTTCTCCTGTGGGTGGAAGTAGTCCTTGAGTGAATGCAACTCTGTTCATGAAAGAAGCTTCTGGGTGCAGTGGTGCACTGGGATTCAATCCAAAGATTGGAAAAAGAAACCTTTCTCCCTCATGTACAAAGGGAAGGGGGAACTCCTCTGAGGCCTGGAAACATCACACAGAACCAGTAGGAAACTATGGTTTAACTTAATATCTGAATTGGGCCATAGTCAAGATCTCATAACTGTAGGTTGAGTTCCTGTTGTGTCTGGGCTTCTTTTCAGGATTACTTCTCTGTGACAGAAAGTCATATTTTCTACACCTCTAGAATCTGGATCTTGTTTACAGGTCTGCAGAGGCTCCAACTGCCTACACAGACTAGTATTTTCCTGCAGACAGTTTGTAGATGTATACTTATCTCCTGTTCTGTTCAGGTACTCACCTGCGACAGGAGAAATATTAATCAGGAAAGTCTTGCCTGGGATCATTTCCAGAATACTGCAGAAAATAATACACAGCTAAAGCAAACTACCAGTATTTCAGGTAGCTAAGAACAAAAGCAACACAATCCTTCAAATGAGATTCAATAGCTAAAAAGCAAGTTCCAACTGGGATTGTGCAACTACGATCAGGTAGGGGAGAATCATTTCTTAATTAGGAAATTAGGGCTGTGACTACCTTCCATGAGCAGAAATAGCCTTTGAGTGACTGAAAACTGTGTCATGGAAGGAGATTCTGCATGTGTGACAGTGAATCTATGGGATCCATCCATGGATTGGAAGTATAAACCTTCCTCATTCATGCACATAGGGACAATAGGGATCTTCAAAGTATCTCTCTGCAATCCCAACAGCAGTCTCCCAACTTCCCATCTATATCCTGTAGCATGCCTAGGATGACATATAATGACAAACCACATTACTTTCATACACAGCCCATCTGAATCAAGAGCCTAAGTATGAGGCATTCTTATTTTGCATCAATGGTGTAGTGGAGGTTGTAGGTCGAGAAAGATGTAGAGAGAGAATTAGTCCAAATTTCCAAATATGGCCCTGCGAAGAGATTACCTTGGAGAACTGCTGGCAGCCAGATACTACTGGGCTAGATGGACCAATAGTCTGTTTATGAAAGGGAGATTCATCTATCTCTATGGATAGATAGGAAGCTGAGTCAGAGGAGGCATTAGTCTGACTCAGCATGAGAATTCTTTATGAATGAATGTAATTGACAACCAATTATGAATGAATGTAATTGACAACCAATTATACAGTTATGATATCATGCAGCTTAGAGTGACCTTGTGCTGTTTTATCTTGTCACTAAAGATAGCTTTACATTTACTATTGAAAGGATTTTTTTCTGCTCCATCTGTACATTAAATGCATGCTGAAGGAAGGTTTTGAGTACAGGGCAGACCTAAGTCCTCCTGATGAACCCACCAACTGCTGCCCCCTTTACATGTTTATGTACCAGCCTCTGCTTCTCCTATTCACCAGCGCTGTAGCTCAGCACTCCAATATTTCCTCTTCCTCTCTGCTCCCTTCTCAATCCTGGGAGCAGTGGAGGCAAGTAGGCAGACAGAGGTTGGTGTCTCTCAGCAATCTGTTACCTAACGTAACCACTTCAGTTGGCCTCAAGGATGGGCCTGCTTCAGTAGGTCTGCTGTACAACAACATTTGAACTGAAGAGATAACAAACTGGTCCCAACTATTTCTGAAAACTTCATTGATTCTTCAAAATCTTTTCAATCAAGTTTATTTTGATGGGTATCTTTTTGCATGAAGATAAGACTTATCAGGCAAACCTTAAAGACAAGGCATTTTTCTAGTAGCCTGTGCCTCACAAGACATTCACTAAGTGCCCAATCCTATCCAACTTTCCAGTGCTGATGCAACCATGCCAATGGGGCATGTGGTGGGGGCACAGACACAGAGGCCTTCTCCAGGTAAGGGAATGCTTGTTCCCTTATGTTGGGGCTGCACGTGGCTGCAACAGTGCTCGAAAGTTGGATAGGCTAAATCAAACATACAACCATGCTATTTCAACTTTCTTATCCTTCCCAATAATGAGGAATCTCCTCATTGCTGACCTCCAAGAAACTTGTTCTTTGAGGTCACCAATGACTCCAATTCACCATGTAAAGGTGAATTCACCATTCACTAAACTCCAGTTCACCATGTAAAGGCTTTGGAAATGCTGGCCCCTCCAAAGGAAAAGTCATCAAAGTATTTTGGGAGTAATAAAGTGGCATTATGTTGTTTATGGAAAAGTACATAACAGTATTCCAAAGTCAACATTTTAAGTGTTTCACCCATTTCTTTACCTAGAGTCTGTGCTATTTGGTATTAATTCATGCTTTGATGAGTCCCATCGCAATGCGAGTTTATTAAAATTGCAGGTGAGTGAAACCATAAATTCCCACATGCTTCTGTTCTGAACAATCTATGGAGCAGGAGATTGGAAGCATAAAATCAAGTATGGAGAATCATGCTGCATTCCACTGGGAGATGTATTTTATCTTTCAGAGGCATATTAGAAACACATGCTTTAGAAATGGAGGTGAGGCACATCGGACGATCCTCCCAAGAGGGATATTTCTCAGCCGGGAGCCAAGTTTTCTTCCAACAGCTGTGTCTCAGGATCACAAGTTCAATGCTTTTAATGTTTGGCATTTGCATTGCATTTTCCTTAATTCCAAGACATTTCCCGCTGAACGGTTTTCAAACATCAACAAGATTTGTGACTCTATTTCTCAAAGGGTTACTTGAGCCATCAAGGTAACTTTCCTCCAGCATCTGTTCACAGACACATTCTCTCCTAGCTGTAACTTATGTCCAAGATGATCATTTCATTTGACTGTGCATTCAATTTTGACCAAGTCGTGTACAAAACCAGGTGAACACCTGTCACCGAGGTAAATGACTCACGGTCCAGTCCTAAGCCTCCCTACATTAGTATATTAGAGTTTAGCATGAAGCCTATGAACTTCTGAGCCAGCTGAGTGTCACAGGCACTGACAGCATCTGCCACGAAAAGAGCTCACCTATATTAAAGATTTCTCCCCCCCAAAATAGTTCAGCAAGTGGTGAAATAGAGAGAGAGAGAGAGATGTCACAGCAAATCTCTTTAGGCTGTTCTCATTTTTATGTCGTATTACTAAACCAATTTTTTTTAAATATAAGATGAATGTGTGCTTTAATTATGCAGGATTCGAAAACATCAAGCCGGTAACAATTTAAGCCATTAATGCACCGTGTTTCTTTGTTCCATAACATAAGATGTAGAACAATGGCAGATTGCGTAATGGATCTTGGAGGCAGGTGATATAAATATTGAAAGAATTTTCAAAGTAAATTATTAACTTGAATTTGGGCATGTAAGGTTTCTGATATTGTCGTGTATGAAAGGTTATAAACAGACACACAGAAAAAGAGAAACACTTTTGCGAAGCTTATAGCAGCGTCGAAAAACATGTATGCCTGAGTCTTCAGGTTTAGGTAGGAAAGTGTTTACCCCTGAAAAGTATGAGGCAACTACAGGTGATCCACCTGGTCACGGTTACCCATTTAACTAGTGCAGGAAGCATGTCCGTCATTGTCAATGACAACATCACATGGCCAAACCTGCTTGGCTACCTAGCAGAGTGGTCACATCGTAGCATCTTGGATACGCTGGAATCACTTAAGAAAGCGAACTAGGAAAGCAACCTAAAGCAGCAGCAGAAACCAGGGAAACAACGGGACAGGTTTTTACAAAGTGTTCATAGATATCAGACAGTGGCTTGAGAGCCCATGCTCAGTTGGCCAAGCTGCATAGCTGCCCAGCTCCTAACTGACCTCCATATGGCACAGAGTTTGACAACTTGGAAGTTCAGTGATGACATGTGAGCATCTGTGGATAGTGTTCTGACACCTTTGCAACACCACACACAAGAAGAAGGGATCCATGCACCAGCATGGGCCTTTTAGAGAGAAAGATGCAAAACCTCAGGACTGGTAGCAGTAGTGGAGCCAAATGAGCCATGAGAGAGTGGGTAGTGGTACTCTTGGGGTCCAGTACAGAGTTTAGCTGCAGGGCTTCCAGCAAGCTGGTGCCAGCACTGTTAGCCACCAAGCTTATAATGTCTGAGGCATTATAATACACTGTGTTAGGGAATAGACACTTCCTGTGACTGGGAACTTTGGAAGCCTAATTATGGGGAGAGGAGCTGTCTCAGAGCACAGTCATCGTCTCTTCAGGTGTGTCATTATTCTGTGATACCTCAGGGCACACATTTGCAGACACGCTACCTGGATACAGCATCTCCTGATGTATAATCCCTCTGCCTATGTTCCCCTTTCCAGTGTGCATTTCCACGGTCTTAAACACATAGGGGATGGTCGAAATAAACAACCCACCTTCTCAAACACAATCCAAATATGTAGTTTTTAGATTGCATGTGAGATGGTAGACTGGATGAATCATATCCATGGTTAAGAAAGGAGAGAAGGCATACCTCCTTAAATACAGGAGAGAAGCCCAAATGGCTATCACCCAACCCAGCCTGGATAACAGGGGATACAAGATTTGATGTGGTTAATATCATCACTACATGCAATTTTTTTTGTTGGCAATGCATTTTTTTACTTGTTAATAAATGTCTTTATGTTTGACAACCGATGTATAAAAATGTGTTTTGTTGCAATCTGAAGCATGAAGTCCCAGTGGGGTCAATGAGACTTACTTCCATGTAAACACAATTAAGAGGGTCACACTTTTAATTGGATCAAACTCTTCTATTCCACTTTTATTATTTTTAAAGAATGCCATCTAACTTTTTCACAGCCTTTGGTCTCATATTTCCCTGAACGGAAACACTGACCTCCTACTCACATTTAATAATAATCGCAGCTTCACTGCAGGCAGTAGGAGGCATGTCTTAACTTTCATGGGAGCTTGATCTAACTCTTCCTAATTAATTATGTGTGTATAGAAAAAGTCAAATTAAAAATTCCATGGATCGTTCATTAAAAAAAATTAAAAGCAGCAACTCCTTTGTTCACAAGAGTTGATTAACCCTTGTAGGTGGATGGCACAATTATAATGTTGTTTAATTACTAAATGACACTATAGATCAGCAGCTTTATTAATCATCTGAACTACAGCTTCATTATTGTACAATGAAATTGTATTCAAACATTATTGTAAACTATGAAATGAACCTGTATTCTGTTCTTCAGCATCATAGGATAAATATCTAATAAGATTGTATAATCTATCACCGTTTAGATTCTAAATCAAACTTGCATCTTTTATGCTTGAACTATGGCTTTGTAATAAATGTTTTTTGGGGGATTTTTGTCATTTTAAAATAATCTTCCAATAGAATCACAATACTGTACATGTAGGAAAAGACTATGAAGTTCATTCTACTCCAGCTTCCTTTGCTAAAGAAGAACCCGGAATTTTAAAATTTCATTTACGAAATATATATCCTGCCTTTCCACAAAAGCTCATGGCAGATCACAAAATTCATAAACCACAAAATACAAATCAATACAACCATACAATTTTATAAAATTAGCAACAATAACAATAAAATAAAATTAATAAAATCTTAGTTTTATTAATAACTTTTCATTTTATCAATTTTAATAAATAATAAATTTATAATACAAATAACAATTAAATTAATAAAATAAAATTAATAACAATTAAACCAATACAAATCAACAGGAAAATGACCAGTGCATAATACTAATATATTAGTACTTATATTCAATTTTATTATTGTTATTTAATTAATACCCCAATCCAATAGGTTGCTTAGGGCAGTGGATCTCATGATCTGCTGCTGTAAGTCATCTTCTGAAATTGTGGATGTTGGGCTACTGTCACATGCCATGGAGCAGTTGTCAGCAAGAGCCAGAGCTTTCATGCCCACATCAGAACCACCCGGCTTTTCCTCCAGTGCAGGAAAGGTGGTGGAAGGGGCAACTCATGGGCATTTTGAGGGAGGTGAGGCAGAGAGTGCCAGGCTGGGGCTAGACCTCTGTGGACCTTGGCGGCAGTGGCACCACCAAAATGCTATGCTCTTAGTCCAGGCCCAACAAACCCCCTTGGACTTACTCAGATTTACTCCAGCAAAAGAGCAGGTGTAGATCTGAGTAGGCCCGTTGGGGACCAGGAAGAAGTGGAGTAAGTAAGTATAAATTTTTGTTATTTACCTCTCTGTCACTGCATGGTCTCCAGCCAGCCCAGGGCATGAAGCAAAGGCTGTGGCAGCCCAGCTACACACTCTGGGCCAACCCTGAATAGGATTTGGCTATATATTTTTCAAAATATATAGTGAAATCATTAAAATCTTTAAAACTACAGAGTCCTTCATGAAGAGGAGAATATGAGCGCAATCCTAGCCAACTTTCCAGCACTGGCATAGCTGTTTCAGTGGGGCATGTGCTGCATCCTGCAGTTGGGGGGCAGTCATGGAGGCCTCCTTAAGGTAAGGCAATGCTTGTTCCCTTTTCTTGGATCTCCATTGCCCTTACGTTAGTGCTGGAAAGTGGGTTAGGATTGTGCCCTATGTGACCAGATCCTCAATCTCTCAAGACTTCCATTTTTTAGCAAATCTAATTCTGAACAACAATATCCTAGCCTTAAGTTATCTGCTCTTCCACAAAGACCTGATTGTCTCCCACCCTCCCTCTACTGTTTATTGCCAACGCTTCAAGATTCTACCAGTCCCCCAGGGTAAACTGCATGGGAAGCTGTCACACAAAAAATGGCTCTCCACAGTTGACTTGAGCAACCATCACGATTGCTTTTTAGCATACCTCTGCTTTTGGTTTATCTCCCCAGACAGGATATGAACTGATGAAGAGGAGAGGTGAGGAAACCAGACAGAGGCTGAATCAGATAAACGCATGGGCTGCATCGATGAAATGCTGAGATGGAGGCCAAGGCAGAAGTTGCCGACTGCAGCAGACAAAGCTGAAGGGTCAAAGGGCCTGAACAGCTGAAGGAATAAATCCACTGTCTAGAATGACTGTAGAGGGTCAGCTCCTGCATGCGGTGTGGAAGACTCCAGAAGTCACAAGTGATTGATAGAGATGTAGTACAAGATGAATGACAGATTGGAGAGACTTGAAAACGAAGATCTTGTAAGTTTCCAAGATTGCCAGGGGTTGGGAGCTGGATGGAGCAGCCCTGCTTTTCCCCCTGACTAATTTTGCAACAGCCTGCCAGATGAATACAGTGGATTATTTATGAGCACAGAGGTAGTTGTTTAACCGAGTTTGCCAAAGGGGTAAACAACTGTCTGCAGTTCCAATCTAACCCTATGTTTCCTTTAGCAAGAGAATTTACGATATTTTGTGTGTGTGTGTCCCCTGAGTTATTAATTATTTTTAAACTCTATGTTCTAAACAAGAAAGGGCATTGGAATGTAACACAGTAAGCATTTATGTTTTACATGACGTTGAAATCCTTCTGTAATGAATGAGTGGGAGACAGCAATTATACTTAACATAAATAACTATTTATATTTTACAACCATAAGGATGTTTCTTTCTTCTTTTTTTAAGGATTAGCATCTCTATTCTACAATATTAGTATCTATTCAGTTTCTTGGAGATAAACAACATTCCAAAGTCTATCAGCAAAGAAAGCTGCTTTCATGTAATCACAGTATCTAAGCATGTGCCACAGAAACAAATTATTCATTGGATCAATATATCATGCATCAATCTGTGGATTGCTACACAAGAACAATTGTTGGACAAAGCAATTATATAAATTGGTTCTGCACCTTGTTCTGATTTTCCTTCCTCCACTGCATGCTCCAGTCACAATAATGATGCTATTCACAAGGGCTAATGAGATTGAAAACATGGCATGAAAGAGCTTTGTCTAATGCTTTGTCTCCCGACATATGTGTTCACTGCTCTATAACCTGAGTTTCAAATACATCATTTTCAAGTATATTTCCACGGTAGGATTCAAAGAGTCACCAGAAGCTCTGAACCAGGGGTATCAAACTTGTTTCATACAGCAGGCCAAAAAGTGTTCATGGCACCTGCTGAGGGCCAGCAGTGATGACATGAAGCAGGAAGTGATGTCATGAAGCAGCTGATGACCAGAAATAAGCACTTTGTTCTCACCTAGGAACTCATTAGCTGCAAATGACAGAAAATATGCAAATCTTGATTCATCATAAAGTAACGACAAGTCAGCAACTTGATTATTCCTCAAAGAAGGCAAAGGCTGCTCTGTGATGCATAGTGCAACAACTTCCAGTATGGTTAGGGACATATATTAGACGTTGGAACTGTACTATGTTATGCTCTTACTAGTGAATGTGTTTGAAGATGGCCCTAGACGTTTTGTAAATTCAGCCTTTTACGGCCCAAGTGTTGACAGTGGAATTTGCGTTCCACCAGTTATAACGTGCTTTGCTCTGAAGCAGCAAAGATGGGCCAAGGATGCCTGCCAGTAAGGCTACGCAGGGGTTGGGAGGTGAGAGTGGGTGGAATGGGGAGGAGATGGAGCAGGGAGAAGGGCAGGAGAAGCACCTGCTGAATCCTAACCCCCTTCCCAGGGCTGACGGGCCTTCACCAGTCAATGCGGACTTACATCAGCAAGATCGCTGGCACAGGTCCAAATTTAGTTATGGTGGCAGAGGGGGCTTGCCCTGGGGAAAAGGAACACGTGTTTCAATATGACAAAACTCCCACACCACGACATCACCTCACAGGAAGTTGTAGTAGATTGGGTGATTAAGCTGGAGTCTTAAATGATGGTGCGGACACAGTATTTGTTCCTATTTATTTTTTTAAAACTGCCTTTCTATTCTATTTTTAAAAAATTAGCATTTCTATGATGTGGATGTGCATATTGTCTCTACAGTGATTCCACCATCCCTCAACTTCCTGCCTGCTGGGAGATGCATTTGTTCAGTAGATATCCTGAAGAAGTGAATGAATGCATGAGAGAAACACCCATGAAACACTCGCTTAGAACACACTGAAAAGAATATGTATAGATAGGTGCCTTGTACCGAATCAGATTGTGGTCCATTTACTTCAGCATTGTCTTCACTGGCTTAAAGCAGTTCTCCAGGGCTTCAGACAGGTATTTCCCTGCCACATCTAGAGATGGCAGGGGGTAGATCTGGGAATTTCTGCATGCACCACACAGACTTTACCACAGAACCAAAGGTGCATGTAAGGGCAGCATATTTGGAAGATAATATTATTCCGGAAGCTTGTTAATTTCGACAACCTTGAAAAAATAAAAATAGAATTATGGGGGGGGGGGAATTGTATCATTCCTTGTTCGCTGTTTTTCCTTCCAAACTCTTTTTTGTCACTTCAGTTGGTATATCAGCTCTGTTTTTTTATGTTCCATCTGAAGGAGTCTGAACACTCAGAACTCTGGCGTTGAAGGAGACCACCTTCAAGGTCATCTCAGAAATGACCATTAGCGCCTTCAGCACTAACAGTGGTTACCCCGCCCCCCGCCTGATGCAGACAGGCTGGAGCTTTGTCCGCTATTGGCCCACCTGCTGTTGGGGGTGGGACTAATAGGCTGGAGTCGGGTGGCCCCCAACCCAGCCTCAGTCCGGGAGCAAGCGGTGACCCTGCCCTCCCACCCATTCGTCAGTCTGAGATTAGCTGGCCGCCGTTGGAGCCGGGTAGGAATTTTTTGCTGACATTCTGATTGGCTTTTGGCTGTCAGCTTTTTCGCCTACCCCGGACTGTCATGGCAAAGGTTTTCCCATGGTTATAGTGAATTCGGTCGCTTTAGCGTGGAGCATGCGGGGTCAGGGTAGGTAGACACACCCTGGTGTCCGTCTAAGACAGCAAGGTCAAGGGGTGAGCCAGTACTGCTCACATGATTTAAATTATGTTTTAAAATTAAATTATGTTTTAACTTGTTTTTACCTTGTTTTGTAAGCCGCCTTGAGTCCCTTCGGAGAGAAAGGCGGGGTAAAAATAAAGTATAATAATAATAATAATAATAATAATAATAATAATAATAATAATAATAATAATAATAATAATAATAATAATAATAATGCTTTCCCGGCTCGAGGAAGCTGGCTGGCAAGCCCGTTTGACTGGACTGGCATGCCTGGCAAGGCTTGACCTGCGGGCCACCAGTCCTGCTGCTTTAACCATTTGGGCGACATTGACAGGTTGTCCTAGGCCGCTGGTCTGGTGACAGCCTCGAGTTGGACGGTTTCGCCCTTTTGACCTTGGGGGAGGTAGATGGCTAGGTTCGTTTCCCCCTATTAATGACCCTGAACGACATAGGACTGGGAGTTTAGTCAACTACCCCAGTCACCCTGCTGTAACTTAATGATCAAGAAACTGGTCCAGTTTTAAACCCAAGCCGCAGTCTGGTGCATTTATTGGGGGGGGGGGGGTGCACTGGTAAAATAAGTCATTAGCTTCCTTTATCTGGGTTATTAATTAGAGGATGTGAATGACAGCATTTATAACGATTAAAGAATCCAAAGGAGTGTTGTGACAATTAATTACTGCTCACAGAGTGTTTTATAGATGTAAAATGTTATATTACTATTAATATCATCAGGATTATGAAACTTTGAGGGCATCAGATTTTGAACCCACTTGTTTTACTACAGGGACCTCATTAATCCTCTTCCAGTTTATCACAGTAATGAATAAATAAAACTACAGCTTTTCAAATGTGTCTTTGGTGAGATGGCAATTTACCACATGGTGTGCCTGCCCCGCAAGGGAAACAGATACGCTACTAAAATAAACAGAGGTTGTTGAACAGAAGAGATTACGAGATATAAAATCCAAAATATCATTGAGCAAAAAGAATGAGATGGGATGGGTCTACCAACTCTTTTTCCAGCAGGGCTTCTTTGCTTTTATAACTCACATATGACAGAGAAAAATAGTGGAGCTTATCACATCATAACTTCTAGAGTATGGGAATATGTGGAATATATGGGAATTAGTAGATAAAATGTTCACAACATAAAGATCAATATTCTAACTCACAGTTTCTACAACTGTGGTCACAACCCACTTGGTGGGTCACAACCCGCTCTCTGGTGGGTCTTGATAAGCTGGCAGCTGTCATCTCGGAAAATGGCAAATGAGGTGAATAGTGCCATCTAGGAAGCTGGCAAACTGGGCACCATCATTTTGAAATTTTCCAGTCAGCCAGGGGAAGCTTCAAGACTGAAGAGCTGCCAGGGTGAGTGAATTAAGCAGGTTGGTGATCTGCAGGAGTATGTGAAGGCTAATAAAATGCAATAAGATACTCTCCTTTTAAAACAGTCAACACATGTGCCTCCACCATATGGTGTTGACTGTATTAAAGGGAGATGTCACTAACTGCTTGATGGCATTACTTCCGGTTCTGGCATTATGATGATGGAACTTCCTGTTTGATGATGTCACTTCTGTCCATTGCATCACTTCCAGGTTGATGACATCACTTCTGATGGGTCCTGGACAGATTGTCATGCTCAAAAGTGGGTCCCATGCTAAAAAGTTTGAGAATGTTCTTCTCTGCTAATGGCGACAGATCAAGTGTTACTGACACAGCTGCAGGAGCTGGTTGAAAAGGTGGCAAACATCGCATAGTAAAACACAGTTGACAGGCATTGGAAGTAATTTTGGCAAGATCTACTGCATTTCAGTTGGACTTACTTGTTAAGATGAAAGCCTTTGTTTACACACTCCTTTATGGCAGGCTCTTGTACTTTTTAACAGCTCCATGACAAGGAGGAAACACAGCAAGCAAGCTGTTCTAGAGCATGCAGATGCTATGATGACCTTTCTTTCACAGCCACCATGGATAAATAAAAAGTTGGTAAACCCTGTTAAGCAAGGGTGATAAACATAAGGCCCATGGGGTGAATGAGGTCCCTGGAAGAAATTTCTCCAGCCCCACTTATAATTAGGCTCTCTCAGCATGATAATTGGGCTCTCTAATGTCTTGAAAATGTGAACAAGAGTTGCACATTTTCCCTTCTGTCATTTGTGGCTAATGAGTTTCTATGTGAGAATGAAGTGCTGATTTCTGGCCATCATGTGCTTTATGATGTCACCTTCTGCTTAATGATGTCACTTCCGGCCCTTGGCAGGCACCGTGAATGCTAACTTCGGCCCTCTGTATGAAACAAGCTTGACATCCCTGCTCTTGAGACATTTCTCCAAAATTGCTGTGAATTTTGCTTTAGGAGACATTTAGTAGCAGCTTTTATTTACACACAAGAGAATATTATACTATTCTTTGCCAGCTCTGGAACACCAAATAATGTTATCTGTTGAGAATAGTTAAGTCCCGACCCTTCAGTTTAAATATAATGGCTTACAAACAATATTTATAAACAATTAAACAATCAGCTTAACATTTGGGCAGATGAATGTGGGAGTAAGCAATTCCACTGAGTTCAATAGGACTTTTTCCTGGCATGTGTTCTTAGCATTGAATCATAAGAATAGTGGAATTCTGTTTAAAATTATGACTACACCCTCCCAATAGCAGTTTTTTTGTTCTTTGTTCAATGAGTTTACTAAACAAATCTTTTTTGGAAAAACAATGTAAAAGGTTATAGTTAAAGATAATGCATCATTTTTTTTTAAATGGGCACTTACACATGGAAAAATGAAAAATTCAAACATAAGGACTATTTAAAAAGAGTATGGTTTGCATTAACATATTATCAAGCAATTGATGGCTGCCCATTGGGAAACTAAGGAAAGGGTAGGAGAATTACAGTCACTTAGCAAATTAGAAATATTCACATAGGTAAATATTTAGGTGAATAACTTAGGTGAAAAGCTTCAATACAGGTTATTGAAGGGAACCATGCTAATTGGGTTTAGCAATAGCAATCCCCTGCTAATTAGGTAAGAGGCACTTTTTCAAGTGGGTGCTCCTTTTTTTAGCAGGGGGAGAGTAACTGGCCCACCTCACACCAGCACTGTCTGTTCTAGTGGCTGTCTGCTAGTATTCATTTGCATCTTTTTCGATTGTGAGCCCTTTTGGGACAGGGAGCCATTTAGTTATTTGATTTTTCTCTGTAAACTGCTTTGTGAACTTTTAGTTGAAAAGCGGTATATAAATACTGTTAATAATAATAATAATAATAATAATAATAATAATAATAATAATAATAATAATAATAATATAACCAGATTGTATTCATACTGTGGATTTTGTATGGCTCCGAGGACCTAGGAAGTATTATCTTCCAGGGTGCCTGGAAACTCAGGGGCTCTAGAAAATGACACGACCCAGGATTCTTTATGCCTGTCATTGCAATGTTCCAGGTGACAGGGAAGGAAAGAGGGAAAGGGAGAAACCTCCTGGTTTTAGACGTAGGCTACCTCAGAAATGCCAGGATGTAGGTCTCTTGTCTTATATGATCCTGGAAGCATCTGATGGGCCACTGTGAGATACAGGAAGCTGGACTAGATGGGCCTTTGGCCTCATCCGCTGGGGTTCTTCTTTTGAGGCTTCACACAGAGGCCTCCAGCAAAAAGTTCCTGCCACACTGGCTCTTATCAGATATAGAAGGAGGCTCAAGGAAGTAAAGGGAGGCTTGCAGCAGAGGTGCTGGTAACAAGCAGGGAGGTGCAGGTACTCCAGCTCAGATTGTAAGCTGCAAAAGAGGGAGGGAGGGGCAGGAGGTGCTTGCTTCATCATGCAGCCAAGTATTATGAGCTGCACAAATTAATATTACCAGTTAGGAAGCTCAGCCAGGCATGGCCCAAGTGAGACCTCTGCCTGCAGCAGTGCCCACTGGCAAAACTAGAGGGGGGCGGGGCACTAAGTTTTGCAGGGAGCCCCCCCAAAGCATGCAAGCGGCCCCTCCTCTTTGGAGCCATTGGTGGGGAAACAGCTCCCAAGGGGAGGGGGAGGGGCTGCTTGCATGCCTTGGGGGGGCTCCCTGCAAAACTTAGTGCCCCGCCCCCTCTAGCTACACCAGTGGCAGTGCCAAATTTCACTGCCCAACACATACCCACCCTCCCAACACTGCTGCTTCCCATATGATGAAGTGTACCTTCACCTTTATTTTAGTGAGGTGGCAGATTACCTGTGAGGTCTGCAGATTACCGCAAAGAAAGAAGGGTTCCACTAAATCCAGGAGGGTGCCCGCATGGCTAACCAGCCAAGTTAGAGAGGCCGTAAAGGGCAAGGAAGCTTCCTTCCATAAATTGAAGTCTTGTCCTAATGAGGAGAATAAAAAGGAACATAAACTGTGGCAAAAGAAATGTAAGAAGGTGATACGGGAGGCCAAGCGAGACTATGAGGAACGCATGGCCAGCAACATTCAGGGGAATAATAAAAGCTTCTTCAAATCTGTTAGAAGCAGGGAAACCGCCAGAAAAGCGGTTGGCCTCCTCGGTGGCGAGGGAGGGAAAGGGGAGATAAAAGGAGACTTAGAGATGGCAGAGAAATTGAATGAGTTCTTTGCATCTGTCTTCATGGCAGAAGACCTTGGGCAGATACCGCTGCCCGAAAGGCCCCTTCAGGATCTGTCCTGGGACTGGTGCTTTTCAACCCATTCATAAATGACCTGGAGAAAGGGCTGAGTAACAAGGTGGCAAAGTTTGCAGACGACATCAGACTTTTCTGAGTGGTGAAGACCAGAAGTGATTGTGAGGAGCTCCAGAAGGATCTCTCCATACTGGCAGAATGGGCAGCAAAATGGCAGATGCGTTTCAATGCAAGTAAGTGTAAAGTCATGCACATTGGGGCAAAAAATCAAAACTTCACATATAAGCTAATAGGTTCTGAGCTGTCTATGACAGATCAGGAGAGAGATCTTGGGGTGGTGGTGGACAGCTCAATGAAAGTGTCGACCCAATGTGCAGCGGCAGTGAAGAAGGCCAATTCTATGCTTGGGATCATTAGAAAAGGTATTGAGAACAAAACAGCTAATATTATAATGCCATTGTACAAATCGATGGTAAGGCCACACCTGGAGTATTGTGTCCAGTTCTGGTTGCCACATCTCAAAAAGGACATAGTGGAAATGGAAAAGGTGCAAAAGAGAGCAACGAAGATGATTGCTGGGCTGGGGCACCTTCCTTATGAGGAAAGGCTACAGCCTTTGGGACTCGTCAGCCTAGAAAAGAGGCGCCTGAGGAGGGACATGATTGAGACATACAAAATTATGCAGGGGATGGACAGAGTGGATAGGGAGATGCTCTTTACACTCTCACATAACACCAGAACCAGGGGACATCCACTAAAATTGAGTGTTGGGAGGGTTAGGACAGACAAAAGAAAATATTTCTTTACTCAGCGTTTGGTTGGTCTGTGGAACTCCTTGCCACAGGATGTGGTGATGGCATCTGGCCTGGATGCCTTTAAAAGGGGATTGGACAAGTTTCTGGAAGAAAAATCCATTACGGGGTACAAGCCATGATGTGTATGCGCAACCTCCTGATTTTAGAAATGGGTTATGTCAGAATGCCAGATGCAAGGGAGGGCACCAGGATGAGGTCTCTTGTTATCTGGTGTGCTCCCTGGGGCATTTGGTGGGCCACTGTGAGATACAGGAAGCTGGACTAGATGGGCCTATGGCCTGATCCAGTGGGGCTGTTCTTTGTTCTTATGTTCTTAGGTCAGTCTAAGCAGCTGCTTCATGTGATGGGCTCAGGGAGGCAGGTGGGGTTGTCCTGTGCCCTGCACCTGCCTGCCACCTCCCCCCTGCCCTTCACCTGCCTGATCACTGCCCCATTGTCTTCTTCTAGCATCTTCTTCTCCTCCTCACCCCACCTTTCTAGAACATCCAGTGTACTCAGGATATTTTCTGGCAGCAGGCTATCACAGTGTAAGAAAGCTTTACTGCTAAGAAGCATTATTTACTGTTTGTTTCATGGCTGCTCCGGAGTCACTGAAGCATTTGAGCTTGCTCTTTCCCTATCACTATTTCTGTCTTCTCTAAGGAGACACTTTCCTGGGTATCTCTGCCAAACCTTTGATCCTTCTATGAGTAACTAACCCTTTGAAGTATCTTCTGGATGTCTTTCTGCAGAGCCTCTGACAGCTTTTTCCTGGCTAATCACAGGAGGGGAAGAGGTGAGACTACTCTCCTTATTCAGTCTGCTTCCCTGGTCTCCTCTGGCTTATATCTGCCTGACATACACCACAAAGCTCCTGCCAATTATAATGCACAACAGAACTATCTTCTGTCAGTCGCTACCTCTTCAAATTAAAGGTGAAGATACACATAACATTTTCCAAGCAGCAAGGACTGCCCTGGAAGAAACCTCACTGTGTTTAATGCAAACATACTATTCTGCTCCAGGGTCATACTTGGAGAGGAGGGAAAAACATTTTGGCAAATTGGATGCAGAAGGTAGCTGTGCATGATGTTAATTGGCTTTCTTCTCCATGCTCTCACCCAGGAACCTCCAGAGAGTAACTTTTTTTAAATGAATAAGGCAACAAATTGAGTCCAAACCCCCAGCTTAGCACAGGTGACTAAGGGTACAATCCTATCCAACTTTCCAGCACTGATGCAGCTGCAATGCAGCCCCATGGTAAGGGAATTACCTTGAGGAGGCCTCCATGAATGCTTCCCCACTGCAGGATGCAGCACACGCCCCATTGGCATGGCTGTATCAGTGCCGGAAAGTTGGATAGGATTGGACCCTAAAGCATCTCTGAAAGATGACCACCCAGCCTCTGCTTGAAAACCTCCACAACTCTGCTTGAAAATCTCCCCACAAGAGTCCACAACTGTGCAAGGCAGGCTGTGCTGGGGCTGGGCAGCTCTTACAGTTAGGTAATTCTTCTTCATGTCTAGCCTAAATTTATTTCCCTGTGGCTTCAACCCATTGGTTCTAGTCAGTAGCAGAACCAGGAGGGGGGCGGTGTGGTATTACAGGTGCTGCAATGCGACATATAAGTGGCCCCTCCCCTCGCCGTTGGAGCCATTGGGGCAGCAACGGCAACATACAGGCACTTGCCAATTGGTTTGGCAAGCACCTGTGAATTCCTGTTGCTGCTCCAAATGGCTCTGATTGTGAAGGGGAGGAGGGATGCTCTTACACAGTGCATTGCAGAGCCGGTAATACTTACCGCACCACCACTCCCTCGGGCTATGCTACTGATTCTAATCCTACCCTCAGCAACCATGGAGAACAAGTTCTCACCTTCTCCTGTTTGACAGCCCTTCAGATACTTGAAGATGGTTGACATGTCTCCTCTGAGCCTTTTCTTCCCCAGGCTAAACATATTTTGGTGCAATGTTCCAAGTGAGGTCTGCCTAATGCAGTATAGATTCCTACGATACAGTCATCTTATGCCAGGGTTATGTTTCAGAGCCAATGTGTAAAGCTACAATTGCATACACTCAAAATTACGCCCTTGCACCTGGAAAAGACATACTGTCTCTTTAAAAATTGTGAGACTCAGGCGGGGAACTGCAGCTTCATTCTCCAATCATAGGCTTGTTCTCCGACATATGTTGAGTAAGTGGAATCACCTCTTTCTAAACCAGCCATTTTCAACCACTGTGCCGTGGCACACTGTTGTGCCATAAGTGGTCCACAGGTGTGCTACAGGAATTTTGGAGAAGGTCACTTATTAGTAGGGTCAATGGGCAATGTGAGCCCCCACCGGCAGCATGGTGTGCCTTGTCAATTGCCAAAAATCTGATGGTGTGCCTTGACAATTTTTGTGCCTTGTCAGTGTGCCAAGAGATGAAAAAGATTGAAAATTGCTGTTCTAAACAGTTCTTTTCCTCTGGATTTTTTTGGGGAGGGGAGGGGTTGTTTTTGGTTTGCTGACCACATATTGTTGAATGTGTGCAAGCCAACTGCACATAAGATGGGGGTGACTGTAACCTAATTCCATGAATGCCTGTTTCTCATGGAGACGCTTTTCTCACCTGGTTCTTCCCCAGTTATTGGCCTCCCCCTTCCCGTGCTTGTTGTACACCACATCCAGGGAACCGTCCCACTTTAGATACAATGAATTTAAAAAAACCATGGGAAAGGCAGTCATCATTGATGCTTTTCTTAATCTCTGGGTTGCAACCTGGCAATATCATCATCATTTTTAAAATCAGATTAAGAGCACAATCCTGTGCATGTCTACTCAGAAGCAAGTCGCAGTGAGTTCAACAGGACTTACTGTTGTAGGATTGCAGGCTGTGTTACTGGAGATTCTCACACCACAGTAAAATATGCTGTAAACTTTATTGAAGTCCATTTGCAGCGTGGGGGGGGGGCGGCAGGAATTTTTGAAGAAGTGCATTTCTGAAATGTCTGCTGCGGTGAAAGAATGATCTTTCACTACTAATAAGAAATCATGAGAAATCCAGGAGACATGTACAACAAAACCTGATCACCACATAAATCAAGGCAAAAAAAATGAGAAGTGCATATTTTAAAAGTGGCATCTCTGTCTCTGAAGCCCAGTTCTTATTTTATGGCAGTTCTCTTGTAATGCAATAATGCATGAACCAAATTGTTCATTTGGTGCACTGTCCATGCTCTGTTGACACTGTGCTTGTAAAAGTTTCAATTTCCTGCTTGATCAGTAGCGTGATTTTCCAATGCTGGGATATTTTCAACTTGTCCATCATAAGCTCCACTGGGAGATTTTTGGATCTTTCAGCACAAATGGCTTTAAGGAAGCATGGAGTGAGAGGCTTGTCTCTTAGGTGTCTAATGAACAAGTATGTCATTGAGATATCATAGGGGCTGAAGTCTGCAGATATAATTGCAATGTGAAACATTAAGTACATTTATCTGCATTTGCCAAACCAAATTCTAGATGGTGACTTCTGTTGGACAATTGGTACACTGACTCAACCCTAAATTTGATGAAAGATTTAGCAAGTGACCTGACAATGTCTGTGCATCTAAAGGTTTGCATCAGTGTGATGCAGAGGATATAATGTTGAACTTTGGCTGGGGAGAACTGTGTGCAAACCTCTGCTCAGTTATGAAGCTCACTGGCTCACTGTGGGCCTTTTTGCAATATCTCAGCCCAACTTACCTTGCTGGCTTTACCATGAAGACAAATAAAAAACACCATGGCATTGCCTTTACAAATGATCATCCAGCATCCTAAACTGCATGGATATTTTATCAGTGGGGACACCATTTATCTCTTCAGACAAATGCTCTCCCAAGAGAGTGCAGCGGGAGCATGGAGCTATAAGCACAGTGACAGGTACACGGCTCACCTATGCACGCTATCTGAGGAGAGTCTCCATGGTTAGACAATATCACCATATAGCTTCTATACAAAACATTTCAGTCATTCTTGAAATACTGTGCTCAAAAATATTTTACAATCTGAAGGGCAATGGCAATGACATCAGCAGCAGGAGCACTCCGGTGCCTCCTTTGAATATTTTTACCAAGGTGTGAATATGTTTTACCAAGGTGAGACACTCACGAGGAAGCAAGCTGAGAAATTTGCTTAGAGGCATGTTGACATCTATGCCAATGTCTATCATAATTTCTATCATTTCCCAAGGATGGCCTGACAGAAGAACAAAGAACAGCCCCACTGGATCAGGCCATAAGCCCATCTAGTCCAGCTTCCTATATCTCACAGTAGCCAACCAAATGTCCCAGGGAGCATACCAGATAACAAGAGACCTGCATCCTGGTGCCCTCCCTTGCATCTGACATAGCCCATTGCTAAAATCAGGAGGTTGCACATACACATCATGGCTTGTAACCCATAATGGATTTTTCCTCCAGAAACTTGTCCAATACCCTTTTAAAGGCGTCCAGGCCAGACACCATCACCACATCCTGTGGCAAGGAGTTCCACTGACCAACCACACACTGAGTAAAGAAATATTTTCTTTTGTCTGTCCTAACTCTCCCAACACTCAATATTAGTGGATGTCCCCTGGTTCTGGTGTTATGTGAGAGTGTAAAGAGCATCTCTCTATCCACTTTATCCTTCCCATGCATAATTTTGTATGTCACAATCATGTTCCCCCTTCAGGGGTCTCTTTTCTAGGTTGAAGAGGCCCAAACGCCGTAGCCTTTCCTCATAAAGAAGGTGCCCCAGCCCAGTAATAATCTTAGGCCATAATTCTAACCAATTTTCCCGCACTGACATAAGGGCAATGCAACTCCAAGGAAAGGGAACAAATATTGCCTTACCTTGAAGAGGCCTTCATGACTGCCCTCCAACTGCAGGATGCAGCACATGTCCCACTGGCACAACTAAAGTTGGTTAAGATTGCACCCTTTAGTCGCTCTCTTTTGCACCTTTTCCATTTCCACTATGTCCTTTTTGAGATGCGGCGACCAGAACTGGACACAATACTCCAGGTGTGACCTTACCATCGATTTGTACAACGACATTATAATATTAGCCGTTTTGTTCTCAATACCTTTTCTAATGATCCCCAGCATAGAATTGGCCTTCTTCACTGCCGCTGCACATTGAGTCGACACATTCATCAACCTGTCCACCACCACCCCAAGATCCCTCTCCTGATCTGTCACAGACAGCTCAAAACCCATTAGCCTATATGTGAAGTTTTGGTTTTTCCCCCCATGTGCATAACTTTACACTTACTTACATTGAAACGCATCTGCCATTTTGCTGCCCATTCTGCCAGTATGGAGAGATCCTTTTGAAGTTCCTCACAATCACTTCTGGTCTTCACCACTCAGAAAAGTTTGGTGTCGTCTGCAAATTTAGCCACCTCGCTGCTCAGCCCTTTCTCCAGGTTATTTATGAATGGGTTGAAAAACAATTGTCCCAGGACAGATCCTTGGGGCACACCACTTTTCATCTCTCTCCATTGTGAAAATTGTCCATTGACACCCACTCTCTGTTTCCTGGTCTTCAACCAGTTCCCAATCCATGAGAGAACCTGCCCTCTAATTCCCTGACTGTGGAGTTCTTTCAGTAGCCTTTGGTGAGGAACTGTGTCGAACGCCTTCTGAAAGTCCAGATATAGCACACTATGGGATTTATGCTACCTTTGCAAATTTACCTAAGAGTAAGTCCTACTGAACACAATGGGACTTATTTCAAATAAACATGCGGAGGATACTTACTTTGTTTTTATCAGAGAGGCTTTTAGCAGAGCAGAGAGCTCTGGCTTGACACGCTGCAAAGCGACATGAAAATTACACACCTACACCCGGACCAAGCCCACAACTGTAAAAAATGGCAACTCCAATCCAGAATAGTGGACCATGCCACCACACAGGACAAACTCTAAAGAAGAAAAAGAGAGACTTTTAAATTTCATTTTCCAATTTGTACAGTCAGTTCTCATTATCATATAGGGTTAGGTTCCTGGAAAACCTAGTGGAGAGCGAATTTGCAGATAACAAATTCATTGATCAATCAAAACATTGATCCTATGGGATCCTATGGGGACAATGGGGCTAGTTTTAAGAGGGGGAAGGAGTACATTTCCTGCCATCAGAAGAATCCCTCAGGAAGCCAGCAGAATGCAGCAGGAGGTGCCAAAAAAACTCTGAATGTTGCAGAAACCTTCCAGAAGCTGCAAGGACCTTCAGAATGGCACCAGCAACCAGTGCAGATGCCTTTAAAATGACCAGTGGAAGCTTCCACCGACTGCAGAAGGGGGTCTGCACTTTAAAGGCTTCTGCGCTGGTCATATGTGCCATTCTGAAGGTTCCCACAGCCTCCCAAAGGTCTATGCATAGCAGATAACAAGAACAGAGATGTGGATAATGAGAGAAGATAGCAATTCTGCCTCTCTCAGATAACCAAATTCACAGATAGCAAATTTGCAGACAAAGAGAACTAACTGTATGTGTTGCAACCCACTCCAAGTGTTTGATGTGGAATGAGCTACAATTTAAATGAAGTGTAATAAATTTCAAGCTACAGTCCTTTAACACTTACATGAGAGTATGTCCCATTGAATGCAGTGGGCTTACTTCTGAGCAGAGAAGCAGAGAATTGTACAGTCAAAGCAGGAGCAAATGCAAAGAGAAGAAAATATAAAGTTTATTTTGGGTTTAATCTTCGTACGCTGTGGTTATGAGATCAGGGCTATGGGGGGATGTGGCAAGTGCATCGTGACACTTCAAAATTTACCCCTACACCACTGCTTCCTTCCCATACACTGACAGAAGATGACCAGCGACCCCTACATGGGCCCAGCTGCCCCCATGCAAACTGCAATGAGTAATATACACCGTACAGGTTCCATATATTGGCTTTCATTTAAGTGAGCTTCCAGACTTCTTTTTTAAATTGCTGCATTTCATTTGCGCAGCACGAAGAGAGGTTTCTGAGCATGGCTCTAACAACATGCGGTGCTGTCTGCTGACCCAGTGACATCTGTCGCCTACGATGTCTGGTGGAAACCCTTTGCAGAGCTCCTATTAGACTTGCTATGATAACATATTCCACCAAATTTATTGATGGGTGAAGTAATAACATTAGGGTAATCTCTGCGTCTAATTAAATTAATTACCAGCCAGCTCAGCTTATTGTTTGAATGACATCACCAGCATCTGGCAAAAAAAAAAAAAAAAAAAAAAAAAAAGATAGAAAGTAGTATAACTATTAAAGAAGAAGTTCTAAAGTTAGAGCCAGAAGTTTCTCCAGTTTCTTGTCACTGTGGCATTTATCTGGGAGGACAAAAGTCACTGTTACCTGTGAATTATATACAGTTCACTAAAAAGCAAGCTACATATATACAAACATATGACACAGTCTTTTGGGTTATCTAGCTCAGTATTATCTACACTGATTGGCTTTCAGGCGGGGGTCTTTTCCAACCCTGCTTGGGGCTGCTAGGAATAAACCAAGACAATCTTCATACAAAGCAGGCACTCTATTGCTAAGCTACAGGCCCTTAAGGTGAATTACTTAGGGTCCAATCCTATCTGAGACTTGCACTGCCAGACCTTGCATTCTGGCAGTTCAAGGCCCTTTATAGCAGCACAGCACGAAAGCCAGACCACATCACATGATTCTGGGAAGCTGCAGCAAATGAGCAGCAGCAGCATGGCACATGAAGCAGCAGGTCACAGGGAGGGGGTGACCAAAATAGGGTGGTGATGGGGGGAAAAGGAGAACATATCAAGCCCAGGAGGGTAAGAATCGGCAGTAGCGCATGCCAAATCCTGACCCCTTTCCCTGACCTGATCTGCCTTCCTGGGTCAACACAGACTTGAGCCAGCAATTGAGCTGGCAAGGTCCCAGTGGACCCATAGTGGCTGCTGGGGCTTACCCCAGGGCAAGGGGACAAAGGGGATACAGTGGGATACAGTGTATCCCTGTGGGATACAGTGGCATCTGAGCTGGTTCCACTGCATCACCACATGGTGACTTAGATAGGATTGGACTGTATTTGATCTCAGTCTTTTTCTGCCAAAGCTGGGTGAATTTGGCATGTTGATGCTATCACAAATGATCTCTTCTGCTTAGCCCCACTCACAACACAAATGGTTGGAGCAAACTATTTGGAAGCAAAAAACTGATGGCTCTTTCCATGCAATGCCTAAGTCAACGAAGATTTTTAACAGCTGCTTTCTAAACATAATGTCTTCATCAATGAAATAGTATTCTTAGAATGACGCGATGCACTACCATGTCACATTCTGGAAGTTACTTCATCAATCCAATAACAATGTCAACTGTTACAAGAGGGAGGGGAAAAAAATCAATCAAAAGACCAAGTGTTCGGGTTTATAGAATGACATGAAAAAGCTGAAAGTCACTGAATGAGTTTCTATGCGTGAAAGAAGATGTTGCAAGAGTTACATGGCTGTCACTAAAAGCAACAGCCCTGTGCCTCATTCTCCCCATTACCTCCTAGTAAGTACATAAATGACACCATGTGCTTTGACTTTTTGAAGCTGCCATGAGTGGCAGCCAGTGGAGTGAGAAAACGTGAAGCACAGTGATCTAGTGCAGTGGTTCCCAAACTTAACTGGGTCACAATGCCTCCACATCCTCTTCCTGACCTAGCCAGGCGCTGCCATCTTGGATCTTGTAAAATTTCATGAGATCCAAAAAGGCAGCACCCAAATCTTATGAGATTTCATGAGAACCAAGATGGCAGTGCCCAAATAGCACAAGATTTGGGTGCCACCACCTTGAATGTCACAAGATGAGATTTCACAAGATCCAAAATGGCAGCATCTGGGTAACAGGTAAGAGGGGCAACCGGGGACATCCAAAAGAGCCCCTTTGAATGTACTACAATGCCATAAGGTGTTGCGATGCACACTTGGGAAACCCCCGATGTAGTACCATTTTGTTTACCAGATGTTATATGGGAGAGGGGGAGAAAAGGCAATCCTATTTTCTGTGGCAGCCATACAGTTCTTGTGAATCAACAGAACTGAACATTAAATATCAAAATTCTCTCCTTACCCAGTCTGAAAGATCCTACTTGTCTGGCATCTTGTCCGATCATCCTAATATCTGTTTCAGAAGAGGTGGGCAGGGAACAAAGGCTACCCTCCGCAGAGATCTTTGTGTAATACGTAACAGGATACTTCACCCTCCTCCCGGTCTGGGTGCTTTCCTAACTACTCCAAATCAGCACTTTGCTATTCATTAGTATAAACTTAAGGGTTTTCCATAAGGTTTGGTGATTTATTCTTACCTTACCATGCAGACCCATCATGGCTGAGGATGTGGTTAGGTGGCAGAAACCTGTTCAGGTTCACTGGGCTCCTTTAGGAAACCAAAACTATCTTTCAGAAGGTAACTGATGACTGATTCATGATAACTGTCTTCCTTGGGAATGAAAATTAGACCTTCATTTAATTAAAGCTTAATTAAATAAGCAAGTAGAGAGGGCCGGCATGAAGGCTATTCTCTGATTGGAAGAGCCCTCCTTCAGCACTGCCTCCACTGGTGGCCAGTCGATTGCAGAACAAATATGACCAACACTTGAACTCCTGATGATTAAAAATATGGCCTTCCTCTTGGACTGTGGATCAGAGGCCTCTTACCATTGGTCCTGCTTCGTGCCATCAGTCCTGCTTCTATGTGGTGGTGCCCTAGGTCCTTGTAGGCAGCAAGTGCCATGTAGGCATACACACCCGTCACACATTTTGCACATTAAATAGAAAGAAGAATGCTTGTCAGGCAACATCTGGAGGCCTGTGTCTTAATTAACACATAACCCATGATTGAATTTGCAATGCAACTGGTAAGAGAAACCAAGTCTGAGGGCCCTTCTTTTGTGATCAGTGATCTCTAATGGTCTTGTTTGCCCTAAAGTTAGGAGGCTCCCAGAACATGGCCTTGTTCACAGGTCTGGATTTGCCTTGACTCAGAGCCCCTCATGCACCTCTAGTGCTTCTTCAATGGAGGAGATGATCCTGCATGAGGTCACCCCACTTGAAGTGAATGAATATGGTGAGGAATCCAATGTGCACTTACACCCCATTCACTGCTTCTACAAGGGATCCAGTATCATTATAACAGTTGCTTGAATCCCAGGGTCCTGTTACAAACATAAAAGGCGCTTCCTCCCATGTGATGTGGATTCAGAAGCACCCTATGCAAGAAAAAAACAATTCTAGTTAATCCTACTCAACACCAGTTTCAGGGTTTATTTTTCTCTTCAGGAAGTTTTTCTTAGTTTTCTCAGACAGGAACTGCACTACCTTTATATGGGAGAATTCGTGTTCCTCAAAATTCCAAGATAATCTTCAACAAACAGGATCCCCAATTAAAAGTGAACTTTGGTTATCAGTAACATCACTAGGGTTTGCCTTACCCTGTGCAGGAGGCCAGCAGGAGGTCCATGCACCTCCGGGACCTCCTCCCATGCAGAGGGTAGGGCAATGCCCCCGGCAATGGGTCTGGTGATGCATCGTTGCCCTACCCCACTGGTTTTTTGCCTATAACTTTTGATAGAATAGAGATATTTCAACACTGTTTGTTTCATTGCATTCTGCATGAAATTACACATCAAATGCTATATAGCATGATAGTATTTGTCGGGGCCCCTCCCAGATGCCCTGACCCCCGACTTACCCGGGAGCAGGCACCCCATGCCCAGGGTGGGGAGGCTTCACTGCCCTCGAAGGGGGCAGAGCAGGTTGGCTCACCTCAACCAGCCAGAGGGGGCTGGCAGGGCCAACAAGGAACACTACAGGAAACAAGCCAGGAACAGGAAAGGCCTTTTCTGCCCCACCTGGAGGAAGGGGAGGGGCCAAAGGGGGCAGGCTTGCTCCATAAAACAGGGAGGCCAGGGATGAGAGGCAGTCAGTGCAAGGCAGGGAGCTGTGAGGTGAATGGCTTCTGCGCCTAGGCCAGGTTTGGCAGCTCTGCTAGGGAGGAGGACAAGGGTGCTGGAACCCCCTCTCCCTCCAGCCAATCTGAGGCCTCCCTGGGAGGAACAAGCCTGCTCCAGGCCCCTCCAGGGGAAGGCCCCTACAGTATTATTCAAAAATACCAAAAAAAATTTTTTAAAAAATTGGCCTGTAGTGGTGTCATCCCCTCATGTACATCATCCGGTGAGGCACGCACCCCCCTAGTGGCACCAATGTTGATTGTATCACACAAGCTCCATATTCTGCCTTCTTGGAAATAGTGTCTGACAGACTTCTTGTTCTGAGTGAGGCATTCAAAGCGAGCAGTCATAGGTCTTTAATGTTGAGTGTGATATGAATACATGGGAGGAGGATATAAATCCAGATCCACTTTTCACATGTAGTACCCAGCAGTCTATCCATAGCTGTGCTGATAACTGTACGAGAAACATTTTTTTTAATTTTGATTCAAAAAAACAAACTCACATGTGCCTTTTTTAGCTTCTTGGCCAGCTGTTTGTTCCTGCTGTCAGCCAGGTGGTTAATAATAAATACCACTAAATATTCTATGATGCGGATGCTCTGTTAATGTTGCAGAACGAGAAAAAATGTGCAATCTTGAAACCAGTTAGTGAATTAATTCTGTTGCACCGGGCTTCCACATTTCTGGTTAATATGTGCTGTACACTGTCAGAGCAATCGCTGGTTATTTTCCATAAAAAGATTAATGGCATGTACAGCTCTGTAGGTTATATTGATTAGTTGTGGCTGTAGAGAGGTGACTATTGATAGCAACCAAAAAAATAAACTGCAATGGGGGAGAAATGGGATAAATTCTCAGCTTTTCATGACTCAAGTATGGAAGAAGATATAACATTTGGGACTGCAGCCATCTATCTGTTCAGTTTAATTATAGCAGTTAAGAAGATTTCAGCATGTCATTAGGACAGCTAAGACTTACCAGAATAAGGGAAAGAAGTCAATGTTTGGAAAGATCTTTAATAGACACCTCATATGGAGACTCCCTGTCATGTAAACCAGGAGCCTAACTGGCACCAAAGTGAAATGTAAGAACAATAGCTCAGCATTTGTCACTCTCGTGGCTTATTAAACTGGAATTTCAATGAAGATGGAGGTGGCAGGAATGAAATGTAAACTCTTTGTTTATTCAAATGACTGTGCTTCGCAAGAACTTGACAAACCACAGAGTAAAATGGCAAATGCAGAACAAGCGATAAACTCCAGAGCCTGGGGAACAAAGCATTGCAGTCACCCCAAAACTGCAGAGATTCCAAACTGGAACTAGCAGAAGTGCCAGGTGCACTCAAAGGCACCCGAAAGTAAAGCAGAGGCAATAAATCTGTCCTTGCTGAGTTAGCAAATGCTAAACTGCTTTAAGTTAACTGAAGATATGGCACTCAAATGGGAAGCCAGGAGGAAGAGTGCCCTGCGTTCACTCCAAAACTAGACCAGATCCAGCCTGAAGGGAGCCCCACTGAAGTTGGAGCTCAGGCTAAGTAGGAACTTTGGTGCTCCTGCACTCAGGTTATTTATAGGAATGTTCACATTATCACCCCTCTCACTTGAGGAACATGACAATTTCTGAGTGGGCTTTCAACTAGTTGGCAGTGAGCACAGACATTTTTCTTCCTAGCAGTCACAAAAAATGGGTACGCTTACTTGCTCCGGTGGTCGTTGGGTGGAATGTGGTGCCCATGGGAAGGTGCAGGCCTTCCTGCTGGTGCCACTTACTCACTGGATGTTGAAAAGCACTTCATGGCGCTTTTATGACACTTAGTGCTGGTGCCGCCCAATACTAGGATTTGACTTTTATATCCTAACCTGCACCGGAATAGCCAGGCTACATGGCCTCCACTGCACCCTAGGAAGGTTAGGTGTAGGCTGGAGGTCACCTCAGGGTAAGGGATATTTTCCCCTTATCCCATGTAACACCCCAGCCTATCCTATGGGGCTACTTGGATTTGCACCAGCCATTTAGGGCCACCCGGGCTGGGGGTTAGGATACGGCATGTGCTGCCGCCGCTAATCCCATTCCACACTCCCCCCATTCAGAAAGGCCTCAACCCCCAGAACATACTCCCACCACCATCTCCCACTTCCTGTGCCAGCCAGCACAAACCTACCTGCCTTGGCTGGCACAGGGACAGGACAGGATCTGGTGCTGGCAGACCAGCGCACATCCTTGTGTCGGCATAGCCTCCTCCTGAGTCAAGGCAAACATACTTTATGGCATGTTTGCAACCCCTCGGAGCTGGTGCAGGTGGCCTGTGCCAGCTTAAATCTCTGTTTGGATTGGGCTGTTTGTGTATTTTCTCTAGCCAATGTGTAAGATGAAAAACAGAGGTTGAAGGCAGTGCCTGGCAGTGCTCCAGACAGTGCCTATGGTTGGATCTATTGAATGTTATGCCAGCATTACCCCAACTTTGCAGCCTTCAGCTATAATGGAACCATAGAAACATCCTGTCCATCACTACATTTCCCTTCTCAAGTTTTAGTGATTTGTGAGATTGTATCAGAAGGGGTGTTGGCACTGAATAGTGAAAAAGGTATGAGTGGGAATGGCTAAGTGAAGGGGACCCAAATTAAATGGCCATGCTCTTGTCAAAATGAGCCCAAACACATTGCTCCATAGAGTGTGCAATCCTAACCCCTTATGTCAGTGCTTTCCAGCACTGGCAAGGCGGTGCCAATGGGACGTATGTTGCATCCTGCAATTGGGTGTCACTCACGGACGCCTCCTCAAAGTCAGGGAATGTTTGTTCCCTTACCTCAGAGCTGCATTGCCCTTATGTCAGTGCTGGAAAGCACTGACATAAGGGGTTAAGATTGTGCCCAGAGTCTCACAGAGGTGTTTGGCAGCTAAACTTATGGATAGTTGATTACTATTGCAAATGAGGACTATAACCTGCTGATGGATGACACTATTGGAGTTCTTGGCATACCACATTGGATTTACTTGGTCTTGTTCACAAAACGAATCTATCAGATTTCTTTGAAAATAATGGATACAGAACAATGAAAATTTATATCCCACTGACATAAAGATCTCTCCAATGGAGCACAGATTTCACTGCTGCCAGGCCATTTAAAGCAGCTGCTAAAAGGAGCAGTCATTTTCACCAGATCCGTACCCCAGTATGAATTTTGGTTTAACATCTAACAATCACAGGCACCTTCAGAACTTCACTATGTAATTTAATTCCAGTCAATGGAAAGAAAAAAGATGCTTATACAAAAGACCAACTTGTAGGCAATGAGTATTTTACTTAAATTGAATCCTCAGTTCACCCATAGGAAATGATCACCATAGGAAAGACAAAATCATGGTATATATTAGACATTATTATCAAGCCTGAAGCTCTGAAATCAAGTTATCAGGATAAGGTACATGGCAGTACATAAAAGGGTTTAAATCTGAAATATAACGCTGTTCAAGGTCACAATCATCAGTTACTTTGAATGCTAATATAAATATATTTTATATTATATATTAATATAACATATATATATATATATATATATATATATATATATATATATATATATATATATATATATATATATATATATAATTGTATATTATTAAATATATTAAAGTATATTATTATTAAATAGGAGGCAGGAGGTCTGGTCTAGAGGGTAAGGCTCCATTTGCCTGAAGATAACATCCGAAGGTCGCCAGTTCGAGGCCACCGGCACCAGCAAGACCTTGAAACAGCTGACAAGCCGAGGCGAGTTATTCCACCTGCTCTTTGGTGTGTGCGAAGAACTGTCTTGGCTGCCTGCCATGTGAGAGATGAAGGAGCTACTTGTTAGTTTGCGTGGGAGGAAACTGGAGGCCAGAATGTGATACCAGATCAGAAAGATCCATCTGAAATGTTATGGTTCTTGAAAGACAGAACCTTCTTCAATTGTAAAAATCCCTACGGGGATTTAGAACAGCCTGCCTATGTAAACCGCCTTGAATTAAAGTCTGAAGAGAAATCTGACGACCAAGAAAGGCAGAATATAAATACCTGTATTATTATTATTATTATTATTATTATTATTATTATTATTATTATTATTATTATTATTATTATTATTATTATTATTATTAATAGTAGTAATAGTAATAGTAATAGTAATAGTAATAGTAATAGTAATAAATATATGTATATTTAAAATAGGGGTGCGTGAATCGCCCATCTTAATGTGAATCGCCCATCTTAATTTATCTTAATGATAAATCTTAATTTATCACACCTCAATTAAGTTATTTGGGGCCCAACATGAATTGGGATGGAAATTATTCATGTAACTCTGAGTTAAGGACCTTATCCATGTTCCCAGTCATGTCAGTGGAAGCATAATGGACCCTAGAAATCCTCAGAAAGTCCCTTACCCCAGCTTCCTGCCCCATTCAATTTCCCTTGGCCCCAACAATAACCAGAGATTCATGACATCCAGAGCAACTGCACTTCTCTCTTCTCAGACATGTGCCTGAATTAGATGCAGAAATGCCTAGAGCAGTGATTTTCAACCTTTTTCATCTCAGGGCACACTGACAAAGCACTAAAATTGTCAAGGCAACCCATCAGGTTGTCGGCAACTGACAAGGTACATCATGCTGTTGGCGGAGGGCTCACATCCCCCAGTGGCCCTATTAATAAATGGCCTTCCCCCTGGTGTGGATTTTTCTGATATCTCCTCTTCCCATTTTGTGTTATGTGTGATCATTCTCCTATTTGTTGTCAGAAAGAAAGAAAGAAAGAAAGAAAGAAAGAAAGAAAGAAAGAAAGAAAGAAAGAAAGAAAGAAAGAAAGAAAGAAAGAAAGAAAGAAATTCTGATGCTGAAGTATTGCTTCAGTTACTTGCAACTTCTAACCTATAAATACTGTCTTGAAAAATAGTAAATATCTGAAGAAGTTTGCCGTTATGGCATACCAAGTATATAGACAGTATGCTGTCATAGACAGTCATAGGGAATGAAAACAAACAGTACAATTGGAGAGTTCCACACTGGAGAGTGACCCAAGGGGCAGCCCAATCCTGAGCTGCCCAGGGCGCCCAGCCTCAGCAGTACCAAGAAAGGATGCTGCCAGATGCAGCCCCTGGCTACCGTGGGCAGCCCCACAATGGGGCTACTCACTTCACCACCTACCAAAAGGTCAGCAGTAAAGTAAAGGCACTCCTGTAGGGTGCCAAGTGCTCCACGAGCGCCTTGGATCTGGTGGAGCAGAGCTCCACCTCCCTCCCTCCCTCCCCTGCCTTACTTCTGCCCTCCCCTGTCTCTGCCCCCACCTCCCCGTCACGCCTTCCCCCCGCCCTCTGTCCACCCCCCACTGGCCTCCCCCCTCCCCGGAATGCCTCCTGCCTGCCCCCTCCCCACCCCACTTACTGTGCCGCAGCTCGGCGGCCCATGAGACTGCCAAGCCACAGAGGCTGGGAGCCTGCCCTGTGCTAGACTGGTGCTAGCCCAGTACCAGCTGGCGCTGGGCTAGCATGTGTGGTAGCCCAGCGGTGAGACTCACAAACGGCATGTTTGCGACACTGCACGGCAGCTCAAAGCCCAGGATCGGGCTCTAAGTTGAGTCTATGGAACATGTTCAGAATATTTCCCAGGCAGATTTTTTGATGAGCTCATTCAGCATTTATGGCAAGCGTCCTGATTGGGAGGTGGAGTTAACACTCAGTGCAGTAGCAGTGAACTTGGAGGGCTCTCCAGGGGATCTGCTAAATAGATGTGTTTTCCAAAGTTTCTCACTAATGAGGAACTCTTCGTTGCCAAGAAGAAGGGACAAAGGCTGAGTGGGGCACAGGAACAAGGACACGCCAAGGAACCATGTCAAGGAACCATGTCTGAGGATAATCTGGTTGTACTCAAAACATTTTCAGGAAAGAAAAAAGTGGGGAAATGGATGGATCAGTGGTAGAATGGCAGCGCAAGAGGAATCTGGTATGGTGCTTACCAACTAGCTCTGCTCATTTGCATTTTCATTATGTACAGTCTGCATCTTTCTCCGTGTGGTAGTACTTTTACGGCTTGTCTTCTGGTCTTATTCCACAGGGCTTTAAAGGGCTGAATTTGTCTCTTTTAACAAACTCTGCAAGCTGGAAATGTTTCTCTGGTGGCATAGAAAAAGAAAATTGAATATCAAGCAATCAAGAACTGACCAACTGGGAAAAGACAGAACCAAACACTTCTGGAATGTAAACTTGTTTCAGACCTTGCCCTAAGGGTTTGCTCTGGCCATTCTTACAAGCTATACAGGAGTATAGCCTATATGCCTATACAAACGAATCATCTTTATTCAACATCCATTGGAGGAGGAGCAGAGGACTTGATACTGGTACAATATGAGTTGCAGAAACACCTGAACAAAATTGGACAAAATTGGGGCTAGTTGTAATCCACTACATCTTCTAGAATTACCTGCAGTTACAGAATGGGCAATCCTTCAAAGCAGGGATGCTTGAAAAGGTGAGTACAGATTATTGAGGTGACCCCAATTTGAGAGAAGAGGTCTTCCAGAGGAGATCATGTAATGCTCAATGCATTTTGAATCACTGTAACCTTATGAATAAATTTGGAGTCCTTGCAAAAAATTTTTTTAAAAAACCCTTCCCTCTTATAGATCTGTTCTTGTGATAATTGGTGCCATTTGGTAGAATTAGCTCAGTGTGAACCCAAGTGAATTTATCTCATCAAGATTTATGGAAATACTTTTTTTTATTACATTTGTGCCCAATCCTAGTATGTTTGCTCTGAAGTAAATCCTAATGTTTTTAATCGGAGTCTCATAAACGTTCGCACAAGATTGCAACCTTAAATTCCTATACCAGGTCTCCACAATGTACAGTCCACCAAGTTGAATGACACTCATCAGCAACTCATCAGTCAAACAGGGGTCTATAAGAGGTTAATAAACCTCCATGTTGTGCTGCCTGCTTAGTACTGCAAACATAGCTATACAGCATCTGCCATGCCACAATACATGGATGGTAAGTAACGTTAAGCCACAGGTTGTCACAAATTGTACAGGCCTTTCTTACAGTAATACTTCCACTCTTAGATCAGTCCCAGATGTCAACAACGTGGCCTTACAGATGAAGATTTCAATCTAGAAGACGTGGGGCCAAGGAGCGGCTGATCCAATGTTCTTTTGCTAATGGGTATCTCTTATCTTCAGTTTCGCATTTATGAAACAAATATAGTACTGGCTACAATACAAGTCTGTCAGGTGATTTTAAGGTCAAACAAGATAAAGTTTTGTGGAATTTTGAAACTTATATGTGCTGCATCTGTGGTTCTCGAACTGTGGGTAATGATGCACCACTGGGTTGTGACAAATTTGAAGGAAAGGCCAAGGCATAAGGCTATGAGAATGGTCCCAATCAACAAGCACTTCAAAATATGGTCTCCCCACCATAGTAAAAAGGATAAAAACAGGGGCTTGAGCAGCTGGTAAAGGGAAATCTTTTTCAGTCTCATAAAGTCAGGTGGGTCCTGATAGAGTGTCATTTTAAGAAGTGGGTCCTGGTGCTAAAATGTTTGGGAACCACTGAGCTACATTTATTTTTAATATATTGTCCAGGATCTAAGAACTCAAAGAACAAGGGCATGCATTTTTAATATGTAGACCTTGTCCATATTTTCAAGATAGGAGAAACTCCCTCATCTTCCGGGCTCTGGATTGTGGCCCTTGCCACTAAAAATCAGTGCATTAATGTTTATTTTGAAAGAATGTCTCTTTGTATGACAAACAGGTACAATATATTTATTATGCAGCTCCTGGTGATTATGCTGGATGCCAGCATGGCTCTTCTCAAATTCAAGGTTAAGTACCAGTGCTTTAAATCACTGCAACATTTATTTATCTAGAACTTCTTGTTGGATCTTAATAGCAACCATAAATAAATGACACATAACATTCTTGTTGTTAGTTGTATTTTTTAATGAGGAGGGCTTAACATAATTACCTCACAGCCCAATCTTATGCATGTCTACTCAGATGTAAGTTCCATTAGAGTCAATGGGGCTTACTCCCAGGAAAGTGTGGATAGGATTGGGCTGTCAGGCAGGGCCTAGGAGAGGGTGGTAAAGGGGGTAATTTGTACCTGGGCCCGGGGTCTGAAAGAGGGCCCAGGAGCTAGAGGAGGGGGCCCGGAGCGATACAGTCTCCTGAGAGCTCAGCAGACTGCTGCATGGGAGACAGGACGCTGCTAGCTGCGACCAACTGGACTCCAAGTCCCCTAAGGCAAAGCAGCAGGCTACAGCCTACTGGGCCTGCACCCCTCCCTCAGAGCTTAGCAGTGGCGCACAGGCTTGCCTCATGCAGGAGTGCTGCTGCTTTGCCTCGTGGAACTCAGAGGCGAGTTCATCACAGACAATGCCAGCACTCAGCAGCAGGCTCTGTGAACAGGCCTCCAACTCCCACAAGGCAAAGAGGCAGCGCCACCTACTGGGCTTGGGCACTAGTACATGAGGCGGACCTGTGCTCTGAGCTGTAAGAGAGGGCCTGAGATCAGTTCTTGTGGCCTGCTGGCATCCTAAATATTCCTTCAACATTTTCAACGTCTGGAAAAAAAATTTTATGGCTTTTCTTCTCTTCAGTCTGGTCTGTCTCTAAAATGTCTTATTCTCATAAATCAGGAGCCCAGAAAAGAAAAGACAAAAAAGAACAAGATGAAACTCATGGAAGGGGTCAACAAACACTATTTCGGTTTGGGTGAGGTGCAGCTTCACATGCACAGAGTTCTCCATTGAGCTCACCTGTAGAATTGGAACAAGAAGAAGATGTTGAAAGCCTTATCCCCAAATTGATTTGGGTGCTTCTGCACAGAGTTTTGATAAAGAGCCAGATGCAAAAAATGAAAATGAAAAGCAGAAAGAAGTAGACATACAGATGCATGTGAACATGAATATGGAAGGAGAGGTGAGTGGTCATAATGTAGGCCTTGACACTGGATATATCACAACTGAGTTTCCACCTCAAAAGGAAATAGAAAAGTATATTATGAATGGAACATTTACCATCAGTGCATAAAGCAAATTTTGGAACTGCACAATTATAACCATTAGATCTGTTGAACTTGTGAACAGAGTACAGACTAGGTGACCTGTTTCCAAATGTTTGTACAGGTGGAGCCTATTTATCCACATTAATTCCACTAACAAAAAATGTGTTGTGCTGAATTCCATAGAGTTATGCAAATACACTGCAGCCTGACACTTCCGGATGGAAGGAAACTAAGACAGTTGTTATCAATCCCCTCCCCTCTGCTCATACTCAGCCCTCCCCATTGCCAGCTGCCCAGCTTCTTTCACAGCTGGGATGCTGATCTTTTAAGAGTTCAGCCCTACATGTTTCTACTCAGAAGTAAGCCCCATTCCAATCAACTTACTCCCAGGAAAGTGTGGAGAGGATTGTAGGCTAAATCTCATGCTTTGCTTGGTGGGAAGGCTTGCTTGTGTTGGTGATTGCCTGCACCATCTCAATGGGAGGGGGGATTTGACAAACGCTCCCTGGGTTTTTTAAAGCAATCCCCTCTGTTGCTACCACACCTGTCCCTGTGAGAGCGAGTGAGTGAGTGAGTGAGTGAGTGAGAGAGAGAGAGAGCGCGCGCGCGCTCCACCTTGCTGCACGTGTTCTGGCTACAGAGATTTTTGGGGGCCCCTTCCCCTCTTCAGCCTCTTTGCTGGCTCAGGGGCTCCAGGAGTGTTACTGTTCCTTTGCAAGGGGAACCTCTTCCAGGGCTATTTCCCTGCCTGGGTGAAGCAGAGCCTTTTTGCAGTGTTTTGGGCTGCCTGAAAATGGAGAGAGATGCCAGCACATGGCAAAGGAGGCAAAGGTGTGTGTGGCTTTTGGTTCCCCCAACCCATTCACATTGAGACAAATCCGAAGATAAAAAATCTGTGGATAAATAGGCTGCACCTGTATTAGTTTAAGAATATTGTTAACAATTCCAGCAACAGTAGCTTCTGCAAAGCGGTCATTTAGCAAACTAAAGCTAATTAAGAATTATTTAAGATCTACAATGTCTCAGGGACATCTTGTGGATTTGGCCAGGCTAAGTATCAAATCAAGCGTTGCCAGAACAATTAATTTCCATGTTGTGATTCAAAACTTAACCCCTTTGTGATTAACCCCTGCTAATTGGGTAAGAGGCACTTTTTCAAGTGGGTACTCCTTTTTTTTAGCAGGGGGAGAGTAACTGGCCCACCTCACCCCAGCACTGTCTGTTCTAGTGGCTGTCTGCTGGTATTCATTTGCATCTTTTTCGATTGTGAGCCCTTTTGGGACAGGGAGCCATTTAGTTATTTGATTTTTCTCTGTAAACCGCTTTGTGAACTTTTAGTTGAAAAGCGGTATATAAATACTGTTAATAATAATAATAATAATAATAATAATAACTTTTCACAGAAAAAGGCCAGGAAAGCTCTTTTTGCAAAGTAAATACTAAAGCAACAATTCTATACACACGTTCCTGGGAGTAAGCCTTATTGAACACAATGAGGCTTACTTACGAGTAGACATGAATAGGATTGCACTGTAAGTTTCTTAATAATAGTTATGTCTTCTGATGATCATATCTGCATATTAATATAAAATGATGTTTCAATATGAATTCTGTCTCCCTATCTGTATTGTTCTTTCTCATCTGCATTATAGCGTAAACAAATACGTTCAAATCAAATGTGCTTTGTTATCTTTTATTTATTTATATTTATTACACCCACTGACCCCCGTCCCTGCCCTCCCCCCTCGTTGGCCCCTCCCCCTTTGGGAAGGGACCCCAAAAAAACTTTGTACCCCCTGCCAAAATTCTTCTCAGAGGCCCTGCTGTCAGGATCATCAGTTAATGACACAGCTTGCAATATTTTCACTTTTGAGATTAAATTACACACCCTAACCTCAGGTAGGAGCCTGCACATGCAGGCTTAAACAATGCTTAATATGCAAGCATATGCACATGACCATTCCTAAGGTGTGTGCATTCAGTGATGCATATATAGTTTGCACTGGAACACATACATTTATTATATTTAAGGATTATGAAAGATTAATTAATAGTATTTTCAGTGCTTTGCAAATTTTATATGTCAGTGAGGTCTGGCTATACCGTTGATTCACTGTCTGCCATGCAGTTTACAAAGCCACAGTGGAACAAGGTTCCAGAGGAGCAAAACAGCACACTAGTCACTGCAGGCAGGAGGTTTCGGCATGCCTTGGGGTCTATGTAATATCTTCACCTGTGAGACAGCTGCTTTTGGGAGCAAGGAGAAACAGAGCAAGAAAGAGAGAGTAACAGGGACTTGACAACAGCATCAGCCACACCTGGTTTTGTGTGGAAGAGTGGTGCCACCAGAGGGTATGTGCAGTGGTGCTTGTAGGGGGTGGGATTATGGTATTTGGGAACATTACCTTACAGCCCTCTGTGGCAATGATGCAGTTCTGAAAAACAAAAGAGGTCCTGAAGGCTGTTTGACCAGCAGTAGCAATAATTCATGCAGGTGCAGGCTGTAGTTTGGTACTGTTCCTTTGTTAACTGTTTCTTCTTCCACATCTTATACAAGTTCTTGTTTCTCAGTTTTTCAGAAAACTCTTTGTGCAGCCACACTGGTTTCCTTAGAAGTCTCCCAACTTTTCCTCTCATGGTAACTATTAGCAATTGTGCCTCCATGATGTCACTGTTCAAAAATTCACATCCCTCTGGGACCATTTGCTGCTTTAGAAGTTCTAGGCATGGGATGAGGCTTAACTTTCCACTGGGCCCATTAAAATCAGCTTTCTCGAGATCCAGGGTACACAGCTAACTAACCTTAGCTTTCCTGTCCCTTAATATTGAGATGTTGAGGGTGTGCCTCAAAATTGGAATGGTTGTTAAGAGATGATTTCTTGATACAGATATCTCCCTGGAATGTCTGAATTGGAAAACCATCAGAGATTAGTGATGCAGCCACTCCCTTCAGCTAGTCTGAAGGGGCAGACATGTATATCTGAAGAAAGGACATTTCTGTTTCTTTATAAACATGGAAAATGATGCATAATTGTTGTCCTACTCGTATAAAATATGTTTTGTATCTTATATTTAAGAGTGTCAAATAGAAATCTTCTATTTTAAGATCATACAGCTCTTTATCATTTCTTTACACCTACTAGTACTGATTATCTTTCTAGAACAGCAGTTCTCAAGGGGCTGACCTCTGTACACCGGGAATGTGTTCCCCAGTGTGGCTGGTACTTTTGGTTTTGGAGTGTTGCACAACTGTCAGTCCCGAGATCAGGAAGACACAATGCTCTGGCCTGTCACATCTATGGTTCAATAACCCAGGGGACATTGCACCCAGATTACCATAACAATGTGACAGACCAGAGTATCACATTGTCCCAATCTTGGGACTGGCAGTTGTGCAGTGCTCCAGAGCCAAACATTCTTGGAGGAGGATTTGGCTGAATGCCAGGTCCAGCCCTTAGGCCAGGGTTCTCCCAGCCCTGTTCTAGAAGGTTCTATAGAGTTTCATATATAGAGTTCTATAGAGGTTCTATAGAGTGACTACTGCTATATAGTGTGGGGGAGTTTTGGCCACTGGAGACCTCCTCAGGGTAGGGGAACATTAGTTTCCTTATCCCATGGTGAGCCCCAGCAGCCACTATGGGCAAACTCAGACTTGTGCCAGCTCAACTGCTGGTGCAAGTTCGAGTTTATCTGTGAAGGCGGATCTGGCCCAGGGAGGAGGTTGGGATTTGGTGTGCACTACTGCTGCTGAACCTACCCCCCTCCCAGGCCTGATATGCCCTCCCCCCACATTCCCATCACACTCCATACACCATTCAACCACCTCTCTGCATCCTTCAGACCCCTTCACAGGCTTACGTGCACCAGCAAGCTGTGTCTGTTTTCATGAAGATCTTGTCGCTTGCGGTTGTGGCCAGGCCCCACACACCAAATTAGTCATGTTTACAAGTGCCATAAAGCAGTTTACACCAGTGGAATGCACATTCTGCCAGCATAAATGGTGGATCAAATTGGGCTGTGAGTCACTTGCCACATTTTTGTATGCCTAACTGTTCAAAATATTTCCTTTTCCAGAGCATAACATCATTATGCGGGACAAGAGATGCTCCCTTCAACAGATGATTTATGCTCAAACATAGCATTGTGGTCAATACTGCAAATTTAAGCATGTTCATAAGTATATTGCTAAAACTGGGCCTGAAATCAATATCTTTCTTTACGTTGTTCTTTAAAGAAGCCCAAAAGATCTTTCAGCAAACTTAGGAACTGTAGAGTTACAAAACTAGCAACTGATCGATACCTCTCGGACTGCTTAATGAGTGGCTGAAGTCGGGGCCAGAAGATGAAGTTACTGAACAATAACTAATTAATCAACAGTGCACCACTGGGGGCAAAAATGCTAATTGAAGCAGAACTGTGACAAACTTGAGATGAAATAACCTTGAAGTTAGACAGATCAACCACTGTGACAAAATTGCTTTAAATAGAATCTGTCTCTCATGTACCTGGGAGTGATTCTGGTTATTAATTATTTATTGAACAATCCCATTTCTCCGAACTTATGCACCCAACCACCATGGCAGAGAGCACAACTTCCAGAGAGCTAACATCTGCTCATTCCGAATTCAAAGCACTTCATCAAATACTTATAGCAACAGGCGATGATGAAAGAGGAACATGAGAAGACCACTGAGAGGAGCCTGTGAAATTTCATATACGTAGATTCCCACAAGTCATGTTGATCAGTTCCCTGTCTCAGGATATATCTTTCCCGCAGAGGAGAATATAGGTCAAATACTGCAGCTCTAGCAATTAAGAATTCTGCCTTAAACTTCTAATGGCCAGACAAACCAAAATCTGTCAAGTTTTCAGTGAATTCACCACTTGTTTGTCCTGGACCACAAAGTCATGTTATCATTGGTCACACTTCTGTTAATCTAAGCCATTAGGATTGCTAGGTTTCCGGTTTTTACCTGAATGTTCATGGTTTGATCCTCCTACTCAGGGACTTGGAAGGGGCAAAATTTTGGGATAAGGAACCAGAGTTAAAGATAGTGGGCTATTTTTCTGCTTGATTTGATGAGAACTTACACTGTCAGCCACCCCAGTCCATCAGTCTCCACTCCTAAGCCACCAGGCCAGTGGCGTTCCTAGAGGGAGGGCAATATGCTAAATTTTTCAGGCACCCGAATGCCTGTGTAAAGCTACCCCTCCCCCTCACCTTCAGAGCCATTCACAGCTGCGAAAGAAAAGCAGAGATGTCTCTTCCATTTTGCTTTCGCAGCCATGAATAGCTCTGAAGATAAGAAGGGAGAGGACGCTTTACCTGGTCTCTCAAGTGCCTGAAAAACTTAGCATTTTATCCCCCCTCTGGGAACACCAGTGCACCAGGCTTTGACCTGCCAGATGCCACCACAGGTGCCACTAATGATCCATCCTTATCCACCAGACTCCATCCTCAATCCCAACCACCATCCATTACCTACAAGGTTCCAAGTGCTAGTGCTTTCCCATAGAGCAGCCATTTTCAACCACTGTGCTATGGCACATTGGTGTGCCGCAAGTGATCCACAGGTGTGCCACAGGAATTTGGGGGAAGGTTATTTATTAGTAGGGCCATTGGGGAATGTGAGCCCTTGGCCAGCAGTGTGGTGTGTCTTATCAATTGTCAAAAAATTGATGGTGTGTTTTGACAATTTTAGTGCCTTGTCAGTGTGCTGTGAGATGAAAAAGGTTGAAAATCACTGCCATAGAGTCTTGAATGATTTGGAACATGGGTAGCCTGGAAGGAATGCCTGCTTGCTTCCACAGTAACCTGTCCATTTGAGGTGGTTGGCAACTAGAAAGAGGATTGCGCTGGTGGTGATGGTGGTGGGAGCCCTGTCTGTGGAATTCCCTCCTGGGGAGGCTTGCCCAGCACCTACATTATCTTTTTGGCACAAGGTCAGAGCCTTTTTAGTCTCCCAGAGATTTAAGGAAGATAAAAATACAAAACATCCCTGCAAATCCAATACTCTATCCCAGTGTTTCTCAAACTGTGGTTCGGGACCCACTAGGTGGGTCGTGAGCCAATTTCAGGTGGGTTCACATTTATTTCAATATTTTATTTTTAGTATATTAGACTTGATGCTACCATGGTATGTGACTGCATTTGGGGAAATGTTACAGACCTGTACTTTGAACAAACTACTCTGTATATTCTTTTAACAATGATAGTAAATGGGACTTACTCCTGGGTAAGTGTGGGTAGGATTCCAACCTAGGAGTGTTAAAATTTTTGCTGCTTGATGATGTCACTTCTGGGCATGACATCACTTCCAGTGGGTCCTGACAGATTCTCATTCTAAAAAGTGGGTCCCAATGCTAAATGTGTGAAAACCACTGCTCTATCCATTGACTTTCAACCATTCAGGAAACCTTTATTATTATTATTATTAATTACATATTTAAGTTCTTTCCTCCAGGGACTCAAGGCTTCCCTTTCCCCATTTTGCCTTCACAACAGCCCTGAAAAGTGGTCAGGTTGAGAGTAGTGACTGATCCAAAGTCACCCAGTGAGCTGCATAGCTATAGGAGTATTTGAATTCTGGTCTCCCTTGTTCTCATCCAACTCTCTGTCTACACCACATTGACTCTCCTTTCTTCATTGGCTTGTATGGTGTATAAATAAAAATAAATATACATATACAGTATTTATATACCGCCTTTCTTGGTCTTTATTCAAGACTTTATTCAAGGCAGTTTACATAGGCAGGCTTATTAAATCCACGCAGGGATTTTTACAAATTGAAAGAAGGTTCTTTCTTTCAAGAACCACCACATTCAAGATGTTACACTCCGATCTGGTTTAACATTCTGGCCTCCATCCTCCCACGCTCCGAGCAGATGGAACAGCTCAGCCCAGCTTGCCAGCTGCTTCAAGGTCGCACGGTGCCGGTGGCCTCGAACTGGCGACCTTGTGGATGTTAATCTTCAGGCAAATGGAGGCTCTACCCTCTAGACCAGACCTCCTGCTGGTGTATGTGATGCAGAGGATTCTGGGATGTATTCTAAAGCACAGACTCAGTTTATATCGCAAGACTATACATATTGGTGAGCAAGCTATCTTTCAAGAAAGTTTGTCTACCATTTCAAATGGTCTTATTTAGGAATCTTTAAGAAGCTTTTGAGGAGCCCAGGGTTCCCTGGGACACAGCTTGAAAGTGACTGCATTTAATCAAATAAAGCAATATGTGCACTTTTTAAAAAGGTCATAGGATTTTTTAAAATCATTACACTTTTTTTCCAACCTTATGAGATTCTTCCATAGGCATGAGAGATCAGTACAAAATAAAAAGAAAATAGACTGTAGTAAGCTCATAATAGCAAGTTTGGCTGTTGATAACCTGAGGTGCTCAGAGAACAAAAGGAGATGTTCTGGGCTGGCAGTTTTGATTCAATTACAGTTCATGTGGTCCTGCCACACAGAGATAGCTGGCATCCCAAATTTAAAGGTTGAAATGAAATGACACCAGAAAACATTGCATTTGGGGGTTTGTTTCTAAAGCTTCATCCAAGTTCCACAATACACTTGAAAGGCATGGATTAGAAAAAGTGAGAGCAAAATAGGTCAGGTTACAGGGTTGGTGAACTTTAACTTGCATTACCGATTGTCAAATGTCGCAGCACTGTGATATCTTTTCGATTGCCAACTCAATCAAGAATATAATAGGGATTTTCCACGGCAAAAAATGTACTCCGGTCCATCAAAATGGAGTCATTCTTTCAACAAATACCTGCAGACTAGATCAACAGTCTCCTTGAAGAAATTAGCATGACCAGCACATGTTAAAACTTGAAGCACTGCACGTAAAAGAGAAACAAATTAATTGAAATCATATTTCATGAAAGCTTGATAATGGTTTTGAAACTTTTTGCTGGATTTGGGATTCTAATTCACAGCTTCAAAAGTGCCATTTTTGCTTTTGGAAACATAAATCATAGATATTCATTGCATTCCTAGTTTAGGACTCCATGGAGCCTAAAGAGTTTAAGGACACAATCCTAAGGTCCTGATGAGCCAGTGCAAATCCTTTGCGCCGGCTCATAGATATTGCAAAAGCACCATAAGGTAAGTGCCGAATTTGATCTCTGGTGTGCCAGCGCCTAGTAAGTTTGCGCTGGCCTGCCTCAGCCGGTGCAGGTTAGGAGGTGAAAGGAGCACAACTCGGAGTAAGGGGACTTTTGTCTCCTTACCCTGAGTAATGCCCCAGCCACCTCAATGGGGCTAATTGGATCTGTGCCCATCCCCCTCCCAGACCCAGTCTGCCCACTGGCCAGCCCACTGCCCTTCCTCCCCCGAAGCACCTCCGTTTGCCCTCCTCTGCCCTCTCAAATCCCCTGCGCCAGCCTCCCTCAGCCGGCGTGAACTCACCAGGTCCAGGCAGCACAGAGGCTGGATTTGGCCTCCGTGGGCTGGCGACTCATAAGGAGGCACAAACATGCTTTACAGGACATTTGCACACTCCCAGGCCAGCACAAGGAACTTGAGCCAGCCCAACGCCAATCTTGCACTCTAAGATTGCAATCCTAAGCACACTTTCCTGGGCGCAAGTTCCACTGAACACAATGGGGCTTGCTTCTGAGTAGACATGTGTAGGATTGTGTTGTTTGAGGGTGAGGGAAAGAAGAGACAGTTGGCTTATTCAGAAGTAGGAAGTAGAAGTAGGAAGATATGGCCAAAACAATAACCTAAAAATGATCTTTAGAGCTTAGCAGTATTTTGATCTGTGAGAAGCAGTACATAATTGCTATTTGTCAAGGCTAGCTTGCCTTTTGTTGTTTTTGTTGTCACCAATATGCAGATGCCTCATTAATATGTTTTCATTTCTTTCTTCAAAACATACAAGTGCAAACACATATGGTATGCCTGCAAATAAATGACTCAGTTTCTGAAATGCTGCCCAATACAAAGACTGTCTTCTACATCTCCAAATGGAATGTTTATTGTATTCAGATGAAGTGCACACAGACAAACATCTGTGATCCGGCATTATCCCCATCAAAAGCAAATATTGAGATTACAAGGAACGTGCGAGGACGAACAACGAAAAATCCCACAAAACGCTTCAGCAGCATGTCTGCCATTTGTCACAATAATTGGCTGCTAGTGACTGAGATACATCCAGTTAAATGAATGAGCAACCCTTCCCTAATAACTTTATCTATACTCCAAATGTACAAGCCATAATTTTGGTCTTTGCATTATTGTCTACATAACGTTTTAAAAAATGGACTATCTGCTAGGAGTTGCTCAAGTGGGCTTAGTACAAGAAATGGTACCTGAATACTCTCATGGAATTGATTCATTGGCAAGGCGGGTCTTCCGAAGTTGTGTTTGTGAGTCTGCCTGTTTGTGGGCAGATGAGCTACGCCAACTGTTACTCCCTCTCCCAGCTACACATCATACCACACCATACTTGCCTACTTTATTGAATTTTCTGCTGCTCACAGGAACAATCAATGTTATCCCCAAAATTCCTGCTCCTGAACAGAAGAGGCGAGGGTAAACCCTAGCTTAGGAGTATTGAAGGGGTGACACCAACAGCAAAACATAAATGAGTAGGAGCCATCATGAGCTGAAGGTCCAGTGGATAGCCTTCCATCTGCCAGCCAATCCTGTTCACATAACAATTGTGAACTGAAACCTTCTGTCCCATACCTGTGAACAGGATCAGGGGTGTGCAGGGCCTAGGAGAGGAGGGTAAAGAGGGTCATTTGTACCTGGACCCAGGGTCAAAAGGGGGGGCCAGGAGCCGAAGGAGGGGGCCCAGAAATTTCCTGGGATCTTAGATTTTCCAATCTACTCAGACTTGTTGCCCGCACAGGATGCTGGGGATACTACCACAAGTGTGCAGCTGCAGTTACTGCGGCTACTGGCAAGCCATACATTCTGAGCCAAGGAATACATACATGACACTCCTTCACAAGGTGTCAAATCTGGGAGGAAACTGGCCTGCTACAGTAGCTCTTTGGCTTGTGGCTCTACTTATCATGAAGAAGTGTATAGGTGCTCAGGGACACAGCTGCAAGACAACAGCTGCTGCAGAAGCAAGTTTTGGTACACACAAGACACTTTCCATTCTAGTGTGAGCCTAAATGTGATGATGCTAATTTTCTGCATGATTTTCTCTATTTAAAAGATTTTAGAGAGACTTAGGAGTGTTTTTGGTTTTCCATGTTACGGTATCTAGCTGCCAATGCCATGCAGGTGGTAGATCTGGGCTCCAAAGACTTTTCCAGCTATCTCCACCCTACCCCGCCCTGTTTTGCCCCTCCCTGCCCCCATTCTGCTCACCAATCACCACCCTCCTCCGCTCTGTTTCACCCTCCCCCTTTGCAAAGGAGCCCAAAAGAAACTTTGTACCCCCTAAGAAAATTCCTCTCAGAGGCCCTGAGGGGTGAATTTGACTTGGAAGTAGTCACACTCAACAGAATCAACACCCTTCAGAGAGAGCTCCAAATGAAGCAAAAACTCCAAACCGAAGCAATGGGTTGTTTTTCTTCTCTCTCCCATTGTCTTTGCCACTAACTGCCTGGAGCCTTGGAAGATGGCTTCCCAAGCCAACAGTGATTGCCAGTTCTCAGTTACCAGTGAGGCACAAAGCAATTGAGTGACAGCTCTTAGTCATTGCTTCTTGCTTATTTCTTCCAATCAGTATTTTGCCTGCACAGACTTGAGAAGCCCCATGTTGGGCTTTCCAGCCTGGTGCGGGAGATATGATCTGGCGGATGAGGTTTTCACTGATTCTGCCCCCATCCTGGGTAAGTCCCTCCCCTTGTTCTGCCCTCATCCTTCCCTCATCCAACCCCAGATTGCCTCCCCCTGCCCCAAAAAGCTGCACTGCTGCCTCGTAGTGCTACTTACCCCAGGTGACTCTTTGTGGCCACCCTCCCAGTGCTGAGGCCCAGTGCTGACTGCTGCTGGCCCAGCACCCAGCACTTCCTCCTCATCAGGTACTGCAAATGTTCTTTATAGCACATTTGTGACACCCAGAGCTGGCAGTACACACATAATGCCAGCAGTGGCATGTTTAGGATGGGGCCCAGTGAACCCAATCCTGAGCTGCCCGGGGTGCGCGGCTGCAGCGGCACCGAGAACGGCTCCCGCTGCATCCTGCGCACCTCAGTCTGCCGCGGGCAGCACCTCAGGTGAAGGGGACTTTCGTCCCCTTCTCCCAGGTAAAGAAAGCAGGCCAGCACTGGGCTAGCACGGGCACTGGCTTGGCGGTAAGCCTCACAGGCGTGCCTTATGGCACGTTTGCAACAGTGCGCTCTGGCGGAAAGCCAGAGTGCCGAGCTCAGGATTGGGCTCTTAGTCTCCCTTCTAGGCTGCAGGTTACCTGCGTACTTGTCTGGCTATAAGCTTTTTTGCTTACAGTTTTTGTTCCTTACTTTATTACTTTGGGGGGAATGTAAACAACATAAAGGAAGCTAATGGGTGCATGGGGGGCCACAGGGAACCATGGGTTAGCAGATTCATGAATAACAGATCCATGAATACTGGGGAATGCCTGTATTATAGATGGCATTCCAATAGATGGGGGGTGGGGTGGTAAATAACAAAGAAAGGCTTACCATGCTAGGCACAGAATAAATAATAAATAATGCCGATGCATTGAAAATGGCAGCTGCAAAGATATGGAACTGGAATTTGTCTGCCTAAAAAATAACTTTTTTTATTTTTTCTTCTGCCTAAATACTTAACTAACACTTTTTAGTAAACATACATATATTTACAGATGTGTTATATGGTGGGTTTGCATAAAATATACTTTTTGTGGAGGTTAATGGCATAATGAATATGCATTGGTTAGTTTTAAAATTGAACCAGAATCCCCATTTTTTTTTACCAATGAGCATTGAACTCCTAGTCAACCATCCCTTGAGTATGCTGGAAAATGATTTCTTTTTCTTCATTTTTCAAAAGCTTTAAAGGGAGCAGAAAGCTTTTAAATCTAGCTTTTTGTTTCTCTCCCTCACCTCTGTGAGTTCTTTTCTCATAACTCACGTTCTTCAGTCACTCTGTACAGCAGTTGCCTTCATCTTCCTGATGGGTACTGATCACATAGGTAAGCTTCAGGGAAGGACTGGGTCATTTTGACACCAGAGAAGTTGATTTCCGTAACACAGCAGCCTTGTTGCACTCACTTCACATTCAGAAATGGATCTTCAAGAAGTGAAGAATTTTCCTAACATGTATGTTAACTGTCGGAGGTCTGAGAGGTACTTTTTTTTCCTGACAGAAAGCTTTTTCCCTGTTCACACGGTTTGAAACAGATTTCCCCGTTATTCTTAGTTAGCTCAGTCCGATGACAGTTAAACAATCAGCAGGCATGAACCCAATGCTTGAAAGCTTACTTTCAAAGTTTCCCTCTTCTAACCAGGTTTCCTTAACAGCTGGACAGATGTTTTGAAATAATACACCTGAGTTACCTGGAGGGCATGATAAAATACCCGCTGCTTTGAGATACTCTACTTCTGCTGTCCTTTAAAAAAGTGGTTTTGAAAATGTATGCTGTGGGGCCACTAAAGGCCCTTCTGCAGAGATGATTGCACTACAATGAATCCAGCCTTAGTAGCGGCATCTCTCTTGAAATCTTTACAAGGATCATTTTTTTCTTTTTTAGATCAGCTTTCACAGGCTTAAAAAAATGATCTCATTAAACTTACATACTCCTCAATAAGCTCCTCGTCAGTAAGTTCTTATGCTCCTTGCTGAACAAGACAGTGCTGTAAGTTGGCCAGACTATATAACTGGAAGGTCTTAAAAAACACTGGGTCTCCAAAGATAAATGTTCCTAGGATAAGAATTTCAATGGAAGGCACAGGGATAGATCACTGGCGGCTAGAAATGTTACAAGCATTGTATTGGGATGTTCAAAATATCAAACTCCATTACTCAAGTGTTTGTGAACAGAATCATGATGAGCACAAATCTGACCTCAAATGTTTGAACCTTTGCAACCCAAACAATGACTCCAAAAGTTTCTTTTCTGTTCAAACTTGTCAAACCTTTGCCAAACTTTGAGAGTGAAGGATGCTAGCAAAGGTTCAAGCTCTTGTAAACACATCCCTTTGCGGGAGATTGAAGCCTATGCTTTTGCAAATGTTCACTTGGAGAGAGTGCAAAAGTTTGATTTAGTTTCAGGTTGAACAATGGGATGCTCGTGGATTCTTATTGCCAGTCCTCTGTTTATATGGTCTGGCTATGGCTATGTCTGGTTATGTGAAGATTCTATGCCTCCCAAGAGCAAGTCAAGGGACTCTGTGTGCCAGTGGCAAGTATCCACTCATGACCACTCTGTCTTCTTGCTCTATCCCCATGATTGAATCCAGATGTTTCTATCTGGGAGATTGAAGAGGTGACTGAGTATGCAAGTTGGTCCATTAACTCAGGACTGTTTCACATGTTACTGCTGCAGAGTCAAGTCAGTTTACTTTTCTGTTTCTGCCCCAAACGCACTTCCTAGAAAAGCAAGTGACCACCACCAGTCATGAGGAGATCTTTCAGCAAGCGTATTGACCTGTGAAACTTTACAATGCTTTAAAATAACTACTTCGTTCTTTTGTTTTATGGAGAAGTCTTTCCATCCAATTGTTCAGTGCATTTCTTTCCATACTCATTCAGGTACTTCAAAGCCATAACAGAAAAAAAATAGATTTTTTTTTTCCTGGGCCTGTGATGGTGCGGGAGTGGGGGTGGGGACAGGGGAAAGGACTGGACAGGACGCATCTAAATTTTTTAAAAAATTCCACTGGTCAGTGAGCAGCTATATGCTTTCAGCCTTGAAATCTGTCAAGGAGCAGGGAAATCTAAACATCAGGCTGAAGCATGCTTATGTGAAGGCACATAAGCAAAGTGATGAATAAAGATATGCTTTGGATGGATCCCTTATTTCAGCCACCCATGTGCTCAGCTCAATCATTATCCTACCATATCACCACCATACAGTAAATCAATACAGACTTCCTGGGTGTGAAGTGAGTGTCTATAGAAAACTATCTCATGATCACTTCATTTCATAGCTAACCGTTACATGAACTCATCAACCCGTTTCTTCATATGTCAATGTCATTGGTTGAGCCCTCAGTCATCGCCCCCCCCCCCACACACACACACATTATGTCAATTTATCAGTGGTTTTTTTAACTGCCATTTTCACTTGTAGAAGAACACCCTTGGAAGAATATGTTTGAATGAAGGAATGGGAACCATGCTGTCCTGATTATTTGCTGGCTATGGGCAACCAGAGACCATTAGTGATGTTGTACTCAGGCAACAAAAATGGTGGCCACACAGGCCAGTGTATCTTCAAATGGGGCACGGAATCCATGTCACTGCCAACCCCTGACGTTTGTTAATTCTCCCTCATCACAAAATGTACGTCTCTGACATTGTTTCCCACTATTCAAGGAATCGGAAAGAAAAGGCACATTGCAAAGGAATGAAATATCATCTCGGAAATTGTCTCTTTATAGGCCTATCAGTGTACATGTTTTCACAATCATGTTTTTTTGCCATAATGTTACACTTGCTAGAAAAATCTATTTTTTCTTAAAATGGTTGCGTCTCATTTCGTATGCTTTTCCCAAGGCATGTATACATATAGGGTGGCATGCTCAAATAAGGAGCAATTTGTTCCTCATCATTTAACTTGTTTATTCATCCATGTCTACAGGTAATGGCTATGCTCTTAAGCACATTTGTTCATGAAAAGTGTTATTGATTGCAATGGTATTTACTCATTACTAAAGTGTGTTTAGGAATTAGGCTGATAGCTTCCCTGTATTTTGAAGAGTCCAATTGTGAGAAATGTAAAAGAGACAACCACTACAGAATAAAGATGTTACAGTGGTTGAAGAAGCAAAATGATATCAAATAACCCATCCAACAGTCTCGAGAGAAAATCACTGGTTCTAAAAGAGTTGTTATTTTTTAAATTCAAAATAAAATTTGAAACTTAAATTTGCCAGAGCATGGGGTGACATAACCACAATCAAAAATTTTCAGGGCATGTCGGCCACTACATGATCCCCGATGGGACTCTTCAGACTTGTTGCTGACATACAGCCCAATCCTATGCATGTCCCATTAGTGTCAATGGGATTTATTTCCAGGAAAGTGTGGATAGGATTGGGCTGATAGCTGTGAGGGGCCTGAGATGGGGGTTCAGGATCTGGCTGCTGCCAGTTCCATGCATCTCATTCCACCCCCATTCCACCTCAATTCCTGCCCCTTTCCCACCTAACCACTAGAAGTGTCCTGCTGTGGCCCATCTGTGCCACACTGCTGGTCTCATATGGCTTCCACTGACAACAGAGCCCTCATTGCACTGGCATAACTGGTGGTATGCTGGCATTTTGAGAGAATTGGATTGTGCTAAAACTTAAATAACAGTTTTTTCTACAGTTGCAACTTTTGCTCCCAAAATTAACTCTGCTTCCGCTGTCCAAGAAAGCATCACAAAGTGGAGAGTATCTGATTACATAACAGCAATTACCTACGTATTTCCTGCAGTCATTACATGGATTCTTTCAATTCTCACATACTCTTCATGTTCTTCCATTGATGCTACTACTTATATTTTACAAATCTTTTATTCTTTTTTGCTGTTACTAGCAACATCCTGTCACTTTTTGACTTGAAGAAGCCCACTCAGCTTTGATTTCATGATCCTCTTAATTCAGCTATATAAAAACTCTTATTGAGAGCCTTTGATTATTTCCTGAATTATCTAAGTCAAATGTTATTCCTGAGTGCTGCCAAACAAGTCTGGAACTTGACTATTTTCACCCCCTCTCCTTCCAAAGGGCAAAGACAGCACACTGACAGGTCTCATAACTAATGTCTTGTTTTCTGCTTGAGACATGGCATGTGGCAAAGTAAACCTCCAAACAACCAAATGGTACCTTTTCACATTAATACCCCTATGTCAGTGCATTGGTGTGCTGATTGTAGAGCAATCAGGATTGGGCAGTACAAATCTCCTGCCAGGGAGATGCTGTGACTAGCAGCGGTCCTAACCAACCAGTCTTGAAGATGAACTTCAATCCCTGATCAAATAATTCCTAGCGCTGAATCTGCCTTTTCACTGCCACAGCACGCTGAGTTGATGTTTTTAGTGAGCTTGCTATTATAAGCCCAATCTCTCTTTCCTGGGTAATCACAGCCAATTTTGCCCCTATTAGTGTATTGTTCCAATGTGCCTCACTTTCTTACTTACACAGAAGCTCATCTGCTATTCTGTTGCCCATGTGCCCAATTTGAAGGTATTCTTCCAGAGCTCTTCACAGTCTGCTTGGGATCTCACCATCCCAAATAATTGGGTGTCATCTGCAAATCTGGCTACTTTACTATTCACTCCTGACTGGAAGGGAAGTGCAATCACAGCGAGGCCAAATTCAAATCGGCTGACAGATTGTCTCCAAAAAGGCATCGGCCAAGAAGAGAAGAATTAGAAAGAGAACTTTCCTGGCTAGGCAGAAATTCATAGGGTTTGTAGTCTTAGAGCTGCATGAATATGTAGTTGATTTTTTGTATAGTGTAAGTATGAAGAAATATGATTGTCACAGTCAGTCTTTGGAGAACCTGGGTGGTGTAGTGGTTTGGGAGGGGGACTTAGACCTAGAAAATCCAGGTTCAAATTCCCCCCTCAGCCATGAAGCTTCCTGAGTGACCTTGGGCCAGTTACTTTCTTTCAGCCTCACCTACCTCACAGGGCTGTTGTGATGTTAAACACTGCACTGAGCTCTTTGGAGGAAGGGCAGTGTAAAATGTAAATAAATAAAATATCAACAACAGCATCAACTGAGCTGTGTGGTGAGGGACTTCACCATCTGCCACCCCTGCTGTTTTCCTCTTACACCTAAGATGACACTTGAGAGATCTGCTGGGGCATCAAAGCTAGTGGTGGCTCAGACTCTTGATGCACCCTCAGCTTGAACATGTGCCATCACTCCTTACAGGGCATTCTCTGGGCAATAAAATTGAGCTACTGTAGGATTTGTAGTTGCCCTATAGAGAATGAAATGAAAGTCATTCGAGCAGCAGAGGCTTACCTCCAGACAAGGGAACACAAATTCCCTTACCTGGAGGAGATCCCCAGGACTGCTCCCTACATAAGAACAGCCCCACTGGATCAGGCCATAGGCCCATCTAGTCCAGCTTCCTGTATCTCACAGTGGCCCACCAAATGCCCCAGGGAGCACACCAGATCACAAGAGACCTCATCCTGGTGCCCTCCCTTGCATCTGGCATTCTGACAACCCATTTCTAAAATCAGGAGGTTGCGCATACACATCATGGCTTGTACCCCGTAATGGATTTTTCCTCCAGAAACTTGTCCAATCCCCTTTAAAAGGCATCTAGGCTAGACGCCAGCACCACATCCTGTGGCAAGGAGTTCCACAGACCGACCACACGCTGAGTAAAGAAATATTTTCTTTTGTCTGTCCTAACCTGCCCAACACTCAATTTTAGTGGATGTCCCTTGGTTCTGGTGTTATGTGAGAGTGTAAAGAGCATCTCCCTATCCACTCTGTCCATCCCCTGTATAATTTTGTATGTCTCAATCATGTCCCCCCTCAGGCGTCTCTTTTCTAGGCTGAAGAGGCCCAAACGCCGTAGCCTTTCCTCATAAGCCTTTCCTCATACGGCCCCAGCCCTGTAATCATCTTAGTCGCTCTCTTTTGCACCTTTTCCATTTCCGCTATGTCTTTTTTGAGATGCGGCGACCAGAACTGGACACAACACTCCAGGTGTGGCCTTACCATAGATTTGTACAACGGCATTATAATACTAGCCGTTTTGTTCTCAATACCCTTCCTAATGATCCCAAGCATAGAATTGGCCTTCTTCACTGCCGCAGCACATTGGGTCAACACTTTCATCAACCTGTCCACCACCACCCCAAGATCTCTCTCCTGATCTGTCACAGACAGCTCAGAACCCATCAGCCTATATGTGAAGTTTTGATTTTTTGCCCCAATGTGCATGACTTTACACTTACTGACATTGAAGCGCATCTGCCATTTTGCTGCCCATTCTGCCAGTCTGGAGAGATCCTTCTGGAGCTCCTCACAATCACTTCTGGTCTTCACCACTCAGAAAAATTTGGTGTCATCTGCAAACTTAGCCACTTCACTGCTCAACCCTGTCTCCAGGTCATTTATGAAGAGGTTGAAAAGCACCGGTCCCAGGACAGATCCTTGGGGCACACCGCTTTTCACCTCTCTCCATTGTGAAAATTGCCCATTGACACCCACTCTCTTCTTCCTGGCCTCCAACCAGTTCTCAATCCATGAGAGGACCTGTCCTCTAATTCCCTGACTGTGGAGTTTTTTCAGTAGCCTTTGGTGAGGGACCGTGTCAAACGCCTTCTGAAAGTCCAGATATATATATATATATATATATATATATATATATATATATATATATATATATATTTGAGATCCTATCTTTGATGAGGCATTCCACCATCTTACCCGGTATGGATGTTAGGCTGACCGGCCTATAGTTTCCCGGGTCCCCCCTTACCTACCACTGGATGTACCTCATATTCCAATGGCATGGCTGCATCAGTGCAGGAATTAGATAAGATTGGGCTATCTGACTTATCACCTAATGAAATAAGCTATACAGTGCAATCCTGTATGTGTCTACTCAGAAGTAAACCCAATAAAGCTCAATACATCTTACTCCAAGATAAGTGTAAGCATTTGCATTGCAGCATTTGTGAATTAATCATATGAGTTTTGGTTGATGGATCAACTGATTGCATTTGTATCGGGTAAAAATAAAAGTTCTGAAATGCAAAGTCACTTTTATTTGGTTTTAGATGGTGGAGGCCCCGGTGTCACAAATCCTCTTACAAGAGACATTCCCTCCCACCTCTCCAAAGGCTGAATACCATTTGCAGTTTTGATAATCACTTGTAATGAAACAAAGATCTTTAAAAGCTACTCCCCTAGTAGGGACTATTGCTCAGTGGTAAGCACATGCAAAAATCCTATTGCTGAGACCCCCAAATGTCTACATAGGGTTAAGAAAGATAAGTCTTCTCAAGCCTACCTGAAACCCTGGACAGCCATTGGGAGCACCTTTTAACAGTCATTTAAAAAAAATAAAATTAATTAATATACCTAATTTGGTGTTGCAATATTAAATTATATACTGATCATCATCACCCTCATGCTAAAGTCTTCTTCCTAACAACCTTCTATTCGTTCTTTTAACATGGCAAACTGAGAGAAGCAAACACTGTTGTCCCTTCTGTTTAGATGAAGGGAAGCTGCACCATTTGTGTCACTGAAATTATTTTTTTTCTAAGACACCCAATATCTGAATGCTTGAGGAAATATATAAAGCCTGTATTGATTTTTTTCCCTTTTTTTTTTTTTTGGCCCCTGTTAAGAGATGTGATTTTCTTTTCTTCCATGAACAGAGGAACAGAAAAATCACTTGACCAGTGATTCTAAAGAAGAACCAGAGATATACACCTTTGTGAGCCAGTCACCCTTCCAATCTGTGATATATTGTATCCCAATGTACAAACCATATGGGTGGAAGTTTGAATTTTAGGGGCCATTGAGCAATGGATTTTCCCCAATGCATCTCAATTATAGAAACACAAGTGCAAAATAACTTTGCACAGAAGGACTGTGAAAACACAAAGGGTTCAATCGCCCTCAAAATTTCTATTTGTTACCTGCCATGTGTGAGCTAATGGTTGTACATGGAGTGAGAATAAAAAGGTACAAAGCAGGTAAGGACATTTGTTCCAGACCTCTTAAAAGGCTTCCTTTTACTACCTACTGCACAGTTGCTCTGGTATTCATGTGCATCTCTACTGGACAGTGTTTCTTAAAGAAGAAAAAAATTAATCTGTCGGTTGTTTATCAATGCTTTCCAGATTCTATCCAAACAACCAATATAAAATGCACAGTGCTTCAACTTACATTTGAAGCAAGTTGCATTTGAATTCAACTTGCACCTAGTGCTTCAACTTCAAGTACTTTCTTGAACTTCCTGCGACTGGCTTCTGAGCAAGTGGGAGTGAAGGAAGCACACCTCCTCCCCCATTTTGTGCTGGTGTAGCACTTGTATCCTCTGTGAATCTAGTACACGGGGGTGGTGGTTTTCACAGTCTAGTGATGGGGAAAAAGAATCAAAAGAGGGGGAGAAAGCCCCCAGACGTCCTGCACCCCCTCCCCCTTCTTCTCCAGTCTCTTCCTCGGAGGAGGAAGAAGACTTTAGTGAGCTCAGGGCTATGTTGGCTTGCTTTGATGCCAGGGAGAAGGAGAAAGCCTCGAGAAGAGCGGGGAGGGGTGATGGTGGGGGGGGTGTCAGGCACGGCCACCCCACTGCGCAGATCAACCAGGAAAGGTCGTGGGGCCAGGCTTAGCAAGATCTTGTCTTCCAGGAAGCGTGTGAGGGGCTCGGGAGATGAGAATGACCCAGAGCCTGCCACCCAAGTGGCCTACGCATCAGTGGTGTAGACTATGGGTGCCACGCAGGCTGCTCAGAGAAGCGGGCAGCCAGCTGTTGGCGCTTCAGGTGAGCAAGCACAGGATTTGGGCAGTAGTGTAGGTGCAGTATGGGATGAGAGGGAGGGCCTTGCTATACCTTCAGCGGCCCTTAATTCCCCGTGGTTTCCTTGGTCTCAGTGGGGAACGGTTAGCCCCTTTTATCCTTGGGGCCCTTATCAGCAGGGCATCCCAGGTGGTGGGGCGCAAGCTATGGTGGCTTCGGCTGGGCCTGGCGCTCCCCCTCCGCCTGCCTGGGGGCCTGGCATGATTGGCGGGTCTGCATTTCCCCCACTGGGGCAGCTAATGGGCCCCTTGGCCGCTCCTGGAGTGCAGATTGGTGGCGGTATGGAGTCACCCCGCGTGTCGTATGGTGATATTGCGCTCCCTCTGGGCGGGCATCTGGCTTTATCTGTAAAAGAAAAAATTTGGAAAGGTGAGTATGTGGATATGTTTAGCCTTTTGCAGATCGAGCCTGAGCCCGTGCCAAAGGTGGGGGAGCCTGTCAGGGATCAGGAATCCATTAGGAGATGGAAAATCGATAGGAATTGGGCAAACTGGCTGAATGGCTTCGTCATTTACGCCTCGGTTGTGTTGCAAATGTATCCCAACCGCGCCCAAGCCTTGTTCAAGTACTTGGACATAGTGCACAGGGCGTTTAGGGACTACACAGGCATGGCTTGGGTGGTGTATGACCACCATTTTAGACTACGAGCATCACATGACCCTGAGCTGGATTGGCGCATTCCACAATGGGAATTGTGGATGCAGCTAGTTCTGCCGTCGAGGCCGGCATGGGGTGACCGCTCGGATAGCGGTTACCTTATTGCCAGGAACAAACCTGAAGCTATCAAGGCACCTAGCGGTGCCCAGTGGCTTCAGAACCCCCAGACTTGCTTTGAGTATAACGCATCAGGAAAGTGCGGAAGAAACAACTGCACTTTCTTGCACGCCTGAGGCTTGTGTGGGGCAAAGCACCCCGTGTCCTCGTGCCCTAAATTGGGTGGACCAAGACAGGCCTCAGGGCAGCAGGCCGGCCAAGGCCGCAGGGGCGGTGCACCCTCCTTCCAATGGAAAGGGGGCCAACGCCGATTAAGGTGGCATAGTTGCTTTCATGGTTGAAAGTTTATCCCGACAGAGTTGCTGCCGGTCATTTGGTGGAGGGGTTTTCGAAGGGTTTTTAGATTCCGGCGGCACTGCCCGTTGAGCTTGTGCTGTCCGAGAATTTGCGTTCTGTTAAGGGGTTAGAGCATGTTGTTAGGAGGAAGATCAGCAAGGAGGTAGACCTCAGCAGGGTGGTGGGACCGTTCCCGACCCCGCCTATACCCAACTTGCGGGTCTCCCCTCTTGGGGTGGTCCCCAAGAATGTTCCTGGGGAATTTTGGTTAATCCACCATCTATCGTTCCCGGAGGGCGAGTCTGTGAATGATGGTATCCCCAGTGAGTTATGCTCAGTCAGGTATACTTCATTAGACCAGGCGGTTGGGCGGCTGCGGTCTTGTGGCGTGGGCGCCTTGATGGCAAAGGCAGACATTGAGTCAGCCTTTCGCCTGCTGCCCGTCCACCCTGCTGATTTTTGCCACCTAGGCTTCCGCTTTGAGAGCGCCTATTATGTGGATAGGGTGCTGCCGATGGGCTGCGCGATATCCTGCGCCCATTTCGAATGTTTCAGTACCTTTCTAGAGTGGGCGGTCCAATTTCAGACTGGTCATGTGACCACTGCGCATTATCTTGATGACTTTTTATTTATGGGCCCTGCCAGTACTGGGACATGCAAAATGCTGCTTGCCTCATTTGTGGAGTTGTGCGAGCAGTTGGGGGTTCCCCTGGCACAGGATAAGACTGAGGGCCCGGCAACTCACCTCGGCATTGAGTTGGACACCATGGCTCAGTGCAGTAGGCTCCCGGAGGCTAAGCTCATCAGGTTGGCTGGCTTGCTTCGGCAAGCATCTAGGGCCAAGAAACTCTCTCAGGGAGTTGCAGGTGCTTGTCAGGCACCTCAACTTCACCTGCCGGGTGGTGGCACCGGGTAGGGCCTTCCTGAGGTGTATGTGCGAGGCTATGGCTGGGTTGCGCAGGCCATCCCATCGCATAAGGGTCTCGTCAGCCCTTCGGGAGGACATGACTGTGTGGCTCCGGTTCTTGGACCAGTTCAACGGGGTGTCCTTTTGGAGGACCAGGTGCTTGGTCGAAGCTGAGTTGCAGGTGCACTCGGATGCTGCAGGTGGACTCGGGTTCGGAATTTATTTCAGGGACAGATGGTGCGCTGCCCTTTGGCCAAGCACTTGGGTACAGGATGGCATCACTCGAGACCTAACGTTTCTCAAATTTTTTCCTATTTTAGTCGCTGTGCACATCTGGGCAGACGAGTTTGCTAATACTTCGGTCCGCTTCTGGTGCGACAACCAGGCAGTGGTCAGGATTATTAATAGCCAGACTTCTAAGTCCCCGAGGGTCATGCGCTTGGTGAGGGCGTTTGTCCTCCAGTGCTTGTCAATTAACATTCTCTTTTCAGCAAGGCACGTACCCGGTGTACGGAACAGCACTGCCGACGCTCTCTCTCGTTTTCAGGAGGAGCGTTTCAGGCAGCTGGCACCAGAGGCGAGGCTGGACCCAGAACCCATGACCCTATGGCTGTGGAGCCTTGGCTCAGCGTCACCCAGAACATGATCTGGGCCTCTTTAGTGGCCGCCACCAGGGTCAGTTATACAAGGAAGATTCAGGAGTTTGTGGTTTTCTGTAGGAGGCAGCGTCTTGAGGATGCCTGGCCTCTGCCTGTTCAGCACCTGATGTGGTTCATCATTGCCCTTCGGGATAGAGACCTGTCAGCGCGTTCGATCGCTGTCTACTTAGCTGCCCTCTCGTTCCAGTCACGGGCGCTGGGTTGGGTTGACAGTACTTCTGATTTTCGGGTCAGAAGAATGCTGGAAGGGTTGAGAAGGAGCTGCCCCAGACCCTCAGATGCCCGTATGCCGGTCACTCCGGGTATGTTGCAGGACCTTTGTGCTGACCTCTGAGTACTCTGTGCGTCGCATTATGAGGCGCAATTGTTTAAGGCTTGTTGCCTAGTTTTATTTTTTGTGGCCTTTCGCCCTAGAGAGGTCCTGTCTGTTTCCAAGTTTAACCCGGGGGACAGAGCCTTGCAGTGGGGAGATTGTCAGTTAGAAGTTAATCGTGTTTCTTTATTTTTAAGGCATTCTAAGACCGATCAACGAGGTAAGGGCCAGTGGGTCCATCTGAAGAGGGCGACCAATGTCGAGATCTGCCCAGTGCAGGCATTGGTGGCCTACCACCGGGCGGCGCTGCAGGGAACTGGACCCCTGTTTCATCACCAGGACGCCTCTCCTTTGACACTTTACCAGTTCAGAGCTATTTTCCATGCTGCCTTACAGAGGCGTGGTGTGTCACCCGGCCAGTTTGGCCTGCACTCCTTCAGGATCGGTGCCGCATCTACAGCGGCTAGGCTTGGCTTCCAGGCAGGAGCCATTCGAAAGATCGGTCTTTAGTGCTCCGGTGCCTTCAAGTATTACGTGCGTTAGGCCCATCTTTAGGTGGGGCTGGATCAGCGGTTTGCGGGCTCCCTCAGTGGTGGGGGGGCGTGTTGACTGGCGCTGCCAGCCTTGGTGTTCAGTGCGGGCTGCCTCAGCGGTCGGGGGGGCGTGTTGACTGGCATAGCCAGCCTTGGTGTTTAGTACGGGACCGCCTGGTGGGAGTCCCAGTTCTGTTGCCTGTGGGCATCTTGTGGGTTGTTGTTACATTGGCTTATGTTCCCCCCTTCTTGTTACAGGTCGGCGTTGGTCGGCTCCAGTGAGGGTCCTCATCTGCGGACATTCGATTATCTTTTGGGCCCGGAAGAGAGTGGTGGCAAGCAGCTTCGGCTCCCAGTTGGGACTGGGGGGTCTGGCCAGTGTCACCTGGGTTGCCAGAAGGGGCATGCGCTGGGGTCAGTTCATGCCCATGCTGCTGAATTATTTAGAATGGCATCCCGCTCCCCAGGTAATTGTGGTGCATCTAGGAGAGAACGATCTGGGCCAGAGGACATCGATGTCCTTGAGGCTCCAGGCACGTAGGGAGTTCTCGATTCTCCGTAGCTGGTTCCCGGGGATGGCTATCCTCTGGTCGAATCTCCTCCCGCGGCGGGTGTGGCGCGGAGCACGTAGCGTCCGCAGGATCGATGTTACTAGTGATAGAGAGATTTCTGGGACTTGGTCTCTGGGTCAGATGCTAAGCAGACATAGACTTCTTTAAAAGCATATATAAAATTTATGTTCATGCTATTTACAGATTAAGAATAGATTAGAATGGATACAGGTTCGAAGTTACTCCATGGTGGGTCTTTGATTTCTCTCCGAATCACACCCAAAACTCCTTTACTTATACTCTATGAAAAACAAGTGACCCATGTGATATTCATGTCACTTCCCTCTCCTTATTTGGCATACTGGTGCATGGTTCCAGCCCTAACTGGGAAGTCTGTTAGCCATGTATGGAGAAGTTCTGGCCTGCAACTTTGATTACCCTGGAATGTACCCTGGAACAAGACCCTGGAATGTTCCTTTTGGGAAAGCTATGACGCACATGTTTCTCTCTCCAGGTCATTTTGACCTTTTCTACCCTGTTTTTAACAGAAAAACACTAGTCATGCTTTTTCCTAATGTTCCTCCTCTGAGAGAAGTTAGGTTAACTCCTAAAATCTATATCAATGATTCGAGTCAATGATTCAATGATTCAATGATGATCAACGAGTCAATGATTACCTGGGGAGGGTAGTGGTGGAGCAGGGCGGGGCGGTCAATAGCACCTGGCTATTGGGTTCAAGGAGCACGCCCTTTTCCACAGCGATGGGGTGCATCTGTCACCAGTCGGGAATGATTTATTTTTGCATGATCTGCAGCAGGGCTTGAGAGAGTTTATCCTTGTGGGGAGCGGTGAGGACAAGCACTAGGCTGTCTCTCCCCTGTGGCAGGGTACGTGCGGGGCTGGGTAGGCAGGTACTTGGCTCGGTGTTTATCCAAGGCAGCAGGGTGAGGGGTAAGTCTGAACCGCTCCTATGATGCCTGACTGGCTCCAGGAGGCAGGCAGGCGAACCCCTTGCCTGGACTGACAGGATGGTGTGGCTCGGCCGACTAGCCTGAAGTTCAGCTGCCTTGCCCCCCTTTTGGGGGGTGGCGGTGACAGACCTAAGCTGGCATCTGACGGCTGGGGCCTCGAGCCAGGTAGTACGCCCAATGAGAACGCAGGGGGAGGCAGATGGCTAGGACCGTTTCCCCCATATGGCCCCGCACAATTGATGTTCAGTGTTATTGCCCTGCTGCAGTTAAAGTTCAATAAAGTGGCCCATTTTCATCCAAGCCGAAGTCTTGTGTCTTTATTTGCGGGTGAGGGGATAATAAGAGGGAGAATCAAAAATGAAACACTGCCCACTTGCTCACAGTTAGCTAGACAAGGGATAACTGCAGAATGAACACAGACACACACACACACACACACACACACACACATCATTCTCACAAAAGGATGCAGAATAACAAGCGCTAAGAATGTCATCAATTTGACATATATGAGGTCCATCATCAAGTGAATGGTTGCTAAGTGGCACACGCCTGTATTTCATCCTTTGGTGACATGTTGCCAGAAGTTAAGTGCTAAGTTCCCAAATCTCTAAAACAGTGTTTCCCAAATTTTTAGCACAAGGATCTACTTTTTAAAGTGACACTCTATCAGGACTCACCTAGGTTTACCACATTTCAAAAAAGGAGATTTAGAAATATTTTATATATTTATAAGTAATAATAACCAGAAAAAACCCTCACACATTTATCTCCCTTTATTTACATATACTTGTAAATTGCAGGAGCTCAACTTTTTGCAGGATAATTAGCAGTGACAAAATCTGATTTTTTTCATAGCCTCAGGACTTGAGGCAATTAGTTATTTGATCTTTCCATCACCCTTTGGCAACCTACCTAAAATCAGGTTGTGACCCACCAGTGGGTTCCAACCCACAGTTTGGGAACCACTACTCTAAAAGAACAAGAAAAAAAAAAGCACAAGTAGACTCTGAGTACTCTTGACAGCACAATCCCTACACACGTTTACTCAGAAACAAGTCCCATTTTGTTCAATGGCACTTACTTCCTGGTAACTGTAATTAGGATTGCAGCCTGAGGTTTGAGCGCTCTGTATCTTATTTTGAATGGAAGGAGCTTTCTATGCTTTTGCCTGACCACAAGGAGGAAGCCATCGTGCAAGTGAATTAACTCTTTTATGCTTGAAGCAAGAAACCAGCAACGTTTATAAATCCTTTACAGTTGCTGAAGAAGGCCACAAGCATGACTATGAAACAGTTTCGGACAAATTTGAAATCTATTTCATTTCAACTCTAACGTGCATTATGAGAGGCCCTGCTGTTATCAAAGAGCTCAGACACCTGTAGAAACGATTGAATTCTTTATAAGTGTCTTGTCTGAACTGGTTGAACAGTGTGAATTTGCTGATTAAAAAATAAAGCAGATCACCTTAGAGATAGACATGTGCTTGGGATTCTAGACAAAGAATTATCTGAGGGAATGCCATTGATGGAGGATTTAATCCTCCCTAAGGCCACAGAAGACTGATCAAAACTCAGATCAAAAATGGAAGCAACATGAGAGTTAACTAGTTCTCCACAAAGCATTCTCAGTAGCTATAACAACCATTTGGAAAAGGGCAAATTCACTTTTCATGTAACTTGATAAGCAGTACAAAGCAATCCAAATATTTCAAAAGGAGAGGGAAGAAAAGAAGTATAATGGTTCATTTGCATGCATTTGCATGCAAAAGGTATGGGAAGATCGATAACATAATTGTTTATCCAGCCAGAGGAGGACAATGCAAGAAATGTTCAAAACTAGGGCCTCCAAGCATATTCAACAATTCCACCTAAGGAGAAACATCTGACAATTTTCAAGGGAAAGTTTTCTAAATCAAGTGAAATTTATCTGGGAGTCTCTGCTCATTCATACACTGTATCGAATGGTGCGACTGCAAGAACTGAAGGCCTAGTTTCCCTTGCTCCATTGTCAGCTATGACATTGTTACTGCACAGGAGAGAAACCCACCCATTTGGGACAACTTTCAGTTTCAGAATCAATGTCTCAATCATCCCAGCCTGAACAAGGCGCAAACTGTTCTACAGAAGATAACGTACAGCACAATCCGAACTGGCCTAGCGCCTGCAGAATGAGAGCACATGCTGTCACAAATGTGCCAGAAAGCAAGTTGCAGCAGCGAAGATGCTCCTGGTGTAGGCACTAAGGTCTGCACTGGCCTGCCAGCATCAGACCCCAGTGGAATGCCCAATGGAGCACTGATTCAGGCAGCAGGGGGAGGGTGAAATAGAGGCAGGGATGGGGAGAGTGGGGAGGGAGGCAGACTAGACCAGGGAGGGGCCGGGAATGGCAGCAGGGGCTGCCACTATATACTGTCCCTCGTCCCAGTCCTAATTACTTGACACTGGGCTGCTTGGACATGCACCAGCGATTTTGCCCAAGTATCCCCATAGCTGCTGCTGCTGGGGTTTACACTGAGGGAAGGAGATGAATGTCCCCTTTCCTCAAGGAGACATCCAGCAGCCTCTCTTCCCATGCTGGTTATAACAGAGGCCATTGACACTTTTCCACACAAACAAGATATTAAAGACAAGGAGATTTGAATTCACTGTGTATGTGATAAGACAACGAAAGCTGGATAATCTCCTCCGTTGTAGAGTTGCGCTGCAGCTGGTGTGGGATCCATGAAAAAGTAAGAGAAAATGAGCATTTGGAGAGTTTGGTCTGTTAAAAGGGGACTGTGCAGGCTTTGCTTTAAGTTTGTTGTCAAACCATGCAATGTTCAAACACCTTGCAGAATTCACCCCCTATATATATATATAAAACCTGATTATCCATGGATTTTTCAGCAGCCGGCAATCAATCTCTCTCCAGGCACTTAGAACAGCTTCACGCTAAGGCAAATGACCTCTCCCTTCCTCCAGATCATATAATAATAATAACTTTAATAATAACTTTATTTCTACCCCGCCTTTCTCCCCGAAGGGACTCAAGGCGGCTAAGAAGAAAGAATGCTAAGTGGAAGTGATTATCACCTCTTTTTTGCATTCTTTCCCCGAGCTCTGGGAGAAGGGAGGGTGTCTCTGCCTTGGAGTGAAGCCTTTCTAAGTGCCTGGAGAGAGATTGAGTGATTGCCTGCTGCCATTCTCACACATTACAATGGTAAGAGTGGTTATTTTTAAATATATGAGCAAATGGACATTGTTTTTAAAATGTATTTTCTTTAAAACAATTTTTGGCATCCACAGTTGTTCTGGAAACGGAACCCTTGCAGATGCTAAGATTCAACCTGTATATATTTATATATAATGCCCAAGGCATTAGGGCCTTCTTCCCAAAATGATTGATGCCAAAATATCCTTCAAACAGGATGACTGAAGTGGTTTCTGTAATACTTCCTTAATGGATCAGAGTGCAAAACTGACTATATTTGTCACTCTCTTTGTGATATTGTTTTCAGCACTTACCACTTGGGCTAACTCCCAAAATCTTTCAGAGGAAATGACACAGCACGTCAGAAATGTGTATGGGTTGTGTCTATATGGATGACATTTTAATATGTGGCAGATCAATAGAGGAACATGACAAAACACTTACCTCCATCCTTAATCTGATCCTAAATCAGGAGTCAAAACAAATGAGGACAAGTGCTTTTCCAGCAAAATGGAATAGATTTCTCGGGACAAATCATCACAGATGGGGGAACAAAGACATGCTCAGAGAAGGTAAATGCCATCAGGAAGTGGAAAGCACCAACAAGCAACAGAATTGAAATGCCTTTTGGTAACAGTGAATTATCTCAGTTGGTATTTTCAGGACATCTCAATAGAGACAGAATTGTTGATCCTATAAGAGCAGACCAGCACAGTTCAGAGGCTGGCTTTGCAGATAGAAAAGATCAGATGTCTAACACAATATGTTGATTTTACACTTTTATTATACCAGCAACCCTACAATGGTTAATGCTGATGCAAGCCTCTATGGATTAAGTGGTGTGCAATGACAATGGCATGGTTCAGAAACAGATGCCAAGTGTATTATCTTTCAATACTATTACTGAAGCAACAAAATCCTATGATCAGATTGAAGAGTACCTGCCTAATGTTTGGGCGAATGAATTTTTTATAGATACCTGTGTAGTCTACTATGTCCCAGATTCCCTATAAACCAGAGGTAGACAATCGTGCTTATGTTAAGAGCCACATACAATAAACTTCAGATGTCTGAGAGCATCTGAGAGAAAGAGAGATGAGAGAAAGAGACAGAGATGTTTGAGAGCTGCAATGTTTAAGAAGCATTTAAATTCTTAAATATATTTACTCACCATGTACATTAAACTTCCATTTTAATCCAGTTGACTGAGAATTTATACCTGGTAAATCAGTCATTCTCAGACTTTTTAGTGCTGGGACCCACCTTTTAAAATGACACTCTGTTGGGGCCCACCTATCTTTGTGAGACTTTTAAAGAAAGGTGATCTAGAAAGAAATAATATTTACACAAGCTTGCAAACTGCAGAAGCTCAGCTACTTGCAGGGCAATTAGTAGTTATCTAAATAGCCTCAGTGCTAGAGGTAATTGGTTATCTGATTTTTCCATCACCTCTGCTTTCATTGGAGTCTCATTGTGAGACCCACGGTTTGAGAAAAGCTGCAGTAAATTAATATAAAGTTTAAAAAATTATTGACCTTTATACTAATTGTGATGCAAAAAGCCAACATATTTCCATGAGCAGCACATTATATGTCAAAGAGCTGCATGTAGTTTGCAAGCCACAGCTTAGCCATCCTGCTATAGACCATGATCCCAGAAGGAAATCACACTCTTGAGCAAGTTAAGAGCATCATTGTCAGTATACAGTCAGAAAGGGATTCTTCCCATCTTCCCCTTCCCTCTCTGTGAAGGCTTCAGCTTTTTTCCTGACATGTGCTTTGCAACAGCATGAGCCTTTTGTTGTTGTTGTTTGCTTTAAATCTGGCAAAGGGGTGAAATGGCTGGGGGTTATGAGAAAATCTGATTTTGAGTAAATCCCAGACTTTAAGGGGTCTGAAGCCAAGTCAAAATGGGATGTGCTTTTCAAAGATGCAATTCAAACCCCTTTCCACCCCCCATTCAAATGGAGTCAGCACTACAATGAAATCTTGAGACGGGATCTGTTAAGCTATATAATGCCACTCAATGCCATGAACAGCTACAGAATATAACCCAGGATGTACACAGAATATAACAATTCTCTTATATGACTCCCAATCCTGAGCTCGGCGCTCTGGCTTTCTTCTGGAGCGCACTGTTGCAAACGTGCCATAAGGCACATCTGTGAGACTTACCGCCGGGCCAGAGCCCATGCTAGCCCAGCGCTGGCCGGCGCTGGGCTTTCACCAGGCGGGTGCTCATCTTCTGCTGCTTGGCAGTCTCAGATCACCGAACCCCTGCATGGTAAGTGGGGGCGAGGAGGGTACGGGGAGGGGGCATTCCAGGGAGCGGGAGGTGCGGGGAGGGCAGAGAGAGGGCGGGTGGGAGGCGTGCCAGAGGGAGGGAGTGGGGAGACAGGAGGTGGGTCCGGTGGAACTCAGCTCCTGACCGTTCATGTAGGGCTCAGCGCTCTACACGAACGCCTTTACTTGACCGTTGACCTTTTGGTCAGCGAAGTGAGTAGCCCTATTGCAGGGCTGGTTCCCTTACCCAGGGAAAGGGGACAAAAGTTCCCTTCTCCCGAGGCGCCACCTGCAGCAGGCTGAGGTGCGCAGGATGCAGTGGCAGCCATTCTCAACGCCGCTTCAACCGCGTGCCCCAGGCAGCGGCTGTGAGGCTGTAATCCTAACCACACTTTCCTGAGAGTAAGCCCCATTGAACAAAATAGAATTTACTTCTGAGTAGACCTGGTTAGGCTTGTGCCCAGTATATAATAATTATTATAATATTACTACTAATAAGAAAAGGCTATCACTTGCCTGTTTTGTATTTGCAAAAATATATTTGACATGATGCTTATAACAGAATGTCGGAATACATAATACTAATTACACAAGACGTCTTATCCATACATCCAATAATTAGGAACCCTAGCAAAATTGCACAAAGACCATTGCAAGCCAAATCATATTTTGTTATGTCAGCTACTTACAGCTGGATTGCATTGCATAGACCTTTCAATTTCTTGCTCTTCCCTTCGGAATTCCTACACAGTTCACCTTTGTAGCAGAAAAAGATGTTTAAAGCCTGTGAAATTCACACTGCTTCCTGCACCTTTGTACAAATTCAATGAAGTACTTTGAAGTCTCATGGTGCTGCTATCTGATGTTCATACCATAAACGCTGAACAGCACAGTGTTTGCAATATTAGCCACACCAACACTTTGTCCTTCCTCCCTGTTTTATCAGATTCTCACAGCCAATTACTTTGCACTTATATAGCACTCGTGAAGTGCTATGAAAGTATTATACTAATGAAGTGCTCACAACAACCCAGTATTATTATTCCATGATGGAGTTGAGGCTTAGAGGGAGAGGCTTGCCTTAGGCTTGCCTAAGGCTTAAAAGATTGTGTTAGAGGTGAGATTCACTTATCAGTTCCTTACCTGCAATGCTACGCCACAGTGAACAAAACAATTGGAATGTCCCCAAATGTTAGGATTCTCTAATATGCACATTGGCCAGCAGTTTGAAAGACTCACTTTGTTCCGTATTTATATAAGAGAAGTAAATGCAATATCTTTTGGGCAAATACTTCCATTTCTGTTGTTGGCTATAAAAACAAGAAGCGAATCCTTGACTCTTTGAAAAGTTTATTTTTCACAGTACCAGTTTCCCTGTTGCTGGGGAAGACTCAGAGGAGCAACTACTATTTCTTCTCGTTTTTGGAAAAAAAAAAAAAGACTATTTCAATCATGGGTGGAGGCCATGTCTATCAGAAGGCCCACTTGGAAAGATCATGCCCTAAACCCTCAGTACTAATGGCAGTGGCTGCACATCATGAAGATGCAGTGGTAAATTTTGAAGTACAGTACCTCATCATGACACCCCATATAGCTACACCCCCACTAAGCATAGATGGTTCAGCCTCATCTTGTCTGATCTTGGAAGCTAAGCAGGGTCAGGCCTGGTTAGTACTTGGATGGGAGACCGCTTGGGAATACCAGTTGCTGTAGGCTTATACCATAGTCTTTCGAGACTGAAGGTTGCCAACCATTTCAGCCTCAGGCAACAGATTGTTCAGAGGAGGGTACCCATCTCTGTTTGCCTTCTTGGCTGCTTCTCCTTTTCCTTCCATTCGCTGGATTGAAAAAAGACAGAGGAAGAGCACATGTGGAGTGGAGGAGAGTGCTGAGTTGGAACATTGGAGAGTGGGAAGAGTAGAGGCTGGAATATCAGTGGGTAAGGAGGAGGACACAGGCATGCTGCCTCAAGCAACAGGAGGTGTTGGACTGGCACTGACATCCAAACAAACTGTCTTCGTTAGAAGACTTTTTTCTTCTGTTACTCATTCCTTCTTTGAGACATTTATATTTATTTTAAAGATCTATATCTCATTATAGAGGAAACTGAGCGCTTTCCACATGCGCTGCCTCCGACGCATCCTCGGCATCACCTGGCAGGACAAAGTTCCAAACAACACAGTCCTGGAACGTGCTGGAATCCCTAGCATGTATTCACTGCTGAAACAGAGACGCCTGCGTTGGCTTGGCCATGTCGTGAGAATGGATGATGGCCGGATCCCAAAGGATCTCCTCTACGGAGAACTCGTGCAAGGAAAGCGCCCTACAGGTAGACCACAGCTGCGATACAAGGACATCTGCAAGAGGGATCTGAAGGCCTTAGGAATGGACCTCAACAAGTGGGAAACCCTGGCCTCTGAGCGGCCCGCTTGGAGGCAGGCTGTGCAGCATGGCCTTTCCCAGTTTGAAGAGACACTTTGCCAACAGTCTGAGGCTAAGAGGCAAAGAAGGAAGGCCCATAGCCAGGGAGACAGACCAGGGACAGACTGCACTTGCTCCCGGTGTGGAAGGGATTGTCACTCCCGGATTGGCCTTTTCAGCCACACTAGACGCTGTGCCAGAACCACCTTTCAGAGCGCGATACCATAGTCTTTCGAGACTGAAGGTTGCCAATACAATATCTCATTTCATCCCAAATCCTCAGGGTAGGTTGCAATAGCTTAAAATAGTTTAAAATAATAAATGTAGAAAAATGGAAAACTGAATTTAAAAATCCCATATAAATATAAAAGTTAGATTCTCAGGTAGCCGCTGGGAAAGATGAGGACCTAGGCAACAACATCTCACCTAATCCAATTTCTCAGCTTTCCTCCTACTGAGCATGATGTTCCCTCTCGGCTTGAGCCCTTTGAAAAAATTCAAGGCAACACCTGAGTGCTCCTGCTGATCACATCACTGATCTTGCTGTAAGAGAAGTCTCAGAGCTTAGCTGCAACTCCTCCTCTGCTACACCCCTGGGAAGTGGGCAGGAGGTATGATGGGGAGCCCAGTGCAGGACTTTGCCCTCGGGCCTTCAGGACCCTGACACTGGCACTGATTACAGTCCTCAGATATTGCTCAGACTGATGGTGAAAGCTCTGCATTTACTCTGCCATTGTGGAGATCTAGGCAGGTATGCCAGTGCTTGGGGAGACTACATCATGGAACATTGACGTGGCAGTAAAGAAGGTTTAAGAACACTCCCATTTCAAGACACATGAAATACCAAAAACAGAGCATCAAATTACTGAAGATTAAGGTCAGGCTAGAAGCCCAGTTTTTGTTTTGTTTAAACACTGCAGTTCTACAAGATGAGAACTTCAGTCAGATGGTCTCTGATGCTGAGGACCTTCTCATGAATCATGGGAGAAAACAGAAAATGTAGAATACAGTTAGTATATGCATTTCTACCCACCCACCCCCGTGTTATCTGCAGAGTAAATATCACAGTTTATAAAATAAACAGATGAGAGTATGTTCTGCTAGTGTGTAGAGTTAAGAGAATGAAAGCACACATTTTATTATCAAACTGCATACATGGAAACAAAAGGAACGTATAAATGACCTTTGAAAAGTACAGAGTTACAAAACAACTTGTTTTAGTGACTGTGAAATGATTTAGTAAAAGTATTGATTTTATTTTTACCCTAGTGCTGGGGCCCCTTCAGCACGGTGCCCATTTGGGAGCATTTGGTCCAGTTGACTTAAAGCTGGCTGTGACTTGCATTAATCAAGAGCCCAGAGGCAAAATACCGTGTTTTCTTTCTGCAAGTAGAGAGCTGTGCTAAACAGCATGTTCAATGATGTTGAGTCTCAAAATGACTTGCAAAAGTTATTATCATGTTTGGATAAATTAACGATGTATCCAAACATGATTTTCTGCTATAAAAGTGCATATTCAACAGGTGCAATCACCTGACACAAAATGTAAACAGCCGCTTTTTACAGTCCACCCATCCGCCATCCTGTTGCTGCATCTCTGTATCAATTCATCCTCCCCCATCCCGTCCCACCCTCTCCCACCCGGCCCATCTCCTTGCCACCTTTCCTTCATTCTCCAGCTCTAGATCTGCTGGCACAAGGTCTTCCCACCAGCAGTGTGCACTACTAAGCATGCTGCTGGAGCTCATAAGAACATAAGAACAGCCCCACTGGATCAGGCCATAGGCCCATCTAGTCCAGCTTCCTGTATCTCACAGCGGCCCACCAAATGCCCCAGGGAGCACACCAGATAACAAGAGACCTCATCCTGGTGCCCTCCCTTGCATCTGGCATTCTGACATAACCCATTTCTAAAATCAGGAGGTTGCGCATACACATCATGGCTTGTACCCCATAATGGATTTTTCCTCCAGAAACTTGTCCAATCCCCTTTTAAAGGCGTCTAGGCTAGACGCCAGCACCACATCCTGTGGCAAGGAGTTCCACAGACCGACCACACGCTGAGTAAAGAAATATTTTCTTTTGTCTCTCCTAACCCTCCCAACACTCAATTTTAGTGGATGTCCCCTGGTTCTGGTATTATGTGAGAGTGTAAAGAGCATCTCCCTATCCACTCTGTCCATCCCCTGCATAATTTTGTATGTCTCAATCATGTCCCCCCTCAGGCATCTCTTTTCTAGGCTGAAGAGGCCCAAACGCCGTAGCCTTTCCTCATAAGGAAGGTGCCCCAGCCCCGTAATCATCTTAGTCGCTCTCTTTTGCACCTTTTCCATTTCCGCTATGTCTTTTTTGAGATGCGGCGACCAGAACTGGACACAATACTCCAGGTGTGGCCTTACCATCGATTTATACAACGGCATTATAATACTAGCCGTTTTGTTCTCAATACCCTTCCTAATGATCCCAAGCATAGAATTGGCCTTCTTCACTGCCGCCGCACATTGGGTCGACACTTTCATCAACCTGTCCACCACCACCCCAAGATCTCTCTCCTGATCTGTCACAGACAGCTCAGAACCCATCAGCCTATATGTGAAGTTTTGATTTTTTGCCCCAATGTGCATGACTTTACACTTACTGACATTGAAGCGCATCTGCCATTTTGCTGCCCATTCTGCCAGTCTGGAGAGATCCTTCTGGAGCTCCTCACAATCACTTCTGGTCTTCACCACTCGGAAAACTTTGGTGTTGTCAGCAAACTTAGCCACTTCACTGCTCAACACTGTCTCCAGGTCATTTATGAAGAGGTTGAAAAGCACCGGTCCCAGGACAGATCCTTGGGGCACACCGCTTTTCACCTCTCTCCATTGTGAAAATTGCCCATTGACACCCACTCTCTGCTTCCTGGCCTCCAACCAGTTCTCAATCCACGAGAGGACCTGTCCTCTAATTCGCTGACTGTGGAGTTTTTTCAGTAGTCTTTGGTGAGGGACCGTGTCAAATGCCTTCTGAAAGTCCAGATATATAATGTCCACGGGTTCTCCCGCATCCACATGCCTGTTGACCTTTTCAAAGAATTCTATAAGGTTCGTGATGCAAGACTTACCCTTACAGAAGCCATGCTGACTCTCCCTCAGCAAGGCCTGTTCATCTATGTGTTTTGAGATCCTATCGTTGATGAGGCATTCCACCATCTTACCCGGTATGGATGTTAGGCTGACCGGCCTATAGTTTCCCAGGTCCCCCCTCTTTCCCTTTTTAAAAATAGGCGTGACATTTGCTATCCTCCAATCTTCTGGCACCATGGCCGTTTTGAGGGACAAGTTGCATACCTTAGTCAAGAGGTCTGCAACTTCATTCTTCAATTCCTTAATAACTCTTGGGTGGATGCCATCAGGGCCCGGTGACTTATTGATCTTTAATTTATCAATGAGGTCTGAAACATCTTCTCTTTTAACCTCTATCTGACTTAACTCCTCAGCCAGGAGGGGCCGTTCGGGCAGCAGTATCTGCCCGAGGTCTTCTGCTGTGAAGACAGATGCAAAGAACTCACTTAATTTCTCTGCCATCTCTAAGTCTCCTTTTATCTCCCCTTTCCCTCCCTCACCATCCAGAGGGCCAACCACTTCTCTGGTGGGTTTCCTGCTTCTAACAGATTTGAAGAAGCTTTTATTATTCCCCTGAATGTTGCTGGCCATGCGTTCCTCATAGTCTCGCTTGGCCTCCAGTATCACCTTCTTACATTTCTTTTGCCACAGTTTATGTTCCTTTTTATTCTCCTCATTAGGGCAAGACTTCCATTTACGGAAGGAAGCTTCCTTGCCCTTCACAGCCTCTCTAACTTGGCTGGTTAGCCATGCGGGCACCCTCCTGGATTTAGTGGAACCCTTCTTTCTTTGCAGTATACACCTCTGCTGGGCCTCTATTACTGTTGTTTTAAGCAGTCTCCATGCACTCTGGAGAGATTGGACTCTTTTTACCCTCCCTTTCAACCTCCTTCTAATCAGCCTCCTCATTTGAGGGAAGTCCGCCCGTCGGAAGTCAAGGGTTTTTGTTAGAGATTTGCCTGGTATTCTTCCCCCAACGTGCACGTCAAAATGGATCGCAGTATGATCACTGTTCCCCAATGGCTCAGTAACGTTTACATCTCTAACCAGGTCCTGTGTACTGCACAATATTAAATCCAGAGTCACCTGTCCTCTGGTGGGCTCCGTGACTAGCTGCTCTAAGCCACAGTCATTTAGCACGTCAAGAAATCCGGTTTCCTTATCGTGACCAGAACACAAATTGACCCAGTCAATATGAGGATAATTGAAGTCCCCCATGATTACAACCCTGTCCCTCCTTGTCACCTCCCTGATCTGTTTCCTCATTTCAAGGTCCCCATCCGATTTCTGGTCTGGAGGACGATAGCACGCCCCCAGTATTACATCGCTGCACAAGCCTGGTAATTTAACCCACAGAGATTCTACGGTGGAGTCGGACCCACCTTCAATCTCTACTTTGCTGGATTCTATCCCTCCTTTTACAGCTCCTTTTACAACTGGCACTGACTGTTTTTCAGCAGTCAGTGCCAGTGGGAGAAGTGCACGGGTAAGTATAGGATTGGGCTGTTAATTTCCTATTATCCATATTGTCCTGTAGGCTCATTCTGACTCAACAAATTACAGTGGGAAAAATATGAATGATTTGCTGCATTAAACAATGAAGATTATAATCCTGGGTGACGGATTCATTGATATTTATTTGAAATTGTTCCCTGAATCTCTCTCAGTGCTTCCAATATTAGTTCATTTGTTCAGCAACCAGTGGTTCCCAAACTTTTGAGCGCCATGACCCATCTCGTGCTCCATGGTAGGACACAATGCAAAGCTCAGATCTGCCCTCAAAAGCCTTACCTGGAGACCCTGGAGGCTACTTCTGGGTCACACCAGCCTGCTGTCGGCCTCCTTTGGCCTCTGCAGGCCTCAAAATGCCTCCCAGATGTGACAGGAAGTTGCAGAAGCAAATCAGATGTAAATTGGAAGTAGCTTCTGTGAACAAGAAGTAGCTTCCTGTCACACCCAGGACACATTTTGAGGCCTGCAGAGGCTACTGTCAGTCTGACTGATTGTGAGATCCATCAGCCTAAGCCCGGAACAGGATTGGGCTATTAGTCATACATTTCTTGCAGCATTAGGAAGAAGAAGCCAATTTGAATTCATTTCAGCATCTGAGACTTTGAGCAACTTTGCTACTATTTTCATTGCATCCCCATTATATGTTCCCAATATTGAAATAAATGCAGAAGCCCATGTATTTTGTGCATGTGGGGGGGGGGGGGGCGGCAAAGCATCTTCTGTATTGGGACATGATCTTCCAACCGTCAGTGGACAAATAACTCAACTGGGAAGACCAGCCCCCTTTCAATCAGCAAGGAGGGAGGGAGGAGCAGCTAGCTAGGGGTATAAAGCTAGCACCTGCCACCGCGTGAGCCTCTCTGCATAAGCATGCATGGCCTCTGAGAAACCAAGTGCCTCGGGAACAAAATGCCAGGTAAGGCACAGCGAGTTTAGCCTCTGTGCGAGTTCAGCAGTAGGGCGAGGAAGCCAGGGCCCCAGATGCCGTGCTTTCTCTTTCCTTGAGAAGAGGGCAGCAAACCAGTGAAGGGTTTTTAAGCACCCCTAAACAAACAAACAAACAAAAACTATGCAGTCAGATAGCCAGTGGCAGGGTGGGGGCTATCTAGTGTTTTGCATTGAGTGCCACATGTATGACTATATATGCCTCTGGGGCATAAGTCATGGGTGTGTCCTCTGTGCAAGGAGCTCCAGGGACTCAGGGAACAGGTCCACTCCCTTGAAGCCTTGGTGCCAACCTGGAGAAGCAGAGGCAGGCGAAGAAGGGCCACGGGGAGACTTCCGGGGACAATCAGGCTTTGTCCCAACCTCAGGTGTGCAGTTCCTCAGCTGCCCGGGTGGGAAGTCTCAGAGCTGGAGGACATCATCCTGGAGAGGAGGGAAACAATCCCCTAGGGGGGACCCCTTCTCCAGGGGATGGGCCCGTATCCGAACGCATTCAGGATACTCCTTGGTAGGAGGGGGGTCGGGGGCTTCTTGTAGTGGGGGATTCAATTATTAGAAACATAAAGAGGGGGGTTTACGATGGATGTGAGGACCACATGCTGACTTGCCTGACTGTTGCGAAGGTTGCGGACATCATTTCTAGTCTAGATAGGCTGGTAGACAGTGCTGGGGAGGAGGTAGCGGTGGTGGCACCAACGATGTGGACAAGTGTAGCCAGGAGGTCCTGGAGGTCAAATTTAGGCTATTAGGTAGGAAGCTGAAAGCCAGGACCTCAAAGGTAGCGTTCTCTGAAGTGCTACCTGATCCACACTCAGGGCCAGCTAGGCAGGCGGAGATCAGGCGTCTCAATGCATGGATGAGACGGTGGAGTAGGGAGGAGGGGTTTAGATTCGTTAGGCACTAGGGAACGTTTTGGGACAAGCGGGGTCTGTACAAGAGGGACGGGCTTCACTTGAACCAGAATGGAACCAGACTGCTGGCGCATAACATAAAAAAGGTGGCAGAGCAGCTTTTAAACTGATCCCTGGGGTAAGGCTGACAGGAGCTGAGGGGCATCTGGTTCGGGACTCCTCATCCCTATGGGATGAGGATGGGGAGGTTAGAGAACAAGGTAAAGGCAGAGTAGGAGAAGAAATTGGGACTGGTAGTGTGATGGGATGTGATAGACGGTTTGGCACAATGAGAGGATGCAGGGGCAAAGGAGCTAATAAACAGCCCATCCTGGGGCATTCCATGTACAAATGCTTTTATGCAAATACCCGAAGTCTCTGAGCAAAGATGGGAGAACTGGAATGTCTGGTGACAAGGGAAAACACTGACATAGTGGGCATAACGGAAACCTGTGGAATGTGGAAAATCAGTGGGATACCGCAATCCCGGGCTATAAACTCTACAGGAGGGACAGGGAGGGTGTGTTGAAGGTGGGGTGGCTGTTTATGTTAAGGAAGGGATAGAATCCAGCAAAGTAGAGATTGAAGGCAGGTCCGACTCCACCATAGAATCTCTGTGGGTTAAATTATCAGGCCTGTGGAGCGATGTAATACTGGGTACATACTATCGTCCTCCAGACCAGAAACCATTAGGGGACCTTGAAATGAGGAAACCGATCAGGGAGGTGACAAGGGGGGACAGGGTTGTAATCATGGGGGACTTCAATTATCCTCATATTGACTGGGTCAATTTGTGTTCTGGTCATGAAAAGGAGACCAGATTTCTTGACATGTTAAATGACTGTGCCTTAGAGCAGCTAGTCATGGAGCCCACCAGAGGCCAGGTGGCTCTGGAGTTAATATTGTGCGGTACACAGGACCTGGTTAGAGATGTCAATGTTACTGAGCCATTGGGGAATGGTGATCATGCTGTGATCCGTTTTGACATGCACGTCGGGGGAAGAATACCGGGCAAATCTCTCACAAAAACCCTTGACTTCCAAAGGGCGGATTTCCCTCAAATGAGGAGGCTAGTTAGGAAGAAGTTGAAAGGGAAGGTAAAGAGGGTCCAATCTCTCCAGAGTGTTTGGAAGCTGTTTAAAACAACAGTAATAGAAGCCCAGGAGAAGTGTATACCTCAATGGAAGAATGGCTCCACTAAGTCCAGGAGGGTGCCCGCACGGCTAACGAGCCAAGTTAGAGAGGCTGTAAAGAGCAAGGAAGCTTCCTTCCGTAAATGGAAGTCTTGCCCTACTGAAGAGAATAAAAAGGAACATAAAATGTGGCAAAAGAAATGTAAGAAGGTGATACGGGAGGCCAAGAAAGACTATGAGGAACGCATGACCAGCAACATTCAGGGGAATAATAAAAGCTTCTTCAATATGTTAGAAGCAGGAAACCCGCCAGAGAAGCAGTTGGCCCTCTGGATGGTGAGGGAGGGAAAGGGGAGATAAAAGGAGACTTAGAGATGGCAGAGAAATTAAGTGAGTTCTTTGCATCTGTCTTCATGGCAGAAGACCTCTGGGATACCGCTGCCCAAACGGCCCCTCCTGACCAAGGAATTAAGTCAGAGAGGTTAAAAGAGAAGGTTCAGACCTAACTGATAAATTAAAGATCAATAAGTCATCGGGCCCTGATGGCATCCACCCAAGAGTTATTAAGGAATTGAAGAATGAAGTTGCTGAACTCTTGACTAAAATATGCAATAGGCCTCTTCAGCCTAGAAAAGAGATGCCGGGGTGGGGGGGACATGATTGAGACATACAAAATTATGCATGGGAAGGGTAAAGTGGATAGGGAGATGCTCTTTACACTCTCACATAACACCAGAACCAGGGGACATCCACTAAAATTGAGTGTTGGGAGGGTTAGGACAGACAAAAGAAAATATTTCTTTACTCAGCGTGTGGTCAGTCTGTGGAACTCCTTGCTCCAGAATGTGGTGACGGCATCTGGCCTGGATGCCTTTAAAAGGGGATTGGACAAGTTTGTATTGTATTGTATTCTGAATATCCAGAATTTTTGAAAATAGTAATAAGTGGTATTTATATATCACCTTTCTTGGTCATTGGATTGCTCCCTTGACTTTTTGAAAACCCTCTCGGGGTCCAATCTTATCCAACTTTCCAGTGCTGATGCTGCTGTGCCATTGGGGTGTGTGCGCTGCATCCTTTGTGGGGGAGCAGTCATGAAGGCCTGCCCAAGGCAAAGGAGCATTTGCTCCCTTATCAAGGAGCTGCATTATGGTTGCATCAGCACTGGAAAGTTGATAGGATTGGGCCATGAAACAGCTTTATTGTACATAAGAATCCCAACCTTTCTTTAGTGAGATGTGATATTTAAAAAATCAGATTTGGGAGAAACAAGCTAGGCAACTTTAAAACAACAACAACAGCTACTACTGTTTATAATGCAAAAAGCAACAGTGCTTATGTGATCTCCATTTACTTAACAACACCCTTCTTACAGCATGGCTGCTGACTTTCTGTGTTTCCAAGCATGTTCATCTGCTTATGATTTGACACAGGGCATTACCCTTGTGTGCTTGATAGCAAGTTGGAATCATGCTCATCTCTGACACAGCATTTTCCAGGCGCTCCAGAAGCGGGGAGGGGAGGAGGACAGAACTGCTTCAGGCAGCTTGATAGGGCTAATTACTTGTTCTATTTCACATTTAATACCTGAATGTCAGAGAGAAATCATGCTATGCCCTTGATCCACAATTCTCAGCTGTGTTACATCATCTTTCCTTTAGAAAGCATGTCTTTTTTATTGTCTGACTTTGTTTAAGCCAAAGATGCATTTGCAAAATATATACTGGTACTTTTTTCTTTTCTTTTTACAGGTTCTTCACACCTTGCAGAGCCTTCTTTTTCAGTCTGTAGAAGAGAATTAATTTATGTCTCTGCTTGTCAAGGCAATTGGCACCTGAGGTGCAAGTTCTCAGCTTAGGCAGGAAGCATCTTTGCACTTTCATTTGATAATCTGGTTTAGTTTCCACATGGATTTGTACATATGCAGGAATTTATGAGTACTGAGACCATTAACAGATTCAGTCCTACTGTGGTGACAGAGTGCAAAACATGAACCGCTGAAGGTTCACATGGAAAGATGTGAAACAGTATTTTTCAGAGTGGGAGCAGGAAAGGGAAGTTGTTTGCAAATGAGAAAAGCAAGGGACATGAAGATATCATCTTCCAATAGCCACTCACTCACACACACACACACACACACAGGTTTGCCTTATGTAGTTGCCACACAGATGATAAGAATGGGCATGGTCTGGGAGAACATGATGCAGCCACTTTGTTGAAACAGGTCTAGCAGCCCAATCCTATCCACACTTACCTGGGAGTAAGCCCCATTGACTATAATGTGACTTACTTCTGAGGAGACATGCATAGGATTGGGTTGTTAGTGATTCCCTGGGGCTGCTCTGAGTGCCATTATGGAAGAAAGGATGTCCATGTAATCCATCAAAAGGCAGCCATATGAACTGAACAGGAAGAGGAGGACAACATTTGAGAAGCACATTCATATTGCCCCAACTGCTTCCTTGGCTAACATTTGGGTAAGCTCCAGAAGAAGAGGCTTAATTCTGCATTTCTTTGGAAATTGGTTGGTTTCTATTGTCCTCAAACCAACAATGTGGGGAGACATTTAAGTATAAGTATAGACATTTTACCCCTGTGATTACTTCCGTACTCTCACTTTGTAAAGTGCAAACACCTGTCAGTAAATTGGTCTTCCAATGAAGAATCAGAGATGATATTAAGGGGATGAGGCAGTTTCTCGCTCTCCCTCCCTATGTTTCAGGCTCACAGGCAATTGTTCCTCTAGAACACTTGGATCTCTGTGTATTATGACACAACAAATGCTCTTTAAAATGCAGCTTTTTTTGAAATTTAAATTGAATAGATCCAAAAATAAGAAGAAAGAAAGACTCTGAGTCCTGCAGTGAAAAACATGATCCTCTGCGGAGATCACTTTACCCTGTTCCCCACTGAAACCTGCAGCAATGCCTCTGTTGTTGTCATCTGTCGAGTGGAGAGACTAGTTTGTTGTAATGATGGGCATTTTTATTCCAAGGAGTGGAGATCTTTCACAATAACACGCTGCGTCAGTCTGTCAATCCAAAGGCAAAATGATTCACTTCCTTGCTAGGGTGACTGTGATTATTTGCAGCTTCCTTGCAGCGAGACAGAATGTTCTCCTCTTCAGCTTCCACTTCAAAATGAGAGGGACTCCTAATGAGGGACCTTCAGGTGAAGCACATTCGAGACCTTTGTGATTAAGACCTAGACATCTTAGTGCATCAATCATTGTGTAATTGGGGTTTAATAGCTATTTTTAATAGTCTAAAAGGTTGGAAGGATGTGTTTATGGACTAACATTGTCCCTGTCATATTTCAGGATTTGTTTATTTTCAAGTCTGCTTACCAACATGATTTTTATTAATGGACAATGATTCAGTACTGAGTTATGTGCCCTTGAGCCACACTGTGCTTATATTACTATGATGCAATGTGTGTTTTTAATTTATGTGATGATGTTTTTAATTTATGGGAAGATTTGTGTGGGTGTGTGTGTTTAAATGAAGTTACCTTCTTCTTGGAAGCCACTTGAAACATAGGAATAAAAGAATTACAGCCCAATCCTATCCACACTTTCCTGGGAGTAAGCCCCATTGAATCTAATAGGACTTACTTCTGAATAGACATGCATAGGATTGGGCTGCCAATTGCTATCAGGAGAGTGAGGGTTAAAATACACCTATGGATGCAATCCATACATGGGAATAAGCCCCACTGAGCACAGTGGAGCTTGCTTCTGAATAAGGGCCTTATCCATGTGAGCCTCTGGGACCCAAAACTCCAGACTAGTTTGGTAGGATTGGGCTGCCCATAGGATAGCACTGTAACAGACTGAGGGCCCAATCCTATCCAATTTTCCAGTGCCAGTGCAACTGTTCCAAGCAAGCATGCACTGCATCCTGTGGTGGAGAGACAGTCACCACCTAAAGGTATGGGAACATTGCAGCTGCACCAGTGCTGGAAAGTTGGAGCGGGCCCTGAACTACGAATCAGAACTTCTCTGGTTTGAATTTTGCCAGCCTCTAGGTAGCCTTAGGTAAGTCACTCATCCTTAGCTCCCCATTTTATCATTCTGGGATGCAGGGCAAGATTCACAGCAACATTTAAAGGTCTTTTTATGTATTGAAGAACTGACATAGGGCGCAATCCTAACCCCTTCTGTCAATGCTTTCCAGCCCTGACATAAGGGCAATGCAGCTCTGAAGTAAGGGAACAAACATTCCCTTACTTTGAGGAGGCCTCCGTGAGTGACACCCAACTGCAGGATGCAGCACTTGTCCCATTGGCACAGCTATGCCAGTGCTGGAAAGCACTGACATAAGGGGTTAGGATTGTGCCCACAGTGTTGTGTCTAAGAAGGTGAGATGTGAATCAACACACCCTCAGTTCAAATCATGCCTCTGCCATGAATGGAGGTGGGTAAAAAAGGTTTTATTTTTTTTAGCAAATTTCAGTGATCTCCAAAGTTAGAAGTGCTGGAAGTGGTGTTATGTGTTTTTATTCAACAGTGACATATAAGTATATAATCAACAGTGACATATAATTTAAGTATAAATTATAATCACCTTAAAAGTGTACTCGGTAGGCAGTGCAGGTGGTAAAGTGTCTGCAGATTACCTCAGTCATTACCATGGACTCCCCCAATTAAATAACAAATAAAAACCAAATAAAATTGTTTTATTTTTTCACAGATTTCAGTGTTTTTTGTTTTTGTTTTTTTACAAAAATGAGAAGTGCAGACAGCGGTGTTATGAGTTTTTATTTTGTTATCACTGTTTTCTCCTACTTCTAGCCATGAACTCATCTGCTGGCCTTAGGGAAGTCATTCAGCCTCAGCTGCAACAGCCTCAGCCTCATGTGCCTACCTTACAGAGTTGTTGTAAGGATTCTATCAAGGCAATTCATGTACTTTTAACACTAAAAAGCAGGATATAACTTAGGCTATAGTCTTATCCACACTATCCTGAAAGTAAGCCCTATTGACTCTAATGGAACTTCCTTCTGAGTAGACATGCAGAGGATTGGGCTCTTAGTTTTATTTACTTTCTCCCTGCATTTTTACAGGGCACCACTACCATGGGACGGCACCACAACATGGAATCTTCCCATATGGCCCATTTCACACTGGGGCATTGAAAGGAGCCATGACGCAGCAGTTCCCATGGCACCTCAGTAATGCAAGAACCTACTCAATCCCTGGAACCACACAGTTTCTTGCTTCCGCACAACAAGGTTTCTCTGCTGAAGTCTGAATCTCCCGTAAACAGATGACTGTGGCTGCATTTTCCTATCCACTCACCCTTAAATTAAGACCCATTAGCCTTCAAAGAGCTCTTTATAATGGCAGGCTGATATATGCAGAGCCTCTCTCTGCAGCCCTTGATATTGCTGCTCAGAAAGTTTAAGAATGCTGCACAAAAGAGATTTTTAAAATATTTATCAATGTAGAGGCCCTGTTGGTTTTCTCTGGAGTCTGTCACCGAGAGAGAAGTTATGTGGATGTAATGTCTTTTATTGGTATTGTTCCCATTAAATCAATTGCAGCTGACAGGTTTCACTCTTAAAGCCCCAGTGCCGTTGGTATTCTCTGTGAAGAAGAATGACAGTAATTATTGCTTTTGATGGGACCATTGCTTTCCAGTGGAATGTAACCAACAGCTTGAGGCTGGATGTTTCTTTTCCTCAAAATGTTTCCCTTAAATACTTTTCACTTTAAAGAGAATGCTGTCTCTTTTCCGCCTCCACTTTTTTTCCAGACTACCCTGCAACTATTATTTAATTAGACTGCTGGTTTGCTGTCTTCTTATTTTTCTGTGCAAGGTTTAGAGAACAAAACCAATCTCCTATACAGGAAATGCATTCATTTATTGATTACATGCAGATTAATTTTTCAGCTAGCATGTGCGTTCTTTTGCTAAATCAATTTTTACATTTGGAGTTCATTTACATTTAGATTTGGAGTTCACTTACAATTCTAAAGAGGATTTTTTTTTCCCTATACCTAAAATATGCAGTCACACAGTGGCATAGTACCGGGATCTGGTACCCGGGGGCACAAAATTTTTTAACACTCACCTGTGGTGTTCACACCCTTCCGGGGGGGGGGGGCTAGATGCCCAGAACACAAACTGGAGCACCTGGAAGATGGTTTGAGGCGTGGGGAGGCAGCATGCTGCCTCAATGTGCTTAAGAAGGCTTTAGAAGACCTGCCAGAGGCCTCCGTGTCAGGTTGTCCACCCGACACAGAGGCTGTCCACTTGGCACGGAGGTCCTTTGGTCGTCGTAGAATTGAGTAGCCCCAATGCAGGGGGCTGGCTTCACCCGGGGGAAGGGGAAGAACGTTCCCTTCTCCCAAGGAGGCTGTGGCAGTTGCCTGGGGCACCCCGGATGCAACAGCAGCCATTTTTGGCACCACTGCAGCCCTGCGTGCCAGGCAGTTCAGGATTGGGCTGCCCTTCACTGATTCGCACACACACCTCCTAATGGTACATAAAGGGGAGATCCTCTAAGATCATAGTTTAAGCAGGAATAATAGAAATAATTTTTAATGGCAACAATCTGATTCCAGGATTTCTATTACGTAACTTCCCACTAGATGGAAATGATCCCCCTTCGCTACCATTTTGCATAGGAAGTGTTCTTTGCCCAGCACACCTTCCTGGAGACTGACTCAGGAAAGTAGACTGCTGAAGCTTCAAGCTCGGATTATGAAATTGACCTCAAAGACTGTCTGGCTTGGGAGAAGTGGTTCAGACCAGCTTCCTTGACCCTTTGGAGTTGGCATAGAGAATCTTCGGCCCTCAATTGACAAGCTGCCTTTGAATCAGAGTGGGAAGGGAACATTCAAATGCTGAATAAATGGTGGTTTGCTCTTCCTCTAGATTTGATGTCCTCATTTAAGGGGGGAAGAGGAAATGTGAGGTTTGGCCCACTGCAGGGTTGCCCAAGTATATGATTGACTTTCAATAAAAGGGCCCCAATTTATACTCAACTTGTCTTTATTTATATACACTTGTCTCATGGGTTTACTAGAGGGTGCATGGGCAATGCTTAAATAAAACATGAGAAACTTACTCCCCAATCCTATTGGGGCCTTGCACTACCAGACTTCATTTTCCAGCAGTGCAAGGTTCTTTATGAAGGTGTAAAAGGCAGAGCACTGTTGTATGCTGCTGGGCTACTGAGATAAACAGTAAGAAGCACAGCAAGAGAGCCATTGCTGTAGACACAGGATAGGATTGGGCTGTTAAGAATATACAGAAGATACCTGCTGGATTTGGCCAAAATCCCATCCCCAGCACTTAGTCTCCCACAGTGGCCCACCAGCTGCCTCTGGGAAGCCCACAAGTTGGAAAAAGAGGCACACGCCTCCTCCACCATTGCTCCCCTGCAACAGGTTTGATCCAGAAAAAATATCCTCTTACCCCCAGGTAACCTCCAGTCAGCACATAATCTGTGCTAGATATAGCACCGGCCACTTGGCCTGCCTGTTCCAGAGCAAGTTAGGATTGTGAACAAAAGCATATTTGTACAGATTTTTTTAAAACAGTCTGAAATTGCATACAATGCCCTTCTGAAATCTGCAGTAGTCAAACAGGGCAACATCATCCAGGGGTGCAATGAACACACAGGGGTGGCTGTTGGATTGGGTCCCTAGAAGAGGAAACAGAAAAGAAAGTGTCATCCCCCCCGTGCCTCCCATGCTATTTCATAAATCTAGAAGAGCAAGACTTTATTTAAAGGGGGTGGCATACACAGTTCCTGAAAATAAAGTCAGAAATCTTATATTTCTGGCTTTAACTGCACAGTGTGAAAGGTAAGAAGGGAGATGATTGGATAGTGTTAGAAGCTCGTAATTGCGGCTTGTGTCTAGAGCGCTCATGGGGCCCATACTGACACTGACTCTTCATGGGGTAGCAGCCAGGAGCATGAAATGCTAATGAAGCTGGTATGTAGGGGGTTTCCCTCACATGTGCAGTGATCTTCACCACACCTGCAAAGATACCCCTCCCTAAATAGAAGAGTTTCTTGCTGGCATGGTTAAGATTTCCCAAACAGCCTATTTTCCTTTTTTTAAAAAAGTTGTATCCCACATGATTGTTTTTAAAGGAAAAAAAACCATTCAAAGAGGCTAACAAAAAGCACGACAACATTTGAGGTACAAAAACAATCCCCACCAGAATAATGGGTTCAAGGTAGGTGGTCAGGGATGAAGGAGGCGTTAGGGACTCACAATGTGTTTGAAGATGAGAAGAGGAGAATCAAATGCAGATGGAGGAGCAGGTGAGGTTGCTTTAAAGAATGGCACAACTATTTTTTGCATGTGCTTAGCTGATACCTCAGACAATGTAGCTGTTCATGATGTGCACAATTCCTTAGAAATACAAGCAGAGAATTCTCATATCTACAGTGACAGGGAAAGTTATTTCTCCTCTAATATTGTAGGAGAACCAATTCTCCAGTCTTTTTCCTAAGGCAGAGACTAGTGGTATACCCAAGATTAAACTGATCAAGTATAGACACATACTATGAGTTTATCCTTCTGTCATTCAGGTTATTAAAGGTGAAACTGCCTTTTTATCAGGAAAGACCAAGTTTTGATGGTTTAACAAAGGTTCTTATCTGACATCTTTACTTAGCGTTCTATTCATGCCAGTCGACTCATTGTATCGTGACAGTGTTTGCTGGTATATTCCCATCCACTTATAATATTTTTCCTATGACTCCTGCCGCAGGTCCTTTGTTATCCTGTCAAACGCCGAGTATTCTTTGTAAGAAAAAAACAACTCATTCTGTTTATTGATGATGCTATCATTCAAACCATCTGCAATTACCAGGAGCTCTAAAAGGCTTCTGTCACATGTGCCTTCATCCTGCAGCCTCAAAAACGGAACGCCTTTGGTATGTTTAAGCTAGCAGTAGCCGAATAAGGAGAAAAGATGTCTGAAGAATTTCACCAGACTCATCCTATGCTCTGCATTTACAAGGAATGCTGCGATGCCCGGTTCTCAAATGATCTTTGGATGTGGTGAAGTTGCTCTAGGACACTGTCCATCATTCCTTGTCTATTCAAACTTTCTTCAGAAGATACTTTCATATCATGAGGTCCGGTATTTAGGGAGGTTTGGGAAAAGGGGGTGGAAGGCAACTCTGATTCCAGACATACAGCAACAAAGAGGCAGTTCTCACAAGGTACTAAAGAGAACGTGTTTTAAGCGAATTTTTATCTGACATGGTTCCTAAAGTGGCTTATATAAAATCAATTAAAAAGGCAACTCATTGAAACTATAAATACTGTTTGGGGTTTGCGGGAGGTTCATCCATTCTCATAGAACAGCTGGTAGTTCTATTGGTTGAATGAAGGCCGGAGGGGTCCAGTCCCACCTGAAAAGCAGTTGAAGCAGCCGGTGGAAATGACAATGGTGATATGTCACCTTCGCTGACTCCTCCTTCTCCTAGCATGTTTGTCCAAACACTGTAATGTTCCATCGTTGCGCCTAACGTACTGCAAGGGTGACAGAGGGTTGTCAGAGGTAACAGACACTCCATGTCTTTTGAATGAGGAGCATTTTGTCTTTTAGGAAAGCATTTTGCCTCTGACAAAGAGTCACATTTGAAATATGTCAGGCAGAAGAAAAATGGAGTGCTTTTGTATACTGTATTCTACAATTATACTGTATTCTACAAATATACTGTATTCTACAATTTTCTTCAGCACCTTGTGAAGAGCATTTTTTCTTGGGTATGGGAGTATAACAAGAAGACCCTTTGAAAGCATTAGACATATTCCAGAAGGGATGAACAAAGGTCCTAATGTATTCTCCTTCCTCTCCCCCCTTCCTTAGGCATGTAAGAGTATGCATGGATTGCTGCTTGCTGGCTGTTGCCCATTCTATGTGATTACCACTTTAGTTAAAAGTATTATATTCACAAAAGCTTCCTTTGTTTACCCTGCCTCCACTTCTTCTCCCCATATTGTCTTCCTTGTGTCAACATCTAGATTGTAAGCCCCTCAGGGCAGAAACTTGTCTTTTTGTTTTGTGTGAAGCGACATGCACATAGATGGCATTGTATAAATTAAAATATTATTACTGGTGTCATTATTAATATGCTGAAGGGGAGGTCTTATTTCCATCTCACGTAATAATTTTACTATCTCTTGAATCAAGAATCCCAAGAACCTGAAGAGAGGGAGGACTGGACTGTTATATGGGATGTGCTCCTCCTATGGCATGTTAGCCAGCACATTACATCCAATGCTTACCTAAAGAGTATATTATTCAGAGATCATGAAGTCCTATGATAATTTGTTCCATGGGCATACTAGCTCATGCCTTAAATGGCTCCCTCCATTTGTAATGCAAATTCCAGGAAAAAAAATGTTTTATAAAAATGGACTCTTGAATTGAGGCAGAAAAAAAAGAAAAAAAAAGAACTTGCCTTGTGGTATCTTTGCCATGTCTAATATTACTATGCTGTCAACCAGGGGTGGGCAAACTTTCAACTTTAGGGATCCTGAACCTTTAACAATTGTGTAGGAGAGATAATTTCTGTGAGATGACAAACTGCACCTGCTGAAATTCCCTTTTCTATACAATTGTTAAAGGTCCAGGATCCCTAAAGTTGAAAGTTTGCCCACCCCTGCTGTAAATTGATGTGTAAGACTGATGTATTGACCAGGAATGTGAATTGTGAAATGTGAATTGCCAAGCTCAATCAAGAGCCAATTCATGTGTTATGCTGCACCCTGAATACACTAGTGTTTGATCTGTGTTCAGTTAATAAGTGCATGAAATGTTAAGAACCAGCTAACCAAACAGCATACACTTTCTACATCCACCTGGCATAAATTGCAGGGAAGTCTGGATAGAGTAGTATTCATGTTGCTTGTTGTGCTGGTACAAGGTATGATGTCTTGCTAGGGCATGAGCTGTCCATGGTACTGATGCCAGCAATTAACTTATTGAAGCAACTCTTGAAAGCCTGAATATCTGTTGCTTTATTGCCTATAATACACGTGCTAAGAGAGCACCTCAAGAAATAACAGAATGATAGATAGTTATTCTTTCTGTAAATATCATATAGATTGTGGAAGATGTTTTCCACTAAAACATCAAGATTAATTCAAGTACCAAGTATTGAATATCTTTAGTATTTTGTTCAGTGCCCTACAAGAAAACGTAATGATTGATGAAAAAGTTTGAGGATTGGACAAAAATAAATAGAGAGGTAAACTATGATTGATGAATACAAGGCAGTAATATAAAATCACCTGGACTGCTTTCTTGTACACTTGTACACTACCCAAGAGCTTTTATTTTCCTAAAGCTAAGGGTTTTATTCTCCAAAGGAGAACCAAAACTGAACATGAAGCAGAGTCATCAAGAGTGATAACTGTTGCTATGGTCCTACAAAACAGCACCCTTCTGGGGGCTGATGAACCTCCTGTTTTAGGATGCAAAAAACAGGAGCTATTCAAGCATAGCAGGACACAATGCATGAATGGTCTAAGATTCAGTGTTGTACATGCAGGTTTAAAACCATGGTGAGCTCAACTAACATACTGTCAATCTGTCTGCTCCCTTCAAGTATACTATGCCAAATTCCTTACACTGTGTAATTAAACATTATGGGCTGAGAAAGAGCAAAGATGACTCACCATGTGGAGGCCTTCAGGAGAATCTCTGTAGCATACATGTGCTTCTAAGTGCCTTTGATGAGCTGAGAGGCAGAATGGAGCACTGCGAAAATGCTAAAAGAAGAAGAACAGGGTGTCTTGGCTTAAACCAAGGGTGTGCAACATAAGGTCTGCAGGCTAGATGTGGCCCCTAGAAGCAATATATCTGGCCCCCATTATAATTGGGTTCCCCCAGTGTGATAATTGGGCTCTCATATTTTGAAAATATGAACATGATTTGCACATTCTCTCTTCTCATTTGCAGCTAATGAGTTGCTATAGGAGAACAAAGTGCTTATTTTTGACTAACGTCTGCTTAATGATGTCACTTTTTGCTTAATGATGTCACTTCCAGCCCTTAGCAGGCACCATGAATGCTGATTTCGACCTGCTGTATGAAATGTGTTTGACACCCCTGGCTTAAACAGCAATCAGTGGTTTCCTTATATTTGCCTGAGCCCATCTTAGACTTCAGAGACTGAGAAAAACTACTTTTAATCACAAAGTGCTTTGCAGCTGTAATGTAGGAACATTAAAGAATAATCCTATATATGTTTATTCAGAAGTCCCATTTTTTCAATGGGGATTATTCTCAGATAAGTGTGTATAGGATTTCAGCCTTAGACAGGTATATGCAAATCTAGAGGCTGGGGATGGATGGGTCTAAAGGCATTTTATTTGACCAATGCAGTCACTTCAGATGCAAGAATTTTTGCAATAGCATTTGAAGATAGCATTGCCTTCAATAGTTGGCACTAGAGAAGCCATTGCAGATATTGATTTTTCAAGCTGAGTTATATCTGTCTGTATGCAAAACAAATAAGTAAACAAAAACATAATGTGTTTTTCCTCCTGTCTCCATGGTCAACTTTAGCTTTTCATGTTGTGCTTTCCCCCCAATATCCATGTTCCACATTTTCTATGGGGCACTCAGCTTCACTCAGCCTTCAGGCCAATTTTTAGTGTCTCTTTGATTCCGTTCTTAAAAACAAATTCTCATTTCCCCTAAATGTGAAATGTAGAGATGCTGTGAATATCCGATTACATCCAGTGCAAAAACTTACTTGTTCTTACTGAACATTTCCAAACACTTATTCAAGAGCATTTCTAGTGGATCTGAGGGCATGCAGGAGGAGAGGGGAAGAGATGGTAACTAAATGCTGGCTGTGAAGAACACCTCTATGGGTGTATGCCTGAGCTTCATGTTCCATGACAGAAGAAAGTTAGATACACAGTCAGTTCTTGCTACCCATGGGTTTGCAATCTGTAGATTCCATTATCTGTGGGGAGTAGGATTGCCACTTACCTCACTGTACTTGTGGGGTGTTCTTGGCTATCCATGGTATTGTGAGGGTCTACGCTGCATTCAGAATGCCAGAAGAGACCCTCAGAACACAGCAGAAACCTTCAAAATGGCGCCTTCGAATAGCACGGGTAGCAAAGGCCATGGGAAAGTTTAAAGTGGATGTGGGAAGCTTCTGAAGGTCTCCACTGGTTCTGAAGCTATCTGCTCCATTTTGAAGCTTCCCACTGCAATTTTAAAGATATCTGTGCTATTCTAGAGTGCTATTGTGGAGGTCCCCACAGGCATCCTTAGGGTCTCTGCTGGAACCCTGAGGGTCTCCTACTGGTAGGTTAGTTAGCAGCAGATCTCCTGCTGGCACCTCCCCCTGCACCCATAGGATCCAATGATTCCCAATCTGTGGATTTGGTATCCACTGGGGTTTCCAAGAACCTAACCCCTGCAGATACAGAGATTCTGCTGTCATGTGCAGCTACATACATTATGAAAAATAATGGCTTATATTCAAAGAAACATGTGCACAAAGTCATTGACAGTCAGGTTCCAGTGCCTTACACCACACAACAGTCCCCTGAAAAAGTCACTGGGGTCCTTGAAGGGGACTCTATAAGGCATAACTGCAGGTGAGGAGGAAATTCCAGAAAATGGGGGGAAGGGATCTCATACTATTTCTTCAGAAAGGCCATCTCACTCCCATCCAAAAGGTCACCAGACTTTACTTCTTTATTTTTTTGTTTATGCTCAACAATCATTTGGGACACAGAGAGATTTTTTTTCGTAGGAAATGTCCATGGCAGAGAGAAAGAATCACAAGATTGTTTTCCCATCTTTTTTTTCAAGCTTGCAAATGTAAGAAAATAGCACACAGCAGCCTTATGTTGTTGATGAAAATTCAATGAGGATACAGTCTATCAGTAGCTGCACAAATAGCTCTGAGGCACATGCATTAATCCAAATAGGTGGCGGGGGGTTGAGTGTCGCAAAGCACTTAGGCGGTTGCAATTTGCCAAACCCTCAAGGTCTTCAGGGACTACAGCTCAAATCGAGTTAGAAATAGGAAGTAATTAAGAGAACAGAGCTGAGGTGTTACCTCTCATGATTTTAAATAGTATCTTGGGGATAAATATTTCCTGATTTCTCTGTCACCAGGGACAGGTTTGTAATGACACACTTATTATAGTCTAAAACAGTGTTTCTCAAACTGTGGATCAGGACCCATGAGATGGGTCATGAGCCAATTTCAGGTGGGTCCTTATTCATTTCAATGTGCATTTTATTCATAATATATTAGACATGATGCTATGATGGTATGTGACTGCATTTGGGGACATGTTATAGATCTGTACTTTTAACAGGCTACTATGTAGATGCTTTTAACTATTATAGTCAATGGGGTTTATTCTTGAATAAGAGTGCATAGGATTGCAGACTTTGGGATGTTTGGGGAGTGGTTTTTTATTTTTTTTAACAGATCAGCAACTGCTGGGAAGGGTTGGAAGTGTTCTTTACCTAATTAATTGATTTAATTTGATTTTGTTGTGGGGGAGTTGCTAAAAAAATTTCTGCTTGATAATGTCACTTCCATCCATGATGTCACTTCCAGATGCATGACATCTCTTCTGGTGGGTCCCGGACAGGTTATCATTATAAAAAGTGGGTCCCAATGTGAAAAAGTTTGAGAACCACTGGTCTAAAATATTAAGTCAGCGTATTGGGCCTAGGAAACCTTTCCTGCTAAAGGAAGTGTCTAACAAGAGAAGGAACCATAGGCTAGTGTATGGTCTTGACACTCAGTTACCAGAGGCTTTCTGGAGGAATTTCTGGGATTGAAAATCAATTTTCAATCTCATTAGGAAAAATACCTAATTCTTCCACATTGTTGCCTATCGGAAATATCTGGGTAGTGCAGTTGTTCTATTAGTAACCTCTAGATATATAAAGTAAAACAAAGCAGTTTTCCATGCTGATTGGGAATAAGACTTCAATGTGTTATAAGAAGGAAAGCCTCAAATTGTGTTGTGATGTCTGGAGGTGCTCCTGTAAGTAGATATTGTTAAGTTTCTGCTGAATAAGGCCCCATTCCTGAACTCCCTAAGCGCCAGTGCTGAGCTCCAGCGCCAGTATTCGGTGTGGCAAATGTGCCATAAGGCACATCCATAGCACCCAGAGAGGAGGGGAATGGAATGCCACATGGCATGCTGGCTGATGCTCCAGAAGTACCAGTCAGTGGTAAGTACGTAGTTTCAGGCAGGGAGGAGACAGAGAGTGGGTTGAATGGGCAGGGGAGAAACTGGGTGGGGACGACGACCAGTGGAGCTCTGTTCCACCAGATCCTGAACTCTGTGGTGGGCTGGAAGGCCTGACACAGAGGCTCTCAAATCTGTGCTGGCAAAATAGCCAGCACAGACTTGAGAAACCCCATCGCAGGGCTTGAGGCTTTCCCTGATGGAAAGAATGAAAGTCTCCTTCCCCCAAGGACCTGAAAGCCCTGGGTAGAACACACTCTCACAAGCCCATGATGCACACATAAGGGAAAGAACCAGAATGGCATTCCATGCTCAGAATTCTGAGTACTCCAAATTCCGTACTTGGAATTTCTACTCATGAATTACCTCACAATCTCTAGACTCTTTGCATTTACTATGCAGCATAAAAACACAGCTCACAGAAAATGCTGCAGTTGTATTTGCATAACCTCTTTCATGATATGAATGCATGTATGTTAATGTGGAAAAGGGGGAAATAATGACATAAATCAGGTAACAAAACAAACAGTGATTTACCAAGTTGACAGGGAATCACACTGCAATGATTCTTCAGTAAGCAAAGTCTTGCTTGGAAATAATTACATGCAATCCTTATGTAGAATATTTCAATATATTAGTCAAACTTAAAATTAATCAGCTCTATTTAATAGACACCATAGCTCTCTCTTCCTTTTTCTGCAAGCAAAGAACAGCATTAATTTTGCAGCTAATTATGATGTATCATAACTCCAAAGGCTTGCACTGAATTTTACTTTCCTTGTTACTAATTTTAATTAAGCAAGCAGCTCAGAATAGATCACGACTTTGTGCAAAAGGAACTTTAAAAGATCTAGGAAATGCAGCATTTTATTAAATGCTTAGCAAAGACCTCCAAATGCCTTTTGCCACAAAACATAAATACTGCACTTTTGTTTTGAAGACTAAATACTTTGTACTTAAGACCAGGAAGATATAATTTGGGGTTACCATCTAAATGTTAACTATTCTCTTGATCTGTCCATATGGAGGCTATACATTGGCCTGGGACCACACACGCAGGCTACTCTGAGCACAAGTAGCCTGCATGCCAGGGACCTGTTGTGAATTAGACCACTGGATTGCCATGGGAATAGTTTCTCGTCTGTTATATGTAATGAATGGGCAAGGCAAAGTGGTCTATGTGTATGTGTACACTAGGTGTGCCCCTGGACAAAGGTGAGTGGGGGGATGGAGTGGTCTCCTATCTAGGATTGCATAAAGGGGGAGGAAGGTTATTATCAAGGATCTGACCAGCTATGCATAGGTGGTGTGCTGCATAGGTGGTGTGAGATCACAATTTGTGCAACCCTGCTGTAACTTGTTCACAGTTAAACATCACGGAGAATGGGGCACAAAATAGAACTTCTCCTGTAGGTACCAATCCTCACTGTTGGTTCCATAATGTCATTGAACACTCCAGACCTCCCTGAAGTGTGCAAACTTCCTAAGCAATATGACATTGCTGACAGCCCAATCCTAACCATGTTGGAACAGGCAGACCTAAATTGGTGGCTCAGATCCAAGCAGCCTGATACTGTGCCGGGTTGCCCAGAAGTGGGGATAGGATCCAGCCTAAGTGCCAGATTCTGGCTCCACCCCTCCACTTGGCCTAGGGGGAGCCATCCTCCCCCCACCCCAGAATGCTCCCGTTCTACCTCCCTTGCCCTCCCCAGACTCCCACGTCGAGCTGATTCTGCTGGCATGAACTTACCGCTCTCTTGGCACAGTGACAATGGATTTGGCCTCCAGAGACTGGCGCACATCCATGACTCCTGAGATGGGGTGAAAGTACCTTACAGCACTTTTTCAACACCTTCTGACCGATGCAAGGGACTTGCATCGGCCCAAGGGCGGTTCAGAATTGCACTCTGAGTTTTTTTTAGAGACGAGGGCACTGGGGCCTTGCAGGGTTTTGAATGCGTACACATACCCAAACAGAGCACAGCTGGAGGCAGGCACTTCATGAAGAGAACAGATGTGCCATCACAATGAGATACTCACAGAAAGGCCCTGTAACCCCTGAAATGCTTTCAGCAAACTTGCACATCTCTCTCTCTTTCTCTCTCGCTAACTCTCTCACTCACTCAACCTACTAGCTAGCCAGCGTTGCTAACAATGGGCCCAAGTGTATCACACTTTCCTGCACTGGTGCAGCCATAGCAATGTTGCAAGTGCTGCATCCTGTGGTACGGGGGCAGCCACGGAGGTCTCCACCAGGTAAGGGAATGTTTGTTCCATTTCCTCCAGGCTGTATTGAGGATGCACCAGCACTGGAAAGTTGGATAGGATTGGGCTCAATATCTATTTTCTGCTGCAATTTACATCAAATTGTGGAACCAGAACAGGGCAGTGACATCTCACCTTGAATCATCTCCATGACTATAGTTTCAGAAGAACACTTTCTTTACCTGTAACCTTTGAGAGGATGTGTAAACAAGATAGTCAGTGGGAAATGAATAAAAATAAATCAACTTGAAGAAACTAGTTTTGCTTAACAGTGGGCCAGATGAGAGGCAATGTCTTGAGAATTTGCAGAGCTGGACTTTCGTGTGTGTGTGTTTGTGTGTGTGTGTGTGTGCCTTAAACTTTCCATGAACTTTGGGGGAAGTTTCTGCAATATCCAACAAAGAGATGCCTCCAACACTCTTTGGTGTCCTTTCTCTAACCTCAGGGCCTCCTGAGCACAAGCGTAGTGCACGGAATTGCTTCAAGATTGTCAAGTCAATCCTTTTATAATGAAGCTTACCTATGTTTCCAATTTGGAAATTGCTCTTTTTTCTTCTTTTTTCTTTGCAACTAGGCATAAGTGCCGTCAGCTGTAAAATAAAATGCCTATTGTACTTGAAATGGTAGGCTTGGAATATATAAATATATATGAATGTCTCCTTTTCTCCTGCCCTCCCTCCTTTCACAGAGATAAGATGAGAAAATAGCCTAGACAAAAATAACATCAATAGTGGTAGGATATGGAGGTGTTATGTTTGGTGTGTGAAATCTCTAAAAAGTGACTATGCCAGATATGAATCTATAAGACATCATTATACTCCTCATTTTATAGTTATCAAAGGATAAGTTAAGGGCAATGAGTTCAGTGATTTTATTTTAGTCCATCTGTACGACTCTACCCAAAGGGATCTTTAAACTTTTTCTGAAAACTCATATTAAATCAACCCCCACAAGCAGATCTAAAGGTAAGCTTTAATCCAAATTTACATACCTCTAAAAAAAATCCAAGCTTGGTTCATCTGGTTATAAAATTGCAAGCTATTGACCGGAACTCAGCTTGCAAAGCCTGAACTGAGTACTTTACTTTGGTCAAATCTGTATCTGCCACCATCTTGCAGGTTCAGCTGGCCATGGGTTACATAAAATAGCATTCAGGATCTCAGCAAATTTTTCCTGCATAAATACATAAGACACCCTTCATTCATAATACATTAGGAAAATAAAAACACTTCTGCTCTAAATGTGCAGAGTAGAGTCTATTGTTATTTATTATTCACAATATCTATATATCACTGTTCAGCAAAACTAACTCAAAACAAAGGAATAGCAAAGGAATGAGAAGATAGTTCCCCATCCCAAAGAAATGCCGATACAAGAGACACCAAAAAACAGCTGGTGGATAGAATAACAAGGGACTAGACCAGAGGTGTCCAAAGTTTTTGGCAGGAGGGCCACTTTGTCTCTCTGACACTGTGTCAGGGGCTGGGGGAAAAAAGAATTAATTTACATTTAAAATTTGAATAAATTTACTTAAGTTTACATAAATGAATATATTAAAGATTAACTTATATCAATGAATGAAGGTCTTGCAATAGCTCAAGGTCTATAAAAAGCCTTGCACAAAGCAAGGCTGGCCTTTCCTTTGCTGCCGCTGCTGCATCACAGACATGAAACAAGAAGCAGTGGAGGGAGCTCTCATCCCACAGCTCACGCAAGAGGTCAAACAGTTGCCCTCATGCTGAGTGCAGTTGCACCAGGCCAGTGTGGGCTCCAACAAATCTCTGGAGGGCCAGAGGCTCTTTGGAGACTGGGGGCTCCCTGAGGCATTGAGAGATCTCGAGGGCCACAAGTGGCCCCAGGGCTGAAGTTTGGGCACCCCTGGACTAGACTAGTGATGTCAAAACTTATAATTCTGCTGTTTTCCCACAGATGTTTTCCTATAAGCATAGAGTAGTGCCTGCCACAAGTTATCTTACTCCATGGTTGAGATAGGCAAGGCCCAGATGTGGGGAGATCTGACTGCATGCAAGAGCCAATACAGGCATGCCCCTATATCCACAAGGGTTTCAGTCTTGACCCCCCCGCCACAGTTACATGAAACCATGGATGTGTGAGAATGGCTTCCCCCACCCTCCAGAGCCTTATAAGGGCAGGGCAGGAGGTCTGGCTCAGTTGGTAGAGCTGCTGCCTTGTATGCCTGAAGATCTGAGGCTGCCAGTTCGAAACAACTGGAAGTACCCAAGAACTGACGACATGCTGATATACTGATGAGAGAGGAGTTGCCGTCAAGTGGAACATGGGAGGTGAAGGGCCAGAGAGAGGCCAGACCAGGAAGGAATCCAGCTGGAAGGAGGAGTTCTATGAAAGACTAGAACTATTCAATTGTAAAAATCCCTACGGGGGTTTAGAACAGCCTGCCTATGTAAACCGCCTTGGATTAAAGTCTGAGGAGAAATCTGACGACCAAAGCAAGGCGGTTTCTCTGGTTTTACTGTCTGGCAGAGCCAGGCAGAGGTTGTGTTCAGATGTCCATGGCCTCTGCTGGGCTCAAAGGACCCTCCAGAGGCAAGAGGAGCAGAGTTCCCCTCAAATCCGAAGGGGATGAGCACAGGGGCCCTGCAGACCCGAACTGCAGATAAATTATGATGTCTCAGAGCCAAGTCCTATTGAGCCACTGCGCTGCCAGAACACACATTATGGCGGCGCAGTGTGCTTTACAGAGGTTGCAAAACACAACCTGGCATTCTGTGTAGTCGGGCCACCGCCACAAGTGACCATGTGCCAGTGGCATCTGGAGAAGCCCTGGTGCTGTTAAGTTGGCATTGGGGAATGGAATGGGACAGAAGGGAGGCCAGGAAGGAGTGACAGAAGGTCTGGAAATATTCCATCCTCCTTCCTGGCCTTGATCCATTTACCCAGGTCCACTTGGTCTTGCACCAACAAAGTTACTGGCACAGGGTTGAGTAGACCCATTAGGGCAGCAGAGGCTTAACCCTGGGCAAGGTAACAAATTTTCCATTACTTGGAAGAGACTTCCAGGACTGAACCCCCCCCCCCATGAAGCTTTTATCAGTGGGGGGGGGTATGGATAGAATTGTATGGTTACATCCTTAATTGGTATGAATGAGCAGAAACTCGGAAAATAAATTGAAGCTCCTTAAACATTCCCCCTCAAATATAAAATTCCCTTAAGAGAGGATAGGTTGAGGTTTGAATGAATACTTAAGGAGCCAGATTACCCCCCTACCATTTTGTTCTGGTCCACAAGAAGGGGAAAAAAAACTTTCCTTGGATGCCAGGATTGGGGGTAACAAAATACAGTGGCAAAGGGGCATTCTGTTAGAACAGTGGCTCCCAACCTGTGGTCCGGGGACCATAGGTGGTCCGTGAGACCTTCAGAAGTGGTCTGCGAGGTCTCAGGAAGAAAAGGATGATAATCTTTGATCACTTCCAGTGTCTCTCCAAGTGAGCGTTCTCCCATGGACCACTGAAGTGTTGGCTGAAATGTAGGTAGTCCGTTCTCCTTCTCTGGTGCTCCAGTGCTTGCTGATGTGCCAGCTGTGGGTAGGTCCATTTTCCACCCTTTCTTGCAGCCTCTGGAGGGGCACTCACTCAGTGAGATGCTTCCCCATGGACCATCAGAGACAGCAGAGAATGGACTCCCCACAGTTGGCATTTCCAGGGTCTTGCTGAGCTCTCCCCCATGGACTACCAAATTGAATTGTATTTTTTTTGTGTGGTGGGGATGGAGGGCGTTGCATGTGGTCCACAATGACTCCAATGTTTGCCTCAGTGGTCTGCAGGCTCCTAAAGGTTGGGGACCACAGTATTACAACCATTCCTCCTACCTGCATAGTTTGTTTATGCTGGTTGACAAGCTTAAGAAGTGTCATACACGCTGGCCACCATGCAAAAATATCCTCCCTAGCCCGCAAGGTAGGCTTTTTCCTCAGACTACACACTAACTCTATCTAATCATCAATGTTTCAGTAGCCTTTCCAGATAATTAGAGAAATTAGCTTTTTAGCTAATGATCAAGTCCAGTAGTTGGAGTGCTGATAGGCTATTCAGACAGCTTCATTCAAAATGAGTGGTATCTTAAAAACTAAACCGTTACCTCTCCCTGCACTTTCGGAGCTAAATAGGCAGCCTAATCCTACCTAAATCCCCCCAACCAGTACAGCAACACCACCAGAGTGTCCTGCATCCTGTGGGGGGAGAGTCCCAGAGGTCTCTTCCCAGTAAGGGAACATTTGTTCCCTTGCCCAAAGGTAAGCCCTCACTGTCCTGCTGGTTCTATTCAGACTTGCGCCAGCTATATAGCTGGCTCAAGCCTGAGTGGACCTGGGAAAGAAGATCAAGGCTGGGAAGGCAGAAAGGTTATCAGTGGCACTGCTGCCACTGATATCTCCCCCTTCACAGCCTTGATCCATCCTCCTGCCAGCCCCAATCTCCACCCTATTCCTCCCCCTCCCTGCTCCCATCTGTCCACCCCCCTCTCTACCGCCTCCTGTGCTGACTTACCAGTGTCAGGTGTTGTGGACTAATGGCTAGCATGCTGCTCAGCACTTAAGGCAGCAGTGTGGCCTCACGAAACAGCCTGTTGCCTTTTGTGACAGCCGTAAAGAACCTTGTGCTTCTGGAACACTAATTCTGACAGCACAAGGCCCTATTAGGATTGGTCTGAAATATATCTTTTTTCCCCCGTTATGTCCATAATTTCTAGCACAGGACTATAGAAAATAAACTAGATCTCAAGTAAGCCTCCCTTTCTCATTTCATGCCCCGATTTGTGCAGGCATCTCTCCAATCTCAAACTAAACTTATACTCTCTGCTCTCACCTCTGCAACCTTGGAGTAATATTTTTTTTCCCTTGGTGTCATGATGTACATTAATATCCACACCTTAAACGCTGCTACCTGTTGTGAAAGTGCTCATTCTTGTGCAATGTTATTTGACATTATTTATGCTTTTTGATGGCAAGCCATTCAAAGGAGGGACCTGCTATCTCTTTGGCACTGAGTTGTCACCATACAGCGCTATGCACATTTATAGCACTGTATAAATGATTCATAGAGGTTGTTAAACAATGAATTAAGAAAGCATTCACATCCAAAAGGTGTTCTGTGTGTCAGTCAGCCGACAATATTTCAGAAATAAGTCTTTATATTGCATGAGGATGTGTAGCCAGTACACACAAATTTCAGCGTCAATACCGTAGAAGACAACACACATCTTTCTTTTTTTAATCTCTGCTTCCAGTTTCTCTAAAGACTAACAGCCCAATCCTACCCACACTTTCCTGGGAGTAAGCCCCATTGACTCTAATGGAACTTACTTCTGAGTAGAGATGCATAGGATTGGGCTGTAAGGGGCCAATCCTATCCAGCCAACCTTCCAGTACCAGTGCAACCTTGCCAATGGGGTGTGCGGTGGGGGTGCAGTCACTGAGGACTCTTCAAGGTAAGGGAATGATTGTTTCCTTACTTTTGGGCTCCATTGCGGCTGCATCAGTACTGGAAAGTTGGAGAGGATTAGGTCCTAACTCCTTTTTAGGCAATGTGCGTCCACAGTGGACCTTTTTCATTAGAATTGCTTTTGCCTATAATGGCTTTGCAAGCTAAATTTATGAAACTGGCCAATGAATGATCAGGTGTTCCCCAACCAAGCTGAAAAATGTAACATCTGTCCAGTGAAACAGAGAGGTGAAAGCCTTGGGGAGTGATAGCATGAGGTAAAAAAAAGTCTCTAGATTAAACGGAACATGTAATCAAGCCAAAGCTTTTGCTTACAGGGAGGATGTAGGTGAACTTTACAGCTGAGTTCATGCACAAGAGTGTCTTCATTTTTGTATCGAAGCACTCCCCGTGAAGGTGAGTACCACTGTCTTTTCCTGCCTAAAATAAAATGGCATTGAAAAAAGGTGCAGCACAACATTCCTATTCACTGCTGATTTACATTAAATCCCAATAATTCAACAGGTTGGTATTCTTTATGGATCATCTGCTGACAAAATATGCTGGTGATTTAGTCAAGTAGCACTCAAGGCAGCCTGCCCAGGCAAACACAATGAATCAGGCGTCTAAAAATTGAAGATTTCTGGTGTGCGAATCAGCAAGGGCATGATCCAAAAATTAGTTGAGAGCGGTAAGGGGTGATTTTGGTGAACAGGTATATCTTCGTTGAAAGATGTCCCTTTGGGAGCAAATTTTTGTTTTTGGAGCAACCTAAGGAAAATGACAGCTCATACTGGTCATACTGCATTGGACATACTGTTCAATGCAGCCACACCAATGGAGCTTGCTGCATCCTATGGGGGTGGGCGGTCTTGGAGACCTCCTCAAAGAAACTGAACTTTCATTCTCTTACTCTGGGCAAGGCTCCACTGCCGCAATGGGTTGCCTCAGACCTACACGGGCCATTTTTCTGAAGCCAAACCAAGGAGAATAAGGAAGAAGGAAGAGAAGTGGGAATAGGGATAGGATCCTGGCACGCACCAGTGCCACTGGAATCCATCCCCTCCCCCATTCCACCTTTCGCCCAACCTTTCTCTGCCCAGATACTCATCTGTTCCTCCCTCTCTTCCTCAACATAAGGGAACATTTGTTCCCTTATCACAGCATAAGCCTTTACTTCCTATCTGACTGTGCAGTGGCTTTGGTGGACATAAAAATTCCTAGCTGGTGCCAATAGGAGACCAGTAAGACTGCTCTAAGGTGGGGGGGGGGCAGAAGGGCAGGTGTTAGTAGCCTGCACTAAATGTGCAAAGAGAAAGCAAGCCTGGCATGGGTGCCTTAAGAGTCCTCAAATCCTGCACCACTCTGGCTTCCCACCGATCCCCCACAATGGGGGGAGAGCATCTCAAGTCCCTGGCTCGGGTCAGACAAACCCCAATCACATGGCTTGCCAGCGTGTGATCGGCATTTCTTGTGGAATTTGAAACTTGTACATTATTAAAAATGATTTTGTAATATAGGTTGAGAGAAAAATTAGATTGCTTTTAGGGGGGGGGGATCTAATTTTTATACCAAACATTTTGCATAGTCATGTTTGCTACAAAGAACACACGCATACACACACAGACACCAAGAAAGGGAAACAACAAAATCAAGCTCTATATATTTCTTCCTGACAGGGAATTTTAATAGCGTTCATGAGAAACAAATTAAAAACGAATGTTGCCCACCCCCCACCCCCAGTATCAGATATGTACTTGTACTGTCCATGTTTGTAGCACTGTAATGGATTATGGTTTCCTGATAACACTCGCACCCCCACCCCTTCAGCTGACATTTAAAGCAGAAGCAATTTCCATTTACGCTAATTACCACTGCCAACCATGTGGGGATAAATTAGACGTACTTTTATTCTTAGGCAGAGTGAGCCTGTTCATGTTAATACTTGTGAGCCGCGGTGCATAAGACTGCTTGCTTCTTGCAGGCAAATGTGGAAAGCAAACTCTGGCTAAACTGGATTGGACAGAACCATGGGAAGGAAAAAAGCTGCTAGCAAGTATATATTGGGTTTCAAGTGTTCAAATTATTGTTGTTGTTGTTGGCAACGTTCAGTCTCGAAAGACTATGGTATTGCGCTCTGAATGGTGGTTCTAGAACAGCATCTAGTGTGGCTGAAAAGGCCAATTCGGGAGTGACAATCCTTTCCACACTGGGAGCAAGTGCAGTCTGTCCCTGGTCTGTCTCCTTGGCTATGGGCCTTCCTTCTTTGCCTCTTAGCCTCAGACTGTTGGCAAAGTGTCTCTTCAAACTGGGAAAGGCCATGCTGCACAGCCTGCCTCCAAGCGGGCCGCTCAGAGGCCAGGGTTTCCCACTTGTTGAGGTCCACTCCTAAGGCCTTCAGATCCCTCTTGCAGATGTCCTTGTATCGCAGCTGTGGTCTACCTGTAGGGCGCTTTCCTTGCATGAGTTCTCCATAGAGGAGATCCTTTGGGATCCGGCCATCATCCATTCTCACGACATGACCGAGCCAACGCAGGCGTCTCTGTTTCAGCAGTGCATACATGCTAGGGATTCCAGCACGTTCCAGGACTGTGTTGTTTGGAACTTTGTCCTGCCAGGTGATGCCGAGAATGCGTCGGAGGCAGCCTACTAAAGTGGACTGGATTTATTAGGACACTTTTCAAAGAATGTTGGATTTTACAAAGAAAACAACATCTGCATTTTTACGGAGGATAAACTGCATTCTGTTTCTCATGAGTGCTGATGAAAACTTGGGTATGCTGTTGTAAAGGGTCATACAATGGCATGCACAGCAAGCCACTGGTGGCCATTTTGTGTCTCCATCTCAAACAGTGGTGATTCCAGAGGCCTATTGCCACAGCCAGATATGTCCAACAGTGAATTTAAGTCAGCGGTGGGGACAGGGGATGGACTGAAAGCGTGGGGATGGGGAGAAATGGGGGAGTTTCTGGGCAAGGAGGGGGCTGACCAGAAAAGGAATGGGTAGGGATGGATCCCAGCAGCATCTGTGTGTGCCAGGATCCTAACCCCATTCCCTCTCCCTTACACTTCTTGAATTTACACCAACGAAATAGCTGGCACAGTTATGAAGAGACCCATTGCGGCAGCAGACGCTTGCCACAAGGTAAGGAAACAAATGTTCCCTTACCTCAAGGAGGCTTCTGAACTGCCCCCTCTGTTGGACGCAGCATGCACTCTGCTGGCATAGCTGCATTGGCAGGGAGTGGGATTTAATTAGATTTGGGCTGTTAGTTTGTGAATCACAGATCTGTACCACTCAGTTTTGAACTCTTATATACAGGGATTTTGTATTTTAGTTTCAGTGCTTGATTTAGGTGCTTTGATTCAGAAAGAACTACAGCTACATAAGAGGGTTAGCAAACAATAGACACTCATCTGGTGGGTGGAGTTGCTACAACTGGTAGCAGAAAGAGGGAGAAATGTGGTGGTTTTAAGTCTGTACACTATCAAATTTGCAGCTAGTTATCTAAAAAAACTGCTACTAGTACTAAGGTCGATTCCTCAAGTAAGGGCTTTTTGGATAGACTTCATATTTTCCTCAGCAACTGAGATAATGGGAAGGGATGTAAATAAAATATCCCAGAATTATCTGTTCCTATGTTTAATCCCAGAGGATCCTCGATGATTCAGGATAGCACTTACAAGTTTACATCTGAAGGAATGAGACTGTATAACTTGCATATCTATTCATCAACAGTCTAATACCTCTGGCCCAAATTGAACCCTGAGGTCTGGAAAAAAAAAGTATATTATAAGTCAAACCACAATAACAAGGAGTCTCGCGAGGGCATTCAAATAAGCAGAAAGCTGGAAAGCTCAAAATGGAAGCACTTGACGTCTATTCCCTTTCCTGTGTTTCATTTTTCATTTATTCAATTTGCATAGAATAATTTGCTAATCATTTGTGGGGTTGCACATTAATTTTATTAATTGGGTCTCAGAGAGATTGTTCTGTTTTTGGTTGGTGATGAGAGTCTGCCTATTTCGGATCACAGCAAAGACTACTAACTCCACTGCTCCTTTTCGCAGCCCATTCATTTGATGCCTATGAGACAATCCTGGAGATCCAGATTCAAGTTTGTGCACTCAGCAATGAAACATACTGGGTAATCTTGAAGCAGTGCTTTTACCTAGTCTACCTTACAAGGCTGTTGCAAGAATAAAATGGGAGAGCCGATTTACATCCCTCTGAACAATTTGGAAGGAGGGTAGGCATAAAATGCCATCATTTTTTTCTGCTTTAAGCTTATGCATTGTTACATTTCCACCAAACGTTTGCTTAAAGTGAAATTAAAAGCAATGTACCTTATTGGATCAAACATATCAGGAATTTGGAGGGAAGTAAAAAAAAGTTTGATAAAATTATTTATTTTTACATATTTCAAAAAGTCACTTTTGCTCATTATTTCATGATGGGTAATATTATTGATGAATAAATAATGAAATAATGAGCAAAAGTAATGCAAATAGTGCATGTGTGAGGGGAATACAGTGTGTGAGGATAGATGCTCCCTGGGGCATTTGGTGGGCCGCTGTGAGATACAGGAAGCTGGACTAGATCGGCCTATGGCCTGATCCAGTGGGGCTGTTCTTATGTTCTTATGGCTCTCTAGCTGTAAAGTCAACATAATTTATTAACAAGTGTGTGGCAGATTCAAGTCACACGGTTCAGAGTGACTTACTGTTGAGAGTGAATTAAGGGTATGGAAGCCCTCCACAAATCAAGGATCCATAAACACATAGATCCCATTTAGACAGAACCAATAAACAACGGTTTAGTCTAGGTTGTGTGGGCTTCTAGTGTGTGGGCTTCTAACATAGATGAGGCCAAATTATTGCCTCTTCCCTTATCAGGCGTTCCCACCCTGGCACTGTGCAGCAGGTCATCAATTGATACCTCAAGCATATCAGTTCCAACTCCAAGGGAATGGGGAAGCTGAACTGCACCACCTCCCCCCAGACGCAGAAAGCATTTGAAGTCAACTTTGCAATCTAATTCCAATGGATTACCAGCCAGTGTCCCTGAGCCAGGCAGCACCTAGGGATAGGCTCTGGTCCCCTCTCTGACTCCGCTTACCTCAGGGTGCACATCAAAATCCCTACACCTATTCCCTGGCCTGCACCATACCTACCTCACAGGAGCTAGCCGATGGCATAGAATCCATACACTATGAGTCCAATCCTATCTCCCCTGCCCCAGCTGGTGCAGCCATGCTGAAAACAAGCACACTATATTCAAAGGGTGGGCAGATTGAGAGGCTTCAGAAGGGAAAGGGAATTTAAATTCCCTTACCCATCTGTTACCCTCTCATTCCACAATGGGTTTCCTTGGACCCATGCCAGCAATCACGGGCACAGATCTAAGGAGAGAAAGTGCTGCCGCAAGGGGGATGCTGCCAGAAGGAATAGGTTCCGGTGCATGCTATCGCCACCAGTTCTATCCCCTCCTGCACCCGTGTTCCTCCTCCTGCCCAGTTTCCACCCCACCCTGCCCCTTCCGCTTTCTTACCTGTTCTAGGCAGCTTAGGCAATGAACCGAAAGTGCTGCGACCTCACTGTCTTCCACTGTCATAAAGTACTGCATAGAACAGCCCAACCCTGCATAGGATTGGGCTGTATATGCTCTTTACAACTCAATGCTGTGAAGTAAACACCTCTCCTTCCCAATAGGGAGCAAGACAGGTCTGTTGTGGAAGAACTGCATGCTTGTGCTTGTGCTTGTGTTTACACCTGCAAGAAATAGCATTAAAGAAGTACATGCACGCATATTTCCAGTGTGACACTGCAGAAACAAAAGGTGAGTGTGGGGGATTTAAAGCAGGGCTCCCCAAACCTGGCCCATGGACCAGATCTGGTGTTCACCTGAATCCCTCCCATCTGTGAGCAGCTTACTGTTCCACTGCTCTGTTGCTTCATTCCTCCACCATGTGGACATAGGGACACTCTGGGCAGTTGTGTCTATGGCTCATGTTCAAGCCAGCTTTGCACCAGGTTGTGCAGGCAATAGATGCAACTGCCCAGAGCTTTCCCTATGCCCATGTGGCTGAGGAACAAGGCCACAGAGCAGCAGAATGGTACAAATTGTTTGGGACAGGGAGGGAGTTTTTGTTGCATAGCGATCTCCAGTTTGGAAGCCACCAGTTTGAAGGATTTTCCTCTGCAACTTCAAATTCCATGGGAGACGTGTTCATCATATTCCACCCACGATTATATCCTTGTTTCTGCCTGTTCCATCTAGATGGGGTTTTGGTTTTTGAAAAAAGAACCGCAACATATAACAACAAATTTCTCACCCTCATCATGCTCACACAAAGATGAATCACTGCTGTTCACATAACAGGTTGAAATGAAGCAAACAGCTGTTTAATGAAGTTTGCTTTGCAGCATCTGTCACACAAACCTCAAAGTAAATGGCAAAATTGGCCTAATGGTTTTGTTTATCACCCATTTTTCAACTGTTTATACCTGTCTCGAAGATAATGAACTAACAACCAGCAACTGGGACGGAGTGGCATGGGAATCCAGCTACAAAGGCATTAATTGTGGAACTAAAATGCTGGCAGAATGCGTTTTGTATTCTTGGACAGGATGAGAGTCAGCTCCTCATTGTTTTACAGTAACTCAAAATATATTCAGCAGACTCTCACATATTCATTTTCTTTTACAATGAAATATTCTGCTGAGGAATAAAATTTGCTGGCAGGTGCTTCCACAATTGGCTTCGTTAAATTAAACCCTATGTAAACCCTTCACCTTAAAACCAGCTCTGGCTCTGCTGACTCTCCCAACCAGCTGGCAGAACTCCATCCATAAGTGTAACGGCTGCAAACGCTGGCTGGAGAAAAGGTCAGCAAGAGAGATCACAGTGGCTACAGTTAGTAAGGGGAGAAGCCATCAAGTCACAAAAGAAGGTTCCTGGGTGAGTGCACCCCACAAAGATTCAACATGGGAGAAAAAGGTATAAAAAGCTGCATTGCAGGAGCCCATAAGTCTTGGTCCTTCATTCTATTTGTGGTTGCCTTGCTGTTCGTTTGTTAAGTCACTGGTGCTGTTTTAAGTGTGGGGGAAGGGGGAAGGAGAGTAGTCAATCAAAGTGCCCCCTTTCCTATGGTACTGTTGGGCCACAGGGTTGCGGGAACTGCCCTGAGATGGTTGAGCTAAGAGGCACCCTAGGAGGTAGGTGGCCAGGCTAGGGGTGGTGCTTGGGACAAAAAGAGAGGAGAGTCGTACAGGCACTTCCTGGACTGCAGTGGGTTGAAAGGGCCACAGACAACTTCATGGGGGAGAGGGTTCCAGAACCCTTTTCCTCCTCCTAGCTGCAACACTCCAGCCAGGTCAGGGGCAGGCTAGCTTCTGCTTCAGCGAGCTGCCTTGCCACCAGTGCCTGTCATCAGCCTGCCTGCCCCAGCTTTATATAGGAGGTGACTTCTGTGTCAGCATCCACTTCTTCCTCCCAGGCAGGGTAGAAAAGGAGTGCCTCGGGACCCCATCCCCTTCTCTCTGGTGGCTAGTGGCCACCTGCTCACCTCCAGCCTCCCACATTAGGCTGCCCGCACCTTCCCTGCTTCTGTAAATGGTGCTTGGGAGCAGCAGTGGGGCCAGCTGCTCCTTCGGTGGCCTCCCTGCAGCCAGTGCCAAAGGGGTGGATCTCTAGCCTCTGTTGTCAGGGCTGGAAGCCAGCCCAGAAGGCCTCATAGCCTACCATCCCATCACCAACTGTTGGTCTCCCTGGCCAGCCATGCAACCATCGACATCTCCTCCTCTCAGCCAGCCATCTCACCCTGGCATGCTGCCACTGCAGCCATCTCCCTGCAGCTGGACCCATTGGCCTGAAGGCCATGCCACTGGATCCCCAGAGGAGCAGCACTGAGGGAGCTGGTTGAGCAAGGACCTGCCTCACCTCCATCTGCTACTGGTAAATCAGGAGCCCAGCCAAGATCCTGACAGGTACGATACACCACCTGGCTAATTGCTGTCAATAAAATATACAGAGGAGGCTTGGTTAAGGTTTCAGTAAGAAATACTTTATTCACCATTCATAGTTGCTAACATACATCTTCTGATTGGTCAGAGGCTCCTACTACTTGTGGAACAGAGAACCCTAATGTTTGTTTGTTTGTTTGTTTATTTATTTATTTTTCACATTTTTATACCGCCCTTCCTCCAAAGAGCTCAGGGTGGTTTACACAGCTGCTCCTCCCCTCTTTCTTGTCCTCACAACAACCCTGTGAGGTAGGTGAGGCTGAGAGAAAGTGACTGGCCCAAGGTCACCCAGGAAGTTTTTTGTGGCTGAGGGGGGATTTGAACCAGGATCATCCAGGTCTAAGTCCACCTCCCAAACCACTACACCACCCTGGCTCTCTACCTGTTTACTACCAACAGCCAAGAAAGAAATTGAAAAAAAACAAAAACAGACAAGGTTCTGTGCAGAATGGGTCCAGTGAAATAAGGGAAACAGACTAATGAGAACAGATGGAAACCTGTTCATATCTGGGCAGAAAAATCATTCAAAAGGAGAAAACAAAGACAAACTGTCTGAAGTCCCGACTAGTAGTGGGGAAATCCAGAAGCTTAATCACTGCCCAGAAGGAAACAGAAATGGTGTCAGGGGATGAGCAACTGGGACACTGGCCAGAAGCCAATGGGCCAAGCAGAGTACCAGTTCTGATTTGAGGGTTGAGGGTTCAGAGTAGTCTCTCAACCCTCAGGACCCATAGCCATGGTAGCCTCTAATGCACCACTATGGGGCAGGTGGTGGGTACTAGAAGACCCTGTGCAGGGCTCTGCCCAGAGCTCACAGCAACTGGACACTAGCACAGAAGGAGAGAGAGATACTTGCTCAGTGGTCTTAGGCATGCCGCTCCTCCCATCAGCAGCAAGAAGATAATACTCATTGTGGAGGACTGTTGTAACAACTACAACAAAATTATGCACATGAAGTATGTTGAACACTTCAAAGCACTATACTATTGTTAATTTTTATTAGTGCTATTATAAATGTAAGTATTCCTCTGGTTCAGTGTTTCTCAGTGTTTGCCGTAGCACTTCACACAACCACCTTTTCAAAATACCACCAGAAGTAATGACATCATTACCAGTTACTTCTGGGTTGGGAGGCCTGATGCAATGCAACAAACACCAGTAAGAGGTTCAGGGTGGACGGGAGGGCTTTTTCAAGCATGGAAAAACGTTTTGGAGCCTCCTACCACTGTTTGTTGTGTCGTGATCCTCGTCCTGTGGCTGCCCACGAGTACCACCAGACACCACCTCAAGTACCACTGGTGGAACCCGTACCACTGGTTGAGAAACACTGCTCTAGTTTGAATACAGAGAAGATGAATGTGCCCCAGGATTCAAAAGTTTGAGGAGCATTGCTGCAAAGAACCTCGACTCTTCCCGGTTTGAGGAACTATTTTCTATTTTAAAACACATGGCTCTACACCAAAATCCACAGGAACACTGCAAGCACAAAAGCATGAAATATTGCACGCGGGAAAGTGCTTGACGCAAATGATCACAAAGCTAACAATCCTTGGGTTCCTGCTACACCTGCATTTCCTTTGTATAATAAACCATAAGTGCCCTGACAGTAAGGAATATTATTCAGCCCTGAGCCCAATTACAGGCTGCAGGAGACATCTTATAAAGAGCTTTCCACAGGTGTTTCAAAATGAGATTGTATTTTAAAACTTTACTATGCTAATACTGAAGGGAAAATAAAACATTATTTTCTTCTAGCACTTTTTTTTGGGGGGGGGGGGGCTATTACGCAAGAACCTAACGAATTCCGGAGTTAGGAAGATTTAAGCAGACATGAGGTGAATTATCACATCAGCGAATGGCCTTTTGTCTCAGCAGAACATGTGTGAGACTTGTCACACAGCAATTTTATGAATCGGTAGCTCTGAACAAAATATAGAAACATTCGAAAGAGATCAGATTAGATCTCATTAATACACAGGTTGGGGAGATTATGACGTTGCTACATGTTTTCACAGGTTAACGTTTGAAAGTCACACTCAGCATCAAAGAACTTTAGTAAGCATTCTTTCTAAGGCAGAAATCCAATACTTGCTTACTTGAGAGTAAGCCCTATTGACTACAGTACAATTTCTAAGTAAACATGCATGCATCACCACTGCAATTTTCACAATTGGGCCTGAGAGATCACTGCAGTTCACGTTGGCTATATGCATAGCTGGAAAAACAGTGCTGAAAAAGTTGTTTATATTGAGGAGATTGTCACTGGATGCTGTCTTCTCTCCTTTCACCTTTGCACATACAACCCACATAAGGAGGTTTCTCCTGAGATAGTCGTAAGTACCAACTGGCCCCATATCTAATGTTTTGGTTCCCTCTCTTCTCCATCTTCTTCTTCTCTATGCAAATTAGAGTACTAGTGTCTATGTATTTCTTTCCTTCCTCCTGCTGCCTTACTTTTCCCTTGGCAAGGAAAACATCACCTTCCCTCCACACCACCCATGCAGCTGTGTCACTAGGGATTACGTCACCACCAGTGCGTCACCGCTATGACGGCCCTCCTCTCATGCAGTGGGCGGGACAATGCCCCTGGTGGTGGGTGTGGTGATGTACCATCGCCCCATCCCTGCTGGTTTTTTTGGCTATAACTTTTTATAGAATAGAGATATTTCAACATGGTTTGTTTCATTACATTCTGCATGAAAGTACATATCTATTGATATATAGCATGATGGTATTATTAAAAAAAATACCAAGATTTAAAAATTTTGGTGAGTAGTGATGTTACCCCTCTGTGTGCATGAACCCGCTGCAGTCCGCACCCCCCTAGTGACGCCACTGCAACCATGTTCTCTATTTTAAATCAATATACAAAATGCATTTCTTCCACCACAGCAACTGTTACCCTGCACATGCCCGATCTCGTCTGATCTCGGAAGCTAAGCAGGGTCAGGCCTGGTTAGTACTTGGATGGGAGACCGCCTTGGAATACCGGGTGCTGTAGGCTTATACCAGAGTCTTTCGAGACTGAAGGTTGCCAACTATCATTTCTTCCACCAATCATTTGTCATACCATGACAACTGATCTCACTTTCATAGTACCTATTCTCCTTTCCGCAGTCTTGTTTTAACAGCCTCTGCCCAATCCTCTATCAAGGACCATGTATTGGTGGACTAGATGAAGGTCAAGAACACGTTACCAAAAGATCCAGGTTTTTAGAGTGACAGCCAGTGTTTGGACAGTCAGTAGAGTGACCATTTGCTAGTCAAACCTCCTTAGTATTTAAGAATATCGAAAAGCTGCTTATGTGTTGGCAAACTTTTGGGGATAAATGAGTAACTTGGGGTGTTTTGTTTTTTTTAATGTGTAAATGGGTAACTTGGGTATGAATGAAGGGAATTCCTCATAATCAAGCAGAATGTAGGTAGACAGGTTTAGCAGAGTCAGCTAAAAATACAGATTGGCACCCTGGTGCCAGAAGATGTCTAGCAACAAAAATGAGGTTTACCATGCATTCCCCAAATAAATACAGCCGACGTATGGGATTAAATGGGCCACTTTATTGAATTACAACAAGATAACAAGGCAACAGCATGGTAAACCATACCCATCCCAAGTGCGGGGTTCTAAGTGGGGGAAACGGCCCTAGCTGTCTACGTCCCCCAATCTCATAGGGCATCCACCCGACTCCAGGTGTAGCTCAATTATTAAGCCCGCCTTTCACCGTCACCCGAAGAGTATAAGTCAGCCGAACTGCTATGCCTTCAGGTCACCCCTGCAAGGCCCCCAAGTTCAGACAAGGGGCTAGCCAGCCTGCCTCCACGAGCCGGTCAAGCATCATGGGAGCAGTTCTGGTTCACCCCTGTCCTTGCTGACTTAGATTAGACACCGAGAAGGTCTTTTGCCTACCCACCCCACACTTCTACCGCCAGTGACCAGGGCCAGTTAACGAGATATATTGCAAACCCAAATACTCTCCATAGCCAGTCTGAGGTAGGAGAAAACAAACACCATCATGGGGCCAATGAGATGATGATTAAAAAATTCCTACCCGGTCCTCCGGAGAGCGACCGGCTAATCCCAGACTAGCTACAGGGCGGGCGAGCGGGGGTCACTTTCCAGGAACGAACTGAGCTGAATCTAGTGCCTGCGCGCTAGAACTAGCCCAGTCGTGGAGTGATTGATGTGCCGAAACTGCCTTGCTTTCTTCCTTGGGAAGAAATTCTTTGGGAAGGGAATGCTCTGGAAGTGCACAATACAGAATCCATAATCATACCAAGCAATTTCTTGTTCAGAGCTACATTCCCTTTCTGCATATGTGGGTCTTTGAACCTCACATAGTCATGAGCTATTTGTTCATCTAGATCAGTAGTTCCCAAACTTTCTCGACTGGTAGCTCCCTTGACCTACCGGGCCATTGGCTCCCCATTAGGGTCACAATCCTATACATTGTATCAGATGGTGGGTTTTTCATGAGGATTCCGTGGCTCCCCTGGCTGATTTCCACGGCTTCACAAGGAGCCATGGGAACCACTCATCTAGATGACTGTTGCAAATTCCTACCACTTAAAAGAACTATATGTCATTATTGTGCAAATACATAACAATTCATCCTCAAGTATGAAGTGACAGCTTTGATTGTTTCATCCAAGAGCTCATCAATGGACATAACTTTGCAATAAGAGCTTGCATAAGGTAAAATGGGAAGTTTATGTTGCAGCAGCAGCACATTGGCTCAATAGTATAGATCTAGTATAAAGAGCATATAGTAGTTAGGAAATATATGTTGCATCATTTTAAGGGTCTATTGATATTGTTAAAAGCAAACAGTTGGGAGGCATAAAAAGGAACAGTACTTGGTTTTCTCCTGGCTTGTTAATGGGCAATGCAAAACATACTTGTCACAGAGGAATACGTAGAATTTAATATGCAGATATATCACTTTGCATTTCTTTAAACGGAAAGAGCAAGTTATTGACAAAGGCTGAAAATTTATGTGATGGAGCTTTACTGTTGATAATGCTTAAGGACTTCTACACAGTATGCATATACCTTCTGTTATTGCCCTCTGGCTGGCAGCGAGGATTTTCAGGGCAGAGAAAGGCAGTGGGAGGCTGAACCAAAGGGAAGATCAGGCCTGGGAGGGGCGGGGTTGGTGGCAGAGTCTGCCTCTGGATCTTGTGCCCTCTCCTGCACCTGAAAGTCCGACGCGGGCCTCCTCAGTTTTGCACGATCTGAAGAGACCCATTACCAGCAGCAGAGATCAACATGGGGTACGGGACAAGGGGACTCCAGCAGCTACCCTGGCCCTACAGGATACAGTGGTGTTCATTTCAGGGCTGCTATATCTCAGGATGCTGCCAGGGCGCAGGATCGGACTGATTTCAAGAATGTGATGTAACACAAGGGAAAACATTTTCTAGTGACCTCTATTAAAAAAATAAAAAACTTGCAGCACAATTTTATACATATCTATTCAGAGGTCCCATTGCGTTGAATGGGACTTACTAAGGGCCCAATCCTATCCAACTTTCCAGTACCGGTACAGCCTCAATGCAGCCCCAAATGCTCCCATACCTTGAGGAGGCCTCTGTGACTGCCTTCCCATCACAGGAAGCAGTGCATACCCCATTGGCACAGCAGCACGAGCACTGGAAAATTAGATAGGCTTGGGCCCTAAGTCTGTATAGGGTTGCAGCTTTTCTGTATGTGCGTGAAGAACAGTGTGAATAACAAGAACTTTCTCAGAAGTTTTGAAAAACCAGATCCCACAGCTGTATGAGGCAGCCAAATTCCCAGTTCACAGAAATAAAAGCCAAGTTGGTCACAGTTACTTCCACTGAATACCAGGCTGGTTTAAATTATCTATAGATTTCGACGTATGTATTCCTGCTTTTTGACCAGCTAAAAAGGTCAGATTTGTAGAGAAGTGATAGAAAACTTGTGGTGTTGCATCTCATTTTGATTTTTCAGCAGAAGTAGTATATAAAGTCTTCTATCTGCACCCACCAAAATCCTCCAGGGAAGGGGAAGAAAACGGTTTAGGAAAGGACAGCCAAATGCACCCGAAGTACTCTAGTTCAAGTTTGCAGATTCTAGTAATTGAGAAAATTCTATGGTATTCGAGTGGAGTGCTTTTAATTCACAACTGAGATATCTGTTCTGAATAAAGAAATAAATACTTTGGCTATGATTCAGCTCCCAATTACAGGGACAATTTCCAGGAGGGTTTTGTTAGTTTGCAGCAATAAAGCATTCTTGGCCACATCAGCCATCTGAGCTAACATTACCAGTGCTCTGCTCGTACAGTGGTATGGCCTAGATGGTCTTGAAATAAAATGTAGCATGATTAGTTGATTTCAGATTTATTTGGAATGGATCGATACAGCTCTTTGTTACCATTTTGCTCCACAGATACATATCCCCTGCCACCAGCACTGATGCTGCAGTGCCAAAAAAGGTGAACACCGCATCTTGTGGTCGGGGAGGTGCCCATAGGCAAATTGTTGCCTTACCTGGTACCAGCAGGCAGTGTCTTAGCCAGTAGGTGTACACAGCCACCAACTGTGCAGGCATTCTCTATGTGCTTGCCCAGAGTATCATGAGTGCGATGACATCACATGTCGTACTTCCACTAGCAGAATACATGTTCCACCAGCAGGGCCTTTCTGGTAGAACTGGACCTTGAGTATGCATATGTGGTGGAATGGGGCATGTGCAGGCAGAACAGCAGAGGACAAAATAGACACAAAAGTTTGGGCATAATCTTAACTGCGCCTTAGGCTGATACAAGTCCCTTGCATTGGCCTGGAAGGGTCGTAAACATGCCATGAAGCACGTTCGTGCCTCCTTACGAGGAAGCCACGTCAGCACAAGGAGATGTGCCGACACACAGAGGCTGAATCCAGCCTCCGTGGTGGCTTCCCCACCAAGTAAAAGGTAGGTGTGGGGGAGGAGGTGGGAGGGAGGCATTCCTGGGTGGGGGAAGGTGGGTGGTCAGCGGCCCCGGGGGTGGACAGGGAGGGAGAGGGAGGTGGGGCTGGGATCCAGCAGTTATGCCAGATCCCAACCCCCGTTCCCAGGGAGAATGGAGCAACTTGAAGCCACTCCACTCTCCTTGGACTTGTGCCACCTCAAGAGGTCATGCAAGTCCAAGGAGATGCATAGGGGCCAGCAGCCCTTACCCAGGGGTAAGGGGAAAGTTTTCCCTTGCCTCTGGCTAAGCCACTTCTGGTCACTATCCTGCGCTGGACACTCTCCTGGTTTGCCTGTTCCAGCGCAGGATACAATTGCGCCCTAAGTCTGATAGAGTTCAGTAGGGTTACTTCCAGGTAAGTATGTTTTGAATTTCAGCCTAAATGCATATATTTTATTAGTGTTTGCATACATGCATATGCTTAATTAAAATAATAGAAATAATTCATGTCAGGCTGCTTTGACCTAGTGCAGGGGTCTCCAAACCCTGGCCCAGGGGCCAGATGCGGCCCACAGCAAGCCTCTTTCCGGCCTGCGGCCAACCTCTTGTCCCCTCAAAGCCTCTGGCCCACTCAACTGAACATGACCAGAACTGTGCTCTGATTGTGCCTGGAGGGTGTTCTGAGGGCCAGAGAGGTTGAATGAATGAGCCCATTCATTCATTTATTCAGTCATCTAAGTTCCATCTCTAATTTATTTATTTAAATTTTATATTTACATTTTTTTTTCCAGCCCTACACACCACGCCAGATATTTGATGCGGCCCTCTGGCCAAAAAGTTTGGAGACCCCTAATCTAGTGCATATTTTTTTTTTCCAGCTGTAGATTTTAAGAATTCAACTTTATGGAGAGGAAAAACTGAATACCTAGGGTAAAGAGAAAATCTGTATGCCATGCACAAGTTGAACATTTCTCCCAGACATACAAAAAGCATCTAAAAGTGACTGTGAAAGTAGCAGAAATTTAAAGGACCTTCCATTTGACATGAAAGTCTGCAGGAAGCCGCAATGTGAACCAAGTGTCTGTGTCAGTTTTCAAGTTTATTATTGTCAGTTTTAACAACTCTTACTTTTTTATACAAAGAAAGAAAATGTAGTATTGGAAAATCCACTAAACTTTTTGAGGAGAAAGAATAAAAAAAAAGTGACTTCTCTGTAGCACAAACTCAGGAGGTTGCACAGAGTCAAACAATGATGACTAGCTCAAGGGTTTTCAATCATTACGCATGGTAGTCCATTGGAGAGGAGCTGTCTTGATATTGCTACAGATTGTTGTATAGTTCAGTCTCTTCAGTTGCTAGGGAGGGACCAGGATGTTCAGGGAAAAAAATGCCTCAAACTGCATACATTATATTTGCAGAGTGATTCATACTGACCTTTTGTCTTACTTGCAAGTCATTCCAGCCACCCCCAACATAGTGTGCATTGCATCCTATAGAGGGGTTTTGAGCTGTGAAGACCTCCTCAAAGTAAGTGAACAAATGCTCCCTTGCTTGTGGATGGTACCGTGGGGATACCTACTTATCCCACACACACACACACTTTTGCTCCCTTCACTGCTCCACTGGATCTACTTGGACTTGCACCAGTACTTTGGCTGAAGATCAGGGAAGGTGGATGGGTTGATCCACATGCCACCCATACCGCCCCCTTCTCGGACTTGATCTGCCCTCTTCCCTGCCCCATTTCTCCCACCCCCGTGCCAAATTACCTCTTGTGCACTCTATGGGACATTGCCATTTGCAATAGCCATAAAGCATGGGGTGTTGCTGGAACATGTGTTCCAGTAGCATGAAAAGCCCAGTGGGATTGGGCAGCTGTAGTTCCCACCATGGCATGGATCACAAACATTGTTGCCTGCTGCCTCTGTGTGTACCATGTTGTTCTCACTGGTCAATAGAAGGAACAGGCCCCTATTTATCATGCAGACAGCAGTACAGGCACAGAGATCTACTGTGCTTACCTGACTATCTAACCTCCCCTCCCACACACACACACACACACACACACACACACACAATACAGTACCCCAGTGGTTTTCAAACTGGGGCGTTGCAAAGCCCCAGCCTGAAGGCCCTGGCCTCTTTCCCCTTAAGGAGCAGGGGCAGTGAGGATGCAGCTTACAGGGCTGCAGGGACTTACCCTGCACTCACCCTGCAGCAGCCTGTCAGGGATGTGGGGAGCCCTGCATGAGCATCTGCAGGGCTCCTCAGCTCGTTAGAAGTGAAAGTGGGGCGATCGCGCTCCACTTCCACAAAATCGGAAGTTGAGTGCGATACTCCACTTTCACTTCTAACGAGCTGGGGAGCCCTGCAGGTGCTTGTGCAAAGCTCCCCGCAACCCAGGATGGCTGCTGCAGGGACTGGTGAGTGCATCTCAGTCCCTGCGGCCCTCCTGAGCAACGCGATCCTGGGGATCATGTCGATGCCTTCCCCCTGCCCCCCCCACTGTCTCCCCCCACCTCCGCAAGGACTTACAGTGGTGCAAACTCTCCACGGGAGTTTGAAAACTGCTGCAGAACCCCAACTGAGGGCAGAGAACCAAGATTCTGCAGGTATTTCGGCACAAGCATGACTGAGGACTCCTTCAGACTGGGGAAAAAACCCGTTAATTATTGTGATTTCCAAGAACTGAAACTACTGCAATATGAATGGCAAGATTTTTCCAATGCTTTGGGCAGGAATTTGCAACCATGATGATTGTGATACTTTTTTTTACCCAGTACTTGAATTGCTGGGATGGGGAGGCAAATGGGGCCCCAATCTAATTATCTTTTGTGAGCACCTCCTCCCTCTTCCTTCCCTGATATTTTAAGTATATATTTATTTATCACTAACATTGCCAAATTCTCATTTGGGTATAACTGCTGAACATGCATGGGGACAAAAAGAAAAGCTCTCAAAAGAATTGAAACCGCTTGCCCTTTTGTAGCTGTAACATTGTAGCTACACTTTTGTATCAAAATAATCAGAGAAGGTCCTTTTACAAGTGATGCCACCCAGGGAGGTACGTGGGGCGGGTGCAAGAAGGCCTTCTCAGTAGTGGCACCAACATTATAGAACTCCTTCCCTGTTAATTTATGTACTGCTTTCTCCCTGGAAACTTTATGGTGAGGCCTTGTCACCAGGGTCTGGCCCCAGCAACACCAGAGCACTTGGAAGCAAGGAGCTCCTTGGGAGTAAGGGACTCCTCGGGAGTAGGGGATAAGTATAGCCTGGATCCAGCTCCCAGGCAAACGGTCACCCTGAGAGGAGGGCCTGGGAGCCCTGGATATCTGAAGCAGATAACATGGCTGGAAGGAGTGGAGCCAGGGGGACTAGCTGGGTTCATAAGGAGCCCAGCAACTAGAGAGGGAGGATGATCCTCCTGGGGCTTAAGCTCCTGGAGGACAGACTGGGACTTCTTGGGCAGGCCCCTTGCCTGATTCTCGGAGTAGGAGTGAGGGAGTCCGACGGGCAACCTACTCACTGGAGGAACCAAAAGGGGACAGGGCCCAGGGACTAGAGGGGCAACCCCACTGCCTACTTGTGTCATCAAAGCCCCAGGAACCACCCCAGGGGTGCCCATTGTGACAATGCCGCAGTTCCAGTTGACCAGACACCTGAGGAACTTGGGAACACAGCTTTGAGATGCATACTTACCCCAACTGGGTGGATGCTGTATGGACTCTATATGTACCAAGGAGACTGCCTGGATGACCTGGATCCCAGTGCTGTAACCGGGAGCCCTGATGAGTATTAAAAGTCTCACCCGAATAAATCGGCTTTGCCAAGCCAGCCAATGCTCCTGGTCGTCTTTCACGAGTCAGAGTAAGTCCTCAGTCTCGTGGATGTCCTGTTGACCCTGGGGGAGGGGCTGGACATGGCCACAGACACACAGGACTGAAGACATTTTTTTCTTAGACAAGCCTTCTTAGTTCTTGGCCTTTTAAACATCTTTTAACATCTGGTTTTTACAGGCTTGGGGTTTTTATAGGATTGCTGTTGCTTGTTTTATTGTATTAGGGACTAATCCTAGCCAACTTTCCAGCGCTGAGGCAGCTGCAATACAAATGATCACTTACCTTGAGGAGGGCTCTGTGACTGGCCCACCACCACAGGATGCAGCGCGCCACCCATTTGCACTGCATCAGTGCTGGAAATTTGGATAGAAATGGGCCCTTATTGCTGTTTTTAAGATGTTCTTAATTGTGAAGGGATTTAATGTATAATTTTAACTGTGATTCTATGCTGTTGTATTTCTCGACATTATTGTAAGCTGCCTTGGGTCCCTTCAGGGAGAAGGGCAGGGTAGAAGTAAATAAATAAGCAATGAACAATCATTAAAAGTAGTAATGATCACAGTATTAATAATTTGGTTTCCAATTTTGACACAACTTACATAACTAATAATACTATATTTGTCAAATACAATATTATTTTCCATATTTCTGTGATTCATTAAATAAATAAATAAAAAATCTCAGCAGTGTAACTTGACCTCAGTCCTGTTGCCTGTCACAAGAAAAAGAGAAAATTTGGGAACAATTTCAGGATTTTGGTCTAAATCTTGTTGCCATAAAATATGGGTGCTAAGAATGCAATGTCAAATATCCAGCACATTTTTCATTTGCTCCCATCTTCTGTTCATGGAGACAAAAATTTAAGGGCGATGAAGACTTTTTGAGCGCACAGCATCATCCAACACAAATATCTAGCTAGGGGGTTAAGGACTGAGAGCCCAGTCCTATCCAACTTTCCTGTGCTGGTGCAGTTGTGCCAGTGGGGTGTGCACTGCATGCTGTGGTAGAGGGGCAGTAACTGGGGCCTTCTTAAGGTATGGAAACATGTGTTACCTTACCACTGGGCTACATTGTGGCTACACCGGAGCTCAAAAGTTGGATAGGATTGGGCCCTGATGCTGCTATTCAGTTCCTAGCCTTGTTAATCAGCTAGGAAAAAAGTGAGGATAAGCAAATCATTGATCAGGTAGATGGTGACTGGTTTCTCAAGCTCCTGTCCTTCATGTTGTGGTCATCTGTCTTCTCCTGTACTGCAACTTCCTTTATTCTGATCATTCCTTATCCATCGTCAGCACCCTCAGCTCTACCTGATGTTCAACTGCCAAATGAAATTAATAATGTTGCTTCTGATATTTAACATACAGGAAGTTGCCTTATACTCAGAACTATTGGCCTATGTAGCTGAACATTACCTATCTAGTTCAACATTATCTACACCGGCTGGGCACAAGGGCCTTTCCTAGCCCTACATAATGATGTCAGGAATTGAGCCCAGGACTTTATGCATACAAATCATATGCCTTACCATGAAGATACAGCGCCAATCCTCTCTTTACCCTCCATCCAGTTATGTCCACTAATTCCCCACTCTCCTTTGGTATCTCTGGAACTTTAAAGGCACTCTGCAGCACTATGTCACTCCAGTTTTTATTCTTGCTCCATTCCTACACAAGATCCTTTGTGCTTGTAATTCAGCTTGTCCGCCTTCATTACTGACCTTATACCTGAAATACTACCCCAGAAATAGAATGTCTACTGCTTCTTCCTTACCTTTGCAAATCTGATCACGGCTGGTTTCTCCCCAGCCTCTCCTTGAATCTTTCTTTCTAAACAAGGAGTGTTGATCTGCCATCATGGTTGCCCATCATTTTAGCATGCAGTTTCTTTTGCCTTTAAAGATGCTTCCCATGACATGTGACAACCGCAGTACAGTAATGATCCAGCAGTGTTTGGAAACATGTCAATTCTGCAGAGGAAACACACCTCCAGACATATAGGTAGTATGTGCCAAGGCAGTGCAAGAGCTGATCTTGGCTTTCTGAAGCATATCCCTGAAGATTTGTGGAATTTCCCTCCTTCCTTTCCCTTTACTGCAGTGAACACGGTTGTACTTGGGCTGTCAAAGAGCAATTCCTAGCTTTTCACTCTTAACTACATTGTCCAAATGTTCCATTAGAAACTCTAGCAATGTGCCTCATGTTCATTCAGAAAAGTTCTACTGACAATGCTACATATCTATCGGTCATTTGGAAGCAGTCTGGGAAAGAGTCTGAAATTATTCACTAGTTATGCTAATGGACTGAGAAGCAGGTGTCATAAAAAATGGCCTATCATGTAGACATGGGCTTGTGTGTGAGAATATTCTTGTGTATATATACTTTGGCCTTGTGGACCGACCGACTGACTAATGCATACATACATGGGTATTTATATACAGCCTTTCTCTGTTTACATGGCATTAAAAGCAATTTACATGGGCAGGCTAATGTAAAGCACCATTTTTCAATGGAATTTTTACAATATGTTCTGTGGAAAGACTCACAGGACCCTCAGACACCAGATGTTGCCTTCATGGTCAGGTTATCTTTTCTGGCTGTGTGCCATCCAGCTTCAGCAAGCAATCGTAAATCAAGCCTGGTCCTCAAGGTTGTCTTTTGCCAGTCGACTTACACCCACTCCCCTGTACTCTCACACTGGTGGATCATCAACGGATCAATTGAAGAACAGTGACTCTGGTCTTCCATAATAGTAACAGCAGCTTGTCACAACCTGGCATTCCATTCAGAAATAAGACCATGGATTTTCCTGTTGAAACAGAGGCATTAAAATTGTTGGGATTTTAATGTGATTCGCAAGAGCCTGTACAGTACAGATCAGTACATCTGTGATCCAAACCTGATTAACAGAAAAATTTGATAATGGGAAATTTGTATAGCTCTTTTTCATAGGCTGCAATCCCTGGGAGTAAGTCCCATTGAGATAAAAAAATTTCTGAGTAAACATGCTTAAGATTGCACTGTAAAGACTCAAAATGTACCCCTGTAATATATATGATACTTCCTTACCACCCAAAAACTAAAACACATGTATCTCAAAAGAAGTCTGAAATGGAGATATTTGACAAGAACCCAGATTGAGATACTTTTAAGTGATCCAGAAAGTTAAACTTTGGGACACACAGAGAGGTGTGCTTTCTCAAGTTAAACTTTAGCTGGCACATTAGCTGGATTTGGACAAAGGGTGCTTCTAGTCATGGATGCCACCTGCCCGTCTATAAGCAGTGCCAGGTCCAGGAGCAACCCCAGATTTAAAACCTTCACTTTCAGAGGGGCTGATGCCTTATCCAAAACTCTCATTACAAGTATATGAGAGCACATGTTAACACACAGCCCAATCCTATTGAGTGTTCCACCAGTGGCGACTGCTTTATGGCAGTCAGAAAAGGGCCTCTGGCAGTACACAGAGGCATACGCTGCTAGAACACCAGCAGGAAGGCTGCAGGAGCCTCAGACTGGCAGTGGATCCATTGGGACCTGTCAAAACAGGAATGTCAGCAGGGCTAGGCTGGGGAAAGGAGGAACAGGGCTGTGACGGGATGTGGGGAGAGCAGATTGGCTCCTGGAAGGGGACAGGCTTTCCAAACAGATTTGGGTTGCAATCCTGTGCGTACTTACCTGGAAGTAGTTTTCACTGAACTCAGTGGGAGCTATTTCTGAACAGGACAGCATAGGCTTGGGCTGTAAGAATGCATAAGAACATAAGAACAGCCCCACTGGATCAGGCCATAGGGCCGACTAATCCAGCTTCCTGTATCTCACAGCGGCCCACCAAATGCCCCAGGGAGCACACCAGATAACAAGAGACCTCATCCTGGTGCCCTCCCTTGCATCTGGCATTCTGACATAGCCCATTTCTAAAATCAGGAGGTTGCACATACACATCATGGCTTGTAACCCATAATGGATTTTTCCTCCAGAAACTTGTCCAATCCCCTTTTAAAGGCATCCAGGCCAGATGCCGTCACCACATCCTGTGGCAAGGAGTTCCACAGACCAACCACACGCTGAGTAAATAAATATTTTCTTTTGTTTGTCTTACCTAGGAGTAAGCATATAGTGTTACTTCTAACTAGACACACCCTGGATGGTGCTGTAAGACAAACATTTGCTGTAAAAGCCGTGAATGTGCATCTTTGCTTGCTGACTGTTGAATGCATTGCAATGTACAACTGAGCATAAGTATATAGGCGATCTCTGACTTATATGAGTGTTCCATTTCATGAGATGGAACCAGGTTGTGCATGACAAGCCACCCACACATGCCATTGTGTAAAGCAGGGATGTCAAACTTGTTTCTTACAGAGGGCCAAAGTTAGCATTCATGGTGCCTGCTGAGGGCCAGTAGTGACATCATTAAGCAGAAGGTGACATCATTAAGCAGATGATGGCCAGAAATCAGCATTTTGTTCTCACATAGAAACTCATTAGCTGCAAATGATAGAAGAAAAAAATGTGCAAATCTTGTACATATTTTCATGGTATGAGTCCAATTAACAAGCTGGGAGAGCCCAATTTTAATGGGGGGGTCAGATAAATTGCTTCTGAGGGTGCATTTGGCCTGCAGGCCTTATGTTTGACTCTGCTGGTGTAAAGCTTGCCATGTCAGAATGCAGCAACTTTGCCCCTTTCTCTGTGCAGACTCCAAAATACAAAATGCAGGATAAGATAGGAATGACCCCAGCTTATAGATCAAAGTGAGTATCAAGGATTACACAGCATTACAGAGCAGTGAATGGTGTCCACAGGTGACTCCACTTGCACAACCCAGACTTTTTCTAAACTCAGAATTACATCAGTTGAGGTTTCCACAAGTCAGGGAGCGCCTGTAAATGCACATGTAGATAAATACTCATACACACATTTCAGTAACAGATGAATTATCTCAAAATTGCATGAAAATATGTATGTGTAGATAGTTAAAATGGCAGGATGCCTTTGAGTCTGAAAATACCATCTGTTAAAATCTCTCGCTCTCAGCTGGGAAAAGTGGAAGTGGCTCTATCACTCAAGATCACTTCTTGAGAGTCCCACTGCCCACGACAAAGTTAAGGTCAGATACTTTTTCTGGCACTGTTAAATTGATCCGAGTGTCCAAGTAAGGACTTTGAAATGCAGGAAATAATTGAATTTTCGCTCTCTGTAGAAGCATTTAGCTCAAAGGCTACTTTGCTTATAGAAGATTTACAAAAATAGCAGGTAGTGACAAGGAAAATGACAATGTCTAGAGAATAACCTTCTAGCCAGAATAGCTGTCACTGTGTTCTTTTGTTCCTTTCCTTGCTGACATTTCAATGCATGCTGAATACCACCTAGTACTTTTTAAAAGTCACAAAGGGGCACAGGCTGCCCTTACATACACAATAAAACTCACAATGGCTTCCATGATGATTACATCAATGCATGGAGCAAAACATGACCAAATTTCCACAGGGGGCAACCATATTACATTGCCTTTGACCAAAGACATGATTTTACCGAGAGAAGCAATTAACACATTTTTGCAACCAAGTTCAAATAATCACCCCAAACGTCTTCTGGCAAACTAGTCTAGTTGTTGGTACTACAGATTTATTCAGATGCCATCTTCACTCGGTAGCTTTCCTGATCAACTTAATCTGTAGAACCATAAGACATTGTGATGACATCTGTCCTAGATGCCTTTAAAGTGGATCGGACATATTTAGGGCCCAATCCTATCCAATTTTCCAGTGCCGGTGCAGCTGTGCCAATGGTGCATGCACTGCATCCTGTGGTGGGGAGGTAGTCACAGAGGCCTCCTGAAGGTATGGGAACATTTGTTCCCTTACCCTAGGGCTACATTGCAGCTGCACTGGTGCTGGAAAGTTGGATAGGAGTGGGCCCTTATGGAGCAAAAGTCTATCACAGGTTACAAACCAGGATGATTGCGTGCAAACTCTGGGTTTTATGAGTCGTCTATCTCTGAATGCCAGATGCAAGGCAATGGCAACAGGATACAGGAGTCTTGTTGTCTTGTGTGCTCCCAGAGGCATCTGGTGCGCCACTGTAAGATACAAGAAGCTGGACAAGATGGGCCTTTGCTCAATCCAGCAGGGCTCTTCTTAGGTTCAGTCTACAGTACACAGCATTTAACCACTGGAATTTAAGCTGAAGTCAGTGGGTAGCCCAATCCTAACTCCCTGTGTGGCAATGCAGCAGTGCCAACGCAGAGCCCACTTTAGCCTGCAGGGGAGTTTTGGGCCCTGGATGCCTCCCTGGGGTAAGGGAACATTTGTTCCTTTGTCCCAGGATAAGCCCATACAGGGCTGATGGATCTACTTGGACCTGCACCGGCTACATAGCTGGCACAAGTCTTTATGGACCTGGGCCAAGGGATCGAGCCCAGAAAGGGGGTGTGGATCTGGTTGACACTGCTGCCTCCAACCTTCCCCCTTCCGAGTCCCAATCTGCCCTCCTCCCCATCCCAGCATCACTCTGTTCCACCTACCCTTTCCATATTCCACCTCTAGCAGGAATGCCATCAGAATTCAGAACTGCCTTGTTTCTGTATTGCGTCCTTGAGTCTAGATCCAGACAATTTATTTTCCACTCAGGGCAATGGCATCACTAGGAGAATGCGGAGGTGTATGGACCACGCACAGGGGAGGTGACATCACTACTGGACCAAATTTTTTCAGTCTTGGTATTTTTGAAAATACTATCATGTTATAACATGATATGTTGAAATATCCCTATGCTATCAAAAGTTATAGCCAAAAAAACAGGGGAGTGGGTGATAGTGCATCACCATACCCACTGTGCAGGGCATTGCCCCAACCACTGCATGTGAGGTCCATCATGGGGGTGACGCGCTGGTCTCCCACACTGGGTGACTCAGATCTTAGTGATGCCACTGACTCAGGTGTTCCCCCAACTCCCTCCCAAAAGTATGAAATGGGTCTAAATGTCCATGTGGGGTAGGCTGGCCACTGGCAGATCAACACGGGTCCAGAATACCATTAACCCAAGTTGGCTCAGACCTAGTGATGAATGCCTAAGCACAGTGGTTCTCAAACTTTTAGCACTGGGACCCACTGGAAGTGATGTCTTGACTGGAAGTGACATAATCAAGCAGGAAAATGTTTAGCAATCCTAGGCTGCAATCCTACCCACACTTACCCAGGAGAAAGTCCCATTTACTATCTTTGTTAAAAGTATATACATAGTAGCCTGTTCAAAGTACAGATCTGTCACACTTCCCCAATGCAGTCACATGCCATGGTAGCATCGTCTAGTACATTAAAAATAAAAAATTGAAATGAATGGGGACCCACCTGATCGGCTCCTGACTCACCTAGTGGGTCCCGCCCCACAGTCTGAGAAAACCTGGCTTAGCAATTCCAGTTCTACCTAGGAGGGAAAGATATTGTTGCTTGCATTAGAAAAGACAAGTAAAATATTCCAACAGGCCAAGATAATTTCTAGACCAAAATAATGGAAATCCATACTTTCTTCCCTAATAGTTGCCATTCCAGAAAAACCACTCAGCTCTCCTCTTCAAATCTTGCATGTTTTGTTGTTGCACAATGCATTATTTGCTTACAAGAAACAATTTCACTAGATAAGTGGTTCTCAAACTTTTAGCACTGGGAGCCACTTTTTAGAATGACAATATCTCTGGGACCCAGCGGAAGTGATGTCATGGCCAGAAGTGACATCATCAAGCAAACTAAAATAAATTATAAATAATTAAATTAAAGTAAAAATTAATAATTAAATAAGGCGCAACCAGCCCTGTTCTACCAAGTGAATTTTCTCTGTAGCCTGCCTGCAATAACACCGCTCCCACAAAAAAAATCAGTAAGATTTTCAGCACTACCCACTGCCCAGTTCAGCATAAGTTCTTATATTTAAACCATATCACTATCAGAGCCCACCTAGCTTTAATAGTCTAAAAATGAAAAAAAAAAATTTTTGCCTTACCAGCTCAAGCCTGTTTTATTCTTTTTATGGGGGGGTGGGGCTGCCTTTTGGAGCACTTGTTGAGCTCCACTTTCATCAGATCTGGACCATTCCAGTGGCCTTGCATTCCTCTTTGCCTGACCTTCAACACAAGCCAAGGTACGTTTGCTTGCTTGTGAATGGGTGGCTTAGTTTCGCTTTCCATAGGGCTTAATACATTCGTCTGGGAGGAGGGACTTCCTTCTTGGGTGTTTTTTGGGGGCTACATTTATCAGATTGGGACCATTCTGGGGCCGTTGGATTCCTGTCAGCCTGCCCATTCAAATAGACTAAGGGAAGTTCACCTACTTGCAGGTAAATGCACGATATCGCTCAGTTTCACTTTCAATAGGACTCCATGCATTTGCCTTCTCAGCTATCAGCTTAACCTTCGCAACCCACTAACAATTAGGTCACGACCCACCAAGTGGACCAGGGCCCATAGTTTGAGAAACCCTGCACTTGACAGTCTGTTCCTTGTCACAGAGGCTTTGCCAGGGTATTTTTGTATGAGATCCTGTCTCATCTAGAGGCCATTGTATCATCTTACCCTGCAGTTTAATTATTGGATGGTGAGCCAACTCACTCCCTGAGACATATACTTGACCTTCCTTCGACTATAATAAAATTTAATTTTAAAAAGCCACAGCAATACTCATAAATCATGTTTATCTTCCTGGGATCACCCAATGCGGAGACTAGATATGAAGATTTGTTTTTGTCCACCCACTAAGAGTTTATACAAGGCATACTAGAGACAGTCGTTTCCCTTCCTTCATCAACACTTGCAAAAAGAAAAATAAATTAACCTAAAGAACTCCTTTAAATTGAAATTTCTGGCATGCTTGTAGAACACCATACAGTAACAGGAAATCATTGCGCTACTTATTATCACTCCTGAAGAGTTTGTATGAATGGCACAAACGAGAGTCCTCAAAATTAAAAATGACTGCCAGCTATGAAGCCCCATTACTGGGTGCTGACAGAATGGGATGGTGTTCACAAGTCACTGCACTGTTCAGGCAGTGCAGTAAAAGATCCAAAGAATCTCAGAGGGTTTGGATTTTGACATTATTCAGCCTCATACAAAGGCAGCTCAAAGCCCCCTGGATCCCAAGGCAGCATGTCAAATGCTATTCCCTCTTACCTGCTGATGCCTCAGGGTCCAATCCTGTCCAACTTTCCAGCAGCTGTAATGCAGCTCTGAGATAAGGGAACAACTGTCCCCATGCCTTGAGGAAGCCTCTGAGACTGCCTCCCTGCCACAGGATGCAGTGCACGCCCCATTGGCTTGCACTGGCACTAGAAAATTGGGCCCTCAGTCTCTGTTCCTCTCATTCCCTGGAAGGAAGAGGGTCACGATGTGGTAGAAGAATGGCAGAGAAGAGAGTGGTGGGATAGGGGTCTAGGGAATTCAGTTTTCAAATTTGCTACTAGGGAGGAAGAAGAGGGATACCATAAGTGTGTAGGCACACACAGTCAGAGCTTGCCTTCCCATGAAGTGACCTGAAATGGTCGCATGGAGTGGCACCGCAGGGGGAGGTGATGAACAGAGGAACCCCCAGTCTGTCTGACCACTGCCCTCTCCAAACTGCCACTCTACTAGGGACTCCAATCCTCTTCCAATTTGCTGGGAGGAAGTCAAAAGAGGATTGCGGCAGACTCTTTCTCCTTCCAGGACTGCTGGAAAGAGGGAGAAAAGACTGCCCTGGCTCCAAGTCACTTCTCCCTACACATACAGTGCTTACAAAGCACCAAGAAGGCAGGGAGAAGCAATCCAGGGCCTTTACTTACCTGAGCTCAGCATGCAGCCTCCCTCCTCCATTCTGCTTCTCTTTGAAACAAAACAGGAACAGCATGTCCTTCCCAACAGGAAGCGCAGGTTGCATTTCAAACAGAAACTGCATGGAGGAGGGAGGCTGCATGCCAAGCTCAGGTAAGGAAAGGGAAGTGGGGTGAGAGTGCCTCACGTTCCCTCCCTATCTACAGGGTGCTTGTTGACCACCCCACCCATTTACCTGCTGGCCTGCCTGCCCCCCCATTCATGGGGACAGGGGCAGCAAATGGGGGGGGGGTTGTTCAGATTGCACAGAGGCATAGGCCACCTTGCATGACTTATAGATTTTAAAGATTTATAATCATTTGATTAATGATAATAAAGAAGATCTGGTTTCTATGTAAGCTAAAATGCAAAGAGAAGCCTGTCAAACCCTCTGGGGGCACTTTTGAATCAAACACAAGAATAAAGGAAATGAACATGTTGGGTTTAGTTTGTGCATCAAACCAAACGCAAGGATCAAGCTGTCCTGAAAATTGAGAGTAACTCTCCATGGACTTCTTCAACCCTGAAATATTGCTTTGAAGACAAGAGAAGGCAGAGGGCAGGGGTTGAACCTAAATTTGACATAGCGCAGTGATTTTCAACCTTTTTCATCTCACAGCACACTGACAAGGTACTAAAACTGTCAAGGTACACCATCAGTTTTTTGACAATTAACAAGGCACACCATGCTGTTGGTGGGGGGCTCACATCCCCTAATGGCCCTACTAATAAATGATTCTCTCCAAAACTCACGCAGCACACCTGTAGACCATTCATGGCACACCAGTGTGCCACAGCACAGTGGTTCAAAATGGCTGTTCTAGCCTGTGGACCTAGAGTACAGAAGAGGCAGTCGTACCGGTCCCAATTTTTTCCACACATCTCCTGCACTCTAGGTTTCTCTAAGTAAGAAGCAGCAGCACTAGAAAAAATGCATACTGGTAGGGCAGGGAAAGGGCAAAGTGCATCTGTTTATTTATATTGCTGTGTTAACCATACAGAGACAGAGAGAAATACCCTCCGAGTACATGAAAAATCAAGGGGTACAAGGATGGTTGATGTAGAAGAGGATAATGATGTTACCTATGTGGGATGGATGCCTGCTCTCTCTCTTCCCAACACCAATTATACAAGTAAGCTCTCTGCTGAGACCTTGATTTATACTGACAAAAGCAATAAGGAAAAATCACAATGCTCATAAGCAAACATGTAGTTGTTTACCATAGCTGAGTATTTCATCCCCAGGTCATATAAGCACATAGAACTTTAGTCTGGATGTTCCTAGACCCATAAAGGTGGTTTCCCCAAAAGCCATGGCAAAGCACAAACCCTTGTTACATGAGACACTCCCCCCCGACTGACCTCAACGGGGTCAGTTGCCAACTGTTGGGTCAGACAGACAATACCAGCAATTCAGATGTTCAAACCACTTTAAACAGCTCATGCCCAAGCAGATAAGTGATGCAGCACAGTCTGGCAGAGATTCCCTGAGCCACTAAGTGCCACTAACTGCTTTTATATCTTTGAAGTCCTCCCCCTCTATTCCCCACCTGCAAGCTATCTAGCTTCCATATATGGACTTGTTTTGTATTCTTGGCAAAAACAACATTTAGATCCTGGCTGAATATCACCACCCTGTCTCTACTTTGCACAGGTGGGTTAGTTGCTTTAGTTTTAGTTTCCTGTCACAGCAGTTGCGATGGCAAACTAGAAATTCCCCGCAACACCAGGATTTCTGTGTGTTGCATGTCAGATTTTCAGTTTCACTGCTGCTTTCTTTCAGTGGTACTATCCCTTTCGGCTGAGCAGCAGAGATATTTCAGGCATCTCCATCACACTCATGAGCTCCTATAGTGCTTACAGCGTAACCTGTGATTCAGCCAGATGTACAGAAAAGTCAGACAATGCTTCCCCTTCAGAAAAGTGAGGGAAGAACATGACACAGAAGAAGTGGCTGGAGCCACATGGAGAGCCATTTCCTATGACTGGCTGAATGGAGCTATTTCACATCCCTACTCCTCAAGTAGGATACATATGGACTTTGCTGTGGATTACACTCCTTCCAAATAAATGTCATTAAAGTTGCCTCTTGACAGTAAATGCCTACCCACAGAAGGATGGCTAAGTGTAGGGACCACAGTTCCCAAAAGCTCTTGCTGTGACCTGGAAATAATTGCCCTTCCTGTAGGTGAGGCAGAAAGAGAACATGTTTTGAAAAGAAGGGAGACCGAAAGGAAAAGAGTACTAGACTTGGGAGCAGAGCCAGAAAGAGGGCTGTGGCCTACAAGCAGATCTGCAAGGGCTGGCAAAGCACCAGTGAGGACTCTGAGCTGAAGTCAATGGTCACTGTTAATTAACAGAGTCATACTAAAGGTTGCTCCCGGATTTTTACACAAACCTGAGCGTACTACGAAATCCCTGAAATAGAAGGGCCTGATAGACCTGAGCAAGTCTTCTGCTGAACTAGCAGCCACAAATGCCTAGTTAAAGACTTAAATTATTACATGAGTTCAGTTATTAATTATGTATCATCCCTTAAGTGGCTGCAAGCTTCTCTGTTTTACTTACCTTATTAAACAAGCTGCTGGTAGTGACAGCATGACATTTTCAAGCCGGAGGAAACCCTTCTTTAAGCCCCCTCCCAAAAGTATGTGCCATACATGAAATGGCATGTTGTTGTAAACAGAGTCCAAGGTGGAGATGTGTAAGTTTGATATGAGTTTCAGGGAAAGCAGTGTCAGAGTTCATATTGTAATCATGGATATTTACAGATTCAAGAAAGGAGTCCAAAAATGTGTAGGTGGTATCAATATAGAGATCCAAACTTGTGTCTTCTACTGCAGGCCAGTGTCTTCTACTGCAGATTGAGGGTCTGATCCTGTGCTTCGCACTCGGGTTTACTGTTGGCATGCACTGTTGCAAACGGGCCATAAAGCAGCGGGGGTTAGTACCGACCGAGCACCAGAGCTAGTCCAATGTGAGCCTGCACTGAGACAGAGCTGATGGAAGGCCAGTGATACACCACCAGGCACACGAGGAAGGCAGGGAGGAGGCGCTGCCCGGTGTGCACAGGATACCGCGGCAGCCACTTTTTTGTGCTGCAGCAGCTCCGCGCAACCGGCAGCTCAGGATTGGTCTGTGAGTAAGGGATAGTATCACTTCTTTGTTCTGTCTGCTGTCATACACATCCGTGCGTGCGTGCGTGCGTGCGTGCGTGCGTGTGTGTGTGTGTGTGTGTGTGTGTGTGTAAAATTCAACAGCTGAATAAAATCCAATAGCTGAATTAGTGCTGGTATCATAAGGACACTGTCAAGTAACCACAGTGCTATTGGAGTGTTTTATCACGGTTACCCTGTGCAAACATTGGCTTGTTGTAGACTTTGCAGGTTCCCCCATGTTAGGTTTTAAAAAAGAAAAACCAGTCAAGGAGGAGGAGAGATAGGAACAGCTGGTAAGGGAAGTTATTCTAATCTACACAAGGTTCCACTTTAATTTTAAACACACCATTGAAAATCAAATTGAATATGTATGACTTTCGTATTTTTTCTCCAGATAAACTATTTTCTCATTTTCTGTTATAACGCTTGATGCAGTTTGCAGCTTCTGTGTTAAGAAATATTTATCGGTGCATTTCTCGTTGGCAGTCCATTGTACGACAAGATTACTCTGAAGTCGAGTCTTCAGAAGAAAGGGTGAAATATTCATACAATTTCATGCCATATATCATGAAAGTAATTAACTTGGCTAAATCTGTTATTGCGTCGTTTTAAGTGAATTACGATTAATAAATGCAGTGTAATCAGAATATCAATAATCTTCTCTATTAAAAGCAAAGAGCAAAAATCTATACTATTTCGCCATGTATCATTTGCTTTTGTTTGTATTTCAGGAAAGTGAAATTGAAAGTGCCTGTCTGACAGCATAAAAGGGTGGAAAATGAATTCACTGGTAGAAGCAGTGAAGACTTCAGGTTTACTGGCTTGCAGGAATATTGATGCGCTGAATACTCTTCAGGGGTCTGTCTGTGTAATTTTTTTTTTTAAATGGCTCCTAGCAAATTTAAGGGGTGCAGCAGCAGGGACTTCATCCTGGCCTTCTCAGCCATCATGACAGTTCAATATTATTCTGTCCTTGTAAATTCTGTTGACATCCAAAAAGCCTTGGAGGGTATTCACATCTTTCAATAGATGATACCACCAGCTGAAGCTGATGTAGAACACTGTGTGCATTTAGAAATCGTTCCTGTGAGCAAGTCAGAAAATTCAAACACCATTCAGATGATTTCGAAACTCGACATTTAAAAACAGAAAGGCTTACTGAGAAACAAACAGGAAATGCTTTTGATATGGTTGTGTTATCTGCTCTTGGTATGGTGTTGCAAGGTGCTAGAGGTCATATATGACATGGGAAATGGAAGCATGTGTGTAAAATCCAAGCCATAGGAGGTAGCTAGTTAACCTCAAGATTGGGGCTGGGCATGGAGAAGCTGAAGAGATATTTCTGTTCCTCTGTATTCTCCACACACACTTTATTCAGGAGGTCTGGTCTAGAGGGTAGAGCCTCCATTTGCCTGAAGATAACATCCACAAGGTCGCCAGTTCGAGGCCACCGGCACCGTGCGACCTTGAAGCAGCTGACAAGCTGAGCCGAGTTATTCCATCTGCTCTGAGCGTGGGAGGATGGAGGCCAGAATGTGAAACCAGATCAGAAAGAAACATCTGAAAAATGTGGCTCTTGAAAGATAGAACCTTCTTTCAATTGTAAAAATCCCTGTGGGCATTTAAATAGCCTGCCTATGTAAACCGCCTTGAATAAAGTCTTGAATAAAGACCAAGAAAGGCGGTATATAAATACCGGTATTATTATTATTATTATTATTATTATTATTATTATTATTATTATTATTATTATTATTCTAAGGCACAGCAGTAGCATCTATCCTTCCTTCCCAGCCAGGTCTGTGCAGCTGTTGGTGGTGGTGCTTTAAGGGACCCTACTTTGAGGAGCTTACAGTCTAAAATTCAAGATAGGGGGAACCACAAAGGGTAGACAATGAAAGAATATACAATAGTGTCTGATATTCATACTTAGACACATTGAATAACTACAAACACAATTCACTTGCCTCATCTTTACCAGTTCAGGTGGTATGAACGTGGTTGGAGCATAATTTAGCTGGTGTCATTATGCCTAAATTAAAAGTGGCAGTAGTGGGAACAGGAGTATCCTCCATCTTGTGAGGAACCTTGGCTATACTAAGGGTCCCTTCGCTTCAGGTACTATGCTAGATTTGCCTGTTAGCTTCTCGTCATCCGTACTGATGGAAAATCGTAAAACCGCACCTATTTTTATAATTCTGTGAATTAATGCCTGAGATAATGTATTCTAGCTAAATCCTTATGAACTTTCCTATATATAGTTGACATGATCCAGGCAGTGGGAAATTAAGTCCAATTGATGTCAAGGGGAGAGTTAAGCAGGTGCTTGTATCTCTTCCAGTGAAATTGGTGGGAGTTAAGAGTGCTCAAGTTTAGTTTGATCATACCCATGCAATTGATGCCCACGCTTCACCAAAGCTGTCAGTAAAGAATTTGCTGTTAAAATGTTCTTTCAAACATGATGTGCATATGCAAGTGGGGATTTATTGAAACTCCTTTAGACATTTCTCTTGTCCCATTGAGACTCCGGAAATGAGCCCAGCATTTGTATCAATAGGCTTCAAAATTCAACATTGACTAACTGCAGGAGTCAAGTATTCTACACTACAAGACCATGACCAGAAAGGCAGGATTAGCTAGACTCCTTGGGAATTAAGACACCAGAACACAGCCTGCGGGCACGTAACACAGGCACTATCCTGAAGCTAAGCAGGTCAGGCAGCCCAATCCTGAACTCCCGTGGCACACAGCTATGGCGGCACCAAAAACGGCTGCCGCTGCATCCTACATGCCATGGTCTACCGCAGGCGGCAAGGGTAAGGGTAAGGGAAGTAGCCCCGCAATGGGGCTATTTGATTCACCGCCAAACAAAAGGTGGTAAAGGCGTTTGTGTAAGGTGCCGAGCCCCACACGAACGGACAGGATCCAGTGGAGTGGAGCTCCACCGGACCCACCTCCTTCCCTCCCCACTTCCGCCCCCAGCATGCTCCAGCCCATCCTCTCCCCGCCTCCTGCCTCCCTGTCACGCCTCCTCCCCACCCTCTATCTGCTCTCCACCCACCTCCCGCCTCCCCGGAATGCCTCCTCCCCACCTCCCCCCACGCCCCTGCTTTCCTTACCGTGGCTTGGCAGTCCATGCAACTGCCAAGCGGCAGAGGCCAGGCACCCAGGCCAGCACTGGGCTAACACGGGCACTGGCCTGGTGTTAGGCCTCACAAACATGCCTTACAGCATGTTTGCAACAGTGCGCACCAGCGGTAAGCTGGTGCATCGAGCCCAGGATTGGGCTCTAAGTCAGTGTCTGAATGGGTAAACTGCCTAGGAACCTCATATTTTCCTCATATTTTTTTCTGTCATCCAAACTGGCTGTAGATGGCAGTTTTTTCACTTGCCCCAGACTGGCAAGGAAGGGAAAGCGAGTTCAGTAGGTTTCATATGTTAAAAATTGGTCACCTGTGTTTAATAAAGTGGTCCAAGTTGAACCCAAGTGCAATCTGGTGTCTTTGTTGGGGGGTGTGAGGATAAATGCAGGGGAGTGATAGCAAGATGGTCTTGTGGTCTTGTGTTGCTCCCTGAGGCATCTGGTGGACCTCTGTGAGATACAGGAAGCTGGACTAGATGGGCTCTGGGCTGGATCCATCAGGGCACTCTTATGTTTTTATGCATAGGTTCCAGGATGGAAGACAGGCAGAATGTAAACTAAGCTGATAGATTTTAATTCAAGGAGGTATTTTGAAAATTCCACCTTTTTGCCAGATATTAATACCCAAATTAGTAATTGCTTGCTTAATTTACTCCTTGCATTAAAAATTATTGAACTTTTACCCCCCTCCCACCTCCCAAAATAAGGTAGATATTTGGGTTTATGTGGCAATCTTCAATGGAATTCAGGTTTGATACAACTGATTGCCTCAAGGTTAAGAAAACAGAATCTAGAGCTGGATTCTGCACTAACTGTGACAAGCAAAGAGAACCGTTATTTAATTATTAAGCAAAATGGCTTCAACAGCATACATTCACCTTCAGCTAAAATTAATGTTATTTTGACACATGAGAACCTAGGCAACGGTGATGTGTCCCCAGGGCTTTCAGTCAGTAGAAACGCCAGGTTTGCACTAGGTTGCCATATGGCAAGGCTGAATATACAGATTCTAAAACGTTACAAAATACAGCCATTTCCTCAGGAAAAAAAAAAAGCGATGCATATGTGGTCCCAAAATCCCAACATCAATTATCCTGTTTGTTCATTGCCATTAGCAAGTATTGCATATCATGTAATTTCCATTTTAATCTATGTGCTGTAGCATAGTGACGACAATGCGTACGGAAAAAAAATGATACAAGAGGCTTGCAGATACAAATATTAGTGTTAACGTTGGGTGGCATCCTGATGCCTGCCTCCACCATCAGGAGCTCCTTCTGGGAAGGGAAGCTCCTTCTGCAAATTGGAGAAGCATTCTGCTCAAGCACGGAAGTGCTAGTTGGGATGCTACCCAGCGTAGCTAGAATAGGGCAAAATGGTAAGTATTGTAGGCTCCAAACGTGAGTGTAAGCAGCCCCTCCCACTCACCCTTGGAGCCATTCAGGCAACAACAGCAAGGTGCATCTGTTGCGGGCTAAATGGCTCCAAGGGCGAGTGGGAGGGACTGATTGCATTCGGGAGTCTGCGCTACTTACCATTTTGCACCACTTTAGCCATGCTACTGGCTACCTCTCTTCTGTTCCGAATTATATCAAATTCACCTATTTAGCAGCTTGGAACTGAAGCAAAATCTCAGATGAACTGAGATACCAAATTCCTGATATTTCAATTTCAGCTCACACCTTATAATTTAGCTTTCTGTATTAAAATCTGCATTTTGGGACGGATACCTACGCTTTGCAACCGTGTGTTCACTTCTGATACATAAAATGTGATGATCATATTACACTCAAATCAACATTTATTTGTTTGTTTGTTCGTTTCATCAACTTGTGCCTGCATTCTTAGCCAAAGTCCTCAAAATGCCTTACGTTTGAAGGGGATATGGCTGTTTATGTGAATTTGGATATAAAAGTCCTTAATTTCATATATAGCCAATAGAGTCATTATGCATCTTTAAAGTGAGGCCAGAGCAGGGTGGTTCGCTTCTGACTATATCAGCAATTCGGTCTGATATTCAGAATGGTTAGATGGGCAGAATCCTTAGCTATCGTATGTCAGTTCAGGACTATCCCAAGCATGTCATTTTGTGCTTCTGATTTTCTTTTAATTAATAGAGCGGCCCTATTAATTAGGGGGGGATCTGGATCCAAAGTCTGCCACATACACTCCCAATTCCTCCTTTTTCTAGTTAAAGGGGAAAACAAATTGCACGTTTGTAATTTGACTCTCAGTCTGACCCTTTAATGGACTACTCTTCTGATAAGTCAATGAATGTCCCATTGAATTTGCCATAATTTTAAAAAGTTGAGAGGAAGGAATAGTCATTCAAATGCATCATCATCATCATCATCATCATCATCATCATCATCATCATCATCATCATCAAAACCTTGAACACTTGGGGCAAGGGGACAATACTTGTTAGTTTATAAATCAAGCACTGCATTTGCTAAACCTCTGCCAAGTCTTGCTCTTTGGGATCTGAAAACCAGCATGCTCTTAACATGTTGTGAAGGGTCTGCAAATGGCATGAGAATGCAGTTTGCAGCTCTGCCAATTACTGTGTGAAAACTTTCCTTTCGTTTTTGTGGATATTTCTAGCCCTGGCAGAATGGGCTGTCACCTATTCAGGACATTTATCCCCACAAGCAGATATGTCAGTTTGCAAGACATGGATTTTCTGAGCTGTAGATGCCAGGTTTGTGTACATGTTACCTGGCACTTCTGTTCAGTGCGCAGTGTGCAAAGGGCTGGCTTGTGGGGCTTATCGTTATCCCCCATGTAAATGCTTCCTGGCATGCTGGCTGATATTCACACTTTCCAGCCATCTGTACGCTAACTAGCTTGCTAATGCTCCTGGTTTCATCTCGTATTGGTTTGCATCCTAGCTAAAGCTCCTTGGCTTGCTAATGTTGATCCCTGTGACACATCTAACCGCTTCTGGGCTTGTTAGTATTTATAGTTCTTCCCATCTTAACACCTGCCTGCCTTGCAATGTTTCTGGTTACAGCACATGATCCCGTGCATCCTAGCATAAGTTCCTGTTGTTCCTTCTTCACAGTGAGACCTGGCTTGCAGGTGCCTTGTACCAATTCCAGATCTAAATGCTTCCCAGCTTACAAGTGCTTACCCTTGTTGCCTATCTGACTTCTTTCCAGCTTGTTAGCATTGCTCTCCATGTAAGTTCTCAGCACCTTGCTAAAACTTGGCACTTCTTCGTGTTCTGAATCAAAGTACTTCCTAGCTTGTTGATACACCAGGATCTCACTCATGTCATTAAGCGGATGACACAAACAGAGAAGACAGTCCAACAACCAGCAGTTGTCACAGATCTGTGTTACTGTGTTGCTCTACTATATTGCTTTATTTGTGACACTTATTCTTACCTGTGAATATGTGTGACTCCCAAAAATTAAAATCAGTAATCAGATATTACTTGCGCCCTACTTTCAGAAGGCCAACTTGAGGTGGAAATGCTTGTGAATGTCTCAGGAAACAATTTTGACCACAGCTCAGGGTGATATCTGAACAGGGCCATGAGTTGCACAGGGATGATGCAAAATGAAATATATAGCCCAATCCCATTGACAAGCTGCACTACCAGAAATTGCATCCTGGTGGAGCAGCATGCTTGACGGAGGTCGCAAAAGGCAATGTGCCATTCAGTGCAGCTGGGTCACTGCCAGAAGAGCTGAGCAGCCGTGGCAGTGCACCTGCAGCCTGCAGAGGAACCCTGGTGCTGGTAAGTTGGTGTGGGGTGGACAGGAGATGGGCAGAACAAGGCAGAAAATGGATGGATGTGGCACAGACCGGGGTGGGGGCACATCAAGGCAAGAAAAGGGCTGTATCAGCTGCAGCAGTGCCACTGATAACTTACCCCCCTTTCCAGCCACAATTAACAGGAAGGAATTCACCTTCCCAGATCCACTTGGGCCAAAAGAGTTAGTGCAGGTTCAAGTAGACCAATTTATGCAGCAGAGGCTTACCCGCAGGCAAAGGGGCAAATGTTCCCTTATGTGGAGGACACCTGAGGAACTCCCCTCGCCCACAGGATAGAGAACACAGTCTGGGGTGTTGCAGCTCCATCAGCAGGAGGATGTTTAGATAGGATTGAGCTGTAAGCTATAGTATGTCACAGATAACATGCGTAAAAATCTGCAATCATTTTTTCTAGTGTTTTAGGATTTGGATGTCATCAGTCAGTATTCCCAACTTTCTGTCCCGTAATCTTTATCTCTGCTTTCATCGCAAATAAAAGCCTGCTGTACAGAATGTTTGGTCACGGCTGTGTCCTCAAAAAGTCTAGCTAATGGCTGTAGCCAAGATAGTTTCAGTATAAACCCATTTTATCAAATGCCATGGCTATTAAAAAATTCACTAAACATTTTTCTGGCAAGCAAGAATCTGGCAAGCAAGGGTCTAATCTAAACACTAACTGCCTGTGACCTCTAGGGAGTAACTGAAGATGTTACCCTCCCCTCTAGCTTGATTTTTTTTTGGGGGGGCGACATTGCCCCCATTCAGGTGTGGCATGAGATGAGGCAGGAAATTTTTGTCCTCCCATTGCAGGAGATGCTAGGCAGAAGGTGCCTATGCAGCCATTAGACCTGCTTCTTTCACCCGGCGTCTCAGTGCATTGCTAGAGGGTGAAAAAGTGAGGCTAGAAGTGTTGGCATGGTGTACAGGGCCGTGGGGAGCAATGTGCAGTAACAGTGGAGAAGAGGGCAGGTGTACTGCGTTCAACAGCCAAAACCCATGGCATTTTGGCTTCCATTCAGGTGTTTGGAGAGAACATGGGGCCTGAGTTTCAGGCTGTTAATGTGGCTTGTAGGTGGGTGGGGGTGGAGCCCTCATATTTGGTAGCAGTGGAAGCTGGGATATTGGTCCATGACATAGGAAAGGTTGTTCGTTAGCCAAATTTGCAAACAAATTTGGGACTTGCTGCCTACCTCACCCTACAGGGTGGATATTTGGGGGTGTGGCCACTCTCCACACGCCAGGCTAGAGCAGCTGAAGGGGGGGGTAAGGGTCTGGTTATGTGAATATGGTACCTGTTGATCGTGAGATGCCAACTTCAGTGGACTACAATGTGGCTACATGGGTGGCAGCAGATGAGAGGGAGGTCTAGCGTGGATCCCAGGTGTCACCAGGGTGATGGCAGCATCTTATTATATTGCTTATGAGTATGGGACTCTGACAGCCCCTGGCTAGTATGACATGGGGGGCTCTGAGTGCATGGCAATGCCCCAAAGATGCCCACAATCCAATGTGGAAAAAATATGCTCCTGGGGGCCCTGCCAAGTTAGCCAGGTCAGCCACATCTGGAAGATATAGTGTGGGACTGGGAGTAAGAATAGGGGCTCAGTGTGCAAAGTATGCAAGGAACAGAAGCCAATACCAATTTCCAGATGTTGCCTGGCTCGGAGAAGCTGGCTGGTGACCCTTAAGGCCTGAATTGCCAAGTCCATCCATGCTTTCTGGCTTGGGATGAGGTGGGTAATTTGGCTGCCTTGACCCCCTTTCTAGGGGTTGGTGGGAAAAATCAGAGGTTGGCATGAATGTCTGGGGGGAGCCAGAATGCTACACCCAATGAGGGAAGTGAACAGCTGTGTCCATCTTGCTCAGGGGAGGTTCCTTTACTAATCAGGCTTGACTAACAGCCCAATCCTCAGCTGCCCGGGGTGTGCGACTGCAGCAGCACCAAAAATGGCTGCCAATAATGGCTGCCGCTGCATCCTGTGCGCCCAACGCAGCACCTCAGGAGAAGGGGACATTTGTCCTCTTCCCCCGGGTAAGCGCAGTAGCCCCATAATGGCGCTACTCGATTCACAGCCTACCCAAAGGTCAGCAGTGAATCAAGTGCCTTATGTCAGGCAGTTTTCCCAACACGGAGGCTTTCCCATCCACATTTGTCCCTCCCCATTTCCTTTCCCCGGCATGCCTCCCCCTGCCCTCTGCCCACCCTCCACCTGCCTCCCCCCTCCCTGGAACGCCTCCTCCCCACCTTCTCCCACGCCCCCGCCAGGTGGGCGCCCAACCTCCAGCCAGCACTGGGCTACCACAGGTTCTCACCTGGCAGTAGGGTCAGCAAACGTGCTTTACGGTACATTTGTGACATTGTGCACTGGCTGTAAGCTGGCGCACAGTGCCCAGGATTGGGTTCTAAGCTCCCTAGTCAAGATCGACTGCAGGATTAAAGTCAAATGAACTCTGTAATCAACAAACTGACCCAATTTACACCGACAGCAATTTTGCCTTGAGTAATTTGTGGCAGGTGCTCAAGCAATGAGAAGACAGGACCCTGCCTCTTGAAAGAGACACACAAGAAACAACAGAAGATGAGTGGGGGGAATGGAGAAGGGAAAAATAATGGTCATTCACAGACAGAAGGAGAGAGAGATGTTTTGATGTTTGATTTACACAAGGGAGTTCCACTGAGCATCAAACTTCTTATATTTTGACATACTGCTAAGAATGGGGAAGACTGGAGAAATAATACCAACAGAACCTAGTTTTTCTCATACCAGAGAATGTAATGGATATTTCATTCTGGTTTCATCAGACTGAAACTTGAATGAAAGTTTTCCTGGAGCAGTTTGAAACCAAAGTTGACAATGCCTATGCTTGGCAAAGTATACGTTATTCTGGAGGGAATAATTTGCTTGCTTTTGAGCATACCTGAAACATAAAGAAGTCTATCTTTATATACTCATTTGTTATCCAGGGACTTGTTGGATTCTACCATGTTACTGCTTGCATTATTTAGTTATTCAGGATTATTGTTACGGATGTACCTTTATGCCAAGTGAAAATAAATAAAAATGGGCTGAAATTCCCTGCATGGCCCCTGCTCTTCTCTGAAAAATTCATAACAGGCCAAGAAGATTGTTGGTGAAAAGGAAGCTTCTCATGCCCGAGAGGTTCTATTTCCACCTCATTACCTTGGAAGGATTTCATCACAGTCCCAGCAGTTGGGGATATAGTACTGGGAGCAGGAGTCAATTCTACCCATTCATAGACTTAATATGCCAAGGAAATTCTGAAGGTCCTCTCACTGCTAGATTACATTCTCAGTTTTGATGATTTTTCATACGATGAAGGTGACCTCTCTAAGCAAAGTTCCGTTGCCAGGGGCTCCACTGAAACTGGACTCATTCATTTGGGGGATTCAGTTCAAGTGCTCTCAGACTAGAAAAGGTGACATGGGTTGTTGCTTTCTCAAAAGAATTTCTTATTATAGGGAAAGGGTTCTACTTGAAAGACGCCAGGCTGTGACAGAACTTTGTTGTGTTAATTCTTCTTCAAAATAGCCATTTCTTTGTTCCATTGTCCAATGATATGCAGAGCATTTCAGTTTGGGGAAAAAAAATTGAAATCTCTGGTTTATCAGCTTTTGTTATGAACTACAATGCTGCAAACCTTTAATTGATTTAAACCTCAAAGTTATTTTAGTCAAATTGATATTACCATTTCTTCTGTTGCAAATGAGTGAAATGCTTTATGGCAGTGGTCCTCAAACTGATGGGTCGTGACCATTTCATGTAAAGGGTCCCCCGTCCCTTTAAGGGGCAGAGGAGGGGGCATTCGCAACTAGGAAGTGCTTTGCACCCACTTTTTTCAACGTTCTAAGCATTGAGGAGCCCTGAGGAGGACTGTGTGGGGCTCCCCACACCTCCTGCAATGTCCTGCAGCCACCTGTAAGTAAGTAACCCTAACCCTAACCCCCTTCCACCCATTAGCAATGCAATCCTGGGGATCATGTCGCTTCCCTCACTCTCTCCCCTGGAAAGACTTTCCCTAGGACTAAAACTCCCAGGAAGTTTGAGAACCACTGCTTTATGGCCCACCAAAGGGTTCACTCCTTGACCTCATCCCCTTTTTCTTGCACTGGGTATTCTCTGTTTCCACTTCTTTTATATTTATCACCCCATATAATTTATATTGTGTTGCCCCCATATGTTTGGTACTCTCATCCCTATTAATTGCCAGCCCGCTGAACTGTGCCATGAGTCACTGCATTGACATGCTACATGTGTGCATCTTACATGTGCTCCCAGTAGCACAAAGAAATTCACAACACAAAAAGTACTGCAACACTAGGTGCAAACGTCTGTGTAGTCAAACTTCTAGAATGAACTGAAAACTTACATATAAATAAACGTGTGTATATATATATATATATATATATATATATATATATATATATAAGTACATGGAGATCAAATACATGGAGATCAAATAATGCAACTTGGATCGTCTTGGCAAATTGTGGCATGCAAATTAATTATTAACAGACTTTACTGTGTCAGACTTTACTGACACATTTTCTATTAATCAACTTTTTCTCTCACTATAAACGTCTATATTCTGGTGCTTGTTAAAAAGCAACCTTTATTATATACTATCCAATGTATTGCAACTTAGCCTATTGGGATTTTTCCCTCCTCTTTTGTGATGGGAAGATATGTGGGTGAAATGACATTAGTTGATCTTGCTTTTTATTCTCTAGGGAAGGAACAGAAGTTGAAAAAAAAAAGAAAGAAAGCTTTTTCATTCATAAGCTGGGCAGGTCTTTCATTATCTTTCAGTGTAGGTCTCAAACACCATTAAAGACATTTTTAAAGGATTATGCAGCTAGAATTAAACAGTATGCACAATTGAAGATGAAAACCTACAATGCATTATTATCATTCTACTACTGTACTTGAAAGAAAGTACAAAAATTTTATTGTACATTTTAATATGATGATTAGCAAGTCTTTTAGGGGTTTCTCTTAATAGGAGGGTTTTGTCTGTCTAGTGAGAAACATGTATAACAAGAGCACGTTTAAAAATAGCAGTCATAAATGTGATATTTTAATATAAATGTAGAGGTGTGAGCCTATGGTTGAATAACCCTTAGTTGGAGCAGCAGGGGGCCATTTCAGAAGGCATCTGTGAGGAGAACAATGGCAGCTGCTTCTTAGATCTGATGAGTGCAAAAGGGAATATTTGGGGAAAGATTTTGGGACATTCAGTCTAACCATACCATAAGGGAAAAGATAGACTTTAACAGCCCGATCTAAGTAAAGACAAGAATGAGGCTGGGGAGGGAGTCCGAATCTGGTTTTCCTCCATATGGTTTTTTTTTCTTTCTTACCTCCTGTCCTTTGTGTAGAAGCCCTATGATAATGGGGTATGAGACCACAGGTATGGGTATGGGACCCATTACAGATTACCACAGGTGTCTCAATGAGTAGGTCCTTCAGGGATCAACATAGTTCTCATACATCAGTTCTCCTGCTGATCAATACAGGCTTCACAATGTATAGGATCAGGGCAGATGTTGCAGGGTGCACCACTCCGAGATGGACCCAAAAGTCCCGTTTGTGGCCAAAATTTCATCTGAAATTAATTGGAGAGTTTCTCACTAGGCAAAATATTTTAGACATGTTGAGGGATAAGAAAAGAATTTCAACAAGGCTAGTATTACTGCTCAGAAGGTTTTTTGCCCGATTGTAGTCAGTTGGTCACTTGGCATCAGGCGTGCGGAGTAGGTTAGGCAGAACTATATCTTGGTGTCCTGTCTGAGGCAGCAGGTTCAGGCGGGCAAGCCAAGACAGCTCCAATGATGCATGATCGGCTCGAGAAGGCTGGCTGGCAAGCCCCACTGACTGAACTGGCAAGGCCTGACATGGTCCATCCTGCAGGCCTAGTAGCTCTGTTGTTTTGACCCTTTGAGGGCAATGAAGAAAGGCAGGCTCAAAAACTCATTGAGTGACACCTGGAGTTGGGTGAACACCCTATGATACTGGGGGACGTAGATGACCAGGATCATTTCCTCCGCTTAGTACCCTGCACGCAGAAGGGTTTTGGGGTTTGCCGTCAGCCCTGCTGCAGACATTGTTTAATTAGTAAAAGTTTCTCACTAGGCAAAATATTTTAGACATGTTGAGGGATAAGAAAAGAATTAAAATCCATTTAAATCCAAGACTTGCTTTGTTGTTGTTATTTGATGAGTGCTAGGGTAAAACCAGAAGTGGCTTTTCTTAATTTACAAGTGTTTGGAGGTGCAAGGAGGCCTGTGGAAAGGGTCGCCGGCTCCCTGGATGCTCTGGAGACCAATGGCGACCCCCCCATCCAGAAAATTCTTTCGTCCCTAGCAGCGGTGCAATATTAGCGATTGTGTCACTGATATCACCCTGCCCATGAAGGGGGAAGTGACAGAGGTTCCCTGGCTGCAGCATCATGACATCCTAGTTTGGGAACCCCTGTACTAGGGTAATGTTTAACAGAAACTCAGAAGCAACAAAACCTCAACCCCGTGATCAAAAAATTGGAATGTATTATGCTATGTGATGTGTCTAACATTCCAATACTTTCTTTGCTTTTTCTAATAGGCAAAGGCAGTCATTTTCAACCACTGTGCAATGGCACACTGGTGTGCCACGAATGGTCTCCAGGTGTGCCATGGGAGTTTGGAGGAGGATCATTTGTTACTAGGGCCACTGGGGGATGTGAGTCCCTGCTGTCAGTGCAGTGTGCCTTGTCAACTGCCAAAGAACTGATGGTGTGCCTTGACAATTTTAGTGCCTTGTCAGTGTGCCGTGAGATGAAAAAGGTTAAAAATTGCTGGGCAAGGGAAATACTGTATGTTTCACTGCCTTATTCAAATGGCAGCTACAGACTTGCACTGTGAAAGTGTTTTCAGAACACTGGAATGCTGCAATTAAAAGCCAATCATGGGGGCTGTGACTACAAAATTATCATCCTACCAGAAGGGAAGCTATTGATGCCATAGGCAAGATCCACATAGTTGCCCCCCTCATCTTGTGATTGTCTTTTTTGAGCAAAGTGGGAACTACACACAGAAAATATATATATATATATATATATATATATATATTTCCCATTTCTCTAGTGTAGCCCCAGAATGCAGCACAACCAGGACGGGAAGGCAGTGCATTTTGGGACTAGTAGGAGAAATGAAGGAACCTCAGAGAGACCAGGAAGAGGCTGCAGACAGCTTGGAAGGCTGCCTGCAGCCTTGGAACCACAACAGTTTTGTTGCATTAAGGTAAAGCAAGATTCCCCTATCTTTGAAAAAGGTGTTCCTGATATCCATAGTATCTGTGGATAATTGAAACCGCGGTTACCAAATGCGTGGATACTGGGGCAACTCGTTTTATGTGGTTCACTTGACGCATTGCCAAATAATGTAGAGCAAGTCACTTTGTATTCTGCACCATGCTCCTGTTCTTCAAGTTTGCCCACCTAAGTTACTCTGTATAAATGGAACTAACCTTTATTGCTGTTTTTTTTAAAAAGCAGAACTCTTCTCATCAGGTCATATGTTTCTTGATCTTTTTATACTCCATTTACAGTCATGCTTATTTTTTTTCAAATGGGGTTCATATACAGAAAATTGGACTGAACCCTCTCTTATCTTTTCATCCCAAAAATTGGGATTTTTTTTTTTTTAATGCTGCTTTAGTGCCATGGAACTTTTATTTTTGGTGGATTCCTTTTGCAGTCACATTTTAAAACTCACCTCACTCCTTTTGGGATGAGAAGCTCCCCCAATTATCAAATGGAAAGATAGATCAGCAGCAGTTCAGAGATAAAAACATCCTAGGGCTAATCTTAGGCTAAGGTAAGAAGGTTAGTATGGTAGAAAGGTCTCATGGAAAAAAACCACACACGCACGCGTGCGCGCACATGCACAAAACAATTAATCAGAATGAGATCCATCTGCACACCCAGGAGCAACAGCCATGGAATATATAGAAAAGAAAAAAGGGTGTACTTGGGTGCTTCAAGTGCAATTTGGCACCCATTTGATCAGAACTTCAGACTGAATGAAGAGGAAGGATAATGACTTTGTCAAGAACACCTGGAAAGATCAGCAATACAAACTGCCAGGAGATAAGTCCTGCACGCAAGCATCTGGACCACCAATAGAAGCAAATAATTCAAAACTCCAGAGTTTGTAGTTAAAGGTTAACCATGATTTTTATCTGAGGCATTTGACCTGGACTACTTAGATAGTGTGTGCACTTCCTTATCCGTTCAGCAGGCTTCCTCCGTACATTCACTGTAGCAGGGTGTAGATGTGGGAGAGGGGAGGGTGCACTGACTAATAAATGCAGTAAAGTTCACCCAGTAATAGCAATTGAAATGTTTGCCTTGAGTTATCAAGAAGAAAAAAGCTCCCCAAAAAGGACGGCAGAAACCACTTTTGCCAATGTCTCCATTTCAAGGTTACAATGTGCGCACACACTGCTCTTCATTTTCAATTCCTCCCAAGGTCTATTTCTATCATATCTCTTATCTCTCATTTTGGTTGTTTTGCCAGGACTATAAATTCTTCAGGACAGATAAATGGTGAAGTCTTGCCAGTTTTGGACAGGAGCATCTTTCAACATGACTGCAGGAGCATGTACATCTTCTTTGCGGATGATAGAGCGATAACGCTCAGCGCATTGCTTTAGATCAGTGCAGCAAAGGTGATGGGTGACTCTCACAGATGTGGCAGGCACAAACTCTTTTTTTTTTTGGCAATGTGTAGTAATTCAGTCTTGTCAAGCAGAAACCTACATGTCAAGGGATCTGTGGTGGAACCAGAGTTGGCCCAGTGATTAAGTTGACTGAAGTGACCATTTTGAGCAGCAAGTTGGGGGAAAGAGCTAACTACTGAGGGGTGGCCTCCAACTCACGTATGCCTGCCATTGCCTCCAACCCACTGCCACCAAGCTGCTTCAGTTGCCTCCCTAATCTTCTTCCTTACTTGCTAAGAATGAGCAGGAAAGAATTCAGGCAGAAGCAGCACATCATCAAATAGGATGGCACAGAGGAAGGAGGTGGTACTGGAGTTCAGACTCCAGATCACCACACTTTGCTGCACATTGCCCAGTATAGCTTAGTCTTTCCTAAACACCTGAATACACAAGGATGAGGAAAAGGCAGCTGCGTGGAAGGGGGCAGCAAGAATGATGGTGCAGTAAAAGTGCGCTACCACTCTTGAGATTTTTTTTTTTGGTTGGGTGGGAGGATGCATTCTCGGAGACCATTCCTTAGTAGAACTTGTATTTTCCAAAATCACCTCCTGATTAGGACATTGCTCCAGTTGGCTTCACTATGTAGAAGACTTCAGTGTGCTGTGCTGGATGCCAGTGTGCCATGCCAGTGTGTTGTGCCAGATTAAGAGCCAGATTAAGAACCAAGAACTTCTGATGCAGCTCAACTCCCCATAGTTCAAACCAGATAATTTCTTTGTTTTGTTCTTAATATAGCCTATGACATGTGACTGCACAAGGTGAAATCTATGTTATCCCAGTTTAAGGGCAATATTATTGAACTAGGTAAGAAAGGAGGATCACACCAGAAAAGTGAAACATATTTTTCTGCAACATCTATCAGTGTGGCTTTTAATTAGAGGTGACTTCGACTTTATTGAAGTTGGTTAAGCTTGTGTGTGAGACAGAGGGGATCTGACAGTATGCCAAGAGGGTGTCTGAAACATTTTTGGAAATCAAAGGAGGCTTCTGTCCATAATTAACCAAATAATGTGGAGTTCTTCCAATCAGAATCTGAACCCATCATGTCCCTTCTCTCTGGTTATTATTTTCTGGTGTTTTTTTTTCCGGTAACATATGGCATACAAATTTCTACAACATATATACTAATTTTGATAGAACAGTGGTGTACCTATAAAACACAATACTTTGCTATGTACAGGTAAACCTCATTGTGTCTTGCTATATGAAATGGAAATTTTGATTTGGTGGTCAAGCAGAGATGAAACTATCTGAATACTTAAATATATACCTATCCATACTGTTCTGTACATCTTTCTACCTTGTATGTGTTGGGCTATGCAGCAACGTAGTACCATTGCACCTGTACCAGCAGGGGGCAGTAAGGCTAGGTAAAATGTGATGGGGACAAAGTGTTCTCTCTGCATTTAGACGCTTGTTGGTTACCCCGTGCGCAATTCTCTCTGCAGTTCTCGTAAACTGCAATTAGGAACACTAAACTTCAGCATATAGAATGTAATGAGAAGCATGGGGAGAATGCCTGCTCGTGGGGGAGAATGTCTCCCATTGGACTTTTTGGGGCAGGCCTATAGGGAAGAAAGACAGGACAAATTGCAGTGGCTGGACTGATACAAGTGGCAATATTGCCATGTGATTTCCTTATAGGCCAAATGAGGCTGAGAGGGTCATGGGATTGGGGAAGATGTTGTTCATCTGGTCTGCTGTGTGAGGTATAAATTCAGAGTCTGGGCAGCAGGGTCACTGCATCTCCTCCTATCACATAGCTAGAGGGTGGGGCAAAACAGTAACTACTGCCGGCACTACAGCGCACTGTGTAAGAGGCCCCTGCCACTCATCATTGGAGCCGTTGCAAGCAGTGATGGTGTTGCACAGGAGACACTGTTTGATCTGGTGAGTGCCTGCGCATTGCTGTTCCTGCCTGGAATGGCTCCTAAGGCAAGTGGGAGGGGCCTCTCACACAGTGCGCTGTAGTGCCGGCAGTACTTACTGTTTTGCCTCCCTATAGCTACATCCCCTCACCATACAGGCCTTCAGCCCATCCAGTTTCCAAGTTCTCAGTCTTTCCACCTGCCCACAGAGTTCTTTTCTTCAGGCCCTATTTAAATTTTTCCAGACCTTTCCCTTGACTCACAGAAGCTCGAATGTGTGAAGATTCTAAAAGCTGAAACAATAAAGGAGCCATTAGAATGTTGATGAACATTTTGTGACACAACCATAAAAACTCAGCCTGGGATGGTGGGAGGACCAGTAGCAAGGATGCAAGTGCCCCTAACTGCTTGCTGAACTTGCAGCTGCTGAGCTAGTTGAATGTTTGCTGTGGAGGTTGCAAATATGTTCTGAGAGCTCAAAAGACCCTCTTCTGTCTCCTTTCATTATAGGTTTTATTTAGCTCAAGCCCAGGGCAAATTGCTCCACACGCAACCTAAAAGGGCCTTGGGTTGAAAAACAACGAAGACATAAAAACCATCCCTGTGTGTTGGCGAGAGAATGATTATGAAAGGAAGAAAAGGGAGCGGGAAACAGCTAGTCCAGCTCTGTCTGACGGTTTCTAGTGCTTTAATATTTCGCTACATAATTGGGCAACCAGCTATATAATCTTGCCAGAAAACATTAGCAAATTTCCAACAAGTGACAAGTGTGACTTTTATATACCATCTATTGCCATACTTAGGCCTTCAATTTATTAAATTGGAAATGTGCTATATAATTTTACTTTCAGTTATACTGGTATCAAACTAGAACACACCACTGAAATAAATGTTGTTTTTCTGACTTCACACTGATTTAATTTAAGGCCAGCCTTGCATATACCTCCTGTGTCATTTGTCCTTGATCAAGCCAGGGCTGTCATTCTACTGGTTCTGCTTCGTGTGACCAAGTCAGTGGGAATCCTAATTCAATTAAATTGATGGCAAATCTGCCCCAACCTCAGCTGGGCTTGACTCTCTCAGTCAGCTTTGATTCTGATTTGCCGAGTCAAGGTTTTTTCCCCTTAATTTGCAATGAAATATGGGTGAAAATACTAAGAAATTTTTTTTTTATCCTTACCATTTTCACTTTAAAAATAAGATGTAAAATAACCCTTCCATGTATACAAGAAGAGAAAAAATAAAAAAGAACGGGAATTGCCCCAGCCCTTCTTGTTGTTGGCAACCTTCAGTCTCGAGAGACTATGGTATCGCGCTCTGAAAGGTGGTTCTGGAACAGCGTCTAGTGTGGCTGAAAAGGCCAATTCGGGAGTGACAATCCCTTCCACAACGGGAGCAAGTGCAGTCTGTCCCTGGTCTGTCTCCCTGGCTATGGGCTTTCCTTCTTTGCCTCTTTGCCTCAGACTGTTGGCCAAGTGTCTCTTCAAACTGGGAAAGGCCATGCTGCACAGCCTGCCTCCAAGCGGGCCGCTCAGAGGCCAGGGTTTCCCACCTGTTGAGGTCACTCCTAAGGCCTTCAGATCCCTCTTGCAGATGTCCTTGTATCGCAGCTGTGGTCTACCTGTAGGGCGCTTTCCTTGCACGAGTTCTCCATAGAGGAGATCCTTTGGGATCCGGCCATCATCCATTCTCACGACATGACCGAGCCAACGCAGGCGTCTCTGTTTCAGCAGTGCATACATGCTAGGGATTCCAGCATGTTCCAGGACTGTGTTGAAGGACCCAGCCCTTCTAGGGTCATAGATTGTCAGCCCAATCCTATGATTCTTCCCCTCCCCTCTCCCACAGCGATGCAGCTGCACCAAAATAGGCAGGAATGGGTGAGTCAAGCACAGTTTGACTCAAGTCAAATCATGAGTCTCCCCTCTGCAACTTGAGTCAAGAACAAGTTCTAATGGGAGGACTTTCTGAGTTGCCCAGAGTGTTTTGGCAACTCAAAAAGACTTGAGTCGCTCCCTTTAAAAAGCCCAGCCATTGCTCCATGGAAAAAAAGGAGCTGCTGCTGGGTTGTGTGTGTGTGTGTGTGTGTGTGTGTGTGTGTGTCTGTGTCTGTGTGTCGGAGTTCTCTTTAACACTCTCCTGAAGTCCCCATCCCATCTGTAAACAAGGTGGGAGGGGGTGGAATGGACTGCATGAGAGTGGGGACAGAAGTAGCAAGAGGGAGGAAAGTCACATGGAGCAGCTGCAAGGCTCACCAGTACAACCCAATCCTCTGCAGCTCTACTCAGAGATAGTCCCACTTGCACCAGCCATGCAATGAGGCTTCCTCCTCCCAAGTAACAACAGAGGTCACAGGAACGACGCGTTTGGAAAGCATGATCACTACGAACCACCTCCCCTATGACTTCCCTGCCTCCTCCCCTTCCCTGGGCTTCTTCAGCTAATTCTAAAGCAAGAACCCTCTTGGGCCCCTCCTTCTGCCCTACCTCATCCAAAGAAATAGATGACTCAAGTATAACAGAGTCAGCAAAAAACATGCTTTTGCAACTCGGACTAGAGTCACCTGACTCAAGTTCCCATCCCTGAAAATAGGTACCGCTGCATCCTGCAAGGGAGAGGCAGTTCGGGCATGCGTGTGTTTCTTTTGCATAAGTCTCTATAGCAGTGAGGGGTATACGCAGACATGCAGCAGCAAAGTCACTGTTGCAGGCCAGGTACACATGGCCCCACACAGCAGGATCGAGTCTGGGAAAGTGGCAAGGATTCGGCAGCCACCACTGCCTCTGATCCCATCTCCTTACTGGATCAGATCTGCCCTTCCCCATACCTGTTGCCAACTTGTTCTGCCCTCCCCCACATCTGTCCCACCTCTCACGACACAGTAACTGCCTTGGCAGATCCTCTTGGATCTGCTGACATCTGTGGTGCTCCTGGAGGTTGCTATTCACACTGATGGAGCACCTTTTATGACTGCTTTACCACAATTGCGGGCAGCGGAACGTGTTCCACTGTTGGCCAAATTGGACTGGATTGAGAAAGGGGCATCCAGTGGCGTAGCTAAGCGGGTTCAGGGGGTAGCAGTTGCACTAGGTATCAAGCTTTGGAGGGGCAACAAGCTGAACTTGACACTAGTGACCAAAATTGTGAAAATCTTGGTATGTGTGAATAATACCATCATGTTATATATCATTGAAAAGGTAATTTAATGCAGAATGCAATGAAGCAAACTGCACTGGAATATCTATTCTGTCAAAAACTATGGCCAATTAACCAGAAATGAAAACACAACTGCCTTATGGAACAAAAAGTGGATTTTCTTCACTCAAAACTGACCTATGAGACTGATTGTTCTGAGAGCCAATGACATGTCATCATGATACAGCATGAAACCAATAAGGTGTTAATATGAATCAGTTCTCATTTCCATGTACCATAATACAGTTACCCCTGCTAATGGGGTAAAAATGCACTTTTTCAAGTGGTGCCCCATCCCTCTTCACCCCAGCATGGTGTCTTGAACCAATTAGGGGCACACTTTTTATTTATTTACTTAATTAAATTTGATTTTGTCTTGGAGGGGGCTACAAATCTTCTTTGACCCCAGGTAACAGATAGATGCCCAGGTAACAGCTATGCCAGTAACTGGGGGGGGGGGGGACAGCAGAGCAAGTGGGTGGCAAGCTGCTGGGGGGGGAAGAGGTGGGTTCCTCCCAATTTTCACTTTTTAAAAAGCCTGGGTGTGGCATCACTTCCGGTTGTGACATCACTTCCAGAGCAACATTTTGAGCTTGGCACCGGGCTACACGATCAATAGCTATGTCGCCGGGGGGCACCATTAATTGAATATTACTCCCAGGTAAGAGCAGAGCGTAACTACTGAGAAGATAGACAGGGGCTCTTAATGAAGTATACAAGCCCTGCCCTTCGACTCCCCCGAATTTTAGTCAAATTATGGTTCTGTATAGTCTTCTAGAAATGGTACCTAAGGGGACTACCATGAAAGGTACCATGAAAGCATCCTCTGACCCTTTCCCCCATACTTTAAGCAGTGGGCAAAATACAGAAATGGATGAGTTCTGCATGGGACTATGTCAACCACAGTCCTCGGGCCAGCCATTTTAAGTGTGCATTCTACAAGCAGACTTGTAGTCTTAAGCAAACTTACTGGAATGTTTGTCCTATTTGACTCAGTGGGGATTATTTCCACAAAACCATGCTTGAGGTTGTTTCTCCCATTCAAAATAAATGAATGAATACATTCCTTTTGTAGTCAGACAGCAATAATTTCTAGGCAGCTGTCTACACAATAGGCAAAGTGTTTGTTGTTGTGTACAGTTAGCCCACATCTTACACAAGGGTTATTTCTGAGATCATAAGCCAAAATCATGTATAGCTGAATGTCCCTTAAATGTTGCAAATATGTGCTACTGGCTCTTTAAGAATTAAAACCACAGAATGAGAGACACATGGGATCTGAGGCAACTGAGGGAACAGCATCTTCATTCTCCCATTTCTGGTTCACTCTGGGGCAGAAACAGAGTAACAATTAAGAACATAAGAACATAAGAACAGCCCCACTGGATCAGGCCATAGGCCCATCTAGTCCAGCTTCCTGTATCTCACAGCAGGGAGCACACCAGATAACAAGAGACCTCATCCTGGTGCCCTCCCCTACATCTGGCATTCTGACTTAACCCATTTCTAAAATCAGGAGGTTGCGCATACACATCATGGCTTGTACCCCATAATGGATTTTTCCTCCAGAAACTTGTCCAATTCCCTTTTAAAGGCGTCTAGGCTAGACGCCAGCACCACATCCTGTGGCAAGGAGTTCCACAGACTGACCACACGCTGAGTAAAGAAATATTTTCTTTTGTCTGTCCTAACCCGCCCAACACTCAATTTTAGTGGATGTCCCCTGGTTCTGGTATTATGTGAGAGTGTAAAGAGCATCTCCCTATCCACTCTGTCCATTCCCTGCATAATTTTGTATGTCTCAATCATGTCCCCCCTCAAGCGTCACTTTTCTAGGCTGAAGAGGCCCAAACGCCGTAGCCGTTCCTCATAAGGAAGGTGCCCCAGCCCCGTAATCATCTTAGTCGCTCTCTTTTGCACCTTTTCCATTTCCACTATGTCTTTTTTGAGATGCGGCGACCAGAACTGGATACAATACTCCAGGTGTGGCCTTACCATCGATTTGTACAACGGCATTATAATACTAGCCGTTTTGTTCTCAATACCCTTCCTAATGATCCCAAGCATAGAATTGGCCTTCTTCACTGCCGCCGCACATTGGGTTGACACTTTCATCGACCTGTCCACCACCACCCCAAGATCTCTCTCCTGATCTGTCACAGACAGCTCAGAACCCATCAGCCTATATCTAAAGTTTTGATTTTTTGCCCCAATGTGCATGACTTTACACTTACTGACATTGAAGCGCATCTGCCATTTTGCTGCCCATTCTGCCAGTCTGGAGAGATCCTTCTGGAGCTCCTCACAATCACTTCTGGTCTTCACCACTCGGAAAAGTTTGGTGTCGTCTGCAAACTTAGCCACTTCACTGCTCAACCCTGTCTCTAGGTCATTTATGAAGAGGTTGAAAAGCACCGGTCCCAGGACAGATCCTTGGGGCACACCGCTTTTCACCTCTCTCCATTGTGAAAATTGCCCATTGACACCCACTCTCTGCTTCCTGGCCTCCAACCAGTCCTGAATCCACGAGAGGACCTGTCCTCTAATTCCCTGACTGTGGAGTTTTTTCAGTAGCCTTTGGTGAGGGACCGTGTCAAACGCCTTCTGAAAGTCCAGATATATAATGTCCACGGGTTCTCCCGCATCCACATGCCTGTTGACCTTTTCAAAGAATTCTATAAGGTTCGTGAGGCAAGACTTACCCTTACAGAAGCCATGCTGACTCTCCCTCAGCAAGGCCTGTTCGTCTATGTGTTTTGAGATCCTATCTTTGATGAGGCATTCCACCATCTTACCCGGTATGGATGTTAGGCTGACCGGCCTATAGTTTCCCGGGTCCCCCCTCTTTCCCTTTTTAAAAATAGGTGTGACATTTGCTATCCTCCAATCTTCTGGCACTGTGGCCGTTTTGAGGGACAAGTTGCATACCTTAGTCAAGAGATCTGCAACTTCATTCTTCAATTCCTTAATAACCCTTGGGTGGATGCCATCAGGGCCCGGTGACTTATTGATCTTTAATTTATCAATGAGGTCTGAAACATCTTCTCTTTTAACCTCTATCTGACTTAACTCCTTGGTTAGGAGGGGCTGTTCGGGCAGCGGTATCTGCCCGAGGTCTTCTGCCATGAAGACAGATGCAAAGAACTCATTTAATTTCTCTGCCATCTCTAAGTCTCCTTTTATCTCCCCTTTCCCTCCCTCACCATCCAGAGGGCCAACCGCTTCTCTGGCGGGTTTCCTGCTTCTAACATATTTGAAGAAGCTTTTATTATTCCCCTTAATGTTGCTGGCCATGCGTTCCTCATAGTCGCTAGTATCTATCTTCTTACATAGATACTCATACATGCGTTCCTCATAGTATCTAGTATCACGTTCTTACATTTCTTTTGCCACAGTTTATGTTCCTTTTTATTCTCCTTATTAGGGCAAGACTTCCATTTACAGAAGGAAGCTTCCTTGCCCTTCACAGCCTCTCTAACTTGGCTGGTTAGCCATGCGGGCACCCTCCTGGATTTAGTGGAATCCTTCTTTCTTTGCGGTATACACCACTGCTGGGCCTCTATTACTGTTGTTTTAAGCAGCCTCCATGCACTCTGGAGAGATTGGACTCTTTTTACCCTCCCTTTCAACCTCCTTCTAACTAGCCTCCTCATTTGAGGGAAGTCCGCCCGTCGGAAGTCAAGGGTTTTTGTTAGAGATTTGCCTGGTATTCTTCCCCCAACGTGCACATCAAAACGGATCGCAGCATGATCACTGTTCCCCAATGGCTCAGTAGCGTTTACATCTCTAAGCAAGTCCTGCATACCGTACAATATTAAATCCAGAGTCACCTGTCCTCTGGTGGGCAACGTGACTAGCTGATCTAAGCCACTAGGGCCACAGTGCTGGTCTCTGGCACACTGCCCTGGCAACAGCAATTGCAAAAGTGCCATAAAGTAGCATGCAGCGTAAAGCTCTCTGCAGTGGCAGAGAAGAGCAGGGAGCTGATGGCAATAAGTTCGCTGCTGAGCAGTGCAGAGGTATTCTGGGATGGGGAGAGGACAGAGGGAGGGCAGGAAGGGGTGAAAATGGGTGAGGGGAAGCGGGTATGGGGGTAGGCAGTCTGGGCCTGGGAGGGTGGCCAGGATGGTGGCAGAGGCTGCTGCCGGATCCTATCCCCCTGCAAAACCCAATCTGCTGATATGGGGCTGCATGTTCCTACACCAGCAGTTTTGTTGGTGCAGAACTGAGGACCCCCATAGTGGCTGCTGGGGATAAGAGGACAAACTTGCCCTTACTGTGGGGAGACCTCCAGCAGTCTCTTTGTCAGTGCTGGATACAGCAGTGGCTGTTTTGGTGATGGTGGCATGGGCAGCTCAGATAGGATTGGGTTGTAAGTCAAATGACAGGCAGAATCACCTGCACTATTGTTGTGTTCCTCTGCCTAGTTTGTTTGTTTGTTTGTTTGTTTGTTTGTTTGTTTTGGTCTAACATGTATACCTGAATTCATACACAATGAGAATAAGACAAGGGCCAACTGTATATGCAACATGTATATGCCAGCTATTTTCAACCACTGTGCCGTGGCATACTCGTGTGCCGTGAGTGGTCCACAGGTGTGCCACAGGAATTTGGGGGAAGGTCATTTATTAATAGGGCCAATGGGAAATGTGAAACCCCACTGGCAACATGGTGTGCCTTGCCAATTGTCAAAAACCTGGTGGTGTGCCTTGACCATTTTAGTACCTTGTCAGTGTGCCATGAGATGAAAAAGGTTGAAAATCACTGGTATATGCATTTCTTCCTCAAAGGATCAGCAGCATGCAGCATACCCATCTTCCCCATTATACTGCGTGGATTTGTGCATGCCAGTGAAAGATGTCATAAACTGTCCAGATTTTGTTGATGAGGTGAAGTATGGCTGTATGTACATCTATGTATATGTACAGACAGACGGATGTTGGTTTTAAAAGTCATAGAATGGTATATTGTGCTATTCTCACAGGCATCCAAATCATTAGTGGATCAGTCTTATTTACTGTGTTTTCACATGTACGTTAAACCTTAATGCACCACGCACATGGACCTCCATAGCAAACAAGGCCTTCTCCATTCACTTCAGTGCTATGAGCAGTTTTGTGTGCACTTCTTGGGTGGGCAGTGTTAATGAACAGCTTGTTCACATGCATGCAAATCAAAATCCCCAATGACCAATAGATATTTCATATCCATAATTTTCAGTCATTTTATGTACCCAAGCATATATTTATTCTGTTTGAAAGCAGTATCAATGTCTTCAATCTCCTATCCCTCAAATATCGAATAAATTTTAATGGCAGTGCTGTACACGTTCATTGCATTGTCCCACAAATGTGCTAAATTATACCATGAACTTTTTCGGAAGTGATAAGCTCTGAACACCAGTGTTCCACAATATATACAGAAGTGCTGAGTTATGGAAGTGTATTTTTAGGGGATTTGGGGACCATAAATCTTCATTTTTTTCCTGATGGCTTCTCAACCCCAGTGTAGGCTTCTTCATAGGATTACAATTTGCAGCCATAATTGTGGCTTCAAAACCTCTAACAGGAATTGTAAATGCATTTTCAGGCTTCTGGATGTAGCAAATAACTAACAATTATGATGAAATAAAGCCCTTTGTGGATTTCTGCTGGCATTGTAACAGCCTATATTTGCAGGATTTAACTGGGGGGAAAAATGGTAAGGATTGCTTAGTATAGCTTCCAAAAAAAGTTTTCCGTTTTCATAGTACACGCGATAAATTTCAAAATGATACCCAGGTCAACCAAGCTCACATGTTTTCTTAATACTTTGTGTGGAATTCAGAAAGCACAGAGAGGTTCATATGCATATTTATTTGGAAGTAAGCCCCACTAAACTCATGGGACTTAGCTCTGAGTAAACACACATAGGATTGCCCTATGCACTTTCTTTGTTTCACTTGCCTGGGAGAGTCATTGAAGCATGTTTATTTGTGTTCTCAGTTTTTAGAAAAGCCTGACAGAAAGATGTTTAGAAAACAACAGCCATGCCACTGACTATACCGTAGGTGCCTATTAAAAATGCTGTGAGCTATTTGCTGTGTGTCTGCTTGGCCCCTCACTTGACCCTACCCCTAAAGAAAAATGTGTGAACTGGTCTGTGGAGTGTCTATTGCTGAAGGGCTGTGGCTTTTTTTTAGTGGTGTTTGCACATTATCTGTTGCATATTTTTCAGGGCATGGATGCACAAAATGCAGACAAGTCATTTGCTTCCATTCCTTTCCACTGTGTGAGAATGACAATGTCTGGAGAACAATTAAACACACACACACAAAAAAAACAGCAAGCTGGCTAAAGCAGAAGGAGAGTCAAGGCTTCTCTATTGATTGGCTGGGATCAAATGCCATTTTGATCCGCCCTTCCTAGACCTGCCTCACAGTGGTCATTCCTCCTGGCTTCATTAGAGTTAACAGAGCAAGACTTGCTCCACTGGCTCAATTCAGACCCACTTTGGGGTGATTCTTCCTCACCTCCATTAGTCATACTGCCTGGCTGCAGTTGAAGTACATACAGCAAGGCCCACTCTCTTTGTTCCACAGGGATTGTGTTCTTAAAGGAGAAGGCCAGGTATGAACAAACATTTCATTAACTTTGATAATCAGTTAAAACAGAAGAGTCTTGAGATGTATCTCATACTAGTCATGAGGCAGGGTCCCTTTCCCAACATGTGCTTGTTCCCCTTTTCCAGTTCTGCTGCTCCTGCTCTCCACCCACTGGGCCAGAATCGCTGACCATATTGTAAGAATTAACCTTTAAGTATAAGTGAATGTAGCTAGGCCTACGCAGCTGTTTATGACAGCAGAACACAGTTCCACAGTTGTAAATGGCCATACGGTGACATACCCAGCATGGCACTGCGGTAAATTTCTTCAGTGCCAGAGGCCTGCTGCTACAGCTGTTTACATTCAGAAGCCAAGGTGAGCCGTGGTGAGGGTGGGTGGAACAGGGAGGGGAGGAGGAAGAACGGAAAAGCTCAGCAGGGAGGGGGCACGTGGGAGGTGGAATGGAACGGGATGCGAGGATCTTGGAGGCTTCAGAGTGCACCAGGTTCTTAACCCTGTTCCTTCTCCCCTTCCCTCTTCCTTACTCTCCTCAGATTTGGCCACCAAAATAGCTGGCACAGATCTGAGGAGACACATTGGCGGAGGCTTGTCCTGAGGTACTAGAATAAATGTTCCCTTACTTGGAAGAGGCCTCCGGACAGCTGCCCGCACTACTGCATTAGTGCACTCCAGTGATGCAGCTGCATTGGCAGGAGGGTTAATTAGGATTGGGCTGTTAGTATGTTCATTGGGGCCAACTGTCACGAGGCTCCTTACTTTCCAGAACCAATTCCTGCAGCATCCATTCCACATACTCATTATGTCATAGTATGGAAGATGTAGTTCTTGAATCTGCTTGACATTCCTCCCCTCCCCTCCTTTTATACTATCTCTACTAGATTGTTATTATTTTATGTTGAAAATGGAACTGGGTGCATTTGCAGAAAGGTAGTAGATAAATGTAGTACATGACAATAATAAAGATAATTTATATATTGTTGTTCCTAAGTGCTCAGAGCATTCCATTTGTGCTATTGCCATTATCAGTGCAGCAACCCTGTAAAGTATAGGCATCCCTCAGCATCTGTAGGGGTTCCATTCCCAGAAACCCCAGAGATGCTGAAACCCATAGATAACCGAATCTGTGGATCAGGGCACTCGCCTCGTGCAGCCTCTGGGGGCTTCAGAAAACCTCCCAAACACAACTGGAAAGCACTCCCAGCTGCATCCAAGAGGTCAGGTGGGGCCCTCCACTCTGGGTATGGAACCCACAGTGAGTCAGATCTTAAATCTCAAGTGGCTTAAGCCACTTCTGCTCGATGTTGCATATGCGCAACAGGGATCAAATGTGTACACTTGTGGGCTGGGGTTAAGCTCATCAATACGAACCAGTCTTGGAATGGGGCAATGGGGGATTTGCAGTGGCATCAATTCATATTTAAAGCATGCAAATTGCATTGTGCACATATCACAACCCTTTTTATTTAGATATTTATTACAAGAAAAGTGGCTATTAATTTAAAAAACTTCAGTAAGTTTAAACTGTTTTTCTGAAGCAGAGGGGTAATTTTTTTAAATGTTTAAGTGAAAGTTAATTTCATTTTGGATCATTTATCTTAAGTATATATACAAGGGGAGTACTCCAAATGATAAATTTGTCCCATTGCTAAAATAAACAGCCCAATAATTATTTTAAACAAGTGTTTTGATCTGCCTATAGACTTTGTTTGCTATTATTATATTTGCCTGCCTGTATTGTCAAATATGCATTTTATCAGGTGAATAAAATGTATTTTATAGAACTCTACTTGGGGGTCTAATAATTTTCCTTCTCTGCTAATGTATAGGCGATAGAACATAAGAATATAAGAACAGCCCCACTGGATCAGGGCCTAGGCCCATCTAGTTCAGCTTCCTGTATCTCACAGCGGCCCACCAAATGCCCCAGGGAGCACACCAGATAACAAGAGACCTCATCCTGGTGCCCTCCCTTGCATCTGGCATTCTGACATAGCCCATTTCTAAAATCAGGAGGTTGCACATACACATCATGGCTTGTAACCCATAATGGATTTTTCCTCCAGAAACTTGTCCAATCCCCTTTTAAAGGCATCCAGGCCAGATGCCGTCACCACATCCTGTGGCAAGGAGTTCCACAGATCAACCACACACCGAGTAAAGAAATTCTGGTGTTCATAACACTGGTTCTGGTGTTATGTGAGAGTGTAAAGAGTATCTCTCTATCCACTTTATCCTTCCCATGCATAATTTTGTATGTCTCAATCATGTCCCCCCTCAGGCGTCTCCTTTCTAGACTGAAGAGGCCCAAACGCCGTAGCCTTTCCTCATAAGGAAGGTGCCCCAGCCCAGTAATCATCTTAGTAGCTCTCTTTTGCACCTTTGCCATTTCCACTATATTCTTTTTGAGATGTGGCGACCAGAACTGGACGCAGGTGTGGCCTTACCATCGATTTGTACAACGGCATTATAATATTAGCCGTTTTGTTCTCAATACCTTTTCTAATGATCCCAAACATAGAATTGGCCTTCTTCGCTGCTGCCGCACATTGGGTCGACACTTTCATCGACCTGTTCACCACCACCCCAAGATAATAACAACAACAACAACAACAACAAAGTATTCATATACTGCCTTTTCTGGTCATCGGATTACTCCTCTGACTTTATTCAAGGCAGTTTACTTTGGCAGGCGTTTCTATATCCCTCAAGGGGATTTTTACAAACATAGAGGTTCTCTCTTTCAAGAACCAACAACATCTCAGATGGATCTTCCTGGTTTGGTCTCACTTCTGGCCTCCACGTCTCCCACGCAGGCTGACAAGTAGCTCCATCTCTCACATGGAGGGCAGCCAAGACGCTTTTTGCTCACACCAAGAGCAGGTGGAATCACTCAGCTCAGCTTGTCAGCTGCTTCAAAGTCTCACCATTCTCAGCCATTCAGGGAGCTGCCGGTGTCCTCGAACTGGCGACCTTCTGATGTTATCTTGATTTTTTGCCCCAATGTGCATTACTTTACACTTACTTGCATTGAAACACATCTGCCATTTTGCACCCCATTTTGCCAGTTTGGAGAGATTCTTCTGGAGCTCCTAACAATCACTTCTGGTCTTCACCACTCGGAAAAGTTTGGTGTCATCTGCAAACTTAGCCACCTCACTGTTCAACCCTGTCTCCAGGTCATTTATGAAGAGGTTGAAGAGCACAGGTCCCAGGACAGATCCTTGGAGCACACCGCTTTTCACCTCTCTCCATTGTGAAAATTGCCCATTGACACCCACTCTCTGTTTCCTGGTCTTCAACCAGGTCTCAATCCAGGAGAGGACCTGCCCTCTAATTCCCTGACCGTGGAGTTTTTTCAGTAGCCTTTGGTGAGGGACCATGTCGAACACCTTCTGAAAGTCCAGATATATAATGTCCATGGGTTCTCCTGCATCCACATGCCTGTTGACCTTTTCAAAGAATTCTAAAAGGTTCGTGAGGCAAGACTTACCCTTACAGAAGCCATGCTGATTCTCTCTCAGCAAGGCTTGTTCGTCTATGTGTTTTGAGATTCTATCTTTGATGAGGCATTCCACCATCTTACCCAGTATAGATATTAGGCTGACCTGCCTATAATTTCCCAGGTCCCCCCTCTTTCCCTTTTTAAAGATTGGTGTGACATTTGCTATCCTCCAATCTCCTGGCACCGTGGCCGTTTTGAAGGACAAGTTGCATATTTTAGTCAAGAGATCAGCAACTTCATTCTTCAATTCCTTAATAATTCTTGGGTGGATGCCATCAGGGCCCGATGACTTATTGATCTTTAATTTATCAATTAGGTCTGAAACATCTTCTCTTTTAACCTCTAGCTGGACTTAATTCCTTGGTCAGGAGGTGCTGTTTGGACAGCAGTATCAGCCCGAGGTCTTCTGCTGTGAAGACAGATGCAAAGAACTCATTTAATTTCTCTGCCATCTCTAAGTCTCCTTTTATCTCCCCTTTCCCTCCCTCACCATCCAGAGGGCCAACCGCTTCTCTGGCGGGTTTCCTGCTGCTAACATATTTGAAGAAGCTTTTATTATTCCCCCGAATGTTGCTGGCCATGCGTTCCTCATAGTCTCGCTTGGCGTCCCGTATCACCTTCTTACATTTCTTACATAGAATAGAAAATAGAAATTCTTCTTACATAGAATGAAAATATTTTAGAAACTGAAAATATGGGAACTGTCGAAGCACATAAGAAGTAATGAAGGCAATGTGGTTTCCATAGCATCATCTTTGTTTATGTTCATTTGCAGTTGGTACAGGAATGGCAAATGTTCTGTCTAGTTTTCTTTGCAATAATTCCCACGTTTATTTAAAACATTTCTGAGAAGTGCATTCCTAGTTTAATAGAGCAATCCTAAGCGTGTCTACTCAGAAGTCCCATTGAGTTAAATGAGACTTACAGCCCAATCCTATTCTCCACCATATTACAGCATGTATCTGCACCAACAGAGCATAAAACAGACTGCATGCTATAGTGGAGGGATGATTGGACAGCCTGCAGGAGGTAAGCCTGGCCAATCATCTGTGGGTTTCCTCGGACCTGCACCAGCCATTTTACTGGCACAAGTCCAAGGAGAGGCAGGGGATGTGTTGGGTTACAAAATGGGGGAATAGGATCTGGTGAAACTCACTCTCCCATGCCCTTTAGGGGAACATTCCTAACCGGAGTCCTTGCTCTGCCACCATCATACAAAGATTATGGGCACAGGGATCCACAGTGGGCCCTTGGAATCTGCCCAGCAATGCTGACCCCTGATACTGGCTCAAGAAAAATATGCGCACTCAAGGGGCTTAGTCCAATTAAAAGTGTCTGGGCTTGAAGGCCATGGTCCAATAACATGTCTTTCATCTGATGTTTTGTCCCCACCTGTGGAAGGCATGTTCAAAGGTTCCATGATTCAGAGATCACCACTATCCCATTCCACCTCCCTGGAAGAAAGCAGACTTTTAAGTCCTACTGATTGCTAGGCATGTGTTTTCAATCAGTGCCTAAGCATTAGGTTGTCTATTAGCCAAACAACCAGCCACCTGCTGTTCTAGATTGTTAAAGTACAGGTGTGTGCCCCTTAACAGTGGCGTCATTAGGATTTGCGTCACCCGGTGCGGGAGGCCTGCGCATCACCCCATGCAGTGGGCGGGGCAACACCACAGGTGGTGGGAATGGTAATGTACTATCGCCCCCCCCACTGTTTTTTTGGCTGTACCTTTTGTCAGAACACATATATTTCAATGTGGTTTGTTTCATTGCATTCTGCATGAAATTGCACATTGATTGATATATAACATGATGGTATTATTCTTCCAAATTCTGATTTTAGTGATTTTGAAAACTTGCAGAGTCTCTCTCTCTCTCTCTCTCTCTCTCTCTCTCTCACACACACACACACACACACACACACACACACACACACCACACCTCCCCCGTCAACTTACTAACACCTTATTGCAGCAGTTCTCAAACTTATAGTACTGGGACCCACTTTTTAGAATGACAATCTGTCCAGGACCCATTGGAAGTGCTGTCATGGCCAGAAGTGACATCATCAAGCAAATTAAAATAATTATAAATAAATTAAAATAAAATAAATAATTAAATAAGGGGGAACCAGTCCTGTTCCACCAAGTGAATCTATCCTGAAGTAAGTCTTATTGTGGTCAACGGGGCTTACTCTCAGGAAAGTGTGGGTAGGATTGCAGGCTGTGAGCCCAATCCTATGCATGTCTACTCTGAAGTAAATCCCATAGTGGTCAATGGGGCTTACTCTCAGGAAAGTGTGGGTAGAATTGCAGGCTGTGAGCCCAATCCTATGCATGTCTACTCTGAAGTAAGGCCCATAGTGGTCAATGGAGCTTACTCTATAGTCTGCCTGCAATACCCCCCCCCCCCCCAAAAAAAAAAAAAAGAATCAGTGAGATTTCCAGCCTCCCAGTGCCCAGTTTAAAGTTCTTCTATTTCAGGCATATCCAGATAAAGACCCTCCTGGCTTTTCAAGTGCAAAATAGAAAACTTTCCCCTTACCAGCTGAAGCCTCTTTTTTGTCCTTTTTAGTTGAGGGGGGGGGGGAGGCTGCCTTCTGGAGCAGCTCCATCAGATTGGGACCATTCTGGTGTCCTCACATTCCTCTTTGCCTGGCCTGACCACCAGCCAAGGCTCGTCTGCCTACTTACCAGTAAATGCGGCCATGTGGCTTCCTTTCAAGCTCAATAGACTTGCAGCTGGGAGGGACTTTCTCGGTATTTTGGGGGGCTACATTCATTTGGATCGGGACCATTCAGGTGTAGTTGGATTCCTCTCAGCCTGCCCTTTCCGACGGACTATGGCAAGTACACCTACTCACGACTAAATGCGCGATACGGCTCACTTTCACTTTCCATAGGGCTCCATGCATTTTTTCTTTCTGGTTCTTTGGCCATAACTTTTGAACAAAAGGAGCTATTTCTATTCTGTTTTTTTTCTGAGTTCAGTTCCTGGCTGCAATCACAAACTGGAACTGGTTTGTGATCACTGTTTTTCCAGCATTCTAAGATTCAGGGAGCCCTGCGGAGGGCTTTTCAGGACTCCCTCCAACTCCTGGACATTGCAGCAGCCCTCTGTAAGTAAAAGCACCCCTTTCACCCCTGTTAGTGACAAGAATCCTGGGGATCACGACACTGCTTCTCCCCTTCCCCCACCCCTTAAGGGGCTAGAAGCAGTGGGCTGGTGGGTTGTGACCCACCAATTTGAGTACCACTACTCTAGGCTAATAGTTGTGAAATAATAGTAGGAATAATTTAAATATAAAAATTCATCTGTAAAGCTAATGTACACCATTGTTCTGTAGTCCATTTACAAAGTCTCACTCTGTGGGTTGTTTCAGTGGGGCATAGGCAAAGATCTCAGGACTGTGCCTGCCCACCAGCATGCCGAGGAAGTCACATGTAATCAGTGTTGGGCAGCCCAATCCTATTCTGCGCTAGAACTGGTGGCTGCTGCGCAACTCAGTGTAAGGGGATTTATTTCCCCTTACCCCATGTTGTGTGGCAGCCACACCAATGGGGCTACTCGGATAATATAATTTGCTGGCACAGATTCAAGCAGCTTGTTATAATGCCGGGCTGCATGGGAGGGGGGTTAGGATATGGCCTAGGTCACCCAGGTTGTCCCCACCCCCCTCCTGGGCCCAGTCCATCCACCAGCCTTTCCTCCCCCACCTCAAAACACCCCCATTCTGCCCTCCCACCACCCTCCCCAGCTCCCCCTCCATGCCAGCCTCCCTATGCTGGCATTAACTCACCTGTCACCAGCCTCAATATGGTGCAGGGAGTCCTCATGCCAGCCTTCCTGACTCTGGAGTCATGTTATAGCACTTTGCAACACTCCTGGGCTGGCATAAAGGACTTACACCTGCCCATCAACTGGTTAGGATTGCACTCTAAGTTTGTTGTGTATGTTGGCAGGTGTACAATTCCACAACCCAAGCATGTGTCCTATGGTATGTAAGTTATTTTGCTGTCTGATCGTCAGTCTCTTAACCAGATCTGAGATGAGCCCAAATGGTTCCTGGCAGGCAGGCAGCAGACTTCTCAGGTGATCAAAACTTCAAATGGGTATTTCAGACTTCGTTTTCTTCTTTGTGTAATTTTCCTCTGATCTCCTCACAGACAAGGAACCTAGAAAGAGATAATCTGCACTTCAGGTTTGGTTCACAGAGCTGGTTGGACTATTAATTGGATCTAAATTGTCCAGAAAATTGAACTATTTTGCCCACTTCCATATCATATTTTAAAGCTGGTCCATTTTTTAAAATAAATGTCCTCGTTCTCTATAGCTATTCACAGAAACCCTAAAGAATTTTTCACTTCAGCTATTTATAATGCTCTGGATGCGATTGCTCACCTGAATCAGACAGCAGTCTTTATGCTTCCTAATAAGGGGACTCAAACATCTCTAGCAAGTCATACAGGAGGGTGAAAACCCACAAGTAGCCATAAATTAATGTCATTCTTATTCACACTTCTGACATACAACAAACATTGAAGGTGGAACATGGTCTCACTTCTGATCTTTCTGCATGTATAAGATAAATTGGCTGGAGATAATTCTTAACTGTATTCTTCTTACTCATAGAAAAATATTAGAAGCTAGACCAGTGGTTGTTTGAGAACCACTAGAGGTTTAGAGGTGCTAGAGGCTGCTGCCGATATATAAATGCCAAACGGTGTGGATATAATGGCGATTGGGCAGCAGTGACCCCCCTCAGTAGCAGCTTGTTTAACCCTTGATACACATAGCCTATTGGGTCCAATCATCTGCTCGTTTCATATGTTTGTACTTTGCAAAGTACAGGTGGTTAGCTCAGAGTGTGAACACAAGTTGTGCTATGAACACAGATGACTCTCATGTGAAATTAAAATACATTTAATTATAAAAATTATAGGACCAGTTCATCAGAAAAAGCAGACCTACACACTTGCCTGCACAGAAGAAGCAGTGCATGGACTCGTGGGTCTGCAGGTGCTGCTTTCCGGCAGTGATTCACACAGGCAGAGCATCTGAAAACTCTGCTGCTATACTCATGCCAATTCCTACAGGGACACTGCACCCCATTGGAATTGACTTTCCATATGCTGCTGTGTTGATGAGACTGCTCTTCATGTGGTATTTTAGAGCATATGAACCAGCCCGTCACCTCAGTAGCTATCAGATAGCCTCTTGTGATAAAATCTTCAGTATGCTTTTAATGAAAGATAAGGATTAATGCATAACCCTTTGTGATTATTTTTTTATGAATGGTTTTTTATTAAATTTTTGAAAATGTGAGCAGGAAATAACGTTGTGACTCATCCATTATTAATTTCCCTGTGCGAGGATTTAAAGTTATTACACTGTGTATGATTAATCACAGCCAGGAAGATGTGGCCACAGGTCACGTAGTTAAGTGCTTCTTACTTCTGTGGCGGAACGTTGTGTAAAATGTCCCTATTTAACATTTGGATAGTGCTTTTCGTACTCAGAGTATTGTGCGAACATTAATTAATCACAATCGTACACAAATGGGCTATCTTAATAGTGGACAACGTGTAGTATCTCTGAAGCAATTTAGAACAAATTCACATTGAATTTCCTTTGACAATAAGAAAAATGAAATCTGGTTGGTGGGTTTTGTTTGAGTAGAATATTTGGATTTTGGAACTGGTGGAATGCATTAAAATAGATTATCAGTTCAGTTTAGTTACAACCCGTTGATATTCTGCTTTGTGAGAATGTTTCAACATGACTACTGTAGCAACACAATGACGACTCAATATCTTGTATATGCACAATGCCTTCCTCTTCCGCAGATCCCATGATATATTCCAAATTGATAGATGAACTATTTTATAATTCACTGGGTAGGGATCACTTCACACATTCTTGAAAGCAATCACCTTTCAGGGAAAATTTAGAAGCTGTTTAAAAGAAATGAGAATCTACTTAAGTAGAAATTGCTGGTGCTGAATATATCTAGAGAAAGAAAGCCATTGCTTCTGTCATTGGAAGGCCAACAAGCATTAAATGGTCAGGAACATTATTGCTATTGTTTATTCAAAATTTAGAAAACACAGTCAACAACAAACAGAAAAAAATCATTGACTGGCATTGGATAGTTGATACAAGTTTCAGCCTTTCTGTAGTATTTCTACTACTACTAAGAATATTTATACAGGGAGGACACATATCCATGGATCCTGTATCCGCTGCTTCACTTATCCGTGAATTGGGTCCACGGCCTCCCGCGCCCCCTCCAGAGGCGAGGAGAACTCTGCTCCACTCACCTTCAGAGGTTGGACAGGGTGTTCCGTCATATCCATGGATTCAGCTGTCTGTGGGGGTTCTGGAACCGAACCCCCACAGATTCAGGGGGCATGCCTGTCTGCCACTTTTCAACAAAAATAGTTCACAAAGCAGTTTACATAGCAAAATAAATCAATAAATGGTTCTCAGTGGCCAAAGGCTCAAAGTCCAGAGACACCAACAGTAGCCACTGGAAAAGACACCATGCTGGGATGAAGAGGGACAGTTGCTTTGCTTTCCCTAGCTAATTATAAGAGAGCATCACTTTAAAAGACGCCTCTTTGCTGAGTTGGCAAAAATATCCAAAAGATCTCACTAATCTAAGGGCTTATTTAGCTCACCAGCATTTCTTTGAGAAAGTGTTGATTCAAAGTTGTTGTTCAGCAACCTTAATTTACATTGACAAGCAATGTAACTGCGTTTTATTCACTCTCTCTTGCTCAATAATTGAGTTACCTGGAGATCAAGCTTGCACTGAATGTGACTCTAATGTGACTCTGGGTTTGTGACTCTACCCTCATCAGAGATAGTGCCTATTCATTTGCTGCCCCCATCCTATCCTCCACCATTGCAACTTCACTAACTGAGCATATGCTGTATTCAATGGTGGAGCAGGAGAATGATCAGAGTGATCAGCAGGAGTAAAAATACTTACTTTTTATTTAGCCTGCTGATTATCTATGGGTCTCTTCAGACCTCCCTAGCCATTTTGCTGGTATATGTCTGATGAGAGAAAAGAGATGGGGAGGCCAGGGAAGAGTGGATAGGATCTGGCACAGGCCGGTCCTGTGGAGATCCATTGCCTCTCTCTCCTTTCCTGCCCTCTCCCAACCCACCCCAAAATTTCGTCTGTCCTCCCTCTTCCCATCCATTGCACACCTCCAGAACCAACTAACTAGTGCTGAAGGAGGCTTCTGCACCACTGCCATTTGCAGCAGCAGCCAAGAAGTGCATAACAGCAACCTGGCTTTCATGCAGCCATAAAGGGCATTGCACCACCAGAACACTAGTTTCAGCAGCACAAAGCCCAAATTGGGGGCTGGCAGCCCAATCCTATACTTTTCCCTATCTACCGATATAGTGACACCAAAATGGCTACCACTGCATCCTGTTTGGGCGAGGGGAACAGTAGTAGAGGACTCCTCTGAGTAAGGGAACTTTCATTCCCTTGCCCAAGGGTAAGCCTCCACAGTGCAAAGAGGTCTATTTGGACTTACGCTTGCAAAATCGCTGGCGCAGGCCTACATGATCCTGTGCCATAAGATTGAATCGGGGAAGGGCGCTAGGATTTGGCAGCCACCACTGCTGCAGAACCCATCCCCTTCCTGGAGCTGGTCTGTCCTCCCCCATTGTTGCCTCATTTCACCCACCACTGTTCCATCTCCCTCGCTCTGTCCCACCTCCCCAGCCAATCTTCCTTTGTCAGTGGGCTTGCGACAATCAACCAGTGTGCAAGAGGCCTCTCTGACCTCTCCGTCAGCACACCTGTAGTGCACAACTTTGTGCACTTTTACAGCTGCCAGCATTCAGCTCCGATAAGTTACATTACCACTTCCTTTTGCTGTTCCTGTTCCTAAAACACATGCATGCAACACCATCAACATTTCAAGCTTGTAAAGAACTTCCAGAGACATTTTTTCTAAAGCTCACTGAGACCTTTTATAATAGCTGAACCAATTCCAAAGTGAGCCAAGGAGAGTTCACCCATCAGTACCCGAGTTATGCTGTTTTCTTTCACCTTCACATGCAATTATTCTACAACAATTCCTTTGGCATTATTAAAACGAAGTTAATATCCTGTCATTCAAGACAGAAACTAGTATTCCTCGTAAAATAAAGTGTCATTTTGAAAGAACACTCTTTTGTAAAATGAACTCTTCTCATGTCAAAATAATGACTCCTTTATTCCTAACAATGAAATCTGATTAGATCTTACTATAGGTTTCTGAGAAGAACCTTAATATGATGGGAATGATATATATGTGAAGAACAATATAGAAGTGATAATGTAATCCCAAGCATATTGTAGGAAGTAGAATGAGGACACTGCAGGCATTGGTAGCAAAAATTTCCATATCCTAAGAGAAAGAGAAATTTATTCTGGAAGGTAACTACAGAGGTCATTACGTTCCCTCTTTCTACATTAAAAGTATTACCACTGTCTAGTTGTTGGTTTATCAGCATGAACTTTTGGTGATAAAGAGAATGTTTTTGTTTTTCTGAAGGACATGATGAAAATATGTTTCCCTGCCATCATTATAATCTATGAGAGAACAGGCACAGATACTGCTTGATTTAATTTTAAAGAAGGAAGAGGTTGAGGTGCCATTAGGAACATAATTCATTCTGTGAAACAGGTGCACAGAGGGAAATTATATACACTGTGTAGCAAAACACATTTGTTACAAAATGAAATGCATATATTTTAGAAACCTATGGATAAACAAAATGAAATATACTGCCTGATATACACTTATTTCGAAGCATATCAGAATGGAACAGGCTTCCAAACTGAGCCATGCACACTAGTTCTAGATAAAAGATATAACTGGGTAGAAACTGGGATCTTAAAAAAAGAAAAATGTGATTCACAATGAAAATATGGTTTTACTACTTTATATGGTTGCTAGTTGTCTGGTTTTAAATATCTGTTGTACAAATATTACAAGAGCTGTAAGCTGCCCTGGTGGCCCCTACCAGAGTGGAAAGGAGGAACAGAAATTTGCTCAATAAATAAGAATTTGTTGCATAGATTTAAAATAAAATGCAACAGGTGATCGTCTGACATAAAAACATGGTAGTGTCTACATAACTGTGAACCCATTTTACAGAGCAAAAGCATTCATAGGCAAGATCCTCCCCCTCTCCCAGTACAACTGCATAAGCCAAACCACAGGGCAACACAAATAGAAATTAGGTGCGCCATAGTAAAATGCAATTAATAAAGTGAATGAGGAAGTAGCTCCAGAACAGCTGAGTTACATGCTACAGGAAGGGCATAAGCAAATCCTTTACTAAACCCTTGTTTTAATTGCACTGAGGATTTTTTTCTCCTTTGAAAACAATGGCAATGTGAAGGAAATCAGACCACACTCCTTAACGGCCGTGTAATCTCTTTATTACTTTCAGGGTGATCAACTGGCCATAAACCTTTATGGTCACTTGGCACCCGCAGGTCTATCCAAGATTGGTTGCCAAATAGCTCTTAAACCGCAGAGCTTCCAATCCTGGTAGCCAAGTCAAATTTGGGGAACCCTCCCCTGAGTCATACCCCAGCCCCCCAGGGTACACCCCAGACACACTGGATTGCCTCCCACAACCAGTCCCTGTGGCTTCTTCAATCCCAATAATCCAGTCAGTTGTAATAAGTAGGATTTATTGAATAAATGTTTAAAGCATAGTTATACAGACAGCACTGCATCAGTCAAAAGTTTAGGAATTTAGAGAAAAGCACACCAATACAATACAACACCCAGCCTAATAAAACAACAACTAACTCCTAACTCTAACTATCACTCACCAAAATCTTAGCTTTCCAAAATCCAATCTGACCCATCTTGCTGCAGACAAGTTGGGTCGCTCTTGCCAGAGTGGTCAAGGGTCTCAGGCCCCCTCAGCCAGAGGCAAAGCTAGAACAAAAGAAACTCTTCTCCCTCACCTTTATAGGTCTCCTGACCCATCCACCAATCAGAACTCGGTTCCAGCCGAACATTCTAGGGGTGGACGTGCCACAAGCCTTTTTACTCATGGTGGAATCCCACCTCCCAACCTGAGACGTACACAGCTGAACCCTGTTGTTAATCAAGTTGGCCTTGAAGCCCACTTGGTAGCTTAGTATGATATCAGAGGGCCCTGTGAAGCGGCCTCCTCCACAGTTCTCCCAGGCCTGGTATGCACTAATTGGAAGTTGGTTACAGCTGGGGCCCTGCACTTGGGCCGAACAACATGGCTACAAGCAGACACTTTCCTTGTTCAGATGTTACCTGGCCATTAAATTTTCCCTTTTTTGTCACAGGCAACATGATTCTAATACCTTTTTTTAAAACATCATTTTTTTGGAGAATATACTAATATACTTGAAGGACTTTAGAAATATTTGGATTAATTAGATTAAATTGATATATTGGCAAATGGAGATGCATTATGAGTCTGAACTTTCTGAACACCAGCTTTGATTATTTAAAATAGCTACTTTTTATAGCATGGGTCCCGTTAGGGAGAAGGGCGGGATAAAAATAAAGTTTTATTATTTTATTATTATTAGCATACTTGTAAGCAATAAAATTTCTTGAAAAAAGTACTAATTCAGATTATTCCAAAAATTAAATGACAAAGCATCTATGGAAGTTTTGTATCACTCTATTATTAATATTCTGCCAGTGCAATTGAAGATAATTTTATTAAAAGGCCCCAGAGTCTGTTATACTAGAAGCCACACCACTCCCTAATCACCCCTTTATAAAACAAATATCCTCAAGGTAAACTACTCTTCTCTCTCAGAAGGGCTAAATTAAAAACTGTAGCCATTTGTAACAGTACATGAAACTGATGTTTTGGTTTTATGGTTGGAATGTGCCGGGAATTTCCTACACTTTCTTCTTATATTTCACTGTTCTTAGTGTGTAACCAGAAGTTCATTGACCAGATTGAGAAAAAAAAAGAAGATGCAGGGATGGGGGCAGGATGATGTGTCGTATTACAACAGCCCCTATGTTGTGAATATCAATTTAATGTTCAATTCATTTGTGAACAAAAGGCATTATAGCCATCTTCATGTGATATGACCCCCACAGGGAAGCAACTCATTAGAGAGGTGAACAGGGCACACTGGCTTACCACACCCCCATGCTGACATGCTCCAAGGTCAAATGGCAAGCTCGACCCACATTCAACATTTGCCTGCAAAAACTAGACCTGAAAATGGGAAGATGGGGCATAGCTACAGAGCCAAGCAAAGACGACCCCCCCCGCCCCCGCAAGTCATTTCTTGGGCTCCAGGGAACTGTACGGAAGCTTGGGGTTCTTCCTGAACCATTGTAACAAAGGAGATATGCCATCCTTTTGGCCCAGTTCTAGGGCTGCTGCAATGGCTGAATGCAATGGCTGAATACAGTGAATACAGCATTCACTGTATGCAGTGCACCAACTGGATACCAGGCTAGGTGGGAGAGGTAATAAATGCATGGTTCCCAATGGGTCATGCATGGTTCCCAATGGGACTCCTCAGATCCTTGCCAGCTCTTTTGCCAGCATAACTCTGAGGAGCCTGCTGGGGGCATAACTAGACCAGGATGGGGGGGTACTGGATACAGTGGACAACAGTGTTGCTGTGAACTGTCCTTATCCTGCCCCATCCCACCATGATCCTCCCCCATCCTGGCCCAATCCCTGCCCCTCTGCCAGCAGAATCCTGCTGGCAGGCAATCTACAGAAAGCATACAGCTTTCTGGCTGCTGCCCCAGTGGCAGTGATGCACAGACTAGTAGTGACCTCAGCAGTGCATCAGAAAGTTAGAACTGAGCCATTCATCTAAGCAGGTTCCTAACCCAACTGAGGTGCAGAAGCTCATTATATACTCTCTATAATCCTGTCCTCTAGCTTCTGTTTTCTTGCTGTCTTTACCCTGGGGTGATGTCCTCCTTCCAAAAGCATCAATAATAAGTACAAATTCAATGCCTTTACTTCAGTTCTAATGCCTGTAATGCATTTAAGTGTGTAATCACAACATTAAAGACCTACTGCACTTCTCAGATGAAGCTTGCAAAGGAATCAGTATTACGTCTGACAAAATTTGAAAGTTTGCACCATGCAGGTCTGATCCTATAAGGAATAGCACCTACGAGAGGATATTTTCTGTGTCCTTTCCATTTGTACAACTTTTCAATATCCTTTTTTACTGTATCTGTAGCCCCTTTCACAACTTTGTTGGATAATCTGCATGCATGATTTTTCATATAAAACAAATTTGAAGGGACAGATCAGTAAATCTGTATTTATTCATGCCCAACAGAAGCAAATAAAAACAAATGGTTCCTCTAATCTTATAGCAGCATTTACATTTAAACATAATGAAATGCACAGGTCCTGCACTCCAGACAGTTGCCTGAATCATCTATCCCTAAATACATTCCTGATCCCATGAACCTATTAGGGCAGGGGTGCTCACACTTTTTTGGCTCGAGAGCTACTTTGAAACCCAACAAGGCCCGGAGATCTACCAGAGTTTTTTTTTTACAATGTTCTTGCCATCATAACATATAACATTTATGTGTACAATGTATGTTGGTGTACCTTGAGCCCCACTGAGTATAACAAGACTTACTCCTGAGTAGACATGCATAGGATTAGGCTGTGAGGCTGCAATCCTAGCCACACTTACCTGGGAGTAAGCCCCATTGAGTACAATGGGCCTAACTCCCGGCGTTTCCTCCCAGAGGCACCTGAAGGGGGGGGTCGGCACTCCGCGATCTACTCATTTTGCCTCGGGATCTACCGGTAGATCGCGATCCACCTATTGAGCACCCCTGTATTAGGGGAATGTCATTTATACATTCAGTAAGGACAAGTGCTATTCTACTTAAACAATTCGTAACTTTCACTACAGGCAGTAGATCTAGCCAGCTCTTTTGCCAGTTATGGACATATTTATGCCCTCATGCACGTTAGCAGAGATTGGGAAAACAGAAGGACCAGGTAGTGCTCTGATGTGAATAAGATCTCTCTACAGTAAACAATGCAAATTTGTTGGGGCTCCAAGGTTTAAGTAGGTTGAAGAGTAAATGAATCAATGGACTCGGTGGAAATGAAAAAGTTGCAAAAGAGAGCAACCAAAATGATTACTGGGCTAGGGCACCTTCCTTATGAGGAAAGGCTACAATGTTTGGGCCTCTGCCGCCTAGAAAAGAGGAGCCTGAGGGGTGATATGATTGAGACATACAAAATTATGCAGGAGTTGGGTACAGTGAATAAAAAGATGTTCTTTTCCCTCACACAGAACACTAGAACCAGGCACATCCACTAAAGTTGAGTGTTGGGAGAGTTAGGCCAGACAAAAGGAAATATTTCTTTACCCAGCGTGTTATTAGTCTGTGGAACTCCTTGCAACAGGAAGTAGCGACAGTATCTTGCCTAGATGCCTTTAAGAGGGGATTGGACTGATTTCTGGAAGAAAAGTTCATCATGGATTACAAGTCATGGTAGGTATGTGCAAGGTAGAGGTAGGCTGTCTCTGATTGCCAGATGCAGGGGAGGGCACCAGGATGCAGGTTGTGACTGTTGTGTGTTCCCTGAAGAACTTGATGGCCACTGTGAGATACAGGAAGCTGGACTTGATGGACCTTTGACCTGATCCAGCGGGGCTCTTCTTATGTTCTTATCTTTTAATGAATACCACACTCAGACATTTGTTTGTTTGTTTGTTTGTTTGTTTGTTTGTTTGTTTGTTTGTTTGTTTGTTTGTTTGTTGGATTTGTATTCCGCCTTTCTCCCCGAAGGGCACCCAACAAGATACGAGATATCTTGTTTTTAATTTATCAAAATTGTTAAAATCAATTGTTAATAGTTAATTGTAAAATCAATTGTTAATTGTAAAATCTTGTTTTTATCTTGTAAGATACATAGCAGCATAAGTTATAAATTTATAAAAACAGCCCTTATGGTGCCTCGAAGGCTTTCCTGAATAAAAAAGTCTTCAGGCCCCACCAGAACGCTAGTAATGAGGAAGCCGCTCTCAATTCAAAGGGGAGGGAATTCCATAGTGCAGGTGCCACCACCAAAAAGGCCTTGTTTCTGGCCGCCATTCCCTTTACCACTCTCAATGACGGCACAACCAACCCTTCTGATGACCTTAGAGAACAGACCGGATTATACGGAAGAAGGCAATCTCTCAAATACGCTGGTCCCAAGCTATTTAGGGCTTTAAAGGTCATAACCAGCACCTTGAATTCAGCCCGAAAATGAATGGGCAGCCAGTGCAGCCACCGGAGTAGCAGCATGACAGAGTTAAACCGCCGACCCCCAGCAACCACACGAGGTGCCGCATTCTGCACTAGTTGTAGCTTCCGGACCATCTTCAGGGGCAGCCCCACGTAGAGCACGTTACAATAATCTAATCTTGATGTCACTATGGCATGGACCACCGTGGCCAGATCCGCCCGAGACAGGTATGTCCACAGCTGGCGCACCAGCCAAAGCTGGGCAAAGGCACCCCTGGCCACAGCTGACACCTGGACATCCAGGAGGAGCTGCGAGTCCAGGAGCTGCGAGTCCCAAGCTGCGAAGACATTGCCATAAAGGTTAGATAAATAAATAAGATGTGGCAAACCACTGTTCCTTAACTACCTCACAGGGTTGTTGATATTAGAAGCCCAATCCTGATCAGAATTTGCTGTCCGGGGGGGGGGGGGATTTATGGCAGTGAAAGAGGCTTCTGCTATCCTAAAGTGGCTACCAACAGGATGCAAAGTGCTCTGCTGGCAGCGGTTCTGGTCGCATTGCTGCAAGAGACAGCAGTGCTATGCATCCATTGCCAGTTTCTGCCATGCCTACCATATAAGGTAAGGCAGGGGAGAGATGAAACTAGATGGGGAGGGGGAGGACCAGGGATGGGGAGGCTTCAGGAGGTTGAGGGAAGCAAGCAACCTGATATGTCCAGGTAAAATCCTGACCATATCAAGGATAGAGTGCTGCAATCTGAAGCATACAGGTGGGAAGGAAGGGAGTCCCCTGGAGATCAGTAGGACTTACAAGCAAAATTGGTTAAGTCTGCACTGTCTTTGGGCACATACACTTAGTTTTAAGGAAACTAAATTACGTTGATTTATTTTGCCTTTCTATGAATGTAGAGTGGGGGAATATAGCATACCTTCATGAAAAATGGTGCTCTTCAGATGCAAAAATCCTGATAAAGGTCAGAAGTGACAAACCATTCATATAAATAAATGGACTGTTGCCAGTCAATTCCTCATTAGGAATAGATGGAGGTCTGCTGCTCATGCTTAGTAGTTCTTTTCTCAAAGTAATCTCATTAATTTCACTGGCACTCCTGTCAAGCAGAATGTCACTCGACATGTGTAACAGAAAGGTATCATAGCAACATCCTTTGTTTTATTAACAGCAGTATAGTGAATGTGAAAGTTCCTGAAAGGTACAAAAATCATTAAAAAAAGCAACGCCAGTCACTCATGGTTCTTAGAAATGCATTTACGTGACGCTCTGTTTTCATACATGAAAAAAATTCATTCACACAGTAGTTTGACTGGAAAGATCAAGTGTAATTTTCTGATAGATTTACTCCCACATTCTGAAAGAAGAGGGTTCAACAAGATAGGTTTAGCTCACCCCATGTGAAGAAAATATTAACGAGCAAAAATGTTCCAGCTCAACTCAGAATCAGCTTAGTAGCGAGCATTCTTGGTGAGCATTCAGAAAAGGCTTGTCTGTCCCCAGGAGGTCTGTCCTTGGATGACAATGTTGGTACATGTAAGCTGATTGTGCTGGGTGCATCTGCCTTATCATATTGCACCCTGGGAATTACAGTTTCCCACGGAATGGCTAGCAGAAGCCATGACTGCTTGAAAGTGAGACCTCCCCACCACCACCTCTGTTGTATCCCAGAACAACAAAGGGGTTTGGGTCTAGATGTTATAGAGCAACCACATAAACTCTTGGCAAAAAATAATGAAAGGATTTGACTCTGAAAGAGAAGCTGGTGCTAATCGAGGCCAATTGTTGCTTGACTGGGGTTCATCAAGGCTAAGGCTGCTTGGCTGAACAGTCCAATCACATTGCTGACAGCAATCAACAAGAGTGTCATTGAAATGAAGGCCTAAATATTGTAGAGCAGTGTTTCTCAAACTGTGGGTTGGAACCTACTAGGTGGGTCATGAGCCAACTTCAGGTGGGTCCCCATTCATTTTTATTTTATTTTTAATATATTAGACTTGATGTATATTAGACTTGATGGTGTGAGACTGCATTTGGGGACATGATACAGATCTGTACTTTTAACAGGCTACTAAGTATATGCTTTGAACAATGATAGTCAATGGGGTTTATGCCAGGGAAGAGTGGATAGGATTGCAGACCTTCACAATACTGTTTGGAAACAGAAGGAACAATTAAAATAGTGAGAAAGTATTTTGCCCCCAGAACTGTAAGAATAAAACTGTGCCATTAGTGAAGTTGTGTACATTATGTCTTTATATGTTTTCAGTCCAGTGGTGTGAGTGGCAGAGTAAGTTTAAAGCCCATTCAGCATTTGAAATTCTCACGGATACATGTTAGAGCTACATTGGCATTGTCTTGTTAATCAGAAAATTTAAAGTCCTTCAAAGTCCTGAAAGGAAAATTTCAAAGAGAAACACATAGTGTGTAGTTTATGTAGAGTACACTCTGGAGATCTTCAACAGATGAGCTGGGTCCCAAAAGGGGATCACGAACCAACCACAGGTGGGTTGTGGCAGAGCTGCAACGGCCATTCTGTTTTGAGACAGTATGAACAGAGCCAGGACTATTAGGTAAATCCCACTAGGGACTTTGGATTTGAAGGAGTTGCTTGGGTCAACCCTCCCCCACCTTCACTGGGTCCTCTACCCATATACCTGTCTGGTCTCCCCTACCTCACACTTCATCTGTTCTCTACCTTGTTTCCTCTCTGTCTCCCCATTCCTTTCAATAGGCCTGGGAGGAAAGAAGATACCTCTATGTTGGGGAAACTGTATCTCATTATGTTGGTGTAAATATTCCAAAATCCAGAAAATTCCAAAATACTGAACACTTCCGTTCCCAAGCAGTTCAGACAAAGGATACTCAACCTGTATCATTTTACAGCTGAGGCTGAGAGGGAGTAGCTGTGAGACCTCCTGAGATCATGGCAGAGATGGGATTTGAAACTGGGGAGTTCTAGTTTGCAGTCCAGTCTCTATACCATATCAACACACACCTGTTTACCTTTGGGTAAATAATTTCCATTACCAATGTTATTAAATAATCAGTGTGGGACAGAATGCTAATTTTGTAAGTTTTACGTAACAAATATAGCTCTAGGAGGATTAGCTTCTTCTTCAGAGAGATTACGTTTCTGTTGCTAGGGCTTTGCTGATATCCTAATTATGATTAATCAAACACAATATATAAATACTGTGGGAGGGAGGAATGGAAAAGCATGGAATCTGTTTCTCTTCTCCTTCCAAAGGGGTGGCGGGGGGGGGGTTGATATGGCCATGGAAATCCCTGTCTGTTTTGCATTTTCACCAGCAAGCTCTTACTCCAATCTCCTATGCTGGCAGCCTCCACAGTCGTACATTGCCATCTGATAGTGTCACTAAGCCTTCAACGTCAGGTTTCCTTAGTGACCGAGGTACTCAACCTCCATTACTGGCTGCATCAGAAATTCAGAACGAAAACAGTTAATTTGTCATGATCCCGGGAAAGAAAAGACAACCTCCTCTGCCTAGACAATAAAATGGTAAGTTGCAACTGAAGTTTGAAATGATTAAATTATATGGTTGTATTTTACCTATGGGGTACATGAGTACCAGATGGTGGCCTGTCGCATTCATCCCTTGATTAGATGGATAAAGTCTAGGCCTTATGTCAGCCTGCACCTGTTCTAGTATTTTATTTACCAGTAAAGTGTAACAGGTGACAGAGTTTGAGCTGTTACATTTTTAGCAAAAAAGCATACATATATATCTATCTATCTTTAAAATGCTTAGATGTGTTTAATACTACTAAGGAAAATGTCCAATATAGCCAACCTGTTAGAAATAACCGTTAAATACAATCTAATAAACCATATTCTAAACTGTTAAACTTCAGGGAATCTTCGTTGGTGTGTCAATTGTACGAATAAAAGCAGTAACTGCAAATAAGCAGAAACAGCAGCTGGCTTATGAAAGGGATAGCAAAGCACAAGGTTTCTAACAAGTGCAAATAGTTGTCTGAGTGCAAATAGTTGTTCTTAGTTTTGGTTTTGCTATGGATGGCCATTTTGTGATCTGTGTTCTGTACTGAAATTGCGGCAGTCAGTTCTGTATATTGTGGAAAGTAAAATTCTTTTTGAGCATGCTTTGTAAATAACACATAAAAACAGAGGGTAAACATCCGTCCCCTCCTCCTTAAAAAGACAAAAATGAAGTAACCGTTTAGATTTTAATGTTTACTTCTTTCCCATAAGTCAGACGTTCTCAAACTGGGGTGTTGCGACACCTGGCCTGAGGTCCTCAGTCTTTATCTAAGGTCCTCTGCCTTTCAGGGGCAGGGAAGGAGTAATGCAAGTCAGGAGGACCAGGGGCTCTCTTTTACATACACATTGCAGCATCAGGCCCCCCGGGGGTGTGGGGAGCCCTGTGCAAGGCTCCATGGGGGGCCCCCAAGCATCAGATAATGTGAAAATAACTATTGTGACGCCTTCCAGTTTGCAATGGCAAAACCAGAGGTGGGTTGCAATCATTATTTTCACATTCTCTGTGGCTTAGGGAGCCCTGTAGAGGCTTCCACGGGGCTCCCTGCACCCCTGGGAGCCTGCTGCTGCATCATATAAGTAAAATAAAGTCCCTCTCCCCTAGCAGCACAATCCTGTGGATCATGTTGCTCCATTCCCCCGTCCCCTGCAAGGACTTACCTTGGGAGTTTTACGCCTGAGAAGTTTGAGAACCCCTGCCATAAATAAAAAAAAGTTCCAATGTAAATAAACAGCTTGAATTATGAGTAAAATGTTTCCCCTCTCTGGTATAAGAGTATGATTGCTGGTTGCTGATACTATATGCCCTCCTACTTGTATTACCGAGGCTGCAATCGTATACATAATTACCTGGGAATATTTCCAATTCAGTTGAATGGGGCTTACTTTTGAGTAGACACACATAGGATAGTGCTGTAAAAATATTACTTATACTAGCAGCTGCATCCAGTACAGTTCAGGAGGCAGTTGGAGGTCTCCTTGGGGAGACACTCCAGTGTGCCCAATGGGCAACTCAGATCTGTGCCAGCTAAATCGCTTGTTCAAATCTGGGCACCACATGTCAGGCTGCCAGGTTAGGATACAGCAGAGGCCTACTCCATTGATCCGTCCCCCTCCTGGACCTATCCACTTCTGCCCTCCCTGCAACCTGTTACCCCCTTCCCACCTCCAGAATACCCTCCCACCACCCTCTTCCAGCCCTTTGCCGCTCTGCACCTTACTTACCTCTGCTGATGGCTGGGGGCTTGGATACTGCAGCGCAGGCCTTCCCGCCCACATTGCTTACTCTAGGATCACCACAACATGATTTAGGGCATGTTTGTGACACTCTAGGCCTGCGCAACAGCCACTGCACTGACGCCTGTAGGACTGCGCTGTGAATTACACAAATTACCATTCATATGGTGGACTTCCCCATGACTTTTTCTTTTTGTACATTCCTTCTAGGTGATGCCATTAGAGAATTCAGTTGTACACAGTCATTTCTCAGCAGAAATTATACGCACTGCATATCTTCCTTGTGTTCAATTAACTCTAAACACTGCAGGCAGTAATTACTCATAATTTCTAATTATATTTTTGAGTGATTTGTTTGTTGCTATTGTTAATTAGTACGAAGTTCTCCAGGATTTCAATACAGTCAGTATGTCCATTTAATTACAGGTTAAAACCCCATTCTAAAGTAATCAGTGTGGCTTATCATAACTGTTGCTGTGGGGACTTTTAAGAGTAATCTTCTGTTGTCAGCTTGCCTTGGGAGAACCACACTGCATAATTCCATAGCGGCTGCCATAATTTTCTATTGTTTCAGATGAGTCATGCGTTGTTTCTGTAACACTGCTCAGAAGAGTTGACGGTGTGCTTAATAATTTATTACATTTTAGTTCACCCTTCCTCCAAGTTGCTCAAGTTGAACCTATCTCTTTACAACCACTCTGTGCCATAAGTTTCGTTGAAAGATTATGATTGCTTTGCCCACAACACAATCCTATGCATGTCTCCTCAGAGTTAAGCCCCATTGAGCTCAATGGGACAGGTGGACCAATTGAAATGGCCGCCGCTGTATCCTATGGGTGCCAAGGCAGCCACCAGAGTCTCCTCAGGGTAAGTGAGCATTTGCTCCCTTACCCCAGGTAGAATGCAGATGGTGGCAAGGGGTCTTCTCAGATCTGTGCCCACTTTTAACTTGAGGAAGCCTGTGTCAGGCTTCCTGGCCAGGGAGGTAGCACAGGATATGGTGGCAGACTCTGCTGCTGTCTCTGCTACACTCCTGGGCCCAATTCTCCCCCCACTCAGTTCCACTTTTAGTGAACTTTTGGTTGACTTAAGTGCCTCCTTGTTTGAGTTTAGTTGTAGGGTTGATGAGGACCATTAGAACTAGAGATCCTTCTTTTGTTACAATTGCTAAATTTACGATTGTAAAAGTTTACAATTTGTTAAACATTTCCCGCAAGGTCAGGAGACCTTAGAAGGGAGTGGTGATGGCAAGGGAGTACTTGCTGCTCCAGCAAGATCTGAGGTCTCATGTCGTTCAGTCCAAAAAAATAGTTCAATGGCTTGCATGACACACTCCTCTGGCAGACACCCAGCACCAAATATATGTAGTAAAATTAATAAAATAAAAATATTAGCCAGGCAACAACACACATAGTCCCCACATCAAGCATGCTCACATTGTGACACACCAGCTGGCAGTCATGTAGGGCTGTTCACCACAGATTCAATAAAGCTTCAATTTCTGCTGTCTCCTCACCTGCGTGTCCAGGTTAACATCCAGGCACAAAAAAGACAAGCAGCCCTTCAGACAACCAGATCAAAAGCGACATGTGCCTGTGGGAAATCACCAACTCAGGGCCCAGTCATATCCAGCTTTCCAGTGCTGATGCAGTTGTCCTAATGATGCGTACACTGCATCCTGTGGGGGGGGAGCAGACACAGAGGACTCCTCAAGGTAAGGGAATATTTGTTCCTTTACCTTGGAGCTGCATTGCATCTGCATCAGTGCTGAAAAATTGGATAGGATTGGGCCCTCAGTTTCTTTCACAAGCCCTGTGAAAGCTGCCCTGGAGCGGGACAGCAGGGTGAAGTGGAAGCAGGGTGTTTTCCAAGCCCATATACGTCTGTGCTACCCTGAAGGAAAACCTTCATCAGGACAGTGGCATGTTGAGTGGTGGAGTCACCAGAGGGCCAGCCACAATGGGGCAGAATGTTCAGGTCCCTGGGGGCCACAAAGCAGACACTGATTGCAAAAACAGAAAGCTTATTCGGCATCTGGTACTTTCCCTTACATAACATAGCTGTAAGTTGGCTTGGTAAGTGGAGCGTGGGAGGCGAAGGGCCAGAGAGAGGCCAGACAGACCATGAAGGAATTCAGCTGGAACGAGGAGTTCTATGAAAGACTAGAACTATTCAATTGTAAAAATTCCTACAGGGGTTTTGAACAGCCTGCCTATGTAAACTGCCTTGGATTAAAGTCTGAGGAGAAATCTGACCAAAGAAAGTTGATATATAAATAAATATAACTAATAAGTTGCATGCTGTGCTGACCTGCTTTGCAGTGAAAAATACTCTCAACATTTCACTGCATCATGGACCTTGTGTTGTCTGTGAACCTTAATTATGAAATTCAGATTCCACTTTATTGGTTCACTAACCATGTTTTATACAACTCAAGTTGTGCTAGAATTACAGAGAGGGCAGTGAGATGACATCCTTTTGTGATACCATCCTTAACTATTTTTGGAAGGTTACAAGAGACCATGCGTTGGCGATAATTGGGGGAGTAAGGGATGGGGTTTATAGATTACCAGGGATGTGCTCCAGTCACTGAGCCCAAGTTGTGAGTCAAGTTGAGAGTTGACCACCCTGTGTTTCGACTCATGAGTCACAGCGGCACCGTTGCAACTCTATGTGAGCAAAATTTTGAGTCGAGTAGAATCATTTCGAGAATGTCGCGAGTCCTGGGCTTCCCTGAGCAAACCTCGTAGCCAAAAACGCCACAAAAAACCTTAAGCCTTCCTTCTCCCCTCAATCCCCACCTCCTGGAACCTATCCACCATGCCTGCTGCCACCCTTCAGAATGCCTGCTTCCAGATCACCCACAATATGGAAGCAGCAAAAAAACTAAGCCATAACACACACACACACACACACACACACACACACACCTTGCGTCAACTTGAGTAGTAAAAAACAGTGTTCATGTACAACTCGAGTCATGTCAACATGAGTCCAGTTGCCCATCCCTGTGGATAACCTTGTGCCCCATAGTTTGAACACTGGCTTTTGGGCAGGGCTGAATACAATACAGCAGCAGGATATCCTAGGTCAAGGAAAAAGATAGAGGAGTTGTACTTAAGGGGAAAATACCCAGTTCATTCACTGTGCTGGAATACAACACACAGCCTCTCCTACAGTAAAAGTATACATAAATCTAACTAAGACAAGTGGTAAAATCATTAATGCCATGCCATTTTGTAAGTTGGGTAAAGTCTGTCTAACAAGGAGACCTTACTTCATTTTATTTTATTTTATCTTTTTTTTTTTTTTTTTGCTGCTTGATTTTTTGCTGCTTGATTTGAATCTACAAATCATGAACCTTGATTTGTAGATTTTGGAAACCCGGTTTTCCCAAATCACCTTTGCCAGTAGGAAAAGATTTATTATACGGTATATATGCCATCATACACTCATTGTGAGAGAGGCAAAGGCATGATGATTTCATTTCTGCAATGATATATAGGCATTGCTTGCCTTGCCCAGATTTACTGCTTGTGATCCTGTCTTCTTTTGCCATTCATATGAGCTGTGTTAGGCCTCAAATACTAGGGGCTAATTTGGATTTGTCATCAGAGAATATATAATAAAAACAACAAAAGCAGTATCTGTCTCTGGTTTGTCAATGCTAAATATTCAATGGGGGGGGGGATGGCAAGCACTTGGGACAAAAAAAAAAGTAAAATGTGTAATGGCATTGTATCTTACACTGCAAGCCTTCAGTCATTTTGTATAAAATCATTTTTATAAGGTTAACAAATCAAATGGACAGATGATCAATGTCAGACCTATTGAGAAACTGCCTGTGCAAACAGAATACAAGATTAGCTTCAAGTCTATCACTCAAGGGATTGATGTCTGTGTGTATATTAATGCAGGACCAGGAGAAGGCTTGTAAAAGTCACCTTGATCCTAAGATGCATTTAACATGAATTTTGCATTAATGTGTGGAAGATATTTAAGGTTAATAAAAATCTCCTAGTGCAAAACAAAGAAGTTGTAAATAGCTATAAATACACCTTGAAGATTGACTTTCAGTATTAGTCCAATTATTGCAGCAATTAAGAATCATAATAACTATTTATTCAAGTTAAATTTGTTAGAAAAGACAAGAATTTGTTCTTCTGTCAATTGTGTCCATCAACACAAGCCTCAAGTACCTTTACAGGTTTGATACTCCTATTAAGCATGGCTCCCCCCCCCCCATTTATTTTGAGTTGGATCCCCAGGAGCATATTACAACAGAGGAAGCTCCTCTAGATCCAACATAACGTACCAGTGTAGAGAACTTATAATGGAACAGGCATCAAGTTCTGCCATTGGATAAAGACTATATTAAGTAGGTTATTGACACTCCAATCTTAAAGAGAAAAAGACACTATGTTCCTACTTTGCTACTAAAATTTATAACTAATAGCATACAAGGTCATTTGGCACCCAGGGCCCATAAATTTTTGGCACCCCTCTCCATCAAAATTATATTCAGTAGTAGTCATGCTACTGAATATGCAATCTAATGAAATGAATAATAATAATGGCCAGATAAGAAGCACACAGTGAACATTTTCTTTGATTGAACACACACACACACACACACACACACACACACACACACACACAAACTTTGTAATTATATATTTATGTATAACTTTTTATACCAATAAATCATACCGATAGACAATTAAAATTTTTTTAAAAAATTAAGAAATTTACACAGTGATTTATTTTTATGAAAACCTCATCTTCACATATTCACTCATATGTCATTAATACACAAATTGGCAGTTTAATGGAAAGTGTCATATTTACTCAAGTTTGTCATAGATTGATAAATAGTGGAGCAAACAAGGGCAAAAAAAGTTTTACCTTCTTGATCTAATTGCACTCACCCTGTTGATGTGAGACTGAAAAGAAAACTGTAATTATTTGATAAAATGGGTTACAAACAGAGACGTGGAAATAGGGTGGCTAGGGGAAATGCCCCTAGGTGCCGGGTCACAGGGGGGTGTTCAAGAGCGGTAGTGGTGTGGGTGACCCTGGCTAATGCTGGCTGTACCTGCAAGAGAAGAGTGGAGAGAGATGACCCACCAGTCCACTAGTGTGTGAAATTTTTTCAAGTTAAATGTAGAAGTTAGTGTGACATTAAAGACCTATTAGGGATGACTTGTTCCTTTCTACCCCTCCCCCTCACAATGGTCAGAACCATTCCTCGAGATTAGAGCAAAGTGGAGGAGACACCTCCACATTGCTCTCATCCCTGGGAATGGCTTTGACAGCGAGGGGGAGGGACAGCTTACATGGCATGGTCAGGTGCCCTGACTAACTGAGTGCTGTGATGCCTCTCTAGCTATACTACTGGATCCTATATAATTCAGAAGTCATCAGTAGTAATAATGTTCCTCTCAACTTGGTATCATCAGCCAGTTTTTATCAATCACTCTTATTTTTATCATGAACAACAGTTTGCATGCAAACAGTTTACACATGCAAACAAAACACCAAAGTGGGTACTCTGGAAAAGCATCCATTCCTGATACATGAGTTTAAAAAATAGGCAAGGTGCTATTGCTTTTGTTATACTAGCCTAATTTTTTCCTGTTTTGTATCTTCTATTCTCTGCAATGAATGCAGTAAAATTTCTTTGTCCAACTTGAAAGTCTGAGTTTCAGCAGGTTCTATTCAATTCAGTCATCTTCCTGTCACCAGTTCATTTTCCATGCTACAGTGTCTGCAAGATTAGGTCAGAGGATATGAACAGTGTGGTGTGACCACCGTGGAGACGTTCCCAGACTACTGTACCATTTAGAAAAATGGTGAATGGAACTCTTGAGGAAACTCAATTAAGAGAGTGGGGGGAATTGTCAAAGACACAAATTGCTATGATGTACTCTACTACCATATGTGCCTTTGAAAATATCCCTTTTGAGGGAACTTCAAAAGCTCAGCTTGTAGTTATCCATTGTGCAGAGTTCTTCTGAACAGCTGGCCTGAGTGACACAATGGGAGCAGCTATGTACTGAGCACTTTTGAAAATCTTATCTTTGTTTTGGTGCCAACACTGGAACACTGGAGTTTTTCTAGAAAGTTCTGCCACATGTATTTCAAAATATTTCTTTAAGAAGGCATGTCTTTACTTGCTGTCATAAGGAGGACCTCAGGTGTGACTATCTGTAGCTATCAAATATAATTCCCTTTATTTGTTTTCTTGCTTCTTATTTAATCAAAATGTTGTCCACATCCTCACTCACCTTCTAGCCCAGGGCCAGCATGGTCTCCTGATGAAGTGGAGGATGGGGGCCCAGAGTGAAGCTCACAAGGCTCACAAGCCTTCTTGGCCTATCAGCGGCAGAGGTTTCCAATGAGATGGGACCATGCCCAGGTCTCATGAGCACGCTTGTAAGGACTGGGCTGGCCAAAAATAAGCAACATGACAGGCAGACCTGCAGAAGTGAGCTGCCTACGAAGAGAGAAGGGACACCCATCACCTGAAGCCAAATGCTTGGTAGTCCTGCCTCTGGCCCTGTGCAAGTTAAAGACTATTATGAAACCCTTTTATAGCCTTAAGGAGGAGAGACTGAGATTGCTTGTCTAGGAAGGGGAGGGGCCAGATGAGAATAGAGCAGGGTATATAAAGGAGGCCGTGCCAGCGCTAAGGGGGATGACTGAGTGGTTCCCAGCACTTTTAAGGCTGGCAGTGCTGTGAGTCACCCTACCAGACAAAAAACCAAGGAAGGAGCCACCAAAAACCAAGGAAGGAGCACCAAGGGTGCTAGAACAACCTACCCATGACCTAACTCTGAGGCTAGCCCTAGACCAGTTGCCCACTAACTCTCCCCTGGTTACCCTCAGTACAGAGGCTGCTCTCCTGGGACTGCCACAGTGGTGGGCATCACACAAAGTCCTACTTGAAACATCTTTCCTAAATGAAAATACAGAGAAACACATATGTATGCATATGCATGGCAGCCATGTATCAACACGCCTGATCCCAATATATCCTTCACTTCTGATTAGATGATGTAGCTATTACAAACACGTGGAGGATGGGGTAGCCCATTCATGTGGCTGTTTTCGTATTGACCATATTATTCAGAATGGCTGCCCTTTGTTTACTTTTTATTAAATATGTTTGAGTTTTCTATCTGGTCCTCTTTTTCAGATCTGATGTGAATTTGGGGAGGTGTCTTTTTCTGTTAAACTCAGTCACTGCTCAGCTTGTGATAGGCAAAGCTCTATTAGAGCCTGTAAGAGGAATTTTCTTCTAAATTGAAAGCCTCCTCTTTACAAATTCATTCCACTTTAATGCTGGATGACCCATTAATTGCCCCTTATCTAGTCACTGTCTGTTTCCTGTATTGTGTTGAATTCCTGGTTTCCTTCCATTTTTTTTTCTCTTTTATGTTTTACATTGTTAAATCATAAAAGAAAGAAAAGAGAGGAAAAAATGGAAAGAAACCAGACATTTAATTTGTAGATATGGGAAGGAAAGTTACTGAGGGGCAATTAAGGGACAATTTAGCACTAATCTTCACAGGCATAATTGCATGGAAGGAAAAAAGGTAATGTGTGAAGTAGTTCTGTATTAAAATATATAAGCTTTGGAAACAAGCTATCTTAAGGGGTGCCTATTCCTCCCATATCAACCTGCCCAGCCTTTAAGATCAGCCACTCACTGTAGCCCATCAGCTCATTATAGCCCATCAGTAAGTGAGGTTAGCCAGTAACCAGCAGGGATAGGGACCATGAAGAAAGCCTTTCCTGCAGTAGATCTGTTGATCCCTATAATTCAGACCAGTAGCGTTCCCAGAGGAGAAGCAAAGTGCTGAGTTTTGCAGGGTGCTTCAACATGCCCTGTACGCTGCCCTTCCTCCTCACAACTGGGGTCATTCCAGGGAGAGAACAACACAGAGACGTCCTCCTTGTTGCGTTTTGTCTAGAATGGCTCTGATGGTGAGCAAGTCACAGTGCACATTGAGGACACACTTCCTTCTCCCCCCAGAATGCTACTGCTTCATACTTGGTTTAATAAGCAAAATCTAAATACCATTTTTGGAAAGGCCTTAACGTTTGCCCCTGATAAATTTTACTATTTGCAACTAGTTGTCTTGGGATTTTTACTGATTTCTTTGTTGTTGGTTTTGATTTCATTTGCCGTGGTGTTTGTTTTATTCCTTATTATGATACATGTGCTTGTATTCTAGAAGTTGCTTTGAAATTTCAAGATAAAGCAGAGTAAACATTTTAAATAAATACAGACCTCATAAGATAAATAAAATAATGACCTAAATAGGTCTGTGTGATATAGCATGGATATGAAATCATTCATCTACTGTTATTATTCAAATAGAAAGGAAGATAGGTACATGCAATCTCTTCAAGTTTTTACCTAACCCAGCAAAATATTGTGATTTTTTTTAATATACAGCAGCTACAAATTAACCACCCATTGTGAGCCTTTTTGTGTAACTTCTGCTATGCAACTCATTTTTTTAATGGTGTTTTGCCAAGACCTGTCCTCTCCCCCCCCCCCCCATACTCTAGTTGTTTGTACTCATGTGAAGGAATAAAAGGAACCTGCAGACATGTCATCATTAAAATGTGTTTGTCCTTATCACTGCAAAATTCATGGATGAATCACCCTTTTCTTTGACAACATGTCCATATATTTTACATCTCTCCCCTAAGAAATAATTTATTTTTATTCAGATTGTCACTTTTTGTATCTATGAGAGCTGGATAAGTGCATTGGAAAGTACAGGCTGATTTATGACACAAAAGTAGAAAAAGTGATGAGTGTTGTGACCTTGATGTTATGAGAAATACACAAAGATTTGAAGGGTAGACCCACAGAAGAAATATAATCTTTTTTTTTTTTTTTTTTAAGATGGTAAGTTTCATGCCAGCAATAACAGGTGTTCTGAGCCCAGCTCAACATTAAAGTTCAAACATATTCTAGAATATTTTCAGAACAAGTACCATGTCACCAATATTTCATTTTTACTGAATTGGGGAGAGTCAGATGAGCACTTTCCCTTCTCAAAACCCATTTGTTTTCTTGTGGTTGGCCCCAGTCATGTATGCTGAATCCATAATTCTACCATTGATTATTTGAAGGACAGATTAGTGCAGTGTTTTATTGTGAAAAGCACTGTTGTCTTATGTTGGAAATATGCAAACACACAGCTAAAATACAATGAAGCAGGACAAAAAATGGTTAACTCCATTCCATCTACTTCAATCATTTTGAGATATACAGCAAAGGTGCTATGCTCCTGTTTTCAGTATTGCAGTGTCAGAGAGAGAGAGAGAGAGAGACATCCAGCTCCAGGGATTTCTCTAGATAAGGGAATTGCTCTGAAACACATATGGAAGTCTCTAACATATCAGAGCCCTTTCATTTCAGTATAAGAAGTAGGGGACTGCAGAATGCTTTGCAGGTGTGGCTCTGTTTCCATCCACTCAAGTGCATACATTCGAGCACAAAGTGCTCAAAATCAAGTGCCTATTTTGATACAGTCATGCCCCATCCCTCTTCACCCCAGCATGATGTCTTGAACCAATTAGGGGCACTTTTTATTTATTTACTTAATTAAATTTGATTTTGTTTGGGGGCTACAAATCTTCTTTGACCCCAGGTAGCAGATAGATGCCGTAACTATGCCACTAACAGGGGCAAGACAGCTGAGCAAGTGGGTGGCAAGCTGCTGGGGCGGGGAGGTGGGTTCCTCCCAATTTCCATTTTTTTAAAAGCCTGGGCGTGACATCACTTCCGGTTGTGACATCACTTCCAGGGCAACATTTTGAGCTTTGCACCAGACTACATGATAATTAGTTATGCCACTGGCCAGAGCAGATGCCCAAGGCAGCTTACAATTTATAACTATAATACGCAATATATAAAAACAATGAATAAAATCAGAAAAAAATAAATAAAACCAAGTGGAGGAGGGCAAAACTATTTACTCTCAAGGATCTGCTATAGAGACACAGGAGGCAGACAACCTATCACCCAAACACCAGATGAAACAAAAAGGTTTTGAGCCCTCGCTGAAACACAATGAGGGAGGGGGTAGATCATAATACCCCAGGTAGGGAGTTTCATAATTGTGGCGCCACTACCGAGACGGCTCACTACCTTGCAACCATCCTCCTAACTCAGAAGAAAGGTGGCACTTGCAGGAAAGCACCCTCAGAAGACCTAAGAGGGCAGGCTGGAATGTATGGGAGAAGGCAGTCCCTCAGATAACTTGGCCCCAGACCATAAAGGGCTTTAAAGAACAATACCAGCACCTTGAATTGGGCCTGGAAGCAAATGGGCAGCCAGTGCAGAGGCCAAAGCAGCGGTCTGACAGAATCAAACTGCCTTGCTCCAGTAACCACGCTGGCTGCTGCATTCTGCACTAATTGCAGCTTTTGAACCGTCTTCAAGAGCAGCCCCTTGTTTCATGTGGCAAGGCTGAGAAAGACCTCCGCCTGAGTCCCTGGAGACCCACTGCCGCACAGAGTGGACAGTACTCCATAAGACAGGTGAATGCTCTGCCTCAGCATAAGGAAGATTCGTATATTCATTTTCCCCTGGCATCCAGTTGCTCGCATATGTACTTGTATAGGAAACAGCCAGCGAGGGGAACCGTTAGCTTGATGGGTGATGTAGATGTTGGTGAGTGAAAAAGAAAAAAAAAATAGATGACACACAGCATCAGACAAGAAGGTGACAACAGTAAGCATCTGAAGTTATGAAATGTTAACTTTTTTTAGGCTTGGAAGGTTTACTGCCTACCCACATGATCATTTAAATACGAAAAGTAGGTATTTTTACCAAATGCGTCAGCTTGCCAAGTTATCCTTTTAAATTTCACTTCCACTTTATGCTTGGCTAAATTAAACAGCTTGATTCCCCCCCCCCCATTCTTGCCCACTGACTGATTTGCATAAGTAGCAGCCTTTTATCACTTACACTAGAATCTTTCTGTATGATAATTCACTGCGCTGAAGCACAGATCGTCTCCCTATTTTTGTGATTGATACGATATGTCCGAGCCGTCGCTTCCCCTTATGGCATTTGAAGAGGACAGTGGATGACAATATCACGATTATGAGGAGAGTAGGTTTAATTTTGTACCCTGTCAAATCCTTGCTGTAATCTTCATCACAAGACAGATTCATGTTGTACCATTTCCTTTTCTTATTAGAGTCATTGTCATGAGAACGAGACTCAGAATTTAATTGGCTAGAGTAGTTTATGCAGTATAACTGGGTAGTAAACGGCTGTTACTCTATCAGCAGTTTAGTCATCTTCTGAATTTTTTAATACTTTCAATTCATCACTTTCTCTGAGAAGAGCCAGAAATAACCAACCATCTGAAAGCGAGAAAACCGACGAGGTAAAGAAGATAATGCTCCCCCCCCCACAATTATTCTGCAGCCTTCTTTCAGCACATTCATGACACATTTTAGGGGTTTTGAAAATGTTTTTTTCCCAATAAGATAGGTAATTTTAGATACTGTTCTACAGAAAGATAACAATGGCTGGATTTATAAAGGCCAAAAATGAAGCAAAGGAAATTGTTTTTGAACTCTCTTCAATGGGAGTTTGAAAGCTCTGTGTCATTGTCTTTCTGCCCTCAAGTGTCTGATGCAACAAGCAACATTAGCCTTTTGAAAAGTCTTTTTGCAAAAGAAATTCTCTGTTCAAAAATAGACAAAAAAAGGTGCATTTTGTTCTCCACAAGTCCTGGATATAAATGAAGAATCTGTCATACAATCGGATTTGTGGAATTTCCAGATAACTACTTCTGCATCCAGATGCCTTTACTAGATGGGCAGCCCAATCCTAACTCAATCCCCATGCAGCAATGCAGTGGTGCTGGTGTGTGCTACACTGCAAGCTGTTAGGCAGAGGCTAGGCAGGCCCACAGCCTAGATGAGTCCCACAGAAGCTCTTTATCTGGTCATTGGGCTGTCCCAGTAGTGCACCACTGCTCTTAGGTGCTCTCAGCTGCTGAGCTGTGCTGAATGGGCTATCTGCATGATTATTGGGTTCTCCTGTATCTTGAAAATATGACTTGCATATTTTCTCTTCTGTCATTTGCAGCTAAGGAGTTATGAGAAAAAAAGTAGTCATTTCTGATCATTACCACCTAAAATGACCTGCTTAGTGACATCACTTCCAACTCTCAGCACGCATCATGAATGCTATTTGGCTCACTGTATACAATGAGTTTGACACCATTGTGCTAGGGATTGTCCAGGGACCACCACCTTTTAATCAGGATGTATAGATTTTACTCTGTACTGTTTTAATATTGTTTTTCTATTGCTTTCCCCTGCTCCTGCATTTTTTTCATTGTTCCTATTTTATTGTACTTTTAAAATTATTTTATTGTTATATTGTACACTGCTTTGAGCTATGGAAAAAGTAGTTGGTAAACCTTTTTTAAAATAAAATAAGTTAGACTAGCCCCTCACCATGTGATAATTTTAGTGTGGGAAGGGGATAAGAATAGGACATTTGGTGAGCACATTGAGAGAAGTAGATTGGTCAAAGCTGACCTAAAACCATCCTCTGCAGCTTACTTTTCTTAGGAAGCTAGATGGGGCTTCTTGAGCAACAGGAGAGGAAGGGCAGGCTCACGCCACTTGGCACTGGGCTTCTCCACCAGCAGCAAGAGCAGTGAGTGGCACGTGATAAGCTCCCCGCCAAGCAGTGGGGAGGTGTTTTCTGGGCGGAAGGCAGGGAGGGGTGAAACTGGACAGAGGGAGGGAGGGCTGAAGGGTGGATTAGGCCTGGGGGGGAGTGGATCAGCTGTTGCCCAGTCTTGGGGACTGATGGGCAAGTTCAGCTTTAATGCTGTGTGGGGTTAGATGGAAAGAGACACATCAAAGACCAATGAGGACTTATGATTCAGAAGGCTTTCTGTTTATTCACTTGCAAGTGGGCTATACACAATCGAACATGATCAGTGCAGCCCCAAACCAAGGAAGACTAAAGCTTTTATAACTCCTTTTTGTGGTTTGCCCAGCTTGTTACTTATTGGTTAACTTTTTCTTTTGCTTTTTTTAATTTTTTTTTTAATTAACACACTGTTGTTGGCATCCTTCAGTCTCGGAAGACTATGGTATCGCGCTCTGAATGGTGGTTCTGGAACAGTGTCCTCTCCAGTTCGCGAAGCCTGGGTAAAGTAGATATGGAGGATAGACTGTTTCCCATGCAGCAAATCCCCCCTCTCCACGTCGCTGAAATGGTCCAATGGAAAGGCAGAGGCCAATACGGTTGGTTCCAGCGGCATTGCAAGAGTTGCCCAAACGTGATTGTGTTCTGCCATGAACTGCCTCAGGGACTCCAGCTCCGGATTTTGCCTCGAGGTTGACTCCTGAAGCCTTTTCCATAACTGAATGTAGCCACAAGACAGTGGAGGTTTGGGATCAGAGTTTTCCTTCTCTCAGATGAGCTGCCTTCCCAGGCTGACGAGTCCCATCTACCCGGTGGCTGTTTAGTCGCCTCTTACAACAAGTATAGCCAAACTGAGGGCCTATTCTTATCCCCAGCCCCCAGGGGATATTCACACACACAGACATACAAACATATACATTTAGGAGTGCTAAATACCATATACCATTACTAATTAATCATACTATATCTCCTAATCTACTTACTCATCTATTTCTACCTCTTATTGAGTTATCCATTTATTTATATAATATACAATAAATTTTCCCTAATGCCCTATACTATATTTTCTAAATATTCACTTTCTACCAAGCGTAGAACTAACTTCAGTTGCTCATTACTATTAAAACAAATAAGTTTTCTTATAATCTAATAAGAATCTAATAATCTAATTACCAATAATCTAATTACCAAAATTATCACCTCAGCTATTTCAACTCCAATCTAATTCTCCAATCTAATTACACTTTTTTCTTTGACATAATAACCACATATAAAACAATTCTTCCACACATTTACATTTCCAGCTATATTTTTTAATACATTCTAATTCATATTTATCAATTTCATACGTATTCTTTTTTTTTTCTTTAAATAAATTTGGGCCATTGTTATTAGCTGAATAAATCCTCCAATTTTCTTTAACCCTCAGATTACCCCTCAGGGTTCTTTTTCTTTCTTACTTTCCATTTTTTGTCCTGTAATATCTTTAATAATTTATCTCTATAACAGAATCTGATAAATCCACACTTTCTTATATAGGGTGTGTTCATTCTTCCAGTTAACTGGGATATATTTTCTCCTTCTTGTTCCAACAAATTTTGTGATTTGTGCATTCCTGTTACTCTGTCCATCTTATCTTTCTTGATCTCCATCAGCGCCTCTTCTTCGTCCTGTTGATCATCCTGTTGATTTTCCTCCTTGTTCACTTTTTCACTCCCTTGTTTATCTTCTGCTTGTTTCTTCACATCTTCCAATTGTTCCTTACAGACTTCTATCTGTTGGGAAAGAGTCTCAGACTGGCTTGAATCTATGGAGCTGTTGTTGCTCCATAACAAGCAATCTCTCCGTATTAATCAAGATTTTCTGTATCCACATTTCTGGAACAGAGTCCATTTTGCAATTTCTCTCTAGTCCCCTAGATGTCCCCTAGATGTCTACAACATATTATTCTCCTCACTTCCTCCACGTAATTACTACTCTGCCATCCGCATTCCTTACATACCTCTTGCAGATAACAGTCCAGTGCAGTTAATGGAGAGAAAAACAAAATGAAAGAAAACAGTCTCACCATCTCTGGTGCAGAGAAAACAAAGCTCTTTCAAATCTAATGAGAATTATATTTATATCCAATTATGTCCAAGAATAATTCTGGATTTTAGTTCACACCCAAGTTATAGTTGTAATTATAATCCACCACCAATTTATTCCACAACAGAGAAAAAGAGCACTTTCAACCTCCTTAACGCCTCCAATATATCCAGGGCTTTTAGCCAAATCAGTCAATCAGAGCCGGGGACAATATTAACACTTGCCTATCTTAAATTTCCAGCTTAAACTTTATACTTCACGCTTCCCCCCCCCCATATGGCATCTCAGCACGGAGCCAGCAGCTTGATTGCAGATCACTGCAGCTCCCCCAATACTGTCACAAACAGTTTGATTCCTCTGAGAAGAAAGCCCCCCCCCGGTCAGGCTTTCAGTTTCCCAGATACCTGCACCGATGAAGATCTTGTCTCTCCTAACAAAGATCTTTAGGTCCTTTTCGGACCTACAGTATTTGGGAAAAACAAACTGTCTCCCAGGAGCTCCTGCAGAAATGTCATCCACTGTTGGCTCCTCCTCCTCCTCGGTTAACTTTTTCTGTCAGCAGGCAAGCTCATTACTTCATTGGCTAGCTGTATTCTTTAATGAAAGGTAGTTCCCCCCTCCCTGCAGGGTGAGGGACTGTAAGAAAGCATAAGCAGTTCCATTGTATAGTTCAGCTATCCTATTTGCCACATAATTTCAGCAAGTACCCTCTAACTGGCACTTGTCCCAGCTTAGCCAGTTCTGACTGCTTTCTGTAGTCCTTGATTTCAGCTAGCTTGCATATTTCACTATTTTTTTTTTAGCGTAAGCAGGTAGCAAGTGACATCTAAGCACTCAGGTGAAGCAGTTTCTTGTGTTGAAAGAGACACACTTCCAGTTTTTTGTACTTGTTTAGCTATAACCAACTGCCTCCTGGGTCTCCTCCATTGTGCACCTGTTAAACAGCAGTTGCAGCTCCAAGTAGTCCTGTTGGCCCTGCTGGAACACTACACAGATTACATAAGAATACAGACAGGCCAAAGGCCCATTTAGTCCAGCTTCCTGTATCTCACAGTGGCTCACCAGATGCCTCAGGGACCTCCCTTTGGGTAAGGAAACCAATGTTGCCCGAGGAGACCTCCAGCTGCTGCTCTTGCCCCACAGGATACAGCAGCTGCTGTTTCAGCACTGCTGTACTGTGTGATGCCAGGGTAGCATAGGATTGGGCCTTCACTCTCCAATAAGTATGCATAAGATGACAATCCTTGCATAGAATGAAAAAAGGAAAGATAATCATCCATTGTGCTATCTCTTTACTGAACTTAGCTTGGGTTTCTTATGCTTTATATTCCGCCCAGTGTTGTTTTTCGTTGATGTACACATCAGTGATGATATATTCCTATGAAATTTTTTTCTGGGAAAATATATATCACAGTTGTACCCAAATGTGGAATGCAACAGCGCCTTAATATTTCATCTACTTTTTAATCTTTTGTACTTTCATTCACCTTTCCTGCTAATCTATCCAGAATGGTTCAAAACAAAATGTTGTTTTTTGCACTGTACTGTTTCCGTGCACAGAAACAATCAGATAAGGGGACAGAAAAGAACACATTATTGTGCAGGCAGTACAATATATTCTAGTAGAAAATAGTATACTCTCGGTCCCTTTGAGCTATGCTGTTGGAAAATGCAGTCAAAAGGCAACTAGAAAATTCAGCAGGAAAGAAAACATGGTTGAATATTCATTGCTAGTTTAAACCCATCTTCAGTTACATTGTTTACAGTAGATACCAAATCAATATCATACGCATGCCAGATATATGAATGAGACTTGAAATATACCAATGTATTCTTCCACAGATATTACAATGCACTTAATGTTAAAATCTAGCCATATTTTAAGAATGTCAGGCTGAGGGTTCTTGTGTCTACATATTCATTCCATCCTAGTGTTTTTCATTTCTTTCTCATGCAAAATGTCGGAACAGTATGCACATGAATATAGATGTTGATTTCATTTGAACAAACCAATATATTTCACATGTCTATAACGAATCAAGCTCAGCTCAGCTCAAGCTCAGCTCTCTTCAGCAATACTTTCCTAGTCAACTATAGACACAATTTCATTTAAGTCGACAATGAGTTTTCTAAATGCCTAAATGAGTATAATCCACTGACTGACTTTATAGTTCATTGGTTTCCTGCTATGACAAAGTAGCATGTCAATAAACAACTTTATTCAGACACCCTGGTCTGCCGAAAAGTACCAGGAGTTCAGCAACAGTATCTGCATTTAAAATTAGACTATGGGCTGAGAGAGAATAATAGAGAGAACTGTTTTGTGAAAACATTTTCAAAAGGAATTGGTTTGATGAATGCATAACATTACTCCACTACAAGAGACTCTTCCATGTCCTTGGTTCTGCTTGCAATCAAGTGGAAATGATGACAACTCTATGGGTAAAGCTGAAGGATTTTGCTGAGATTTGGACACAGAATGAAGCTTGTTCACAGAATGAAAATTGTTGCAGGAGCTCAGCGTCAAGTTTATGGGACAATGATGATGTCATCACTGTGCAATGTATTGGTCTTAATTTAGAGCAAATTAGACATGGTAGTGAGGAGTCTACCCATTCCTAGGAGGAAAAAAGACCTTCTGCTATGAAAACTCCCTGGGCCTAATCTATAAGTGCAGTACTGTACTTTTTTTTTTTATTATCCTTGGCCCATGTTCTGCAATGAAATGCCTCATTAAAATGTTAACAAATTTTCAAATTGTGATTTCCCTCCCAGAACAAATTCCAGCCTAGGGGCAATTTTTCTGTACCATCACTGGTGAATCCAAGGGAGGGGGATGGGTCCATAGCCTACCCCCAAACTGTCACCCCAGCGGGAAGGGTGCCTGCCAGGATGAGAAGCAGTCAAAGCATGGCCGAGAGCCCAGATCTACCCAGCAGATAGATCTGGCTACAAGTCTGGGCAGGAGCCCAGGTCTACCTGCCCAGCAAACCTTGGCCATGGAGGCCAGTAGATCACGGCTCCAAGTCCAGGCAGGAGCCCAGGTCTTCCAGGCCAGCAAAACTTGGTCACAGAAGCTGGACTCCAAGTCTGGGCAGTAGCCCAGGTCTACCTGCCCAGCAGACTTCAACCATGAAGGCCAAAGTTCAACTGGAAGACGAGGTTGACTTTAATTGGCGACTTCATGAGGAAGCCACTTGAACCATTCACTACTGAGGTTATACTATATCTCCAAAACTAGACATGATAGGGCAAAACGGATGCCATTTTTGGAATCGGCACCCCAAATTCATATCAAACCACTATAAAGTTTGGGAAAAGCTTTTCTGACCCTTAGTTTTGTAGGACTGTGTTATTTAAATAAGCAAATAAGTTTAAAAATGCAGCATCACATTTAGCTTCAGTTCAACTCTAATTTGACTCACCATCTTATGCTATGCATATTTACTTGGAATGATGCCAATTGAACCATGGATTTACTTCCAAGGAAGCATGCAGGGTATCAGGCTTCAGGATTCTTGTCAAGTTGGTAAGGGATTCTAGAAGAGGAAATAAAGAGCTCTGGAACTGAAGAAATGTTCAAAAGAGAAGGGATGACTTTCCTTCCTCTTAGGCAAAATCCTATCCCCACAAGTGCAAAGTGTGCTGCCTAGTCTCCAATGGGTTTCCTTGGACCTACGCCAGCTCTGTTACTGGCATAAGTTAGAAGACACACCTTGAGGGGCAGGTATGGGCCAGGAAGGGGATGTAGAATCTCAGAGTGCATGGCTGCCACCAACATCCTCCCACTCCCACCCCAAATCACCCCCAGCCCAGCTTACTCCCTTCTCTGCTCAGCCCATGATTCTCCTCCAATCCTCTCTCACCACCAGCGATTATGGGGAACGGAGGAGGTTCAGTGGGCTACTGTCACCTGTTTGCATCCTCAGTTCAGTTGCCCTGGGAAACCTAGCTTCAGAAATGGCAAAGCGGTTTCCCACAATCAGCCCAGAAGTTACACTAACAGATTGCAAGATCCATCCGCATAAAGCCCTGATAGGATTGGGCCATTCCTTTCACACGTCATGCAAGCCTTTTGATGTCCCAGTCCTATTGGATTCTGCCACTAGCAGAACATGTGTTTCACTGGTGGTGACTGCTGCAAAGCACCTGAGCACCAGCAGGAAGACTTCCCACATGCGTCAGGCGATTGCTATAAGGGGGTGTAAATCCCCTTTCCCCTCCAAAACCTTCTGCTCCCTACCTCTGCTGGATACAGCACACTTGTTTTTGGCAAGGCTGCACCAATGGGGGGAGAAATAGGATTGGGCTGAAAATAATTGCTCACATTGAAACCCTATATTAGAAACAGTAGCTTTATTAAAAAAGAAATTTCTTAATACAAATGATCAAACTTTTTAAATGGCATTATCAGGGTATGTGCATGGGAAAAATGTGGTAAATGATGCTGATAGCAAAGGTAGTGACCTTAAAAAAATAGAGGTAATTTTGTTCATACTGCCCAATTAGTAACAGAGCTGCAGATATCCTTGAATTACTAAACCAGGATATCTCCTTGTCCATAATGAAGAGCAGAATTAAGAAGCATGACATCCTTCAGAAGCATGACATCATGCTTCTGAAGGATAGGACCTCGAGTACAAAAATTAAGAGCCACATGCCAGTTGGGCTTTGAAATTATTATTGGACAAGTACATCAACAAGCCTACACATGTTGACTGAGGATTAAGTCCCATTGTGTTCAGGAAAGTGTGGCTGCAACCCTATTCACACTTACCTGGGAGAAATCCCTATTGACAATTATGGCACTTACTTCTGAGTAGACATGCATAGGCTTGTGCTCTGTGCCTTGAACCACAGCCTTAACCTAGAACAGGAGTGCCCAAACTCCGGCCCTGGGGCCACTTGTGGCCCTCAAGGATTCCCAATCAAGCCCCCTGTCTCCAATGAGTCTGGAGCCCGCAATGGCCTGATGCCACTGCTCTCAGCATGGTGGCCAACTGTTCAATGTCTTGCAAGAGCTGTAGGGCGAGGGCTCCCTCCACTGCTTGCAGTTTCACATCTGTGATGCAGCAGTGGCAGCAAAGGAAAGGATGGCCTTGCTTTGTGAAAGGTCTTTTATAGGCCTTGAGCCATTGCAAGACCTTCATTCATTCATTCATAAAAGTTCCATCTCTAATATATTAATTTATGTAAATGTATTCAAATTTGAAATGTAAATTAATTCTTTTTTCCCCCGGCCCCCGACACTGTGTCAGAGACATGATGTGGCCCTCCTGCCAAAATGTTTGGACACCCCTGACCTAGAAGAAAACAGCTTCCAAGTATTTCCCCTTATTGCCATTGTTTATTCTTTGCAGATAATTCCAAACTATTTGTAAAGAATTATTTGGGCTTGAAAACACAATATCATGCAAGGCACCATTCTTCTGGATGTGCTTCTGAGATGCAGGGTGGGGGTCCCGAACCCCTTGAACTAGTTTGCATTTCTGAGCACTTATGGATGAGGAACATTCAGCCTTGTAAGTGCTCTCCTGATTTATAAAAAGCCAAGTGGGTCAACTCTGGCCTCAACTAGCAAAGCAAAATTTGCAAAATGACACTGCTGGTTTTTTTTGTTTTTTTTAAAGAACAAAGTGTGTATTCAGTATCATGTGTCTGCTCTGATCTGCTAATTGGAACACTTTCAAATATTAAAAATAATTGTTAACAGCTCCAATGGCCTCTCACATACTAAAATGAGAAAGCTGCAGGATTCTCCCCCCCCCCCCCACTGCCTACTGCAGTACTGTTGACATTGGTAAAATGCTTGTTTTAGTTTTTACCTCCCTAGACTAAGGCTGCAATCCTAACCTCACTTTCCTGGGAGTAAGTCCCATTGAACACAATAGGACTTACTTCTGAGTAGACCTGGTTAGGATTGTGCCCTAATGCTGTTAATACAATGGTTCCTAAACTGGTGGGTTGTCTCCCACCCATTCTGTCTCCTTAAGGGGCAGCCTCTTAAGGGCCCTTAGCTTTGGAGTGGGGATCAGGGAAGGCAGCAACATGTCCCCAGGATCACACTGCTGCTGGGGGGTTTTTTCTCCTTACTTTAGTGACTGCTGGCCTCTGGGAGGGGGGGTGTACGAGGAGCCCTGTGATACCTGTACAGAGCTCCCCAAACCTCTGTAATAGTAAAAAACTATTACTATTACTATCGGGACTGGAGGACGTCATCCTGGAGAGGAGGGAAACAATCCCCTAGGGGGGATCCCTTCTCCAGGGGATGGGCCCGTATCCGAGCGCACTCGGGATACTCCTCGGCGGGAGGGGGGTCGGGGGCTTCTTGTAGTGGGGGATTCAATTATTAGAAACATAGAGAGGGGGGTTTGCGACAGATGTGAGGACCGCATGGTGACTTGCCTGCCTGGTGCGAAGGTTGCGGACATCACTTCTCGTCTAGACAGGCTGGTAGACAGTGCTGGGGGAGAGGTAGCGGCTGTGGTGCATGTCGGCACCAACGACGTGGGCAAGTGTAGCTGGGAGGTCCTGGAGGCCAAATTTAGGCTTTTAGGCAGGAAGCTGAAAGCCAGGACCTCAAAGGTAGCGTTCTCTGAAGTGCTAGCTGTTCCATGCGCAAGGCCAGCTAGGCAGGCGGAGATCAGGGGTCTCAATGCGTGGATGAGACGGTGGTGTAGGGAGGAGGGGTTTAGAATCGTTAGGCACTGGGGAACGTTTTGGGACAAGCGGGGCCTGTACAAGAGGGACGGGCTCCATTTGAACCAGAATGGAACCAGACTGCTGGCGCATAACATTAAAAAGGTGGCAGAGCAGCTTTTAAACTGATCCCTGGGGGAAGGCCGACAGGAGCCGAGGGGCATCCGGTTTGGGACTCCTCATCCCTATGGGATGAGGATGGGGAGGTTAGAGAACAACAAGACAAAGGCAGGGTAGGAGAAGAAATTGGGAAAGGTAGGGTGATGGGATGTGATAGACGGTTTGGCACAATGAGAGGATGCGGGGACAAAGGAGCGAATAAGCAGCCCATCCTGGGGCATTCCGTGTATAAATGCTTTTATGCGAATGCCCGAAGTCTACGAGCAAAGGTGGGAGAACGGGAATGTCTGGTGACAAGGGAAAATATTGACATAGTGGGCATAACGGAAACCTGGTGGAATGCAGAGAATCAGTGGGATACCGCAATCCCGGGCTATAAACTCTCCAGGAGGGACAGGCAGAGGCGTGTTGGAGGTGGGGTGGCTCTTTATGTTAAGGAAGGGATAGAATCCAGCAAAGTAGAGATTGAAGGTGGGTCCGACTCCACCGTAGAATCTCTGTGGGTTAAATTACCAGGCTTGTGCAGCAATGTAATACTGGGGGCGTGCTATCGTCCTCCAGACCAGAAATCTGATGGGGACCTTGAAATGAGGAAACAGATCAGGGAGGTGACAAGGAAGGACAGGGTTGTAATCATGGGGGACTTCAATTATCCTCATATTGACTGGGTCAATTTGTGTTCTGGTCACGATAACGAAACCGGATTTCTTGACGTGCTAAATGACTGTGGCTTAGATCAGCTAGTCACGGAGCCCACCAGAGGACAGGTGACTCTGGATTTAATTTTGTGCGGTACGCAGGACCTGGTTAGAGATGTAAACGTTACTGAGCCATTGGGGAACAGTGATCATGCTGCGATCCGTTTTGACGTGCACGTTGGGGGAAGAATACCAGGCAAATCTCTAACAAAAACCCTTGACTTCCGACGGGCGGACTTCCCTCAAATGAGGAGGCTGGTTAGAAGGAGGTTGAAAGGGAGGGTAAAAAGAGTCCAGTCTCTCCAGAGTGCATGGAGGCTGCTTAAAACAACAGTAATAGAGGCCCAGCAGAGGTGTATACCGCAAAGAAAGAAGGGTTCCACTAAATCCAGGAGAGTGCCCGCATGGCTAACCAGCCAAGTTAGAGAGGCTGTGAAGGGCAAGGAAGCTTCCTTCCGTAAATGGAAGTCTTGCCCTAATGAAGAGAATAAAAAGGAACATAAACTGTGGCAAAAGAAATGTAAGAAGGTGATAGGGGAGGCCAAGCGAGACTATGAGGAACGCATGGCCAGCAACATTAAGGGGAATAATAAAAGCTTCTTCAAATATGTTAGCAGCAGGAAACCCGCCAGAGAAGCGGTTGGCCCTCTGGATGGTGAGGGAGGGAAAGTGGAGATAAAAGGAGACTTAGAGATGGCAGAGAAATTAAATGAGTTCTTTGCATCTGTCTTCACGGCAGAAGACCTCGGGCAGATACCGCTGCCCGAACAGCCCCTCCTAACCGAGGAGTTAAGTCAGATAGAGGTTAAAAGAGAAGATGTTTCAGACCTCATTGATAAATTAAAGATCAATAAGTCACCGGGCCCTGATGGCATACACCCAAGGGTTATTAAGGAATTGAAGAATGAAGTTGCAGATCTCTTGACTAAGGTATGCAACTTGTCCCTCAAAACGGCCACAGTGCCAGAAGATTGGAGGATAGCAAATGTCACGCCTATTTTTAAAAAGGGAAAGAGGGGGGACCCGGGAAACTATAGGCCGGTCAGCCTAACATCCATACCGGGTAAGATGGTGGAATGCCTCATCAAAGATAGGATCTCAAAACACATAGACGAACAGGCCTTGCTGAGGGAGAATCAGCTTGGCTTCTGTAAGGGTAAGTCTTGCCTCACGAACCTTATAGAATTCTTTGAAAAGGTCAACAGGCATGTGGATGCGGGAGAACCCGTGGACATTATATATCTGGACTTTCAGAAGGCGTTTGACACGGTCCCTCACCAAAGGCTACTGAAAAAACTCCACAATTAGGGAATTAGAGGACAGGTCCTCTCGTGGATTGAGAACTGGTTGGAGGCCAGGAAGCAGAGAGTGGGTGTCAATGGGCAATTTTCACAATGGAGAGAGATGAAAAGCGGTGTGCCCCAAGGATCTGTCCTGGGACCGGTGCTTTTCAACCTCTTCATAAATGACCTGGAGACAGGGTTGAGCAGTGAAGTGGCTAAGTTTGCAGACGACACCAAACTTTTCCGAGTGGTAAAGACCAGAAGTGATTGTGAGGAGCTCCAGAAGGATCTCTCCAGACTGGCAGAACGGGCAGCAAAATGGCAGATGCGCTTCAATGTCAGTAAGTGTAAAGTCATGCACATTGGGGCAAAAAATCAAAACTTTAGATACAGGATGATGGGTTCTGAGCTGTCTGTGACAGATCAGGAGAGAGATCTTGGGGTGGTGGTGGACAGGTCGATGAAAGTGTCGACCCAATGTGCGGTGGCAGTGAAGAAGGCCAATTCTATGCTTGGGATCATTAGGAAGGGTATTGAGAACAAAACGGTTAGTATTATAATGCCGTTGTACAAATCGATGGTAAGGCCACACCTGGAGTATTGTGTCCAGTTCTGGTCGCCGCATCTCAAAAAAGACATAGTGGAAATGGAAAAGGTGCAAAAGAGAGCGACTAAGATGATTACGGGGCTGGGGCACCTTCCTTATGAGGAAAGGCTACGGCGTTTGGGCCTCTTCAGCCTAGAAAAGAGACGCTTGAGGGGGGACATGATTGAGACATACAAAATTATGCAGGGGATGGACAGAGTGGATAGGGAGATGCTCTTTACACTCTCACATAATACCAGAACCAGGGGACATCCACTAAAATTGAGTGTTGGGCGGGTTAGGACAGACAAAAGAAAATATTTCTTTACTCAGCGCGTGGTCGGTCTGTGGAACTCCTTGCCACAGGATGTGGTGCTGGCGTCTAGCCTAGATGCCTTTAAAAGGGGATTGGACGAGTTTCTGGAGGAAAAATCCATTATGGGGTACAAGCCATGATGTGTATGCGCAACCTCCTGATTTTAGGAATGGGTTAAGTCAGAATGCCAGATGTAGGGGAGAGCACCAGGATGAGGTCTCTTGTTATCTGGTGTGCTCCCTGGGGCATTTGGTGGGCCATTGTGAGATACAGGAAGCTGGACTAGATGGGCCTATGGCCTGATCCAGTGGGGCTGTTCTTATGTTCTTATGTTCTTAACCAACACTCAATTGAAAGCCACTTCCTGTTTTTGATCAATGTCGATCCATCAATGTCTAAAAGAAAATCAATTATATCTACACTAACATTCATCTAGATTCTTACATATTTGTGTAGGTTGGAAAGCAGGGCAAATATTTATCAGCAGTGAAGGTTTTTGGCAGATACATAACTTGGGGCTGTGACGTCCTAACCTCAAATGACATCATGATGTCACTTCCAGATTCTCCTTGGAGGAGGGGCACTCACTACAGCGGCTTTGCACACCCATTCCTTCTCCTGTGGAGGCTCCCCTTTGAAGGAACAAGGGGCATGAAGGAACAAGAGAAGGAACAAGGGGCATAAAGCTGCCAGGGCCTCCTCCGTAACTAGGGCAGAGCCTGAGGGCCAGTCATGAACCCCTCCTTGGCATAGCGCCCAGGGCAGGTGCCCTTCAGGTTCCACCCTAGGTACACCTCTGTTTGAGGGCAACTGAGAACCTTGTTGAGGCCTAACCACCCATGACAGCAGTTCTGTGCGTGTGCATGTGTGCATATTTGTGCATATGCCAGCCTCATGCCTGAATGCTTTCTAGCTGTATATCAGGGACAAGTCTGGAGAAGGGAAAATGCATCCCTTTTTTTCTCCTTCCATCTTAAATTCACCTAGTGTATATAGTGCAGGAGGAAGTTTTTTAACCTCATGGTATACAGATACCCTGACCTAACCCCCAATATTCTTTAAACTTTTGGGGGTTCAGTCAGGCAAATTCTGGCATCTCTTTTTATTTATTTCCTTCCACTCTCTCAGTTTCATCATTCTGTGACTTAACCGTCCCAAGCTACATATTTAACTGTGCTATTCCCAGTTCCTTTAGATTCCTCTCCTTTTTTTCTCCTTTTGAGACAATGTGGGAACTTACCCTAGAAAACAAAGAAAAAAACAAAGGATTTTAGTATGGTTGTGATTGGACAGTAGCATGTCTCATCCCATCTTCTTACAAAAGACAAGAACACGCAAAGAGCAACTGCAAAGGCAGGAGTTCCTGTCTTGGGTATTCAGCGTGTATCTGATAGTCCCCTATCAAGGCAGTTTTCTTATTGCTTTGCACTCAGTGTTCAATACTGTCCTTGAAACTCAAAGTGCAAAAAAATACCATTTTAATTTACAAATCTATAACTTTGGAAACTATCCAAACCAACCACCCCCTCCCGTATAGAAGTCATTAGCTTATTTTTGTGTGATCTGATAAGTAGGGGCAATCTAAAATGATAACACTGCCATAATGTGAAATTGGGCTTATAAAATGACAAAATGCGATATGCTGCTCAATTAACGAAATAACACAGCTATGTACCTATTAAAGTGGCTGTGTAGCATCTGTGGATTGTCCCGAGTGCTTCTGACTGTGTTCCTAAGCCCCAAGCTCCCTCAAAGCTCTGCTGCTTTAACTGGCTATAGAGCAGTGTTTCTCAAACTGTGGGTTGGGACCCACTAGGTGGGTCGCAAGCCAATTTCAGGTGGGTCCCCATTCATTTCAATATTTTATTTTTAATATATTAGACTTGATGCTACCAATGTATGTGACTGCATTTGGGGAAATGTTACAGACCTGTACTCTTAACTAACTACTATGTATATTCTTTTAATAATGATAGTCAATTGAACTTACTCCTGGGTAAGTGTGGGTAGGATTGTGGCCTAGGATTGTTAAAATTTTTCCTGCTTGATTATGTCACTTCCAGTCATGACACTGCTTCCAGTGGGTTCTGACAGATTCCCATTCTAAAAGGTTGGTCCCGGTGCAAAATGTGTGAGAACCACTTCTGTAGAGTCTTTGGAGCATGATCAGAAGCCGCCAAGGAAAATGCATGGAGCCCTAAGGAAAGTGAAGCTGAGCCACAGTGCCTGTTTACTCATGAGTAGGTGACCATGCCTTGGTTCACTGGAAAGAGCTGAGAGCAATTGAACACCACCAGAATTGTCCTAATCCGATGAATGCAGGCCCCAAAAACACTTGAGAAGGAAGAGGCCCCTCCCCCCAGGCTGATAAATGTATTGAATCCTATGGAAAGCGAAACTGGGCTTCATGGTCATGTTACTCATGAGTAAGCAATGTTTAAATGTTCCTTGCTATGTTGGGGCATTTTTTTCCCTGCACTTTAAAACCAGTTTTCTTCCATAGCAATTCAATGCTATGTTCAATTCAGTTAGTCCAAGTTGCTAAGTTCTCAATGTTTTAATTTGGCAATGTCTTAATTTGTTTGTGTGTGGCAGCATTCGGTTCATTGTAGTTGTTCATTCAAGTAGCATGCAAATCTTAAATGGCTCCTGCAAGTTTAATTCAAGTAGTTGACTATGTAGTTGTGATCTTCCTGTGTGTGTGATGAGTTTTATGCAGCCACAGGCATGAAAACAGATATACCATCTATATGACAGTGACTACGCGCAATAAAAATGGTTTGAAATTGATTAAAATATTAATTTGGAATTTAAACAGATAACACTGCTATAACACTGCTTTCAGCACTTTTTTTAAAGGATAACACCGCCATCCATGAAAAAATAAAACTATTTTAGATTGCCTCTACTGTAAAGTTCTTGAGTTTGCTGCTGCTGCCCACCCACCAGCTGCTCTAGCACCAATCATATGCATGGCTGGCTGTCCTGCCTTGTGCAAGGGCAGATCTGGGAAAGCATGCTGGAGCAGATCAGCCAGACATGCACCTGATTGATGCTAGAGCAGCTGGTGGGTGGGGCTTGACAAACATTCTGAAGCGCTGAGCCTTATCCTCAGCAGTCCAGTTCCTGGGCAGCTTCACATCCCCAAACCATCCACCTAAAAAGATAGCTTGAGATTAGTCAGTTGCCTTTGGGGCCCATTTCACCCAATTGGTTCTTGGTGGTTTTATTGTTTTGCCTATCACAAAGGCATGGAGTTTAGCCAGGATGGTTAGAACTGGCAGGTATAGTGATGAACTGGAGTAGGATTAGGGAGTGGGTGTGCATTCTGAGATAAGCAAGAGCTTGAGGAGAAACCAGAGCTGATCTCAAGAGGCTGCCTGACTTGGACGTGCAAACTTGGGATAGGCTGAACAATTTGGCTGCCTTGAGCCCCTTTCCAGCGCTTGACATTGAGAAGTTGGGATCATCATGAGGCGACATCAATTTGGTGCTAGGGTGATGGTGCCCAAGGAACAAGTGCTTCTCCAGGGCAGGGTGACCAGATATAATGGAGGACACAGTGCCCTTACCTTTCACCATTGTATAGAAGAGGGAATTTGGGCAGGTGCAGCTCAACATGGAAGGGTTTAAAAAGCTGCACCTGCCCAAATTCCCTCTTCTATACAATGGTGAAAGGTATGGGCACTGTGTATCTGGTCACTCTGCTCCAGTGTAGGTGTCCACAGTAAAACAGGGGAGTAGTTTGTGTAGTTACAAGTTAAGTTGCTCCCCTAAGCAGATGTAGTTATAAGTAACTGAAGTTCCATATAAAAGTTTGCATTAAAAAGGACTCTGCATTTTCTATAGCACATGGCAGAATTGTGCAAATGGAAGATGAATGGCCACTAATGGTTCAGCATATCTTACAAAAAACTAAAATAAAACATTCCAAACTATTTTATTGCTGAGATCACAGAACTCTCTCTTCTGCATGTGTGAGCAGTCTTGCAACATTTTATCAGTTGATCATGTTGGAAACTGAAATAATTATTCCATTCTGCTGGGAAGCAGTCGAACTGAAAACAGCCTAGTTAGTCATTCACAGCCTGAGAAGAAAATACAAGATATACAATTTATGTATCATTATTTTTTAAAATCTTTTCCTCTATTTTAGTTTTAAATAAAAGCAGTTGCAGGGAAATATAAACCGCAACTAATAAAACAACTGCTTCTTACAGAATACCTACACTATTATCTTCAAAAGTGACCCTTCTGTTTTTTGGCCTAGTGGCTAGTGAACAAAATAAGATTGAATGAGATAAAATAAGCCTATTAACACAATGGATACCCCACCTGTTTCAAGGAGTCTGGACTACAAATTAAGATTCAAATTTCACCTCTACCATAAACGCAATCCTCTCAATCAAGCCACATTGTCTCAACCTCAGTTGTCCAGTTGCAATATGCAGATGAAAATTAGGCTTGTATTATTATTATTATTGTTGTCAATAATAATATTGTTATCACCTTGAAAGCTCTATACAAATGTGCATTAATTATTGCCAAATTCCACCTGGAGTGGAATTCCATGGCAACTGCAGGGCTTTTATACACATTTTGCACATAACGTAACTATCATCTCCTTGGGCTAATGTATGAATATTAAATAATAAGAGCAAATAACATTTTCACACATATTTAAAGAAAAGAGGTGGGCCTCCGAATTCTTTGCCACATTTATACAGCCTCCAAATTGACGATCAAGTCAGTAACAGACTCCAACATTTTGGAAAGGCTTCATGTCTAGCTTCTGAAGAATGCCAGCCCCCCCCTCCTCTGCTCATGGATGTGGGTGGGGGCAGCCTTTGCCTTGTCCCAACCTGCATGAGGCATGGGATTAGACTGGGCATCTGACTGGTGCCTGGGCAAGCAAAGGGCAGAGCCAAATATATGCAGCTTGCATGTGGCCTCTGTGTCTCAGCATTCTGAGACGGAATTTGTGACCCAGCCCAGCCACAATAGTCTGTGATTAAATGGCCGTCATCAAGGCTGGGTAGGAATTTGTTGCTTTACAGTTGATTGGTTGTTGGTGTGAGGGTTTTTCACCTACCCCAGACTGACCTTAACGGGTAGTGTTTAGCTAGGGTGGCCATGACTGGCAGGCATAGTGTGAGAGAGTAGGAGTAAGGATTTAATGTCTACTCTGAGGTAAGCAAGAGTCAGAAGGAGAACCAGAACCAGTCTCAAGAGGCTACCTGGCTCAAGAATGCACACAGATGATCCCTAGGGCATGAATTGTCAAAGGCTGTCTGGTTTGGGGTAGACAGAGGAATTTGATCCCCTTAATTCCTTGATCCCCTTTCCAAGGATTGGCACTGAAAACTGCAGTTACGGAGAGGCAACCTCAGGTTGGAGCCAGGATGGTGTCACCCAAAGAGGTCTGGACAGGTTAGCTATCTCCTCCAGGGTAGGTGACCATATTTAAGGGAGAAAGAGATTGTGTAGATAAGACTTACTGCAGTTTTAAATTGATGAATTGTTATTATAGATTAATAAATATGGCCCATTTACTTTAAATCACATGGTCTAGTGCCTTTGCAGTAGGTATGTGGGCAATATAGAAAAAGTGTCCAAACCTTGCATACAGAAAGTCCCAGAGCCAGTATAAGGGTCTGAGATAAGCAAGGGACTCTGCCTGTCTTAGAAGAGGCCTCTTGGCTGCCAGAGAGGAATAGACAGCACTGCATTAGGTAGACAAATGAGGCCAATGAGCTGATGCAGAATAAGGCAGGGCCCAATCCCATCCAAATTTCCAACACTGAGGTAGCTGTGCCAATAGGGAGTGCACTGTATCCCACATTGGAGGTGGCAATTACAGAGGCCTCCTAAAAGTGAGGGAATGTTTGTTCCCTTACCTGGGGGCTGCATTATAGCTATATCAGCACTGGGAAGTTGAATAGGATTGGGCCCACAGCTTCATATTCTCAGCATTAAAACACACAACACAATCCTAAGCATGTCTGATCTGAAGTACAGCCTACTGAGTTCAATGGGACTTAATTCCAAGAAAGTAGTCAGGATTGTAGACAAATGTCTATCACAGCAGTGATAGAGCTGGGGCTATACACATGTATCATCAATGCACACCTAGGAAGCATTCATGTCCATGGGGAAAATGTTTACCTGAAGAGGACTGAGATTAGATAGCCAAATTTGGATGTGCATTTCAATGCAAATTGAGAGCAAATTCAATTTATGCCTGAGGTCCTAAAGGAAATTATATTCCAGTGGTCCACAGAAACATGCATGAAAATAAAGGGATACAGCTGAGACATCCCTATTAGATACACCTTCCTCCTTAATTCTCATGTGACTGAAGGTGCACAGCATATCAGGTGAGCTGAAGCCTTCTTTTCTTTCTTGTGGTTGATACCCAAGTGCGAAATTCAAAATCACTGTTTTTCCTAAGTATCTAGAAGTTATTCTTCTACATATTGTACTAAAGTGTTTCAGCATTTACAGATTTGTTTAGTAGGTACATAGGAAAAATCTACCCACACTTAGACCAACACACATGTACTGTTTGTAGCACTTGTTCCTTTGCAAGAAGCCTTTAAAAGCTAGTCGCTCAATGTTAAATATTCACAAGGTGAGTGACACTAGATCTATTATAATTAAATCATATTAGAATCACTGAACTGAATCATTTTATAGCTTTACAATTATCTTGCAGACAAGGTACTGGGTAATTTTTGCTAAACGCTTAAGTATCCAATTTGACCTGAAGGGTGCTGTTTTCGACTTGCATGATGGCTAAATATATTAATGTTCCAGAAAATGTTTCATACCCCATTTACTGTAAAATATTCCATTTTTAATAGGCGGCAGTGTAAAACTTAATACTAAGATGTATTCAGTTCTAATAGCATTTATGAAAGTTCAGTCACAGGTTTTTTCCAAAGTTTTCATGATATTTTCAGTCTTGGCATTTCTGCATGTCTTTGAATTTCAAGCTATCCACATTTTAGAAACATATACGTTTATTTGACTTATACTCCGCCTTTCACCCCAAAGGGCATCCAAGGCAGTCAACAATCAGTACATTAAAATACAATTTAAAATACAGATAAAAATATTTCAAAAACAAACCGTTCTGAACTGCTGTTGTAAAAGAACAGCAGCATCAGAGGAGCGCTGCTGTGGTCATCAGACTGGGCTGGTGCTAGTACGCTGGCACAGGTGTCATGGATTGGGAGGGGGGAGTTAGTGGGCAAATTGGAGAGAACAGGAGGTGAACCGGAGGACAGGAAATTGGAGAGAACAGGAAGTGGAAACAAGGCAGGAGGGGCAGATCTCTGACTTATGGCAGCTATGAAGCTGGCCCATGGAGCATGACCCTAATGTCAGGGAACAAAACTACCCTTACCTTGAGGAGACCTCCAGATCATGCCCCCCCCCCCCGGATGGAGTATACACCTCTGTGGTGCAACCGCAGCAGTGCAAGTGGCAGGGGATAGATTGGGGCACATGTTGCAAATATAGGTGTTTTATTATCTGTGGCTTTTATAGCAGCCCATGTACTATTATCTAAAGAAGATGGTAATTGTAGTTCACCTGGATCTGCATTTCTTAGAGCACAAGTAGGAAGTGTGCATTTATAGTATTGCAGTCTTAATTTATCACATTAATATTGGCCTTGCACCTGAAGTGAGAACTCAAAATTGCATTGTTGCAAGGCAGATAAGCAACTCAGAACAACTTGGTACACAGGGATGAAGGTTCGCAGGCTTTTATTAAATTGTATACAATTGGTTCACGGGACTCATGGCCAAAGCATGGACCCCGTCTGAATGCTGGTCCTTAACCTTTATACCACACAGTCCTTTGTCTGAAAATCTAGACTTCCTATTCGCTGAAAGTTTGACATCATAGATGGGGCTAACGCTTAATAGGCTATAGATCAAATACCATTTACATAGAAGATAGAAAATATGTGGGCAATTAGTGAGCAAAACCATTGATTGGCTCTGATTTTCATACAGGTGGGGTTTCACCTTAAAACTTAGCCAAAATTACACAATTTCCAAAAGTTTTCAAAAACCAGTAGGGTTTGCTGTAACATCCTCATTAAAGAGAACACAAAAACACTTAAACATGGGTGTGGAAACCCTATTTTGGCAGAACTTCTGACCCATTTATTGGCATATATTCCTTTCAAGCCCTTCCTAATTAGGATGGCCTTGCTTGAGCCACCCATCTTATCTCTTTTCCTGGTTTTAGGAAAACACTGTTGGTTCCTTTGCAAATCTCTGCAAACCAAAGTTCATTAAACTTCTTTTAACAGTTTCACTCTTAATTCTGTATGACTATTGTGACCAGTTACTTTGAGTACATGGGTACTGTGGGATCTATAGTGGTGCATATCCTTGTTAGAAGTGACTTCTTCCCTCTTCTGCCTAGCTGCTAAAGTGTAATCTCTTCGAGCTAAGGCTTCAGCCAGCTTCTTGTGATCTTTCATATATTTAAACATAAAACAAGCCAAACTTTCACATTTTCTTTTTAACAAATCCTTCTCCTATTTACCTTCAAACAAGGTACTCAGACATTACATGCACTAGGCCTCTCTCTCTCTCTCTCTCTCTCTCTCTCTCTCTCTCTTTGCACAGACCTGCACCAATCCTTCTAAACATTCATTTTTCCATTTCAGTTGCCATTCACACAAAGACTGATTCTCAAGGATGCTCTTGTCTATCTAACTAAATGTATTCTTTTTTCTAAATTCGTCTCTTGCAGGTGTCTGTGGTTAGCTAGCTAGACACTGTATTAGTTTGCCAAGAAACCTTGCCAACTGATGATGTTACTTCTTTTTGTCTGTTTTCTTAAGGCATTTTGGTTCTTTAAGACTTACTTCTAATAACTACCATATCCCCATATGTCCCCATATATGTTGGTTACACTTTAAGGCAAAGACTATTTTACCTATATGTGTCTTTTCCTTTGAAAGCACAGAAGAATAACATAAGTGAGCATTGGCACCAGGCATAGTAGTGTCCTTGGCAGACGTGTGCTTCTGCCAAGATGGAGTTTATCTATCTTTGCCTTAGATACGACTTCCTTTTCCAAATTCCAAAGTGTATCAAAATCCCAGCTTCTGTGAAACTACTATGAAACTAGAAAAACAGCTTCTAAAAATAATTATTTCAAGCAGTTTTTACCATTCTCTGTGTGTCCATGCTTTAGCCAGACTTTTAAGCTTTTGTTTCTAAAATCAAGCAGCTCTCTACCACTGTGTGTTATGCTGTAATATCTCTGGGCTATAAGGTTTTTAAAATAATTCTTTCTACTCTGTTTATACTTTACTGAGCTATCCAGTGACTTTACAGTCTAGGGTCAAAGGTCACTGTGCCTCAGCATCACAATAACAGTCACTTCTGGCTGCTCAGGACTAGCACTTAAGGCCACAGTTGGGGGAGATCAAGGTGGCAATTTTAACAGGTAGTTGGAATTAATTGAATTCACACTTTCTGGCTGCTGATTATCCAATTGTCTCCAACTGTTTGATGGCCAGTGTTCTCCTTGCCACATCAAGAGGGTCATCCTTCTCACAAGAAAACAGTTGGAATTTTCAGTGTTTTGTCTACTGAAATGTTTTGAACTTGAAAGCACATGCAATTTCCCCACGTAAATGGTGTTGTAAGCGAGGTCTCCATCTATTTCTGCATTCAAGCTACATTCTCTCACATTAGAAAGAAAACCTGGCAGTGTAAAAAAGAAATAACTGTTTTAGATTTTTTTCTTTTAAAGCCCACCAATTTTGCATAACAATCCCTAAGGAATGAGATGACCGAGGGCCCAATCCTATCCAATTTTCCAATGCCAGTGCAGCCATGCCAATGGGGTGGGCACTGCATCCTGGGCTGGGGAGGTAGCCACAGAGGCCTCCTCAAGGTAGAGGAGCATTTGTTCCCTTAACTCTGTGGTTTTCAAACTCTCCAGGAGTTTGAAACCCACAGTCAGTCTTTGCGGGAGCGGGGGGAGGCACCAGGGGGCAGGGGGAAGGCAGCGACGCGATCCCCAGGATCGCATCACTCACAGGGCTGCAGGGACTGGGATGCACTCACCAGTTCTGCAGCAGCCATCCCTGTGTGTGGGGCACCCTGCGCGAGTGCCTGCAGCGCGCACCAGGTCAGGGAAAGGGAGAGTGGAGCGATCTGCTCTGCCTCTGCAAAAGCGGAAGTGGAGCGCGATTGCCCTATTTTCCCTTTCCCTGACCTGTGGAGCCCTGCAGGTGCTCGCACAGGGCTCCCTGCACACAGGGCTGCTGCAGGTTCACCGTAGTCCCTGCAGCCTTGTAAGAAGGGAAAGCGGAGCAATCGTGCTCTGCTTCCGGTTTTGTGGAGCGGGGTGCAATCACTCCGCTTTCACTTTTCCTGACCTGGGGAGCCCTGCCGAAGGTTGCGCAGGGCTCCCCGCACTCCTAGGAGGCTGCAGGAGGCTTCAGCACGTGCACCCAAGCCCCTGTAGCCCCCCTGAGCAGCACGATCCTGTGGATCATGCCACTACCTTCCCCCTGTCTCCTGGCTACCCCCGCCCCTTAAGGGGGCAGAGGCCAGGACCCACAGGCTGGGGCGTCGTGACACCCCAGTTTGAATACCACTGCCTTAACTTGAGGCTGCATTGCGGCTGCAACGATGCTGGAAAGTTGAACAGAATTGGGCCCTGTAGCATCTAACTGCAAGGGGGAACTCAGTTAGAACCAGCCTCTGCAATACTGCATATAAAAAGATAGTTTCATATACATTGTTTTACAGTATATGTGGAGATCCAGTACCATAATATGTGGCATGGATTGTTTTGCAAGCTAAAATGTTGATAACGGGAGGAAATGAAAGTAAGAGGAACACATTTTCAAAATTATTCAGCAGGGATTGGCTCTCCCAATTTTGAGCTAATAAGTATTTTGAAATTCTAACCTTGGGATGCCAGGTGCAAGGGAGTGGCACCAGGATGCAGGTCTGTCATTGTCTTGTGTGCTCTCTGAGGCATCTGGTGGGACACTGTGAGATACAGGAAGCTGGGCTAGATAGGCCTTTTGACTGATCCAGCAGTGCTTCTCTTATGTTCTTATGAATGGAATAGCATTTCCCTCCTCTTCAGGTCTTCCAGCCTGAGACTTCCTACCTGGGCAGCTGCCTGTCTGAGGGTAGGACAATAACTGCATGTCCCCAGAAGTCTCACAGTGGTCCTTCTCTGCCTGCTTCTGCTTCTCCATGTTGGCAGCCAAGGCTTCAAGGGTGCAGATGTGTTTTTGGGCAGCCCAATCCTGAAGATATCCAAAATCCAAATCCAATTTTTAGAAGATAAGGCATATCTGGCACTTAACATTTTAAAATTTCATTCAAACTCAAAAGGATTAACTAGGGACTCTTGGGCTTCCTCCACTCCCCAGCCTTTACAGTAAGGCCTGTAGGTAGTAATTGATGTATTAATTTTTAACAATGGACTGTTTGTACCACAGTGATGCATAAGATTCAGTTAAACATCTTAGAGCTGTTTAGTTGAAAGAAATATAATTTACGAGTATGACTTGCCCTATGATTTGTTCATTTTGCCAATTCAAAAACCTACTGCTAAATGGTGTATTATACTACAGTACAATTAATTGAACAAGCATGTTTGAACATATATTGCTCCATAGGTACTATAAATCAGACTAATCCTAGTTTGCTAAGAGCGATTTTACTGCCTTAGATGTAGTTTTAATGAGTTTTTCAAATTCACTAGATCAATTACTTTGAACTGCTTTGAACTGCAAACAAAAAAAATCCCTATTTTGCTAAAGCCAGTTTTTCTTCTTCTTTAGCATTTGTATCAGGGTTGTGCATTATGGCCTGTAGTGTATATGTATTTTATAGTAGGAAAAGAAAAGCACTGCTGCTAGAACTCCTGGCAAGTCTACTACTAATTTAGGAAGCATTAATCAGAATGCTCTATTTTTGATTATCAGGAACAACTACATACTAAAGTAGCAGAGATAAGTAAAAGTAAAGAATAGTTTGTGAAGCCCTATAATTTGACTACCACTTTCATTATTTCTAAGCCTAACAAGCTCTTAGTTACATTAACAGCTGCAGTCTTATTACACTATCTGATGACATATCCTACTTGTGTGAAAGTAATAGCACATGTGAAATGTTAGATCAGAAACCCATATCTGAACCACTTTTTCATGGAGGTAGTCTGAACTGAGCCCAGCAGAGGGACAAACATCTAAGGTCCAGGTGCCAGGTTTTTAAGGAACTCAAGTACATAAGAACTCAAGCCAGTCTCATGGCATTTGGCTTAGATTGATGGCACAAGGCCTCGAGTTTATATTCCTTTGCTCAAACCTGGCATCTCTTAGCTAGTTAAGACGTTTCTGCCCAATATTGCATATACGCAACAGGGATCAAATGTGTACACTTGTGGGCCAGGTAGAAATGGGTTAATTGGGCTATTGCATCTCAGATTCCATCCCATGTGATTGAATAGGTCCTATCTGAATTCTAGTCTCACAGATACGAGGCCCTTTTTCTCATTCCTCCTTCAGCTACCTTACCTCTGGATCCTGTTTCTCAATTCATGAGGCTAAGAGACTGCAAAACAGCTGTGTTTGGTGGATGGAACCCTTCATTTTGCTCAAACTGATTACTAAATCTCATCAGCAATTTGGAATGTGTATTTCTTTGGAGATATACCAGAATTAACCTACAATTCTAAATAACGTAGTACTGCATGCTGTTAGGAAACCTCCTGTTTCATCTCTGTAGCTATTAAATGTGGTGTACCTAATTTCATTCATGAAGACAATTTGCAACTTGATGATTTTCAGACTTTTTGCCCCATAAACTTCTATTGTTGTTGCTATTTAGACAGACATCTATTTACTCTATGGATGAATCTCCAAAGATGTTTTGAGCATAACAGTGTTGTGGTAAATCGGCATCAGATGATCAAGTTTATCCAAGTAATGATTGATTTGATAAATAATGGTCCCAGAGGTAGAATGTAATTTGGAGGACATTATTAGCAAGAGGTTTAACTAGCTTTGCTTTTGTAATTAAAACAGGCTACTCTTTCACTTCAGAAATCTTTTAACCGTTCCCGAGGAGGATAGGGAAGCTCTGTGATTTAGGAAATCAATACTGAGTTTAACAGAGAAAACACAAATTGATACTGAGACAACCGATTCCTTAGTGGTTCGGTGACCAAAGCTGGTGGCAATAAGGTTAATTTTTAATCTTGTATAAATTCTCTTCTCCTGAACTAAAGTACTGTATTAAAGGATTTGTGCAGATTTAATGACTCTTCTAAGCTGAAGGAATTGCTAATCAGCACCATTAGTTTGCTCTGAACTTGTTAAATCGCTAATAGAATAGAACTGCACTTTTAAAAAGTGCTAAGAGATTATTAATATGGCTTATTTAACTACTCAAGAGCTAAGAAAAGACAAATCCATGGTTCTGTATTGTATCTTAACTAGGCATGCTGAGGCAGCTGTGTCATCATGAAATGTTGGTCTCACAAAGCCAGTTTCCCTGAGAGCCAGTTTTCCAACTGCATTCTCTCTGACATGTGAGATTCCTGGCAGTGTGCTCCAGAGTTCCCCCTCCTGAACTGTGAAGAATAAGATGATTCCATTCTAACCCTCTCCCACAAGAAACTTGGTTTCCTGATGCATGTTTTTTTTTTTTTTAGCTTCATTCATATGCATTTCACCAGAGTTGACCTTAGTTTCCCCCCCCCCCCACTTTTAGTCTTTACCCTAAATAATTATCTTGCCTGAAAGATATGTGTTATTAGGTATGGCAAACAATGAGATTCTGCCTAGGTAATAGGAACAAGTCTGAATTTTCACCGTTTTCTGAATATTTACCCTGCCACCTCCCCCAATCCCTATTACCTTTGCTTATCTTCATTAGAGCTGTGCAAAATGTCTCTTGCTGTAAGACTTGAGCATCAAAACATTCTCTTCACAATAATACAACCATTAATACTGGAAGGCCATTCCTGAAAGGAAAAAAAAAAAAATCCCTGGGGGCTGGGGATAAGAATAGGCCCTCAGTTTGTCTGTACTTGTCATAAGAGGTGACTAAACAGCCACCGGGTAGATGGGACTCGTTAGCCTGGGAAGGCAGCTCATCTGAGAGAAGGAAAACTCTGATCCCAAACCTCCACTGCCTTGTGGCTACATCCAGTTATGGAAAAGGCTTCAGGAGTCAACCTCGAGGCAAAATCCGGAGCCGGAGTCCCTGAGGCAGTTCATGGCTGAACACAGTCACGTTCTGGCAACTCCTGCGACGCCGTTGGAACCAACCGTATTGGCCTCTGCCTTTCCGTTGGACCATTTCAGCGACATGGAGAGGGGGGATTTGCTGCATGGCTAAAAGTCTATCCTCCATATCTACATTACCCAGGCTTCGCGCTCTGGAGAGGACACTGTTCCAGAACCACCATTCAGAGTGCAATACCATAGTCTTCTGAGACTGAAGGATGCCAACAACATTCCTGAAAAGCCATGTGTTCTCTCAAAACAGCACTGCAGGAGACACTGTTATTGTTTATTATTTTTATTATTGATTTTACAGATTATGTAAAATAAGTTTATTGTGCAAAGCACCCAGGAAGTCATAGAAGACCAACAGATGGGGATCTCTAAATAAATCTCTAACAGCACAAGCCTATGCATGTCTACTCAGAAGTAAGTCCCATTGTGTTCAGTGGGGCTTACTCCCAGGAAAGTATGCATAGGATTGCTACCTCAAAAAGTCATCAGCTGCAGGTAGCAAAGCCAAATCCAGTTCTCTGAAGTTTAACAGCTGGCTCTTCCAGTTGGCAATCTGAATGCAAGAGAGTGGTGTGGATGGAATGGTAACCTTACCAAGGAAGCTCCTTTGGGTAATGAACATGGCCTGGTTCACCAACATCTACCATTCCATGGATATGACTGAAGCACCAAATCCCTTACTTTGGGCCTGAGCTCTTGGAGTACTTTGAAGCTAATCTATAGCAATTTTTATTCCTCGCATAACCATTTTTCCCCTTCTTTGACTATCCTTTTAAAAACATATTTTATTTAAATTGTAAAGTATATACCGTATCTATGGACTAATTTTATGTATACAGTGCCCCCCCTTCTCTCTCTCTCACTCACTCACTCACTCACTCACACACACACACACACACACACACACACACACACACACACACACAATCTATAGCTGGCAACAAGTTCTGAAAAAGTTCAATGGCTTGTGGAAGAAAGTCAAGGCTAAAACTTTGCCACTGGGGCTGAAAGAGAACGCCTGAGAAATAATTTGCTCATTAGGAAGCACAGTTTATCAGAAACCAACATCATGTAATGATGATGTCTATTTACAGCAACTTCCATAAAATGGCAACTTTACAATAAATATGCAATTATAATAGAAAGGTGAAGCTGATCTCTGAAGCTGTTCAACAGAGCTGTCTCTATTCTAAAAATGAAGACTTAACTAAGGTTGGCAGAAAATTAAATGTAACCTGCTACTGTTTTACAGTAAAAGCATATATCTAAGGATGGGCAATTTTCTTTTCTTTTCCCCCCCTCCTTTGCTCACAGCCATTTAATTGTCTCCAGCATGACTGGCCTTTTCTGGGAGCTCAGACCTAATTAAGGCCGAGTTAGACACAAGCCGGGAGCAAAGAATTTCGACTACCTGGACCGCCTGTCCTGAAAACATCAAGACAGATAACAAAATGCCTTCAGTTACCATTATAAAGTTGAAAAAAAAATTATAAAGTATACTTTATATACTTTATACATTTAAGAAGTATAAAATTCTTTTATACCACCTTTGTTCTAACTTCTGTCCATTATAGCTACTAAGAATTCAGTGTTTTTGAAATGTATTCCTGCAGGCAGTTCCACAGGAGCTACATACAGGTATATATAGTACATGTGCTAGTAATCTCTTTATTACAGAATATCTCTTGAAGTACTGAAGAATTTTCTTCTTTATTTAAAGCCATGCTGCAGCATCTACACACATAGCAATACTGGAGTGTACAGCAGGTCAGATTATCTGTCAAGCGTAAAAAAAGAAACCCCAACCACAGTATGTTTAATGACATTCAACTGATCCCAATTCTGCAAAGAATATAGGGATATGTATCTAAAGATACATGATAGTCCCTAGGTTAGATCCCATGGAGAGTTTACTTAAGTGCATTAGTGCTTCAGCTCATGCAAGGGAGGATGTGATTTTCATTGGCTCCCCCCTCCGTTGGCAGTTTCTCACGCCATGCAATAGAAGGAGCTCACAAGGAGACCCCAACCCTAAGAATCAGTTCTTGGAAAGGCACTTGGGAGAGACGTGAAAACCCCATTCTGCAAGTGAACCACCACTCATGGTTCTTTGATTCTATCCAAGTCCCAGTATTGTCCCCCCTTGTTTATTCTCCTCTTTTAAAACCATAAACCTGCAGCAGGTTCTTATTGTTTTTGAACTTGCAACTTTTCTCTAAAAATGGCCATGGTGCCAGAGGATTAGAGGAAGCAAATGTCACACTGATCTTTAAAAAGGGAAGGAGAGGGGACCCGGGAAACTACAGGTCAGTCAGCCTAACTTCTATTCCAGGTAAGATGGTGGAATGCCTCATCAAAGATAGAATCTTAAAACACATAAGACGAACAAGCCTTGCCGAGGGAGAATCAGCGTGGCTTCTGTAAGGGTAAGTCTTGCCTCACAAACCTTTTAGAATTCTTTGAAAGGTCAACAGGCATGTGGATGCAGGAGAACCCGTGGACATTATATATCTGGACTTTCAGAAGGCGTTCGACACAGTCCCTCACCAAAGGCTACTGAAAAACACCACCGTCAGGGAATTAGAGGGTAGGTCCTCTCATGGATTGGGAACTGGTTGAAGACCAGGAAACAGAGAGTAGGTATCAGTGGACAATTTTCACAATGGAGAGAGGTGAAAAGCAGTGTGCCCCAAGGATCTGTCCTGGGACCAGTACTTTTCAACATCTTCATAAATGACCTGGAGACAGGGTTGAGCAGCGAGGTGGCTAAGTTCGCAGACGACACCAAGCTTTTCCAAGTGGTGAGGACCAGAAGCGATTGTGAGGAGCTCCAGAAGAATCTCTCCAAACTGGCAGAATGGGCAGCAAAATGGCAGATGCGCTTCAATGTCAGTAAGTGTAAAGTCATGCACATTGGGGCAAAAAATCAAAACTTTAGATACAGGATGATGGGTTCTGAGCTGTCTGTGACAGATCAGGAGAGAGATCTTGGGGTGGTGGTGGACAGGTCGATGAAAGTGTCGACCCAATGTGCGGTGGCAGTGAAGAAGGCCAATTCTATGCTTGGGATCATTAGGAAGGGTATTGGGGAAAAAATCAAAACTTTACATATAGGCTAATGCGATGGTTCTCAAACTGTGGGTCGCGACCCACTCGGTGGGTCTTGATCTGATTTCTGGCGGGTCAGGAGAAGCTGATGGCAGCCATCTTGGAAGATGGCAAAAGACCTAGGCAGCGCCATTTTGGAAGTGGGCAAAACCTGGGAGTAGCCATTTAAGCTTCCTGGCATTGAGACATAACTAAGAGCGGCTTGCACATGTGCAAAGAAAGCAGCATGCCGCTTTTCCCCAGAAAGCGTGCTGCTGCCTTCCAGCTGGACCTCCCTCTGTACTTGGAGGCTTCCCTCAGGGGAGCCAATCACGGAGTGCAGGGTTAGATTGCAGGCAAAGAAGGACCGGGAGAGACACAGATGAGCCAGCCAGGCTTCTCCCCACCAATCTTTGTCAGCTTGGCTGCCTTGATGGGATGAGCTGCCTTGGGGTTGCAAGACAGAGCAGCTCCCCCCTCCCGCAGCTGGACTGGGCTGGAGAATGTAGGCAGAGACCTGAGCACAGGGCTTGGGTGAACAGAGGCAGACCCGTGTGATCTCCCCTCTTGTGAGCCTGCCTTGGAAGCAGCGCCACCGCCACCGCCACCCCACTGCCGTTCTCATCCTCTGCATCACGACCTCTCTCCCTCTCTGAAATCGCCTGGAAGCCGCGATCCATTCCTGCCCTGACTAGCATGTCCTCTCTTTATATCTTTGCTGGGGTGAGGGGGGATCCCTAGCTGCCTGGCTGCCAAGAGAGCAGCCAGGAGTGGGGGAGGGGGAGGGCAAGCCTGGCATGTGGGGGGGAGCACCCAGAGAGAGAGCTGCTCCCCCAGCCGCTTCTCTGATGTGCACCCTTCCCCTCTTCTTACTTCTCTCTTAGGCTGCAATTCTGTCTACTCTTACCTGGGAGTAAGCCCCATTGCCAATATTGGGAGTAAATTCTGAGTAGATATGCTTGGGCTTGGGGGAGATGAGGGGAAGTGTCTCTGCTTATCTTCCTTCTGAAGGGGATACTACTTTTTATTTCCTTTATTTACAAAAACTCAAGCTACTTCTTGTATTGAGGTGCATGAGTAGGGTGCACTTGTTTCTGGCTAATGCTGTGCACAGTATCAGTAGCCACATCAATGTTTGTTAGTTTCAAGCACAATACGAGAAGTAGCTTGAGTTTTTGTAAATAAAGGAAATAAAAAGTAGTAAATAAATACACAAATATTTTGTTCCAGATGTTTTATTTTTTGCTTGATAGCAATGGTAGCGAGAGCAGGGAGAATGGGAAGAAGCTTCTGAGCTGGAATGCTGTCTCTTGTCATTTACAGTTTGAGTTTCTAGGCAGGAACTTGATGCCTGCTTGATGACATCACTTCCGGCTCTTACATCACAGTGATGCCACTTCCTGTTTGATGATGTCATTTCTGGCTATGACATCACTTCCAGGTTGCTGACATCACTTCCGGTAGGCCCCAGACAGATTGTCATTCTCAGAAGTGGTTCCCGGGCTAAAAAGGGTGAGAACCACTGGGCTAATGGGTTCTGAGCTGTCTGTGACAGATCAGGAGAGAGATCTTGGGGTGGTCGTGGACAGGTCGATGAAAGTGTTGACCCAATGTGTGGCGGCAGTGAAGAAGGCCAATTCTATGCTTGGGATCATTAGGAAGGGTATTGAGAACAAAACGGCTAATATTATAATGCCGTTGTACAAATCTATGATAAGGCCAGACCTGGAGTATTGTGTCCAGTTCTGGTCGCCGCATCTCAAAAAAGACATAGTGGAAATGGAAAAGGTGCAAAAGAGAGTGACTAAGATGATTACTGGGCTGGGGCACCTTCCTTATGAGGAAAGGCTACGGCGTTTGGGCCTCTTCAGCCTAGAAAAGAGGCGCCTGAGGGGGGACATGATTGAGACATACAAAATTATGCAAGGGGAGAATACAGTGGATAGGGAGATGCTCTTTACATCTCACATAACACCAGAACCAGGGGACATCCACTAAAATTGCATGTTGGGAGAGTTAGGACAGACAAAAGAAAATATTTCTTTACTCATTGTGTGGTTGGTCTGTGGAACTCATTGCTACAGGATGTGGTGATGGCATCTGGCCTAGATGCCTTTAAAAGGGGATTGAACAAGTTTCTGGAGGAAAAATCCATTATGGGTGACAAGCCATGATGTGTATGTGCAACCTCCTGATTTTAGAAATGGGCTATGTCAGAATGCCAATGCAAGGGAGGGCACCAGGATGAGCTCTCTTGCTATCAGGTGTACTCCCTGGGGCATTTGGTGGGCTGCTGTGAGATACAGGAAGCTGGACTAGATGGGCCTATGGCCTGATCCAGCGGGACTGTAAACGGCAGTACACGTTTATACCTGTCTCCAGGATAAAAGAAGGCTACAGTCAGTGCCACAAAATAAATCACTGTACTTTAACAAGACAGATGAGCACACGGTTTCAACTATATCCAATTATTATTGATTTTGTTTTTATTATCTATTATTTGTACAGCACCTTCAATGTGCATGACACCCACATGAGAAACTGTTGCCTCTGCTATTCACCATAAAAATATCACATACAAATCAGCTCTTAGTTGTCTGATTTGGGGTTTCTTTTTTCTTTTCCCTGAAACTCTAAACTCCTTTATTTTTGTGTTGAATATGCCTTATAGCATATATCAGAACATTTTATAACCAATGAAAAGCCCTTGAACAATCTTGCATTAATTTTCCATAATTTGCACCTTTTTAAAAACACCAGTTCCCATATGAATTACCTTACTCAGCGGAACCTATGCTATGACTGCAAAATTCATACCAATGACAGCACCTTTGCTGGTGTGTCCAGATAGAGTGTGCATAGCTAAATCACATGATCAATCTTCTGCACCAAATCTAGGAATCAACCATGCAGTTTGGACCTGTGCACGTGCACACTGGAATTTATGTACATACATCCTATTCAAATCATGTTATGAGCACATGTGGGCATCTGACTGTGTTTGAGGTAGGGCAAGGACACCCGGGGTGGGACAGAAAGTTGCAATCTCACACCATCATTGTGCATAGAAAAAAGGTAGAAGAGAGTATCATCCAAACTAGGCCATGGTTGTCATTCCTCCTAACACACTGCATTGATTTTTTTATGCTTTTCCTAATGGGCAACCCAATCTTGAACCCAAAATGGTGCCCACTGGATCCTGTGTGCTTCATGGCTACCACTGGGGTCTCCTGACAGAAGGGAGTATTTTCTCCCTTCCCCTGGGCAGACAGTTGAGGGTGTCAATGGGTCTCCTCAGCTCTGCACCTGTGTTTGAATGAGCTCAGAGTCAAGGATGCCTATCTTGGGCCACCCGGCTCAGGAGGGGCATTACGATTCTGCGGCAGAGGCTGCCATGGTTTCTGCCCCCTCATGGGCCTGATCCTCCCCTGTCTCCAGCCTGTTCTGCCCACTCCCCACTTCCTCCCCTACCCTGAAAACACTCACCACTGGCCAGTGCTGCAGGAGCACTGGCTGGTCGTCCCCCTGGTGCTGATACCAGCGCCCACTCCCCAGGTGCTGTAAACATGCTTTATGGCACGTTTATGACACCCAGAACCAGCACTGAGCAGCAGCGCCAGCAGTAACAAGAGCTCAGGATTGGGCTCTTAATGACTGACCAACACTTACCCAAGCCCAGCAATGGTGCCACAGATCATCTCTGACCTTTTTTTCTTCACTGTTGTATTTGAGTGTTCTGTGTGCTACATAAACCTTTTAGCTGTAGGGGCAGTACCGGATTTTATACACTGTGTTAAGTCTGTTGGGACATAAAAGGGAGGTTTAGTGACATGAATGAAAAACTATTTCAGTAGGCTCTAGATTGGATCCTTGGTCATTTCCTTCTTTTTATACTGACTGTTTTAGCCTTTGGGATGTCATTTTTCTCCTGGTAGGCATTTTAAGATTGCAGATCTGTTTCACAGTGGGCAGACACTCCAAACTCACTAGCATCTTCGCTTGGTTAGAAATCAAAGTGAGAAAAAGCAGTGAGGATCTGGATTTGTTTGTGTTTTTTTAAAAGAAAATAATGGTTCCAACAAGGAAGGAATGTTTCAAACTATAATTTCCCAAATCACTGGGGGGAAAAAACCATTAGAATAGAAAAAAATAATGAAATACTAGGATGGAGAACCGTTATGGTTACTGTTCTCCTGTCTAAACCCTTTATTGCTTTGTTAATTTGATAAATATTTCCCTGTGGAAATGAGAGGTCTATAAATAAGGAAATCCAATAAGAGGAGAGACAATAAAAGTTTGCAGGAAGGTAACAGTAAACTGCACAAAATGTCAAGAGTGTCTTCCAAGCCAACAGAGCTGATTCTGTGTTACACGTTACATTTTCTGTCTTAAATCTTTCATCATTTTTTAAGAAGTTCTCACCTAAGTATCCAACAGCAACAACCCAATTTTCAGTGGAATAAAGACCTTTCTCTTTGCACAGTTATTATGTAATAACAAGAATAAATCTAATGCATTATTCCCCTCTGTTTAAAACATTGCTTTTCATGCATTCAGGCAAAAATGACTTTAGGAAGGGTATCCCCTGACTATTTGAGGTAATTGCAGAAATCAGAAGTGCAGGAAATTAATAACTCAAACTTAAGACACCAGAAAAGAATCCACAGCACACAGACTGAGAGTAATTTTTTTAAAGGCATTATACTATACAAGGAAAAAAAGACAAATTCTACTAGCCCATTACCAAGTAGAGATTATTAAAAAGAGAGATTTAAAGAACTCAAGAGTTGTTTGTGGAGAAAGAATGCTGTATAGCATACACTACAATTACACACACAGACACACACACACACTACACTTATGAACCAATCATCTTATGCACGTTTGTGTCCTATTCCTGTGATGCGCATTAGTTAACTGGTTTATGTACCTTCTCCCCACTCTCTGGAAGCTTGCTGCGATTGCCAGCAGTTCACTGGTACTGAACATTCACTGAAGCACTGAATCCTATCCAATCTTTCACATATGACAATAAGCACTTTACTGTATACGTAATGGGCCAGAGTGGAGGCCTGGTGGACAATCAAGGGGCCCAGCAGGCTAGCGCGCGCGCACACACACACGCACACACACACACACAGTTGAACCAGCTCCCTGTTTCAGAGACCCTTCAGCAAACTATCTTCAATGGATCCTCTCCTATCTGGGTGGACACCAACACAGTAAGTCTATGACTACAGAGGTTGTCTCAGGGATTGGCAGAGCCCATCAAAGAGGCTTCTCTTTGTCTCTAGTTGTCCATCTATCCAATATAATAAAGTGTATTACTCAAGAACTGGTCTGGCTTCAGATCACAGAACAGATGTCCAGAGGTTTCTTTTCTTGTTGAATTGAAGCATTTTTAAATCAAGTTTTAAAGAGATTCTTCCCAATACCACTATTGTGTATTTTCATCCATCATCTGGAGAAAAAATAAATTATTGTTGGTATGCTCCATGCTGTCTTTTCAGTTGATGTCTTTATGACAAAATAAGAGTCAATTGGATTTTTTCCAGTCTTCGAAGAGCCTTATTTTGCTCTCTAGTGAATATCAGATTTTTTAACTTGCAAAAACTTGCAAACTGTAAGGCAGCTTTCAACTTTTGTTTTCCTTTAAAATGAGATTTTAAAAAAATATAATAATAATAAATAGGGTATGCCAGGTAAGCTTTACCTCATTTTTCAGTAATGTAAAAGTTTTAGCAGTTAAGAGTTGGGACACTTCATAAAGGATGCTTAGTCTGGGATTGTCACATTTTATTTTTAAGGACCACACAGTGTTGCCTTCTATTCTCTGTCCACTTCTGTTTTCCTCTGCTTAAATAATGACAATGGCAGCCCAATCCTATCCTATTATGTGCAGCCATTTACAATAGCAGAGCAGAGTTCGCTGTCATAAAACAGATGGCGTGTGCTGTGTTCTGTTGGTGGCCATTTTGGGAGGCTGCTGCAGGACGTTGCAGTGCTCCCTGGATGTTGGTGGATCTGCTTGGATCCGCCAGAGCAGGTAAGGCAGTGGCAGAGGAGGGAGAGGGGTGGGGAGGGGGAGAAACGGGTGTGGGGAGACTGCAGGAGGGGATTGACCTGGTGGCAATGTGCATGTGAAGAAGCATAATTGCTTTTAAGCTGTACTATTTGCTGTACTTCTTAAGAGCCAAATGCACGTCATCATGTTTAGGACTGTGGAACTAACAATCAGATTAGAAATACATTAATGGTTAATAAGATTTTGGCCATATGTTATGATTGTGCTTTGATTATGCAACGAGGCATATTTTCCTTACAGTAAATCCACTGTCACTTTCCTGTCAAATAACATTGTGGGTAAAACTGAAATTTGCGGGGCTAGGTTCTGATTAGCTACTGCGAGTCCCTAGCGAAGGGAATGGTATTTGAACTGCCAATATTACAGGATCCAGGATATGTGGTTCGCCTTTCCTGGGATTCAGTTATGAGATGGAGCTGCTTAATTAATTATCACTGCTTCTTAAGGCTGACATTTTCTCTGGATGAAACAGCAATATCCACCTAACTCTTGAGCTCAGGCATGACTTGAACTAACATTGGAGAGATATTATCTGCTTTACAAGATCACTTATTTAAAAATTAGGCCCAACTGCCTTATTACACTTTCATCATTTTCACTTAGAGTGTTAATAATGTTGGTATGGAAAGTTACAATACAAATATATTACAAATAATACAACAATGCTATACAGCAGGAGGCACAATTCAGCCAATATTAAGTACTTTTAAGCAGTAGCATTCCTGCCCACTGCCCCATCCAGGGCACACCCCAGGGTTGTCACTCCCACCTGGAGCTGCCCCCCCGTACCACCTGGAGATGCCCGCCTCCCCCCTCCATGCAATCTGAGGGCTAGGGAGGCTGTGTGCAGCTTCCCCTACCCTCTGAAGGCCTTCTGGAGGGTGAAAATTGTCACTTCTGGTTTTGGGCCCCAGAAGGCATTCTGAGGGCCGGGGAAGACACACGCAGCCACCCAGTCCTCTGAAGGACTTGTAAGGCCTTCTGGAGGCCAAAAGTTGTCATTTCTAGTTTACAGCTAAAAACTGGAATTGAAGATTTTTAATTGGAAAAACTGGATTTTTTTTAAAAAAATTTTAATTTAAAAACTGGAATTGAAGATTTTTTGCCTCCAGAAGGCTTTCCAAGGCCTTTGGAGGGCTGGGAAGGCCATGCATGGTGGCTCTGCCAGTCCTCAGAATGCCTCTAGGGAGTGGCTCTCAGATCAGCATGCTGGGTCCCTTTAGGGAGAAGGGCGGGATATAAATAAAAGTTTATTATATAGGCTCACCAACTGAGTGCCATGGGGGATGTACCAGGGGAAGTGGATGGTGGTGTGGTGCTGCCCCCCAAGCCCGGCATTCAGGGCATTTGCAGCCCTTGCCCCCTCATCAGGTACGCCACTATTTTATATCCAATTATTTCAAGGAGAGTTAAGCATGAAATCTCTCCCAATGAACAAAATCTATCTTAAAATGATTCTTCTTGGCTATATTGAACCGAGAATGTGTTTCCCCTCCCCCAATGCCCAGCAGTGCAATCCTATGCTTGTATATTCAGAACTAACAGCTCAACACGAACCTGCGCTGGAACAGGTAAGCCAACTGGCCTACGCCATAGTCAGCACAGGTTAGGAGGTGGATGGAGCACAACTCAGAGTAAGGGAATATTTATCCACTTACCTCAAGTGATGCCCCAGCAACCCCTATTGGGCTACTTGGATCTGTGCAGCAAATTCACTGCCACAAATCCAAGCTGCCTGGTGTAACCCCGGGCTGGCCAGAAGGGGGTTTAGGATCCAGTCTAAGTTGCCTAGGCTGGTCCCACTATCCTCCTGGGCCTGTCCCTCCCACCAGCAGAAGGCTTTGCCTCTGAAACTGAGCTCCATGCAGGCCACTTCCGTGTGCTTGGCAACATTAAACAATGCCCAGCTCCTTTAAACAATGTCCAACCCCTTTTTGTTTAAAGATTTTCATTTTTTTTTTACTTTCAACATGCTCTGGACCTTAACCAGATGAAAGCGCAAGGTCTGCCTGAATCAATCTTGCAAGGTATTCTTGCCCTTCCCACATCATTCTGCAAATTGTATACAATCACACACTCTTTCCTCAACTCCAAATAAGTCCAGGTACCAAATGATCTAAATGTGCACATCTGTCTTGATCAGGGGTGCCCAAACCCCAGCCTGGGGGCCATTTGTGGCCCTCGGGGAACCCCAATGAGGCCTGCCGGCAGCCCTCAGTCTCCAATGAGCCTCTGGCCCTCAAGACTTGCTGGAGCCCGTGCTGGCCTGATGTGACTACTCTCAGCATGAGGACCGACTGTTTGACCTCTTGCATGGGCTGCCAGGCAAGGGCTTCCTCCACTGCTTGCTGTTTCATGTCAGTGAAGCAGTAGCAGCAGCAAAGACCGGCCTTGCTTTCTGCAAGGTTTTTTATAGGCCTTGAGCCGTTGCAAGACCTTCATTCATACATAAAAGTTCCATCTCTAATATATTCATTTATGTAAATTTATTCAAATTTTAATGTAAATTGACTTTTTTCCCCCAGCCCCCCCCCCGACACAATGTCAGATGATGTGGCCCTCCTGCCAAAAAGTTTGGACACCCCTGGTCTTGATGAAGAAGCAATAACATAGTGAATATACTTGCAATGGATTGTGCATGTATTTTCTCTCCTGTTTTAATTAACATTTTGCTACTTATTTACATTCTCAATTTAATTGATGATTATGCACTCTACGTAAACCATTTAGGATGCTTTCTTTTGCCTTCTTCTGTCTCCTATCTTACATTATTTCACTTGTTCTTCTGCAAAATGGTTACACACATTCAGGAGAATCAATGGAGCAGTTCCTTAATTCCTAAGCTCTTCTGTCCTCTCATGCATGCAAATAAGCAGAGTTGTTTGTTTCATTCTGGATAGACTTAGAAATAATTGCATTTTGTCAATGATGAATACATTAAAAGTAATTGATCTGAGAGAGCTGTAGGTCTTGACAAGGTAGAAAACAGTAGAAAGCAAATTGTTTGCATTAATATGTTTAGATTTTGCCCTCTGTATTCTTTCCAATATCTTGAAATGGTCTGATAGTATCCTTTCCATGTTTACTTATACTCTACAACAGTGATTTTCATCCTTTTTCATCTCATGGCACACTGGTACGGCATCAAAACTGTCAAGGCACACCATCAGTTTTTTGACAACATGGCATACTGTACTGCCAATGGGGGGCTCACAGCCCCCAACGGCCCTACTAATAAATGACTCCCAAAATCTGGTGGCACACCTGGAGACTATTTGTGGCACACCAGTGTGCCACAGCGCAGTGGTTGAAAATGGCTGCTCTACAAAATGGCCACACAAAGTGAATCTAAAATGTTTAAGTACAAACATTCATTCTATTTCCATTAGTAATCAGGGTGAACAAGCCTACTATCAAATTGTAGCTGTATTCCTGATAGAAATGCTCTTCAAATGGTACCAAACTGCACAGAGCCCTCACAGTTGAAGGCCTGACAGCCTGCCAGAAAACCCCACCACTCTTTTTGATAGCTATTAAGTCGTCATCTCCCCACTCTCTCATGGCGTTGCATTTGTTTGCACAGGCAAAAAACAGTCCCCAGGCAGTTTCTTGCCATGACTGAGAACAGAGAACCTCTCCCTGAGAACACTGTCTGTGCAGACAAGCAATGTTCCTGTGGAGTGTGTGTGTGTGTGTGTGGGGGGGGGGGGTTATGGAGTGTGTGCATGGTAGGATTAGGGCTTGCCAGTGTACTCCCAGGTATCTTCTAATTGTGGAGACTATCCACAGTTGGATAATGTCTGTAAAGGGCTAAAGTGCCTTTGTGATTCCTTATGTTTATTAAGACATGTGCTTCAGGTGAAACCATATTATAAAGACTAATCAGAGCGGTATTAAAGTTTTCATTATCCTATGATGAAATTAAGCTAAAAACTTGATCCTTTTGAACAGAATGCTGGCACTGCAGCCCCAGAACCGATGCTGGGTGTTGCAAAAGTGCAGTGAGACACTCCAACGCCAGCGGGAGACGCTTCCATCCTTGGACTTGCATTCATGGAGTGCATTTCTGTTCCTGAAAGCATTGCTCCAAATGCAAAATTTGTTTCTGGAACTAATTTTTGAGACATGTTGTGAATGAGAGAATATTATAATTGATATGAAGTAAATTAGTTGTGCATTCTGAAGTCCACAGGACATTATTATTATTATTATTATTATTATTATTATTATTATTATTTTACTTATGTAAGGGTTTCTACCCTATCCATCCATTGCCATAGGGTTCACCAGAGAAGTTTACATCAAATATTAAAATATAATTGCTGGACAAGTAAACTAAATCAATATATAAAAATACTAAAATACAGGAATGAAAACATAAAGATCATCAGAAAATAATTCTTCTATCATGGCCATTGGGGTTTCTGTGTGAGGGGCAAAGTTCACACTTAAAGGGGTTGTACCAATTCGAGGTAGCAATGGTGACTTTTTACCCTGCTGCCTTCTCTTGCTCCTCTTCCTCACAAGGCAGTTAGTGTATGTATGGTGTTTCAGACGGAAATAATATCAATTGTGTACGATGCAGATGGATTCAAAAGAAGACTGTGTTGCTCACAATTCTAAAATACAGTCAATTCCCAGTATCCGCACACTTCATTCCAGCAGATTCACTTATTTGCAGGACCAAGTGTCAGTTCACGTGACCCACTGCTGTTCTCAGCTATCTGCAGCCATTCTGAGACTTTCTGCAGCATCCATGGCCATCCTGAAGCTATTCACAGCCATTCTGAAGCTATCTGCAACTGCCATTCTTTTGCTATCTGGGCCAGTCTGAAGCCATCCATTGATGGCATTCCTGACCAGGTTACTACTCAACCCCTTAACTCTATTGATCCTATAGGACAGGAGTGTCCAAACATTTTGGCAGGAGGGCCACATCATCTCTCTGACACTGTGTCAGAGGCCGGGGAAAAAAAGAATTAATTTACATTTAAAATTTGAATAAATTTACATAAATGAATTTATTAGAGATGGAACTTATATGAATGAATGAAGGTCTTGCAATAGCTCATGGCCTATAAAAGGCCTTGCACAAAGCAAGGCCAGCCTTTCCTTCTCTGCCACTGCTGCATCACAGATGTGAAACAGCAAGTAATGGAGGGAGCCCTCGTCCCACAGCTCAGGTGAGAGGTCAAACAGTGGTCCTCATGCTGAGAACAGTTACATTTGGCCAGCATGTGCTCCAGCAAGTCTCTGGAGGGCCAGAGGCTCATTGGAGACTGGGGCCTCCCTGAGGGCCTGATTGGGAGCCCCTGAGGGCCGCAAGTGGCCCCTGGGCCGGGGTTTGGGCACCCCTACTATAGGATCAATGTTTTGATATCTGCTGATTTGGTATCTGCTGGGTTTTCCGGGAATCTGACTCCAGTGGATAATGAGTATTGATTATATCTGCAAAAACTTTAAATCCTGTTCTGGTACAAGAGTATAACATTTATGTTTTATCATAGGAGATACCTATTCCTATCCAAGCTGTCAGTTTTATTCTTTCATGTCTCATTCTCCAAAACCAATTATGTAGAGGCATATTGTATTTTAATGATAAGGACACATCATGATTAGGATAAGCTCAACAAATATGATTTCATTTGTGAACTAATGAGAATTTGAACTTGAGTCTCCAGAGGCAAGATTACATGCCCCTCCCTTGCTAATTTCCAAATCAACAGTAGTGTTCCCTAAAGCATTAGACAAAGATATCTTTTTTCTATTCCTCCAGACTTTTCACAGTCATTTATTGTTTATGATGAAAAAACTAATCATGAGTAAGCTCTAGTGGGTTTTTACAGGAATCCAAAAAAATTAAAGTCAGCAGACTTACAGCAGACTTCTGAAGTACTGCATTAATCCTGAAGTCTTGGCATTCTTTCTACCACCTGTTCTAGAGCCCCTCCAAACTAATTTCCACCCTCTGCACTCCACTGAAACTGCCCTAACCAAAATCCACAGATGATCCACAAGATGATCTGGGATGTTAACTGTGAGTGAAGCTGTTTATGTAAGGGAATTTCCTGTCAAGGTTCTGATGATCTCAACTACATTTTCCTTTGGTGGCAGTTTTGCTGGTGTGGTTAAGATTGCTCCAGCCACTTAGGCAGCTCCATCCAACAAAATTACTTCCCTTGTAGTTTGGAGGTCATATGATTTGTGCTTCCACTAGCAACCGCTCCACTATTATAGAACTTTCTTTGACTGCTTTTTATTAGATTAAATATTTTAGGGCGCAATCCTCTCCAACTTTCCAGCACCAGTGCCGCATCAATGCATCCCTGAGGTAAGGGAACACATGTTCCCATACCTTGAGAAGGCCTCTGTGACTGCCTCCCCACTACAGGATGCAGTGCACACCCTATTGGCACAGCTGCACTGGCACTGGAAAATTGGATAGGATTGCCCCCCACCCCAATGCCCTGATCCCTGACTTACCCAGGAGCAGGGACCCAATGTCCAGGGTGGAGAGGCTTCCCTGTCCTTGAGGAGGGCAAAGAAGGTTGGCTCACCCCAACCAGGCAGGGGAGGCTGGCAAAGCAAACAGGTAACACTGAAGGAAACAAGCCAGGAACAGGAAAAGTCTTTTCTGCCCCACCTGGAGGAAGGGGAGGGGCCAAAGGGGGTGGGCTTGCTCCATAAAACAAGGAAGCCAGGGATGAGAGGCAGTCAGTGTGAGGCAGGGAGTTGTGAGGTGAACAGGTCCTGCTCCTAAGCCAGGTTTGGCAGCTCTGCTAGGAAGGAGGACAAGGGTCCTGGAACCCCTCTCCCTCAAGCCAATCTGAGGTCTCCCTAGGGGTGGAACAAGCCTGCTCCAGTCCCCTCCAGGGCTGGGACCCTACAGGCCCTTTACTTTCTACACCAGCACTTCCCAGAGATGCAGTGCAGGTATAACCCATATGTTTAATGCTAAAAAAATAAAAGATAAACTACATATTAAAACCTGTCCACTTCTAGCCACCTTGGTTACCATTTTCTTTCTTTGCATCCCCCTGCAAACTGTCACTGCCCCCCCCCCCACACAAATCCACAGGACAGACCCCCAAGGATCTGTCCTGGGATTAGTGCTTTTCAACCTCTTCATAAACGACCTGGAGACAGGGGTGAGCAGTGAGGTGGCTAAGTTTGCAGACAACACCAAACTTTTCCGAGTGGTGAAGACCAGAAATGATTGTGAGGAGCTCCAGAAGGATCTCTCCAGACTGGCAGAATGGGCAGCAAAATGGCAGATGCGTTTCAGTGTAAGGAAGTGTAAAGTCATGCACATTGGGGCAAAAAATCAAAACTTCACATATAGGCTGATGGGTTCTGAGCTGTCTGTGACAGATCAGGAGAGAGATCTTGGTGTGGTGGTGGACAGGTCGATGAAAGTGTCGACCCAATGTGTGGCAGCAATAAAGAAGGCCAATTCTATGCTTGGGATCATTAGAAAAGGTATTGAGAACAAAATGGCTAATATTATAATGTTGTTGTACAAATCGATGGTAGGGCCACACCTGGAGTATTGTGTCCTGTTCTGGTCGCCACATCTCAAAAAGGGCATAGTGGAAATGGACAGGTTGCAAAAGAGAGCGACTAAGGGCGCAACTGTAACCAACTTTCCAGAACTGGCATAGCTGTGCCAGTGGGGCATGTGCTGCATACTGCAGTTGGGGGGCAGTCATGAAGGCCTCTTCAAGGTAAGGCAATATTTGTTCCCTTTCCTTGGAGTTGCATTGCCCTTATGTCAGTACTGGAAAATTGGTTAGGATTATGGCCTAAGATGATTACTGGGCTGGGGCACCTTCCTTTTGAGGAAAGGCTACGGCGTTTGGGCCTCTTCAGCCTAGAAAAGAGATGCCTGAGGGAGTGTGATCATGATTGAGACATACAAAATTAGGTATGGGAAGGATAAAGTGGATAGAGAGATGCTCTTTACACTCTCACATAACACCAGCACCAGGGGACATCCACTAAAATTGAGTGTTGGGAGAGTTAGGAAGCTGGACTAGATGGGCCTCTGGCCTGATCCATTGGGGCTGTTCTTATGTTCTTAAATCCACCCCCCCCCCCACACACACACACACACTTACCTGAAGCTTACAGAGCCTCATGCAACCTCAGGCTGCATCAGGAAAGCTTCCTGAGGCTTCCCCGACGCTATAAACTGTGCTTCTGGAAAAATGGAAGCACAGGTTCCGACCCCATCAGGAGCCTCAGAGAGACTTCCGTGGGGTCCTAAAGGTGTGCGAGGTTCTGCACCGGGGACATTTGCCCCATCAAATGAACGGGAGGTCCACCAGTGAGCTTGCATTTACATCATGTCTTCACGATAGCTTGTTTGATGAAACTCAGTTCAGCAGGAGCTGTGTGTTCATGAGGTACCAAACAGCACATGACAAGGGTGGCAATCCAAAGAATTGCACAGGCAGCCGGCTTGCAGACACGGACAGTGAAAAACTGCAAGTGCACGCTGTAACACAGTCGACAATGGGAAAATGAAGTATTCATTCACCCAACCATAGCCCTAGCCATCTGCTAATCTTCAGTATTACACGATCTGTTCTCTCACCCATACAATTCCATTGACCCCTAACTTTGTCAACTGAGACTATGTTACACATAGATTGTAGTGGAACAGAATCTTGCAAGAAATTTTTAATCATTAGAGCACTTTTGACAACAGAATAGTCCTAATCAGGACTATCACTTCTTATTTACAGTTGACACCATCTGACACACTTGCTATTTCAATCACACCCATTATTCTTTGTGCCATCTCTGAGGCTTTCTCAGAGGTGTACTGATCAATAGCTGCAAAGTTTTCTTGCAGAACTTATTCCTCTAAAGGGAGGGAAAACTTTTCCCGAAGCGTCTACAATGCTTTGACGCTCCTTCAGTTCATATTTTGCAACCAGTCCAGCTTAATTGCTTTCATCCCTCCTTACAAAAAGTTGTGCTACTTAACAATGAAGTACAGTTTTCAATGGCTTGTCCGCAAAATAATAACTCAGAGCCGTGTGATTTCTTGCTGCATTATCTCATTATATTGCTTCTAGTTTTGTGCTGTTTCGTCTTCAGTGAATTTTCTGCTTCCGTGTGGACAGGCTGAAAGCTGTCTAATGTTGCATATAAAAATGTTAGAAAATGTAATTATAACAATAAAATAAAAATGATGTGTACTGTACTTTGAAGGTTTTGAATCTGTCCAGCACTATTTTAGGATGTGGGAGACTATCCGTTTTCCTCACTCACAGGTTTATGAATAATAATGAATGGCAGAGGGTGAGTAGAGAGAGTTTAGTGTTGGGTTCAACCTCCTCCCCCATTTTTGCCTCCTCTTTCAGAGACAGAAAAAATGCAGAAGGAGATTTGTCACTTTTGTGTGGAGGGCACCAGCTTTTGTGGAGTGGGGGTACATACAAAAGTGACTGACAGTGCAATCCTGTGCTCCCCTCCTCCACGATACAACCATGCCCAAACAGCTTATGCTGCATTCTGTGGCAGGGACAGTTCCAGAGGTCTCCTCTAGGTAAGGGAACATTTGTTACACTGAAACACTACAGAAGCTGCCTTCTGCAGAGACAGCTTTGCTATTCTGTCAAAAAGTTGGGGGGGGGGGGCTTTCTCATGCCCTGCATTACAGTCATAATTGGAGCATCTAGTTGATTAGTGTCTGAGACAAAGTACTGACCTAAACAACCTTTCTTCCCACACAGCTTGGCTGTATATTTATTGGTTTATCTCAGTTTGGTCTCTTTCGTTTGGGGTTGCCACCTTGCAACCCTGATCCTAGGCCTGGCTCTTTCAATCCCCCCTCTCTCATCTGCGGTGCCAAGCAAGACCCCATTAATGTCCCTCATTTGGTGAAGAAGGGGGTGGACTACAGAGGGAAGGGGGCATAAGTTCATCTTCTGCTTTAGCAGGATAGCTAGGGAGTTAGGCCCAAATTCTAACCCACTTTCCAACACTGGCATAGCTGTGCCAATGGGACGTGTGCAGCATCCAGCAGTTGGGTGGCACTTGTGGAGGACTCCTCAAAGTAAGGGAATGTTTGTTCCCTTACCTTGGAGCTGCATTGCCCTTATGTCGGTGCTGGAAAGTGGGTTAGGATTGCACCCTTAGATGTAGTGTTTGGTTCACACTCCTTTCTTTTTGTTTCAGCAAATAGCAGGGGAATGTTTTTTCCAACAAGAGAAGGAGGCATTCATAAGAACATAAGAACATAAGAACATAAGAACAGCCCCACTGGATCAGGCCATAGGCCCATCTAGTCCAGCTTCCTGTATCTCACAGCGGCCCACCAAATGCCCCAGGGAGCACACCAGATAACAAGAGACCTCATCCTAGTGCTCTCCCCTACATCTGGCATTCTGACTTAACCCATTCCTAAAATCAGGAGGTTGCGCATACACATCATGGCTTGTACCCCATAATGGATTTTTCCTCCAGAAACTCGTCCAATCCCCTTTTAAAGGCGTCTAGGCTAGACGCCAGCACCACATCCTGTGGCAAGGAGTTCCACAGACCGACCACGCGCTGAGTAAAGAAATATTTTCTTTTGTCTGTCCTAACCCGCCCAACACTCAATTTTAGTGGATGTCCCCTGGTTCTGGTATTATGTGAGAGTGTAAAGAGCATTTCCCTATCCACTCTGTCCATCCCCTGCATAATTTTGTATGTCTCAATCGTCCCCCCTCAAGCGTCTCTTTTCTAGGCTGAAGAGGCCCAAACGCTGAAGCCTTTCCTCATAAGGAAGGTGCCCCAGCCCCGTAATCAGCTTAGTCGCTCTCTTTTGCACCTTTTCCATTTCCACTATGTCTTTTTTGAGATGCGGCGACCAGAACTGGACACAATACTCCAGGTGTGGCCTTACCATCGATTTGTACAACGGCATTATAATACTAACCGTTTTGTTCTCAATACCCTTCCTAATGATCCCAAGCATAGAATTGGCCTTCTTCACTGCCACCGCACATTGGGTCGACACTTTCATCGACCTGTCCACCACCACCCCAAGATCTCTCTCCTGATCTGTCACAGACAGCTCAGAACCCATCAGCCTATATCTAAAGTTTTGATTTTTTGCCCCAATGTGCATGACTTTACACTTACTGACATTGAAGCGCATCTGCCATTTTGCTGCCCATTCTGCCAGTCTGGAGAGATCCTTCTGGAGCTCCTCACAATCACTTCTGGTCTTTACCACTCGGAAAAGTTTGGTGTCGTCTGCAAACTTAGCCACTTCACTGCTCAACCCTGTCTCCAGGTCATTTATGAAGAGGTTGAGAAGCACCGGTCCCAGGACAGATCCTTGGGGCACACCGCTTTTCACCTCTCTCCATTGTGAAAATTGCCCATTGACACCCACTCTCTGCTTCCTGGCCTCCAACCAGTTCTCAATCCACGAGAGGACCTGTCCTCTAATTCCCTGACTGTGGAGTTTTTTCAGTAGCCTTTGGTGAGGGACCGTGTCAAACGCCTTCTGAAAGTCCAGATATATAATGTCCACGGGTTCTCCCGCATCCACATGCCTGTTGACCTTTTCAAAGAATTCTATAAGGTTTGTGAGGCAAGACTTACCCTTACAGAAGCCATGCTGACTCTCCCTCAGCAAGGCCTGTTCGTCTATGTGTTTTGAGATCCTATCTTTGATGAGGCATTCCACCATCTTACCCGGTATGGATGTTAGGCTGACCGGCCTATAGTCTCCCGGGTCCCCCCTCTTTCCCTTTTTAAAAATAGGCGTGACATTTGCTATCCTCCAATCTTCTGGCACTGTGGCCATTTTGAGGGACAAGTTGCATACCTTAGTCAAGAGATCTGCAACTTCATTCTTCAATTCCTTAATAACCCTTGGGTGTATGCCATCAGGGCCCGGTGACTTATTGATCTTTAATTTATCAATGAGGTCTGAAACATCTTCTCTTTTAACCTCTATCTGACTTAACTCCTCGGTTAGGAGGGGCCATTCGGGCAGCGGTATCTGCCCGAGGTCTTCTGCCATGAAGACAGATGCAAAGAACTCATTTAATTTCTCTGCCATCTCTAAGTCTTCTTTTATCTCCCCTTTCCCTCCCTCACCATCCAGAGGGCCAACCGCTTCTCTGGCGGGTTTCCTGCTTCTAACATATTTGAAGAAGCTTTTATTATTCCCCTTAATGTTGCTGGCCATGCGTTCCTCATAGTCTCGCTTGGCCTCCCCTATCACCTTCTTACATTTCTTTTGCCACAGTCTATGTTCCTTTTTATTCTCTTCATTAGGGCAAGACTTCCATTTACGGAAGGAAGCTTCCTTGCCCTTCACAGCCTCTCTAATTTGGCTGGTTAGCCATGCGGGCACTCTCCTGGATTTAGTGGAACCCTTCTTTCTTTGCGGTATACACCTCTGCTGGGCCTCTATTACTGTTGTTTTAAGCAGCCTCCATGCACTCTGGAGAGACTGGACTCTTTTTACCCTCCCTTTCAACCTCCTTCTAACCAGCCTCCTCATTTGAGGGAAGTCCGCCCGTCGGAAGTCAAGGGTTTTTGTTAGAGATTTGCCTGGTATTCTTCCCCCAACGTGCACGTCAAAACGGATCGCAGCATGATCACTGTTCCCCAATGGCTCAGTAACGTTTACATCTCTAACCAGGTCCTGCGTACCGCACAAAATTAAATCCAGAGTCACCTGTCCTCTGGTGGGCTCCGTGACTAGCTGATCTAAGCCACAGTCATTTAGCACGTCAAGAAATCCGGTTTCCTTATCGTGACCAGAACACAAATTGACCCAGTCAATATGAGGATAATTGAAGTCCCCCATGATTACAACCCTGTCCTTCCTTGTCACCTCCCTGATCTGTTTCCTCATTTCAAGGTCCCCATCAGATTTCTGGTCTGGAGAACGATAGCACGCCCCCAGTATTACATTGCTGCACAAGCCTGGTAATTTAACCCACAGAGATTCTACGGTGGAGTCAGACCCACCTTCAATCTCTACTTTGCTGGATTCTATCCCTTCCTTAACATAAATGGCCACCCCACCTCCAACACGCCCCTCCCTGTCCCTCCTGTAGAGTTTATAGCCCGGGATTGCGGTATCCCACTGATTCTCCGCATTCCACCAGGTTTCCGTTATGCCCACTATGTCAATATTTTCCCTTGTCACCAGACATTCCAGTTCTCCCACCTTTGCACGCAGACTTCGGGCATTTGCATAAAAGCATTTTTACACGGAATGCCCCAGGATGGGCTGCTTATTAGCTCCTTTGTCCCCGCATCCTCTCATTGTGCCAAACCGTCTATCACATCCCATCACCCTACCTTTCCCAATTTCTTCTCCTACCCTGCCTTTGTCTTGTTGTTCTCTAACCTCCCCATCCTCATCCCATAGGGATGAGGAGTCCCGAACCGGATGCCCCTCGGCTCCTGTCGGCCTTCCCCCAGGGATCAGTTTAAAAGCTGCTCTGCCACCTTTTTAATGTTATGCGCCAGCAGTCTGGTTCCATTCTGGTTCAAATGGAGCCCATCCCTCTTGTACAGGCCCCGCTTGTCCCAAAACGTTCCCCAGTGCCTAACGAATCTAAACCCCTCCTCCCTACACCACCGTCTCATCCACGCATTGAGACCCCTGATCTCCGCCTGGCTAGCTGGCCCTGCGCGTGGAACAGGGAACTGCGCGTAAATTCACTTCAATTATATAATATTATTTTATTAATAATAATTAATAATTTACACACACACACACAAGTTATACACAGTTTACTCAGGTAGATAATTTTTTAAAATCTGCACACCTCACAAAAGAGATACCTGTAAATGGCTATTGGAACAGACACTATGCGGGTGTGAAGAGGGAAAGTTGCGGTCCCCCTGTTACATAGGAGAAAGCTACCATTTAGAAGGTGCCTCTCAGCCCAGTGAGCAGGGGCAGTTAATGAGCTGTTCGTTCTCTAAAGAAATCAATTACTCAATTGCCGCTTATTGTTATCCAACACAGCAGGAGCTTGACCTGCCATATCTTTCTTGTTAGCTGCACTTCTAATGTTTATTTTTAACTTACTACCTTATTCTCAATGTCCAGCACATGGCTGGAGAAAACTGCAATAGCAATATTAAACAAAATGTATGTTTCCCGTGCTCCTAAGATGTCTTGGCTCAATACCTGTGAAACTGCCCTACTAGTTTTTAAAGCAATTCAGTCAGAAATCCACAGAGGTCACCTCTGTTTCACATGTGAACTGGGTTAAGGTTTGAGCAATCCTTTGCACACTTACTTTAAAGTGCATAGTGAACTGGTGGGATGGATCTTCTGAGAGAGCAGACATGGGCTTTTGACTTCTTTTCTTAAGCTTCCTGTTGCTTTATGTGGAGATGCACAAGCTATGCTGCCTGCCTTCAGAGCAGAGACCATGATTTAGCCCTGTGCAGTGAAGAGGCCACTAAAATGAGGCCACTGAAAGATGGCTTAAGGTTCATGGCTCAACACTACGTTTCTTCAGGTGCCTGGCTGCTGGTTAAAGTGGTCCCTACCCTTCACCTCCAGAGCCACTTGCAGCTGTAAAAGCTTTTGCTTTTGTAGCTGCAACTTGCTCTGAAATCAAGGGGGAGGGGACGCTTTACATTGGCAGCCAGGCACCTGAAGAAACTTAGTGTTGAACGCCTCCCCAGGAACACTAATACTCAGTGCCAGTCCAGTTTAGGAGCTGGTAGGCTGGTCACACCCTTCCAAATAGGCAGGAGGTACAGCCTGTGTCAATCACCATACTTACTGGTCATCCCCCCCTCTAGCTTCCAGGTGCCCCTCTGTCCCATTGGTCTGTCAGTAAGCAGGCTGTCAGTGGCTTCAGTACTTTGTGCTAGTACATGCCAAGTCTACTGTTGGATTTATTCCAGTCACATCTGTATTCTCATCCTTCTTCTTTCAGCCCACTCCTGTAGCTCAGTGGCAGAGCAGATATTTTGCAAGCAGAGGGTCCCAACTTCAGTGTGCAGCATGTTTGGGTAGGATAGGGCAAGGTGGGAGGAAACCCTGTATGAAATTCTGGGAAGCTGCTGCCTTTCTGTGACGACCATAGTGAGCCAAATTGCCTAAAGATCTGACTCTGTATGGCAGTTTCCTATGTTCCAGTTCCATTGCAGAGACTACAAGCCCTCAACAGCACTGCAGAATAACCAGAGCCTCAAAACCTTCCCTGGAAAGGCCTCCACATTTCTATGTCTAGCTGGCTAAATCTGAATAGAGACCAGTGGAGCTTGAAAGCTCTCATTCATAGCAAAACACAAGTGAGTTGAAAACTGGCACCACTTTACCTACCGTTCCTTTCATCCCATCACTATGTTGTTACACCTCTTTCAACAAAATGACAATGCCTTACAATTTTCTGTGGGCTCTGAGCACGTAATTGTTCTGTGCATGATGAACTCAGTAAGACATGGTTTCAAACACAGAGAGAAACCATTGTCAAAAGGCTCACAGAGCTGGTAGCATGACTCCAGGAGTGATATCTAAACGATCATGTAAAATAGTGTTTTAATTTCCAATATCTTCTCCCACTGATAACAAAGAGGCACATGTTCCCCGTGTTAAAAATGATTTAGTGCTCATCCTTTGAAAGTATGATGGCAAAAGTGAAGCCATAATTCACAGAGAAGCTGACTTGATTCTCCAGTATTACATTATCCTCAAACACCCAGGACATTAGGACACATTTTAATGCACACTCGTGGAAATATTAATACCTTATGCATGAGAAATAGTTCAAAGTATATGTGTGTGTGTAGTGACAACTTTGGGAGAAAATAAGTTGACACATTTTACTCTGCATACTTCAAAAGACCTGGTGCAGATTTGAGTAGGCCTATAGGGAATCATGGAGCAACCAGAAAGGTGGGTAAAGTTTTTCTTTACTTACCTTTTCCATCTGACCTGGTCCCTAATCAGCCTGCAGGATGCAGTGGAATCTGCATCAGAGACCTTGCATCATGCAGGCTGGCCAAGGATAGGATTGGGCTGTCCCTTGTGCCTCTTAATTTTGTTTGGTGTACATTCCATTCTCTGAGAGTCAAATGACAGGCAACACTGAACACGTTGTTTTGGCTTCCTGTTTTAATTCTTAAAATGGCAATCATGGGTATTGTGACTCGTGGTGAGATGGCATTTGCCCCAGTGCCTTGACAAAAATCCCCATCACCCAAAAAAATCTTCTTTACTTCTCTCCTGGAACTAATACAATGCATCCCCACTATCTGTGGATCCAGCAGCCATGGATTTAACTTACCACTGATGCTGTGGAAAAGCCACTTCCAGTTTGACGAGCAAACTGGAAGTGTCATGGATTCGCATATTTGCAGACTTGTGTATCTGCGGAGGGGTCCTGCAACAGACTCCCCGCAGATAACGAGATGAGATCACAATGTAGCTAGTAGCATAAAAGAAAGAGTTAAATACTCCTCCCTGCACACCACATTCCAGCTCCTGATATCCCTCCTGCAACTGCAATTTTAATTGAAAAAACCAAAACTAGAAGCAGAAATTCACTTTTAACACCGTTTGCAATTTGATTCTGAGATCCCTAAACATAACAACCTCTATAAGACAAGGAAAATCAGTTTTAAAAGTGTTGCAAGTTTTTGGTAGTGCTTTTCCCACTGAACACTACTTTCATTAATTCTTTTCCTGTGACTTTTTATCCTCAATATTTTTTTTTATTTAATTTTTGGGTGAGGGATTGAAGCCTCCCTTCTGGACTTCTCTTGGATCAACACTAAAGGTATTGATTGGCCAAATGGAGGAAAAATACTCCATAAAGATTCAGGTTAATCTCCTTTCTTCAGGCTACCCAGGAAAAGAGCCTGCAATGGGATTTTGTCTGCACTGTAAAGGAAAAGAATTGCACACTATCACCAGTGGGGTGTGTCTGTGTGTGCTTGACTTAGCTATAAGATTATGTTTTTGAGTCATTTCATACTGAAGTTTAAATGAACTTCCTGACCTGAATGGCACAGCAATTAGACTTGATAATATTTTATTTACCTTCAGATTTGAATTGGAGTCACGCTGGCAAAGACTTGTCTAACCAAAGTGTATTGTTACTGTTTTGTTTGAACTCTGCATCCATCATCTCTCATTTTGTCTGGATTTCATAATGGTCTGTATTTTTAAGAAACTAAGGGCCCAATCCTATCCTACTTTCCAGCGCTGATGCAGCTGTGCCAATGGGATGTGTGTGGCCTTCGGCATTGGGGAGCAGGCACAGTGGCCCCCTCAAGGTAAGCGGATGTTTGTTCCCTTATGTTGGGACTCCATTGCCACCACATTGGTCCTGGAAAGTTGGATAGGATTGGGCCCTAAGAAACTGCGTGCTTTATTGCACATTTACAATACCCAGCACCGGCACTGGAGCTCTAAGAAACTACATAGTAAAGTGTGTGTGTATGTGTGTGTGTGTACACATGTGTCTGTGTACCTATAGAACACCAATGGCTAACTAGTAAGCAAAAATGCAATCAGTCTTGAAGTGCATCTCTATTGGAAGACAAATACAGCTGCCATACTCTGTAAGCATGTTTTCTACATAATACCAGTTTGTCCCAAACCCTCCTAGGGCCCAATCCTGTGCTCAGCGGCATGGCTCCGTGCCTCCGAGCACTGTCGCAAATGTGTCATAAGGCACGTTTGCCAGCCTCAGCACCGGGCTCCCGCCAGTGCTAGCCCAGTATCGGCCAGTGCTGGGCTAGTGCGGGTGGTCACCCAGCTTCTGTGGCTCAGCGGTCTCCTGGACTGCCGAGCTGTGGAATGGTAGGTGGGGGCAGGGAGGAGGCAATCCAGGGAGGGAGGAGCCAGGCGGGGGATGGAGAGAGGGCAGGGAGGAGGCATGATGGGGAGGTGTGACATGGGGAGATGGGTGGGCTAGAGGCATACCTGGGGGAGGGATGGGAGGCGGGTCTGCAGAGCTCCACTCCACAGGATCCAGGGCACTCGTGTAGGGCTGCGTGCCCTACACTAGCGCCTTTACCACCAACCTTTTGGTTGGCGGTAAAGTGAGTAGTCCCATTGTGGGGCTGCTTACCTTACTCAGGGGAAGGGGACAAAAGTCCCCTTCTCCCAAGGCGCCTCCCGTGGTAGCTTGGGAGGCGCAGAATCCGGTGGCAGCCCTGCTCGATACTGCTGAACCTGGGCGCCCCGGGGAGCTCAGGATTGGGCTGCTAATCAACACTGTAAGCAGTTGTTCTATTTTTCTGTGTGATAGTTTGGTAATGGTCACTGATGATCAGTTGATATTTTCTCAATAGCTGGTGCACCAACCTAATCTAGCAGGGAACCCTGAACACCACAATCCTAATCTGTAGAGTTGCCTGATCTGTCAGCTATTTTCTTTTTTAAAAAATGGAAATACAGCAAGGCCAAGACACATTCAATGTAATATGCAATTTGGCTTTCCTGGTTTGCCACTGTGTAAAGTGTGAAATGGCCCCAAGAGAAGGACAACTTTGGATACTCCTTACATTTTGTGATTTCAGGGTGACTTCAGTACACCTAACTTAAAAAAAAAAATTCATATATTTATTACTTAGGAAGTTGGACAATAGTCTTAAAAATCAAGTGAAGTGCCCAAGTGAAGTCAAATAGTGCAGAAAAAAAATTAGCTTTTGAACTATAGCCATTCTTTGGGGGGAAAAAAACCCAAAAAACCTTTGTGCGCGTGTTGTTTCAAGTAACCTTTGTAGAAAACACTTTTGGGTGTTGTGGGAATTAAGTCTATTTCCCCAAGAATGTAACTGAATCCGTTACCCAGTAGAGCTGTAAATGGAGATTCCCTCGAGAGCTTAGAAGTTCACCTAAAGTGAGATGTATTATAGTATACTTGTTCCAACATGATGCTTCTCAGTTCTCAGATTTTGTTGTCACATCTAATCAGTATCAAACAAACAGTACCATTATGATGCCTGAAATTTTGGTTTTATTTGCCTCTGGCTGCATCTTCAAGCAAAACATGGCAACTTGCTGTGCTGGTGGATATTTCATATTCAGGAACCCTATAAAAGGGTCACAGGATAATCCTGCCAAAATGAGGCACATTTAAGTTCCATTGATCACTATGAAAGGTAAGCTACCAATTACCAAGCTTGTGAAGTCACATCTGTAAGTTGCCCTCGTTCATCTGGGAAAAGGAAGGGATCAAGATATGTACTTTGGCAAATTCCGTATGTGAGAACTCAGGGTGCAATCCTAACCCCTTCTGTCAGTGCTTTCCAGCACTGACACAAGGGCAATGCAGCTCTGAGGTAAGGGAACAAACATTCCCTTACTTTGAAGAGGTCTCCATGAGTTACACCCAACTGCAGGATGCAGTACACGTCCCATTGGCACTGCTATACCTGTGCTGGAAAGCACTGACATAAGGGGTTAGGATTGCACCCTCAGACAGTAGGGAAAGAAAGAAAAAAAAAATATGTAGAAACGAAAATGCACTGTCATCATGGGCACAAATTCTCATGGACAGCAGCTTTGTCAGCTTCCCCCCAAATCTGAAGCCTTTTTATGATTGGATAGATAATTTTAGATAAAAAATATTGATTGTTTAGTTAAATTATTAATCAGTAGATTAAGGAATATGATAATTTTTGTATTGATGAATAATTTTGTTTTTAGACATTATCAATTTTTTTTTGGGGGGGGAGGGGGACGACTAATGTATGTTGTAATCGATGGCCAATATCCTCATGTGTAACCTGTGTAGTCCCAGCCCTAAGTCTAACCGATTTTCCTTACCTGTATCTATAATAAATAAATAAACTCCATTAAAAAAAATAATAAAAAAATAAATAAACCCTGCTACCAATGCAGCTGCACTACCAGAGCACACACTACATCCTATGGGGGGAGGGCCATACAAGAGGTTTCCTCTGGGTAAGAGAACATTTGTTCCCTTGCTCAGTTCTAAGCCTCTACAGCCTAAATGGGTCTATTTGGACCTGTGCCAGCAATTTAGCTGGCATAAGTCTGAGTGGACCCAGAAGGCGGATCGAGCCAGGAAGGGGGATTAGATATCAATGGCACTGCTGCAGCAGATACTGCCCCTTCTTGGCCTTCATCCACCCTCTTTCCCACCCTGCTCCTCCCCCCTGCCCCATTCTGCCCACCCTCTGACTCCCTCCCACCCTTACTGCTTACTTACTCGTGCCAGGGATCGTGGACAGACCACTGGCTTGCCGGCATAGCCACTCACCTCTTGCAGCAGCGGCCTGGCATATCACATTTTGCAACAGCTGTAAAGGACCTTATGCTGCTGGAATGCTAGTTCTAGCAGTGTAACACCCTCACAGGTTTGGGCCCTAAGCTGGAGATAATGTTTTGGCCTTTTCACCACATGAAACACACACACATGAAAACACTTCACTGAAATTAACTGTAAGAGCATTTTTAGAAGAATCACTATTAGCATTTATGGCAAATATACCCAAACCAGTCCTGAAAACTTCCTACAGATATAGGTATCATCTGTGCCTTAACACTCTTGACAAGATGAAAAGGTAATCATATTAGCAAACAAAGGTTTCATCGTGACGTTTATTCATCAAATTGAAAAAGCCAAATAGTGAAGTAGAAAATAAGCAGATAAGCAGAAAGGTTTTAGGATATACAGATCTACAGCAGTCACAATTTGTGATAGGTTCAAGAACAGCACAGAAGGCAAAAGTATAGAGTACAAACCTGCCACAAGTAATGGGTCAGTATCACAGGATTTCCAGTGAAATATATGCATAAGTTATTACGAGCAGGGTTGTAACAGCAGTAAAGCGACTGTAGAAGCATTTTTCTCTGGCATTGAGTTTACAATGTGATATCTCTATTCCCTCTTTTGTTAGCCTTTTTCAAGACTTTCCCCCCTGTGTTGCTAAGCTTCTTCTTCAAGGAAATTTTCAATTTTCTGCTGAATGACTCTGAACAATCACAACTACCTTATACATAGAAAAGAGTCCTGAAAACATAGCCAGCAGGATATATATTTAGATAAGCTGCCAATACCTTTTACCTGTTTTAAAACACATTCACACACAGAGATACACACACACACACACACTCACACACACACTCAGACACCCCCCAAGACAGAATCACAAAAATGAAACACCATTTATTTGTCTGCAGAAAACATAAATCCCAAAACCAGGCCTGTAGAATTGAATCTATTCATTGGAAAGCTGTTAGTCTTACCATTTTAGTCTTTCATTTAACCAAACAGGATGGGGTACTTATCTGTAAAAATCATTCAGGGAGTCTGAAGGGACCAATGCATATACTTCCCACCCCACCATAAGGCAAGACCACCAATACATCTTTTTGCAGATGTGGGAAAGTGGCAAACACTTCGTGTTTATTCCTCACTCTAAATTTCAATTCTTTAAATCGATTTCTCCAACCTATTTTCTTTCTTATTCATGCAGCTGAATGTCTTCCTCAATACATGCAGTAGTCAGTCACTACAGCTTGAAGTTTGAAAGATGGTTCCAAGCCTCCCAAAGTTAAGGAAACAAAATATAGAGCTCTAAAGAAGAGAACAACAAAATTGGGTTGTTAGATAAGACCCAGACCCATCTAGTCCAGCATTCTGTTTCCAACAGTGGGTACCCTGATATCCTTGGAGGTTCACAAGCATGGTATGAAGGCCCCTGTTGTTTGTTCACAGCAACTGTTATTCAAAGGCATCGTCAGGTTCCATTTAGCTAATGGAAATAACAATTTTATATTCTTCATAACCACATCCAGGCCCTCATTATAGCAATCTTTGTTACAGTATGTGCCCCATACAGTAAGGCAATTTGGTGGCTGGATAAGGCAGGCCTACCAGATTACTGCTGTGTGTAAGCAAATGTAAGCATACCTGTCTGACAATGGGGCAAGGACCAATCAGGGCAAAGTGCTGAGTCTTTGCACAGAACAAAGAGAGGTGGGAAAAGCTGATGCAATCCCCACCCAGGATGATGCAATGACATTCCTCAGTGATGAGGTCATGGCCTTTCCCATTGGCTGACAGGAGTAGGCATCACCAGCTATCACATTTTTGACAGTTATGCCATCTTGTATGATAACCATGCATATTATGTTTCATTTTGTCTGTACAATACCCAGTGCAACTCAATGTCACCAAGTGAACCCTCATTCTAGTATTATGAGAGAGGGAGACAAATCTCCATGGTATTGTGCTTATGGTGGTGAGGACCCTGCCAGTAAGATGGCTCAAAATGTTTAGTAGCTCAGGGAAGAACTGCATGTTATATGGAGGGGAGAGAAGTGATGTAGAGAGAGAGAGAGAGAGAGAGAGAGAGAGAGAGAGAGAGAGGAAGTGGTCATGAGTAACAGTAGCTAGAAGAAGTGGAATAAAGTACTCAGTGGCCTCAACAGCAAGAAACTGAGGAAACAATGAGGTGGAGACATAAGGTTGAAATAATGAGTCAAAGGAGAAATTAGGACTGGGGAAAAATGACACATTCATTCAACTCCCCCATCCCATTTTGCCTCTTGTGCAGGGTTACTTGCTCCAGTGGGCCTCTGTCGCTCCACGTGCATGCAAGGGAAAGCTATGGCCTTCACGCTACTGTACCAGCTCCCTGCCATAAAGTGCTTCATGGTGCTTTTGCATCAGCCAGCACCAGTGGAACACACATTCTGCTGGCACTTCCATTAGTCAGGTTTGGGAAGTTAGTCATACTACTGAAGCATCCAGTCCCTTGAGGCTTGAGTCCCTGGAGTTTGGTCTCTTTGAGTTTACAGTGGCTGGGGAATTAGTCCGTAGGCCTTCAGCTTCCCCTTAGTTGAAGGACTGGCTGTTTAAAGGGGTGGTGGTAGCTACGGTGGGGGGCACATCTGCACTGAGTGCATATACCTCTGTCTTACTGGGAGTTGTTGAACCAGTGAGGGGGTGTGTGGAAAACCATTAAATGTGACAAGCAGGACTAGAAATATTGGTCAGGAGAGTTTTGTGCTCTCAGTGAAAAACATTCTAGAAAGCAGTTTTCCTATTAGATACTTTTTACAGCAGCAACTATACCAAATACTGCCCAAAATTATGTGTAGTTGAGAAAACACTGTTTTTTAAACTGATGTGTTTATTCCAATTAAAGCAGCATTCTAAACATTAAATGCCAAGTGATCTTTCATATAAATCAAAGCTTTGTATTCATGATATCTGCACTTTCCGTTTCTTTATTTTGTTAAGAATAGCAAATGGCATATACAGTGATGTTCAAGGCTAAAGGGAAACACAGTGTAATATTCTTGTGTACTCTATTTCATGAGAGCAGGATCAGTATACTGAATAAGCATTTTGGGGCTTTTTTACTGATTGCTGGATGCGGTTAAGTATATTTAATTGTGGAATCATTGAAATAGTTCTTCTACGTGGGTGGGTTCACTCAAGAATCCACTCAGGTTAAAAGTGGTCAGATTTTATTGTGTTTGATGGGGCATCAGTGATGTGCATCATTTTAAAGCCACCCACTGTTGCTTTAATTGCTTTGGCAGTCTTACTGAGCCAATTAACATCAAGTTCCTCCAAAATTCAAGCCTTCCAACTGTACTCCATGCCGCGCATTGTTGCATCCACATCACAATTTAGGCTTTATTGTTACCCAAGGAAAATCCTGCAAATTCTTTGGAAAATACTCCAAAGATTATGAATCACATTTACATAAGTTATTTTTTTTTCTAGTCTTCCTCCTGTCATTTTACCCAGGAAGCTAATTAATCATAGCATTTATTGTTAATTATTCAGTATTCATTTTAATACTGAGCAGGTTATAGACAATGAACATACACTGTGCTTTCATCACTGAATGAATTGGTAATCTCAAGCATATTGTAGGATGAGCCACTTGCTATTTGGAAGGCCTTAATGCACATTTCCATAACTCACTGGTTGTTTGTTTCAGGCAAATCATGACAGGGGCAACTTTGTTACTTGCCTCCATTTCTTATGTTGGATTCACTGGATCCATTCCATGCACAGAAACATTTCCATACAACAGACCCAGCCCACTGATGAAGTATAGAAGCTTGGCTTTCAAATGCAGCTTTCTCCACAACAGATTGAATCCATCAACAGCACATTTTCATCACCAGCTTTGAGACACTGCTGCCAGGAACATGGACTGGCAAGAGTACAGACTGCAGGTACAAATCCCAGAAGAATCAGGGGATGAATTCAGAATGAACTAATGTCATGATAGTGTCAGAAATCAGCCAAATTGGCTGATCCCTTACACCACCAGAGAACCCACCACCAGAGAACACCACCCAGCTAAGGTGATCCTGGAACCTTCAGAGGTAGTACCTAATATGCCAACAGGAAGTACCAAGGGGAGACCAAGTGCAGGGGCCCCAACAGCCTGGCACTGGCACTGAGAACAGTGGGAAAATGTGTAGAGCTAAGCAGAACTGGGATAATAGGCAGAAACAGAAACTGGGGAATAAATAAGGAAGTTGAGGACTACAGGCTATTGTCACTGAGGAAATCAGACAAGACCAAACTGGTTGTTGTGCACGCTGACCTCATAGAATCATCGAATGCTAGACTTGGAAGGGATAGTGGAGGTTATCTAGTCCGCCCCCTGCTCAGTCCAGGCAACTGCAGCATGTCTGACAGATGGCCATCTAGCTGCTGCTAGAAAATCTCCAATGAATGAGATCCCAGAACTGCACGATTTACATAAATCAATAGATTAGAGATGGAACTTATATGAATGAATGAGGGTCTCACAATAGCTCAAGATAGGCCTTGCACAAAGCAAGGCTGGTCTTTCCTTTGCTGCCGCTTCACAGATATGAAGCAGCGGAGGGAGCCGCCGCCCCACTGCACACACAAGAGGTTGAACAGTCACCCTCACGCTGAGAGCAGTCGCATTGGGTAAACACAGGCTCCAGCAAGTCTCCAGAGACTCATCGGAGACTGGGGTCTCTTTGTGGGCCAGATTGGCAGTCCCAATGTCCACAAATAGCCTCCAGGATGGGGTTTGGGCAGCCCTGCTGTATTAGAATAGCCCACTGTTTCATTACATGTTTTGCAGCTGCATCGCACAGCAGGCTGATGTTCAGCTTTGTGGTCCAATAGGGCACCTAGAGCCTTTTGAAACACCACTGCAGTCAGATCACCCCCTGTTTTGTGCCTCTGATTTTTGGACCTAGGTGCAAGACTTTACCAATATACCCCTGAAGTCAATAGCCTGGGAACTGCCGCATCAGGATCCTACAGTATTCTTGCATGTTTGTTTGGGGGGAAAAAAAATGCTTGTGCCAATTTCTCTCTGGTGGCCATTAGTAGTATCCTGACAGTGCTTCTTTTAACATTATAATAAGCATGTAGCCTTTGTATTTCCTTTTACTTCCAAGAGCTTTATTCTGGGTCCTTGGGGAACGCTCTTGTTCCACAGAGACTCTGATGCATGAAAGGGCTGCTTTATGATAGCATAACTTTCTTTGTCTGTCTCTAAGCTGCCTGGTGACTTGCTAAAGGTTGTTTCTGGCTTCCTATTAAAACAAGGTCAGCTTTTAGCTATCTGATTAGCAGCTACAAATTTGATTTGTTGTTACTGTGGAAAAGGCCAAAAATAATATACACCTGAGTGTTTCAACAAAGCTGTCAGAACATGGATAAGGGATTTCATCCAAGTGCTGGAACGGTGGGAGGAAAAGGAGGGGAAACCTTAATGATATCCACAAGCCCTTCCACTGCTTTCCCCTTGTTGGCCAAATTTCTCAGGGAGCTCCCCTTTGAAGTCTTATGAGTGTTCATACAACTGTGGGGGGAGGGAGCAGGCAGAACTAAGGAGATTGGAGGATGATTCAGGGACCCATACTGAGCCCAGTGTGCTGTCTTACTGCAGTATGTGTGTGTAGTATCACAAACATGCTATAAGACATGCCTGCGACACAGCACGGGAGCTAGCCCAGCATGAGCCCGTGCTGTCCAGTGCTGGGCCCCTGGTCTGCCACCCGTTGGTTCACCTTGACCACCGGGCTGCAGAGAGGGGAGTGTGGGGAAGAGATGGGGGAAGGCATTTTGGGGCAGTTGGAGGGCAGGGGAAGGGTGAGGAGGTGGTGTGGCAGGGGCAGATAGGGGCGGGAGGGGGCAGAACTGGCAGAGCTCAGCTCTGCCAGGCCTGGAGCCCTGTGTTGGGCCTTGCAGTCCAACACAGGATTCCTTAATTTTGTACCAGCTCAAGAGCCACGGGCTACCCAGTGTGCACTAGATACCGTGGCAGTCATTTTTAGCGGTGCGACAACCCCGTGCGCCAAGCAGCTCAGAATTAGGCGGTAAGGCAACAGGAGGTTTATTAGATAAGGCAAACACATGTGGGAGCCTACAGCAATGACCAGGTTTAGCCTGGGTCAACCCTTAAAAAACTGATCCCTGAGTTATCAGCTCGTGGGACCCAGCTAGCCTTGAGACTGAGACTTCAAGCTTATCAGCTCTCTACCTTTTATAACCTGTGCTCAGAAGCTTCTGCAGCATGTCCAAATATGAACTGTTGACTTTAGGCAGGAAACCTTCATGAAGCAGATTAGCCCTTTTACATACCAGTATCTCCCACCCCCAGTACTCTGATCTTCAGAGGGAGTCTCAAGATATTTATAATCACAAAATTTCTGAACATACAGATAACATGATGTAACACTGTATTGTCTCTGCTGATACGATTTTACCTCAGGTTTCCTTCACCGGGGAGCTCTAAATCCTTTTCTAACACCTTCAACTTTCGCCAATGATGGACCTCCTGTAGCCACCTAAATTACATCATGGGCAATCACAACAGCTAAAGGGGCTAGCCCCCCTCTATTTTCCCTGTAGTTCCAGCATTGCTTAATATCAGGCCTGCTTCTAGATGAACTTCAATATGCAATGCAAAATTATGGATGAAATAACCATCAAAGCACTTGCCGGCTGAAAAACATACAAAACAGTCAGCAAATGGCCGGATTTTTTGTTATGCCGATTGCGCAATGTAAGCAGCAAGATCAGGGTTTGTTTGGCTAAGGCTGGAACATGAGAGCTTCCTCCCCTGTGGGGGGATTGGAGGAGGGCTGGTAGCTGGGCGGTCTCAGAGGGCTCTTAGGGCACCAACCCTCTTCCTCCTTTGCACGTGGGCACACCCACCTACCCACCCCAGTCTAACACCCACCCTTAGAGCAGTCTGAGTTCTAATGCTTGCCGTTCAGGGCCAGGTAGGAATTTTTTGCTGCCTGCCAGGATTGGCTGGTTGTGGGCAGTTTTTTCGCCTACCCCAGAGTGTCGGGGGTTGGGGGTTTTCCTCAGCTGACTAGCATCAGTCACCTTATGCCATCAGGAGGTGTGGGTTAGAAGGTGTGAGCCGAACTTTGGGGTGCACCTTTGGGCAGCATAGGCAGGGTGATACCCACTTTCAGTCTTCAGGGATCCAGCGACATGGGGGCATGGACGGGTCCCTGGCCAGGATTGCAGGGTCTGCCTCAGAGGCTCAGCAGCTCAAGGTGGCACTACCAGCGGTCCGGCTACCTCCCCCCTTCATGGAGTAGACCTGGATAAGCTGCACCACCTGAGAAAGGTACCAGGCTTGGAGTCAGGTGCGTGCCCAGCCCAGGAGACAGATGCAATACTAGTGCCTTCCGATGGTCCAGTCTCTGCACCACAGGTGCTTCGCTGCCACAGCAATTGCAGGTCTCAGCCCCTCCTACTGTACTATCTTTAACTACTAATAGAGTGGCCCTTTCTTCCATGTCCATTGTCTCAAGTGTTCTTTGGGGGGGGGTGCACAAAAAAGAGGAGCAATTCCAGAAGAGTATCTACATCAAGCAATAGCAAAGAAGGAACACTATGCAAGAAACTCAGAGCCAGTGGCAATTGGCCTTATATTAAATTGGTGTGTCTGCCCTGACCTCAGGATTCCTTGCATTTGTGGAACCTCTTGAGGGAATCTGGTCTGTGAATTCCATTTTCACATGGGTGTGCAGTCATTCTTTAATAGAAAGAATGGGGATCATGATCACAGAAATAAGCTGCACTCATATGGAACTAATTGTCTGGAGGGTCGATTCACATCAGATTATTAGAATGCATGCAAGAGTCCAAATATTGGAGAGTGTACATCCGACTGGAGAGTGTGCATTCTGTGTGTCACTGCTGCCAGTGGTGTGGACAAGCTCTTGGATGTGATTCAGACAACTCCTATATAGAAATGTCTGAAACTTTTGGCACTCGACAAGCATTGCCAAGTTAATGGGTTGCTGGGTAGAGATGGAGGCAGCAACAAATTGGCCCCTCATTCAGCTCTTACTTTGTAAGTGATCAGCCGATGAGAAAAGGGTCAAGCACTCCCCTCCCACCTGCTGCATTCCTGCTTTGCATTGCTCTACTCATGTCCATCTTATAAAACGATTGATGCTGTATCTGTTCTGTAATGCGCAGTCCCGTTTGTCAAAGGGGATGACGCAGACTTTGGAATGGCTTATCACTGGATTTCATTCCTGTTTGGAACGTCATACTGTCAGATATACCAAGCATGCTGTCCCTTTCCCTGGCTCTTCTCTGAAAAGAAGGGAGGAGGGGTTAAGTTTCAAACCTGAAATGTAAACCATGCTCTGAATATGCATGCCAAATTTTATTGCACTATCATCACGCTCAAGAGATCTCAAATGTCAAAGAAAGAAGCAAACAAAAAGGGCCATGTGTATTAAGTTAAATGGCAGTTCCATTCCGCCAATCAAATAAAGTTGCCAAATAGTTACAGAGTTCTACAATCATCCCCTCTGCTTTCAAAAGGAATACCTAGAAGTGTCACCCTCCTCCCATCTCTTTTATGTACATAAAATGGCAAGTCGGTTGCGGATTACTCTGTGAGTGGCAATGCCGTAAGAACAGAATCTTGTATTCAAGAGTGAAAGGGAAATGCATTGTCATGGACTGCCCGTGAGACAGGCCTGACATGAAGCCTCACCCTTCAAGCAGATGCTTCAAGATTTCCCAAGGAACAGCAGTTTTAGACAAAAAAGAGATAGCCAGGTGCTGTTGGGAAAACAACCAACATCCTACTGGTCCCAAACACAGCTCAACTAAGTTTTAGATATTAACCGTGTTTATTACCCAGTTATTTTTGTAGAGTGTTTGTCTTCGCCGTTATGATCTGATCAGCACTAATCTAGCAATGAGAACAGTTAATCTGGTTAGTTGCCTTCTGAGGATTTTTAAATGCAAAGTGCTTTGCTTATTAGTTCATAAATGAGAATAGAAGGAATGCTTTTCTCTCTCTTCTTTTTCAAGTGCATTGTTCACTGAGAACATTATTTAATTGAAAGGGATTTAATAACTGAGCCATGTCAATTTAATCATTCTGTGATGTTAGTTATAATGAATAATTTTTGACAACAGATATTCAAAACTTGAATGTACATTGATAGCACAAAGAGGGGGGCAGTAGCCCACCCAGTTAAGTACAGGAGTTCCCATTGATTAATGTGGGACACATAAGCATATCCATCCTATTGAAATGAACAAAATTTTAAAGTGCATTGCTTTAGCTGGATCAGATATTGAGTTGGCACCCACATTTCAAGTAAGCAAAATTCAAAGTGAATTTCAGTGATCCTCCCAAAGAGAAATAGTTAGCAAAGTGATCCACACCATTATAGTCAAAGATCAGGAGGAAGAAAAGCCATGGGTAAGGAATCTTACAGCCCAATCCTATGGCCTCCACTGCCGCCGGGTGCAGCGGCACCAAAATGGTAAGTGCTATACCCAGTGGCCCTGCGGAGGCCACTGAAGATCTCCTCAGGGGAAGGGAACATTCATCCCCTTCCCTCGAATAAGGTTGCAGGCCCTGCAATGGGGCTACTCGAGTACACATCAGCTATTTTGCTGGCGCAGACTTGAGAACCTCCATGTTGGGCTTTTAAGCCAAACACAGAAGATAGGATCTGGCAGAGGAGGCTCCCGCCCCCCCCCATTCTACCTGCCCCAGAACATCTCCCTCCACACTGAACAGCTGCACTGCCAGCCGGTGGTGCCACTAACTTCTGGCTGGCGCCCATCCAGTGCTGGGCCCAGTGCAAACTGGCAGTGCCATAAATGTGCTTTTACAACATGTTTACAACACGTAGTGCCAGCACTGGAGCTCAGCGCTGGTGCTACAGGCCAAAAGGATTAGGCCCACAAACACCTGTACATATGTTCACATTGAGGTAGCTTGTTTTGCAGCATTTTATGTACTCGTATACATTGATGACACATGGCATAAGCAAAGGCACAAGACTCACTTGTCAAGACTCACTGCTCTAAACAACTTTTCACTTGCCCAGTGCTTTACACAACTTTTGGAACCATAAAGCAGAACAAGTGAGGATACCTAATGGATCACTTCTGCTTCAGAAACAAGACAAAGTAATTAGGAACTCCAAAACTGGTGGAGACATTTGAATGATGAGAATTTCAGAAGCAGCCTTAGAAACATCAGTCTATGTCAGATCATTGCTGCTTCTGTCTCATTGTCTGACACAGAGAAGTCACCGCCCTGTTTACATCTAGATGAGCTGTTGCTTACAATTACAAAACGGACAGTCATGAACACTGGAACTAGCAAATCATTTATAAGCTTGTATGAAGGTAGTTTCGGTGCAGTCCTAAGCATGTTTGCTCGGACATAATTTCCAAAATATTCAGTGGGGCTTACACATGCACAGGTGTATGTGCATGTGTAAGGATAACATGTGTAAGGATGTATGTGTAAGGATAACATGTGTAAGGATGTATGGACACATGTATGTCCATGTGTAAGGATAACAACCTTTCAACCCAATCCTCTCTGGGCCTTATTATGGTGGATCTCACAATTTACCACTGTGAGCCTCAGGGTGACAGTGTGAAAACTGTTCTGAAGGCTGGGCAAACCACCACAAATGGCCAAAAGCCTGATGCAGGCAACATTGGCCTCCACTGTTACTGGTAAGTCAGTGGAGGCACAGTCTGGAGAAGGATTGTGGGCAGATTGGGGCAGGGAGAAGAGAAGGCTCAGGTCAGAACGGGGGTCTCAGCTGCACAAGTGCATGCAGGATCCTATACCCCTTCCCAGCCTGGCCCATCCTCCAGAATCTTCTCAGACGTACACTAGCAAAAGACCTGGGGTAGGTCTGAGTAAAAATGTTTGTTACTTACCTCTCCTAGGTTCTGCTGCATGCTCTGGGCTGGTAGGATTGGCCTCTTAGAAAAGATCATAGCTTCCTGAATTATCTGTCAATGCAGTATAATCCAATGTAACACATCTAATACTGTGTTACAGGGCAGTCCTTTGCAGGGGCAGTCAAGATAATCTGTTGCCCACCCCCCTGGTGGTGCACAATAGCACTTCCCCCCGCTTCTTGTAAAGTGGGGGATAGAGAGGCTGATGGGAGTGGAATCTCTCAGCTCCCTTTCAATTCTCTTAGTCATTTTACAAGGGGCTGCAGCCCCCACACATCAAGGTGAGCCCTCCTGTCCCTCTCACTACCTTTGTCTTCCTCACAGCCATGCCACTGCTTCTTGTGAAGCAGTAAGTGATGGAGCTGCAGGCTCCACATGGAAAGATAAGCCCTTTTGTTCCCATCCTAATTCCTTGTGCACTCAGAGCACACAAGATGAGGACGGGCAGCTGGTTAGAGCCTCTGGGGAAGGTGGTAGCTGGAGAATAGGTGACTGGGTACCCCCCACTTGCTTGCTGCCTCCCCTAGCCACTGCCTGAGGTGATGGATTCAACTGGCCTCATGGCAGGTCTGGCCTTGATTCATGTTAACTCAGAAGGAAATCTCATTAAATCCAACAGACTTTACTCCCTATAATTTTATCATCTGATATAAGATTGTACCTGTAGTTGCATGGGCAACTCCTTCTACTCTCTTGTTATGAATGTACATTTATATTTGAAAAAGACAAATGTTACCAAGGGACTATTATTTACTGGATATCATTTACAAGTCTCACAGGAATTGTAAACCAAGCTGAGAAGCAAGCAAACTTGACATGTACAGGATCAAAACTCAGGATTAATGGCAGAGAAAGATAGGAGAACAGATGGCTAAAGAGCAGCAGGAAGTAGTTCAATGGCAGAGTCCACCTCAGGGTGTGCTGTTACCTGAATACGAAGGTAAGAGCAACATCTTTGGGTTCAATTACAACACAGTTATGTTCAGAGTTCAGCTGTGTAACACGTTCAGCTAAACGCAGGTGATGAAACCTGAAGCAAACACAATATTAAAGTCTGAAGGGGAAAAATAAGTAATAATAGAATCGTACCTTCTATAATTTAGGGAACACGTTCCAGAAAGCTAAGCCCTTGTGGAACGGCTCTATAAGAGACATAAGTGAAAATAAAGCAGGAAGCTGGTATGGATTGGCCTTGCACCTCCCAGAATGCACTGCTCCCATTGGCTAAAATAGTTATCAATCACATCAGGACAAAGAGTGCTGTAATGAATCAGCACTAAAGGAAGCAGCATTATGGGAGATATTACCGTATTTGAAGCAATAACTGTAAAACGTCCTTTGTATGTAATGCTCTGTCTTTGCCCAAGAATATTTGTTCCATAACTTTGAAGCCCGGATTGCGAACTGCCTGAAATTTAACTGCCTGGCCCGGTGGTTCTCAAACTCTCTGGGAGAGTTTGCACTAAGTTTTTGCTTGGGCAGGAGGGGGGAGGCAGCAGGGGTGGGAGAAGGCAGCAGCGCGATCCCCAGGATCGTGCCGCTCAGGGGGGCTGCAGGGGCTTGGATACACATCCCCAAGCCCCTGCAGCCTCCTGAGGGTGCGGGGAGCCCGGCGTGACCTGCAGCAGGGCTCCCCACAGCAGTGGAAATAGATGTGGAGCAATCACGCCCCACCTCCGCTACTTTCACTGCTGCAGGGAGCCCTGCTGCAGGTCACACCGGGCTCCCCTCACCCCCGGGAGGCTGCAGGGACTTGGGTACGTGTACCCAAGTCCCTGCAGCCCCCCTGAGTGGCGCGATCCTGGGGATCGCGCCGCTGCCTCCTCCCTGCCTCCAGGCTGCCCCCGCCCCTTAATGGGGCAGGGGCCAGGACCCGTAGGCTGGGGTGTCGTGATGCCCCAGTTGGAAAAGTCCTGGCCTGGCCTATTGTGAAGGGAGCATCTGGACCATCACTGCTAGATAAGGGAGGAGCAAGATGGTTTTCTGTCCACATCTAGTTTCTTCTTTTCCTCTAAGCTTTCTTCTCTGAGAAAAGAAAAGGAGAAAAAAAAGCTATACTTTTGTATAGCATTGCCCATTTGGTTGCCTCTCCAAAACCTGAGATTTATGAAAATGGAGCCTTGTGATGCCACCAGACTACCGAACTTTGAAAAATGTGGGAGAAAAATTCTGGTACTTGGAAAGAGCTCACTGATAAAGGGATGAAACTCAGTGGCAGCCAAAAAAATAGCCTGAGATTAAGCTTTACCTGAGATCCACCTGAGAAAAAAGGAAAAACTAGAGAAACAGGGTCATTTGGGGCAAATTGTCACTCCTGCTTTCGAGTGACTTTTCTTCCTCTTCACTTTGGTCTGCCTAGGTGTGGACTACTTTGCCTCTTCTCCCTGCTGGAATAGTAGTAGCATAGGGAGGGGAAGAAAAAAAAATTGCTATTTGACTGGGCATAATATTGGGGGTGACAAGGAAGGGCCCATCATTCTGACTATAGAATCAATAGTTGGCATAAGTAGGGAAGATTGGAGAAGGAAATGAGCATTTGAAAGATTACACAGGTAGGACAAATTGTAATTAAACACCTGTAAACTTGTAAGATGCCATCAGGCGTCCCGGTACCCAGCCCCATTCCCCTACTAATCAGACAAAAGAATGTGGAAGAAAATATACGAATGGCATTTTTTAAGAAAACATAAGAATTATATAGCATCTAATTTGTGTAATCATGTTATTAAAAGTAAGCTTAGATTAGAGTTCAAGTATAGTTAGCAGTATTCAAATATCCTGAACTTTTTAACGTGTTTTGGATGTGGAAAACGGTGCGACAATATTGCACGAGTATTCTGCACCTAATGGGGGCAATGCAGCAAGTGAGCTAGCCAGGTTTCCCCCCAGTAGCATAGCTAGAGGGTGTCACAAAACTAAGGTTTTCAGGCACCTGAATGCGCCGTGCAAGCGTCCCCTCCCCCTCCCCTTCGGAGCCATTTCAGGCAGTGAGAGCAGAACAGAAGCGTCGCCTGCTTTTTGCTCTCAGTGCTCGGAATGGTTCTGAAGGTAAGGGGGAGGGACCATTGCATGGCATGTTCATGCACCTGCAGAACCTTAGTGCTGTGACCTCCCTCTAGCTATGCTACTGGTTTCCCCTCTTACTCTTCCAGTAAAGCTCTCTTTGGTATGCAGATAGCTCATCCTAGGCCAGGGGTGTCCAACTTGTTTCACATAATGGGTTGAATAGTATTCATGGTGCCTGCTGAGGGCCGGAAGTGACACTATTAAGCAGGAAGTGGCACCATTAAGCCATTTCTGCCCAATGTTGCACATACGCAACTGGGATCAAACATTATCATATGTGGTGGACATGTAAAAAAAAATGCAAGCATGCTGGAAAATGATAAGGAATCTAATACAAGAGATTGTTGGATTTACGATACCGCTGAAACCAGAGTTATTTTTGCTTAATATCACCGTAGATATTATAGATAAAGAAAATGATGTGTATTTAGTTATTATGATATTAACTGCTGCAAGGACTTTATATGCTAGATAACGGAAAGATATTAAAATTCCAACGAAAGATGGATTAATAGAGAAAATAATGATTGTGGCGGAAATGGATAGGCTTACAGAGATTTTGGATCAACAGCGTAAACCGACACAGATAGAGCAATGGAGACCATTTTATGCTTGGTTGAAAATGAAGTTGTAGATGTATAAGATAGGGCATTTAGATGAATATATTGTATACATGATATATTATACAGGATATGATAGATAAATGATATTAAGAGGTTAAACTAGAAGAGGAGCAAGATTAGAAGATATGTATTGATTGATTGGATGTATTGATATATGATTGCCTGCACCCTTCAATGATATGTTTTTTGTGTGTGTGTTTTGTGTTGCGTATTGAGTTTGTGTTTGTTATGTATTTGTTTATATTTGTTGTTTGTTTTTATTTTGGAAAATAATTAAAAAATTAATTTTAAAAAAACAAAACACAACTGGGATCAAACATGTACATCTGTGGGCTGGGCAGAAATGGGTTAAGCAGATGATGGCCAGAAATAAGCACTTCGGAGAAATTGCTTCCAGGGACAGCATCCAACCTGCAGGCCTTATGTTTGACAGCCCCGTTTTAGGCCTTCCTTCCTTCCTTCCTTCCTAGATTTTCCTTTCCAGAAGATAGAACGCACATAGGACCTATTTCTCTCTCTCCCTCCTGCGTCCCTTCCTATCCAATATTAGTTCCTTAAATAAAATATTTCCTTTCTTTTCTTTCCTTTCACTTGATTTCATTCTTGATTCCCCTCCCCACCCCACCCAAAAAAATCTGATTGTGATTTTCCTGCATAAACATCATACGTCTGCAGGAGCCCCTCAACACAGCCCCTTCCCTTGTTTTGATACCCACAAAAGTACACACAGAAGACACTCAGACTGCAACCCTATACACATTTACCTGAGAGTAAGTCCCACTGAATTCAGTGAAACTTACTTCTGAGTAAACATGCATAGACTTGTTTGGCTCTCACTTTATAAATTTATATACTGTATAGCCAAGTGTATATATTTTTATTCCATGTCTTCCCAGTTTCTCTCAAGTGAATGCGACAAGGTGCAGAAGAGAGTGATCAAAATTATTAGTGAGATGGGGATCTAACTTACAAGGAAAAGCTACAACATATTTTATATATAAATGTCAAACACTCTTATTTTCCCAGATTACGGATTTTACTGGCAGATAGTGAAAGGAAACACCATGTATCCCTTTTTTAAAATGAATATGTATGACAAGAGACAGGGTATCCCCCCCCCCACAAGCATATGTGCAATGGCAGACCTCCTATTATATTCTATGGGGCAAATGTCCCAGGTGCAAGCTTTAGGGCCCCACAGAAGCCTCTCTGAGGCTCCTGACAGGGTCAGAAACTGTGCTTCTGTTTTTCCAGAAGCACAGTTTATAGTGCCAGGGAAGCCTCAGGAAGCTTCCCCGATACAGCCTATGGTCACATGAGGCTCTGTGAGCATCAGGTGAGTGGGAGGGGGGCTGATCCGTGCATGGGGGGTGGCGACAGCCTGCGGGGGGGGCGCCATCATGAACCTTTGCCCCAGGGCAAGGAGCTGGGGAGGGCCGCCACTGCATATGTGACAGAGATCTTGGGAGAAAACAGGGTGATGATTTATTGAAAGTTACAGTGCTGGGCAGCAATTTATAAAATGCAATAGGTCCTAACTAAACTCTACCTCCACCTTGGTGTGGGTATCTAACTAGGAGGATACAGCTGACCTGTTTAAGCCTTCCATTTGACAAACAACCCTAGGGTCATCTCACACCTCACCCAGCTTCTTCACCCCCAACCACTGTAAAGGGGGTCAAGGAAGTTGAATTGCTTCACCTACCTCAAACCAGACAACTTCTATGATGGGTGCACCAATTCAAGTCTGGGGGTCAACCAGACATCTCCAGTCCATGCAGCTTCTGGCAACTGGTTCCGGTTAGCCATGACTCTTACTTGCCTAAGGACAGATACCTGATCCCTACTCTTTGTCCCTTCCCTGCACTATCCTCTTTGTCATGGCCAACCTGGCTAAAGCCCAATCCTAAGGCCAGTCTGCATTACGCAAAAAACTCTTCCCTCTGGCCAATCTGGAAAGAAGTCAAAAATTTCCACCAGGTCCTGCATGGCATCCAGCTAATCTCATTCTGTAACCTATTTGGCAGGTGGAATGGGGTCTGTCACAGCCAAGTATGGAATGGCTGCAGGAGACGTTGGCACTGAGAAGCAGCCTGATGAAGCCCTCCCCTTCTGACATGACTGGTGGTAGCCCAGCCTGTCAAATAGGGGAAGGAGCCACCCAAGAATGCCTCCCTCCACAGTTGATGGAGCTCCCCGTTCTGATCCCATGATTCCTTGCAGTTATTATGACAGCTGTGGCATTACACTCAAAGACCAGGCATAGAGGCAGAATATGGATGATTTGGTGCCACTCACTCAAGCACTTTGATAATGTGCTTTGTTCTCAAATAGAGCATACCAGTGTTCTAAAATCATTGTTTCATGCTCTGAACTCTGTAAAATGTTCATATCTCACATCCTAACAGCTTAATTTTGCCGTACTTCTTTTTCATAGTCCAGATCTGAAAAGAAATATATCTTCTTGTTGACCAACTGATCATCTGAAACCACCAGATTTCCAGTTCCTACACAGACAGCAGGCTCCCTTGGGGCCTCTGTGCTGCAACTAGACTCTTTTATCATGTTACACGAAGTTTTATTATTTCGCATTTAAAAAATGAGCCTAGGGCTCTGAAAGAACACTGCTCTCATTTAATGGTTGAGCTGCAGGTGCTCAAAAAGCGTGCTGGTCAAAGTTCAGCTTTAAAAGTGTCTGTGGGTATGTTAGATGTGCTGGGACTCAGTGGGGAAGATTTACGGGGTGTATTTGCTCAAGTTTCTTGCTTTGCCAAAGCTTTTGTTTTCGTAGACATTTGTGAGCAAGTATCGCCAAACAGATACATGCATGTCATTCTCTCTCTCTCTTTTGTCCCAATGGGTGAACTGTGCTGGACAAATTTCCAGCTATACCACCAATAATGGGACATGTTTTTCATGGTAGTATTTATGGAGTTTGCATTATTGCCCCTTCAATGAAGTCTAAAGTCTCAATGGTCTCGTTCTGAACATTACTGGATTGGAGGCTTTGGCAATGCTTGTCAGTTCGGCTGTGGTTTTTTATTTTTATAGCAGGCAAAATGTTTTGCAATTTAAAGGCTCCTGTCAAAGGACATTTATGAATTTCAAAGTTAGAACAGGTCAGAAAACCAGAATATGACTATGCAGCAGGGGGCCAGATGCCACTCATTCACTTATGTGATGCCTTTTCTCTCTGTGTTTGATTTTTGCATTTTATTTTCAAATATTTATATCCTGCCTTTCTTGCCAAAGATGAGCCAAGCCAGCTAACTATCAAACAAAACAGAACAAATGGTGAAGGCACAATAAAATAATACATGATTAAAAAAGAAGCTCAAATAGGAACAAAATTCCCACCCACCCACCCCCAAACCACCAAGGGTCACCTTCCCCCAAAGGGCCTGCAACTGAGACAACTTCATATTCTTTCCCGGTTTACGCCCTGCCTCTATTTCCTTCCCTGTCCCCTATTATTTCCCTAAAATCAGTATCTAGATTGGAAGCCTCTCAAGATAGGGACCTGACCTCTCATTCTTTGTGAGGTGTCCTGTACATGAATGGTATAATATAAAGAAAATTTGGGGAAGATCCTTTAATGTAAAGAGTACAACTATTGGCTTTCTTGCATTCAGGATTTGAGAGTCTAAATTTAGAATCCTATCACTACAGTGCTAATTACAATTTTCTGAGTAGGAAGTCTCAGCTCCACTGAACTCCACTGGGCAGGAGGTCTGGTCTAGAGGGTAGAGCCTCCGTCTGCCTGAAGATAACATCCACAAGGTCACCAGTTCGAGGCCACCGGCACCGTGCGACCTTGAAGCAGCTGATAAGCTGAAGCTGAGCTATTCCATCTGCTCTGAGCGTGGGAGGATGGAGGCCAGAATGTGAAGCCAGATCGGAATGAAACACCTGAATGTTGTGGTTCTTGAAAGAAAGAACCGTCTTTCAAATTGTAAAAATTCCTATTTAATAAGGGATTTAAATAAAGCCTGCCTATGTAAACCACCTTGAATAAAGACCAAGAAAGGCGGTATATAAATACCTGTTGTTGTTGTTGTTGTTGTTGTTATTAACTCAATTGGATTTACTTCTGAGTAGGCATGCATAGGAAATTGGGTTGCTTTGAAGAAGGGAAATGTTTGGTTTCTCAAAATGGGCAGGTTTAGGATATGGCAATTCCTTCTTCATGAATTGGAGAGCTGTATCTGCTTTGCAAAAAATTACAGCTACTCAGCAAACAACATACGGTAGAGAAAAGTAATGATTTAGAGAGAATGATTGAAATAGTGCAAAGCTCAGTTCAGTTAGGCACTGAGAATTATTAAGGTTCTGGTGTTTTAATTCAAGATCAAATATCCTAACAAGCAAAAATGTTGTGCTTAAAATTGGATTTCACAGATGGAAAAGTATCGGTGGCTATTGTGAGATATAGGAATATAAAAGATCATTCAACCAAAAAAAAGCAACTGTGACTATCTTAAGAACATATTCCATCTCCATACCAGCATATTGCTTTGTATAGTAAAATGCGACTGATGAAATACATTAAACAAAATGGTTCATGAATTTAAAAAAGGACAACAAGTTAGAATATAGCTGGTGCTCTTATACAGAAGAGCAATGAGTAATTAGACAGACTCGCTTACAGTGAATAGCGGAGCCAGAGTGGGAGAGCGGCTCCAAAACTCGCTGTGTAAGCTGCCCCTCCCCACCTCTCAAGGCCATTCTGAGGAGAGAAAGCAACATGGAGGTGTCTCCTCCAGGTTGCTTTTGTCCCCAGACAGACTCTGAAAGTGAGGCAGAGGGGCAGCCTGCACTGCGGGTTTTGGAGCTGTGTGGCACTTACAGCCCCGTCCCCCCTCTGGCTCTGCTACTGCTCACTTTTGTGAAGAGGCATCTTGAGATGTATTGCAGTGACTTGTAATTCTTAATAGAAAATTGTGAAACATTTTTCTGCTTTCACGTGGTGGTTATAAAGTTGAGCAATACAAGGAGCACAGTCTCCACTGGAATAATAGCATTGGTTTAACACCTCTGAGCTCTCAAATCACACCAGATAAATTATTTTATAGCACTATTGCAACTCTGTAAGGTAGCAGGACTGGCCTGAGATTTTCTGATCCTGAGGCAGTGTACCGAATGCTTCCCCTGCCCTTATCAAATCATGTTCTAATCCCCGCTCCTCCCAGGGGAAGCAAGCAGGGCTGATGGAGATGGACACCCCCACCAATCTGCTGACTGAGGTGAGAGCTTCAGTTGGCCACATGGATGTGCCAGCCCCATAAGGTAG